>NC_050477.1:10896651-12183434 GCF_013373865.1 Monomorium pharaonis
ATTATATATTAATAATCATCAATACATAAATATCATAAATATCAAGATATAAAAAATTGTAAAAATAAGATATAATAAATATATTATTTTTATATATATAATAAATACATTATAATGAATATAATTATTTTCTTAACATTTACTTACTATTTACGGATTAATAGTTAATAGCTGTAATTTATGTATAATTAAAACAATTATATATTTGCACTTAAATGGTATTTCCATCGTTCAATTGTTTTTGGAATTCCAGGATTAAAAAAAAACAAGATCGTATCGCGAAACCCTTCAAATTCGCACGTATATAATACATTCGCATGTACATGTACGTACGCGTTACAAAGTACAAGGTGCATGTCCGATACGTGATGCTCATTAACCGCCATATGTTATCTCGCGGCAATTCTACAGCCAATTACGAGCGAGTGAGGTGCGAAAGAACTTGATTACTCGACGGAGACGCGTTTTCCGTGTTTCACATGGAAAATTATTTCGCGATCAACTTTTCAACGCGTGCATCATTTGATCCCCACAGGATTATTTTTATATCGCGCGTTAAACCGTTATTTATATTACATTATTATTATTATTAGAGTGTCTCACATTGCGTCACACGTAGTCTCGATCCTCTTTGCCTACTACGTGTACTGCATCAGTTATGAATATTTTAGTTACCACATTGCACTACGAATTCACTTTAATTAACGCGCAAAACTCATCTAGCGCTCTTCACATTTAAAAGCTAAGACCCAGTTTCGCAACTCAGTTTAATTAACGGAGTTTAACTAATTATGTCCAATACAAAAATTTTATATAAAACCAATTTTTTATTGGACATTGTTAATTAAGCTACAATTAAACTAAGTTGTGAAACAATACCTTAGAGCTACTCCGATCAATTTTAATCGCTAATTAAAAGGTTATCAACATGATAAAATAATTCCAGGTGATCAATTATACTTCTGGCGATACAATAATCATTATAATCTTTTGCCAAAAATATAGTTGGTAACCCTGAATTATTTTGTTTTGTTTGCAATCCTTTAATCAAAGATCAAAGTTAATCAGAGTTGGCCGAAATAATCTATCGTCGTTTGTACCAATATAAATTAACTTTAATCTCGATTTAGCTCTCTATCTTTTCCTCATTCCTAAAACTACAGAAAGATAACAAGTAAATAAAAGCGAGTTTGCAAAAAGTCGATGCAAAAGAGGCGTACACGTGAAACACTGCAAAATTGCCAAGGGTAATGTCGAGTCACCCGGTATAAAAATCGCTCAATTATCGCATCGCGGCCGAAACCGCGCTCATAGAAGGAATCTAAATCGAGGCGGAGCTCGTCGCGAAGCGACGGACAACTATTTTGTACAATGACTCCCGGCAATGATCACGACAGAGTAGCTTGAACCCGTTTGTCGCGCGCGATAACCTTTCCTCGGCGATGACGACCACGACAACGAGGATGACGATGACGACAGTCGCGTTAAGCGAGGGATAGGCCAACAATAAAAATAAAAACTCTCGCGTACCGTTCCCACAATATTCCGTTTACTGTTAAAACGTGTAACAGTGCGTATCTAAATATAAACAAAAAATCTTGGTGGAGGTAAATAGATCGCTAATAAATAATTCAACAGCGAGAACCGTCAACACGCTTCTTTTTCGTCGACAGAACTTGGCGGGGGCTCGATCATTTAAAAGTACATACCGAGGCTTTAGAAATTCTCAAGAAGGTCCGTAAAAATTCCTAGAACGTCTCTTTTTAGAAATGACATTTTTTTAAAGGTCAGCCGGCGGGAACCTTTCAACGATTCTCCCGATTTTCGGCATAGGTTTGGAGCTTCCGAAGGATTAATTAGCGGTCCTCCAAGGGACTTGAATTTCTAGCGCATTTGGCTTCTCAGGTTCCGAACTAAAATTAGCAACCTGTGCTACCGAGAGAACGCAACCGTTGCAACTTGCAACACGTACTATCCGTCGCCGAATTCCTACTCTCGTCTAGCGAGACGCATGCCTTTCCAGACATCTTTTGCGACCTCCCCCTCTCCCCCCCCCGCCCGTCTCCTGCTCTGTCCCTGTCGTGGGTTCCGCTCTAACGTTCACTTCGAGATTACCTTGCCATGAGTGTTGCATTTTTGAGATGCCGCAACGCTTGCACCTCACGTTGCTTATTCCACGACTTCATTGGTTGGCTCTCGCGCTTTTATTCATAAAGTGTGAGAGACACAAAAGAATATATTTAAACGGGCCGTTTGGAAAATAGCATAGGGTGACCTGCACCAGTCGATAAACGATCACCAATAAAAATGTCTGTTTGAGAAAAAGGTTAAAATAATAAATTGCAAATTGATATTTTGTGTAGAGCTAGTTTTTATAAAGATTTAATTGAAACCATTTGCTCGAAAGCAATTTAATTATATTATTAAAATTTTTATTTGTTTATCGAGTGCAATGGCCTCAAGTTATTTTTTATCAAAATTGATATTAGATTCAGAATTAAGGGGAGAAACGTACAATTTCTTTCAATTATTTCAATTTCGACGAATAACTGACCTTTGTGTATGTCTTTATTTTATGACCGATTCGTTCGACTGAACTTATACTGGCCTTTGAATCGTAAAAATGTGCGCCCAGTTAGAAACATGTGAAACACCTTTAAAATTCCTCAACTGCTTTAGTTAATGTACAGCTTCTAAAATTCGAAATTTATTTCATAATTAGAGATTTTATATATAACTATTAAATCGCGGCAATATAATTATACAGTTATACGAAACTAATTGTCCGGATACAGGAAGTATTGACAGTTTATTTTATGCTACAAATTCATCAATTATAATTTTTTATAAAAAAAAAACGTTAATTGGAAATGAACATTCTTGCCAGTGATACATTTCCCTTAAAAGCAAACCAGTATTTAAATTGAAAAAATTAATTGTTACTAACAAAATCAAATTGAACGATGTATTTAAATAAAATTGTAATAAAACGCTAATTCTACTTCATCTTTATTTTTATTCAAGTGTGAAAAATAAATAAGAGATAATTAAACTGTGACGGCATAACATTAAATAAATAATCTTATGCATATGCAGTTACTACACTGAGAAAAATGGTTTGATTATATTAACTAGACATGCATAATTGAATGCGTTTTCATAAAACCAACAAGAATTTCATTATACTCGAAGAGTTTTCCAATCATGTTTTCCTTAAAAAACTATAACAATTCGTGAATCTGTTACATAAAATAAACTTTCGTATCCTGTGTTCGGACAATTAGTTTTGTAGCTGTTAATATGTACTCTTTTATTATTACGTTTATTATATTTTATATACAAAACGTTTCGACTAAAGAGTCAACAGTTCTGTTCTCATGTACGTCTTTTTTTTACAATTTATATCAGCAGCAGATTGTCGATAACGCCGACGAGTTCGGCTAATGATAGAAGCCAGAGATAAGCTTTGTCCCGGGCTACCTTGAAAATGGAGCTATCGTAGAATACCTTTTATCTGGACAGAATGCCTCCACTTCCGGTCGTCTTTTACAAAAACAGATAATAGAGAGACGGAGACGTCAGATTGGTGGGACTTAACATATACCAGCGCAATTTTTTGGTCAATACCGGCGCGATGTACAAGAAAAAAAACAAATACCGGACTCATTTATCTCGGGGAAAACGGATACCCGTAGACTCCCTCCCCCCCTAAATAACCGCTTAGCCGAGAGATACAAATAAAATCCTCGAAACGCGTGATATCTGAACGAATGTATCGCTATCCGTCGGGCCGCACGTAGGACCACGCTAACGCGCGGGATTACGAGGGAAGAGGGAAATACGAGGCCGAAAAGGACTCGGGAGTAGGGGAAGGGGGTTCCCCGCGCGAGAATGCAAAAGAGGAGCGCAGTAGCGACCGAGAGAAAAAGAGCGAGAACGTAGAGTGCGGATGGCATAAGGTAACGGGGCGCGGGGGGGGAGGGGAGGTTACGGCACAGTGAGACGGTCGAAAGAGGCGCGGACGGACGGACGGACGGACGGGCGAATGGACGGGCCGAGGGCGAGGGCGAGGGAGGGAAGGAGGGAGACAGAGAAAGAGAGAGCGAGAGACAGACGAAGGGAGAAAGAGACGACTGGGTGGGGCAGCAGCCAGACGCCCCGCGGCAAACTGTCAAACTACACCGGCGGTTCCGCAAGCCGTCGTCGTCGTCCTCCGTCCTCGTCGTCGTCGGCTGCCCCCATGATTAAAACTCATCCATGGCTTTTCCGCGACTACTACGCTCGCTCGCGTGCGCAAGCGTTCTCCCCGATGACGCGCGGAAACGCGACTTTCGGAAAGCGTACCGTAAAGAGAAAGAGATAGAGAAAAGGGAAAGAGGGGTGTGAGAGAGAGAGAGAGAGAGAGAGAGAAAGATTAGGTTAGGTTAGGTTAGGTTTCCTTTGCCGACAATACGTCATGCGCTTTCGCGCTCCAGACGAGTTTGTTTGGTGAAAATTAGGGGGTGCGGATGATAGCCTAATCCTCCGCAGACTAACCTGGGTTATTGACTCAGACGATCTCTCCCACTTTCCCGATTCTGCCTCAAATTCGCATGTGTGGAAAAACCCGTTTCCGATCGTATAATTTTGTGTGTGTGTGTGTGTGTGTGTGTGTGTGTGTGTGTGTGTGTGTGTGTGTGTGTGTGTGTAATTCCCAAGTGAAAAAGAGTGTACCGGGAGTTTTTTTTTTTTTTTTTTGGATTTTTAAAGCCCAAAGACCCCTTCGAAAAGCACAGCAGTCCATCGGTGACCCAGGTAGTCCGACTAATGTCCATCGTCACCGATGTAGATTAACTTTAATCTCGTTTTAACTTTTGATTCTTTAGCTGTTCTACAGCTCTAAGAATTAGAGAAGGATAAAGAGCGCCAGTCAAATCGAGATCAAAGGTCGGTCCACTTCGAAAGTAGACGTGAATCGTGAAAAACCGGGTAGTCCGCGAACGGTCGATGACACAGAGCAATCGTCCATCAAGTCCGGGTTCGATTCCCTATTCCGTCTGCCGAGAAAACTCGGTTAGAGAGAAAAAAAAGCCGCTATTTCGAAACGAAAAAACGGGAACAGATACCAAGGTAATCGAACAATAAATCGTGATACCGAGTCCTTTGGGAGGACAAAGATGCAAATAGCGAGAAAATACGGATATCTTCAGCATCGTCGACCTTCACGAGGAAAGAAAAATCCTCCTTAAACTTCCGGGAAAGAAATGCACGGAAAATTACACATGTGTGACAGAGAGGCAAAATTGTCGCAAATCGTGAAATATCGGGAGGCGATAACGAGGGGGGAAAAAGAAAGAGGAGGAAGGACAATGCAAAGCGTGAACATATACGGAGCAGTGAGAGTGAGAGAGTGAGAGAGAGAGAGAGAGAGAGAGAGAGAGAGAGAGAGAGAGAGAGAGAGGAGAGAGAGAGAGAGAAGTAGAGAACTCGTCGTCGTCGTCGCGCGCCACGTTAGCACGCGCTCGCGCGCGCACGACGGAGCTGCGCGAAGTAAGCGGCGAGTTGCACGCGCACTGCGCACCCGCCGTCGTCGCCGCCGTCGATTGCGGCTGAGAGAGGATCGCGAAGGATAGAGAAAGAGACGGAAAGAGACACGCAGAGAAAAAGAGATAGGCATACAAAGAGACGAGAGCGCGGATAACGTGTACTCACCATCATCTTGTAATTGATCTTCCGCGCGGCCACGTTTTCCATTCTCACGGACATGATGGTCGCGGCCCCCCCGGGGTGGTGGGTGTTGCTGTAGTAGGCAATGAAGGAATCCGTCACCGCCGCTCGTCGCCGGATGGCGGACGGTCACAGCCACGCACACAACAGCAGCGGAGCAGCTACACAGCCGCCGTCACAACGACGACGACGATGATGATGAATGTTGATAATAACAATAACAAAATATGCCGGCGCGACACTGCGCAGCCTAAAAACCACCGTCAGCAGCCGCCGTCGCCGGTCGCTTTCGCGCCGCCACTCTGGTTCCTTCACCTCCTCCTCCTTCTCCTCCCTTTTTACCTCCTCCCTCACAGCCGTCGCCGCCGCCGCTGCCGCCGCTTCTCCTCCTCTCGTTCGTCGGCGCGCTTCCTTCGCACGTTACGTCCCCGTCCGCTCCTCCGCGGCCGACGACGTCGTCACTACTTGCCGCACTGCAACACCGTGCGACGAGCCTCGTCGTCGCTCACCGGCGACACTGATGGGACAACTGAGCAGAGAAAACCACACACACTGTAGCGCGCGCTCACTCGTGCGACATGTACACACGCACGCACGCACGGTACAGCCAGATAGATCACTAAACGCGAATTCGTGCGCGCTCTTTCTCTCTCTCTCTCTCTCTTTCGCTCCCTCGCTCGATCGGCCGGTGGAAACCGGAGTAAAGCGGAGAGCAAAAAGAGAAAGAAAAAGAAACGGAGTAACGAGGAGGAAAGAGCGCGTGAGTGCGAGACGGTAACGTGTAAGAATACCGGGCGAGATGCTGTTCGGTTCAGCGTGCAACGAGGGATGGATGGATGGATGGCCCAATGGCGGCGTAGGAGGGGGCGAAGGGGGATAGGGACCGATCGTACCGCGCCGCACCGTACGATTTTAACGGGCAAGCCACCGTCCGTCTATCGTCGTCGTCGTCGCCGTCGTCGTCGCCGTCGTCGTCGCCGTCGTCATCGCCGTCGTCATCGTCCTCGTCACAAAATCCGACGTGATGATAAATCACTTTGCGCTGTCGGATAAAGAGACACAGAGAGACAAAAAAGAGAGAGAGAGAGAGAGAGAGAGAGAGAGAGAGAGAGAGAGAGAGAGAGAGAGAGAGAGAGAGAGAGAGAGAGAGAGCACCTCTGGGAGAAAGAGCAAGCGTGTGCACAGTTAAAGGAAGAATGCGAGAGAGGAGAGGGGACGAGGGATAGGGAGAGAGAAAGACAGCGCGTACGTTGGCGATTCCGTAAGTGCACGGAGGAAAAAACGAGACGGAACGAGAGGGAGAGGAAGGAAAGGAAGAAAGAAAGAAAGAAAGAAAGAAAGAGAGAGAGAGAGAGAGAGAGAGAGAGAGAGAAGGAAAGAGAAAGAGAGAGGCCGCTGCCGAGCCGATGGCGATGCGAGCGACGGATGTCAAGAGGGTGTGTCGTGATCGTGTGGAAAACGCACTTTTCACCGACTACCACACTTCTGCCGCTTTTAAATTACCGCACAGCACGCACCACCGCCGGCCGGTCGCTCCTTCGGTCGTGCTACACTCTCTCGCGTTGCTCGCGCACCTTTTCCTCGTCGCTGGACGAACGGAGACGTCGACTTTTCTCTCGTTAATTCTACACACGTATCGAACGACAAACGGATAGAACGAATGCACGCACGCCACGCATGCACGCACTGCATACACCCGACGGACGAGGGGTTTCCCCTCGAGAGAGAGGAGGAAAAGAAACGAGGGAGAGAGAGAGAAAGAGAGAGAGAAAGAGCGCACGCCGCGCTGCGCCGCCCCGCGCCACGAAACGTAGAGACTAACGGCGCCCGCGAGCGACCGACCGACCGACCGACCGCGAATCTGCACCGACGAAGTGCAGAATTGCACGCCGCGCCGCGCCGCGCCACGCCGCTTATCGGTCGCTTACTCGTTTCAAGCGCGCTGCCGTTTGCTGCCCCGACCGCCACTGTCGTCGCCAAGCGTCGTCGCGGAGTCTGCACGAAATCGTCGCGGATCGGCGGGCACGACGATCGTTCCCGATGGCGTTTCCCTTCTGCACCGTCTTCCCCTCGACGCCGACGTTGCCGTTGCGACGACGGAATCACCCGCGGCGATGACTACGGTTACTACTACTTTTACTACTACTACTGACTCGGTCGCTGGTCACACGGGGCACACACGCGCACGAAAAACACACATATACGCACACACAACGAAGCGGCCGCTCCTCTTTCTTCAGCACTCTGCGCCGCGGCGCGGTTTTTTCTCGTTCTTCTTCTTCTTCTTTACCTCCTCGCTTGTTGTTTTCTCTTCGCGCTTTTTCCCGCGCGGCGTATTCTCCACACCACTCGACTGTCCACTTGCTTCACGATGGTCGAACGCGGAAATCTTCCCTCCTTCCTTCTTTATCTCTCAACGGTCGTCGTACGGATTACACCGCGGTCGCTGCCTCGCGGGGTGTTGAGCACATACTACTTTTTTTTTTTTAATTTACGGCGCGTTATTACAAAAATAGAGCTTGCGTGTAGTACGGAGCGTGTGAGTGTCTTTCTTTCTCTCTCCCCCCCCACCGTGTATGTTCCCTTTAAATAAGATTAATGTACAATTGGTTAATTGTTACTATAGGAAACATTTAGTGTGTGTGTTGTCTTGTAGGTAGAGACTAAGCTACTGCCCGGCGAGGTGCGCCCATCTTGCCCGAAACTGAGGGTGGTAGCCGGCGGGCGGCGCCACCGTCGCCCGCCACCGAGCGTCGGGGCTCCGGCGGCCGCGCCCGTCTGCGCTGCCGCCACTCAACACACGCGCGCACGGCACCCGACGTCGCTACGGTCGGCTTCGGGCGCGACTGAGAGAGCACGCGTGGTCACGCCGCTGGCGCGACGAGGACAGCCGATCCGGCGGACGCGCGGTTACGGCGAGACGGGCAGCGCGGGGGGGACGGCCGAAGCGAGGGGAGCGAGGGCGAGCCGGTGACGCGCTGCACCGGCGAGTTTCAATGCGTCGCGGTTGGCAACCGTGCGAAACGCCGCGCGGAGCGCCGCGGCGACGACGGCGACGGCGGCGGTGGTAGGTGGGTGTAGAGAGAGGGAAAGATGCGGCGAGCGAGCGGGATGAGGTGGAAGGATGAGGAAGGAGCCGGGAGGGGAGGGAGGACATTCATTACGCTCGCTTCTCCGGGAGAGTTCCACCGACGACGGTGTGTTGTCGCTTAGATAACTTTAAAATTATCTAGATAAAGATGAGATAAGTTACAGGCAAACGTGTGTAGGTACAAGATAAGGTTGATTGAATTTTAAATTTATCTGTGTAAAAGATAAAATTAAATGTTACTTTATTTAGATAATGTCGCCGTTGAATGAAACAATTTAGATAAAAACAATGTATTGGTTTTTTTTTTGTAGATTTTTATTTCTTAAAAACAAGAGTTCTTCAAACAATTCAATCTCATCCAAAAATGCTCCCCTTTTGGATCAATATGTAAAGTTGAAAAATATAGGGGGGAATATGTAATTCATTAACAAACTTTTTTGTAAACGTTTTCGAATCACTTATAATTTCGGGGCAATTTTTATATTTTGTGCTACTCTTTTCTGATGTATGCAGTCTTGTTATCACTTCAAAAATTCTTTCTTGTCAGAATAAATGGTAACTTAGAGATTGAAGTTAAGGACGATTACATTAATTTTAAAAAGATATATAACTCTTATATATATATCTCTTTCTGAGAGAAAGATGGAGACATGTATTTTAATAATCTAGATAATATAAAAATAATTTATTTTTGTAATTATCTACATAATTTTATATAAATGACAACAAACCGTATATCAAACTCTGTCCCAAAACAGATCATTTGTAGCTATCACGAAGAGAGAAAAGAGGAAGGATAAATGAGAGATGCCTTTATCAATAAGTATGTAACCGAACGCCGAGTGCCGATGATTTGCCGAACGTCTTGGAAGTACCAGGTACGGGATGGTAGCACGTCATTGCTAATTGAAAGTCGGGATTACCGAAATAAACTCGTAAAGTGAAAACGTAAAGATAGCCACGTTATAGAAAGGAACGGAGGAGAGAGAGAGAGAGAGAGAGAGAGAGAGAGAGAGAGAGAGAGAGACGAGTAGGGGGTTGGGTGATGGCGCGTACGCTCACCCCCGCTCGTCCATTCACCGTAGCCACGCGAAGAACCGCGTGTTTAGTCTACTCGCTTACATGAAAAAAAAAGAGAAATAAAAAACACACGAGAATTATTGAATAGCTCGAATTACGGGATGGCTCGCGTGCGAATCAATAACGTCTGATAATACAATGATAACGTGAAATGAATCAGATTTCATTTTAGATTTCTGAGAGAGACACGCTCGTGAAGAAAACTTATTGTCAATAACGATTCTCTCGATTTTAAACTCGGTAGCCGAGTTTACATAAACACCGTGGCGCCGTTCGTTTGTGCAGTCCGTTTGTTCGGCCAGGCACAAAGTCGGCTTCTCTAGAGAGTTTCCGGAATTCGCGTACCGCTGGCTACCTAAAACGGACGAGCCGCGACGGGAGAAAGCGAGACAAAGGGCAGAGGGACGAGGAGAGCGAGAGGAAGAAGCCGGCTCTCGCACTCTCTTTCCGCAGACCGAAAGATCGATTGTTCCGGTCCTCCCGCCGTCTCCGCAGGGGTGAGGGGGTGGAGGGGAGTACGCTCCCAGAGATATTTTGTACCTAGCCGTAGAAACGTACGTTGTTATTGTTTCTTTTTCAATCGGAGAGATCCCGTGGTCTGTAGACGTGAGAACATTAAAGGACCTTTAATATTGTACGGTTATTTTTCTGCTAATGGGAAAAAAAAGTCGGTGAAAAAAGAAACATCAGGAGGGACATTTTTCTCTAAACTCTAGAGTGAAAAATTACTTGAAGATGACACAGACTGAATTTTCACTCAATAGGGCTGTAAATTTTGATTCTTATTAGTGACAAGTCGCTCTAAAAATTGTACAAACTGTCTTTTTTTTTTAGAGTGACGTCTCACTCTATGAGATTTAAAAAATTAAGAAAAGTATTTTCCAGAATGTTAGAATTCATATGTACGAATAGAAAATTGAAAAATGATGGCAACTTCCGATAATTATTCTGTTCTCATCAAAATAAATCAGTCAATTAATATCCTGGATATTTTATCGAAAATTTACACTTGTTCGAGTACAATAATTCAATCATCGTTAGCTTCGCCTCATGAAATGCCAAATGTTAATTAAAAGCGCAAATGCGTCAGAGTTGAAACAGTCGCTTCAAACGTATTTACTCGTAGAACTCCGAATGGTAATTGAGATTAATAAACAATTTTCCGTTCCAATTTATCCAAAAATTTGTATACATCAGCAGCATATATCGCGTATGAAGGGAAATCGTATCTATTAGATGACAGGGGCGGTTTCCTTCTCAGTCTCTCTCCTCTTCATATGCGCCCCCGCTCCCCTCTCCCCCTCTATATCGCTCCCTACCGTCTTTCTCTTCCTCTATCTACCAATTCCTTTCCTCCCCTCTCTCCGCCTCTCTTTCTCTTTCTCCTTCCCTCTGTACGCCAAGTTCCTTCGCACCTTGGTCGTGGAGCGTGAGCGCGTTTATCGATCGATCGCAGAACGACCTCGCTCACGTCTCCTACTCCTCCTGGAGGTCAGGAGTCGGCGGGCTGGATTTTTCCCTCCCTCCCTCGCTTCCGTGCGCGATTTTCTCTTCTTTTCCTCGCGACGCGACGCGACGCGGCTCGGTGCGGACAGCATCCCTCCGCCGTCGCCGCCGCCGCCGCCGCCGCCGCGACGCCCCGCGCCGCTCTCGCCGGTCATCGACTCGCCGGTGCGCGTCTCATTGACGGGGTCCCGCGTACGAATAAATCGATACGCGATTGTCGCTAGGAGATCACGATCGAGAGAGCGCGCATTGATCCTAATTGTTGAGATCTCGACGAGGAGTAGGAACGACGAATAAGCGAGGGCACAAAATGGAGGAATGTTTGTTGAATGAATTGGGTATTAGGAATAGGGGAATTAGAATTTTAGATTTGGTTTCTTCAATGGACACTGCATGTAATAAATCATAAGTTAAATTGTTTATGTTCAATTTTATTAAGAAGACTGATTTTAAAATCCTAATTCCTAATGTTTATGCTAAAAGAAAAATAATCTTTTACGCACAATTAGATGGAAACCAAGTATAAAGAGATATTATAGTACAGATACTATAGATAAAAACTTGAGATGATGTAAAAATTTATTTGAGCGATGTTTACTCCGACAAGATATTTATCGCGTCGACGAACTATTTTAGAAGCAAGTAAATGATGATAATGCTCGATTAAAGTTAGATAAATTATGGGACTGCTAATGAAAGTATTGAAAAGAAATTAGAACGAATTGGACAGATAAGCTGATTGCTCAAACTTCTGGATTGTGATCAAAATATGATAAGAGTTTCAAATAAATCATTGCGGAAAATGATGACACGTTGCGATTAAATGTGTAATTGATAGTACGTGTTGCTTTATGCGCAATTCCTGGAAGAGCAATCGCAGCTTGGTCAAAGTATCAGAGAACTCGTATTTACAGTTGCGCCTCTGCATGCCGAGAAACTCGATGGAAACTAGTTTCGAGACGGCGAATCAATCGGATACTTGTGATATCATAGTCGTAATCGCGATTCTGCCGAGAAGCTCGGTCTCGATAGACGGCCTTGGGATCCATTTCACGCGATTCAATAATCAATTCTTATCGTGTCTCGTGATGTCTCACAAACGAAGGCCGCCCCGTTATGGGTGGGACTGCCTTCAATCGCGAATTCGAAAGCCTGCAGGAAAGCTTCGTCGGTCGAATGCAAAATGACAGGAGAATCAAACCGCATAAACGTTTCCTACGCAGGAAAAACGTTTCGCTGAAGTATCCAAAAATCTATTTTGCTCTAGAACAGATCTGAAGATAATTTTGTCGGACCGTCATCAAAATAACTACGTAAGAAGCTCGAACGACCAGCAATGTTGCAAAAACTATTGACACTCCAGCCAATGTCAGCTGGAGTGTTCACCGTAATTATTTTGGATAGGGAGCAACAAAATTATTTTTAGCTTGTCTACATTTAGCTAAGTTTTTAGATGCTCGAACAAGAGTTATCTTCCCGTGTAGATATTTTTTATATACGTTCTGAGAAATTCTCAGTTCAGAATGACTTGCAGAACATTTGCTGGAAAAAAAAAATTATCGCAGAGCATCCTGTATGCCAGGCAATTCTCTCTGCCTTCCTTCCTTATCTCTTCTTTAGAAATCGTTATCCTGTTAAAAGCGGTGCACCGCGTGCGCCGATGTGTCGCAACGCGATCGTTTGCCAGCTCGCGAGAACTCATCGCCGTCGAGGACGTCCGGCGTCGTTGTCGCCTTAGTCATCGGAGACCCGTCCGTCTCGCTGGAGGATTCGTTCGTTTCCGTCGCCTTCGAGCCGAGAGAGAGAGAGAGAGAGAGAGAGAGAGCCGCTCAAGAAAGCAGACCATCGGTTTTGACCGATGTCTCCTCTCGTGTCCCCTGCCTTCGCTATCCTTCGCTCTCTTCCTCCTTCTCCTTCTCTCCCTCTCCCCCTTCTCCCATTTCTCTGTCTCCTTCTTGCGATCGTAAACGCACACAATTCCACACGTCACGGACAAGGTCAAGGTCGTTAGCCTTCATTCCTTGGTATCCTCCTCCGCGAATCTGCTACGAGTATACAGACTTTCTTTCCCCGCCTCTCTCTCTCTCTTTCTCGCTTATTCTAATTAATACTCTCTCTTTCTCGCGAGAAAACGCTAGGTATATTTTTAAGTCCGGTCGAAAACCAGAAGCCGCCTGCTTCGCTTATGTGTGTTAAGTCAACTCTGTAAAGAAGATTGCCGCTGAGTTCGAACAAGCGTATTACTGTTTTCCAGCTTGTCCGTATAATTGCTATCTTAATTTCGATGTGTCGAAGCACTAACAGTATAAATATCAATATTACTATATGATTTATACACTTGACGCCTAAATAGAATTCACATTTTATACAATTAGTTATTTATTAATAATATTTGTGCCCATTTTATTGTAATTTATCTCTTTTGAAATTATCACTGAAAAAGCCCAAATAAGGATCATAGGAATGTATCATAGGAAGTAGATAAAGAGAGGTCGGAAAATTGGAACCAGCAGCAACGCGTCTATTTAGTGCAACAAAAATTTTTGACGAAGTAGATGCATGATGAACCGTTTTTATAAAAATTTGCGACAAAATTTATTAGACATACATTATTTCATTACAACATACTAAAATATTATTCAATTTTCTAATTGCAAGAAATAATAAATATATTTATATCGACTTTTGGAATAAATATATTCCTTTAAAAATAACGTATTTATTAAATAAGATCTACTTATGTGACCATTGTTATAATTTTGTTTATTATGTGTAAAGTTTGCAATAGAGAGATAATAATTTTCAATGCTGCCACTTTTGAAAAGTTCAAATTACGTCTAATAATTAGAAATTTTCAAAGATTACTTCTTGTTCACTTACATTCCATATTCAAAATATATTTTAATTTAATGAATGAAAGATTTTAACTAACTTAGATTATTTTAATATTGCTATAAGAATAAAGTTTTTTAAAATATAAAATTAATCAAGTGGACCTTGTTCCTCCCGCTCAGGTATCTTGCTTAATATCAGTCATCTTTGATAACGTTATTTGATTAAAAAAAAAAAGAACCAGGCAAAGTGTTCTATGTTCGAAACTAAACAAAACCTTCGACCATGTATGGAACGACTACGGCAGCTCGGATAGGAGCACGAGATGAGAGCGAGCAGCACTTGGGACATTCCGCTGCTGCCACTCGTGCGAACAGGTTCCCGAGCGATTGGAAAAAAGAAAACGATGAAAAAAAAGGAAGGAGGAAAGGCGCGGGACGAAGGAACAGGGAAACGACGTGCGGCGAAGCGGCGAGCTAAACAGAGTCATTCGCGGCGGGTCGTTTGATGTAAATAACGAAATCGCGAGACCAGATTGGGCGTTCGTTTCGGCGCCGTTCTCTATTACCGGGAATTCTCGGAGAAAATCGAAGTCGACATCACCGTTTCCGGCGAGTCCTTTCAGATACAAGAAAACTGTACACTTCCCGCGAATAAACGCAGAGATTGTCGCGTATTTTATTGTATCGAGTCTCAAGATTGCTTAGTGCTCGATAAAAAACATTTCATATAAAAATATATAATAATTATGTATGAAATATATGTTCATATATGACATATATATACATGGTTATACTAGTTTCTTTCTTTTTTTTGTTTGGTAATAAAAACGTAATAGTCATACTAATCGACAAAAATTGATTAAAAGTAATTTTCGCATTTTGTTTCTTTTATAAAAAGTTAAATATGAAAAAATGAGAAAAAATTACTCATATATAATATAATTATGTATATTTATATATGTTCTTATATAAGATATTTTTTATCGGATGTTATCATCATCTAATTAATTTTTATCACTGAGAAAAAAAATTGTTAATTTGACAAAATTTTCCAACTAAATTAAAATTTTGTCAGTTCAAGAATTTATGCATTTAACTTAAATGCACAAATTTCAATTCAAGTATTTATATAGTTAATTGAAATATATAAATAGTTCAATAGACAACAATTAATTTAGCTGGAAAATTTAGTCAAATTAATAACATTTTTTCTCAGTGTATTAATTAGTTTTCAACCGAAATTCAATGGCTTTAATCCTGACTCTCTAGAATTTCATGATGCTCTCGAAAAATCTGTTTCTTCTACTCTGCATTTTTGACCTCTTTTAATTTTACTTTATCTTTTTCTCTAGCTTCTTTTGAAAAGCCGCTGCGAATGTACGCGTTTTATTTACGGAAAATTAGCGTAGTAACGTTGAAAAGAACACACTTTTAATTCAATCACCTCGCTTGGCGGAGATATTGCCGCCGAGATAAAGGACCGTATCCGTTTTTCTAATTGCCGAGCCTTCCTAATCGAAAAACGGGAATTAGTGCGTAGTTGAAATGCGTTTGAAAAAATCTGAGGGTCGCACCGAATTCCCCAAGGAGGGACGGTACGGTCGGGTCAACCGGAAGTCAAGGCCACGCGGTCAATCGCCCTGTGATCCGTCGCCGTTATAAATAGATACCGGGCGCCCCGGTATCTCTACATATCTGCATTCGTATATGTCGCATTCCGCAATTGAGCGCAAACACCTCGCGGGTGCCTCTCTCACTCTCTCCCTGTGAATAAAAGTTTTAGAAACGCGACGAGCTCTCCTTTCGAGTAGCGGTGTTTAAATGCGCTTCCTCTTGTCGGTCGAACAAATAAATCTCTTCCTTTGATCGTCAACTAATTGGCTACTTTGCCAATTAATTAGTTACAAACGCGAAGCTTATCGAAATGCCAATTTCTCCGCGTGCATCTTCGATGCACCCTTCGCGCTTATATCGATCAGCGACCGTCGCAGCGGTCTCTCGTACGCGCCGCGAAAATGTTTCCATTAGCGTAATTAATCGTGGGGCAGGGTGGTTTCGGAGTCGCGTGTTCCGCGTTTGTTTTTTAACAATCACTCTGGGGCCAACCCTTTCAATTTTGTCCGATGTTCCCCTTCCTCCTACCCTTCCGTCCTCCCTGCCTCCCACCCACTCGACAAAGCTCGCGCGCGAAATTTACCTGGTAATTTGCATACCATTAAAGCGACCGCATCGCGGCCTACCACACGACAGCGGAGTACGGGAGAGTACGGTTTGACGTTGTGTATCGGGTAATGCAGAAGGCGCTGCTCAATCATCTTAATTATTCATTTTCGCATTATTTTCTATCCCATTTTACGCCGTTTTTTTTTTTTGTTAACGATATGACGACGTAAATCAATGCAACGGAAGGAAAGCGAGTTGCTCGTACGTACGGAGAGAAAAGTGTTTGGTATTTGTGATTATATTTGCATAGTAAAAGAACTATGATTAAGAGCTTTATTTTTATAACTGTTACCGCTGTAATGTTAGCAATAATAATCTTGTGCTTACAGTTCTACCAACTAGGAAAAAGTTTTATTATAAATTAAGATAATTTCAAACATTAATATATCAATTTATATTAAATATAATATAAGATATCAAGAGAAATATTTAGTAACGTTGCATGCTTTTTTAATATAGGTTCAATAAGTTGAAATATCTCACAACAATATCAAAACATATTGTAAAGAAATCGTGCCACTGTGATATACAATATATATTTTGTTCGATAGGAGAACGCGTATTTCGAAAGGAGAAACATCATCTCTCTCGGAACGTACGTCGCGTGAAACCTGATTCAGAAAGCATGTACGGTCGAATCATTATTGCTCCTTTCTCTTGTTTTCGTATTTGTTGATACGTTATCATCGGGGAGAGAGCGAGAGAGAGCGCGCGCGCGCGCGAGAGAGAGAGAGAGAGGGAGAGTCGGACGCGCGCCATTACAGACCCGCGTTTTTGTCTTTTGGGAAAAGTGGTCGATATCCACGTCCGGTATTCCGAGGCGTCTCTCACCCTCGTTGCAGGCACCACGGTGGTACCCCCCAAAGATCGTTCGGGCAATGACCTCGAGATTATATATTCCGCCGGTGTGCGCGGGGTAGTGCCGCAAAAGGAGGCTTATGCCCTCCGAATTCGCTCGTGGAATCGCACGGCGCGAATCACAGCCCCGACGTAACGCGCGCGCGAGGGTTCTTTCTTCTTCCCTCAACTGAAAATGATTTTATTTACGAGACAAAAAAGCTCCAGCATTCATTCCAAGTCTCATGGAGTGGGCGATTTTTCGCCTCCGTTTTAGAAAAACTGTTAAAGCGCTACGTATTCAGAGATTTTGTTTGCAATTAGCGCCACTTCTTCGTCGCGTTACGAAACTTTTCTGGTCGCAAATGTGTCTATAAATATGCGTGATTCGAGTGTAGAGCCAAGAGATATCAGAGGCAGGTTTTCTCGATTTTAAATCGCCTCTATTTCTCGCAGTAACTTACCTCGAAATATAATTCAGTTATTTCGAACGCGAGAGATATCGGGTATAATTCTAGAATTCAATCGATAAACAACGGAGAACTCAAATGGTGTATCACTGGAATATGACGTACACGTAATATTCAAATAACTTACGTTACACTATTACAATAAGAAAATTATATATATATATATATATATATATATATATATATATATAAAATTTTAAACTGTATAATATATTGAGATGCAACTACATTATTTATTAAAAATCTATCTAGAAGTCACTTGCAATATAATTCAAAGTATTTGATAGCAGTTTAAAAACAGTTTCAAAATTATGAAGGAGATAAAAGAGATAAAATTGAGGCGAGGGCAACGGCCTGAAGAAGTAAAATACGTTTAAAATTTTCCAAGATGCGTCGATGCAGGTGGTGCATTATCCGTGTCTCGGGAAGAGGTTTTCTCCCGCTCGTAGCAGAACCGACCGAAGGGAGAGCAGAGCGCGCAAAGGGACGAAAGGACGAGGGCGGAGGGCGGAGGGTAGAGAAGTCGGGCCGTAGAGAGGACGGAGGGACAAAGGGAGGGAGAGGGAGAGAGAAAGAGGATTCCGCGCGCTTCGTCGGGGTGGTTGCCCTCGTCTGCGCTTTGTGGGAAATGGCCGCTCAATAACGCGTAGGTCCTCCTCGTCCGCCCCTGCTCGCCCTGCCACGGCGAGGCAAGGGCCGATGCCCCAAAAGACAGGCGTCGAACCAACCCTTGTCCTATCCCGTCCCGCCAGCCCCTCGAAAAGGTCAAACCTTGCCCTTCCTCCTCGTCCCTCCTTCGGTCGAGGAACCCTCCAGCTCGCAGGGACAAAAGAGTGCAAGGTGACGATTGGCCGAGGGTCCAGGAATCGTCGTGGACAAGAGACTCTTTTTTTGCGAATTGCCATGAAGATTGTCCGAGAAGAAGGAGTCTAATAGTTTAGAAAAAGTCGGAAAAACTGTTTAAAACCTGAATCCGAAAGATCCGGAAAAAGCTGCAGACTTACTTTAAACTTGCCCTAGGTCAAATATTGTTAATGTGTTTTTATCCTTAACTTTACTTTAATTTTAATTTACAAATTATTTTAAAAATCTATGCTTTTATGTATTACGTTTATATCCAGGTCTTATCAACTTCGATTAACTTAATCGGACGGTTAAACTTATGAATTGCCAACTGCTAAATTAAAAAATTGATCTTCTTAAATCTAATTTTTGTTTTAATTGAAAAATTACTTTATTATTTATTTAGAGCATCAAACTAATCGGAGATAAAATCTTACATCTTTTTAAGTAACGAATATTTTTTAGTAGCATAAATAAACTATATTAGGATAAATCTGGGAAGAATTGTTTTTAATGATCTTCAGTAGCGCAAGTTTTACAAAGCATAGAAAGCGCGCTACGATTTAAAATTCATTGCAAAGATATGAAAATTGTTTAATTGAGCAGAATCGAACTAAAACCAAGAATTACGATCAATATATCAAGAAGCGTCTTTGAACTTGAATCTTTGATAGTATCTCGTCGACGGCGTCGTCAGTTTCATCCCAAACGTACTTCCAACTAAAACTATAACGTTTCTCTTTCCAATAGATCCAATAACGTAGGTCTCGCGATTTGACTGAAGCTGAAGCGGCGCGCGAGAGCAGCCAGTTTTCGGCAGAGGAGCGAGACTCATGGGCTTCCCCGTTTTTTTCGCCTTCTCTTTCCTCTTTTTTTCTCCCCATCCGCCCTTTTTTTCGTCTCCGATGAGAGTTCGTCGAGCGAGATCGATGAGCGCACTAACCTGTCGCGCGCGAAAACACGGAGAGGGCGCGGCGGAGGTGCAGGATGAAGAGGAGGAGGAGGAGGAGGAGGGAAAGGGAGAGGAAAAGGGAAAGGGAAACGGATCACGGGGGTGTATCGATCTCGTCCCTAGGGACTCGCGGCAGGATTAGGACGTCACGGTAGCCACCCACGACGAGGCGGCGCGTACAGGAGCGGCGCGAGGACCTCGTGGCCCTTGGCAACCGGCTGCCAGGAATCACGCGCGCGCGTCCGCGAACGTTCCTCTTCTCGCCTCCTTGCGCTCTCGTCATTCTCCATACTTCGTCTCCCGCCTCGCCGAAGGGCTACGTCGCTAACCGAGAGGCATCCTCGCGCATGAACCGGCGCGGCAAGTCGAACGGGAACGGGGAATACCCCGTGCATGATCCTGTACACTTGCTAGAGAATTGCGAAAAATGGCTCACACTTCGTGATTTCGCAATATTGCGATTTGGGGAGAAAAGATCAAGATAACAAGTCGAAAAGAATCAATTAAGAATCAATGTTGTTTTTTTTAAATTAAATTTTTTAACTTCGAACAGACAAAAGGAATTTACTCTAAAATTATTGAACGTGTCTTTATCAGCTTGTACAGTTATATCTTGTTGTGTTGGTTTTAATGTTTCAGAATGTTAAACACCTTTTGTAATGTTTACAAAATCAGAGTGTTCCACACACAATCCCGTTTCTTCCCCATCCTCCATTCAGAGAGAGAATTCCCCTTAATTCAAATATAATTTGCGTACACGTCTTACAGGGTAGTTTCTTCGCTAATCCGATTGTTACCCTCGAAATCGATTTTTCCTAAAATAGTCGGCCCAAGCGGGATACTGTATTTAGAAACTAGAAGACCAGATGGAGATATTGGATTATCCATCTGTTTCTTGAGACGCATCACCAGGTTTGTTATTTATCCTCGTGCTTGATGATCCTCACTAATCGAGAATATACCAAGATGTGAAAAAATACTTGTCCCCGGATACCTTACGTTCAATAACTCATATTAATGATACTCAAAACGTCATATTCAATGTAGCTGAACTTTGATTTTGGTTCAACTGACTCTCTACCCTTTTTCAGTTCTAAGAAATTAAAAAAAAAGGATATAATAAATTGAGATTAAAGTTTATCTACATTGATAGGAAATAAATATAAGTGCCGAGAGGAAAAGCGAGAAGGGAAAGAGGAGACAGATAGAACCGTCCGTGCGCGCGCGAGATTCGCCCCTGCGCGATATCGAGCATCCGGTGACGCAACTCGCGCGCCACCCCTGCAACTCTCGGCGCACCCCCTCGCGTCGCGGCGCGTCGCGTCACACCCATTCCCGCTTCCGCATACCTCGCGCGCATACCCTCAACCTAACCTATATCACTTTCCTTAGGTCGTTGATCCTGCGGCCGCGTGCGCGATCGAACGCACGCCGTCGCGCGCCGCGAAAATACGCGCGGCGTGCGTTGATGCGTTCGATTCCGCCGTTCGCACGCCGAAAAGAGCGAACGGCTTCCTACCGATTTTGCGGGTGAAGAGAGAGAGAGAGGGAGAGAGGGAGAGAGAGAGAGAGAGAGAGAGAGAGAGAGAAAGAGAGAGAGAGAGAGAGAGAGAGAGGAGAGAATCGATACGCGCGAGGAGAGAGTCTAGCTTCATCTTTCGCATCTCTCTCGCGTCTCGCTCGCTCCTCTCTCTCGCGCTCTCTCTCTTCCTCTCTCTTCTCTCTCTCGCTCTCCTCTCATCTCGCTCGCCTCTCTCGCTCTCTCTCTCTCTCCTCTCCTCGTCTTCTCTCTCTTCTCTCCCTCTCTCGCTCTTCTTCTCCTCGCTGCTTCGTTCCGCTTCCTTCGCGTTTCCGAAGTGCTTCGCGCTCTACGTTTATCGTTGGAAGCTATTTTAAGTACAAGCGTTACGTTGTTATTATCGTTTTCCTCGTTAACTGATTTCGCTTTGTTACATCCGGCATTATTTTGAGACAGAAAAAACAAAGTTAACTGCATTAGCTTTCCTATGATTATTACATCTCCGCTGAATATTTAAAAAAGTGCGCGTATTTTTCTTTAATCCTAAATTACTCTAATTTAATCCCAATTAGTACAGTTAGGTTTAGGATACGTTTAATAAATATTAAAAAAAAATTTTTAAAAATTAACGTTTATAATTTGATACGCGTTTCTTAAACTTCAATTATCAAATAAATATATATTACTATAAATAATATTCATTGACGCAGAAAAGTTGAATTATAAAATAGGTCGAGGTACGAAACGCAACATAAATTGCTAGAATGTAACATGAAACCTCGGTAAAATAAAATATAATATGAAAAGAATGACACTTTTTATTTGACACTTGAAACCGAAGAACGTGCAAATATATACGTTAGCAAATTCTTCGAAAAATGAAAATGAGCAATTCAACGATTTGAGAGCCAAACGTGTACAAACGCTAAGAGATAATGTGGTTAATAAATGAGCGAGTTTAAGGGTCAGTTTTATCAACTTTGATTAACTTAATCGGCTAATTAAAATTTTAGATTACTTGCAACTGCAGAATTGCTAACTTTTAATCTAATTTTTTAATTATTCTAGTTATCTATTATATTTTATATAAATAAATTAGATATATATTTGTAGAAAATGAATAAAGAAAATAAATTAATAATTCGACCAATTCTAAGCGTGACTGTTGGCTTAAGTTTAATCGGTTGATCAAGTTAGGCCCGTTTCTACCAATATAGATTACCATTAATCTCGGTTTGACTTACTTATTATCTTATTCTAGTTCTAAGAATGAAAAAAAGATAAAGAATAAGTTAAACCGAGATTAAAGTTAATCTACGTTGATAGAAACGAGCCTTAATCGAAGATGCTGAAACCGGCTCTTTACAAAATGGCCGAAAAACTCGTGGCTTACAAAAGCATGAACGAGATTCGAAGAGCGATATCATAGTCCCAGTCCATGACGTAACTTTGATGTATAAAGTCTTGATATAAAAATTTTATTATCATAAAACATAACTATTTTGTGTTCTCGTATCTCTTCTCCAAGTTCGGCTTTTACATCGAATTAAATCGAAAGGTTGATTAAATCGTTTCTCCACGGAAAAAGAAGGAAGAAAAGATAACGGATATCTATTGTATCGACGCGGTCGGTATGTGTAGCGTCGGTCCGAACGCGAGGGTGATCTTTTCTTGTTCACGATGAACGACCGTCCTCTTGCTCCACCGGCGAGGTCCAGAATCGCAGAACGAAGTTCGTGCCGAAACAACGTGGGGCGCGCGTGGTGAGGAATCGCGCGCGCCATTTCACCGGTGGCCGTGGCGTGTCCCCAAACATGGCCGAGTTAACGGCGACAACCGCGGTTGGCGATGACGACGACCGGGAAACGGGGAGACCGCGGTTCGGAACGCGGAATTTGCCGCACGATGGAGATGTCTTCCAGCACAATGCGTGGTACGTCACACGTGGTTCCAGGCGCGCGTACGCGACCGCATGTGACCTGTCACGGTCTAGCGATCCGACCTAACCTAAAATAAGCTGCGGAGTCAAAAAGAGAGATACATGCATTAACCGCGACGTTTGGTGTTTGTCCTTTTTTTAGATACTTGAATATCTATTATTTTTTTATAATTTGTAAAAATTGACAATTACTGTTGGATTTATGTGCGTTAGATGTATGAGGGGCGTATCCTAACCTAGAAATTACGACGCTTTGGAGTCGACTCCACTTTCACGATGCTATTTCATATGATTTCATGGGCAATAAATTTGTTTTACGAATTATTTTGTGCTTTATTTTTATTGTCCTTGTTTCCCTAAGAAGCGTGTAACTATTTTGTTCGAAATGCAGTTATAACAAGCAAATGTGATAAATATGATAAATGTTACGTTTCTTATTTCTTACTTTTTATTTCACATTTCACTCGACAATTAAAATATATTTTGTCATCGAATAAAAACTATCAAAGTAAAATTAAAATATTTTTATTTGTTGCATAATTTTATGTGTACTGTTTACATAATTGCTAATACTTTCTGTTTCATTTGGTACTGAGATAAAAAATGTGATAAATCTTGGGTTTATTTTTTAATATATATCCATTAGTGTTAATATTTGGCTTAGTCATTGAATATTTTTGCTGAAAGGGATAATGTCACATGGGATGAGGAACAAGAGAAGTTGGTGCAACAGAAAGTGAACGAGAATTCCATTGTTACAATGTCATCTGAGAAACTCTTTAAATATGAGGCAGAAGCTGACAAATATTGGGACAAGTTTTATGGAATACACAATAACAGGTATGTATGACTTTATAAAAATGTTCTTTCTATTACCTATTTATAATATTAGATAAAATCAAATGTTACTTATTTGATAAATTAGCACAATGAGTGCTTACTGAATAGTATTATTAATTAATACATTTATCATTTTAGATTTTTTAAGGATAGACATTGGTTATTAATTGAATTCCCGGAACTAGCGCCCAATACTGTTAAACAGAATACGGAAAGACCCATGAGAGCTGCGTTTACAGACAATGATAAAAACTATGGAGACAAACACATAAAAATTCTTGATTTACCATGTAAAGACAGTTGTAGAATACTAGAAATAGGATGTGGCGTAGGAAACACTGTATTTCCTATACTAATGTACAATACAGACCCAAAGCTATTTGTATATTGCTGTGATTTTTCAATGACAGCCATTGATATATTGAAACAAAATCCTGCTTATGATATAAATAGGTAAATTGTCCTAAAAATTGCCCTAAATTTTAACATCGTCTAATATAGCGTAGAGTGAATTGTTTAACATGTTTTCTAATTTATAAACGTATTATTCTGTTTTAGATGTAAAGCATTTGTTCTAGATGTAACTCAGGAAACGTGGACGACTCCTTTCGAGCCTGAAAGTCTTGACATTATCGTTCTCATATTCGTATTATCTGCCATTCATCCCGATAAGTATGTTTCATATTATTAATACTTTTTATTATACCTCGTAATATATACAATGTGGTCCTTATATATTTTAAAAGATTTTAAGGACTGACTTTTCACATTAATTCAAGATCAAAACGTCTAATCTTATATTCGAAATGCCTTAGTTTCAAAAATATGGGATGTCAAAATTGAAAAAAATTGTCTTTTCTACAAAAATTATTTGGATTATTTTGATGAAACTTTATTTTTCAAGGACATAAAGATTTTTGGGGCTATACATGGAATCAAAAATGAATCCAAGAATAAATAAGTACTTTTTTTTACAAAAATTAAAAAACTGGTACGCTATTGATTTTTTTAAATTTGAAATTTTTTAACAAGTAAAAAAGTTTTTTATTTTTGATAGAATAAACGAGTTTTGAGAAAAAAATTTTTTTTTAATTTTAACACTATATCTTTGAAACTAACAACAGAAGGTTTGTTCAAAGCTACATTTCATGGATTTTGATCAATTTTTGCATGGTTATTTCGGAGCACTAAAAATAATTTTTATAAAGCCGTAGGTTGTACATCTATTTTCATGAGAGAAAATCATGAGTTTTATGACGATCGTTTTCAAATCTTGAGAAATTGATATTTGAAAAAGAAGAAACAGTAATGTATATATTAGGTTCGAAAATTGATAATTTTTGAGAAAATTAATTCTTTAACTTCAACTGGTACTTGAAATACTTAACTTGAAATTAATATACGTCAGTTACCAAACGGTAGGAATTGACACTTGTCTTCATCAAAGAATGTTAATTTTTTTAAAATTCTGTTTTTGAATGTATATATGAAAATTATTTGATTTTACATAGATTTCTCTAGATCCCAAATTAATTCGTCATGTAAAATAACCTAACATCGCAATTAAAAAAATACAAAAGTGGAAATTATATACGGCTTTACGAGGATTATTCATACGAAAGTTGATCAAAATTTGTAAAATTTATTAACATTTCTCAGTTAACAGGAAGGAATATTCATAAATTCGAAATTATTTGCAAAGGAAGCAAGTCATTTTGGATATATGACCATATAAAGTTTTCGTCTTAAATTAATGTGAGAAATTATCCCTTAAAATTTTTAGAACACTTAAAAACTATTCTGTATAAATATTATCTAAATAAATTTTGGTGAATATAAATTTTACAAAAATATAAAATGCTTCAAAAATTATATAAATACTATATTTGTGAAAAATAAAAATAGAACAAATCAAAAAGTTATTTGAGAGAAAAGAAACTTATTGATATATTTTTTCATATTATTCTGTAGGATGCAACATGTTATACAGCAAATGCACAGGTATCTAAAATCAGGTGGAATAATTTTGTTTCGTGATTATGGCAGATATGATTTAGCACAATTGAGATTTAAGAAGGATAAATGTATCGGCAAGAATTTCTATGTGCGTGGAGATGGCACCAGAGTGTACTTCTTTTCGCAAGGTGCGTGTTTTATGAAATATGATTTTAATGTTGTAGAATTATAGGAAAATATTGCAACCTAAATGTAATAAGAATAAACAAAATAATACTCTTATTACTAAAAATTTAAATTGCAAAAATTTCCTTCTTATATATTACTATTTCCAATTTATAATTTTGAATCATGTCTATTGAATCATTAGTTAAAACTTGAAGCTTGTAATGTTTACCTAAAATCTTTACAAAAGTATTCAATATTTATTAAAATATCGATTATTTTAGAGGACATTAGAGAATTATTTACTGGTAATGGTTTCATTGAAGAACAAAACTTTGTGGACAGAAGGCTACAAGTTAACAGAGGTAAACAGTTGAAAATGTATAGAGTGTGGGTGCAGGCAAAATATCGAAAGCCATCGTAGCAACTGTATGTAACTATGTGAATGTAGTTATTAAATTTCTATAAAAAAATACGTTATGTAAATAAAATAATATGTAACATAAAATAATTGGATATATATATTTTTGTATGTTGTTTTCGCACTCAAGTCAATTTATACAATATTTAAATAACGTATGTACAGTCATGTTTAGATATTAATGTAACAAGACAATGTTATTAATTTTTAAAAAGATCTGTACATCATTAAAATATTTTCATGTTATAAAATATTTCATTCTTTACAAGATTCTGTTCACTAGCTTTAACATTAATTTTTAAGAAACTAAAATTTTCCAAATATATAATTTAATAATCTAAATAATGATTAAAAAAAATATTTTATTTATATTAACAAACTTTTTGATCAAATATGTGATGTGCAGATAAATTATAGGCTCTTTTTTTGCTATTAAAGATGAGGAACGTGGATTGGATTATAATAGAGCAGTGTAATATTAAAATAATTTAATTCCATAATTCGACAGATAGATTTCGACAAGCTTGCCTTTCGACATGCCCACTGCCGTTTGCAGTCATAGTGGTTATTTCTTTTCTAAGAAGATAATATAATTGTCAGGATCCATGAACAACAAAAATGTGCTGTAACCAAATCATGATTGAGTTCACGGATATTATTTACACTTACATAAATATTAGATTGGTTCGAAAACTTCGTCATCTTTTCATTAAACTTTTCTTTAATTAAAGATTGAAGAATATTTGAATTATTTAAAAGAGAAAATTTGCAAAAAAGATTTTTTAATTATATGAAACAATTTTTGATTAAGAATAACAAAATTAACTGAAGTTTTAAACTTTATTTGATGACAAAGCTTTAGTACCGATTTAATATTAACTTCTAATATTATATATCAGAAATATATTCACAATTTATTATTTTTTTAATAGATATCGACCGAAAGTGGTCTACTTAAAAACGCCACGGATGAACTATGCTATCTACAAAATATGGCGAACGTGAAAAATTTTATTTAACGCGAATTTGTTATAATAAATTGTGAAAACAAGATACGGTGGAGGTATAGATGATAAAAACGCCAGTTCGCGAATTTTGTAGACATATATATGTTAATTAGACGGTGTTATGCATGAATGAGTTCACCCAGAACATTAAAAAAAAAAAAAAAAAAAGAATGAAAGTTATGTTATTATAAACTCATATTATAAACTCAGCGCGTTGCTGTGTTAGCAATATAAAAGTCGGAGTTTTAGACTTAATTTATTCAAAATTATTTGGTAGGTTAACTCGTTTTTGCATATTTTACCCCGTATATTGAGGCAACCGTATTTAACGTTGAATGGTTCTACAACCTTGCGCTGGATTATATCTTCCTAGACCGACCAACCAGAAACTTTATTCGTAGAGGGAAGAAAAGAGGGAAGTTTTCATTCCCTTGTCCGTTGCACATCTGAAATTCTTCTTTCGCTAAATACTCTAAACGCTTCTCTTTAAAATCACTGGCCGTTATGGTCGATGTCATTTAATAAAAAGAAGGCCGAACCCGATTTTCGCGAAACATAGTTTTCTACGAGCATACATAAATTCCCACATTTATCTACATAATACAACAATTGACGTGAAAACGCGACAATTGGAATAGGTTTATTTTTCGTACTTTTCTAGTGCATCATCTATCGAATTCATTGTTGAAACGAAAACCTCTATTGTAGGGTCCGATCCTCTATAATACATAACGTTCGAAGTTGTTTTATCGCTAGCGCGACGCATCTCACGCTTATTGTTCTCGGTGATCATAGACAGTAGCAATGATAGTACCATCAATTTGGAATCTATCTCATAACATTACGACATTTGTAATGTTAGACGATGTCTATGGATAAAAGAATGTCATTCAATGACAATTCAATTAATAAGCAGATATTTAGAATTTCTTACTTTTCAATTTATACCTAATAAATTTGTAAACAGCATTATAAAGAGAATTGATGAATAGAAATATTAATCCAACAATTATTCTTTAATAATTTGTGAATTCATTTTAAATATAAAACGTACAAAACGGAAACCTTATAAATTATAAACTTGCTTCGCTCTTGCACCAAACCTTTTAAGTTGATATTTTTACTATAAAAAATATTATTATGACTATTATATAATTATCGCGGTAATATACAGGTCGTTCCAGAAATAAACAACTAAACTTAGGAATTTATTTAACTCGTGTTGAGAGAGAAAAAGCCAGCTGGTTATACGTCCAGAAACGCTGTTTTTCTCCCTCTGAGTTATACATAGATACTTTGCTCTCACAGTTTTCGTCCGCAGTAGAATATTACGAGAACGTCGACAAAGTTCATAGAAATTTAATCTTAGAATGACCCTTGTTCTTTTCATTCTGAAGGGACGTACGTCGTAGAAGGGACGCCTAACATCAATACCTCGTGGACTGTCAAATAATGCCGGGATAGCACGTCTCTCGAAGTTTGGCCGCTTATTTCTGGGGCATCCTATTTTCCAGTCACGGCCTAGTATATTACGTCGTCTCGCTTCATGAAACGCGATCCTGATGCGAATAAATAAGCGTCGCGAGGAATGATCGATTATCGTCGTCGGGATGCGATTAACGGAGAAGACTGAGAAAATACGACAAGGGCGATTAATTCACGACGCGACTTGCGCTGTCGTGTGAGACCGAGTTTACTTTGAAAGTACAAGGAGGGGTGGTAGATTCCGCATACACGAGAATCCTAAATTGATGGGATTTGGTAATCGGTTACGTGTCGCTCGCGCCTACGAGAATCACGCGGGGTCACGCGACTGGAGCCGTGCTGGAAGCAGCTTCCTCATTGCTGCTCTCAATAGGCCTGTGCGATAGATGGTACGCCCGCGCTTTCTCCTCCCAAAGTTTTTCGCCGGCCAGCACCCTGAAAGGCAGAAATTGAATACACATGAATCGAACGGTTCTGATGCTTCTGTAACTTCGTTTAGACTTCAATTTCTCCCTTTTATTTCTCTAGAAACCGCATAACTTTGCAGAACTTTGTAACGTTTCCGTCAGATGTTGCTTTCGCCCTTGTAAAAAATACTTTAGTATTATATTATTTTATTTATTTATTTATAATCCGTGCCTTTCTGCTTTGGATGACTTCCGGTGTACATTTCCATAGAGCTTATTCCTACACATTAGATTATTTGATACTTGTCGACTACGCTTTGTAAGCCTGCTAACATTGGTGCTAATGCTTCTAAAATTAAAATTAAATATTTTAGCATTATATTAAAAAATTACTTTAGAATATTATCTAGACGAATAATTATGAAATATATTTTTGTAAATATTGAAAAAAAAACAATGAGTTTTCTAAAATTTCAATAAAATTGATCTCCCCATTTGAGTAATTTAAAAAATTCACTGATTAAATTTAAGAATTACCAATTGCAAAACTTGAAACTGATCATCTATAATTTAATTCTTAATTATTGTTTATAATATTAATTAAAAGTGTTATATTTACATTAATAAATTAATGAATCAGATACTCAAAATAATATGATCAGTTCAACTTCACAGTTAGTAATTTTTTATTTAATCAGAAATGATAAGACTGGTCCATAGTTACTGAAACCTTTTGTTTAAAAATTCTTGACTAAATTGAAGGTTAGACTATGATATCTATCTTGTATATTTTGTACCTCTGCGGTATGCTAAAATAATTTCATCCTATTTCGGTTTAATTCCGGTTCACCGTACGCCGTTTGAATATACATCGCTCGTGAGGAATATTGTATGTAACAACTGTAACAGCCATGCAGCGTAACAAATGGGCACGTACCGTCTGGTGTTGTCGCTAACTAAACTGTCCGGTGCGCCATAAACGGGTGGATTCGCGTAAGGATCGTAGCCGAGCACGGAGAGCATCGGCGCGATGTCTGCCATCTCCCTCACCACGTCCTCGGGAATGTTGCCGACCCACTTGGTCAGCGCCGCCAGATTCACGGGCTTTATGATTTGGTCCGACGACCTCTCGACCCTACCGTCGAACATGATTTTCATATTAATAATACGGAACGTCATTCTGTATACGCATCTATTATTTTCTAATATGTATGTATCAAAACGTCATTCTACCGCGGTATAAACATTAATGCTGACGATGGTGCGAAAAATTAAATTATATCACTACATTATTCTGGCATTAATAACACGGAGGATTATCTTATTACACTGCCACATCGTTTTCGCATTATTAACGTGAGAAGCGTTACATTATTACATTATTACGTCGGTTGTTCCAGGATTAATAACATTATTCTATCGTAGCGCGTTAACTTTAACGTGTCTGCTCGCGTCTCGCTCGAATTCCGGGATACTGTTAGATCTAAATGCACCGCTTCCTCCGTTCTTCTCTCTTACTTGCTCAGAGGCACTCCGCCAGGTTTGTTAATGAATTCCTCGTGATGCATGACGGACTCGTTCCACGGTACATCCAGATAGTTTAATATCTTCTTCATCCATTGGCGCGGGTGCAGCACCAGCTGCTCGTAAGGGACCATCAGACATCTCTCAGGTCCCAACTCCTTGCACTGACCATACATTACGGATATTGCGTGATTCCACCTGATGAGAGACTGTCGGTAGGACGATAAGTCGAATCCCGTTATAGTGACCTGAAGAGAGACGTCACTTGGAGAATAGTATTGTATTACTTTACACACATTATCGAAACTTTGCATTCTATCAGGATTATATTACGTATGTGCAATATAAACTATATAAACCAGGTTTTACGTGTTATTTATGTAAATAATAATAAATGAGTCATAAAGAATTTAAATTTTATAAAAAATAAAAATTATATTCCATTTCCTATTTTTGATTATAATATATTTTTTAATCAATATTAAGAGCCAGATATATTAATAATATCTTATAACTAATTGTTTTTTTAATATTGGGTTATTTAATTTATATTGATTTACATTGCTTGTATTATCAATACGAAAAAGACTTATGTAACATAATGTAAACAATATCAAAACAATAATCTGTAGTCTTGAAATTTACGGTACAATTCTGTATTCAAGGATATTTTGATTATACAATGCTGGTTAAAAGCTATTGAAATTTCAAAACTGAAAGCTTCTAGGTTTATCCTTTTTTTCTTAATCAATTCTTCATCTAAACAAAAAAATTTGGTCATGAATGCCCGAGTTTTGGCCCTGAAATCAATTGCGAAGAATAAAATAAAATTTGTTCATGTATAACAAATATAATCAAAATTTATTGCAGTTTTAAATAAATAATTTTATTTATTTTAATAATTTTATTTATTTACTCGTTTAAACGAGTTAGGTGATTCGAATAAACTTTGGCACGTATATTTATTAGACTTTTATTAATATTTATTTTGTAATGCTACTTCCTCATTAAATTTTCAAATAAATACTACTTTTAAACCAATATAAGAAAATTGTGCTGTTAATATTACTCAGACATTTAAATATGTAATAATTGGATAATCTATGAAATTGTTATATTTTTGGTAATGTTTTGAGACGTGACACATACATCCTTAAGAAAGAAAAAACAAAGAAATATATGGAATGCATATGCCTCTATAAAAACGTCTAGCATTAAAAATTAGAGAAATCATAAAAAGCGATTAATAGCGTTTTTAATTTATATAAAAAAAAAAAAAAAAAAAAAAAAAATCTATAGTTGATCCTACAAATGCTTCGGAACATTTTATGATTAGTTAATTAGTAAAATTCTTTGTTCTGTTAGTTAAATGCGCAAACTCAAAGCATTGTAGCGTTAAATGGACCGTAATCATAATCCGTAATTTTACTTAAAACGATTCGAGGTATGACATAACTGTCGCGAACAACCAAATATATTTTTGGAAAAAAAAGAGAATACCGTTATGCAATGCTTTTTTATCTTTCCGTAATATTGAAAATGAGAAAAATCGTCGAAAACAGTTAATAGCAAAAAGGTTTTTTCAATTAAAAAAACAAAAGCACGTAATTTTATTTAAAGCGTGATTCGACAGAGGAATGACGTAACTGTCGCGAACAATCAAATATATTTTCAAAAAAAAAAAAGGGAGTTGAGAAGAACGTAACTTTACGCGGAGCTTTTTTTACCTTCCTGGATATGATGGAATGCACCGTCGCGCGTCCGTCGCGCACCATGAATATAAATTTTGCGTTCGGGAATAGCTCGAGGATGTACGAGCCCATCTTCAGGGTGAGTGGATCCTTGTTGCACAACCTCGGCGCGGGCTCGGCGTGTCGCGCTATTATTTCCAGGCAGAACGCCGCTATCGCGCTGTCTATCACCTGAAGAAAAATAGCATACTCTCGATATTTCAAGCGCCGAAAGAACCTCCTTCCACCGTTCTCGCGAATCCGTCTCATAAAACGCACCTCTAAAATGTATTCTCCCTCCATCCTCCCAAGTTTCGCGTACGTGTGAATTTTAATTTCAATTATTCATGAGAGGTTAGAGATTATGGAGAAGTTATCGTCGTCGGCCTCTTACGGCGGCTGTTAAACTAACACGAGACCAGCTTACGATTCACACGTAGAGCAAACTTTATAATTTCACGTTAGCGGTGATATAATTATTCAAACTATGCACGCAAATTCTTTTAAATCTTCGTCTAATTTTGGGACAGAGGGATGCGAATTTAAATACCGGAAGAGGGAAGGGGGGACGCAAGCGTCTGAATAAATATGCTGCGTTACAGCGAAAAGTTTTACGGAGTGTTCCTCGCGTTTTCTAAGAGCGCACGAGGGGTGCACCACCCTACCGATAAAATAGGAAAAACGCTGAAAACTTCCTACGGCGAATTTTTTCGTTGGACGATACTTAAATTATTCAGATCTGTCCCGGTACTGAAATATATATCCTTTTCCGCGCTTTTTCAGAATGCAGGCTTACCTCTTTCGATATCCCCGCTTCGGTGAGCCGTACGTTTTCCTTCTCGGACTTGGACCAGTGCATCTTCATCTGGAGAATCCGCGGTATAACTCTGGTCTCTTGCCCGCACCTTGACAGAACAAAACCCGTGAAAATATAATCGATCAAATGTGATCCCCATTTTAATCCTTATTGGTATTCGCCTCGGAATTTCCTTAACTGATACATTCGCGGGTTCAGTATATCCGATAAAACTTTAATGCATCTTTACTTAAAGTAAATTAAACGATTCTTTTTCTTTTTCATTCTGAAAGTCCGAGAAATAAGATTATGTAACTTAAAATGATGTAAGATTGTGTAAAATGTTTGTTATAAACAATGTTCAATGCTGTCTGTAGAATTGGAAGGTAATTGTGTAAGTAAAAAAAATATCCGAATCCATTGGACCGGCGAATACCAAATCCCTTAAGAAAAAATCCTTTTTTTTTCATATATAAATATTAATACCTTCACTCTCTTTTGTTAAAAGACACACATTTCTAAATATTCTGAATGCTGGAGACAGATATATCAGTTACAGAAAAATAAATCGGAATCCAAACAAACTGATGACATTTACGGATAAAATTTTACAATAAAAATTACGAGTACGATGGTAAATAGTAAGCGCGGATCGAGGAAGAAATTATGAGAATTTTTACTATGATCTTCATCAAATTACCGTAGTATTTACACTACTTGACATAATTCTCTGAAATTTCTTTTTATGGTACCGGAGTACTATCGTACATAGCGAATTTTACTACAAAATTTGCCCCGTGTAATACAATTACCCTCTCTCCGTGTACTTTTCACGCTTGTTCACTCCAATCGAATTTAATTAACTTTTATTTGTTCCGGCCGTTACATCACTCTAAATGGTGACTTGTGACACTTACCTCACGTCAGGGTGTGCATCCAGCATGGCACGCATTAGGGTTGTACCCGATCGTGGTACGCCACCGATGAAAATGAGCGGCATGTAACGGTCGTACGTGTACGTTTTGCGATCGAACGGCCCAATCACGTATTTCTGTTCGACAAAATACAATGTAACTATCGAAAACCTGTATCACAAAATATTTGTAAAACAGTTTCTTAGGTTCGCTTTAGACGATCTAGAATTTGTGTGTCAGAAATCAGGACACTATTAAATATTAAAGAATCATTTAAATAAATTCGTTATTAAAAAAATTAATCAACATGTTATCTTTACTAACTTCTATATGTGTAAAATTTATTATTTTACAATATGTAGTTAAAAAAATATCTTTATCCAACGTTTTTGATTGAATCGTTTCAAAGTAAGTGGCGTTCATGTTGATGTACATTACTTTGTAAGTAATAAATTAAATTTATAAATTAAATTTAACATTTTTTGAGTTAATTGTTTAAAATTCCGTTGGTTCTGTGAAATTAATAACATATTGAATTAGAGCAATGAGATTTATAGAAATAGTTAAAAATAACCAAAGTTGGATAAAATTTGACATTACGAATTTAAGTATATCTAAAATATATATAAAAATACCTGCATATTTTGAAATACACGACAAAGAATTAGAAATAGAGAATTACAAATAGGATTTCTATCCTGTGCAAAATCGATGCGAATTATATAGGTCGTCTAAAGCGGGTTTTAAAGCTGGTCAGTTTCGTCCTTTGTGCAGGTCTTCGAAAAAGAGACTGCTGAAGAGTGGTTTACTGAAAATTTGTCTGCCGACCTTTTTCACGCTTGGGTGAAACTTTTAACATCAAGTACCTCTGGCAATCTCATATATGATCAAAATACTATTTACGTGGAATCCCGAACTTGAAATTAAACGACGAAAATTCGATTCTGATACATTTACTGTGAAGTTAGTTCACGAAAAGTACCATACACCTTCCACCGCACATGTAATTATAAGAATTCTAACTTCCTCTACATATATATACGATATTACAGTTTAAATTAGAGCTTAAAAAGCTTTATATCTACTCGGTTCTGTCCGCGATGCGTATCGCTATTATCTCTCGTCGGATGACTGAGCGTAGTACTTAAAAATACTTTTTATCGAGTTACGCTCATAAGTAAGTGGGATATAAGCTCTTATTCGCCGTTCGTTCCGCTATTTTACGCTAACTACCTTAACGCAATTAAAGTAAGTCTACAAGAAAATTAATAAAAGCGCCTGCAAGTCGACGGCGGAAGTAGATCAGGAAAGGCGCGGAGTTGGCTCGGAAGTTAGACTCGTCGTCGGTGTATCGACTTCGTCGGTAAGAGCAAGTTCGTCGAACTATTCTTCAGGAACGTCGGACATCCCTTTCTCTACACCTGGCAGCGGCAGTTTGGCGTTGATTAAGGCCGAGATGAAGCTTCACGCAAACTTTACAGTTGCAGCCGTCCGCTAATACGTGGCCCGACAGTTTAAGTTTGTAGACATATTTCTTTTCTTGCTAATCTGACAGCAACGGAACGATATGAAACGATGAGACTCTACATTTCTTCATACATGTTCTCAGCAACGTAAGCAGTTTGTGTAAGCGGCAATTTATCATTTCATCCATTCATGTTACTCTTTTTTTAACAGAAATATATATATTTTTTCTTTTCCCTTCAAATTGAAATTCGAAAAATTTTTAGGATAATTCCAAATGAGTTCTATTTGATCTTAATTACTTGATACTTGTTTGTAATTTTTTAAATGCGTTGGAACACGTACGTTTCTAGGAAACGCGGACGTCAAAGTTAATAAACTATCTCTGCATCGCGTCGAAAAAGTTGAGCGATAGTTTAAGACAGTCGAAAATCAACAGCGAAGTTTCTTGTTAAGAAAGTTCCCGGGGAAAACTAACGATGAAAATTATGAGAACGTCGAAAGACGAGCGTTTATTGACCTGAGCAAAGTTTCCCCGACCGATGCCTCAACTACTTCAATTGAAGAATTGTACTTCTAACGGCGGAGAAACATCGGCGGAATAAATGTACCAGATAAAGGCGCGCGGCATTTTCTATTTCCAGTAGGGAAAAGATAGCATTAATTTAAACGCAAAGTATATTCGAAATTAAAGGAGTTCCTCCCGAGCGAAGACTCATCTCGGGGAGGAGCAGGGGGGGTGGGCACGTATCGTTCAATTGTGGTAAACTCGCTCGGACGATATTAGCGAGTAACGGCGCTTTTAAGTGGGCGCAATTAATACTTTGATGGCCATTAATTGCCGATTAATAATGTAGGGATACTGCCGCGCCAGCCGCGATAATACACTACGCTTATATTATTATATTATCGCAATTATTATTATTATTATTTTGATTAATTATTATTATTATTATCGCGCCGGGATGGAGTGAGGAGGGACCAAGGGAGCGAAAATGTGGGGCTGTTGGAAAATGGATAATTAAAATTTCTCGCTTAAATAGACGAGATAATTTCTGACGAAAGTGCATACTTCCGCGGGCGCATTTTCAATGATTACGTTTAATGTTTTCCCGAATTCACCTGTGTTTTTTTTTTTACTTAATCGAGGAAGAATTTGTTTCACGTAACGGAGTAACGGAAGAATTACAGATTACGGTTCTTACCTCCTTGCTGACCATCACGGCGGTGGGCATGTACCTGGTGGTGCCGCAGATAATGCCCAGCTGATAAAGAGCAAAGATGAGGAGGAGGCCCACCAGGCAGACGATGGGCCCCTTTCGGCCGCCGCGGCTCGACAGCAACATATCACCCGTCGCGCTGAAAACCGCCTCTCACCAGGTGCTCCGTGGACAGTCTACTACCTCATTGTATCTGCAATGCAAATAAAATCTCTCGCAATTCCTCCTCATGATCCTCCATCCCTTTTCTCGGGGGACAGGCTATATTCTCAGATATCTAAAGTATCGGAAGTTGCAATTTCCATTGAGGGTGAGATTAAAAATTTCGCTCCCCGCTGAATCCGTGTCCCGATAATCTCGGGGAAAGTTTACGAATTAGTTCCACCGATCGGAACCGCAATGGGTTAATCTCTGATCGTCTACCGGCGTTTCCTACGGAAACTTCCTACGCGACACTTACAAAGTGGCGATCTTTATTGAACGCCAAGTTACGCACTTACTTTCTTGCGCCATTAATCTCGACATATTTCCAAGACATACTTACAAGTAAACCGACGTTCGTGTTACTCGCAAAATTTATTTAAACTCACAAGGAAAGCGTCTTTCTTGTCTCACTTGGATTTTAATCAAACTTAGATTTTGATTAAAATCCCATTTTATCATCACCTAAGACACATGTAAAATATTTCGTTGAAAATCCAGTAGGTTAGACAAATAGAAAGTTAAGAAAAACGATGATAAAAGCGCCATACTCATTAACATCATCATAAAATTATGATTTTAAATGTTTGAGTTAGATTAGAGGAAAAATGTGGTTAAGGAAAAATTGCTAATATTTACAAATTTCCGAAAATCCACTTATTATTAAACATTTCACTACATTAATATTGAGGGAAACATAATCTTTAAATAATAAAAAAGTAAAATCCAATAATCCTTACATTTGTGATTTATTTCGATATAAAATTAGTTAAAAACAAATTCTTTAAATGCGAAACAAACTTTTAATTTTTTTTTTGCCAATTTTATGATTTAAATAATAGTAAGTATGTTGTCGGTAATATTAAATCATTTTACATCTTTGTAGCTTCTTAAAACTATTTTGTTTCTACTTATCTCTTTCTTATTTTTCTCATGGTGCGATAAATTTGGGGTGCAGCATAAACGGGTACATCAATCAACGAGATAGGCTATAATAGGTCAAAAGATAGTAAACTAAATGTAACTTTTATGTACTGTCGCGCTACGTGTTTGCATTTTGCGAAAAGTATAAAAGTATAAAGTTTTACAACTTCTTAAAATTATTATCATTTTTCTTCTTTCCCATTTCGGGTTAGATTTAGAAATTTTATCAAATATGCTTTTTCTATCTTAGATTTTCTATCTTTTCATCTAGGTCTTTTTTAACACTAATCAATTAATTATTATTTCACTTTCAAATTAAATACTTGTAATACTGACAATTTTATTAATATTAGTTTTTTCCATAGTTATTACACATATAAACTTCATGTTTACCCTTGTGTGTAACTGTTTTAATTTTTTCAATAAAGTGTTACACTAAGTCATATTTTGTTATTTTCCATATTCTGTAGCGCGTATAGAATTTTCGAGAAAACATTTTACATGTTTGTATCCTTAGTGGTGATAAATATTTATTCCCAGGTTGACTAAAATCCGAATGGGACAAAAAGACCTTCCTTGTTAGTATACTAGGGTAGTAAAAAGAATAATATACACGTATTTTTTTATTAGCAATCAAACATATTAAAGGGTTTAAGGAGTGAAATTAGCTCTCGAAAATAGATTAAATTTTCGTTTTTCGGCTATTCTGAACAAAGTATGATAGTATAATTTCATAAATGTACAGAATTCGAAAGCTGGTATAAAAATCAATTGATATAAAAATTATCTTTTTATAAAATTTATGATTTCATCCCTTCGACATATTTGCCAACAGAAAAATACATATTATTTTGTAAAACTCGACAAATGTACTGAGTTTTAATAAAATCAGCGAGTAACAAAGATAAATTTACTTGCTCGTCTAAATTGTTTAAATAAATTGTTGACGCATTAATCGATCAAACCGGGATTTCGATTCTCTCGAAAGCGAAGATTTCGTCCACTCTGGATCATCAAATCGAGACGTGACAAGTAAAATAGTGTGAAGAAATTCTGGGGAGTGATTTTTGAAATTCACACTGATCGTCTCCACAACTCACATCTCAGCGTGAAACATATATATATATATATATAGCACGGCTCGTTTTATCGCGGTTTTTCTTTTGCGCGTCTTCTCCCGGTTCTCACTTTTTCAGCTCACATGAATCTCGCCCCGTTCTTCCGGATATGTGCCGTCGATATTGTTTTCGCGCTCGGTATCTTAAGCTCCGTATTTGTCTAGCATGTCGAATTGTCGTAAAATTGATATCCTGCAGCGTCGTGGGGCGAAAGAGCTAGATAGAGAAAGAGAGAGAAAGAAAGTGATATCAGCTATGAAGTAGATGTTTACGACAACGTCTGGCTGTTGGCATTCGCGAAATATTGGCCGCTTTTCGTTCACTCGCAGTATCTGAATGATATATATCTTTAAAGTACGCGCCTTGTACGATTGTATGCTAATACCAAAGAGCCCGGAAAGACGAAAGATTGACGTGTAACAAATTTTAAGCTTAAAAAGGAACTTCGGTAAGCGTCGACAAAGGAGATGGCAAAGTAAAGTACTCTGTACAGATTGGCAACTCCATCAACGATCATTGACGCAATAAGCTTGCAATTTCTTGAAAAATTAGAGAGAGAATTAAAAGAGCCCGGAAGGCATGCTTCAACTTTATTAATATTCTTATTTCAGCAAGAATTAAAAAAAAAACCCGAATAAAAAGCAAAAAAATTGTAACTTTCTCCTTAACGGTTTCGCGGAAAGAATATCTTTCTGTTATTCCGTCCGGTCTAACTTAAATAACGGTGTTTAAACAAGGTTTCGAATTAAAGTGCTGTATTGACGTACAGAGACCTGTAATTTACTACGACTTCGTCAGGAAGTGTCGGGAGTGCCGGGTCAAGTTTCCCCTCTTTCCTTTTTCGTCTCCTTTTATTTTTAAAATCAGCGATGAGCCTGTAATCGTATGCTGTTCAACCTTCACGTGTAAGTTTAATGAAAATTCGACATGCCTCGGAGCAACCCGGCTATTTTAACCGATACCCCCAATATAATCGACGTCGATTCATTACATAACCACCGAGCTAACGAGAATAAATCGATCGCAGGACAAAGGGCGGGCGAGCCTCATTCGAGTTTCTAGGAAAGTTATTGATCCGACCTGAATCCGTTCGATTCAAATCCACAGTAAATCCTTCGTTAATATTTCGCAACGTGTATGCGTCAACGAAATCAGAATTATCGCGACGGTTAAATTTCAGAACGCATTTAATATACGTATCCATTATAAAAACTAATCAAAAACGTTTGCATGGTATTTGAAGGAGTATAAATATTTATAAGTTAGTAAATGGATTTAATGATTTTAAGTTAGAAGATCAAGAAAAAATAAGGTTCTATTGTAAAAATGTTACTAAAAATAGATGCGTGAATTCGCGTGATTAATAAAAAAAATAATTAACAGGCTAAAAATAATAAAAAAATATTACATGATTAATTATGTTACAATGAATCCAGTTACACGATAATAATACTAATCCAATATTGCCATGGTAAGAAAATTGATGTAAAATTCTACATTGTTTATCTTAAACGTCGGATGAAATTATTATTTCGCTGTACATTTCGGAATTTCGACCAAAACAGTAGTTTGCAATTTAACATGCAATAGCAAGGAAAAATGGCGATTTTTTGTTTCACCGCGCGGTCTGCGAATTCAGCCGAAAGTTACGGTGTCCATCAAATATTTGGCTTCCACCTTTCACGTATATAATCGCGAACGGCCGGTTTCTCCATCAAGCTCATCCACCAAGCCGAACGCCCGCTCGCTCGCAATTTAAACTTTAATCGCGAAAGCTCGTGGAACAATAGCGGCCGCGATACAGGGATGCAAACAAAAGATATGCATTATAGACCCTCGTTCTAGAAAAAAAAAAGTAGAAATTTCCCGATTCATTCGAAACTGCGGCAACTACAATATCAATTAAATGTTCGAAGTGCAACGTTCTGGGGATGACAAGGGGAGGCGGGAGGACGGAGAGGAGAAGAAGCTCAATCGAAAATTGAATGAGGCCGTTCGTAATATCCGGTTGCATGTGATAATTAATGTAATCTTTTAAAATTAGATCCATATACTAGAGCACCCGCGATTTATTACGCGATTGAATAGAATTGATATTGATTCGACGCGTGTGATGTACATACATAATAATAATTGCAATTATAATGAAAATAATGTAACAACAACAGACAGTAATAATAATAGTAACGACAATAATAAAGGGATTCCGCAATTTCATTGCTCGTGCGTCATTCTAGCTCTGCCGGCTCTCGTTGTTATTTACCGCGTTTATTCCGAATTCAGCCAAGAGCTTTTACATCACATCGCCAAATACCCGTGGGCTATTTTGTGTTTTATTCGTGTCCTTTAAATATTTCATGTCAATTACTCGATTTCCTGACTACTCGTCTGAAAACGAAAAAGTAATTCACGTTTACGGGAAAACGTTCGCGTAAAAACGGCCGCGTTTTTAATGCGATTTAATTCTTGATTCAAAGGAGAATTCGCTCCATTTTGTTCGTATCGTTCATTATCACATAGATGAGACTCTCTTTCTCTCCCTCTTCATTTAGGCGAGCTCAGTAGCTGTAGTTTATCTAGAGATTCCCCTTTTGTTTCCCCTCTATCGCTATCGAAAGTCGATTGAGGTGGCATGAATTCTAGCGGAAACTTCGTAACTGCACGTCGGGAACAGAAAGCAGCGGTCAAGCTTACTTAGCTTGACAGTGGCCATTCTTTTTCACTTTTTATACCCGCGACAAAAATTCCTTTATTACGCTGCTTCTGAAAAGCGTCAACCCGTTAAAGCGGCATTTACGTCGATCGAAAACCGACGGCTTTTTTGCAGCGACCTCAGCACCTCGGCATATTACGCGTAAAATATTAAAAATTCATATTGAGAATATTACGGAAGTGCAAAAGTAACCCATTGAGCAAAAAATCTATCCCAAATCTATCCAAGAATACGCCCGTAAAATTTTATTTTACGGCAAATGCTACATGAAAGAAAAATCTGATTGCACAAATTGGAAATCTGACAGATTCAATCAGAAAGGTACAAATCACATACTTATTGTTAAATCTATCAAACATTTCTGGCTATAAAATATTGAGATAACCAACAATTCCGATTGGAATCAGAATATGTTTTGTATGTACGAGAGTTTGAAAAGTTCCGCAAATGTAAATATATATAGTTATTAGAAAGAAACATTATTTACATAATTTTGTTGCGCCCATATATTAACATACTATGTATGTATATATATATATTTTTTATCAATCAATATTCAAAATAATAAATTGAAGTGTATATGTATTCGCATAAATAAAAATTCACCAGTGATATTGTAAAAGATGGCGGTTATTTATATATTCATTCGCTTTTCGAACGTTCATTGTATTTTTTGCTATAGTATCAATCAAAATATTTTTCTCAATGCATAACTGCATATGTAAATACATATTATAATTTTAAATTTATACGATATTCTTTTTTTGTTTCACACAGATTTCTAAAGCATTAATACGAGTATATACTAGATAAAGTTTGAAAATACTTGCAATTTTCTTGCATTTTACAACAAGTTAAATATTTCATGATCAAAAAAAATATCATAGAAATTTTTAAACACATTTTAAAGATAGAACTTTCAAATAAAATTAAACACTTAAATCTTTATTGATGCTTTTTTCAGTATGTATTTGAAATTCTCTCTACGTTTTTTTCATCGAGAAATTTAACTTTGCGTGAAATTTGGAAAAATCGCGAGTTTTTAATCTTTTGTTTGTAGTGTACTAAAAATTATATCTATATATTATACAAAATAGTAATAAAAAGTAGCAGCTCGCATACAGTCGACAAACTGGTAAATAGATTTTATTTAACAATAAATATAACAATAAATAGTAATAGTTTAATACCCGGATATCAATAAAATATAAAAAAGTATCAATATGTGCCGCCGTAATCCAGATATTAAGCTTTGAACTGAAAAATCTTTTACTTTATTGTACTTTATTGTACGCTTTAACGAAAACCGCGACTTAGAAACTCGCTACAATAGATCATACGGTTCACAGACTGAAATGTATTCTGATTCGCTGATTTTTAGTAGAGAAATTGCTGGGATCAGCGGTCGGAAACCGAGCACAGGAAACCGTGAATCCGGAAGCGTAAATGCAACATCGGTTCGCGCGTGAGCTTGCACGCTAATTGAAAGCCCGCGTTCGTACTCGCATTCGCGCGACCTAAACCGCATCGAGTTAAAAGTTAAACAAATGTCGAATTTAATTTAACCATACACCAAAACTGTTGTATACAGAGTGTTACAGAATTGGCGGAAGGTGTGTGCGAGAACCTCGGAGTCAAGTTTTACACAAAGATAACATATTTTTTAAAATAAACATTTTTTAACTTAGAAAACTTAATTAAAAATATTTTTATGTTAAATTTTGCCCGATGATGTTTCATTGCGTTGTAGTATTTAAATAAAAATTTAAAATAAAAAAATGTTAAATTTTAATTTTATGTAATTTAAAAACTAAATCTCAGAGACAAAATTAAAATAAAGATTTAAATCCCTATCTTTAAAATAGGCCTTTAAAAAAAATTTTCTACAATTTTTTTCGTCGAGAAATTTAACTTTTTGTGATTTCAAAAAATCATAAGAGTTTTTAAACTTTTGGAACGAAACGTTTTAACGGAAACGTTTCGCTAAAAAAATTGAATTTTTATCTTCCTCTTTGTGAAATCTATTTGTAATTCTAAATAATCCTTTCAATGCTCTTAAATTTTAAAATATTGTCTAGAATAATGGAAAAAAGGAGAAAAAAAGAATAATTATATCATTGATTTTTTTCAGACCTTCTTTGACATTGAATTCGGTAAATTCCCGAACTAGTGGCAATTTCGATTGTCTTCTCGAAAATAAATTCCCCGCAAAGTCCTACCACTCTTACAGGATATTGCCGTGAGTTTTCTTCTTCGGGGGATTCGGTTACGGCGCTCTGGATGTTATCGATCGTCTCAAAATAATGTCCTTTCGGGTGATTCCTCAGCCCGCCGAGGAGGAAGAAGTTGCCGTTTGGCGACGAAGGCGACGAAGGAGAGTACAGTGGGAGCGCTGAAGTGTTTTCGAGGTGGTCGAAAACTCTCGCGCGGGATGCATTGTCCCGATGCAAAACGTTGGTGTGACACTTCTTTTCAATCCCATTCTCTTGCCAAGGATCAACAATTTTTACGAAAACTCGAGAGAACATTTTGACTGAGTCGATGACAACTGGGGCACCGCAACCACCGTCTCGAAGAATAAGAAGTCGCGGAAAAAGACATCGTATAGAAAAAAATCAGTATTATAAACATTAGTATCAAATAAAAATATATCTATTTCATTTAACAACTATTGGTCTACATACAGTATTGATTAAAGGTATTACATCACTTTCAAACTACAAAAAATGTAAAAATAAATCATTTCTTTTTTTCCTCAAAACATATTTTTGCTTATTATATGTAACAATAATAATCTTGGTCATAGCTTTTAATTTAATCTCCTCTAAAGAATTCAATAATTTGAAATTGCAGCAAAATATTTTTATTTTAATATTATGTATAATCGCTATATATCATATCAAAAAGCATATAATATTTATGATTGTTTTGATAATATTTAATTCTAATACTTAAAAATATTGATCCATATTCTCAATTCACTTCTACCGATGAATGTATACATTTATTTCTGAGATTTTGTAAGTAACGGTAAGTACTAAAACAAGTAATTTTGTAACTATTATATATTTTGTATTTTTCAGGTAATATTATATATATTACCTGATATTCCGGATAATATTATATCCGAATATATTTTGTAACTATTATATAATAAACTATTATATATAGTTGAAAGCACAATTATTAATATTATTAAAAGTAAGATGGTTCAGAATCGGAAGTAAATTCCCGATGGGAGTGATTGCGTAGGTTATTTTACCACATTTTTTTCATTTTTCATTTATATTTTTCGATTCATTAGTATTTTTATATTTTATCTAACACGTATGTTTTCTTTAATGTTTCTTCGTATATAATTATGAAGATAACACAGACACGCTTATATTTTCTTATGTAAAATTTGATATATTTACAATAACAATAGAAACGTTTATTACAAACATTTTCAACGCTTTCACTTCTAACGTTTTACAAAAAAATAAAAACGTTTTTTATCTTTCATCGTTTTTGAGTAATTTTAAAGGGAACACCACCTCGTATATAAAACTATAATTGTTAAATGGAATATATTAATTTTAATTTGGAACTAATGTTTTTACTGTAATAACATTACACAGTATTAATTAAATAAAAATCTTCCTGATCCAATATATTCAGATATATTCCTGATCCAATATATTATGCGATATATTATATTCGTACGAGTTGAAAAAAATTGTGCATACTATATAATTTTTTATTATCTCCACATTATTATGATTTTCCACGATAATCGTTGCGAAATGCGCCGGCGAGCAAATTTTAATTACAGCGTCTACAGGTAGGTATTTGGGAAATTTCGGATTTCAACCCCGGAACTCACATTCGCGTAACGCGTTTTGTAACCCTTTTAATTCCGCTTCGGCGCGTTACATTTTGGTCGGGACGGACCGGGCCTCGAGCGAGATTTAATCGTTCGATTTATCGTCTCGCAACGAGAAATAATTCGGATTTGTCGGGTAGCCGGGGAGGGAGAGTGACCGCGGCGTCGGTCGGCGTCAGCATCGACCCGCGTGCGAATTCAACGCGGGTAGACGCGGATGGGAATATCGCGAAAATGAAATTCTAGCTCGCTTTTATTGCTCCATGTCATTTGATTGCAGGGATCTCATCGGTGCCGCTTTATTATTGACGGTACAAATTTTCGCGGAAGTCAACCATTCGCCGCAAAATCCGTCGTCGCCGCCAGCTCGACACAACCCGCTCGGCGTTCCAACATTGTTATGGGGGATGAAACGCGGGATGCAACTAGATTAAGTGGGTCAAATGTAGGTAGCGTCCACTTTGACAGTACTCTACTTAATTGTGCGCAAAATATTACCATTAATCTTTATCCTTTTAATTGCGGCGTGTAAAAAGTCCCATCCTCTCAACTTATCGATAAACAATGTAGATATGTGCAATCAGATAATCTGGTAATCGGATTAACGATTATTGATCCCGGTAGAGTCCACTTTGGACGATCTATAATTCGCGACAGAATTCAAAACGGGATTCCATTTATGATTTTATGTGCCATGCATTATGATGTGTGTGTGTGTGTGTGTGTGTGTTTATGTGCGCACTCTAATATATGCGTCATGCATACGCTTGCATTTCAATTCTACAAATATTTTCTGCTTTATGCGGCGCGCATGAAATTATAAACTCTGGTGCGAGATTACAAATGATCTAATTTGAAATCAGTGCGGAAAAAAGGAACTTTTGTTTTGAGAATATTATTTTCGAAATGTTAAAATATATTAACAATATATTATTCGAAATGTTAAAATATAATTATAAATATATTAAAATATATTAACACGAGATTGTATTACATCAAACACGTAATTTCAAGAAGAAAATTTGTTCTTATTATTCAATAGCAATTTTTATAAATTTGTTAATACTGTAACTATCAAAACGATCATATTGTGCTATTTAGATGCAATATTAAAATAAAAATATTTTGCAATTTAAGATTATTAAAGTTTTTAAAAGATTAAATTGTTGATCAAGATTATCATTGTTTTTTATGTAAAAAACCATATTCTTGCTTTCTTGTCTATACATAAAATAATTGTTGAGTTTCAATTTAATGCTTAATGATTAATACCGTTTTTTCTGGACTAATTTTTCTTATTAATCTTTAAAGCAAAATTTACGTTAAGTTTTAAAGAAAAATTTACGTTATCATGAAAACATTAAATATTTTAGCAGTTTCAGAAACAGCTTTTGATAGCAATAATTTTCGTGCGAGTTATCAATACAATAATGTAATACGATACTGTATGTGCTTGGTAATGTATGATAATTCGTTAAATTATTGTAATTAATAAATGATACTAATTCAACTACTCGTGATTAATCAATTGATTTGATAATCGTTAATCCAATATTGAATCAAATTCTATTTTGCCGATTCGCGTGCGTAATCAGTGGCAATTTTTCTCGCCTGTAGCGTATCATAATTCAAGACGACCATCCCACGTATTGGAGAATTATTATACCCCGCTGGGATATCCTGTATCCTGAGACGGTGTCTAAATGAAGTTAAGCCACGCGATCTCGCCGCAGACGCAACCGATCGATTTTCCTCGCATCGAAACGGAAGATCGGGGTCTCGTAGTTTCATCTAGCGTCTCAGAACCATTTTAGACGATCCATTATTCCCGACAGAATTCGCAATGGAACTCTACGTACAAGGTGTCCCAAAACCATTAAGCCCGAATTTACGGTGGATAATGAGTTTACGTTATCATATTTGCGATCTAACATGTAAGAGGATGGTAAATGAATCTGTATCAGAAATTCTGCTTTCTGCTGTGGCAATTCAGTGTCCTGCAACAATTTAATGATTAAATAATTTCAAGGACTATATGTATGTAATATAGAATAAATATGATTTTCCAATAATTAAAATTTTAAGACTAATTTGTGTTATAGTCATAAAACTTAATTCTTTATGTTTGATATTTTCCCTAACCCCAATTTTATTATTGTCGTTAATTTTTAATACTTCAAAAAGCGAAAAGTTTCAATAGAGTTCGGAAAGCTCACCATCGTCGTATCTACTATCAAAAGGGAAGCGGCTCTTACACAAAGATACTTTTTAATTTGCGCAAGTTAGTAAACACGCTGTAGAGACGGCCAAATCGTTTTATATAAAAGCTGTCCAATTCAGTTTGTCGGTCACGTACTAAAAATAGTTTTTTTTTTATAACGAACCCGTCGTTTGCATGGTGATCGTTCTCAATTTATATCGAATGCCCGCGGGCAATGGTTCGTAACGAATTTTTAAACGGCTTTTTAAATAACTCACATATATTGCATTTCACCATGCTTCGCCCCATTACTCCCACTGAGAACATAATTTTTCGGTAGACATCAGAGCGTCACGGTGGTCGCATTCTTAAGTATCGATAATTTTAGAAAAAGTTGCGATATACATTAATTTTACACATACACATTTTGATGTGTGTGTGTATATATTTTCTAATCTAACAAAAATTATTTTCAGATTTACATCCAGCTAAATTTTTAGATATTTCAGAACTGTCCTTTTCCTGCATGAATGCAATTAAACAAACTATTAAAATGTGTATAAATAATTTTTGTTAAACCGTAAAAATAATTATGTAAATTCTGATTGCTAGAATGTCAAAACTTTTGTGCAGCATTGCTCGTCATGTTTCAACGTCCTTCGCAATTATTTTAATAATTCAAAATTAGTTTCAGATCTACATATATCTGCTAAATTTTTAAATACTTTGACAAAATCGGTTTTTCTGTATAATTTTTGTTAATTTAATATAAACATATACATGTGTATATCTAATTATGTATATTATATAATTTATATTATACATATAAAGATTAAAGTGATTAGATTAATATTTCATTAAAATCTCGCAAATCGGGATGTAAATTATGTTTAACATTATGATAATTATTTTGCCGCTTTAAAATTTAATTCACGGAAATCGCTTTCCTTTAATGGCCCACAACTCGGGAGCTATCAGTTTCTCAACATTTTTTAACGATAAAAATCGACATTTTGCAAGAAATAACGTTTTATATCCATTCCTCGGTGACTCTAGAACACTTCGTATTTGCATTTAAAAAGATCCTCGCTGCAACGAATTAAGATCAACGTTAAATAAAAGAAAGAAGAAACAAAGAAAACTCTCTTCAATTTTGAGCCGATTACAGGACTTCGTATCTCCGCTGAAAGTTTGCAGATAAGGGAAACAGGAAGCACCTAATGCAATTTCCTACTGAATGTAGCGTTCGCACGGCGTTCTAGCTAGGTAAATCGATAATTCTCAGAAATATCTATGGAGAAATATCTCCCGTATCGCGCTTTTCGACGCTTCAGGATATTAGAAACGTGCGTGGATTGCGACGAGGGCCGGAAATGGCTAGCGGGCTTTCGATACTTGGAGGATCGAGAATGCTCCGAAACCGAGAAGCAGCCGGGGAAAAGGAGGGGGATGGAATCGGGAAGGGGGAGAAGGGAAAATAGATTTAATCCCCTTGCTGCTAGCTGCAGGTTGCCGCAGACTCCATCTGAAACTGCAGCTTCCCAAAGCTGCAGTCGGATGGATAAACATTTGCAGAACATCAGGTGTTATCATATCTTGTAATCGATATATTTATATCCAATAATTAATTCCCGCCCGATTAATTTCCCGTAGATAATAAAAATAATAGTAATCGATAAAAGAAGGAAAATCAGACGCTTAGTGTCACTAAATAAATAGCTTTTTGTCACTTTTGCCGATCGCCACTAATCTTCCAAATCTTTTTCCCGTCGTGAAAGTTCAATCTCTTCTTGTCTCCCGACGATTTCTTTACGGAAGTGTACGATATATCAAGGCGAAATACAAAAATGTACTTGTTGTCGACAAGCTGATTTGTACTTCGCCTCGGAGTACCCGTGGGAAGCGATGATTTCGCATTTCACGACCGTAAATATCTTTTACCGTAGAGTGTTCTGCACGCGCTGTTCTTTCGAAGAACGCACGCTGGCTTTTCTATGTCTTTTTGCTTTCGCTTTTGTCGGCGTAACGCGCGCGCGAGAGATATGTAACCTACATTCGGCGAGAAGCGAGCGATAAAATACGTAACGCGTATCACATCTCCATATCGTCGAGGCGAGAGACGCGGAAGAGAAACGTAGATGGGGAAGGAAGCTGCTCTAATGCATTAGAGCTGCGATACGTCCGATAAGTTTTCACCGTATTTAATATTATTCCAGTTTGATCCTTTTTAACCGGCAGATGAATGCCTGTTGTCGTAACAGCTTCCACTTTTACTGGTTTCCGCGATTGAAACGAGGAAATGGATTTACTCAATTTACATTGCGCTGCTGAAAAAAAGAGGGGACGATGAAGTGCAAATAACGGGCAAATCATTAGAAATCTCATCTCGCGCGGCTCTGGTTTTTTTCCCCTCTAATGTCTAAATAATTCGACGTTCTTTATAAAACTGTACGACTGCGTGACTCTTGTAAAACAAAATGAAAATTAAAAAATTCAGTTTCTTTTGGAAAAATATTGTTCAATACGTGGATTTGATTCTGCGATCGGGATGACGAATTTTATTGTATCTAAAATTCGAGTGAAAAACGACGGAGGACCTGTGCATCGGCTACTATATATTGACGTATACTGTCGTATATCCACGCGGAATCATATATCCGCACGAGGGGTAGGTCGATATTTTCCGCGCGGCCTTCGGCTCGCAGAATAGTCAAAAATATATAGAAACGACCCCGAAATTCTCGGCAGAGAATGGGGGAACAAAAGAATGGGCACGAGTTGGGAAGCCGCCGCGTACCCGAGCTTTGCCGGGGCACTCAATTTTTCAATACCGCGAACGAAAAATATGCGCTTTTCCTATTCGCGTATTTGTATTTGCATCGCCCGCTTTTTGTTGTCGTTCGCGGGCGCTTTTATACGCGAGACGGGTATTCCCTCCACCCGGGGAAATAAACAGAATATCATTGAAAAGGGGCCGAAGTAATTAGAGACCGTTCGGATCCAAAGTTAACCGCGTTCGAAGCGAGAGCGTTTTTGTAAAATCATATTTTCAAATAAGAAAAAGCGCATAAAACTGACGGAAATGAAAAAAATATGCTCGTAATATCCTGTACATTTTTTAAACGCGCTTTTTCTATATCCTTTTTCAGGATAAAATGATGAGATAATAAAGATTGGGGTAAAGAAATTGCGGTAATGAAATGTTTTTTCAATTATCACATTATTATTTCAATTTAACAGAATTTTAATCCACATAGTAAGAGCCACATATTATTAATTTAATTCCGGATTTGGCTCAATGACATAATTTATTTGTATATTAAAAAAAAAGTAACTCGCTTTTGTACAAAGAAAGAGTAACAGTCAATATGTTAACGGAGCAATAAATAATGATATGTATGTTATTTAGAATATAATAATTTTAATGTGTATATTAAAAGACTCAATAATATCAAATATTTCGACTAACACAGAGTTTCCATGTCTTCATTTTCTTTCACAAAAACAAACAGAATGTTTCATGTAAAATTATATATATATAAATAAATATGAATAAATAAATATACATAAATGCAAGTCAATAGATTAAAAATAATTATAAAAAATATAAAAAATGAGCCGAGAAGATTATATCAAAATTGAAAAGATTGTATAAGTTAAGATATATAATAATATATAAAAATAAAAATATATAAATACCATTCGTATAGATCCATTATAAAAATATAGATTCTCGATTTTTTTCTGTATTTAACTTAACTATTCTCGCCACTGGATATTTCTTTTACATATTGACCATTTTCACATTTTATTTTATTTTTATAATGAATTTCTATATCAATTTATTTTCGTATTTATTTTCCTTTATACATTGTTTTATCTTACAAATTTATACAATACTCTCAATTTGAGCTTTTGTTCCATTTTTAATCATTTAACTAATTATTTATTAATAATCATTTGTAATTTAATGTACAATGTTCTCTTACGTGTCTGTTTCTCTTACGTGATTATAGTTTATATCAATTTTATAACTTTATCATTAATGAAGACTCCGTGTTAGTCGAAAAAAATTGGTTTCTTTTTACATTTGATAAATGGAGAGTATTATAACATTAATAAAGAAAAATGTCATTTTTCAATGGAGGCGGATCTTAGTGCCTAAATATTTGATTTATTATATTCTATATCGTATTAATATTTTAGAAAAGAATTTAATTAATTTTTCTATGGAGAAAAAACTCGCAAGTAATCTGTAAATAAAAATACATACAAAAAAGCAGAAGTCGTCCCTTCCGCCTTAGGATGTGCATTATAATAATACTGGTCCAGGTTGTATTTAATACAAACGACATTATAATGTTATTATGTAATAACAACGCGATTCCTCTTCCGAGTTTGTAGCGAAAGAAATGGAAAATCGATGCTATCGTGAAACAGCCAGAAACCTCTCGCCGTTTGTGAACGAGAAAGCAAGGAAAGGAAAATCGGCTGCATGCGGCTGATAATATTCAGATACTCCACGCCGTTTCTTCTTGTCGACTCTATAGTCGAAATGTTACGTTCTGCAAAAATGAAATAAAATCTTTTCCTTCAACTGTTAGCTTCAAAATTCCTTCTTGCAAAGTATAATAATGTAAAGGATGTTAATTTTTAAGATTATGTAATTTTTTTAGACTTTTAGCTGTGTTTCCGTTATTCGTTAGCTCATATTATAAAAGTTATATATTGTTTTATATGCGTTAAGTTATGTATGTGTTATATATATATATATATATATATATATATACATATCTGTCAGATTAATTAATGAATTGGCTTTTATAACGCTTTTACCAGCAAGGAATAACGAAAACATAGCTGAGTAAAAAAATTACACATTCTCTAATTAACACTTTTATTTTTATACTTTGTATAAAGAAAATATTTGAAAGCTAAAAATTGAAGGAAGAGGATTTATTTCATTTTTGAAGAAAGACGTGCGTTTCGGGCTGTGGATAGTCGATAAGAGAAAACTGTGTACATATATGTTTATTCGTATTGCGTAATCCACGGGCTTCTATGTATTCACGGTTAAGTCTCGGAAACTAACGTTTCGGTTTAAGGATCGGCACTCCGATGTTCGCGCGAGTTGCAATACCCACATAGCACACGATATCCCGCTGGATAGCCGTGATCCCAATTTATAGGGCGTCCGGGGATCTCATCCGGAGATAGCATTATCTTCCACGACTTTTTCGTTAAAGAAAAGATTGCCCCATAGTCCCACAGTTCGAAGGGACATTCAGTGATTCGCGGCCGCTGCCTCCGGCTTTCCGCACGAAGTGAAATCGAATTACTTTTAGAATCGCGTACAATCCCGTTGTGACGACCAGTCGGACTTTTGCCGAGGAAAAAAATCGAACGTGGTATCGACCCAAGAAAGAGAGAGAAAGAGAAATCTGCGGCCGTTAAAGCGTTGATGCAGGCGACAATATCGCCGATAATGACGAGCGTCGTTTCTCGTTTAACATTTAGAAAGGTGAGCCGAGAAGCTACGAAAATGCGCCTCGCGCGCGGAATGCGAAATCTCTTAATCGTTTCTCTCTTCCACGCGCATTTGCGCGTAATCGAGTGTGAATTAAATACGTAGGGTTTTTTCCCCCCTCGCGTTACACCAGCTCGCTTTTAAACGAGAAGCGTTTTCGGCGTTGAAGTGGCTTAGTCAATCTTTTTCAACTGTAACAAGAGGGGCAGAGGGAGAGATAACGAGAGTAGTGTATCGATACTGCAAATCGGCTTAAGTCTTCGGCATTTTAATTGTATCGAGCTATCGCGTAGCGTTTCATATTTTCTTTTCTTTCTTTGCGAAAGAGTTCCGAACGGCTCGGGAAGTGGAGATATGTCTGAAAGTACGACAGGCAGAATCGATGACTTAATTAAATAATTCAAGATGGCTTTATACAATTACAACTGCTTTGTACAGGATTGAAATTGATTTCGTACAAGATACGAGAAGATGTATTTATTACATTCTTTTGAGCAGAACAGCTAGAAATAAATTAAATAATAACATTGTGCAATTTATTCTTCTAATTAATTTTTATCTCTTTCAATCTTTTAATTTCTCTATTTTCTCCCTTTCCCGTGCCACAGCTGGTACAATTGCAAACTAATACAATCCTTCCTCCCTCTTCCATCCGTCGTTCCTTCCTGTCGGGAAAGAGAACGCCTATTCTTTGCCATGCGCACAATACGATAGACAAGTCATCGATTTTGGATCTATCGAGAGATCAACCGCGTGCTTTATGGCACGTCGCAGAATTCTCGCGGGGGATACCCGGCGCACGTGTGTCAGGAATAGTCGCCATAAATAGGGATTTCCGTCGTTGGATCGATCTCTCACCGGAGTGGTAACGTTATCCTTTTTGTTGCTTCTATCGTGATTTCTCTCGTGAGCCATGTGCCGAATTGTTTATCGGTCTTGTCTCGCGAAATATAGATTGGTTATCTAATAATTCAGCAGTACTCGACACACACAGAAGTCGAATCGTACTTCTGATGTATTTTTGATATAAGATCAAAACGTTTGCCAAGAAGGTGAAATTTTTTAAACGTTCCTTTTTATCTGTTCAAATTAGAATAAAAATGTTACATGTAAAAATCTCATAATATTTAACAATAATATATATTTTTTTGTTAAGTAAACATACTAATTTTCAAAACATTTAATGTATATATACATATAGCAAAAGTATGGAAATGTAAATCTAAAAATATTAAATCTAAAAATGCAATTCTCTAAAAACAACAATATAATACGTATTATTTTTGCAGAGAACAAATTTATTAAATATTATTCCATTATTAACAAAACAGTAGAAGAGATTCCATTAAAATATTATTGTATATACAACTGCCAATGTGAGTGGTCACGCGTAAAATTAATAATTGTTAATAATAAATATTACAAATGCAGCCTTTCAACTCTGGGTTCGGGTTTCCTTCAGTGTAGAATAAAAAAACAGTAACAAAGAAAAAAAAACACGTCATACTGTAGCTATATATTTTTTTTCTTGATTACTAGACCACAACATTGCGCGCGCTTCGCGCGCGCCACTTAGCATTTTTATATTGAACATTGCACTTTTTTTTCTTCTGTAATATTACTCTCACACACTTTATCATATTTAATGCCCTTCTCTATCTCACGCTCTTTCTCCCACTCTCTAAATTATTAATTATAATATTAATGATATTAATTATATTATTTTCATATTGTTCAATATTACTCTTACACTTTACTTTCTTATTTAATCCTCTTCTTTATCTCTCACGCTCTCCCACTCTCCTCCCTCCACCCCTCTCTCACTCACTAAACACAAATTAGTGATTATATTATATTTTCATGTTTCTTAATATCACTCTTACATACTTTATCTCCATACTTGATCCCCTGTAAATAAATTAAAAATTATAATATATTATATGTAATGTTACCTGTTAATTTTCAATCAATTTTCAAAACTTTCACTTTCTGGCGAACTCTTTAGAAAATTATTGTACGCGTCCGGAACTATAGGAAAACTGTGTTAAAATAAATAGAATTCTCGATATTCGATTAGCATTTCCCGTCAACCCTCAAAATTCAAGTTTTCCGGAAAATATAATTGTTTACAAAATGTTTTAATTAATTATATCACCTGAATTCTATAGCAAATTATTGTACGCGTCCGGAACTATGTGAGAATTACGTTAAAATAAATAGATCAGTCGATATTTGATTAGCATTTCAAGTCTAGCTTTAAAAATTCAAGTTTTCCGGGCAAAATAATTGTTTAAAAAATGTTTTTATTAATTATAACACCGTAACTTTCCAAAAACTATTGTACGCGTCCAGAACTATATGAAAACTGCGTTAAAATAAATAGAACTGTTGATATTCGATTTGCATTTCACGTCTAGCCCTCAAAATTCAAGTTTTTCGGGCAAAATAATTGTTTAAAAGATGTTTTAATTAATTATATTACCAAAACTCTTTAGAAAATTATTGTACGCGTCTGAAACTATATGAGAACTGCGTTAAAATAAATAAAACTGTCGATATTCGATTAGCATTTCACGTCTAGTCTTCAAAAATCAAGTTTTCCGGGAAAAATAACTGTTTAAACAATGTTTTAATTAATTAAAACACCGTATCTTTTAAAAAACTATTGTACGCGTCCAAAACTATATGAAAAATGCGTTTAAATAAATAGAACTGTTGATGTTCAATTAGCATTTCACGTCTAGCTCTCAAAATTCAAGTTTTTCGGGTGAAATAATTGTTTAAAAAATGTTTTAATTAATTATATTACTGGAACTCTTTAGAAACTTATTGTACGCGTCCGGAACTATATGAGAATTGCGTTAAAATAAATAGAACTGTCGATATTTGAACAGCATCTCACCTTTAGCTCTCAAAAGTCAAGTTTTTCGGGAATAATAATTGTTTAAAAAATGTTCTAATTAATTATTTCACCTGAACTTTATAAAAACATATTGTACGCGTCCCGAACTATATGAGAATTACGTTCAAATAAATAGATCTGTCGATATTCGATTAGCACTTGTCGTGTAGCCTTAGAAATTCAAGTTTTTCGGTCAAAATAATTGTTTAAAAAATGTTTTAATTAATTATATTATCTGAACTTTATAGAAACATATTGTACGCGTCCCGAACTATATGAGAATTACGTTAAAATAAATAGATCTGTCGATATTCCAATAGCACTTGACGTGTAGCCTTAGAAATTCAAGTTTTTCGGGCAAAATAATTGTTTAAAAAATGTTCTAATTAATTATATCACCTGAATTTTATACAAACATATTGTACGCGTCCCGAACTATATGAGAATTACGTTAAAATAATTAGATCTGTCGATATTCGATTAGCACTTGTCGTGTAGCCTTAGAAATTCAAGTTTTTCAAGCAAAATAATTGTTTAAAAAATGTTTTAATTAATTATATCACCGGAACTTTACAGAAACATATTGTACGCGTCCCGAACTATATGAGAATTACGTTAAAATAATTAGATCTGTCGATATTCGATTAGCACTTGTCGTGTAGCCTTAAAAATTCAAATTTTTCAAGCATAATAATTGTTTAAAAAATGTTCTAATTAATTATATCACCGGAACTTTATAGAAACATATTGTACGCGTCCCGAACTATATGAGAATTACGTTAAAATAATTAGATCTGTCGATATTCGATTAGCACTTGTCGTGTAGCCTTAGAAATTCAAGTTTTTCAAGCAAAATAATTGTTTAAAAAATGTTCTAATTAATTATATCACCGGAACTTTACAGAAACATATTGTACGCGTCCCGAACTATATGAGAATTACGTTAAAATAATAAGATCTGTCGATATTCGATTAGCACTTGTCGTGTAGCCTTAGAAATTCAAGTTTTTCAAGCAAAATAATTGTTTAAAAAATGTTCTAATTAATTATATCACCGGAACTTTATAGAAACATATTGTACGCGTCCCGAACTATATGAGAATTACGTTAAAATAAATAGATCTGTCGATATTCAAATAGCACTTGACGTGTAGCCTTAGAAATTCAAGTTTTTCGGGCAAAATAATTGTTTAAAAAATGTTCTAATTAATTATATCACCTGAATTTTATACAAACATATTGTACGCGTCCCGAGCTATATGAGAATTACGTTAAAATAATTAGATCTGTCGATATTCGATTAGCACTTGTCGTGTAGCCTTAGAAATTCAAGTTTTTCAAGCAAAATAATTGTTTAAAAAATGTTTTAATTAATTATATCACCTAAACTTTATAGAAACATATTGTACGCGTCCCGAACTATATGAGAATTACGTTAAAATACATAGATCTGTCGATATTCGATTAGCACTTGTCGTGTAGCCTCAAAAATTCAAGTTTTTTGGGCAAAATAATTGTTTAAAAAATGTTTTAATTAATTATATCACCTGAACTTTATAGAAACATATTGTAAGCGTCCCGAACTATATGAGAATTACGTTAAAATAAATAGATCTGTCGATATTCGATTAGCACTTGTCGTGTAGCCTCAAAAATTCAAGTTTTTCAAGCATAATAATTGTTTAAAAAATGTTCTAATTAATTATATCACCGGAACTTTACAGAAACATATTGTACGCGTCCCGAACTATATGAGAATTACGTTCAAATAAATAGATCTGTCGATATTCAAATAGCACTTGACGTGTAGCCTTAGAAATTCAAGTTTTTCGGGCAAAATAATTGTTTAAAAAATGTTTTAATTAATTATATCACCTGAACTTTATAGAAACATATTGTACGCGTCCCGAACTATATGAGAATTACGTTAAAATAAATGGATCTGTCGATATTCAAATAGCACTTGACGTGTAGCCTTAGAAATTCAAGTTTTTCGGGCAAAATAATTGTTTAAAAAATGTTCTAATTAATTATATCACCTGAATTTTATACAAACATATTGTACGCGTCCCGAACTATATGAGAATTACGTTAAAATAATTAGATCTGTCGATATTCGATTAGCACTTGTCGTGTAGCCTTAGAAATTCAAGTTTTTCAAGCAAAATAATTGTTTAAAAAATGTTTTAATTAATTATATCACCGGAACTTTACAGAAACATATTGTACGCGTCCCGAACTATATGAGAATTACGTTAAAATAATTAGATCTGTCGATATTCGATTAGCACTTGTCGTGTAGCCTTAAAAATTCAAATTTTTCAAGCATAATAATTGTTTAAAAAATGTTCTAATTAATTATATCACCGGAACTTTATAGAAACATATTGTACGCGTCCCGAACTATATGAGAATTACGTTAAAATAATTAGATCTGTCGATATTCGATTAGCACTTGTCGTGTAGCCTTAGAAATTCAAGTTTTTCAAGCAAAATAATTGTTTAAAAAATGTTCTAATTAATTATATCACCGGAACTTTACAGAAACATATTGTACGCGTCCCGAGCTATATGAGAATTACGTTAAAATAATTAGATCTGTCGATATTCGATTAGCACTTGTCGTGTAGCCTTAAAAATTCAAGTTTTTCAAGCATAATAATTGTTTAAAAAATGTTGTAATTAATTATATCACCGGAACTTTATAGAAACATATTGTACGCGTCCCGAACTATATGAGAATTACATTAAAATAATTAGATCTGTCGATATTCGATTAGCACTTGTCGTGTAGTCTTAGAAATTCAAGTTTTTCAAGCAAAATAATTGTTTAAAAAATGTTCTAATTAATTATATCACCGGAACTTTACAGAAACATATTGTACGCGTCCCGAACTATATGAGAATTACGTTAAAATAATAAGATCTGTCGATATTCGATTAGCACTTGTCGTGTAGCCTTAGAAATTCAAGTTTTTCAAGCAAAATAATTGTTTAAAAAATGTTCTAATTAATTATATCACCGGAACTTTATAGAAGCATATTGTACGCGTCCCGAACTATATGAGAATTACGTTAAAATAAATAGATCTGTCGATATTCAAATAGCACTTGACGTGTAGCCTTAGAAATTCAAGTTTTTCGGGCAAAATAATTGTTTAAAAAATGTTCTAATTAATTATATCACCTGAATTTTATACAAACATATTGTACGCGTCCCGAGCTATATGAGAATTACGTTAAAATAATTAGATCTGTCGATATTCGATTAGCACTTGTCGTGTAGCCTTAGAAATTCAAGTTTTTCAAGCAAAATAATTGTTTAAAAAATGTTTTAATTAATTATATCACCTAAACTTTATAGAAACATATTGTACGCGTCCCGAACTATATGAGAATTACGTTAAAATACATAGATCTGTCGATATTCGATTAGCACTTGTCGTGTAGCCATAAAAATTCAAGTTTTTCAAGCAAAATAATTGTTTAAAAAATGTTTTAATTAATTATATCACCTGAACTTTATAGAAACATATTGTAAGCGTCCCGAACTATATGAGAATTACGTTAAAATAAATAGATCTGTCGATATTCGATTAGCACTTGTCGTGTAGCCTCAAAAATTCAAGTTTTTCAAGCATAATAATTGTTTAAAAAATGTTCTAATTAATTATATCACCGGAACTTTACAGAAACATATTGTACGCGTCCCGAACTATATGAGAATTACGTTCAAATAAATAGATCTGTCGATATTCAAATAGCACTTGACGTGTAGCCTTAGAAATTCAAGTTTTTCGGGCAAAATAATTGTTTAAAAAATGTTTTAATTAATTATATCACCTGAACTTTATAGAAACATATTGTACGCGTCCCGAACTATATGAGAATTACGTTAAAATAAATGGATCTGTCGATATTCAAATAGCACTTGACGTGTAGCCTTAGAAATTCAAGTTTTTCGGGCAAAATAATTGTTTAAAAAATGTTCTAATTAATTATATCACCGGAACTTTACAGAAACATATTGTACGCGTCCCGAACTATATGAGAATTACGTTAAAATAATTAGATCTGTCGATATTCGATTAGCACTTGTCGTGTAGCCTTAGAAATTCAAGTTTTTCAAGCATAATAATTGTTTAAAAAATGTTCTAATTAATTATATCACCGGAACTTTATAGAAACATATTGTACGCGTCCCGAACTATATGAGAATTACGTTAAAATAATTAGATCTGTCGATATTCGATTAGCACTTGTCGTGTAGCCTTAGAAATTCAAGTTTTTCAAGCAAAATAATTGTTTAAATAATGTTGTAATTAATTATATCACCGGAACTTTACAGAAACATATTGTACGCGTCCCGAACTATATGAGAATTATGTTAAAATAATTAGATCTGTCGATATTCGATTAGCACTTGTCGTGTAGCCTTAGAAATTCAAGTTTTTCAAGCATAATAATTGTTTAAAAAATGTTCTAATTAATTATATCACCGGAACTTTATAGAAACATATTGTACGCGTCCCGAACTATATGAGAATTACATTAAAATAATTAGATCTGTCGATATTCGATTAGCACTTGTCGTGTAGTCTTAGAAATTCAAGTTTTTCAAGCAAAATAATTGTTTAAAAAATGTTCTAATTAATTATATCACCGGAACTTTACAGAAACATATTGTACGCGTCCCGAACTATATGAGAATTACGTTAAAATAATAAGATCTGTCGATATTCGATTAGCACTTGTCGTGTAGCCTTAGAAATTCAAGTTTTTCAAGCAAAATAATTGTTTAAAAAATGTTCTAATTAATTATATCACCGGAACTTTATAGAAACATATTGTACGCGTCCCGAACTATATGAGAATTACGTTAAAATAAATAGATCTGTCGATATTCAAATAGCACTTGACGTGTAGCCTTAGAAATTCAAGTTTTTCGGGCAAAATAATTGTTTAAAAAATGTTCTAATTAATTATATCACCTGAATTTTATACAAACATATTGTACGCGTCCCGAGCTATATGAGAATTACGTTAAAATAATTAGATCTGTCGATATTCGATTAGCACTTGTCGTGTAGCCTTAGAAATTCAAGTTTTTCAAGCAAAATAATTGTTTAAAAAATGTTTTAATTAATTATATCACCTAAACTTTATAGAAACATATTGTACGCGTCCCGAACTATATGAGAATTACGTTAAAATACATAGATCTGTCGATATTCGATTAGCACTTGTCGTGTAGCCTCAAAAATTCAAGTTTTTTGGGCAAAATAATTGTTTAAAAAATGTTTTAATTAATTATATCACCTGAACTTTATAGAAACATATTGTAAGCGTCCCGAACTATATGAGAATTACGTTAAAATAAATAGATCTGTCGATATTCGATTAGCACTTGTCGTGTAGCCTCAAAAATTCAAGTTTTTCAAGCATAATAATTGTTTAAAAAATGTTCTAATTAATTATATCACCGGAACTTTACAGAAACATATTGTACGCGTCCCGAACTATATGAGAATTACGTTCAAATAAATAGATCTGTCGATATTCAAATAGCACTTGACGTGTAGCCTTAGAAATTCAAGTTTTTCGGGCAAAATAATTGTTTAAAAAATGTTTTAATTAATTATATCACCTGAACTTTATAGAAACATATTGTACGCGTCCCGAACTATATGAGAATTACGTTCAAATAAATAGATCTGTCGATATTCGATTAGCACTTGTCGTGTAGCCTTAGAAATTCAAGTTTTTCAAGCAAAATAATTGTTTAAAAAATGTTTTAATTAATTATATCACCTGAACTTTATAGAAACATATTGTAAGCGTCCCGAACTATATGAGAATTACGTTAAAATAATTAGATCTGTCGATATTCGATTAGCACTTGTCGTGTAGCCTTAGAAATTCAAGTTTTTCAAGCAAAATAATTGTTTAAAAAATGTTCTAATTAATTATATCACCTGAACTTTATAGAAACATATTGTACGCGTCCCGAACTATATGAGAATTACGTTAAAATAATTAGATCTGTCGATATTCGATTAGCACTTGTCGTGTAGCCTTAGAAATTCAAGTTTTTCAAGCAAAATAATTGTTTAAAAAATGTTTTAATTAATTATATCACCTGAACTTTATAGAAACATATTGTAAGCGTCCCGAACTATATGAGAATTACGTTAAAATAATTAGATCTGTCGATATTCGATTAGCACTTGTCGTGTAGCCTTAGAAATTCAAGTTTTTCAAGCAAAATAATTGTTTAAAAAATGTTCTAATTAATTATATCACCTGAACTTTATAGAAACATATTGTACGCGTCCCGAACTATATGAGAATTACGTTAAAATAATTAGATCTGTCGATATTTGAACAGCATCTCACCTTTAGCCCTCAAAAGTCAAGTTTTTCGGACAAAATAATTGTTTAAAAAATGTTTTAATTAATTATATCACTGGAACTCTTTAGAAAATTATTGGACGCGTCCGGAACTATATGAAAACTGCGTTAAAATAAATAAATCTGTCGATATTCAATTAGCACTTCACGTCCAGCTTTCAAAATTCAAGTTTTCCGGGCAAAATAATTTTTAAAAAAATGTTTTTATTAATTACAACACCATAACTTTTTTAAAAACTATTGACACACGTTTAATCGGCATCGCGGAAAAGCGACAACAATACTTCGAGAGATGCGAGTATTGATGCCATGCCCTTTTTTAGAAAGGATTCTTACTTCTCCCCCCCCCCCTTTCTCTCTTTCTCTCTCTCTCTCTTTCTCTTCCTCTCGTATATTTTTTATTTGGCTCTTTTTTCTTTTTCCCTGATTTCTTGTAATTATTTCAATCAGCTATCAAAAGTGACAGTTTGACAGCTGAAAATGACACGAAGTAGTTTGACAGCTGGAAATGATACGAAGTGAAGACAGTCACAACGCACTTAACAACTTTATAGCGAGACAGCCAATCAGCATCTCGGAAAAGCGGCAACAATAAATTCGATTCGATTTAACATCTCCTTTTTTAGATAGGATAGGATCATGTAATTATTAAAATATTATTCAATAATATGCAGAGCCATAATTAGGCAGAGGCGACGGAACCATGGATTTAGGACCCAAGATAAAAAAAGGGGAGAGGAGATTTGATAAAAATTGTTAAATATTATCAATATACTTTCAAATATAATGTTTTCAAATTTGTTTAAATTTTGCCGCTGTTAAGTTTGAAGCCCCGACACTAATACAAAACATTAAAACTGTAACTCTACTTAATATTTTACAGGCTTTTCATAATCTTAGATTAATTGAATCATTTCCGTATATTAAATTGCTCTCCAAATATTTCTCACTCTTCCTGTTTTTATTTTTTTCTCACTTCATACAAGAAAAACTTACAGTTAGTAAATTAAAATTAAGAATTATTTAAGATCGATTATCAGACAAGAACGATTATTCAATCTAATTTTAATTGAATATAATATTGTTAAAAATATTTATCATAATCGATAAATTTACTAAAAGAAAAAAGCTAGTTTGCTATGTTATTAAAGTAAGTATTTTTCCTTAATATGAATGCGAATATAATATTTTACATTTCTTGTGTGTATAAAATTTATTTATAAACAATTTAAATAATTATATCGTTTTTGTTTATCATTTTCTCTCCTAAAGAATTAAGGGGATCTAAAAAATAAAATTTATGCCCAAGGTATATAAAAAGTTCAGTCACGACTTTGAAATTATATATATAAAAAAAAAAACTTTCAAAAAAATAAGGATCGGAGTACGCACTCGATCATACGGAAATTAACGTATTCATCATTCCACGCGGCTCATGAAATTTTCTTTCTGTGCACAATAAATATGTTAAACGACAGGATAGTCAGAGCGACGGAGCATTTCACATATCACATTCCCTACATCACATATTCCGATCAAGCAGTCATGCGTTTTATCGACCTATCGATCCGGATGCGATCAAACGAGGGGAGGGACGAAACAAGGGCACGAATGACATTTTAAGGAGGGCAACGGCATCGTTCGTCGATGAATAATTCAGCCGTTGATTTGCCCGACCCGGTGGAAACGTCGGATTCGATTTCGACATCGGTTCTCTGCCCGCTCCCCGGTGGCGTCGATCGGTGCGCTCAAAATGAGCTTCCACTCCGCGCTCATAATTCGACGCGATGAATAAATGACATAGAGTGTGCCCTGTCGCCTAAAATTGCCAGGCGACGTTTTAACTGCAGCCACCGGCGACAAATTGGAATGGATTTTTCTTCCGCAATTTTCTTGTTCATATTGACCGAACAATTTTATTAGATATAAAAAAAACATTAAGAAACAAGGACCTTCTTCCAGAGGAGTAAAATGGATTATTAATTATGTTATCACACAAACAGCATTTTTGCGTCACTAAAAAGTGTTTTTTTTTATAGATAATTTAGAGCTTAGAATGTTTTCTCGTCTTCCTAATTTTGAATGAAAAAGAATATAAAGTTTTTGTTAATCAAAACTTTTTTTTCTGAAGAAAGTATAATCACAGTTATTAAAGATAAATTGTGCAGTTTTTTAAGTATTGCTATTATTATTATCACATATAAAACGTTCACGATAATTTCTTTCGAATTTGAATTTTTTCCCCTTCTTTATGAGAAGCATTGTTAAATATTTAAAACGTGATATTAAACTAAAGTTAATACAGCAAAAAAAGGAAAAATTATGAATAATGCAAAGATGAGATATTAATAAAATTAACAATCATGTGTGACGAGTTTTTTAAAGCAATTTAACATGTCTACAGTATTCCTAGTAAGGTCTTTGTGAATCGAGGACATAAGGAACATGTCATTAATCTACCGCTATATTGTTATACAAATAATTTTTAAGAGTTCGAGAGAGTTTTACTTCTCCCTTGAATACGATTATGTTAGGAAATAAAGAGAAATGAGTATGTACGACGTTTAAAAGAGACGTTTAAGATTCAGATTTAATATTCGATAATCAATTAAATTTTCTCTCTCTGTATCGATTCGTAGTCATTCTCTCTCTTGTAGAAATACGCCGTTATATTTACAGAGAAGGCGTCATTAGTTTGATTCCCCGGTATCAAACGGCAGGCTCCGGCGCGACGCGACGACGAGCGTACCGGAAATTAGAATTCTAATTTCCGTTTGATCAAAACGCGAATTCCACAAGTGCAGTACTCGTCTCGCGCGTCAATGCGCGCTGCATATTTCAACGCGAATATTCACGCGGTCGCGATATGACGCGATATTTCATCCACGCGAAACGAGCGCTCTCATGGAGCTTTAACGCATCGCGAGTTAATTAGGTCCCGAAGAGCACCGTCGCGCCGGGTCTGTGACGTGGATTTTTTGCGCCCTCGAGGTATATTCGCACCTCCCTGCCGTTGAATTATTTATTGCCCCCTCATTTATCTTCGTAAAAATACTCTAACAAATATGAAGAGATGACGGAGTGTAACGAAGTCGCAACTTTCCAGCTTTTTTAATGTTATACTTTGCAGTTTCGCTCAATATTCCGATGGTAATTTAGCGCAAAACAGAGCTAGCGAGTAGACGTAAATTCGCCTCGTTAATGAGCTCAACAGGTGCGTGGAGAATGAACATCGACCGGAGATTGAAGCCTTTTAACTTTACGGTTGCTTGACAACAGCGCGCGCGCGCACGTTTGCCCTTATCAGCGAAATCCATTTTTAATCGGATTATGCGTGTCTTTTTACCCTTCCGGTCGTCGAGGTCAAATCGCTTTGTATCGCGAATGAAGGAAGCAAAAGGGAAACGAGGAGGGTGAACCTGGTTGGATTAAGCGCGAAACTAGCACGAGCTAGCAGGACCGAAACGGAGGAATCCTCCAATCCCTTCCAGAGGAAATGAGAACCGTGTGGAAGTGAGAACAAGGGAAGAAGACGCGCTTTTGTGCTCTTTGAGCGAAAGAGAATCTCATTGGAGCGCCCCGATGAAAATACGTTTGACGTAAGAAGATCCTTCTTCTTCATGTTATTGCCTTGACGGCTTCAGAAGTTTGTGTCACGATTAACGCCAGTAAAATTTTTTATTTACAATAGATGCCTCCGGTATAAAATAGGAACTTTCGTAGATTAAATATTTTATCATTGGTTTCGTATTTTTCTGAAAGGAGATATGAATGTTGAAGAATTAAATACGATTTTGTTAGTCTTACGGTAATTAATGTGATTAATTGCCATGTTATAATTATTCTCTAATGAAGATTTGAACAAAAAGGATAAACAGTGCATTATTATTTCGAGGAAAAAGGCTATTTTTATGAATTTTTTGAAAAGTATGTAGACGATTTATTTTAATCTTTGTACGCATAGTACATATTTTATTTACAATTAAAAATTTTTGCAAGTAAAAATAATGAAAATATAGTAGTTATAAACAATTCGTGTCCTGCGCGTTTTTTGAAATTAATTGTGAAATATTAACTTTTTCATTTTATTTCTAATGTAGAAAACTATTCAAAGTGACGATTTTGTGGCAACTTTGTAAATGTAATTTTTGCAAATTATCTTAAAATTATTGAAAAAAATAGTTTATTTATAATCTTAATAATTGTATATTTACTTTTCTATTTACAAAAATTTCTAATTGTACATAAAATATGTATTATTGTGTTTAAGAAATCACATAAAAATAGTCCCTTTTTCCTTTTAAAACGATAATGCTGCTTTAAAGCATGTATTTTCGGCTAGCGATTACGCAAACCGATATTAAGTCTTGAGAGTTAACTCGGAAGTAGGTCGCTTAATCGAGTAACTTTTTGGTCGCACTTACCCCACTTCGCCCAATTTGACCGCTGGTCTCGGATTGGTCCCGGAATAGTTGGTTATTGCGAGACAATGGCAAACAACGGCAATCCCGTCGTCGAGAAGCGGCGCAACCTGCAGAGAGATTTAATTGGCCGTTAAACGATCGTTCGCTCGAGTCCATGAGCAAACCGGGATGGCTCTTACTCTTCGTTCAATTAACACTAATTACCCATAACCGTGGTAATAACCGATGTATATATATAAATCGTTCCCGATAAATCGATAACCCGTAAAACGATACAGAATACAAAAAAAAAGAAGGTTAATCTTGCAAATTTTCGTCTCGAATACCACAAATGCGACATCGATTAATGTTGCAATTTTCCGCTTTGAATTTTTAACTTTGAAGCGTCGCGCTGAAGTTGCGCGACATTGAGAAATAACGTGCTATTTCGATGTGAAATATAATTTTCTCGTAACGATCGTAAACGGATATTGGATCTTACCAAAAGAGAGACACAATTTTGAAACACGAGTGCGCGGGTGCGTTATTGCGTTTCGGATACAAACAAACCGGTCTGTTTGGTCGGACCCGATCAAATGCTGCTGTGACCAATTAACAAACGTTGCGCGCACAACGTGATATTCTCGAATTGCGAACAATGTCGAAATAATTAGTATAGCGAGCAACGCACCACGTCGGAGAATAAATGTATTTGTTAGAAACAAGATGAATCAAGAGCTCTTTGTCTAGTTCCGTATGTGTGTGCGTGTAAAATTTTAAAATTAAATTTAAATACTTAAATGTGTTAAATACATACATACATTTACATTTAATATTAAATTTTATGTACAATACATAAAACACACACACACACACACACACACACACACACACACACACACACACACACACACACACACACACACACACACACACACACACACACACACACACACACACACACGCGCGCGCGCGCGCGCGCGCGCACACAAAATCACCGACATGTTTAATTTTTTTTCTTTGTAGTGCATACATTTTTCTGTAATTTTTTTCACGCGGATTATCTTGGTTTATATTTATTTATTAACATTGATGGTGACACAGCCAGAGATACGCATTGAAAGGACATTTCTCTTGCACAATAGCTTTTCAGTAGGTAATTAATATACGGACAGCGCTGTGTCACAGGACAAAACGCGTTCGTTAGAAAACCTTCCAATCCTTTTAAATGAGACCATTATGGTGTAATGAATACAGACGCAAATGTAAATTTTATAGAAGTTGTAGGAAAAAGCTCTTAAAATAACTAGAATATAGTATATTATACAACTACATTATCTAGAATAAAAAGACGTATAATATATACGTGCTCTGTATGCGTGCTTGCTTAATAATAGTGACGTCAAAGGGATTAATTCTTGCGTATATAATACACGTATATAGTATTTTTAGAAATACAGCTCTTTAAAACCTATTGTACGTTCGCAAGATATCAGACGTCGCTTCATAATATCTCTTTTATAATAGCTCTCTTTTACGAGCGCGAGTAACATCGCAGCAGATCGTTTATGCGCCATGGGTTATAAGTTAACATAAAATGCTGTTTCGAGGATCGAATGGATTCCACCGCGATGAATGCAGGGGATGAAGGAGAAGAAGAAAAAGAAAAGGGGGTGGAGGAAGGCAGGCGGCTTATTAAATTCTCTAGCGAAACGCATACAGCGAAGCGAATACGGCTACTCTACCCGGGCACGAGTTAATAACTCTCTCTTATATACGGTGTCCCAGACCTTAGAGAAGCCACTTTTCATCTCCGAATTCTTTGACCAATCTGAAGTTGGTATTTCTCCGAAGCGGAAATGTCGAGGAAGATTATTATTCGTCGTGAGTTGGCAATTTTTTTGTGTCTTAATAATCTGAATATTTTAATTAATTTCAACCCATTCCATATTAAGTCTATCATCTTTCATTAACAGAGCTTCCTTTATTAAGTTTAAATGTTGCCTACTTATTTAAATGTTGCAGGAAGGCCATCAATACTGGTGTTAAGTCTTCCGAGTCCCCTTATTTTTCTTGAAAATATTGCATTGTATTAATACTGATATAAATATAATCCGCTCAGTTAATTAAAGAAATAAAAACTATAGTTTATGCACTCATGTATGTGTAGTTTTCCGTGAAAAATCTAAAAAAGAATCTAAATTGATCTCTTTATATGTAGTCGCGCTACAAAAGAACTTTTAGAGATTCTCGTATACATTAACTTTTAAATATTTTGTACAAACAACTTATATGTTAAAGAAAAAAAAAGGAAAATGTAACCTAGTATATCAGTTTTGAAGTTCAATTTCTCAGACGTTTATTCTTTATTATGTTGCAAAAACATTAATTTATCGCAAAATAGTAAAACAATATTAAAAACTGCTATATCATCTGATAGAAGACACATTCTAATTTACATTTGTTTTCAAAATTTAATTTTTAGCTTTTATTTAAGAAATACTATCTGAAAACAAAATAGCACGTCAGTATTGACGATTCTTTCTCTATAAATAATGTACATTATTTAGTAATATTAAATGTTTAAATATTTAAATATTTAACAAATTTAATTGGTTAATGGTTTCTATTTCTAATTGCCTTTATTATATTTTATTAAAAAAAATATTTCCACACAGAGAGAAACATTTCTTTATATTTAATAAACAGTTTTATTCGAATATTCCAGAGCATATAGTTCTTTATTTTCAATCAATTTTATTAAATTTAAAAAAATGTGTATAAAATTTATTAAACCAAAAAACTTTGGAATAATCAAACAAAACTGTTTATTAAATCTGAAGAAATCTTTCTCTCTGTGCATGAGTTTTCTAAAACGGTAACTTTTCAATATTAAAATATTGAATATTCTATCTGTGATTAATGTATATTCAATAGATTGTTTCGGGCATAGTTTATTACATTTTGAAGTCAGTGTTTCTGGTTAGCAAAAGTTTCTTGATAGAATTTAATATGCTCGACAGAGAAACTCCTGGTCCCAAAGGCATTAAACATAATTGAAAGAAAATGCGTTCCGCTCGTATGTTGTCGTTTCATCCATTTTTACACATAAGAAGCACAAGATTTACACTCCATTTAAAAAAAAGCATAGAATATCACGGCGCCACGCCGATAAGAGCGGCAACGGCGCTCACCTAAAAGCTGTTTGCACGCCCTGGATATACGCGAAGGGCTAAAAGTATCTATGTAAACCGGATGAAGCTGAAAAGTGCGCCGTAAAAGGCTATGTATACAGGGTGTCCCGGAACTTATACGAATATTTCCTTAACCATATCATATTTGGATAATTTTGCAGCAGACTTACTTAAGAAAAATCAATGTTTTAACAGCCCCGGATAATCGGCGAAGAATCCTTTTCTTGGATATCCTGCTCTATCGCGGTGGATGAAATGTGCGAGCTTAATGAACGAAGTTAAGCTACATCAGCGTTTGACCTTTCTAATTTATCTATTAATTAAACTTTATTTAGACGTCCGTTGCGTAACAATAATTTTATTAACCGAGCACATTTGTATACGTAATTTTCTTTTTCTTTTGTTTTACACCGTGGTATAATCCCACGGGTATAATGTGAAAGCTTTTGTAGATTTTATACATATTTCAATAACATGCACTCATCCATGCCATTGTTAATGAAAACACCTGTAAGATAAAAACAAAACATGACTGGCAAACATTGAGTATTTTTGTAATTCATTAGCTTCGGGCTGTTAATCGTTTCTCGGGAAAGCGGAAAAAAATCGGAGTATTTTTCTTTAAAACATCAACAGACAAGAATCGAGCATTTTTAACTTGCGACCTTTAATTTTTATTTAATTAATCTGTGCAACAAAATATGTAAATAACAATTATTTCAAAAATTATATATTTAAAATATAGATTATATTTAACAATACTTGTGTGTATAACATTCGTATTTATAGTAATATAACGTATAATATAATGTATATGCGTTATATTTAATGGATTATAAGATCTTAATAAATCAAAAAAATAATATTTAATATCATGTAAAATTTTTATTTAATGTAATGTATAAAGTGTTTATATCTAAAATATTTTTTATTTAAAAAAAGTGAGATGTAAAATTAAAATAAAGATGAAAATATAATAAATAAATAGTAATAATGTTGTAAGAAATGTACGTATCTATAGTCACGATTCAATTTCAATAAATTATCAAAAAGTTAGAATTTTTTTTTCATATTTGTCATTTTTAAATCATGACAGAAATTTTAAAAAATTTCATTTTTTATGAAATATATTTAAACTTAAATTTTTTTTCGGGTGTCTTTTTTTTGTTATAATTTAAGAAAAAATTAAAAATCGAAAAAAGCTTTCGCGATTTAATGTTGAATGTTATTGAAAAAAAATGCTTTAAAATTTAAAATCAATTGAATAAACTATGCTATGACTATAGCTTAAAAAAATGTTTTGAAAAGCATTCAAAGTTTAACAATACCTTTTCAATGTATTTTGCACCTTTTTAAAAACAAATATACTTAACAACAATACAAACAATTATACTTTAAAAAAAAAACACGTTTTTAAACTAGAAACACATATTTATTTCTTTAAACAAAAACTTTACAGTATGTTAAAAAGTATTCTATTTTACAATTCGCTAAAGTCCTATAATTTTTTAATGCGCACACTTACTGACGATCAAATGTTTTACTTCAAAATCTTTCTTCCCAAATGGTTTTTAATAATACACAAGAAGAAAAAAGAGGGAGGAGAATAAATATAAAAGAAACTTTTTTACAGTTTGTGTTGCTATAAAAATATATAAATATAATATAAAAGTAAATCTTTAATGTGTTCATAATTTTTACTATACAACCTAAATAATTTTTAAAACTTTTACTCCCGCAAATCATCGCTTTAATGTTGATGAGATAATCGTTACGAGACAATAAAGACGAAGATTATTCTTAGTAATTGCGAATATGAAAATTCGAGTTTCGATTTCAATTTGAAGATATTTCATATGTTCAGGGTATCCGTGTGTATCCACAAATTTACAATGTGGCTGTTTCGTTATCCTCGGGGGAAATTACACTCGCGGTAGTACAATAAACTTCGAGCCAGACGCTAATTATTACTCGGAAAGGCAATCTATCCGTCCGTGTAAAAGTCGTATCGATTACTACATTAGACGTACCGAAGTTTTCGGTATTCTATCAAGTATGTCGAACAGAAATCTCTCTCTCTATTTAATTTAAGTAGAAAGAAATAACTCGCATGAGACGAACGATCGATTCATCCGATTGTGGAAATATGATAACGTTAATTGGTCGTAAATATTTAATTACGTACTTGATTGAATTTTGCACATGCGCGGAAGGAACAATTCAAGAAGTTTATAAATAGTTTCTCTGTTAAAAATATATTGTTGTTTATACAGAGTATATTTAATTTTAAATAATACATTTGATTACCTCAAAACAAAGTATTTATAGAAAAAATGTTTTAGACGAAAGTTGTGTGATCTGGACAAGTAATGATAAAATTAATTAAAAAACTTTTTTTGGTGTCATATAAAAATTACCGTTTTTAAACGAATTGTGCAATTTTTAAAACTATAATTCCTCTAATTATTTTATACACATGCACATACAAAATATTAAGATAGAGTTATCAAAAAATCGACAAAGTTGACAATTTTTAATTAAAAAATGTAACATAATTTATTTCTTAATCTTTGTATAGTTGCGCTGTATGTGTTTTGCAGCGGTATTTGTATAATCGCCAAAAAAGGTTTTATATCAAAGTGAAAGGCTTCTAGGAATCCTTATATATATACATTAAATGTGAATATTTTATATAAATAATTTATGTTAAAAGAAATAAAAAAGAAAATGTAGCTTATGTCTCGAGGTTTAATTTTTTAAACGTTCATTGTATATTATGTTGCAAAAGCATTAATTATTGCAAAATATGGAAGTGTTATAAAAACTGCTATACGTGTGATAAAAGACACTTTTTAATTTACATTTACGTTTTTAAAGTTTTATTTTTAGCTCTTTTTTACGAAATATGCTACTGAAAAATAAGCTTGTATGTCAGCACTGATCTTCTTTTAGTTTACAAGACATTTTAAATATTTTATTCTGGTATATTTTAACATAGAGTATAAAATATTTCGTGAACTATTGATAATTAAATTTTAATATTTTTATATGCAGAATAATTACAGAAATTATAGTATTTAAAAAATCATAATTTTCCCACAAATACTAGTTTTTTTCCAAGATAATTTAAAATAAAACATCCTGTATATTCGATACACGTCGTGCTTACGAAACGACGTGAAAAAAATGACGAAAAATAGTGGTAAATCCCCTGTACGCCGACTACGCGGTCGAGTTTCCCTACTTCGCCTTTAAGTAGCTCGGAAACTTTTATGCGACGGCTCTCTCGAAAATCGGGAACTTCCGATAGTTATCGCAAGAGCCTTTTCGCGTTTGCAGGCGTGCAAGTGCATATATAGCATTAGGGACAATTGCGAAAGCATCGTATCGCCCGAACGACGATAACGAGAATGATTTATCTGGCGTAGCCGGAGCCGTAATAGTTGCTGCCGCGCGCGACGCGACGCGACGCGACGGTTGCTGGATGCAACGCTAGATTACAACAACATATTTCCCAAAAGACACGCCAACGCGGCGGTGGTAGCCAGCCATTCTCCCCCCGGGGGAAATACGGATTGAATTGTTGATGTTGAGTAATACCCAACGACGCGCTGTTATCGAAAAGCGATAGCAACGATGCGCAGTATAACGGCTAATCTCATAGACTTCAGATGGATATAGCAACGTGCGCAGCTACTTGGCTGGTTGTTTTTTTCTCGACTCTGGCGATTAATTTGTGATTTTTTTTTTTCCCAAAGCTCTCTCCGAACCGCATCGGATAGCGCGAGGTTTCGTTTGTTCCTCTAAAATCCCTGCTCGGTTCTCTGTATACAGCAACAATAAAGTCGAATTGATTTTGGAAATCAATTTAAAATTCAACTCGATATCTCACAGATATTTGAATTAATTATTAATTATTAAAATTAAATTTCCTCGCAGGAGGCTTGCACAGACTGCGCGAAAAATAATGCGCGAGAATGAAAATGAATGTAATGAAGACAACACGAAATGTAACACACGTTGCGCACACGGATCGTTGCTGCAACCTCATTCCCCTGGAATGCAATGCCGGATCGATCGTCAGAGGAGAGAAATGGGATCGCACGTATTATTTCCCCGACCACGTACTACTGGGATTGGATGCTAATGTATTTGGGCTTCTTATTAGGAGAAAAGCTTCACGATTCAATTAGCGTCGTGTTTGCCGTCGCATCTAGCCGCGTGATGAATTCGCGGGGAACGGACGGCTATACGAGGGACGGTTTCGCACCGCTTAGGGTGTCTCTCCACTCGAAAGTCTTACACCGAAGAAAGTTGTACTCTCGAAGTAAGAGAAATATACTTTGCAAACTCTCTTAACATATATTCTTAATGGAGCAGAATAATATATATCAGAAGTATGTAAATTATATAAGAGTTTTCAAAGTCGAATCGAATCGAATCGAATCGAGCTGCTTTGATGCAAATCAAATTAAATTTGGATCAAGTTTTTCTGGGCTTACGTTACGTTGCAGCAAAGTATTTTCAATGACGCTGCAGATTCTTTTTAATAGACGATCAAAATTTATAATAGATACTAGGTAATAAGTGTAAGGGTAATATACTTATAAATATATTATATAATGAGCATTCAATAAAAATTACAATATTACAAAGTGTAATAGTACTTTAGTACACGTTATTGAGAAAATACAATTGGATAAAAGAGCAATCTTAAATTTTGCTGTAAATTCTTGATTAACTTTACTTTATAAGTTTTAAAAATAATTAAAAAAGTTTTGGAAATCGATAAACAATCGGAAATTTTAACGCAATTGTTGATACAAAATAAATCTGTAAATAAAATAGAGGCAATTGATTCAAAATCGATCATCGACAAATCGAAATTCTCGTACTATTCGAACTCGCATTTTATACACATCTCTAAAATATATTCGTTCTTTTCTAGAAGACTTTCTAAAACTAAGAATATATTCTTTCTAACAAACTTCTGAACAATGACATTCTATATTGTTATAATTTACACTGCCAGTGCAGTGTAACATTTGATACTCAAACCTTCAATAATTAACTCGAAAAGTTAACTTGATTTTTCCAAGTATACATGCTTATATTAAAGATCAGTATTAATAATTTTTATTAGTTTGTTTTTATACTTAACCTTCGCGATCGACGGAAGATAATGCGTACACCCAATAAAGTTCAATATTATATTGCCTTTCTTACTCGTGAAAAATCGGTTTCAAAGTAAATTTTATAAAGAAGTCCTTTATCTTATTTGTGTAAAAAATCCTTATAAAACTTAAGAATCTGCTACTAATCTATTCTTTAGAAGAATTTCCTCTGAAGTTGTGAGTACCCTTTTGGTGCCCTGTTTCAAAAGAGACTGCTCTAAGAACACGAGATAAAAATTCTAATGTTCAGTATATAAGTTTTTTGATGTCGCAATTAAATGAAACGTTCGAGAAGTGGCTGGTGTTTTCATCAGTCATCTCGTCATGACATTTTTAATTTTTTTGTCGAAAAGCTCGGGCGGACGGGGTCAGGCGGGTTGTACACGCGCGCTGTTTTGCATTCGGTGATCCCCCGAGAAACTCGAGAACGCGTTCATATCGCAAACGCAAACGGGAAATGCAATTTTTAACGCTCTTATCGCGACTCTTCGCGCCGTTTGCCGATTATTAATTCTGAACTCGGTGCAGCCGGCGGCGGCGGCGGCGACGACGGCGCGCCGTAACTAAATTAATTACGCAAGTGTTGTTTGTTTTGCGATTACAATGTCCCGACGACGCGGACGTCGTCGGAAACGAACGAGAAACGAATACCGAAGTTCGCCCCGCGATGGTAATGCAACATCAGTAACGCAAAGTTATGTACTACTCGGAGGACTTACCACCTTCCGGCCGCGTTTGCATTGTAATGAAAGTACCGGCGAGTCAGGGATTGGAACTGCTGTAATTTCTCCGCAACAAGCGTGTCTTTCAAGAGAAAATGAAAACGCGGCCGGCGCGACGGGCCCGCTGCCGTAAGGTTTATTCTCCCGCACGCGTTTCGCATGACGTCGTCGGTAATTAAACTCGTCGAAATCGTACACTGTTTTTCCTTCCTGCGTCGCGCCGCTGCGATATATCGGTTTGTTGGCACGTCAAATATCACATTTCGAAAGTATCAGTTTCCTGATACGCTCGTATAAAGAATCTCTCTCTTTCTCTCTCTCTCTTTCTCAATAATCAGGTATTATAAATCACGTGAGCGGGATGTAACAGGAGCCTTTTATAAATTATGCAGCTTTCGAGATTTTTGAAATCTACGGCAAATCGATACAAGTTATTTCTTTATAATATTCCTTTGGGATTTTTCAAATGAAAATCGCGTACGATATTGCAAAAACAGTTTGTGGTGTAAATTACCTAGAGAAAGTATATCAATGTAAGAAAAACTGAATGTCGCTTGTAATACAAAACTCAGAGAAAGATATCAACCATATTACCTTTCTCTGAACTTTCTATTTATATTTAATACAAGGTATGATTACAAAAGTAATTTGTTATTTCGAGAAGCATGAGAAAAACATTAATGAATATTTTCCTATTTACCCGGATTTTGTTTGCATTGAAAATTATCCGAAAATCATTAATATAAAAACTATGCTGCGATCCGATATCTTGGTGTTAACTGCGACAATGAAGAACTTTGGAAACAAAGAAAAGTAGAATAAAAGAACAATGAAACAAAGCAAACACGAAAATGAAAAAAATCGAAATGTAACGCAATAATTAGCAAGACACAATCCAAGACATTCCAAGTATTCCTCTCACAACATATACCTTATTCCATTATCGTTGTAAGTCCCTGAAACTTGGTCTTTCAACTTCAATTTCGCGCGACCCGTCACGTCGCGTCGCGTCGTGTCGCGAATTTTTCAACGAGTTCATCGCAGCAATTTCGTTACGGTGTAGTTCGTCTAACGAAAAAGTTACTCTCAAAGTTACAGCTTTACAGCGTGAAATTGCGGCGTCGCCGTTGTTTCCAGTTCCCGCATGGCGGGCGGAAAGGGAGGGGGGGAAAAACCCAGAGAAGAGGAAACAAAAACGACGACAAAAAAAAAGGGGGAGGAAATTTGTACGCTGGCCTTTTCCTTCCCTTTCGCCACGCGCGTGTCATCGACCGAACGGCTGTCGATAATCTTCTTCGCCGGTCCTTCGGGACACGTTCGCCGGGCCCGGTTTTTTATCGGGACGCGCGTCGCTCGCGAAAGTCCGATAATCCAATTTGCGACCGCCGCGACAATTTCCGGTCCCCGCGAACCTACGTCGTCGGTTATGCGCGCGGACACGTTAATGCTTCCGCGCCCGGTGTTTTACATCGTACATGTTAATGAACAATCTCGTTACGAATTCAGTTCCGCGAGGTGAACGCATCCCCCGTACGCGAAGGACGGGAGAGGAAGGGGGAGGAGAAGGAGAGGACCCGATAGTAATAGCCCGACGGGCGAAATTCTCGGATCCGCGGAGACCCAGGCGTAATTAATACGGTCAGAATTAATACAGTTGAAATTCGTGGAATCGAATCGACAATCTACTACGTGACGATGTTCGGTCGCGGGAGGAGGAAAGAGGATGGACAAAATCACCCGAGCTTTCAGCCGGGCGAGAGCGAAATTTCCACGGCACATTTCGAGCGAGGAAAGACGCGGCTGACAAAAGCTGGATTAAAGTGAGAAAGCTCGGCGAACACTCAGTACGGCGCATTCGAAACGCTAAGACAATGCGAGGAACGTAAGACCCGCGTCACGGCAGGGAGGAATGGAAGAGGGGGAGGAGGGGGCGGGGGAGGAAAGCAGGAAGAAGTCAGGTGATGAGAGAAATCTTCTTCTCTCGACATCTCTAAATAGCTTCCTTCCGCGTAGCCGCGCGCGCGAATATAACTTTCCGCTCGTGCGCTAGTAACCCGGGGAGGGTACACGAATGTTCGCCGCTTCGAATGCGGCGGTAAAGGCGGCACGAATATTCCCGGATCTCCCGCAATTTTCCAGAAGAATGCCGCACTCCCCTCCCCACCCCTCACCTCGCCCTTTCCCTCTTGCGCCCCCGATGCGAATCGGATTTCGCGCCGGGATTTCCTCCCCCTCCTCTACCCGCCTCCGCTCGCGGAAACTTATTCGCGCGCGTATTACCGCCTTCGAACAGATTGGTCTCTGCCCGCTTTTCTCGGACCTGCAATTTGCGCGGATAGATATACAATTTCGTCCCAGTTTTCTGTTATGCGCTTCGCACATTCTATGCTTTTCTATCACTTTCTCCGCCCTTCTGTGCTACCCCCCTTTCGTTCACTCTCTTCTCGTCATGCCTTTATTTTCTTTTCCATACTTCCATATTTCGAGATCCGCGATGCTGAAAAGAATGTAGTAAGTTGGTTGAGTAGTACATAATGCGGATTGTATGAATTGATGTCGCAAATAATGTACGTCGCAAATAAAACACATACGCAAGATACATGCGCTAAGAACATTTCTACTTTTCAGTATACGCTAAGAAGCTTTCAGAAATTATTAGCTTGCTGGATAAAATCTTAATGTTACAGTAGATAGACCCGCCTGCACAGAGAATGTCTCATGATAAGTACCCCATAAAATAGTCACCATGTGATGGAAAATACAGAAAAATGTAACAGAACTCTCTCTCTTTCTCTCTCATTTTAATTTGGTTTATTTTATATTCATCTTCTTTTTCCAATAATTATAAGGATGTATAATACTTTTTTTTTTCATTTTTTGTACTCAATATTTGAAGAGTTTGTTTAGTACTTGAAAGAATGCAATTCTAAAGAGTGTTAAAAATAAAACCATAACTCATTCTCTCTTTCTCTCTCTTGTTCTAATTTCGAATTTTTTCTGTCTCATTATTTTTTATGTAAATTTTTAACGAGAAACAAAAAACATATTTAACTTTTCAGCGACATTTAGATGACTACGTTTTAAATAGAAACATGTAATTTATTTTATGAAATATAATTTTCGACCTATTTCGTATTTCGTTTTTGCTATATTTTCCATCCTTTAGTAATTATTTCACAGTGAGTTGTTTTTTGTTCCACTAGAGTTATTAGCAATAATAAAATAATAAAACAATTTAATTTCTGCATTTCATAACATTTGCATATATGTATTACAAACTAGCAATTTAATTGGTAATTAAAATGTTTATTGCAATTTATTAAAAAAATTAATTCTTGAATGTATTTTGTGTGCATAAATTCGATATACATGTGTGTAAAAAATAAGTAAACTAATTTAGACGTTTTCCGAATTCTTTCCTCTCCTAATAACAGACAATAAATATTGACAAAGATTACTAATTCAGCTGCTAATATTATTATTCCAAGTATAGGAAGCTAAACTATAGTAATTTATGAAACAAAGTTGGCGAAAATGTAATCGAGTTAATAAGTGCTGAGTATGATTAGCGAATAATGAAATTAGTGATTAATGGTGATGAAACAAGTAATCAAAAAGGGATTAGTAAACAAAGAACACTTTCGAATAAAAAACGAGATAATATTTCCTACCATATATTTCTTTCAATTTCGCAAATTTATATTGATGTAATTTTTACAATGTGAAAATGCAATGCACGTGAACACATATGAAAATATATATACGAAAATAACATAAAATAAAATATGTACAATAAGTGTATAAAGTAAAAAGTGCGTATGTAGCGCAATCGTTACATCGACGATTTACAATAATGGTTATCTGCGCGAAATTTTGCGCATACATTTTTCTCGGTTATCGCAAAAACGCTGGTCGACCCTGGGATAAAATATCGAAGTACGCGCGTTATCTTCCACGCCACCATTAATGCACCGCCGCGGTCTCGTAAATATTCCGACGAAACTTTGCGCCTCCATACGAAAATGGGGAATTATTATACGAGCACGGGGGGGACGTTCCCCAGGCATGTTTGGATCGAGAGCTTTTTCTCCAAGTAGCGAAAATAACGGCGTAGACGCTGCTTCGATCTCTAGCTGCGCTAGAAACATACTCGCAAACGCGTTTAACCTTTATAACATCACAAGAAGGTTTTGACGTAAACAATTTGCATAAAACTACACATTAAAGTTTTTAAATTTTTGTTAACTTGTTTTTTCTTTAACTAAAGTGCTTCACGGATAAAAGAAAAATAATAATAAAAAATTTTAATTTATAGATTTTTAGCGAGAGCCCCCTTTAATACGCGCAACGGAGAGAATTCCGTTCCTTTAGAAAGAATTTTAAAAGCTGGATTATCCAGCGCTTCGAGGATTCGATATTTAAGGGCGAAAGTAGGTGAGCGCGGGCTAAAATTTCGAAAGAATCTGTGAATGTTTAGAGGGAAGTTAAACCCCTTGCAGCCCTTGCATCAAGGGTGCACTCGACACTGTGATTTACGAGAAGCCTGTATTTTTCCCAACGCTCGAAACGGTGAATGATTACACCCAGCAAACTACATTGCTCGAATGTTTATAGAGTACTCCAAATGGCGGAGATCGATCATTGTGTCAGACTATTGTTGCGTAACACTGGTCAACTTAAAATAAAGACAAAACATTTAACATTCGCCCGTCGATCGGAATTATTGTATACGTATGTCGATTTATATAAGAATTACTCCCATTTAGGAAGAATTGTATCAACACAAAAAATAAATATTAATGTATAAAATTTATCATCGATAATATATGTTTTTCTATTTCCAAATTTTTTTCTAAATTTTCCGAGGTTTTGATCAAAGATTATATAGAAATAGCTTCCCGTTTTGAAAAATGCTAGAAATATTATTAGTCTTTTCAAATTACGTGTATTTTGTTCTCTGAAAAATGGCTAAAACATCATTGAAGATAAGATCGACGATGTTTTTTTTTTCTGCAACGGCCGAATAATTCGAATCTATTTGGCACCGCGACCACCAAAAACGCTCGCGAGTGCCATTAATGCGACTATATTTCCGTTACAGTGATCATAACGATAATGGGGAGGTCAAATTTGGCAATTACGAGGCGCGAAGTACGTCGATCATAGTTGCCGACGGCAAACTTCCTAATTGAACGCCGCTCGTTAAACTTATTCGCATCTGCCGCGCGGTGCATCCGCTAATTAACGGTGGCCTGGTATTTTTCGAGCCCGACTCTCCCGGCGAAGTTAGAGCTTCCTCGTTCGTGTTAAATACTAGGAGCTAAGATCGAATTTCATAATTGGCCGGAGGTAGCTTGTACCTCGTTTTTCACCTGCTTGAGATAATGATCGTTTCGTAAATTGGAAAGAACTTGGTTCTTGTCGTAATGCAAACCGCGACCGTAAGGGGAGCGAGATTTTTCTTTCCCGGAAGTAACAGAGATTGAGTATCGAAATAATAACAATTCTATAACAATATTATGTCAACATTTACAAACTCGAAAGGTTAAAACATGTACAAGATAACAATTCTGAAAGATGCTGAAATTAAGATAATAAATTGAGGAACAAAGTTGGCGAAAATATAATCGAGTTAATAAGTACTAAGTACAATTATCGGATAATGAAATAAGCAATTTATGGTAATGAAATAATAAGTAATCGAAAAAAAGAACACTAAACAAAAAACTTTTGAATAAAAAAAATATATTATGCTTATCAGTATAATTAGGCAACTGTTAATGTAACTTACAATGTATAAATACAATGTATGTAAATATATAACAATATATATACAAAAATAATAAAATTTAAAAAATATATAAAATGTGCAAAGTAAAAAAGTGTGTCTGTAGCGCAATCGTTTTTTTTTTAATTGAATAGACAGAATTAAACACAGTTTCTGCAACACAATTAAAAAATAACATTATTCTTTTTATTAGTACATAAAAATAAACTTGCTTAAATTGTATCATAGATGTAATTTTGTTTTAAAAATGCTCTTAGCAGTATGAAATGTAAATAGTAGGTTATATTGTATAAGTAATGGCTAGACGGCAGCTCTGTCAAAAAATAGTAAAAGTTCCTTTTTTAGTTTCAATTAAATTTATAGCTAGCAAAACATTTTTTAAAATAAAAACATATTTGTTAAATTGTTTATTTTTATAAAAATCATATATTGTTGCGCGCATTGTACTATATCGTATTTTTAATTTTAAAGTGTCGTTACAATTAATTCATACTCACAAAGGTTGACTAAATTCGATACTAATAGTATCAGTACTAAAAAAAAATGCCTACTAAAAATCTTAGTGAAAAAATTTAGAATATATAATTCTGATAGGAGAATAAGTATTAAAAAAACAAGATGTAGTAGAGAAAGAAAAAAGAAAAATGACAAGAAAAGTTGCTATTATTCTGTATATAAAAGAATAAGAAAATAAAAAAATATGGTATACAATGTATGCAGTGCGAAAAGGTACGCGAACTTTCTGCGAAAATAGATGAAAACACGTACATGTATATCTATGCAATGACCTCAAAGCACAGTTTAAAATTAGTTTGGTACGAAAAAAACCCATTACTCCTAAATCATACTTTTTTTTTATTAAAAAATACATTTAATTAGTATACAAAGAAATAAAAGATTATAATTTATATATTCATGTTTGTGTCTATATGAAATTTGTTAAAAACAATTCTGAATTATTCAAAAGATAATAAAATTAGCATGATTTTCTCTTGCAGGTTTTTACACACGTTTTCATTACGCTGATTAACGCACTGACATTTATACTATTTACAATGCTAAAAAAATCCACTCGTCAGCTGTTAACTCTGAGTTTTTTTACGGCGTCATGGTTTAACATGTTTGCTTGGCACTTACTTTCGCATTGTCGATCGATTAATTGCTAAAAGCGATATTGTTATATTTGTCTATATCATCCGCGAATGCACGTTGCGATCATTTTCGATCGTTGGGGGATAAATGTCCCAATTACTGCCGTTTTTTTCAATCGTAGGATGAAAATGAAGAGTATGAGTTTTATGTATTACAAGTGCTTTAATGTTAAACTAAAATTATTATGTAAATATATAAATTAATGCATTGGCAGTAACTAATCACAGTCTGGGGTGCAAAAAGTATTTTTCTGTGTTCACCCTATATTTCATTTTATTATTTGTCATACGTATTCTCTGCTATACATTTTCATAAGTGGGATACGATTTAAACAAGTTTTCTCCCAGTTCAAGAAAGATATTTAGATATTTTCAGCAATTTCGCAATTGTCATCCTGCATGTGATCGAAAGTATTCAAACTCTTGGTTACCGACGTTAAATGTTAGATACTAAATTCGTTACAAGTAACTAGAGTGCGAGCGCCGGTGGAAACTCATGTAACTGCTGTACTCGAAAATGCAAACGGGACCAATCTGCGCGAGCCACGGGGAAAATGTGTGCATCCCGCTGTCCGCGCGTTTGTTCCGGCGATGTAATTAAAATGTCAACGTACCGCGGCAGGACTAGGCGCGCCGTTTACTCGGGTTTACTCTACAGTTCGCTATATGTAAAATATATATACCGTGGCATACGTTGTCTGTATGGGCTTTTACGGTTTGTTTCCTTAAGTCGACAGAAAGCTCGCGACGCCAACAAGCGCCAAGGCTCCGTGCCAGCGCGTCGAAAAGAAAATAGACTAGAGAGCTCTCTCTCTCTCTCTCTCTCTCTCTCTCTCTCTCTCTTTCTCTGTATTTCTCTCTCAAGCGAGCAAGCGACTTACTTAGCCTGGTTTCAACGCGTCACGGAGCACGACTGATATACGCGAATATCTCGACACGGGAAATTAGTTGCAAAACCGCGCGACATTCCGGCTGCAATTTGCGAACAAAGATCGCGGAAAAGTCGCGCGACACATTTTGATGACACTGATAAAATTTCCATTTGTGAATTTGAAATTATAATCGCCAAGAGGGACCTTACAGGTCAATAATATCGTTAGTAAATCAGCAAATATTGGAGGTATTATTAATTAATGTGTGGTTAATATTGATGGACTGTTGCAGAATATTGACGGTGGATCAGATTTTTTTATTCTCAAGTATCAATATTACTGTGTGGTAGAGGTATTGATAGTGATGACTGTGTGAAGAGCATTTTCGTCAGTATACAATTATGGATGACACAGTCAGGTTATAAAAATACTGATTCAATATTTGTGACAAGTACTATTGAGTGCTAATATCGTGTAAGGTGACTGTAAAGAAAGAAGACGTCCTTGTAAATATCTTTTCATCGAATAAGATTTTTTAAGACACCTTGCGATTATAAAGGCTATAAAATTGGAATTTCAACTTTCTTTAACAAAACGATTGTTTGATTACTTTTAGAAGAAAGATCTTTATCACACGTGTACATGTTTTTTTTTTAGAAAATGTTCTATTAGAATTGATGTAAAAAGTGCACGCTGTGTAGATACAGAGATGAAAAGTTGTGAAATGTATCAACGTAAGTTTATATTTCAGCTTGGAGATCGTAAAATAATCATCGAAAGAACAATAAAAGAGAACGACGCATATGATTTGAAAAGGTTAAGGAGACTGGAAAAGACGGAGAAAAATGTTTTTTTTTCCTAGACAGAATGTGAAGGCGGAGTTTTATACAGGCTTCTTATCTCTCCGTCCTCTAGTCCTGTCCGAAGGAGGAATTTTCTAAAAGGAATCTGGGTAGAATTCACAAAGATAGTGTCTACTGATTTCCCAGGGGGGAGTAATCCCTCTCTTCTGCCTTTCTTCGTCTCTTAGAAGAGCCACTTCTGTTCCTTCTTCTTGTGAATCGCTCGGAATTGAAAGACGAACTATTGTCATTAGTAGCTTGATCGATGAAAAAAAGAAAAAGAAACAGAGCAAATCGAGTCCTCAAAAAACTGTTTTTAAAAAATCATCTAATTTCATTTACCTTTGAATCAATTTTAGTAGAATACTGAACGATTCGACGATGATCCTAAGAATTTTGTAATGTCCACAAAGCATTACGTAATTCAACTTACGATAGATCTAGCCACTCAAATTCTAAAGAAAGATATATGTGAATTGGGCAATACGTTACATATATGTATTTTCCGACATGTATGAGGATCTTTCAAGTTTTCTCTTTTGAATTTTTCGATTCCGACGACTCGCCGGTATTTTTAGGATGGTCAGATTGTCGCGGCGTAATTTCCCCGTTCAATCGAGCGCGCCTGTCTGCCGCACCGAAATTACCGAGATCGTTATTGCCAATTTCTGCCTCGAAGTCAAAAGTACCTGAGCGATTCGTTAGATCGAGATTGAAGAATTTGCCGGGGGGTCGTACGCCTCGGTGATCGCGGCGAGCAATCTATGGTGACACAGCCGCGGTTATTTGTATGCAAAATACCGAGTCGTTGGCACGACTGGCCGCTCGTCGTCCTCGGGGATTGTCATCGCCGGTCGTCGTCGTCGTCGTCGTTCTAAAGCTTGTCTCGACCAAGCGAAGCGAGCAACGTGTCTCCACGAGTTCTTCTTCCCGTGCAAAGCCGCTGGGATAACTTCCGGACAACGCGCGCCATTGTTTCGCGTCGGAGAACTTGGCCGAATGAAGTGCTAGACTGCACACACACACCCGCAGAGAAAGAGAGAGAGAGAGAGAGAGAGAGAATCTTGTTGGGAGATGAGGATCAGGGAGCGACACACAGTGGTCGTGATTAAGAGAAACAAAGGGTCGCACCCAAACGGTCCTACCTCTTTCCCATCTCTTTTCATAAATCTGGACCGCGGCCATTGAATCTGAGTTTCGCTCTCCTTTTTTTTTTTGCAAGTTTTTTGTATATATATGCTTTCATAAAACATTTGTATGAATCATGGGAAAGCCGCAGGTGAACGGGGATTCGTGATACAGACGTCTTTTTCTTCGCACGCTACACGTGTTTCTTTTTTTGTACATTATGATATATCTCCTTGTATCATGTGTAACCGTTCGTTGATAGAAAAATATGTGATATGCAACTATAACTGCAGTAAAATACTTATAGCCAGAAATATAAATTTTATAGTAATTATTAAGTATTATAAAATATTAGTAATAATAATCATATACTTATAGTGATGTCAATTATGAAAAAACTGCTATAAATTATACAGCTTTGAAATATACGGCTATTACTAATATCATAATAATTATTATTATAAAAATAATATTCCTAACTATAATTATTTTGCTATGCAATTATAGTTTCAAATACAACATATTTTTCTATCAGTGTTGATAAAAACTGATAATTTAATTATTTCAATTAATGTACGATATGGAGAATTTTATAGTTGTCTTGCGATTTAATTAAGATAACATTAACAAGTGATAAATTCAATAAAATGCAAAAAAAAAGAACAAAACGAGAAAATTGAGAGACTTTATTTCCCTTCCAATGAAATAGAAATGCTAATCTAAAATGAAGAAGAATCACGTAATTCCAATGTGACTCAGTAAAGATTTCCTGATTTGTCCCGCACTCTCTGGGGAAGAGGACAAATTTCTTAATTTTTCTCGATTTTCCAGAAGAGCGACAATCCCAACGACAGAAGAAAAAGGAGAGAGAAAAAAAAAGAAACCCATTCCTCCGTTTTACACTCCGTGTTTCGAGTAGAACAATATCGCGCCGAAGCGAGGCGGAAGAAGTAAGTCAGAGAGCAATCCCGGAACAAACCCGTAAAAATACCCTTTTCCAAAAGCGCAGGAAGAAACAAGGGAGAAACTTTGCGCGCGCGAGTGACCGATACAGCAAATGCATCGACCCGAGAGGAGTTTATCGCCCGTGGGAAATTCGCAGACGCGTCTCCACCACGAAAAAATACCCTACGGTAAAAACCGTAACCGGAAGGCCAGAGGAAGTAAAACGTTTTTCCGGGCGGAGCGTACGATGAGGTAAAAAGCCCAGGCGCAGTTGCGAAAGACAATTACGACTGGACCGGGTGTGGGAGAGGCCCGAGAGTATCTCTCGCCTGGCCTCTCGCTCGGCGCGTCCGACGATTGAATATTTCAGCGGGGCCATTAAGAGTCGACACGGGCACGGTTCAACGGAGCACCGGAATAAGGCTCGCCGAATTAACAAGCATGCCGTCGTAGCGGATTTCTGTCCGGTGCATACTCTACTCTACTGCACCGTGGCGTCGCGCAGACACGGAATTGTCGTGCCCGGAAGAGAAAAACGAGGGAACTCGAGCGTGGAGCGAAGAAAGTGGTTAATTTAATTCGTCGCCGAGACAATGATGACTACCGGGAGAGAGAGAGAGAGAGAGAGAGAGAGAGAGAGAGAGAGAGAGAGAGAGAGAGAGAGAGAGAGAGAGAGAGAGAGAGAGAGAGAGAGAGAAGAGGAGTCGCAGTATATATACATAATTATGTACGGAGTACTTTCTATCGAGGACATGCTAGCGAGGTCCACTTAGAGACGCTCGACTGACAATACTATATAGAAAATATGAACGATACTATATGGAAGAACTCTGCAATGTAATAAATGAAAGAAAATTAATGCGCGGAAAGATAATGGAAATGCTGAATTGTAATATTTTTTATTTGTTTCTTAGGTCGATAAGCTATTTCCATAATTTTATTTCAAACAAACTTAGGAAGTTTGAGGATGTATATACTATATCTCGAAGCAAAAATATATAAATTTAATGGATTGTTGTTATTACATTTAAATATCTGTGTAAAATTTCAACACGATTCTCTTTTACATTAATTTAAAAGTCATTCAAATTTGCGTTTGCTATTGATTCTTATATAAAATCGCGTTTTATTGTATTTATTTTGTAATAGTTATTTGCAAATTTGATGCAGAAGTTTATTTAGATCCGTTTAAAAATTATTTATCTAAATTGTAAAACTAAAGCAGCAAATTATGGTCGTTTACGCTGTATTAGTCATTATAAGCCAAATTGTCTTTTGTTTTTTGTGCAGCTGGTTTCAGATATAAGATCAAATTTTGGGTATTCAAAATTTTTTGTCGTTGATTTTTTATTTTGATTTGATCAGGTAAAAATAGAATAAACCTAAGGATTCTGCAGTTTTCAATATTCAACAACATAACTTGATTATCGTTTAATTTTTATAACCGTTTCATCAATCAAAATCTTCGGAAAACGGACACATTTTATATGCAATGACCTGCTGTGACAAATAAAACACTTGATATGGAAAAGTTGCAGATAATGAAAAAAATCAAGAAAAATAAGGAATCAAAGATATGAAATCTTGAAAGGAAAGAAAATGTTTTTTGCCATTGAGGAGCTTTTATAATGGTATATCCATAATTGGATGGATTCAACTGGATAAATTGCAAAAATCTTTTTCTTCGGATTAAAAGAAAGAATTCGAATTCGTATGACAAACCCTTCTAAAAAAAACCCTAATTAAAAAATTCTGCCCTGTAGGCATGAGCATTTGTCAATTAATGATGCACTTTTTTTATTACACTAAGGTGTAATATTTCGTCGACAAATATTTTTACAGAGAAGTTTAATATTCGAATTGCGAAACTCTCTCGTGGAAAGATGAATATCTCTAAGCATACGGTACGTGATCGCGAGGTGACAAATGAGACGGAATAAAACGCTGACAGACTCAGCGATTTAAAATTAAAAATCCTCCGATTTTCTCGGTTAACTTGATTTTGTTAATACGCTTTTATCAAAAAGGAGAGAAGTGAAACAGAGTCTGACGAGAAAAATAAAAACGACGAATCACGATGCAACGTTTTAACACGCAGCGTGAATTAATAACGTTCGAACGTTTTCAGGACAAGAGATTAACTCGGAGAACAGAATGCACTTGATAGCTGTGCACTTGATACATGCATTTAGCAATTATATGCATATAATTTACACCCCCTCTTTCCAAAAATTTCATACATAATACTTTTGCATATATTACGTAAAATTATATGTATTAAACTAATAATATAATTATATGTATTATTAGTATAAATTATAGGAATTAATAGGAATAAAATATGACAAAAGTGTGTGTGTGTGTGTGTGTGTGTGTGTGTGTTGACGCAAGACAATAATTTTAAGTTTTCCAATATCTCGGGGTAAACACTTTTATCGTTTATAGAAATTAAATTGACCGGGGAATAATCGATCTCTCAGGCGAAGAATTGAATTTAAATGGCATAGCGGCAGAAAACTTCTGTATTGTTCTTGACGACAATAATCATCTCGGTAAAACCTGACTACTTCGGTACTTTATGTCACGACTTGGCATGCGACTTCAGAATTAATATTCAGGACGCAAAGCTCCCAGGAACGACATCGAAAGCAACGTTTCGCAAGCTCTTCGACTCGCTCAGACGCCTTGAGAGATATCTATTATCCTATTTAAAAATTAGCATCGGAAAGGCGACCTTTATTCGTCGTTATCTTGCTCCGTGTCCTCTCATCGTACTTTCATGAATGCTGAACGCGTCTCTCTTTCTCTCTCTCTCTCGGTCTCTCTCTCTCTCTCTTTCTCGCAGAGAGAAGGGTCACACATAGAGAGTGAGCCTGAGGCTTTGAAGGGCACGTACATACATACGCCAGTGAATCGGGGGATGCACCACCCCTCTCACGAATTCCGTTTCATCTCGTTAATGCACTTTGCCGGAGTTCGGGGACGAAGTTACGGCAGCGTCGGCGTTACGTCCGATCGAGGTGCTTGTATCGAGAGGTAGATCGAGAGAGAGAGAGAGAGAGAGAGAGAGAGAGAGAGAGAGAGAGAGAGAGAGAGAGAGAGAGGGGGGGGGAGGGAGACACCCTACATATCTCCATTAATATTCGTTTGAATTGCGAAACGGAAACTTCACGTGCGCGTATGTACATGCACTTGGATCGTGCAAGCATTTCGACGGCTTGTTCGGTTCTGTGCTACTTGCGGTACATTTTGTAGTGAGTATTAACAAAATCAAGTTTTTATTATATATATTATGACGGAATAAAAAAAAATTGCTTACTACATTAGATTTTAACATCTCTAACAAAAACAATTCTTTTAATAATAGTTAAACATTTTAAGTATATCTCTAGAATAAATATTAACCATAATCAATATTGTTAGTATCCATAATGTTAGTACTGGTAATATAAATTGAGCATGTAAAGTTCCTTCTATAACTAGTAACATGCATAAAACTGGGTTGAAATATTGTCAATAATATTGGTTATGTAAGGTCGTAAAAATGTTGATGCATATTTTTAGTATTCAATGTTATTGATCAGTACTACTGATCATATAGGATTCGTACTATTTCTTCATCATTTCTCTCAGAACAAATATCAGATTTACTCGGTTTTATTAAGCTATTATAATGAAATATCGTACTTCGAAAATTTCAATTTCATAGAACGTTCTTACATAGAGCTAACATGTTCTAATAATTAAATTCGTTTTAATAAATGGAGTATCAAATTAAAATGAAGTCATTCTTATAAAAAAATTGAGTTTTTAAGAAATACGATATTAAAAATTCTTTATCTAATGATAAATTTATGAAAACGCTGAAAAATTAGGAGAAATTCATAACGTAATTGCGTGATATTTAAGTCGAGTATAATGTACAATTAAAAAAATAGTTCAAAAATATAAATTTTGTATATAAAAAATAGGAAAATAGACCATCAAATTAACATAAAAAACTTCTTATACGTATACTTAGAAACATTAAGCTTTACACTTCTGTCACGTTCATCCATATACATAGTTAGTAAATTTACCATGAAAATCATCTTTGACGTGTTTATTACGGCGTAAAACCGTGCAAAATGACTCTTTTTACAGGGGACGAAATTTAATTAGTACGGTCGATTCCATCCAGCCGCGTTGGTAATCCCGGCTAAAAGTTGCGCGCGCGATTTCTGTCTGCGGCGCGTTTAACCGGAGACTTTAATTCCTCAAAAATTGCCCGCGAGGAAACGCGAGAGGGTAAGTAATAAAAAGGGAAGACGCGCGCACCGGGAGACGCGTCAGACACCGAGAAAAAAGGGGAAAAAAGAAGAAAAAGAAGAGGAGGGAGAGAGAGAGACAGACAATATAACCGAGTTATATTTTCCGCTCCCGCGAACGCACGCGTGGGAACGAGGGAAACCTTTTTCGCTTCCGCTTGTTTCTTCTCTTTGCCGGGACGGAGAATATTCAGTGCACGGAGGAAACAATAACTCGCGCGTTTTCAGCGGCTGTATTCCACTCGTGGAACTTCGGCCGGGCGATTAGGGAAAAAATTTATAGAGTACACCTCTTCGTTGTACATCGCACAATTGAATCGGTAAAAATGCAGAAACAGGATATTTCACGAAAAAACTTTTGCAACAATGCGCCGCTAGAATTATTTTTCACTCGACAATAATTATTACAACCTAATCAGAGTGTATCCTCAAATTTCGCTTTAAATTTTTCAAACAATGTAATATACAACATCTTCACTCTGTACATTGAGGATTAATTTATATCCTTCAAAAAGCAATCAATTTATAAACTAAATTTTCCATAATTTAAAATTTTTATGAAAGAAATACACATTGTATCTATTATTTTTACTGTATGATTAAATATTACCTTTGTAAGTTAACTAAAAATATCTTATTTTATTAGTATTATATTTCAAAGGATAAAAAACTGCTATATGTTTCTCTCCATTTTCTTGAAAACCATTTTTTTTCTATAATTATTTATAACAATCATACCACTTCTAGCAATTTTTTTATTTAATTGTAACTATTTTTCGATTTCGACAATTTCGACTTCTATATTCTTCGTATGTTGAAAATTGTCATCATGCGATATCATGCGTTACAATTGCCCGGACCAAATTGTAAAAGTTAAATTTTTATCGATCCCAAGTTCACTTGTAAAACTTTAATTTGTTGATTACACGAAAACGAATTCTCTTCTGTGAAAGGCGGGAGATGTTTGCGAAATGGTGCACGATCGCTGATCGATCGATGAGATGACAAATAACGGTGGTCGAACAAGATGGGGTTGGAACACCATCGGTGTTGGTTCAAGGCAGCTACGTCTAGGTTTACATTAGGTCCACTTCCGTTCGATTGATTATTCCGAATCGGTTTGCTTGGTCGCCGATTTCTACCGATTTCGTCGAGTGAACCCCTATCGATCGCCAGCTCGCTTTCTCATTAACGAACCGCCGTGTTGCCCGCCGTGACGGTCCACAAAGAGTCCCGAGCTCATCGCACTCGGTTTATCTTTCTCACGAATCTTTTTTAGGTTCCAACGGGATAACATATACTTCGCAAAAGCGGATACGGAAAAAAAAGAGGATATAAAAGTGTTTGACAAGATCATCGGCAGCTCTGTTAAAGTAACTCGTTACTCGTAAATATCTATTATATCCTGCCGGGAAAAAATATTGCGAGGATCACGTTTGCACCACGAACGAACGCCCATTTGTGGACGCGCGGAGGATTAAGGGCGTTCGTTGTGCACAACCGAACCGAACAGGTGTACGGGCTCACAACTCGTTATTCGGGCGCAGCTCGTTACTTCACGCCGAGCGTGCTCTCGTATTTCGAGGGGTATGGGGCGTTTGTTACGCCAGGAGGAAAGAAACCGCGCGTCTACCGAGTTGAAAAATAATCTCATTTCGGTGGTCGAGAGGCCGTGACCGGTCGTGACCGTGTCGTCGAAAGAACGAACGTCTCCGTCACCCTCCCCAATCACCCCCGTCACCGTTTCTCGACGTTTTATACTTGAAGAAAAATATTTTTAGTCCGCCGACGACAGGCGGCAACGTCTGCCCGTCGTCGTTACGCCGATTAATAACCCCTTCTTCAGCAGCACATCCCTCTCACTCTCTCTCTCTATCTCTCTCTCTCTCTCTCTGTTCGCTCTTCTTTCCTCTTCTCTCCGCTTTCCAGCTTCCCCAGCGGCTGGTGCTGCTGAGGTCCATTTGTCTGCGGGGCTGTTCGAGCGACCACATTTCTCCGCGCGGGACTCGGACAATTGGTGAGAAAACTCAGGAACCTTGCAATTCCCAAAGAGAACAAAATTGGGACACTTGCACCTTTCATCTTATTATCAAGACTCGGTTTGTCAAATTATTTCATTATCACGCAATTATTCGCACATATACACATGAATATTGAATCATTATGATCTTGTTTTTCTCTTTGAAAGTTGTAAAAAAAATACGGTCGACATTAAAATCTCAATTTTTCATATATACAATAATACAAGTTAATAATTAATTGTAAAAAATGAGTAATTAAAACAAACTGTAAAGATACACAAAGCAATGTTGGAGATATAATTAATGATATCTAATTTATTCTTCTTCTGAAGTTTTACTAAGATAAAAGACAAATAATTTTTTTATAGAAAACATTTCCTAACTTTTTATTTAAAGAATGTGTTTTTAAAAGTAATATAATATGATGAGTCATTACGATCGTTTGCGTTAATATTAATATTCTCACTCGCAGCGTGTATAAAGTTGAAAACAATTTTTGCATCAATTTATCCTTTATATCGTAATATTATATAAACCGCGATATTTTTTATAGATATGTTTTATAACATAAAAACACAAGAAATATTAAAAATTTGATCAATGGAATTAAAACAAAAACGCAGTTTTTTAAATAAAATCCGGATTTTCAGAGATTACCAGACTACTAAAGAGCTTTTTTAAACAGTATTTTTAAAATTTTACAATCTAGTAAAATTCAAGGATTTTGTTTAAAGATTGCCTATATACAATTTAAATTCTATAGAATATAAAAATATTCTACATAAAATACCTACTTTTTTATCAAATAATTTTACGAACAAAACATAAAGGATAAAAATGATCGCGCGAAGCTCTTTGTTTCCGACTTTTAACGTGAAAATTATTAGTGCTCTGGAACTTTACGGTAAGAAAAAGAAAAACTTAAACTTCACGAGATATACGTGCCCACTTTAAGCCAATTTCGAGATACTCTGTGTGCACTCCGCGGAGTTCGCAGTTCCTCTCCGCGGTAGATTAAGCGTGCGTTAAATAACGAGAAAAACAAACGAAAACGGAGAGAGAACTCTCTCTCCCCTTCCACCTCCCCCTTCCTCTCGGTCGCTGTAATCGCGTTAAATGCAAGTTCAATGCCGAGCGACGAGAAGTGTTTAGCGCGCCGCGAAAGGAACTCAATCGCTTTGATTTTTCATTCCGGGAAATTACCGGCTCGCCGCCATCGGGAGCTTTCCCGCCCGGAAAGCGAGCGAAAGAGAGGGTAGAAGGAAAGGAAAGGAGAGGAAATGTGAGAAACTCGATTAGCCGCGGTAATTCCGCGTCGTTTTATTCGACACCGAATTACTCCCGACTGCGCTACTTTTAAGAGACTTTTACTCCAATTTATCTCGCGCTCATATCGGACGATCCGCGCTGTCGTCTCGCGCCAAACGTACAAAAATATACATGTTACTCTTATCTAGAGTAGCAAATTCTTTATTGAATTCGGGATTGAATTTTCCTTAACGAGGACGATGTTCCTCCTTTTCCCTTTTCATCGCAAAAGATAATAATATTCGAATCCCTCTGTCCTCATCTTCGCATCTCTCATTTTATTTCACATTTTTTTTCTTTATATCTCTCTTTATTTTCCCCCGCCTCCTTCTTGCTTTCATTTCTCCCCCTTCTCTCGTCGTTCCCTTCTATTCTTCTCTTCTTCTCAAGTTGTCTCATTTTTTTTTCTCCTCTGCCCATCTTCTCCCATTGTCCACCTTTTTCTCCTTTATTCTAGCGGATTGCTTTCGACGCGTCTTTATTTGAATTTACTTCGCGCTCATATAAGTAATCCATCGGGCGCAAAGAGCAACCCTTTCACGACGCCATTGCCCGCCGGGTGGGTTCATGCATAATGCATTCGCGCCAGCGGATGCTGGCTTACGCCGCGGATAGAGCGGTATCATTGTTTGCGAATCATTGAATCGACCGAAAGCATTATCGTGTATTACCCACGATACAATTCTGTATCGGGGAGAGTTAACGAAAAGTTTGGAAGTGTATTACATTAACCCCGTAATTACCAATTAACGGCCACGCAAACGATATGTAAAACGATATGTGAAAATTGCGAAAATTATTTTAGCACATCCGAAGCGGGATATCCTGTTGTCAAGAAGCTCTTGCGCGGCGGCGTTTTTACAGCTGCACGCCTCGCAGTTATTTAATTTCGAGGTGACGAATTAAAATGTGCGTTGCGAAATAATTGGGAGAATACCGGGGGAAAATTCTAGCATTATTATACATACCCCGGGATGAATTTTAATGATGTACACTATTTTCCGCAGTCGAGATCTTAAATGAAGTAATTTTCAGCCAACGTCACGTAAGACCAGCCGGCTTACCAAACTTATTTGCAAGCTAAATCTTGTTTCTCTCTTATGCAGAAAGACAGAATTTCATTCGTCGCGCCTTGTGAATCGCTAATCAAGCGGTGCAGTTTCTGAATCCATTAGACCTCGCCTGGGTAAGAATTTACGAAACTTCGTTCATGAGGTGGAGTTACTTTCAAAAATGAAAGGAAAACACGGTAATTGGTACTTCACAGCGCATGAAAGCGCTGTCTGTAAATTTATAATACACAATTAATTTTCTATTTCTTTTTTTTTTTACATCAAGATACAATAAATACACACATTCCAAGCGTGTAAAATCGCATCTGAACGTAGTTACCATCAAATTGAATTAACGATAAGATGGCTGGTTAATGTATTTACAAACTTTGCTATAGCGACTGATATTGTTTTGAACCGATCCGATAGAGTGTATGAATTATCTATGTGCGGTAATGCGCGTGAAAATCCTTTAAGCAGCTTTAGGCGGCCGATTTGCCGCGGGATAACGCTCCATCGGCATAGAAAATCAACAAATTTCGCACGGTCCCGTGTACCCACATATTAATGAAAATATACATCTGTCTTTGTCTCCAAAAACAACAGTCTAGATACTCGTTCGATAAAGATATATTGAATTTATTTATTGAAAATATATTTTGGGAGATAAAAGCCTTCGAAATCCTTTCGAATGATCGAAGTGAATTCTTTACGCCGAACTTGGAGAAAATTGTAAAATAACAATGGATACTTTAAACGAAATCGGTTTGAAGGATTCCATGCAATTTTTCAATCTCTCGGCAGGAGCAAGTTTTCCTCGGGACGAAGATCTCGACTCTAAGCGTGATTTCCCGCGCAATTTCCTGACGTTTATTTTTACATCGCTCCGACGGCCGAAAGATAAATCGGCTAAGTATCCACGGATCAAATAACTCGATCGATTTTGGACACCCTGTACACTTGATTCACCGAATAGAGAAGTAAAAGAAAATCTTCAGTTCCTTAAATCGCGGAATGCTCCTGTCCGGCGGAGAACGATAAATCAGCTCGGAAGTTTTTCCCGCGGCGGAAGTTCACGCGACGGCGGATCTCGTCTCGATTAATCAAAAAAGTGGCGTTTATCCGCGAGCTGCGAATCGCCATTAATATCATTCGGCCTGGTCACCCGGGCGACGATGACGACGACGTCAAAAATACAGCGGCGACGCGCGATGCGCCAAGTAAGTTTGTTCGCGATATGAAAAATGGTCACCCTCGACCCGCAACTCGAGAAAAGCGGAAATTTGGCCAAAGTACCGCGAGTTCGGAGATTAATCGATCAAAAGGAGGATGTCCCAGATCGGGGCGAGAGTCATCCTTCATCTAAGTCTTTGATCGGATTTAGAGAGACCTTTCGGTTCCAAACTGTCTTATAAATTCATATTCCTGTATCATTAATTTTTTACTGAATTAATATATATAATTATAGATTATTATAACATTAATTTATATTATGAATAAGTTTACTTATTACATACGCATACATTTTATATGTGTATTTTATTATGAAATTTTATTCAGTAATATTTTAATATTATTCACTAATATTTTAATAATACACTAAATATAATTTTCAATTATCAATTTCTTTTCTTTAAAACAATTTAAAAATTAAATAAAAGCCTTTCGCTTTTAAACTGTGTTTTTCACAAATCTTTAATATATTCGTCATACTTTTCAGTTCCAGTAACATCAAAAACATATTTTGTCCTCAAATTTCAAAATTACGATTTAGAAAATCGAAATTTATTTAATTAATTACTAGAATTCTAGTAAAAAATAATATTTTCGCATCTCTAAAGTCGCGTGCTTAAATAAATAACCTTATCCACGTAAATTATCCCTTTATCCAATCGTCTATTAACTACAAAAATTATTCTTTCCATTTTTAATATTCCTACGAGCGGCTGAGATCTAATAGGAGACATTCTTTCACATCGATTTTCTAATCGTATTATTTTCCCATCGAGTGTCGACCAGAAATTGTAATGCATACATCGTATCGTTCAATAGATCATTAAATCCTTTTACACCACATTAACCGGATACTATGAGAACGCTTAGCATATTTTCTACGCTCTGAAAGCATATAACGCGTGACGCGACCTCGTTTTCAACGTTATTAATGGTTCTTTACTTATGAAAAAACATTTTCGAAAACTGATACTCACACAGTCAAGCGAGCGCAGAGCCAATTTTCCCCGACAGAAACATTAAAAGGAGTAATTTCCCGTGATTTATTACGTTAACTCTTTTTTTACTAGTTTCACAAATAAAACTTTTATCAAAAATAGAATCTACAATCGAAAAGCATTCTACATTTTTATATTTTTGATGTTTCCCAAATCTGCGTGTGCAGTTTTTCAACATTCAGCATACCTACAATATTTCTCGGTTCACAGAGCTGCCATACAGCTCATCGGACCAAAAAACTAAAATAGTGACTATATACTTTAAAAAAAAAGTAACTTTTCAGGCATTAAAATAATAACAAAAAGTAAAAATTTTTATCAAATTTTTAAATTTATTAATTAAATCCATTTAAGCATAAAAAGAACATTTATCCATCCTGAATCTATAAGCGTAGAAAATTCTTTTTAGAATATAATTTTTTTAAGTTTATAATTATAAAAAAACAACATAAAATCTTGAATTATATAAATACCCTGATGCAGTTTTATTAAATAAAATAAATAATGCCTTTTTAATATATATGATAAAGATTCAATGACCAAACAAATAGAAAATTTGCGTTTCTTCCTAAAAAATCGGGAAACAATCAAAATATTTATACCGCATAAAATTGATATCATAAAATAGAACGCTTAGGTTTTACAAATTCCACATCAGCTCAGGAAAAACAATAGCGACCTATTTTGATAGCGATTCTCTAGTGACTTTTTCAGTGCTTAAAAAAAAAAGATAACACAAAGTGACCTAAATGATTGAACGGCAGCATTGGGTTTAAAATAGCCCACTATCTTGTCGCTAACCGCGAGATATTTTGGTCGTCTATTCATGTGCATTGTCTATCCGTGCATTCTTTCTTTCAACCTCTGTCCCAATTGTAGGTATCGGCTCCAGCGAACGAACCTGCAAATTCAAACGCGAACTCGGTCACCGGGAGGATGGAATGGCACGCGATAGTTGGGGAAACTTTCGCTGAGTTTCCGAGCCACGGGAGCGCATTCGACAAGGAAGAAGAATCCGGAAAGATTCGTCCAAGTTTATCGCGCTCCCATGCGCGAAGGAGATGCGTGCATTCCGATCTCGCGTATCGCGATCTCAGCCGAAATTTCCAAGCAAACTACGGTGCTGAAAACGACGATGAAGACCGACACCACGGTTACGCGAGTAGAATTGAGAATTTCCTGATTTCCCACCATACAAACCCAATCAATACCCTTCGTTCTCCCAAATCCTAAGGTTCAATCTAAGACACGTGAAATGTCGCATTTCGGAAAAGCTACTTGCAGTTACATTTTCTCAAAAATTATCTAAAAATTATTAGTACCTGTATAAAGTGACACTTAATAGCAATGTTATTGTTTTCTAAGAGTCGTCAAGAATTCTCTTGATACCTTTCGTTCTAACGGTTTTGCCGGGGTTTTTTTCAAATGAGCAATTCGATTGATGTGTACTTTCGCAAACTACAAGTCGGTACTGTATGTTTAAAGCACTAAACTAGTGTAACGAGACACGCCAAGTGGTTCTCGTTTACCGGAGGCTAAAGAGAAACGCGTGCCAGGAGACCGACAATTACAATAGAAGCGGAAATCGCGCCTTGTTTCTCTCAGCGCATAGTTACACGTTCGTTAGTTCCATTCTCTCTCTCTCTCTCTCTCACACACACACACACTCTCTCTCTCTCTCTCTGTATCTCTATATCTCTGTCTCGTTCGTTCTCTTTCATTTTTGTTCTTTTTCAGTGCCAACCTCCGTGATAAATTAGCCAATGTCCTGTTAGCGCACTTGTCTACCTTTCATTTGTTATTTACAAGTAGAGTCCTCCTTTTTATTAAGCTACGGACGTCTACAGATCTCATCAATCACATCGCGTTACCAGTTACATTCATCTCTTGCTTGTTCCTATCTTGTCTCCAAACTTGACATTATGACATGCTCCTCGACAATCGCCTATCCAACCTGATTGTGAGTATTTGGAATCTTAGAATGTCTCTAGCGAGAGTGGAAAATAACGAATTATGAGTACGGCTTAACAGTTATTTAACGTTAACGTTATTTTTTATAATAACAATATGACACAACAATTACATAGTTACAATTTTTTACATTATTTGTCATTTTTGATAAGTAACTCGTTACCATTACACATTAATCATTGAAAAAAAAAGTAACTTTATTTTTGTCGTAGCTTTTTCATTATATTTACAACGACCTTACAACGATAACGAAAACTGTTGTTAAGAGTTACAGAATAGGTTCGCTAGAGTCTTCTTATAATTTCTTTTAAATGGTAAAATGAATTTATTCAAATTTTCGTAAAGAATAAAGAAAGATTAATTTAATTCGCGTCAAAATGTCTTAGATCGGTAAAAACTGAATTTAATTAGACACGTTCACTTATCGGAATACAACAAAGCTCCGGAAAAAAAAACAGTAAAGTTAGTAAGCCTTCACGCTAATATATTAGTATTAGTATTATGTTTATGACTTCGGTTTTTTACTATCATTAATATTTATTAAGGAAACCATCGTAAGTTGAATCAATTTGTTCCAGTGTAGCGGTATAAAGTTTCTATCGTTACAGCCTATTTATCTTAAACATACACAGAGAAAATTTTTTACTAAAAATTATTGTGTACAATAGTAGCCGCGGATCATAAAAAGGAATTTCAGAGAATTGTATCACAAGTAGTGTATATGCTAAGTATATACTAGTGTATACATTAAGTTGTATAATTTCTTTGTCGGTTTGTGCCTACTATTTGTCATAGTGACTTTTACTATGAAGTTTTCTCCGTGTAATAAATAATGGCTAATAAATTAAGTTTTCGAAGGATGCTTCATAAATACCGGAGTTAGTCTCATCTAACGGCACTCTACATGGAACTTCCGATTTTAATCGCGCACGATGGCGCACTTCACTTACGATGGAGAAGTGTAACGTGAAATTTATTAAACAACCACTGCCTCGATACGCGCACGAGACATCCAACGACGGAGTTAGTTAGGTTCGCGGTCTGATAATCACTAATTTCAGCGATCGTGGAGAATAATCGCGTTTCCACAGCACTCGTTGCGTCTCGATCGCGTCTCCGGAGATAATCACGCGCTAGACGGAATAGCTCGTTGCGAGTGTCATTATTGAAATGTTGAGGCAAGGTAATTGTGTGTAAGTACAAACCATCGTGTTCATATGTCGTCGACGTGCATACACGCTCGACGTACGCCGCGACAAAAAAAAAGAGAGCGCCGAGCGAGGTTGTGTACCAATTTGTTCTTGATACATAAAATATTTAATATTCATAAAATTGATGTTTTTGATTTTCATGCTCCAAATAGATTTCGACTATCGTTGCACGTCTAACGTTTATTTGAGGAATAAAATTTAATATGATCCCCTAAAGCGCTGGTCAGGGTGAATTTTCACTCAGGGACTAATTCCAAGTATTTATTACTAAAATAGCAGGGCTGGCCAGGAGCTTGTTATTCTTAGGCTCTTCATTAATATATAAGTCTGTAGATATAAACAGTTCTTCATGACCTGTTATTTTGAAGGAATTTCTTCATAAAATCTAAAAATATGTACTTTTCTCAATTACATAATTTTATGTTTCTAAAGCGATAAAATTAAACTATTTATCGATATTCGTTGTTTGATATGATATACATTTCTGACACGTGTACAAAAGAAATGAAAAATAAATCAGTAGAGCGGTACAAATTAACGAAACACTGATTCGTAAAAGTCAGTAGTAGGCAAACTACAATACAATATATTGTTTGAAACAAGCAATAAAATAAAGCTTGTACGATGAATACGTTTCCGAAGGGATTTGAAACGAACGCGTACACGTGTCCGGGAGATTTTTACGTAACGTCGGAACACACATACGATATGTATGTTCGGAATCGAACATGCGGAACCCGGATAAAAGAGAGGAACGGATCGGCGCGGCCGGCGGATTGGAAGGGTGAAAGAAATCATCATACGGCTGTCACATATCTGGAGCGGGATCGCGGCCGAAGACGGAAAAGACGTGTGCCGTGGCGATACGAATGCGCCTCTATCCCATCGATCAAGGGGGCACCGGGGCTCACCGCCTCGCCGTACAGGAAACCGCGTGTGAAATGGAGTGCGCGCGATAGTGCATAAAATACGAATATCATCCGCGCGCTACGACCCGCTCGCTACCATCCCCCCCTCCCCCTCGCCCCCAGTCACCCTTCCGTCGAATATTCGGGGCGGCCGCCGCATGGATATCAATCTACCGATATATTATCGGTGTATCGACATACCGGGACGCTGCTTTCGAAATATCGACACGCTCATCTCGCTTTGTTGCGCAGCGCGCCCCGCGATATTGGCCGCGTTAGCGTCGCTACCGTTTCGTAGTGTGTACGCCTTTCCTCGGGAGAAGCGACACATTGTACCGAACATAATTCATCCCCCTCTAGTCGGTTCATCGTTGGATCAGAAAACCGTGTCGTATCTCGGCGGAAAAGAAAAAAAAAAATACAGCGGATCGACCTTTCCCCTCCTGCGAGGAAACGAGACGTTTTCGCTCTCGTGAATTCTCCCGCATGCAGATAATGCATGACGCGATTTAATTGCATTCCGCTCATTAAAACAATTGACAATTTTTACGATCGACTGAACGACACGATGATGAGGTGCACTCATCTGAATTACGAATGAATTTCGATTTTCCTGTATTAAAATAAAATTAAATTACCGGGATGTATTATCCACGAGTTCGCTTTCCGAGTATCGATGAAAATTAATTCGTGACATGGAACACGCTATTAATAACAGCCGTTAATGCGAGCGAGGTGCAAATCCGTGGGAACATCTAATCGAAAAATATCACGCGGCCATTTTCATTATAAAGGTTGCAGATTTAATACTCCCCGGAGCAGCGTACAACGTACAACGTACTGGATATATACACATACGAGTAATATTATTCCAAGTGTCGAATTCCCCATTTTCTACCTTTGAAAATACTGATTAAAAATAATTTAAAAAGAGCTCTTCAAACGCATTATAAAATTTCAAAGAAATGAATGTCGGAAAATACGTATGTATTATTACATAATGTTTCGTAACATGGGGGGGATATAACTTCAGAAATTAATTCACCGCAAAAATAACGCGAAAAAGTTTATAAGTTTATAAGTATTTTAGCATAATTATCGAGATATAGATATTTTATTGTAACAGAAAATATCAGACATTTGTTTGTCACAAACGGTTTTTTACTGAATTTTATTATTTTATTATTTTATACGATTTTATTAAATAAATACAAATTTTATTTTCCTAATTATGTTACTCACTCAAAATATTTATTCGGAATTTCATTAAACTTAGGTAAATTAATTTGCCATTAATTGGCCAATCAAAGGCTAATTAACGACGTTCTGTACTACAAAGAGCCATAGCATGTTTACAAGCAGAAGACATTTTGAACAAGTAATATAATTAGGAGATTAATATTTACTTAATAAAATACATAATTTTATTACATAATAAATAAATAATTATTTTACTACATAAAATAATAAAATAAATAATAAAACAAAAATTTTTAATGTGTAATATTTTTTTGCCTCTTACAATATTAATACAATTATTTATATTTCAATAATTAAACTAAATGATCTATAGCGTATATGAATTTTTTATGTTACTTTTCTAGCCCGAATTTCTGAAGTTAAATTTACGTGTTGTAAAACACTCTGTATAAACGTTATATATCCCCGCGACGTCCTTTACAGGCCACACGCCACTCCCGTTTGCCACATTCTCGCGTTTCAGATGCCCCGGACTCCTGTTTCCGTTTGCTGACTTTTTTGCAGCGAATTGCGCGGAGGGGCAATAGGCAGACACGCCGTACCACGCGAAACGTTATTACGTCCGACACTTTATTCGCTCTATCGCTGCTGGCACAGACGAGGGCATTCCGCTAAATTCCGCGAGTGCCGCGAGCGCCCGCGCGATGTAATTTAGTGCAGCTATGTAAGAGTTACGTGAAAGAGAGAGAGAGAGAGAAAGAGAGTACGTGTATGTGTATGTGTCCGCATTTTGTGTATTTGCATCGATCGTACGTCGAGATAATTACAATGCGGCACGTGTGAGCGTCGCGTTCTTCCACTTTGATAAGAAGTGTTCCGTGGATTACAATTCAGACACACGACCCGGCTTACAATAGGAATGGCGCGCGCGTCCAAAAAGGACGCTCAAACACCGCCAGCGCACCGTGCAAATTAGATTCAGCTTCGCTGCCGGTTAATCCCCGTGGACATCCTGTTCTTTAACCCTCAGATATCCGAGCGTTTCAAATTAACGTAAAATATAGTTACGCGTTTTTCGTTATACTTTAATCAGTTAATAATCTCGGAAACGTTTACACAAGAACATAATACGCGCTTCCAGTTTTATCATTAATAATGATAAATAAGTCCAGATATGTATTATTCATAGTTAACTTGCAAAGTCCGTTTTCTGCATGAACGCAAATCCGAGATGATTTTTACACTCTAGTTAAAAATCATTGTTAATTGTTTATTAATATCTAAAGATATTATGTAGATTTAATCACAATATTTTTAGAAAAAATAACGAGAGAAATCAAGAAATATTAAACAAACAGAAGAAGCAGCTTATTATGACAAAAATTTCTATATAAAAAAATCATTTAATCAGTTAATAAAACAATTATTATACATTATGCGTTTACTTTGGAATTATATATTTAAAAGTAATGAAAAGTTATTAGAAATGGTTATTAAAAAAACAAAATATATTTATATAATATCCATTTTCCACAGTAATTTAAAAAAATCAGTACAATTGTACTGGTTTTCGCAAAATTATTAAAAATAATTTATTTTTTATATCTCTGTTCTAAAAGAAGAAAAACAAATATTTATAGAAACATGACATAAATGTGTTATATCGTTTAAATATATAAATATTAATATATAACAGTTTATATAATACATTTTAACTAAATTCTCGTTCAAAAAGAGTTTATAATATAAACTCTTACCACACACGTACTTAACTAATTAACGTAACGTTCCAATGATTTTTTTGGAATGTTTTCTATATGCTCCAGTTAATTTTAAGAGATTTCATTATAAAATATATGAACTATAACTTGTTTTTCATGATATAAATTAAATCTCGGAATCCTCAAATAAAAGGTAGGTATGAATTTTAGAACAATAAAAAAATTTGCAGTGACGTGAGTTTTCCGACTGGGCGAGAATACAAAAACATTCCGGCTGCCCTATTCTCGAGTTAAAAAAAATAAAGAAAGGAATTATACGGTTCATGTATTATATTACTCTTCATTCAATTAATACACGCGTACTTGGAATAATTTAGAGAAATTGCTCTTTTTCCAATATAATTAACAAACATCTTCATTCGCCAAAAAATATTTAATTTTAAAATGTTAAAATATTAACATTTTTATATGTTCTATTTTTATATTTTATTATGTTTTATATTTTCAAACCACTAAATATTTAAAATGGAACTGCAATAGTTTTAAATATTTTAGTGTTTTCAATCTAGACGCCGTTTAAAACATTTTTAAATCTTAAAAAAACGAAAATAACGGAAAGAATGGAGATAGAAATAATTTTAAAATGTTAAAATTAAAAACTTCTTTTATGAATATTATAGATTTTTTAAATTTAATTTTCGATAAAAGTGCTTACAGAAAAATGTAATTATGATATTCTTCTTTAAGTCCATTTACAGAATTGTTTAAAAAACGAATTCTCAGAGAATTTTTAGAGAAATGTAGGTACAAGATTAACGTGTAATTCCTTTCTCTAGGTCAGCGCTTGGTCAGACCCATTTTTTCCAACCAAATTACTAAAAGTAGCGTACACTTTTTTGCACGTCATGTTCTCGTCGAGCGTCTATTGTCTGGTATGCGTCGTTGGACGCATGTGAATACACGGCGGTCTGTCTCTCTTGTCGCGTACAAGTACCTATCCGTGCACAATCCGCGCGCGCGTCCAACAAGTCCCCGTTCAAAGGGGACGTAACGGTACGTATCGTGCGCGCCTGAAACACGTCGCGGCAATCTCGTTACCCGGCTAAAGACGTTCTTCACCCCCCACGGCAACATTCGAAGACGCCCAGGCCGAAAGCAATTTCGCTTAAACCTCTCTCATACTTCAATGCGCTGTTCTTTCTCCTTTTCTTCGCTTCTCCGAAACCTCCCCCGTTATCCCGTGTGCCGAAATTACGACCGCTACTCGCTAAGGGCCAATGCATCGCGGACGCTGGGATAAGAAAATTCAATTGCGTCGCATGTCAGTGGTGTTAAAAGGATGCGATGTTGAAAAAAGTGGGATCTGCTGTTCTTCTTCTTCTCATTCGCTCCTCCCTCACTCCCTCTAAAAAAATTGCCAAAAAATTCCTGCGAGTTGCTGCACGTGAATATTGCGTATCAAAAGTTTCAGTTTCGTGTAGTGCACCGATAAAGTTAACGTTTTCCGATAATCGAGTGTTTGTACATATCACGTTAAAGCGATATGTCTCTTTTACATTTCATCCCCCCGTGTGAAATGTATACGATTTCCCTACGAGTTGCACTGAAATTTTTAAAACCGTCGAAACCTAGAAGCTCTTTTTTCGCGCGTTGTTTTTCCACTGATATTTTAAAGTTCTCTTTTTATGTAAATTGCTATTAAGCGCAATTGCAAACTTCATAAATTAGATAAGCGTTTATAGCTTATAATAACGCAAGCTAGGGCAAAGTTGGGCATACTAATAATCAAATTAGTAATCCCTTAATTCTCTTTTAACGAAGACAAATTTTCGCCTGTGTAGACGCCTTCGGAGTCTTTTTGCTCTTATAATCGAGATCGAACGGGATTAAAAAGCGATTAAGCGATAATGAACAGTTTAACATCAATGTACTCTTAATGATTCTGTAATACGACCGAGCCTTGACATCAATGGGGGCGTGACATGCTCGTGTTAAACATTTACTTGTAAAGACACCCAAAACCCCATTCATCGATCAAAATCGTTTCAGGCTCAATTTGCAAAATACAATCTGAATTTGACAGCGACAAAATTTAGACACAATACTTTGCAATATTCTACGATAATAATCTATTAATAAAATTTGTTGTTTTTTTATCATTTAGAATTTTAGAAGGTGATTAAAAAACTCGAACTTTTTCGTCATTTTTACGCAGAAAGAACGACTTTGCTGAAATTTATAATCAAAACATAGCTAGATACGAAATAATTTTATTGGACCATTAAAATAATTAGAACGCTCAAGCAGTACTGTAAAAAATTTCGATGATAGCGACCAGCATTTTGTTCAATTAGTTTAATGGTTTAATAAATTACTTTCATATTCGTATTTTTAGTTAAATTTGTAGATGTATCAGTAAAACTGTTTTCTCCGTGTATCTATTGAGAAAGACAATCGAGTTAGTCCTATTGTTCCACTCGCATTTCGATAAACTTCGTTTATAACAAGAAAAATTACAAAAAGTTGCAATAAAAATTTGTAAAACTGTCACATTGTAGCATCGGAGAGAAATCGTTAAAGAAAAACTTTTATCGGCCAATGCCGGCAAAAACGAATCAAGCAAAAAGCGAGAAGATTATCCGGCGAAACGTTAACATACGTAATATTTCCACGCTATCGTATACGGTATATAATTTCCTTAAGCGCTTTAATACTAGCCAGCGTCTATGACATTACGTGCACGCTAATAAGATGATCCTGAGCATACATTTATATATCCGCATGGGTAAGGTAATTAACGCGATAGCAATGTCGAAATGCCGACGGTTACTGCACGGCGCATTTAATTCTCGCGCTAAACCGGGTCGGAACTGAGCTTTATCCACTTTGCCGAGATGGTGAAATTACACTGGACTACGTGCGGAAAGAAAAGGTGCATATTACTTGCGCATGGACGAAACATAATCATCTTTCTCGAGCTCTTAAATAAATATTGCATGCATCTCTCGAATACTGTTGGACAACAATAAATTCTATCTCTTGATGCAGCTGCACGGATAGTTATTCCTCTGATGAAAATTATACGAAAATATTTTGAAATTCTGTTCACTTGTATGCTGTTGAGCTATTTGTGATTAATATTCGAATATTATATCATAGATAATTAAAACAAATAAATAAAAGAAAAATTATGAGATATATTGCAGAAAAGAGTACAAGAAAATCTTTGTATCATTTAATTAAATTATACGTAACAAAGTATTTCGATATAAAGTTATATTTATAATTATATAATTTATTCCGATCAACTTCTTGCTTCGTCGTGTTGTTAATCAAGAAGTTAGTTGTTCGCTTCGTTGCTGTTTTTTTTTAAACGTAATCTCACCTTTGGGAATGTGCGAACAATCGACGAGCGAAATTTCACGGGATTTTAATTACGGGCGAAGAAATCGATTTCTAATTCCCGGTTCGGTGGTGCAATACGGGACAATTCCCGCAGGTTTGCGAAATGGGAGAGGAAAAAAAAGAGAAGAGAATTAAACGGCCGATTCCACCCTTAAGTGGAATGTTTTGAAATTTCGACGATGAGACCAGGGGAAAAATGTAGCTTGGCAAAAAGAGGAAAAAACATCACACACGACTTGCACGGATTCGTGTGTGCATGTGTATTTTTGTTGCGCGCCCTTTTTTTTGTCACGGCAGAAAAAGGTGCAGTAACGCACTGGCAGTGGTGTCATTTTTTTTTTCAGCAAACTGGCGGTGGTTTTCCGACCGCGTCCCATGTGAAATATTTCCAAATGAAAAGAGCGCAATTAAAAAATGACACGTGTGCGGGCCGGCGATATTTGATTGTATTACAAACGCGTGACATCGCGAAATTATCGCGCGCTGCTGTTGTGGGAATATAGGGCGCAAAATTTCGTAGCCGCAATTGTGAAACTCACCCTCGGGCTCCCTCGTCGGATGCACGGCTTCCACGGGATCGTTTAATCTTAGGACAGGATATGCCTCACCATGGATGATCAGCGACGCTTTAATAGTCACCTGTGACACAACAAATACAACTCTCATTCTCGGCTCTGGAGACCTTTTTCATTTCTCATTCGTATTAATTATACAATGTAAGGTGACGGTCTCAATTATGGATCAAGTAACCAAGGTTAAATTTTCAAAATTAAATATCTCAGCATAGACATACATTACACGCATTAATATAATAAAATTCCAATTTTTTTACATTCTTTAATTTATTTGTAATTATTATTATATCAAATTACTTTCTCAATCATTGCTGTATTAAATACACATTTAATAATATATATTAAAAACATACATTTAATTATACCGATCCATAATTGAAACTCAAACCTTTTAAAACATTTTTCAAAAATTTACAATCTCTCTCAATTTATTAAATATATAATAATATTTCTTTGAAATTATTATATTTATTGTTTACTAAGTGTTAACAATTATATATTAACATTAACAAGTTTCAAATTAATAAAAATAATTAACAAGTTTCAAATAAATAAAAATAATTTTAATCTTAAATTGTAACGAAAAAATTATTTGATACCAATATTGCATCTATATTACGATCAATTATATAATATCTTTTTACTTATTAAAATTCATTTATTTATTTCTGTTAAAAAAATCATGCCACAAAAAGAAGATAAGCGAAATTCCAGACTGAGCTATGCAAATAACCGCAAATTGTTTTAGTCCTTCTTTAATAAATATTTACAAGTTTATAAATTTATATTCTTTTTGTACTTTTTTGTGCTAATAAAAACAATGCGTTTCTTTTGCAGAGTAATATTTAATTCACTTTTATTTCGACCACTCTTCCTCTTATTAGAAAATAACAGATATTTAATTTCAGTAATTTCCCAATTGTCACCCCTGCAGGACGAACAATGATTTCCTGATTGTAGGAAATTTCCATGATTCGGGGGGTTTCGACAATACGTAAACTAATCAGCAAATTAGCGATACGACTCTCCGTTGCTATGAGAGGCGCGAGATAGGACATCGAGTTATGCGACAGCCGTACGACAGTAATGGCGCTCGCAGCTGACGACGTTAATAGAAGGATTTCGGGGGCGAGCCTCCTCCTCCCTCCGTCCATCGGACTAATTAACCTCGTTATATCGCCGGTCCGACCGACAGGACGCTACTCCTGTTCCCGATGTAACGATCGTCGTACCTCTGTACGAACCGACCCGACGTGAGACACCTCCCCGTCGAGAGAGTTTAATTAATCTAATGACGGTCTCCGTAACATCCTTGAGTGACCGATGTAACCCGATGTGACGTAGATACACGAGAATGTACCGCGAGTGTCTCTAGCCAGCATGCGGTTGATTTTTTTATTGACCAAAGTAGATAGGGTCATCGTTCATAAAATTAAATGACAAAAAATTCTGATTAACATTTTCACTTCGTAGAGAAAAATCACCATAGGTTTTTCCTAAAATAATACCCATTTATTTTTCAAAAAGTAGAGTATAATTAAAAAAAAAAGATTTCTGAGAAATACCTTCTAATTGTATTAATTTGTATTTCTTTTCAAAGTTTTATTTTCAGTTTTTGTTTAGAAAATGTAATTAAAAAATAAAGTGATATGCGAGTATCGCTGCTGGTGGCCTTTCTCTATTTTCGTTCAACGGAAATCGTTTATTAGGTCACTCGAGAGATCCGCCATTCAAAAATAATGCGGCAGGTCATCAATACATTCATGTCACTAAGCTTCAAATTTGGAAGTATACATTTTCATACAGGGATTAGTATTGCAAACGTTCTCGTTGAGCTCTAAATACATACAAAAATCGTGGCATCGAAATGCGAATCGGATTTCGCTAAAAGTCCAGCCCGGTGAGACCAGATGTTACACAGATCGATGGTAACTTCAGTTTTAGCAACTGTGTCGCGCATTTGTTACTGTTCCATCATTGGATGTCACAGCTGGCGATCGATGGATTCGATCGAAATACGAAAGAGGCCGCAGCTTTTCGGACGAGCACGGCGATCCCGCCGCGCCGCGTTACAAATCGAATTTAGTATTCGAAGTAACGTTGCGGGCGTTTCGAAATTCCGCGAAAAACCGCGATTTTATTTCCGCCGAGAGAAATTTATATTTCGAACTATCCGATCTATCATTTCCCCCTTTTTTTTTATCAAAATGATTAAGCACCTAATATATCATCACAAGTTACTGGTAAACTATCAACATACATAGGACCATCTTTTTGCGTCATCGGTGACTGACGTAAAAAATGAATCTATATTTGCAAGTTAAAAAAAAAGGTACGATAAAATTATGTTGTATAAGGTTTAATTCTCAAGAAAAAAAAAACCATCAAACGAGAGGTGGAAGCCCACGCGGGTTCAAAGTAACGAAGCCCCGTGGGTGCATCGCTCCGATGGGAAACATTAACCGGAAGTAACTCTCCGCCTTCATCAGATGCCTCGTCATACCGTTCATTACTTATCGATCCGATGAAATTGAATTCAGCGGGAGAGGGAGATGGAAAAAAAAAGGGATCGAGACGGAGTATCAGGAGGGGAAAAAATGAGGGACAGGCGGCAAGAAGCGGGGCAGGGCGAAAGGTTTCGAACCGTGTGCCAAGAGCAAAGGGTGAAAGATACAGCGCGGGACGGAGGGAGGGAAGAAAGAGAGTTGGTCGAAATAACGGAGACGAGAGTCGAGAAATAAGTTTCGCGCTCTCTCGTGGAATTTATCGTGTTAATGCTGCGAGCGAGCGAGCGAGCGAAGCTTCAACATTCTCGACGCCGGGATTCCAATTAGTCACTTTAGCCATTTCGCGAGATCGAATTCTACCGATTCTCATCCCGTTCGTCTCCTCATTCTCCCCCCTCCCCTCGCATCCTCCCCTTATTACGCGAGACATCGCGCCGATCTCGGGGATTGCGCCGGCGATGCTGGAAGTACCTCGATCGCCACTGAGCACCCGATTACGCCGAGCATCACGGGTATTAAACGCTTACTAATTCGATATCTTCGATAATGCGGTATAATAGAATCTTCATCATTTCCATTATCCGAATGTTCTGTCGTTCGAGCGGAATATTTGGGTGATACGGAGGACATCGCTTTTACGTGACAAAATACGCGGAGATACTTCGCATTTGTTTCCTAAAGACACCATGAGATGCGCTTCCCGGCTTTGCTACACGTTAGATGAAGAGGCTTCAAAAGATAACATAAAATTAACATAACTAACGCGGTTAGAACTGCGCTAACAGACTCATACAATTTAACAGACGTGAGAGATCTATGGAGGTGTAAACGGGGGAGTCAGGCGCGGATCGTCCTTCCTTTGAAATAAATAAAGTTAAGTGTCGAGGAGATGCAATTGCTCTCTCGGAACGACAAATCGAAATCGAAACGGCAAGACGATTTAGGTAATTTCATCGAATCCGTTCTCTCCTCCTCGTGTTAGCGACGTGTTAGAAAGGCGAGCCAGAGACCGTGTCGTCACTGCACCCGTACTCGTTGTATTGACTCGTACTGTGGGGAATGGAATTCCAGGGGATGAAATTCTCTCTTCCGTTCGTGCGGACGAGTGCAATAGTTAGACCTGCACACGCGCGCGCGCGCGCGCGCGCGCACCTCGACGTAAAATAATAACGAAAAAGAGCGCATTTTGCACGTGTTCACAATTCCTTTCTTTTCTGTCTTTTCTTCTTCTTTTTTTCTTTGCCAAACGACGCCTTTTCGCTTCTATGTTTTCATGCAATAACGAGGGTGTTGCTGTGTTTCACGCTTGTGTCTTTCTCTCTCTTTCTCTCTCTCTCTCTCTCTCTCTCTCTCTCTCTCTCTCTCTCTCTCTTTCTGCTTTTTACTTTCTCGACAATGCTCCTTCTCCATGTCCATCGTCGACTTCTTTAACTTTGCCTTATGGAGAACGTTCACCGCCGTCTCGTGTTTCGCTCCGCGAAACGAGCTCACCGTCGTCAGCGAAAAAAAATCCATCTTCAGCGTGACGCAAAAGAAACCGACGACACGGAGTAATTCTTCATCGCAGAATAGAGAACCATGGAGTGCAACATGGAGTATAACATCAACGAGATGGAAAAGAAGACATAATATGGATGAAATTGCGGGTCGCGCAACGATATTGAATGTTTCACATTTCAAACATATCCTTTTCCAGACCATTTCCAAATTTATATTTCGCATTCAAGCCACATCACGCTTTTCGAAATATTCTATAATTCGCATCCGACATGCGAAACGTGTTTTTACGGTACTTTTTCGACCGTGTGTTGTCTATAAATAACATCGGCTCGCAACAATCAAAGTGAAAAATCGCATATGCAAAGTGTTTCATAACATATGCAAAGTGTTTCATAACATATCGACATAATTGCAAAAATAAATTCAGGACATAAAAATAACAAAAGTTTATACGCTGAAAAAAAAGTTTAATAATAATTGGTAATAATAACCAAGTGTAGATGATAGTTATTAGCTTTGGTAAAATAATTTCAACTAAATGTTAATATAATCAAATATTTAGCAAACTGTTTGATAAATGTTTAGTCACCGATTGGTTACTATGTTTGATTACTATTAATATAATTACTAACAATAAGTATTACTGAAATATTATTAAATATTTAGTTATATTAACCAAACATTTAGTAGAAATTAGTTCACTTAATAATTATTATTGTTACCAAACTTTTTTTTTTCAATGTTATAAAACAATTTTTATCTCAGTTATAGAGATAGGAATAATTTTATTAATATTGTAACAAAAGTAAAAAATATTACATATTTAAAACTTTTATTAATTAATTTCGTTATTTTATATTTCTATAAAATTTTATTAAATTTATTAATTAACAAATTAATAATAGCGTTCTTTACAAAAAGCAGTATTATATTTACAAGTAAAATATTTTGAATATTTTGAAATAATATAATTGAGAGATTAATATTTACCTAATAAAATTATAAAATAATAAAATTTAATAGTATAGATAATAGTAAATAGTAAATAGTCAACTAATTAATGTTATAAATGTCTAGTATTTTGCACTTATTACAATATTAATAAAAATATTTATATCTCGATAAGTAAAGTGTTAAAAGTAAAGTCAAATTAATCTACAGTTGGGTATTATGAACTTTCTGTATTACTTATATTCATTTCTGAAGTTACATTCACGTATTGTGAAACTGCGTATAAATTCTTTTACTAACCATGTGGTAAACGCGGTTTAGGACGAATTATCGGCGGACATTAATTTCCTTTTAACGAGAGACGATACATGTACATCGTGCATCATTCGATTACGCGAAGTGTCCCGCAGTTTGGGATTTGCGATATTGGATGAAATTGCGGTATGCGTTTGTGTGGACGTAAACTACTGTTTGTTGACGGATGTATTTAATGCGTGGTCTGAAAGGGTTACGAGAGCAGAGTGGAGGGAAGAGAAGAGAAGGGGAGGGGAGGGTGAGAAGAGAGAGAGAGGAGAGGAGTGCCGCACGCACATTGTGCTGCGTGCATACCGCGTTCATCGTTTCATTCGGGCTCGTTAACCATCGTTAGCGCTCCGTTCCCTTGACGACCAAACCGGCACGCGGCATGCCGCAAAAACCGCGAAACGCGCGCGACAAAACTGTCCCGGATGAAAAGCCGCAGTCTTACCAGCAGCCACGGCGGTCGAGGTCTTTCGTCTAACGCTCGTAACGGTAATTGCGCTTAACGCTTGTGCAGGGCCGAGAACGTCGTGTGATTCATGCCGTCCATCGTCCTTCACCCACTATTCCCTTCGCAGGTAGAAGACAGAAAAAATTTATGCGTATCGACGATGAGAAGGATTTTAAAGAGAAAGAATTTATTAACTATATTAATATTTCCTAAGATTATAATTAATGCAATTGTAATAATTACTTTCTAAATTTCTTGGAGTAAAATTTCGAAATATGGAGTGATTATCGAATCACTTGAGGAAGTGACTGTTCATTCATATGGAATGAATATTAATTACGACACAGCGTGAAAGAATTCATTCTACTACACAAAGTGTTGTAATTAAAAAGTAAATGTGATATGCTCCACGTCACAATTGGAAATAATGTATGCGCTAAGAAAAAAAAAATCTCTGGAAGGAAGTTGCACTAATCATTTCACTGTCATGTCGACTTGGTGTCGAGTCCATATTATGTAGAAAAATGTCGACAATGCTCCCAAGAGATTCTAAACACATATACATTAAATTTATTTATTACTGAATTATTTACTTATTACTGAGTTTATGAATTTGTAATGTGGCTTACTAAACGACGAGTTTACATTTTAAGAAAAGATGACAAATTCATATAATCAAGTGAATAATTTAATCGAGTAAAATAAACTCTTCATTCTTCTTAAAAGTGAAATGTCACTCCGACAGTATTTTCGCTATCGACTAGAGTGAGATTCCACTACAAAAAATTTACAGAGTATATGATCAGACACGGAAAAAATTGCTATTATTACAACAATCCCCTATGTTTGAAAAAAAAAGTACATTCATGTTGCATTAAATACAACTATTAAGATATGCCCATTTTTGCGGTTCTCATGATGGTAGTTCTCACAAGTAATATTCTGTTAGAATATATCCTATATGTGTGGTTGTCTCAATCGAAAGATTATTGCCATCTCTATAATATAATCTGCAGCATATCTGTAAGATATAGTTGCACGGCATTGAGAATTTAGTTTCAATGCAATAATAAAATAAATAGTAGTATTATCATCACTCACAAGAAATTTTAATTTTCATAAGGTATATTGTGATCCTTCTTGTGTATGTTATTTCAGAGTGCATATTAAAATTATGTAAAAGAATTCCATGAGAATCCCCGGTTCTTCTAGAAATTTTATTCAAAATTTCAAATAAAATTAGAGAATTTTTAAATGCAGCTTTAAAATAAATTTATTTTATCATATCATTCAATGTTTCTTAATCATAAAGAAGTCACTTAAATTTAAAATATTACTAATTTTAGAAAAAATTAAAAAGAAATAATACAAACTAAATAACATGTAATATAATTTATCCGTAATAATGTAGTTCACTAAAAGTACAGAATGTGAAACGTGATTAAACACACAATGACAATTTGGAACAATGTAGTCTCTTATTGTCACTAATTTTCATAAAAATTCACGAATTATTAAAAAATGTACATGAATGAATACGAATGTAAATGCCATATTTATTGTTAATTAATTGTCGACGTTTTATATTATGAAAAAAACTTACAGAAAACAATTGAAAATAATTTTATCAGAGAGAGCGAGAGAGAGAATAAAAATTTTAAAGTAAAATTTCAAAAATTTCCTTGAGTTTTAATAAAATTCCATGAAAATGCATGATTTTTAAAGATAAAAAAACCAAATTTTCTATAGATAGCATCCATCTAACAGTTACACTTGCTAAGATCAAAGCAATCATATTGATCACTTCCAGAGTACTATGGTTCTCACAACTCTTTTTTACAAATAATCGAAAAATATTATTTAATATATTAATAATATTATTCTCTGATGTAGAAACCTTGATTTTTTTCCGTATAACTTTCTGTAAAATAATAATTATAATTACAACTTTTCGTAGGTTACTTTATACATATTTTTAAATATTACTGTATGTATTCTAGGAAACGCACCCTGCATTTACGACTCGAGGATCAGAGTGAGGAAACTTGACGCGACGCCAGTCTGGCAGAACGACTGCTTTGACCAAGTACCTCTTCGAAACACACAGAGTGTCGACGTCGTCTCGTTTGCTACCGTGGAGACTCTCGCAATCATTGCGCCGCAAATTACCCTGCAAACATCTCGCGGGGCGTCCCTGTAATCTCGCCGGGATACGGTCGTGTGTATGCCGCGACGTCGGGGGTGAAGTACGAGAGTACCTACGAGAGAGTACACGCGCACGTAGAGCCGGGCGGGGATTTGGGAAAATACCGCGACGCTCTCTCTCCGTGGGGAAGAGAGGAATCCCCGTCGAATCCCGCCCGTCGCGATTTACTCGTTGATAGTTGGCTTGTTCGTTGGGGCTCTGTTGTTCCGCAGTTAAACGATAATGACAGAGAACTCTAATAAATTGAGCGTCCTTGACGGTTGAGATTTCGAGGGAAGACAACCCACTAACGTCGCGACTCTGTGATCCCCGACGTTAAATTAAATGCGTTTGCGGTGAAACGTCGAGTTTTAATATCTCGTTTAAGTAATGCTTTACCTTAAATTAAATGGCGAGTTACCTAAAATGTTAGGTGTTTTCTCCGTCAGTATACAACTCTACTTTAAATATGCTCGTATTTTTAATTTAAGTTCTACAATCGGTATTTTTTTCCAAAAAGTCGGTTTAGTTACAATTTGTGTCTAACAATATTTATTAGAATATGTTTAAAATCTAAAAAGTAGAGGAAAATCAATAAAATTATTATTATTTGCTTCTGGCAAATGTTTCTGAAACAAAAGCTAAAAATAAAATTTTAAAAACATAAATACAAATTAGAAAGTGTCTTCAATCAAATAGTATTATAGTTATTTTAATGTTTTTTCATATTTTGTAATAATTGATGTTTTTGCATCAAAAAATAAACGTCTGAGAAATTAGATTCCAAAATTGACTGCAAGCTATATTTTCCTTTTCTTTTTTTTAAACATGAGTCATTTGTATAAAATATTTGTACAACAAGTTGATGAGAAAAGATGAATAAATAGATAGATAGATAGAGAGAGAGAGAGACAGACAGAGAGAAAGAGAGATTCCTAGAAGTCTTTCACTTTTCAATGCAAAACAATTTTTGTTGATTATGCAATTACCTAGAATACCTAGATGCAGTTTCGCATGACACAATAGCATAAGGAAATTGTATAATCAGCAAAAAATATTTTACGTCACGCGATACATAAAGATTGTACCGAGAGAAAAAAATAGTTGTAATCATAAGATCACTATAAATTAGTCATTTTTGGACTCAACCATATTTTTATGGTTATTTAACAATATACATTATAGTTTGTTTAAACTATAATATATTAAAGTTCTGACAATCATTATTGGTCTATGGAACTTATGATATGGTTGCCACAACAAAAATGGAGATTTTAATATAGTAAATTGCACTATAAATAATCACTAAAGCATATAGTTATAGCTTTTATAGTAATAATTACTATAAAAATAATATGCCTGATTATAATTATTTTGCTATGCAATTATAGTTGCAAGTATAACACATTTTTTTTCAATGTAATCGTTTTAGTAAATTTTATATAAAACAATCATGAGTGTATAAATTATGGATTTTAATTTCTTTAATTATCTAAGCAGATCATACTTTTTTATTTTAGTGCAATGTTTAGTTTCCGAGAAAGAGGTTGCTGATTTATACCTATGCCAGTATTGGCGACCTTCCTCTACGAACAAAAATACCTTTCTTTATTCCTCTCTGAGGAATTTTTTGCAAATAAGAACAAACGCATGAAGTTCCTGCTTCAATCTCCTCGTTGGAACAGCCCAATATAACAATTAGTGTTTGTATTATTAAGTTTTATGGGAAACCCCACAGATGTAATTTACAATTATAATCGTGCACTGCTTCCAAGTGTTTAGAGAACTGTACGTAGAATTGCGTTACATACGGGGACCATCATCACAATACAGCACCCCCGTCGGGTTTACACCTCGGGTGGTTCATTATGCTCTCACGTCCGACGAAAATCGGATTGGCAAGCGTCAACGGGTGTCGGAGAGTGCGACGTCCTTTCGTCCTTTGTCTAATATTTGCCAGGCGACGCGCGGGACATTCGCGGTCGGTAGGTCCCGGAAACGATCTGGCGTCGATCCAACCGGATCCCGCGCACGTAGCAAACCTTCCTCAGGGTGTGTGTATATAGTTCGAACGTCGTCGTCATTATCGTTTCAAACCACCGACGACAATGACGACGACGACGACGACAACGACGGAGGTCGGATACCCGGAAATTCGCTGCTGTCGTGATCCATGCTCGGCGACGAGAAGGGGGGAAAGGGGTGGAGGGGAAGAGAGAGAGAGAGAGAGAGAGAGAGAGAGAGAGAGAGAGAGAGAGAGAGAGAGAGAGAGAGAGAGAGAGAGAGAGAGAGAAAGAGACGGGAATTTCTTCGGACTCGTCGAAATTCACCACGATATTCCGTCGAATCACGAACTTTCCGAGGGTTTCCGGGATTCTACAATCTGCCTGGAATTGATGCCTCCCGACTATTGGGGTCGTTGCATACGAAATGTTCGGAGCCCGAAAGTTTCAGTTTTATGGAACGCTCGCTTATAAAGTAGACGTCTTCCGATAATCAAATATCACGTGTCACGTCAAAGCGACGCGATTCTTTTAGGAAAGTACGCGCTGCAACTTCCACGAGATATTTTTGAGGCACTTTATATGGGAATGCGTAAAAAAAAAAGAAAGTACAAAAATATCGTTCCAGGATCTTGTAAATATATGTAGGAGAAATTTGTATCAATTTACTTTGTTAGAATTAATATAACACATAATGTAATACATAAAATATACTTTCAATTACTGATTTTATTCAAGTTAAAATTCTAAAATTTAAGTGAAATAAAAATTATATAAAAATAGCTTCTTGTTTTGTAAAAAAAAAAAAATGGTAAAAGAGATCGCTAAATTTTTTAAAATCTATTTTAATTTTTATTATTAATTTTGGTATAAAACTAATGTAACGCTCCAGTGAATTAACTATTGAAAAATATTGTATTTTCTCGTGCGTGTGAGAGTTATATGATTTTTAACGAGATTTACGGAAAACCTAAATGCAACAAACTTCGATAACAACTTTCTGCGATAAAAATCACATTTGTCCCAAAATATTCTGTAAGAGATATTTCGAAAAATAAATTTCAGCTAAAATTGAGCAAACATATATACTGTGGTGTTCATTGGCACCAATCGAACAGTGTGTAAGGTGAATCACTAGATAGACAACGGGACGGCAGACCTCGAACACTCCCTATATGGAACGATCTTGTCGATGGAATCATAATAGGAGACTTGCAATCCGGTCTCGCATGGTCGAGCGCAGAGCAAACAAGCGAGCGGCAATGGATGGATATTGGGACCGCGCGCAGGTTAACGATCGGGCGTTACATCACACGCATTGGCTCGAGCACTGGCTCGCGTGATTTCGAGTTTAAGGTCAAAGACTTTATTTGCTCCTCTCTCGGCGGGCATAATGAGCGCTATAGACCGTGGCCGAGTGCGCGGCCACACCGCGTTTAACAGCGTAAATCACGAGAGCGTTACCTGAAACGTGATTCGCCGCAATCCCCGATCTTATTCCCCGCTACTACAATTCCGAGTTTTCCGCCCCCTTTCCCTCCCACCCACATGAAACGCGCGATAGACGATCCTCCACCGCACCGAACAGAATCCAATTATCTCGCTTTTTGCCCATCGAATCACGGCCGTAAGCCGCCGCAGGGGCGAGGCGAATGGTGCCAATTTTCGTGCTGCAAAAACATCTCGCTCGTCTCGTACGTCGCGAAATCACTAGGCAACGAGGAACGGATAAATCTCCAACTTTCGCGAGACGCTAATCTGAACTGTTAATTAAATGGCAAATGGAATTAGAGAGTTGCGTTTCCCGATGTATTCGTTACTAAAGCTGGATTCGTTACAGCATTTGCGTCCAATAAATTTACTGTTCGCGTAACAGTTTCTTTCTGATTCCAAAATATTATTCCAATTGTAAAAGTACTTTTTCATGCTTTCACTTTCAGTTTAATAAAAAAAAAAAAATAACATCAGAGCGATACTAGTAATTTTTTGTAGTTTTTTAATGCTGAAAATTTGTTTTCCAAATTGCTTCTTCACGTCAGAAATTTCTAATTAAAGTTACAAAAAAAAGTTATTTATTTTCACGTGCTCTGATATATTTTAATTACAATATGTAATGTGCTAGAAAAATTATATTGCAGTCAAAATTAAGTATGTTTTAGAACTTTTAATCTTCAAAAGAAATTTTTGTTGTTGGCTATATATAATTAACAAAATATTCATAATTAGATATAGAATCTATTGCAAGAAACTACAATTATTAATAATTTATCAAATAGCTTGTAATTATATTTCTTTAAAGTTAAAGAGTTTTCTAGGTTGTTAAATACAAATCCGATATCAAAATTGACGAATGAGTTTACACGGTAAATATTAATGTTAAAAAATCTAAATTTTTACAAAAATTTATGTATAGAAGTCTTTCATGACTTTGAATGTGAATCTAATGTTAAAAATTGAATTCAAAATGGTGAAATTAGTGTAGTTAAAGCAAACTGAATCATGTTCAAAATTTAATAAAAATATATAAGAATTTTTCATAGAGAAAGCGTTTCTTTAGATTTAGTATTTCTATTTCTATTCGGTATTTTTGTCTATAAATAGTCCTTCTTTTTATAACTTTAATTTAAAATATCTCAAAATCGTGACGTAAAGGAGCAACTTAGAAACCGGATTCACGTATACAACATATATGTAAAAAATAATTGGCTTCATTCCGGTGTTAAAAAGTCATTTTTTTTGTGATTAAACTATTATCTGTTAGCGTATATATTATCAAAAATCGAGATTGCAAGTATTTTCTATGTCTGTATAAGTTAAGATTTTATACACAAGTTCTCTCTATAAGTTTGACATTTTCTTTCGCGTTAGCTCGCTTTAAAATTTTACTATGTATTTACACCGCCCGCGATCGTATCGTTTCGATTCGCGACGTTTTGACTTGCTCCCATTCGTCAACCTGCTTCGTGTTCGTTGTGAGTTGTGAAACACTCCTCTCCTTCCTCCCCACCGAAATCTCGCTCCTTTCCCGTGGCCGAGACTGAAGGCGCCGCGTCGCGAATAGCTGCTTTCCGGATTATCTCGCTCGCATACTAATTCTCGAATGGCGCGATGTATGGAGCCATTATTTCAGCCCCCGGTGTGTGTAAGGTTGTGCCTCGAGTAAATATATCTTAAAACAAAGGAGCTTCGCAAACACGCGACGTGTACACGAAGCGCGAGAGTTGGCGCGAGTCTCTCTCACGCAGATTTCAGATTGTGCACTCGCACAAAATCTGTACCAACGACCGTAAACACGGGTCGCCGGTAAAGTTTCCGATGAAACTTTAATCAGGTCAAACGAATTTGCACGCAAAATATCCCACCGTCCGGAATATAAAGTACCCTCTATTTCTTTACAACTATACACTCTTACCCTAGATTACTTCTTACGTTTAATAATTCACTAAAACGCCTCGAGGCGAAACGTCACTCAGATTTATGGTTTATCCAAGTGATCTTTGACAGGTTCATAACGGGGCGTAAAAAAAAAAAAGCGTAAAAACAGTACTTTACAAGAGCTGGTGCAACAATGCAACAATAAAATCTAATCAAACTCACAATTGGTTTTTTGTTTGTCCCTGCAAACCAATTATAATCAACACGGTATAATTTAATGCTCGATTAACTGACGAAAATTTTAACTCCCGGTTTTTTTCCGGGACCCTCAGGAATAATTCAGGATTAATCCCCGTGTACGTCTCCGCGCCGAAAAATTAAAAACTCCAAGAGACATTAATTTCTCACGTTCCACGTGCCTCGATCCTCGTTTAATAGCTTAAAATCGCGCGGGAGTAAAATGTTTACTGAGAATATATTTACGAACACTCGAAAATGTGTGACTCCGGCGCCGCCTCTCTTGCCTGCCTCTCTCTCTCTCTCTCTCTCTCTCGAAGCGACGACTATTCATAGCTATGCAGCAACTAGGTATGTACATTTTTTCCCCGAGTGCCCGCACTTTGTGTATTCACGTGTGTACGCGCGTACATAAAGTAAAATACTTTTTTGCGTAGCGACGACGTGAAATTCAAAAAATTTTGCAACGCCGGGTCGAGGGCGAGATTCGCGCGCGCTAATTCGGACATTTATTTATTCTACCCGCGGGAGATGGAAGGGAAAATAAATCAGTTTTCCGCAACGACAATGCGCACGCCGAAACGACGCCGACCGCATACCTGCAGAAAAAAAAAGGATCGCAGACAAAAATTTCATCTGCCCTTTGGTAAATCTAATAATCTTCCATTTATCACGCCTAACACGTGTCACTCGCACGTCGTTTCGTCGCTTTCGTTCGACTCGCTTTCCACGGGTTGCCCCATTGATGTTTTCGTTTCATTACCGCAACGATAACGAACGGTCGGTAACACTTGCGCTGTCTTATCTGTAATCCAACGCCCACCGCGCTGCGAGAAGATCGAGAAATGTGCGCGAAGTGAACCTGTCCTGCCACCGTCGCGTTTGCATAATATTAACGTTTAAGAGACTTCCTTTCGGGACGGGAAATACGAGCCGTCTCTGTCTCCCGCCAGAAAGAAAACTCCGCGTCTAATATTGCGCGTTGATATCGTTACATTAACTTCGTGTATGGCGTTTCCTACGCGCTGGCGCGGCGACGATATCCGTGACGCTTTGGAAAACAGCTCTGACGATGAGTGTCAGGTGAAATGAATTCACGCGAATAACGGATTTTATATTTCACGCTCCGTTACGCCTCACGCGAAAATACCGGTAATTCTCACGGGAATATTAACGAACACGTTTCACACTTATTTTAATCCATCTGCAAATCCGTTCCAAGTTGTTTCTTTTTTCTTCGGAACTACGAACCGGTTTCACAATTACGACAGGAAAATTGGACAATTTCTCGTAAAATTTGGAGTTAACAAAAAAATCTTGTGGCGTTACTGACTTTTATAAAATGTTCGAAATTCTGTCTCGTTTTCCACTTTCAATCAGTCGCCGAGAGAACGTATATCCTTTCGATCATTCTGACGATATAAGTATGTAAAACATTTATTGGCCGGATTTGCACGAGTTTTCACACATCATTGCTTTTAACTCGATTGCGTGTTTTACGATTAGGATGTCGTAAACGTAGTTGTTTTCATTCGTTGAAAAAGTTTTCACGTAAGACAATTCTTGGTTATTCAAAGTTACATAAAATGCTTCACATAATTTTTCTGCTTGTTCATTTGACTAAAAATAATAATGTAAATTTGAATGTAGTTTGAGTTAAACTGTATTTTGAGTTATTAATATTTTACGTTTATACACGGAGAAAATTTTATAGTAAAAGTTACTACGTATGATAGTAGCCACAGACTATAAGAAGAAATTTCAAAGAATTTATTATAAGTAGCGTAAATATTATAGCAATTTGATAAGAACACATAATAAAAATTTCCATAATTTCTTCCTTGGTCCGCGCTTACTACGTATTGTAGTAATTTTCACTATAAAACTTTCTCCGTACAACACAAAAAATTTATGTCATGTTCTTATATTTTATTTTTATTGAATAATGGTTCGCGTAAATTATATCTTTTAAAACTTTTATTAATTCAAAATCATCAAGAGATAGTAAAGTGATTTACAAGTTATAAAAGATTGTACTTGGAAATAGTTATCTTTTTTTTGCATAAATAATTACACAAGATAATTTTTACATAAACCAGTTAAAATATTTATTAATTACTGATACTATTAAATGTTGTATAATTTTTTTAAAATTTAGACTTTATTTAAATTTGTATTATTATTTTCAAATTTATAATATACATACTTATCATATTGTACTTGAGCAACTTTATAAAGTAAACGATTACTGCGAATAATTTTTATACTGCTGCTAGTTTCAACAGATCGGTAATATAAATATTATGAGTCATAACTTTTTTTTATACAAATTAGATGTCGGTACTTTCGAATTAAAGGTACGTATAATTTTAGATTAGTAAAAAAATTGCCCTGACGTAAGTTTTATTTTTTTTACGTTGGAATACAAGAAATACCTATTCTGTAATTATTTACAATAATTAAAAAAAAAGGTAATCTGACTTACCAACACCGATGCACAGCGGAGTTGTGTGTATCACCAACTAAAAAATACAAATGTACTCAAATTAATTATTCAAGTATTCAAGTATTCAAGCAGTTGGGCTCATTCAGCAAGCAAAGCAAATTTCGTTAGCGTTCAATCAGTTAGCGTTCAGTAATTTATTAATATGATTAATTGTTGCCTTTAATTCTTCGCTGGTTCTAGAAATTGGAGCTAATAAAAAAATAAAAAATCATAATAAAGAATCACTGACCGCTCACTAATTTGCTGAACGCACCCATTATTTATGTCAAAGAATAATTATCGCGCGTGTGCAACAATTGATTTTGCGAGCAAAAGATAAAATAATAAGTTACTCACCTCAAAGTTGCTCCGCCGATGCCCGATGCCTCTCAGGCCGCCTCCTCCTCTTAGGTTAGAATTCCACACTTGCACAAAATTCACTCGCGAAAACACAGTTAATTAATGACGATCGGGCGACACTTGACACGATATTCCGAGGTTAATTCGACCGCTTCGACGCGTCGTCACACATCCTTTCGTCACATATCGCGACGCTCGACGACGAGAAAACAAACTCTACGAGAAAGACAGAAGGATCGCGACATACGCGACGTACAGTGGAATGACCGCGATGAGAAGGAGACAAAAGAGAGGACGCTCACGACTCCGAATTATGTTGCATCCGGGCACAGCTAGACTCGATGCACGACGAGCGTTTCGCTTTTTCCAATGTGACGATTAATTCGAAGGAAACTGAGCTCTCATTGGATATCGCTGATCGCTCGCAGCGCATCGAGTCTAACCTGCTCGGACGGTAACAGGTCACCGATGTACACGATCCACGCATGTCGAACTCGATTCAAATTTTTTTATCCCGTATTAAATTCGAGATTGATTACACGATTACATTTACGCCAATTAACGACACACATTGATGGCACGCGAGTGCGATGTATTTTAATATTGAAAATGTGGAGTGTCTTACAGTATTGCGTTTATTTATTCGCGAAAATAAGATACAACGGTCGCGCACTTCCGGGAATGCGTTCGGGACGACTGCTTCTTCCCTCTCTCTCCTCCCCTCTCTTTCCCAGCTTTCCCGGCAAATTACCGGCGTACGAAAATATTCCGTTGCACTTGCGATATTCTTGCTACTGAATACGGCACTTTTATAATATGTTTTATACATTCGATGTCATAACTGTTCGTTACTCACCGAAACGCGATCGTTCTCTACATCGAGCAATTATCAATTCGCGGGAATTACCATAACCTTCACTCGATCTGTGCGAGAGAGACGAGAGAGCGTCGCGATACCGCGGTGACGGTTACACTACAGATACACAGAAACATACACTGAAAACTGTGACGATTTTAATCCCCGCAACATTCGCGATTCGCTGGTATACGATGGGGATGATGCCGTACCGATACGCGCGTCCGACGCGCCGCGTCCCACAGCAAGGTTACCGCGCGAACGAGCGGTATACAACGATGGCGAGCGGCGCGGCGTAACTGAGGGGAGGGGATAGCCACCGGCACTCGCTGGCTCGCTGCTCGCTCTTCGGCCGGGCTCGGCCGCCGCCGCCGAGTCCAGCCGAGCGCCGAGTGCTCGCGGTGCTGTTCGCTACTCCCCACTACTTACCTCGCGCCAGTCACGTACGCACGCAGTACCGTCCGCCGCCGCTCCTTCGCGCAGTGACCTTGTCGTGGGACGCGCGTATCGGTGCGGCGTCACCCCCGTCGTATACCGGTGAATCGTGAATGTCGCGGGGATTAAAATCGTCACAGTTCAGTGTATCTGTAGTGTATGTTTCAGTGTATCTGTAGTGTAACCGTCACCGCGGGGTATCGCGACACACTCTCGTCTCTCTCGCGAAGATCGAGTGAAGATAATGGTAATTGTCGCGAATTGATAACTGCCCGATGTAGAGAACGATCGCGTTTCGGTGAGTAACGTTGTGATATCGAACGTATAAAACATCTTATAAAAGTGCCATATTCAGTAGTAAAAATATCACAAGTGCAACGGAGTGTTTTCGTACGTCGGTAATTTGCGGGAAAGCTGGGGAATGGAAAGGAGGGGAGAGAGGGAAGGAGCAGTCGTCCCGAACGCATTCCTGGAAATGCGTGACCGTTGAATCTTATTTTCGCGAATAAATAAACGCAATACTGTAAGATACTCCACATTTTCAATATTAAAATACACTCGCGTGCCATCAATATGTGTCGTTAATTGGCGTAAATGTAATCGTGCAATCAATCTCGATTTTAGTGCGGGATAAAAAAATTTGATACGAGTTCGACGTGCGTGGATCGCGTAGATCGTAACGTACCTAACCTGTTACCGTCCGGGCAGGCTGGACTCGATGCGCTGCGAGCGATCAGCGATATCCAATGAGAGTGCAGTTTCCTTCGAATTAATCGTCATATTGGAAATAGCGAAACGCTCGTTGTGCATCGAGTCTAGCTGTGCCCGGGTGCAACATAATTCGGAGTCGTGAGCGTCCTCTCTTTTGTCTCCTTCTCATCGCGGTCATTCCACTGTACGTCGCGTATGTCGCGATCCTTCTGTCTTCCTCGTAGAGTTTGTTTTCTCGTCGTCGAGCGTCGCGATATGTGACGAAAGGATGTGTGACGACGCGTCGAAGCGGTCGAATTAACCTCGGAATATCGTGTCAAGTGTCGCTCGATCGTCATTAATTAACTGTGTTTTCGCGAGTGAATTTTGTGCGAATGCGGAATTCTAACCTGAGAGGAGGAGGCGGCCTGGGAGGCATCGGGCATCGGCGGAGCAACTTTGAGGTGAGTAACTTATTATTTTATCTTTTGCTCGCAAAATCAATTGTTGCACACGCGCGATAATTATTCTTTAACATAAATAACGGGCGCGTTCAGCAAATCAGTGAGCGGTCAGTGATTCTTTATTATAATTTTTTATTTTTTTATTAGCTCCAATTTCTAGAACCAGCGAAGAATTAAAGGCAACAATTAATCATATTAATAAATTACTGAACGCTAACGAAATTTGCTTTGTTTGCTGAATGAGCCCAACTGCTTAAATACTTGAATAATTAATTTGAGTACATTTGTATTTTTTAGTTGGTGATACACGCAACTCCGCTGCTATGCATCGGTGTTGGTAAGTCAGATTACCTTTTTTTCGTAATCATTTTTGGGCTTTGTGAACTTGTTACAAAACTTAGTATTGGTTTTAACTGCATAAAACTAAACTCACGAAATATACGTTTTTGATAACGTTTCATATTCTGTTCATGCATGTTCTCGGTTTCGCCGTAAAAAATATTTGATTTGTACAATTAGACAGCTAACGACGTTTCAATGCTGACTGCATATCATCGCATATTTCAACGCTACTGTTTATTGGAATTTTGAAACAACTGCTCAGTGTTTAATTAATATCTTTGTAACGACGTTTGAGCTTCTGCGTTTTGTATCAAAATCTATCTTCTCTTTCTTTCCTCCCTTCTTCTTTCTCCCCTTTTCTTGACAATCAGCATTACAAAAAAGCGATATCAAAATCAATAACACATCTTTTTAAAACTGGAATATGAAATTATAAACATAGCTGGATCTTCGTTCTGATATTTCTTTTGCAATTTTTATAGATAATCTTTTCAAGTTCATCAAACTGTGCGGCGAATAAATTTTCAATCTTGAAACACAATTGAAAACAAGAACTTTTTAAATCGTTTTAGCGATTAAGTTTGACATGCCATAATTTCTTCAAATCTTTATAAGAAATCATAATAATTAATAATTATAATACCTTTTAAAAGACTGTGTGAACTATTTTAAAAGAAAAAATATATTTATACGTCTAACATTTAGCTTCTCAATAAATTTCATTAACTTTTATCATATTTTCGTTTATAGTTAATTTTAAAAGAGCATTCAATCTCGAATGAAAATTTCATTGCACAAGATAACGTCATCTAGTCGCAATGTATGACCAGCATTTCTCCTGTGACCATGAACACTTTCGAGCGGAAATTAGTGGAGTGGAAACTGTGCGCTGCTAGTGGAAACTGGTTTCGATGCGCGATTCGCGGCACGCGCGTCTTGTATACGTAATCGAATTAAGTAACGCGAATGCCATTATACGTTATTGCATTTCGCGTCTACTTCGTCGTTACTTCGAATATATCCCCAATGCACCTTCCGACCTGTCTAACTAACAATAGTAATTGCGTTAATCGAACGTTAAATTGCATATGTCAAAGAAAAGAGGAAAACAGGTGTAAAATTGGCGATTTTAATATTATTTGTGCCGTAATCGGTAAAAGCTTTGTAAATTATATGGGTTCTCCGAATTTGTTCCGAATGACCGAAACTCTCAAACGATATGCTGCATATGACATTGAAAAAATACAATAAATAATATTATTTAATGTAAATGATTTTACTTCAATTGCACATGATAAATTTATTACAATAAAAAATAATTGCAAATGTATGTAATTTGTATGTAATTTTTATATTAGAGATTTTTATATTGTTAGTATTGAAATTAAAATTCAAAATTTGTAACATGTTATAACAAAAAGAAAAGTCAGGAATTTACAGTTTATCAATTTTTTTTAGTAAAACATTAATAAGAGATCATTTTTCTTGTAACAACTTTATATGTATATCATAATTATAATTCGAATCAGAATAAATTTAGAAATAAATCAAATCAAATCGGAAATATAATATTATTTATTTTTGTACATTTTGAACTTTGTAAAAGCTAATTTTTAATCTTTTATAATTCGAGAGTTATTGTTTTTGATAGTATCAATAAATTCAAGTTTAGCTAGATCAAAATGTCTTTTCTGTCTGCGAAAAAAATTTAAATTAATATTTTTCTTTTTCATACGCAAGCACTTTCAGAATAAATTAGGAAAATGTATACGGGTAAACTCGATCGAAGTTCAAGTTTTCACTTAAAACAATGTAACAAGTGTTGAGGAAAAACGGACTTCTCGGCTTGTTTTTTCGCCTCTCGAATGTAGAATTATGACGTGGGTAGGAAATTTTTCTGCGGGACCCGACGGCGAGCTCAAAAATAAACACGTCACGATTCCGCCGTCTCGATGAATATTTCATGACCGCCCTCCGTATGACAAGCGGTACATTTAACGCGTATGACCTATTTGACAGAGGCGCCGCCATACATTGCGCGCGTTCGTTGACGACTCATTAACGAGCTTAACGACCGCCGGCATGTTCCGAAGAATTTTAGCACGAAAAACGGGGCGTCGTGCATTATCGTTTTCGAGCATCGGGGGACTCGGCTTCTTTCATTTAAATTTCGGGGGCTTGAAAAAAAAAGAAAACAAACGGCTGCGAATTAATTAAATTCGGCCAAAATGAATAATATAGAAGGACAGAAATCTCGGCAAATTTAATTAACCCCAGCAAAATTAATTAAACCGTTTATAAGGCTATTTATAATGTTAACCTGGCATTTATGACCGTAAGTCCGGTTCGTATGGAACTCGTATGGAAATACTCATTGTTGGAAACTAAAATAATTTTTTCTTTAACAAAAGCGTCGAGATAAAAAATCTGGTTAGCCATCAGAAGACTGACCTATTTTCTATCTGCTCTCTACGCGGAATGAGAGCAAAACTAAGAAGTTTTTTTATACATAGTATTTAATTTTTCTCCAACTCTTTTCATTTACTAAGTGTTCTATGTACACGGAAAGAGGGTTTTTTTGCTAAATTAATTTCTAAAAAAAGTTTACCTATACAGATGCAAATATAGAAATAATTTGGTTAAAAAATATAAGACCTAATAAAAAAATAAGGTCTTTTTCAACATTATGTTATTATTTAAAGGAATCAATCAATAATGCCTTTTTTATTAAAAAAAATATGTATTTTTATTTGAAAACGGTAAAATGCAAAATCAGCATAAATATAAAAATAAATAAACTATAATGGTTCTAAATAAAAGTGCAACCTAGCCTCGAATTATCTGAAATTAAAAAGACAATTCTTAGTTTCTGCATTTGTCGATTCTATCACAGAAAGAATTTTTTTAATATTATTTTTCGCGGAACTGGATATTTAAATTGCATATTCAAAAAATGTGTTTTCCCAAAACATTAATTTTTTCTCTTCGTTGCAACCTGAAAAAAAAAGAACAAATCGCCGAAAGCATCCGTGAGCCGAATGTTATTAAAAATGTTGCTTCAAAACTTGAAATTGATCACCACGTTTGTTATCATGACTATCGTTTTGAAATATGTTGTTTTGAGAAAAATGCATTCAGAGATTTCAGAGTTTAACAATATTTTTTTCAATATATTTTGTATGTTATTTTTTTTAAATAAATCCACATATTTTCAAAACAAAACGTATTATTTATCTATCTTCTTAAATCAAAGTTTCACACAAGGAAAAAATACATACCCTACTTTTTGAACGAGTTCTTATATCGTGTAAGATACTCAAGAATGTCAAAATCTTTTGCAGCATTGCTTTCACCTTGAACGTAATTATTTTGATGACCCAACAAAATTATTTTCAGATCTGCAAATCGTTAAAAGCTAAATTCACAGATTTATAAGCTAAATCTTCAAGCGGCTAAATCTTCTGGGAGCATATTTCACTATTCATTACTGACAGAAAGGTATCGTACAGACGTAAATAAATGTTCGTACATGAGCTGGAAACGTGGGTCACGAATTTCCGGGGGGATCACGGATCTCGACACTCGAGGGAGAATTGGAGGAGATTGCGAGACGACGGGAGGAAAATAATGCGGTGCACCTGCACCGTTGAAATAACACCGTCGGGACACTGTCGTTTCGTCCTTCGAATATCGTGCAACACGTTCGCCGTTGAAGGCGCCGTTTCTCTCCATCTTACTTAGGCTTAGCGTTGCGGAGGGAGAGGGGGGCGACTTCAAATTGTAAACTCTCTTTCAAAATCACCCTGTATATCTCCGGGCCGACCTCGGTGGCTGGCGCGCGTATAGCGGGAGGTCATTTACCTCGTAAATTACGCGATACCGAGATTGCGCCCCCGTGATTTACGTCATGTGCGTAAGGCAGGCGCAGCGAGTTTAACTATCGGAAACAGAACTAGCCGTGAATGATCGTCGGCGAATACACGCGACGTGGTGCAGAATTCGGAGGCTACAAAGCGGCCAGGTTTGCCGCGCCGCGGGTCACCGTCGGGCCGGAAATACGCGTACGTCCGCAATCTCTTTGCCGCAAATTCGCGTTTCAAGAATCGTTTTAACGGTGGGTCGATCGATCCCTAATAGAGAGATTATATCCCGCGTGAAAACCGCGCTCACCGCCGACCGACTGATTATCATTCATTTCGTAGCAGAGAGAGAGAGAGAAGAGAGAGAGAGAGAGAGAGAGAGAGAGAGAGAGAGAGAGAGAGAGAGAGAGGAGAGAGGAGAGAGAACGAGATGAGAGAGAGAGAGAGAGAGAGGAGATGAGAATTGTGATTGAGTTGGGAGGACTGAGAGGGATGAGAGGAGAGAGAGAGAGAGAGAGAGAGCGAGGATGAGAGTAGAGAGAGTTTGGAGAGAGAAGAGGAGAGAGTGAGAGAGAGAGAGAGACGAGAGAGAGATTTGCAGAGACGAGAGAGATGAGACGAGATGTGAGCTGTGGGAGAGTAGAGAGAATGAGAGACGAGAGAGAGAGAGAGAGATGAACGAGAGAGAGAGAGAGGATGAGTTACCTGGAGATGAGAGGAAAGAGAGAGAAGAGGCAGAATGAGAAGAGAGAGAAGAGAGAGAGAGAGAGAGAGAGAGAGAGGGCGAGAGAGAGAGAGAGAGAGAGATAGAGCGAGAAGAGAGAGAGAGAGAGAGAGAGAGAGAGAGAGAGAGAGAAGAGAGAGAGAGACGAGAGGACGAGAGAGAGAGAGAGAGAGAGAGAGAGAGAGAGAGAGAGAGAGAGAGAGAGAGAGAGAGAGAGAGGAGAGAGAGAGAGAGAGGAGAGAGAGGAGAGAGGAGAGGAGAGAGAGAGAGAGACGAGAGAGAAGAGAGAGAGGGAGACGAGAAGAGAGAGAGGAGAGAGGAGAGAGAAGAGAGACGAGAGAGAGAGAGAGAGAGAGAGAGAGAGAGAGAGGAGAGAGAGAGAGAGAGAGAGAGAGAGAGAGAGAGAGGAGAGAGAGCGAGAGAGAGAGAGAGAGGAGAGAGAGAGAGAGAGAAGAGAGAGAGAGAGAGAGAGAGAGAGAGAGAGAGAGAGAGAGAGAGAGAGAGAGAGAGAGGAGAGAGAGGAGAGAGAGAGAGAGAGAGCGAGAGAGAGAGAGAGGAGAGAGAGAGAGAGAGAGAGAGAGAGCAATCGACAAATCGGCAAACCCCAATCGCTTTTGGGTCATGAAAGTGAAGAGGTGTCGCGAAAGATAACTTTTCCAACGGTATTGATGTTACATCCGGTGTATCTGTTGCATCGCTCGTTACGCCACTCAATTCTCGCCTCGTCCGTGTCTTCGTTTATACTCGGACGTTCGTATCTCCCGTGCGGAGATAATGGCCAGCAGATGCACCATTATCCGCCCGGGCGGATAATAGACGTCTCATTGTGCCTCGGATAATCGGAAGCTACGGTATCTCATCTCTGGCTGCCGCCATACCTCCTTTCAGGTGGTGGATAGATAGGTAGGCAAGATCTAGACGGGCAGGCAGGTATCGCTTGGCGCGGAACACCGGAATATCGCGCTACGGCGCGGGCGTCCCGGCGCAGTGACGTAACGACCGACGCGGCTGACGTTCGATCCGGCCGTCCAGGACTGCAACCAGACGTTCTCGTCGTTACCGCAACAAGTTGCTCGACAAACTCACGGTCCTCCCGAGGGGCTCCTCGAGAGGAGCGAGCCGAGAGGCCCCCTCCCCGCGTGCGTACCAGGAGGAGCACCGTGCACGTGTGTCGAATCCGAGCACACGGCGACGGCGTCGGTGCACCGCGTCGGCGGCGGCGGTAACCCGACGATCGGTCTTGATTTATGGGGCGACGGGCGCGTGTTCGAACGTCGGAAACAAGGGCGTACCGTGGATTTTCCGCGCATACGCATTAACGATTCGAAATAGCCGGCTACTACGTAGCCAACGGGTTTATAGCTTGCGCGATATTTTACCTCGGCGCTATCCGACCATGGATCTCCGTATACATCAGTGCGGAACGATCGCGACGATTATTCGGACGTGCGACGTAGGAAACGGTTTCCCAGCACTGCAGTCATTATCAAACGTTGTTCAGGTTAAGATTGATCGAGTTAATTATGGGATGGGCGCGAAACTCTGGCGATGATGATGAACCTAACGGATCATCCAGATAAGCGGGGACAATTGTCCTGAATGTATTGTGCTCCTCGAGACGTAAGACGAATGAAGTTCCACTATATTCCCGTAGTAATATATATTGCAGTAATTACCTCGCTCTTGCGGTAATGGAACATAAGGTATAAATGTCCTAATGACCGATCCTACATCCAAACGCTTACACGGAGACTTATTATTAATCTTAAGTGCATTTCTTATTGTATCATTAAAATTTAATTGTAAAACCTGTAAATATTTACAGATATTTATAAGATAGTCATTGCCAAACATTGTAAGAATTATAATGTTAAAAAAAAATTAATTTGTTACACAACTTGGTTATAGTTTATATTTTAATGCCCTTAAAATATTTTGAGAAACATTTTGCATTATTAAAATAATTACTTTTTTCGCTTGTAAACAATACATTAAAAATATTTTTAGATGTCCGGATGATTTATTTAGGTGCTTTGTAGTTTAAGTTTTTATTATTTCCAGAACAATTTAAGCATTTTTACTCTTATATTTGCATAATAGCATTTTATATTTCATATTCCAGTTTAATTAAAGGAAATTAATTCTACGGATATAGAAAACTGGGAATTTATCTTATGCTAAATTCATTAACTATCATGTTTTATGGAAAACTCGATTGAAAGTAAAAACTCTTACCAGTGATATATTTTCATAAAAAAACAAACTTATGTTTAAACTGCAAAAATCACTGTTATTGTCAAATTGAAACATATATTTAAATAAAACTGCAACAAAGTGCCAATTCTACTTTATCTGTTTTTAATTAAATCTAAAAATGTATATATAAAAGATAACGTAAAGAATACACACCTATAAAACTTTCGGCTACCTGCAATACTGAAATGTAACTTTTATGACGTAATAAACATTCATGACCAGTGGCTGTTATATTCCATAACTCGACATCTAGTTCATAACCGCCTTCTCTTTTCTACTTTTGGTGGAAATGCATAAGCCAAAGATTTTCATTTTCAATCAACTGTTTTCTTAAAAACTATAATATTTAATAGATTTATAGCATAAAATTAACTTTTACATGTTCGAACAATTAATTTCATGACTAAACGCATATAATTAGATCCCTTTGCCGGATTACTTGGACATTTAACTTTACTATCTTATACCGCGCTCTCGTCGCAATCCAGTTTTTAGAAAATAAATTATTCAAGCATCAGCGAGAGCAAATTGTTACGAGACACGGATAGGTTTCATTTTAATGTTTTGTTTTACACACCGCTCGCGCAATTAAACGGGTCAATTAGTCACGTATGCTTTTGCAGGTTTCATATATCCAGCTAAACGCACACTTGTAATTATCGTTGCGCCCGTAATAACATTTCGGTGTTATTGACCTACCAATTATACCAGTGCTGCTTCACGACGGATATCATCACGTTACGCGCATACGACACTGAAATATCTGCCGTCGTAAATTTTATCAAGTAACAAGGCTTTTTAAGCGGTATGTTTACGATAGCGCATATACAGTACGTAACAATTAAAATAATAATTTATCTACGGTTTGTATAAAACCGTAGTGAAGTAAAACGCTGTTGCATCGGGACGAGAAAAAGAGAAAATAATTCCCAACCTATCGTGATAAGCTTTTCGCGGTGCAAACAAGTGCGGTTAATTATTTTTATCGTGGAGTAACGCGAATAAAGAAAAAAAATACGGAAATGCAAGAGTAATCTTTATATATTGGCTGCTTTACGAACGATATCATAGACGCTCTTTGAAAATGACTCTTCATTTTCTAAGAAACGTGAGAAGCGTTACTGAACTTCTTTTCCAATTACACGTGACTGGTTTCCCTCGAGAGTGAAAATTGTTGATACAAACTCAGCATTTTGTATGCGGCTCCCGACCGTGAGAGCGACATCGGAATGAAACGGGGGGGGGGGGAGGGGAGGGCGAATATCGAAAAAATAACGAAAAAATAAAAATAAAAAAAAGCAGCTTATTTCGCAAAACGGATATAAGGTGATAAGAAGCGATAAACGTGATTATAGGTTGTCCGTAATCAGGCGGAATACACCTCGTAATTGCGCTTCCTTTACGGAGTAATCGCACCGATGGAGATACAAACGTAGATACGTTTCCGATGAGTCTGCGGAAAACTCGGCGATTTTCCGCTCGGATTATTTCACTCTTCTTCCTCTTTTTCTTTTCGGCCTGACCGCTATTGTTTTTTCGCCTGCCGGGCAGTATTACATGTGTGATATTGACTCGCCATACCGCGGTTAGCGGTGTGTGTATGTGTACCTGTGCGGCGCGTATTTATTTTGCGTACCGTCCGAGTTCCATCGCGCCTTCCGTACAATATTGCAAAGGAAGAAGAGACTTAACTTTGCGGCGGGACGAGAATAATTTACGATATTCCTTCGGCAACCCGGAAGATGTGCCAACGAGCTTTTGTCTCGCGAAGACGAAAGTACACGTATTTTTAATTAAATCCTCGAGCTTACGGATTACCGTCCTTTTATTTCGCACAGTAGCTTCTATCGAGATAAATTAGTAAGATAAATTAATGCACGGTTAACGAGTTAACTGCGGTTCCGCGACAGCGCACATCTAATTTTCTCTGCGATCCGACCCGTTTAACATTTAACTTGCATTTTGTTAACAACGGTCTGTGAGTAACAGTAATGTGTACATTTTTATTTCTATTACGAGACGAATTGTATTCATCTATACTTTTTCAGGTAAATGATAAAATTAATTGTGAAGAAGAGAAGAAAGATCCTGAAAATTATATGCTTCTAATAAATATCAAGTAACGGTGAAGTAAAATAAGTATGCAAATTGTGAGCGACAACTGTATTGTTCTCGCTGAAACGGAACTTAGCTCGTAGCCATCTGAAATTATAATAATCAATTATTAATTAGCCTAATTAAAACGGGAATTAACGGACAACGCATATAAACATTTTGCTTGTAACACGATCGATTAGCATTGGAACTGCACAAGTGCGTGGGATTACGCTGTACAAATGTTTGTACAAATGTCTAAAATGCTCGAAATGTATGAAATTACTTACGAAATTCTAATGTAATATCGTGAAATTGCTTTATTCAAAATTTCCTCGCCGGGAATTAACAGCATTACAAAATTAACTGAATTTCTCTTACATCATACAATTATTAAATCTTGTTGACACAGGATGAAAACTCTCGTTTCACAATTTTTAACTTCCGCTTATAGATTCGTCGGTAAATTTGCATTTTTTCCTCGCCACGTTTTTTTCCCAGAAGAATTTCCGAGAAAATCATCTTTTGCCACGACTGGGAAATATTCAGCACTATCCTCATAACTAAACGTTGAAGCTAACTTCGAGAGAGTAAAGTCAATTCAAATAAATAATGAAGTTTCGTTATATTTAATCTAACGTTTTCAGGCTTTTCATTCGCATCTTCATTTACAATAGTTTATAATTTATTTCTTATCATAGATTGTTTCGACGTTTTAATTAAGGTAAAATCAATTCTAATTAACAAGGAAATAAAGCTATTAAAATCCAGACAATTATAATAACTTGTTTATGATACTTTTCGTTTATAGCTGCAATCTTCCTGAACTTTACATTTCTCACATATAAATCGGTAAAAACTGTTCTAAAATACGTTATGTTGAAAATAATTTTGGTCGTAATTGTTATTCCGTGTAAAAGTAAATTGATAGTTATCAGCTAAATTTATGTTAATTATCGCATTTTTATTATTATTATATTCATAATTGGTTACGTCTAAGATATATGTAAATGTTCTTTCTTATTTATTGCATTCGACGTTAAAACTTGAAAGTGCTTCATTATACGTGAGATCGTGTGAATAGCGAATAAATTGTATTTGATGTTTGTTTTTCTGCGATATACACGTTAGAATTTAAAATTCTAAGATACGTGCGTTAGAATTTAAAATTCCGTGCTACAAATATTAGAATTTAAAATCCCTCGAGGATGAACTTGTTTCCCAGCGTTGAAGAATATATAAAAATGTATAAATGTATAATATTGCGTATCAAATATCAAACATTATGTATCAAATATATAAATAAAATTCCCGGATTAAATAATAAGCAATAAAAAACACAAATATATAGTTTACAGTAGAACTATAAACATAAGATTATTAATATTATAACAGATAATAACTATAAAAATAAATTTTCTAAGAATTTTTTTCACATAATTATTTTAACACGCAATTATAGTCAGAATTAACAAATACTTTTCTCTTAGTATAACATTATCATCAAATCGTTATTATAAAATGGTAATGATAATGGTCTTACTGATAACTCATTACTTTCCATCTCTATTATATATACAAGTAAACATGTGAAGTGCAGAAAAATAAAGTGATGGATGGCCTCAATTATGAATCATTTTAGGTTAAAATAAATTTTATTAAGTCGTTTAAATTTAATGAACAAACTCAGTTGTTGATGTCAATATAAAAAATAAATTAGTAATTATAATTTCAAAAGAAAATTATTATATATTTAAATAAACCGAGTATAAATTTTAGAAAAATGTTTATATATAAGTCTCAATTATAATTCATAATTAAATGTATAATTCATAATTAATCTACTTTTTAAATGTACGTTCAAAAATTTATATTACATACTTAGTGTATTAAATATAATATATTAAAAGTATCAATTTTAAAGAATTATTAATTAGTATTTAGAAAGTTTATTAGGAAGAAAGGTTATTTAGAGGTAATTTTCTGCTCTCTCTTTTCCTAAATATTAACAATGAGTAAGAAAGTAATTATATTATAACTATAAAAAAATTTTAAAAAGGAATATTTTTCTGTAATTCTTCATCTGTTTGTAAAAAAAAAAACATTTATTTTTGAAAATTTAACCTACACCGAGAGAAAAAAAATTAAAGTAATTATAATACAATTTATAATCATTTTTGGACCCAATCAGTTTTTAATGTTATTCAATAATATAAATTATAATTAGTTTAAACTATGTTAAAGATCTGATAATCATAATATTGATCCATGGAACTTACGATATGATTGCTATAATCAAAATAAAGATTTCAATATAGTAAATTATACTACAAACAATCACTATAAATATGGTTTTACTAATATTATAATAATTACTATAAAAATGATATTCCTGACTATAATTATTTTTCTATGCAATTATAGTCGCACATTTGTTTCTCAGTGTATAATTAAGATACGGTCTCATAATTGGGACTATCATTTTATACAGATTTTTAAATTTCAAAAGATAGGCGAACTTTATTTTCGCGCTACAATCAGAGCAACCCTTTCAGGATGCGAACTACACGCTTGCAAAAAGACGTGATCGCAATCGCGAATACGCGTCGTCGACGTCACGGTTAAGGAATAGGAAGACGAATCGCTTTTCCCGGAAGGACGTGACATCCGATGCTTTCTCCGGTTCGCGCGTTCTTCCCCCGCGCGAGGAAGATAAAAGTGCGTATTTACGTAACGCGTATGGATCGCCGTGCCTTCGCCGCGTCGCGCCGCGCGCCGGAATCCCGCGGTATTTTGTCATCGGACGAAAATAAACGGCACACGCGCGATCTCCTCGCGTGACAGCTCCCGACTGCGAGACGTACGTACGTACGTACGCGAGCCGTATGTCGCCATTCATAGTGGACGGATCCCCATATTTTCACGCATGTGGCACGGTCATCGACGCATCAGGTGTCAGTCACCCCGGAGTCGCGAGAACGCGAAAGTCTCGCGTGCGCGCGGCTCGTTTGACGCACGCATGCACGCACGCACGTACGCATGTTGTGTCCGGAGCATGTCACGAGCACCGCGACGACGTGACGCACGATTCGATTTACTCCATGCACGGACTCGCGAGCGGAGCGTCGTGCGATCGTACATACGGTTCCGTCATACGTAAACAGGACGATTCCACGTAACGAGCGCTCATTACGGGAAAAACTTTATCGGGGAAAGCGGACGTGTCGAGATAACTATACGTAACCTCGGGAATCTCGGCGGCAGACGAAGGTCAGCGGCGACGCGATCGCACACGCACGAGCGAGCGAGCGGAGGGCGAAACGTATAGGAAGATTGCTCTCTGTCTGCTACTCACCCGGCGTTACGGCGTTGATCGTGGCAATTCCAACCGTTGTCGTCGTGGCCCGTCGTGGCACGCCGTCAGTCACGGAGCGTCGTCGCCGTCGTCTTCGTCGGGCCGCGTGTCGCGCACGCCTTTCACCAGTTTCGCAATCGACGCGTGGAAGATGCGGCGTCCCCGCGGATCTCCCGTAACGTCACGCTCGCCGGCTCTGCCTCTTCGCCGCGGATCACACGCGACGACGCGCGTCGACCGACGACGTGTGGCGATCGACGGGCGGCCGAGAAACGCACGAGCTTACGCGGACACGCACGAACGCGAGGACTTGCGGGGCCGTGTACGGTGACGACCACTCCGAACGCTCCCATCGGTCAGCTGCTACTGGCCGCCCGACCGAACGTCAGACTGTGATGCGATTTCAAGCCCGGGCACGCTCACGCACACATCGCACTCCCCCTATCCGTGAGGCACGCGCGCTCGGCTGCGATCGGCGTGAGCCGTCGCGCACTCGGCTACGTTCGCGGCTGAGTTCGTCCCTTTCTCCTCTGCCTCTTCCCCCATCTAACGTTTTCTGACTTCGAGCTCCGAGGCGATCGCCGGCGTCTAATGCTTTTTCAGAATATGTTTATCGCGCGGGCGCCGCCGGCTCTCGCGATTATTATGATCGGCGCATAATTGTAAAAATAAATATGTACAATTTAATCAATATTTCCTTGTTATTCCATGTAAATTGAATTTATAAATAAAATGTTATTAAATATATCTTATGGTTAATTAAATTAATTATTTAATTATTTAATTAAGTAACGTGCGAAGATTTAAAAAACCTTTTTCTTCGGTAATTTTACAAACTTCGATAACTTCTCGGGAAAAAATGTTTCATATAAAAACATATATAAATATATGTACTTATATAAAAGATGTCTATATATGTTTATATCAGTTTCCTTTCTTTTGTAAAATTTCTGTTTGGTATAAAAAGATAATAGTCATACTGAAAAGATAGAAACTAATTAAAAAAATAATTTTTGCATTGCTTCTTTTAAAAAAGCTATGTATGAAAAATTGTCTATATACAATCATATATATTTCGGAAATTTTTTATACTTAACTTTCTTAGAAGAAGCAATGCGAAAATTATTTTTTAATTAGTTTCTATCTTTTCAGTATGACTATTATTTTTTTATATCAAACAGAAATTTTACAAAAGAAAGGAAGCTAATATAAATATATATGGACATATTTTATATATATTTATATGTTTTTATATAAAACATTTTTTCCTGGGTTCACAAAATTAATATTAGGTAAGTTAATATATTTTTTTAACTGAATTAAGTTAAAGTATTTTTTCTCTCATAATTTTTTCTTTTACATAAATAAATTTTTAAAACTTGGGAAAAAATTAACAAGTTTATGTATTTCAAAAATATTTAGTTAAAATTAAAAATTAAAATTTACAATTAATAAAGTTAAAAGTCATTAGCTTTTTAACTTTATTATTAACTTTTACTATTTAGTAAAATATTTATAAAATATAACTATTTAACAATTTTCTACATTTTATAAGAAAAAGGACATTGACAAAAAACTAAAGGAACATGATTTAAAACGTATTTTATTATTATTAAGCGTCGCACAAAAAAGCAAACTAGGAATTATAAAAATTATAATTATTAATGCATGCGCGATTGTTAAGTTTTTTATCATATTCGAATTGTTCGAGCAAAAGTCTTTTCTTTACTTATTACTTGCTTTATTTTAGTGATGTCAGAAATGGGTCTCTGTCACATTTAGTTATGTGTTTATATAAAAAATGTCTATAGAAACACACACAGCTTTTTTGTACACATTTATTTCATACATATTTTGTCTTATTTTAAAAAATTTAAGAGCTACTACTTTTAGAAATAAAATTGATATTTATAAGCCTCGATTCTATTCTCCACGTCTCTGGCAAAGAGTGAATTTCCTATTGCTTATTGTTTGTTATGTCCTATTGCTTATTGTTACTTATTTTTCACGGTGTTAATTGATTCTTTTTTTCGCTTACTTTGTAATATTGACTGTTGAATATATTTTATGATCTAATCTAATTATAATCGTTTTGATAATCTAGTTTAAACAAACTATGACTTTCTAATTTAAAATAAATATAAATAACGTTTTGCAAAATTAAGTTTAAATTTAACTTGAGTTGATTTAACTTAACTTTCAACTAAGTCAGTTTTTCGTTTATTTCGCAACTTTTAATTTAAGAAAATTAATTTTATATGCTATTAGCTTTAACTTGATTTAGTTAAAAAAATATATTAACTTATCCAATATTAATTTTGTGAAGTTATCGAAGTTTGTAAAATTACCGAAGAAAAAGGTTTTTTAAATCTTCGCACGTTACTTAATTAAATAATTAAATAATTAATTTAATTAACCATAAGATATATTTAATAACATTTTATTTATAAATTCAATTTACATGGAATAACAAGGAAATATTGATTAAATTGTACATATTTATTTTTACAATTATGCGCCGATCATAATAATCGCGAGAGCCGGCGGCGCCCGCGCGATAAACATATTCTGAAAAAGCATTAGACGCCGGCGATCGCCTCGGAGCTCGAAGTCAGAAAACGTTAGATGGGGGAAGAGGCAGAGGAGAAAGGGACGAACTCAGCCGCGAACGTAGCCGAGTGCGCGACGGCTCACGCCGATCGCAGCCGAGCGCGCGTGCCTCACGGATAGGGGGAGTGCGATGTGTGCGTGAGCGTGCCCGGGCTTGAAATCGCATCACAGACGTCAGAGCGGCGGGAAAAGGGCGGACGGGCGCGAATCGCGCGCCGCCACGTGGCACCGCGCGAAACCTCCGGGCGCGTCTGGCATCGACGGATGGCACTGCGCCGCGCCCGCTTTCACCGACGACCTCGGAGACGAATTTTCGTGGACCTGCAAAGGGGCATCCGCGGTAACCGGCACAAATGGAAAGAGCGATGATATTATCGACTATAGATAGAAATTTGTAAATGTTAAATTTTATTATATAAGTATTTGAATTAATAACACAGGCAGACAAAAATAAAAAAGTTGTCTGTTACTGGGACCGCATTAGTCAATCTCTACATATCTTGAATCCAATATTAAAATTGTTCCATCACCCGCTTTTTTTTTAAATTCGAAAAAATGGCCTAAAAAACCATGAAAATCGTAATAATTTTGTTGCACGTGAAAAATGATGGGTGATGGGGCAATTCTGACACCGGATTCGTGTCCAGCATTAATCCGTCAAAACACGTAGAAATTGACTAGTGGAGTCCCAATAACTTAGACCACTTTTCTTTTTTTGTGTGTGCTTGTGTTATTAATATTTATTATTAAATTAATATTATTAAAACCAAAGAAAGGGAATTAATCGTCTTAATTAACTGTTGTTTATAGTTTTTTTCTCAGGTAGCACACAACATAAAAAATTTACAAAATATTTAAAATATTTAAAATATTTTATAAATATTTATCAAAACATTTTCCCAAAAATTCTCGTTTCAAAGTAAAAAATATGTACTTTTTACTTATTATATGTATATACTGTAAAAATATTTAGTTTACATTTTAATAACACAAAAATAAAAACTTCGCGCTCAATTCTCTTATCCTGTTGTATTTGCTGTTGTATCGTCGCGCATGCGTTAGAAATTCAGCAGAATTTACAACACGGAGTATACTTTCTATATTGAGAAAGACAAACAATATATACACAAAACTTACATATATCATTTTGACTGTTGGACAAAGTTAGCACGATCGACGTACGTGGCAGTTAAGAAGCGATCGATCGGACGTATGGTACGGTAAAAGCACGGCGAGCATCAGCAAAAATATCGCGTAAAGATAATCGCGAAAGAAAAAGGTGAAAATGGCACTAAAAGCTAAAATTATAATTCGTACGTATCACTTATATATATGTACTTTTTATTTATATTATAGACTTGTAAATATACTTAAGTATTGGATACTTAAAGTAAAAAAGTCCATTTCTTAACTACAAAATTACAATCAAAAATGTTTAGTCAAATAATACACATACACACGTACACACATAGAAATTTGAATATTAGAATATATTAACATATTAGAATATATGTTTCTTATTTAAAATTATTAATAATAAGTGAGCTTACAGTTAATATTAACATAACAAAATTCTCTCACCTGTCAAAACAGTTTTTTATTATAAATTTGTATTTAACTCGTAGATATTAAAAATATTTTAACAAAACGTATAAATATTTTTTAATGGCATTATTATATTGTTAAAAGTCTAATAATTTTATTGTGTTTATATTTAGTACGTAATTCAATTGTCTCAGAAGAAAATAAAAATGTAGAAAATGAAGACTTAGCTAAAGAAAAATATCAAGAACTTGTTTTTACAATAATAAATTTATTAAATGTAGATTTAATTGATATGATATTTATAGAACCTGTTAAAGACGTTATAATGGTAACTATAAATATAATAAATACGTATAGTAAACACTTATTTTTGTTACCAACCTTGTTTGTTACCAACCCAATTTCATTTTAATGTTTTTATGTGATGTAGGGAAAGTTACTTTTAATATGTATGAATAATGAAGTTGATATCATTTTTATTACTGGCGACATCGAAGCCACTGAGAGACAATGTGCAAATGAAGCGATTCAAATTATTAATAATAACAATGAACTTAATGAAGAACAGAAAAATTTAATAACAAGAATAGAAACAAAGTTGGAACTGGTTACGTGTGCCAAGTAATTATTTTAATATATTTTTATAAAATTTATAGTTCTTAAATTTATAATTTACACAATTAATTTATTTCTAGAGCTGTATGTGGAATACGAAAGAAGACATTAATCATTAATTTATCTGGTCTCGAAGATAAAGTAAAACTCCTTGCAAAAATTGTAGATTCGCTGGACAATGCGTTGTGTGTGATACACAACAACAAATATCCAAGTTCTCCGCAATCTGATAATGATTCTTCAAATCAGGTAAAATAAGGTTTATGTTGTGTGTGTGTGAGATACAAATAACAAGAATTATTATTTGTATAGGAAATAGATGAGAATTCAGATGAAAGCATATTAACATTATCATGTGATGAAGCATTTGTATGTATTAGTGTGTGAACGTGCGCGCGCGTGTGTATGTGTGAATGTGAGCATATGTATAATTAAATATATATATTTTTAGGATATAAAAGATAATCCAAACAATCGCAATAAAAAATTGTTTCCTACAATTTCTTTAGAAGAAGCATTGATAATATTAGATGAAGTGGCATATACAAGTGCACTTACAAGAAACACTGAATTAGTAAAATCAAGTGATGCTTATGGCAGAGTACTGAGCGAAAACATATTTTCAAATTGTAATGTGCCACCATTTAGAACTTCTAGTAAGCATGGATATGCAGTATTGGCATCTGATGGACAAAAATTGCGAAAATTGTTGCACGGGAAAAATTATGTAAGTTGAGTCAGACGCATAAACACATTTTATTTTACGAGTCCAATATAATGATATTTTTTACAAGTTTGTGATGCGAGTATATTCAATACTACTTTCAAGAAAATATTTGTTATTCAAATACAACAGTTTTTTTTTTAAGTAAATAAGTTGAGTAATCTCTTTTAACAACATAATTGACACTTTTTGTATGCAATAAGCTACAATTAAAAAGAACAATAGATAAAATTAAATATAACTTTTTAGTTTCCTCCAATTTCGCTTCAACCTGGAACATGCGTATGGGTCGACAGTGGAGCGCCTATTCCCGATGGTAAATAATTATACATTACGTTGATTTATTTACACTAAAGATTAATTGCTGTTTAATTGCAGAGGCCACATCGGTTGTGCACGTAAAAGATACGCAGATGTTAGAATGTTTAACTAATGACGATGTGTACATTGACATAATGACTAAACCAAGGCATATGCAAAATATTAGGTACATATTCAATATTTCTTACAAAATTCAAATTTTATTTTTATTTTTTAAAACAGTTAATTTTTCTATGTTTTGAAGACCTATTGGTTACGACTTAGCGAAAGGACACATAGTTATTAATGAATTCACACGTATTGGCCCGGAAGAGATGGCAATCTTGGCAGCTTCTGGTTGCAAAGATGTTTTAGTCTTTAAACAGTTGTCTATAGGAGTGTTATCCATCGGTGATAACTTGGAAGAACCTGGAGAACCTTTAAAACCAGGATACGTTCACGATATAAATAGAATAACTTTAATCTCACTATTAAGACATAATGGTTTCTCCTCTTTAGATTTAGGAATTGTAAATGACAAGTAAGGATGTTTAAAATTATAACTTTACATTTACAAACTATTATATTATTATATATGTAATATTTTTTATTTAAAATAGTTATTAATTTTTGATAAGTCATAATTAATTAAATAATTAATACGTAATAACTATTCTTTTTGCAGCTCGTCGTCTATAAAAGAAAACATCGAGCAAGCTCTAAGTAAAGTAGATATACTTGTTACAACAGGCTCTGTTAATGATAAAGATTTATTGAAAAATATTTTAACGAAATACTTTAGAGCCAAAATATATTTTGGTACCTTTTAGTTTTCTAATTAAATATTAATATATGAATATATAAAAGAGGAAATATACTTTGATTGTATAACTGCATCTTTATTTTTTTTTAGGTAATATAGATATAAAACCAGGGAAATCGACGACATTCGCTAAGTGCATGATCGATTATAAGCCAAAGCATTTGTTATGTTTCTCGGGAAATCCGTTATCCGCTATTACTACCGCACAATTATTTCTTTTACCTTTTGTAAATAAAATAAGTGGCTATAAACTTTCGGACTTTGCTGTAGTTCCAGTTCACGTAAGTTTGTTTGTAAAATATGTCGCAAAATATAAAGATATATCTGCGATCATAATATGTAAGTTATGAAATTGTAGGTAGATGAACCGTTTATTTCACATCGTCGTCTTAGATTTGTGTGGTCGCGTATAAAGTGGTCTGAAAAACAGTCTTTGATGGCTAGCAACATGGACAATCTTTACAACGATAAGTTATGTAACATTGTAGGTTCAAATGCACTTTTATCATTACCAAAGATTCTTATGAATTGCAAATTACTGTCTCAAGGCTTTGCTACAATGGTAGGATATCTCATTGACTTTCGACTCTTTGATAATATATTATCGTAAAGTTTAAATTTGGAAGATGAAAGATTATAATGCTGTACAATATGTTTATACGTATTTTTGCTTTTAAAATTATAACTTAAAATATATCTTTAGCTTAAGTAATTTTGCTTCACATCCATACTGCATCGATTGATATGGAAAGCAAAAGTTTTTGTAAAGGTTTCGATACATTTCATGTTTAATAATTTTGAAAGAATTCTACAAAATTTTATATGAAATATTACAACGAAAATGTTTCTAAAATATAGTAATATAAAATGTTGCAATAGAAATGTATTAAAATCGATTACTTGCAATAAATTTGCAATATATTTAATTAGAATAAAAAATTATTATGACATTAAACTGACGTCACAAGAATTACTAAAAATTTTTTATAATTTTTATTACAAATTAGGAAAATAATATATTTTGTATATTTTACATACAGTTTCTTAATAATTCTTTTGATCTAGGTTTGACATTTAAATAAGTAACGTAGCTGCTTACTTATATTTATTTTTATATACTGTCAACCAAGAAAATATTTTTGCGTTTATTTTTCTTACACTACTTTATTTCCTTTATTACCGCGCATGCGAAAAACTTGGCACAGGTCACAAAACTGAATACATTTTGAATATTGAAAAAGAAAAATATAAACAGTATCTTATCACGAAACGTATGTACATCATTTCGATTGTTAGACAAAGTTAGTGAGATCGACAAACGTGACAGTTGGAAAACGATCGAACGTACGGCAAAAGCTAATGAGTGTCAATAAACAAAAAATCGCTAAGAAACATCGAAAGAAGCAGAAATGGCAATAAAAGTTAAAATTATAATTTGTATGTACTTTTGTGATACGTGTGATTGTGTATGATTGCGTGTATTCTTTATTATAGACTTGCAAATGTTGCATATATATACAATAAATCTATTTTTTAATTACAAAGTTATAATCAGAAATGTTTATTTAAACATAACATACACAATATAAAAATGTATCTTATCTAATATTAGTAATTAATAAAGAACCTTTTTTAACATAAGTACATTTTTATATAAAAAATTGTCTTGTTTTATTATAGAATTGAGTTTAAATTGCTTGTAGACATTAAAATCATTTTAACCTATAAATAGTTTTAAAAGGCATTATTATATTTTTAAAAAATTTAATAATTCTTTGTGTTTACTTAGTACATAATTCAACTGCTTCAGCAGAAAATAGAGATTTTTCAAACGATTTAGTTAAAGAAAAATATCATGAACTTGCGTTTACAATAACAAATGTGTTAAATGCAGAATTAGTCGATATGATACTTATAGAACCTGTGAAAGACATTGTAATGGTAATTATATGTATAACAAACACGTATAATAAATATATTTCTTACTACTCTTTAATCTTTAATAATCTTTACTTTAATTTTACTACAATCTAGGAAATATTACTTTTAATATGTACGAATAATGAAGCTGATATCATTTTTATTACTGGTGACATCGAAACCATTGAGAGACATAATGTAAATGAAGCCATTGAAAATGTCATTAGTTACAATGAACTTCATGAAATACAGAAAAATTTTATATCAAGAATAGAAACAATATTAGGAACAATCACGTGTGATAGGTCATTATTTTTTAAATATCTTTATATATTTTGTAATCTTTTAATTTATAACTCTCACAATCAATTTATTTTCAGAATTGTATGTGGTATACGAAATAAGGCATTAATCATTAATTTGTCCAGTTCCGAAGATAAAGTCAAACTCTTTGCAGCAATTGTAGATATGCTGGAGAATACATTGCGTGCGACACGTAAGAGGAAATATTTAATTCATGCGCCATCTGATTCTGCATGTTCATCCAATATTGCTTCAAATGAGGTAAAATATAATTTACGTTACACATATATATGTAACGCAGATAATATTATATATAGGTATATAATATATATGTACATATATATGTGTGTTAATAACAGATTTATAAGATGATAAAAACTACCAACTTTATTATTTATATAGAAAATAGACAAGGATTTAAACGAAAGTGATAAAGAACCGTTTCCTATGATTTCTTTAGAAGATGCATTGAAGATATTAGCTGAAGTAACAAACACAAGTATAGACACAAGAAATTCTGAATTAGTAAAATTAAGTGATGCTTATGGGAGAGTACTGAATGAAGACGTAGTATCAAACTGTAACATGCCATCTTTTAGAATCTCTACTAAGCATGGGTATGCAATGTTGGCATCTGATGGACAAAAATTGCGAAAATTGTTGAATAAAGAAAAAAGTGTAAGTTGAATTAAAACACACGTGTATACATATGTATATTGTAATATATATATTGTGTAATGACTCCAAAGCCGTGGAATTGTTAAATATTTTGAAAATAGAGAGAAATGTTTTAGATAGAAATTATATGATCTGTGTATGTAAAGGAAAACAAATAATGATAAAATCAATTTTAAAGATATCTGTTTTTTAAACAGATTCATCTTTGTATTTGAATTAGAATTATATAATTTTTTATATAATATAATTTCTCTCATTATTCTATATATAAAAATATTAAGGCAGATTTATAAAAAAATCAATAGTTTACAATTTATCTTATACTGTATTTTGATATATATTTAGACATAAAATATAAAATATTATTTAAACTGTTTGATTTTTTGATAATTATCTTAATTTCTTTTTGTAAAACAATGAATACATTCATGTAAAGAAAGCTTATTGTTATTTTTCACAAAAGATACAAAATTACAAATATATGACAAACTGCATAATTTACACACACACACATACACATCTGTACATGCAGAAAAATATTTTAGGAAAAGTGATTACTCAGTTTACTTTCTTGTTTTTAAGTAGTAGTTATTTTTAAATACAAAGATCTGCAGAGCTGTAACCAATATAGGCAAATTTTGTTTCAACGTTTGACATTTGCATTGGCATGTTACATTTATTTTATTTATTATTTTCAAAAAAATATTTTTTGTTTAAAAACAACTACTTTACGTAGAAAAAAAATAAAATTAACTTATATTTTGAATCTTTTGAATTAATATTTTTCTGCGTACAACAAGCTATAATTATAAGAAATAATTAGAATTAAATTAAAATTTTTTTAGTTATCTCCGATTTCGCTTCAATCCGGAACATGCGTATGGGTCGACAGTGGAGCATCTATTCCAGATGGTAAATGTATAATTACATAGTACGTTAATTTATTTAAACTAAAGAATTAAATGCTACGTTTGTTTAATTGCAGAAGCCACATCGGTTGTGCACGTGAATGATACACAGATGTTAGAATCTCTAACCACTGACGATGTGTATATTTACATAATGGCTAAACCAAGACATATGCAAAACATTAAGTACAAATTCGATATTTTTAATATAATTTACATTTTAATTTTATTTATCAAAATCAGTTGATATTTTTGTCGGTATGTTTATTTTTGAAGACCTATTGGTTACGATATAGCAAAAGAACAAGTTGTTGTTAAGAAATTTACCTGTATTGGCCCGGATGAGATGGCAATCTTGGCAGCTTCTGGTTGCAAAGAAGTTTCAGTCATTGAAGAGTTGCGAATAGGTGTGTTATCCATCGGCGATAACTTGGAAGAACCCGGAGAAGCTTTAAAACCAGGATATGTTCACGATATAAATAGAATAACTTTAATCTCACTATTAAGACATAATGGTTTTTCTTCATTAGATTTAGGAATCGTGAATGATAAGTAAGGGTATTTACAGTTTATTTACAGTTTATTATAATTTCAAATATGTAAATCTTTGTTATATTACTATAATATTTTTTATTTAAAATAATCAATAATTTTTGATAAATTATAATTAAATAATTAATATGTAATAATTAATTTTTTGCAGATTTCCATCTATATTTGAAAAAATCGAGAAAGCTTTAAGAAAAGTAGATATACTTGTTACAACAGGCTCTGTTAACGATAATGATTTATTGAAGACAATTTTAAAGAAACACTATGGAGCCAAAATACATTTTGGTACCATTTATTATTTCTTATTAATTATCAATGTAAAAGAAACGTGCTTTTTACATATGTTTTTTTTTCAGGTAATATAGATATAAAACCAGGGAAATCAACAGCATTAGCTACGTGCACGATCGGTTGCAAGACGAAGTATTTGTTGTGTTTTTCGGGAAACCCATTATCCGCTTTTACTGCCGCACAAGTATTTCTTTTGCCTTTTGTGAACAAAATGTGTGGTTATAAATTCTCAGCCGCTATAGCACCAGTTTGTGTAAGTTTACTTATCATGAAGTATAGAGATATTTTTTATAATATTATTATAAAATTGTAGGTAAACACCAGATGTCTAAATAAATCGTTTATCTCACACAATCATCGTCGTAGATTAGCGTGGACACATTTACAGAGGCCCGGAGAAGAAGAGTCTCCAATAGCTTCCAACATGGACTGCAATCTCTTCAAAGATAAATTATGTAACATTATAGGTTCAAACACACTTTTATTATTACCAAAAGCTTCAGAGAATTGCAAATTAATGACTGAAGGCTGCGATGAATTATCAGGTTTTTTTATTGATAATTAATTCTTTGATAATGTATTATAATGTGTTAACGAAAAATTCAAATCTGGAAGATAGGTGTTAAATGATATGACATGTTTTATTTTTAAGACTATAACTGTAAAAATATTATTAGTTTAAATGATTGTATGTTTCATACTTCTTATACAACACCGATTGTTACGAAAAAGTTTCAGAAAGATTTTAATTTTATGCATTTTATGCATTCTGAGATTATTCTACAAAATTGTATTTTAATTTTCGTCAATAATCATACTAATGAATTTCATAATATAGTATAGTAGTACAACATATAGCATTAAGTAGGAAATAGCATTTACTTTAGTTATACATTTTTATTTAGAAAAGTTTATTCTGTGTTCATTTTTTTTAAAAGAAGAATTGTTGAATGTTATCTTAATATGGACTTTAAACTTTTATTTTATGTAGTCGGATAGTACAAAAACGTTACGCAAATAAAATATCATTGTCTTATATATGTATATTATGCATTCTTTATTTATTATGTTCATTATACATATGTTAGAAATAATATTGAAATTTATTATATTCAGAGAAGATTACACTAACATTTTTTAAAAATTTCAGTTATTTTAACAACTTTTTGATAATATTTTAGAAAAATTTGTTTAGTAGCCCTTTAATAACTTTTTTATTAAGTTTTAAATACAAAAATCACAAATTTTGTACATTTTCTAGAGCTGTTTCATAAATATTGCAAAGTATATAAGCATGTTTTTCAAGCTTTATAAAACATTCTATTTTTTTACTTTAAATATATCTAAAACATCTTCGTAAATTTTCGGTGTTGTATTGATATACCGCCAATTTTTCTAAAAATTTATATTTAAAACATAGGTTCTACATTTTAGATAATATTAGAAAAAAGTTCTATATCTATTACTGGCATTAATTCTACATTTTAGCATTTACACAATTTAAATGGTACAATATATAAGTTATTAGCAATTAATTTTTGTATATTCTTTTAACTTTAAAATTTAGAACATGGTTCTCTTTAAACAAAAAATTCGAATATATTTTATTTTTGATTTGGATAGGTTAAAATATAGAAAAACATTCAGTTCGAATATTTTGCACAGCTAAGACAATTCAAAGTTAAACAATAATCAATTTGTAATGTAAATTAAATATGTTCGAAGTTTAGACAATACAATAAAGAAGATTGCAAACATAGTTGGTATTTACGTAGTTTCCATATAAATATTATACAAACTATACTGTAATTTTTATAATTTTTAAATTGTTAAAATAAATCCAAGTTACGTAAATGTTATTTAAATAACAAATTAACTTTTCCAACTTAAAGCTTTAAAATCAAAATAAATCTAACAAGTTTAGGATTTTTCTTAATTTTTATCATAATTTGTATGTAAGGGTTTTTAATGGCTACTGAATACAAATTTGATATTGTAGAATTTCAAATTAACGATTCTAATATGGCAGATAATTTAGCATGTAAAACAAATATATTCTAGTAATTTTATTTGTATTTTATTTAATATTATAATAATTTTATTCTTTATATTATAATAATTTTTATAATTATTTTAAAATCCCAGAATATATAAAATATTCTTAAAATGTTATTTAACTTTTATTTTATTTTACTTAACAAATATACATATATAAAATCATTTACCTGCAAGTTTAATCAATTTTTTTTTTCTAAAAAAATTGATTTAACTTGCAGATAAAAGACTGCAGGTAAAAACTTAACTTCTGTTAAGTATTTTTGAAAATTAAGCCTAACGAAATTTATATTAAAGTTTTTTGTTTTCAATTAAAATTTTACTTTATTTGTTCTAAATGTAAATCTGCCATTTTTTAAAATAAATTTAGAATAGTTTTTTTAAATCTATACATTTGTATCTTTTTAATATATTGTACTTTACATTGTAAATTAATGCAAAAGAAAGAGTTCTGCGATAGAAAATAAAAACTAGTATATATTACGTATTATTAATTAATATTAGTAATAAGGAACAGTAATATAAAAATTTATAATATTTCTAATAAAAATAAAATCTTATATTACAATAAATCTATAAGTTTCCTTTCTATAGCTTCAAAATGACTCACAATGTTTTGGTACAAATATGTGGAAATTGTGACATTATATCGTAATGCCTTTTTACGAATTCTTCTATCCATTTCGAACCCGTCATTCGAAGTTCGTGATCCCACGTAGTCAAGAAAGGATGTAATCTCATAAAATCACGGGAATATCTAGAAATTATATGTGGTAATTCTTCTATTGCGCACGTTTTACATTTGCAAGAGAGTTCCTGTTTTGTAAGCTCATTTAATAGCAACCATTTCTCTTCTTCCAATGTAAAAACTGTTACAGGTATATCTACAGATACGAACGGTTTGCTTATTGTCACTGACTGAACTAAAATTTCTTTTCCCTGACATTGTTCTGCAAAGTCACAATTTGAAATTACACAATTCTGCCTAATTTTGAATCTTTCTAACCACTCAGAATCCGCCCGTTGATATATGTCCCACTTTATTCCTGGATACGGTTTGCTGTATTCACGGACAAATTCGTAAGTCAGATATGTCACTTCTTTCATTACGCACGAACGACATTTGCAGTCAAATCTAGTTTTTGAACTTGAATCTATTTGCAACAGTAACCATCGTTCGTCTTGCAATGTTAAACAAGTTGGTGTCCGAGGAATTTTATATTTGCAATTAAAATTACTTAAGAATATTTCTGAAATTTGAATGGCGTGTCTTTCTTTGAAATCTTGCATCCAGGTACGATCTGCTTTTTTCTTTTTGTCCCACAAAAGTGGATATGATTTACCGGAACTTTTGGCCGTCTGATAAACTTTAAACTCCACTTCTTTCATTGAGCACGTTTGGCATTTACAATTTTTTCGAGTGCCCTGTATTTGTACTTCTTTCAGTACATCTTTTTCCTGCGCGAATGTCAATATTTCCGGCTCTCGTTCGGAAGTTGACGTTTCAATAAATGCTTTGCATTCCTTTGGAGATTTAAGGTAAAGTCCAATTCTGAATTGTACAGCAAAATTATCTATCCAGGCTGTATCCGCCTTCATGTGTGTATCCCAAGTTATATTGTAATTTCTGTGTAACTCACGGGCCAATTGGTAAGCTAGAAATGACATTTTTTCTTTTACGCAATTTACACAACGGCAATATAATTTTTCGTTATTTTCTATATATACAAGTAACGATTGTTTGTCGTTTGTTGTTAAAACGTGATCTATTGTCCTGTATTCAATATTTAATCTACACTCCTTGCACACGAATGATGACATTAAAAGCTGATCTCTCATAAAATTTGTTTTAAAGTATTCTGTGCTTGGATATAACGTTCTGTTTTCATCCCACTTTGTAGAATAAATTTTACTTAAATCACGGGCTAATTGGTAACCTAGATGCAGCGCTTCTTCTTGTAAGCACTTCACGCAAGTGCAACATAAATATTCTGAAATATTTTCTAGGTACTTCAGAAGTAATGATTTTTCAGATGCACCAAAAACATTGTCACCTATGTCTTCTAACAACTTTCTCTTTTTTGACGACGGGGAACTCATCGAAGATTGGGATGTCATCTCTATTGAATAAAATTTGCGATTCTTATAAAATAATGATTGTTACATCTCTCAGTAACAATTGTATCTATTTAATTTCTGCAAGCTGTTTTGAATATTTCTTTGTGTACTTTTTTGTTTTTCTTGAACTTTATTTTATTACAAAATATATTTATGTTTTTCTGGCATGCTCCTAGGTATTATATTATCCTCCTTTTCTGTAGAAAAAAAAATAAAAATTGTATTATATTATATTATATAGAAATAAAAAACTTTATGCTCTTCTCTAAAAACAACAATATTTCAAGAGAAAAATTGTTGGATTCTTACGATCTTATTCATGATTATATGTATATAGAAATTCAAAAATATGATGAACGTTTTAATTTGTCAAAAAATTTATTGTTGAAATATTTAATAACTACTGAAATATTTAATACTGATGTATGTAAGATTTTTAGAAAACACAGGATTTATTTAAAGTTTTATTGAGAAAAAATTTTCAATCGTTTTAACATTTAAAACGTACGGTACTTAATGTTTGAATAAAAAAACAATGAGAGAAAAGCAATTTTATAAAATATAAATACAAATATAACGGTTAAATATATTGAAGAGAACGCTATGTATCTAAATCTATTATAAAATTTTTTTTACAGACGAAACTTGGAATTGCATGTAAATACAGTACTTATTTTATATACTTACAAAATAAATTTAAAAATTGATTTTTGTTTATGTGAAAACTTATATGTTGTATAGATCACGTTTTTATTTAAGAACATGTACGTATTGACTGACAACGATCAAATGATGGAAAGGTTAGCGGTTCTTAACATATATAAACCCTCATATTCGACTACCTTATAAATATAAACATATTTTCGTTCGTGGCTCTGTTTCGACATCAGAAGCAACAGTTATTCAAGACCATAAAGAAATTATAAAATATTTTTGCTATATTTTTAATAGAATTATATTTTTATAACTTTATTAAAGTATTATAGCATAATTTAAAATATAATTTATATCTTTAAATTAGTTAAAATGTTAAGTAAATGATTTTTAAGTCTTAAGAGAGATATCTTAATTAGTTTAAAAAAATTATATTTATGCGTATAATTGTTAGTATATATTTCATAATACTTTAAAATATTTCAAGTAACTTAAAAGAACTTTAAATAGAAATACTTAAAAAATTCGTTCTAAATACTTGCTAAATACTGTGATGCTGTATTAGTACATTAGTTTTGCTAAAATTTTATATATAAATAATATGTTCTACGTTTTAGACAATTTTATATGAAAGTATTTTATGTCTATTACTGGTATTAATTCTAACAGTTTAGCATTTAATATGATTTAAATTGTACAATATACAAGTTGATAGATTTAATTTTGTTTTTACAATCTTTCAATTTCAAAATACAATCTTAGAACATATTTTTGTTTAATAATAAAATTTGAATATATTTTACAATATTTTTTATTTGGATAGGTCAAAATAAAAAAATATCTAGTTTAAATATTTAGAATTGTTCAGAGAGCTTCAAATTTAAGCAATAATCGATTTGTAATGTTAATTCAATATATTTAAAGTTTGGACAATAAAAAGGATTGTAAACCTAGTTTGTGTTACGTAGTTCTTATATAAATTCTTATTTAAATCGAATTATACAACTACTGTAATTGTGTAATTTTTAAAATTTTTAACTCATTAAAATAAATTCAAGTTACGTAACTATTATTTAAATAACACATTAACTTTTTTAATATAAAGCTTTAAAATTAAAATAGATCTAACAAGTTTAAAATTTTTTAATTAATATTTATCATAATTTAGGGCTTTTGTAGTCGCTGAATACAAATTTGATGTTGCAGAATTTCAAATTAATGATTATAATATAGCAAATAATTTAGCAAAATGTAAATATATTTTAGTAATTTTATTTGTATTTTTATTTAATACTACAATAATTTTATTATTTACATTATATTATAATAATCTTTTTATAATTATTTTAAGAAAAAATATGGTGAAAAATTTCACGAAATTCTCAAAAAATTAATGTATATTAAATCTTCTTTCTTGAATTTGTATTATTCCTAAAATGACTGATTATAAATGCGATAACAGAATTACAATTTTTTAAATAATATTTTATGTACAATGTGTAATTTTTAAAATTTACAATAATATTATTTTTGTTATATATTTTTCAAACTTTTCAAATTTTAAAGTCTCAGAATATATAAAATATTTTCAGAATGTTATCTAACTTTTATTTTATTTTATTTAACAAATATACATATATAAAATTTTTTGACTGCAAGTTAAATCAATTTTAGAAGTTAAGTATTTTTGAAAATTAAGCATTCAAAACTTAAAAAAATTTATATTAAAGTTTTAATATTAAAATTTTATTTTATTTGTTTTAAATGTAAATCCACTGTTTTTAAAAATAAATAAATTAAATTTAAATTAATGTAAAGAAAGAATTTTGCGATAGAAAATAGAAACTAGTATATATTACGTACTATTAATTAATATATTAGTAATAAGGAATAGTGATATAAAAATCTATAATATTTCTAATAAAAATATAACTTAATATTATAATAAATCTATAAGTCCCCTTTCTATACAGCTTCAAAATTATTCACAAATGTATGGGATGTACAAATATATGGGAACTGTGACATTATATCGTAATGCCTTTTTACGAATTCTTCTATCCATTCAGAACTCGTCATTCGAAGTTCGTAGTCCCATGTAGTCAAGGAGGGACGTGATCTCATAAAATCACGGGAATATCTAGAAATTAGATGTGGTAATTCTTCTATTGCGCAGCTTCTACATTTGCAAGAGAGTTCCTGTTTTGGAAGCTCATTTAATAGCAACCATTTCTCTTCTTCCAATGTAAAAACTGTTACAGGTATATCACCAGATACGAATGGTTCGCTTGTTGTTACTGACTGAATTAAAATTTCTTTTCCTTGACATTGTTCTGCAAAGTTACAATTTGAAATTACACAATTCTGCCTAATTTTGAATCTTTCTAACCACTCAGAATCCGCATGTTGATGTATGTTCCATATTCCTGGATACGGTTTGCTGTATTCGCAGACAAATTCGTAAGTCAGATATGTCACTTCTTTCATTACGCACGAACGGCATTTGCAATCAAATCTAGTTTTTGAACTTGAATCTATTTGCAACAGTAACCATCGTTCGTCTTGCAATGTTAAGCAAGTTGGTGTCCGAGGAACTACATATTTGCAATTACAATCATCCAAGAATATTTCTGCAATTTCAATGGCGTGTCTGTCTTTGAAGTTTTCCATCCAGATATAATTCACTTTCTTCTCTTTGTCCCACAAAGTTGGATATGACTTGCCGGAACTTTTGACCGTCTGATAAAGTTTAAACTCCACTTCTTTGATTGAGCACGTTTGGCATTTACAATTTTTGCGAGTTCCCTGTATTTGTACTTCTTTCAGTACATCTTTTTCCTGCGCGAATGTCAATATTTCTGGCTCTTGTTCGGAAGTTGACGTTTCAATAAATGCTTTGCATTCATTAGGAGATTTAAAGTAAAGTCCAATTCTGAATTGTACAGCGAAATTTTCTATCCAGACTGGGTCCGCCTTCCCATATGTATCCCACATTATATTGTAATCTCTGTGTAACTTACGGGCCAATTGGTAAGCTAGAAATGATATTTTCTGTTTTACGCAATCCACACAATGGCAATATAATTTTTCGTCATTTTCCATATATTCAAGTAACAAATGTTTGTCGTTTGTCGTTAAAACGTGACACATTCCCCTATATTCAATATTTACTCGGCACTTCTTACGCACGAATGATGACGTTAAAAGCTGATCTCTCATAAAATTTTTTCTAAAGTATTCTGTGCTTGGATATAACGTTCTGTGTTCATCGCACTTTATTGAATAAATTTTATTTAAATCACGGGCTAATTGGTAACCTAGATGTAGCGCTTCTTCCTGTAAGCACTCCACGCAAGTGCAATATATATATTCTGAAATATTTTCTAGATGTTTCAGAAGTAATGATTTCTCAGATCTACCGAAAACATTGTCACCTATGTCTTCTAACAACTTTCTCTTTTTTGACGACGGGGAACTCATCGAAGATTGGGATGTCATCTCTATGGATTAAAATTTGCGATTCTTATAATATTAAACAATGGCTGTTGCGTCTCTCAGTAATAATGGTTTTTATTCGATTTCTGCAAGTTGTTTTAAGAGCAAGAATATTTCTTCTTGTGCTTTTTTGTTTTTCTAGAATTGTATTTTATTGCAGAATACGTTTATGTTTTTCTAGCGTGCTTCCAGGTATTATGTTAGTCTTCTTTTCTCTAAAAAAAAAGAAATTGTATTGTATCGTATAAAAATAAAAAACTTTACGATCCTCTCTAAAGAACTACAATATGTCAAGAAAACAATTGTTGGATTCTTACGATATCTTATTTATGACTATATATGTATATAGATATTCATAGATATGATCAACGTTTTAATTTATCAACAGATTCATTTTTTAAATGTTTCATAACTGAAATATTCACTGAAATAATACTGATGTATGTAAAGTTTTTAGAAAACACAGATTTTATTTGAAGGATTATTGAGAAAGAATTTTAAAACATACAATACTCACTGTTTGAAAAAAGAAACAAAGCGAGAAAAGCATACATTTTATAAAATATAAATATAAATATATAATAATTGTTAAATTTATAGAGAAAACTAATGTGCTACGTATCTAGATCTATTATCAAATTTTTCTTAAAGGAAAAACTTGCAAAATGCATGTAATGTACATATTTTATATACTTACAAAATAGATTCAAAAGTTGATTTTTATTTATGTGAAAACTAATGTGCTGTAGATCACGTATTTATTTAAGAACGTGTACGTATGGACTGACAACGATCAAATGATGGGAAGGTTAGCGATTTTCAACATATATATACCTATTCGACTATCTTATAAATATAAACACATATTTTCATTTGCGTTTCTGTTTCGACATCAGAAGCGACGATTATTCAGACACATACAAGAATTATAAATTATTTTTCTATATTTTTAATAAAATTGTATTTTTATAATTCTATTTAAAGCTTTATAATAGAATTTAAAATATAATTTATATGTTTAAATTATTTAAAGTTTTAAGTAAATAATTCTAAAAGTAACTTACATAACTTAAAAAAATTATATTTATGTGTATAAATATAATTTTTTTTGTTAGTATGAATATATATACTTCGTCATATTTAAAAATATTTTAAGTAACTTAAAAGAACTTTAAATATATGTGTTTAAAACATTTTTCTTAAGTACAACCATGTTTGATATGACAAAATTATTTTACAGATTATAAAAATTTTATCGATTTAAAGTTGTGAGGACGATTACTATTTATCTCCATTTTAAATAAACTTTAAAAAAAATATATATATTTATTATAAGATTTTAAAAAATATATATAAGTGTTTTATTCTGAGTGATATACAGTTAATTATATCTTGAAAAACTCGGTTATCATCATCTTTCAAAATAAAATTTTAATTCTTTTGACATAATATTCTACTAGTTATTCTACCCATAAAAATAGAATAGAATTATCAAAGTATCAATAGTTTATAAAGTATATTTTATACTTATTCTGGCAAAATTTTATATAAAATATCCTCGAAAAATATTTCTTTTCTGATTATTGCAATATCTTATTACTTTCATGCGCGGAATGATAAAATGAATCAATTGGAGCAAAAAAAAAAACAGCTTGCTTTCCAGCTTTAATGTTATAAATTATGCAATTTGCAAAATATGCAACCTCGCCGGACTGTCGGACCACGTGCCTGACGTGCCACACGCGCCAACTCCCCTCTCCGGAGCAACGTTGCAGATTTCGGACTTCTGCCACATAGTTACGGGTGTGGAGGGGATGAAGAGTTAAGGGCAAGAGCCAATCGTGCACTAAGCACTCACTGATTCTTTACTACGATTGGTCCTTGCTGTTAATTCTTCATCCCCTTCATAGGCGCGGCTATGTGGCAGAAGTCCGAAAACTGCAACTATGCTCCGGGGACCGGCGCGGCGAGCCGCTCTTCGCCCTCGTCGTCGGCCCACGTAGCCTTGCTCTTGCCTCAACCGCCTCAACGAGCCGTGGCAGCCGAGCCGAGCGTAAACCGGCTCCCGGTGGTAAGTAGTAAGATGGCGTTCGCGACACAGGCATATCGATTGTGTGTGTAGGGCGGCCGGCATGGGTGAAGGCCGTCGGACGCAGCGCGTTTTCTGTAACGGCTACTCGCGGGCCTCGAAGCTGTCCGGATCGACCGAACGATGAGCACGATCGGGAGATGATGCCGGGCACGTCTCGCCAGCTGGAAACGTCTAACGGTAGTGAGAGATCGTCCTGGCGTCCCGCGCGCGTCTTGTCACCGCGCTCGGTGGGCGAGAGGGACAGGGCGCGGAGCGGAGCGGTGGCGAAACCCGTCATTGCTCCGAAATTTGACGGGCCGCTCCGGACTCGGCTCCGCTTCGAGCGTGACGCTGGGAATGATCGCCGGCGTGGTCCGACCGTGATTGTGCATCATCCGATTGTCGCGATGTCCGTGACCGCCCACCGAACGCCCGTTTTATCCGTGTGGACTGTCTGTGCATCGTCGTCGTTGCGACAGCCAGTTTTCGCGGCGTGTCGTTGCACCGTTGCACCGTTGCAATAAATTTTACCGGCGTCTGCAGTTCGCTCCGTTAAATTGCCCGGAATGTAACTGTATCGTCGCGTTTGATCTGAGTTTAATTACTTGAGAACGAAATATATGTGTACAGTAAATTTATGTATATATGTCAAATGCACATCTAGTTTATATATAGATGTAGATATTGCGTCGAGATAAGAATGCGTGTTTCTAACACAGAGTGACATCTGGTGTAATGCGTTGATATATAAATTAAATTTTCAATTTCAAAGTTTATTCTCCAGCGTTATGCTTGTTTCTTAGATCCTGAGTGGAGCACTTTAATGGAGGTCCACCATGAGCCGATTGAAAAAAACTATCAACTGCTTGAAGAGATTGGCAAGTAAGCATTGTTACTTCTAATTAATTTTTTTTTTCTAATAAAGCCTCTTCAACATTCGATGACTTGTGTAATTTTTTTAAATACAGGGGTCAATTTGCTATTGTACGAAAATGCCAGGAGTTGAAAACCGGAGAGCTGTATGCCGCAAAAATTATGAGAAAGAGGCGAGTTGCCAGAGGTGTGGCCGCTGCCGACATTGGTATATTTTTAGTCATGACACATTGCAATTAGTTTTGTTTAAAAGAAAGACTGTAATAGGATGTTCTTTTTTTCAGCACGAGAAGCTGGTCTTTTGGCTCGATTAAGGCATCCTAACATTGTTTCCTTGTACAAGGTAATAGACACAGGGACAACAGTGGTGTTGCTCCTGGAATTGATTACGGGAGGAGAGTTGTTTCACTGGAATCCGTCCGGTGAAACGGAGGCGGCTCATGTGGTATGTGTGTGAATACTTTTAATTAAATAATAATGAGTATTCTATTTAATAAGTATTCTGGAAGTTTAATTAGTGCTTATATCGTTTCAAAGGTGCGCCAAGTCTTAATGGCACTTAGTCACTTACATTCCCACCAAGTTGCTCATCTGGATATTAAGCCTGAGAACATTCTGCTGTCGACACCGCCACCGATGCCTAGCATTAAGCTAATAGGTAATGTCTACACAATATGCTTTGTGTCAGAGTTAATCAAGATGTTTGCTATCGAAAAAACTTTAAATTTTCAAAGAATTTTATTTTTTTACCCTTAAAATCACGAGTTTATTGGTACTTACATAGGAAAAAAATTGGAAAATTTTAAATTTAAATTGTCTTTTTTATAAAAAAATTTATTTCCTTGATTTTTTTTATAATGCAAAATATCGAAAATTAATAAATAATAAATATAGCACATACATTTACATATATTTTCATTTAATTAATGATTTTTTTTATTAAAAATATTTTACATGAACGGCAACAGATTATTCTAAATTTGCATTGTGCCTTTAATTATCTTTCCGTGTTTTTTGTAAGCTAGATTTGTGTATTACGGACAAATCTTTAAATATTATTTAGTTTACATTGTTTTTTGTTAGTACTTTTTCAAATTTTTGATATTTTAAAAACACAAGTGGCTTTGTAATTATATGATTGAGGAAAAAGAGTGCATGTAATAAAACGAGTTTAATTGAAAGCTGTGTTAAAAGATTTTATGATCTTACTTGATATTTTAAATAAAATCTTTGCACAGTCCGGGAATATTCTCAGGGAACTCTTTTACAAAATTTGAGTAAACAATTTGTAAATGTAACTTTATTAAAATAATTTCAATGCAAATATTTTTCTATATGTATAGATTTAGGTCTATCGCATCGACTGGTACCTGGTTCGGAACACAGAGCATTGTTCGGCACGCCTGAATTTGTGGCACCGGAAATCGTAAATTACGAGCCACTCAGCTTAGGAACCGATCTTTGGGCTGTTGGTGTATTGACGTATATTCTTCTAAGCGGAGCTTCGCCATTTTTAGGCGAGGACAAGCAAGAGACATACGCAAACGTTGCTGCTTGCCAATATCAATTTGACAATGAGTATTTCAATAATGTGTCCGAGATTGCCAAAGACTTTATACGATCCTTGTTGATTAAGGATCCGAAGTAAGTTGCACGAAAATGAAGAAATACGTGGGCTTATTATTAATAAATCGAGAAAAAAAAATTATCTCTTTATTTTAGGGAGAGAGGAAATGCTGAATCGTGCCTTAAACATCCCTGGATTCTCACGGTGTGTTCCTGAAAACAAACGACTCGCATTGTCCTAATAACTTTGCGATTTATTGTACATTTTGTTTTAATGTATTATTATGTATTAATTTTATGCATCTTTTGGACAAATTTCTCAACGTGACGTCTCGATTTGTTGTAAAGTTATATCGTATATTATATATACGAACTATTTTTTTATATACAATATACATTACTATGGCAAAACAGTATGCAAATTTTTCTTTTATTATACGTATACCTTGGTTTGGAAAAAATATGTACATGTATACTTGGTTTGGGTTGGGAAGTTCAATATTTCTTTAACTTCACGCATGCCACGCAGCAAGAAATAATAAAAATTATTTTGTATAATTTCAAGGGGATTATAGAGAGTTTTGTTATATCGACAAAAATTTTATTCTCTTTGTGCACAGGAATCTGAAACTCCTCAGGGTCTCGGCGGAGCAATGATCAGTGCTGTGAAGCGAGGCTGTGTTGAGGCTGTCTCTCAGTTACTGTTACAGGGTGCTCCATTAAACATGAAAGACTCTGTGAGGCATTTTTTATTCATTATGCCGATACTACCGTACCGAAGTATAATTTGCGGATAAAATAGTCTTGCACGTTCATATTTCCAGAAAGAAGATACTCTTCTGCATATTGCTTGTGAAGCCGGCGACGAGGGAATGACGATTTTGCTGATAGAGAGCGGAATTGATCTGGACACACCGAATAAACAAGGTCTCACGGCATTACATGTAGCCGCTCGACACGGGCATATTAATCTGGTTAGACATTTGTGCCTTGCTGGTTGCGACGTCGATAAAACGAATCGAGGGATTCGCGCAGACGTAACAGCGATTAAGTACGGATATCCGGATATCGCAAATTTATTAGATAAATTGCGAAATGTAAGTTTTTGTATTTTACAATGCAAAACGTGTTTTCCATTGTTTGAAAGAATCACGCGAAAGTCGATCTTCGTTTTAAATCAATTTTTTCCAGCTGAATCAGCGCGAGAATTACATTCGTCAGCTGCAACCGACACACAGACCGATAGATCGACTGCACATAAGACTGCTCGGGCATTGCGCCTCTGGAAAAACGTCGTTAATTAATTCGTTGAAATCTGGAATATTTAGTTTTGGCTTCTTTCGAAGATCAAGAAGCCAGAATTGTAGTGCGAAGGTAGGTGCATATGTGTAAAATATGATTGATAAATAAATGACTGAAATGAAAAAAATTATTGATGGACAAAACAATGATAAAAATTACTGATGTAGAGAGAGCCGAGTATCGAACTTGATGTGACGAGTAAACATGGTTCTCTCAGTTTCGAGTACAGCGACAATGAGTATGAAGGTACTCAAGGGGTAGAGTGGAGCCGCGGTAACGTAGGTGAGTGAATTACATTTTAATATGTAGTTTAGTATGATTAGACTTATGAAAATGTAGTAGATTGGATATTTTTGTACAATACGTAGTATTTTCTAATATTTGCAGTGGATTATTTTAAAACTTAAATATGTCATGCAAATATATTTAATTGACCAGGTGGCGAATGCGTCTTTTGGGAGTTATGTGGACGCGAAGAATATCTGGCATCTTATCACTATGTACTCACATTCCAGCAACCAGCGGTGCATCTTATTACGGTCAGTTTGAGAGAACCGCTGACCGTTCAACTTCAGCAGATAAAATTCTGGCTGCAATTTATTTTGGATCGTATTAATCCGAGTAATGTTGGTAAGTCATTATCTCAAATTTTTTTATTGTAATTAATTTTTGGTCAAGGATAAGAATTTCTTGATCTTGATTTTTGTGCTTCTTTCATTAAAGGATTTGGCGGCAGGTGCAACGACATAAAGGTAATCTTAGTCGGCACTTACGCGCCGGAACCTTTAGCCCCGAATTCTAACGGCGGCAATCTACTCGCACCACTCTTGCCATTTCTGAAAGACTTTACATCAATTTTGGGGGAAGAACCTCAAATGGTAGCACTGGACGCAACTAATCCTTCTAGTCCTGGCCTGAAACTTCTCAGATCTTATTTAAATAATGCAAGGATGGAATTTCTCGAGGTGAGAAACAATTATATTCTTTGTAAAGTTACGAGTCATACTCTCTTCATCTATAACATTAGAAGAGATATTGCCTTTCTCATCACTCACTTATGTCTATGCGGAAATTAAAATTGGCGAACAATCTTGAATTCGACAAATGTTTCTGATGAGAATTTGTAATCTCTTCTGATTTTACATTTTTTTATCATCGGTGATATTATACATATATCTTTAATTCATTCTAAAATATATATCAGTAAATGCATGATATCAGTATGCTTGATACTAAATATGTGCGAGCAGAACCGTTCGATTCTGCAGCCTGTGAATACGAGCAATTGTGACTAACGCAACCTTGTGTAAATAATCACATTTTCGCAGGAATATTGTATAGCATGTAATAAATGTGCGCATTAACCCTTCGCGAAACGGTTCTGGTCAATAATGGACTACCTCATTACGCTGTTGTTTGTATAATTCATTCATCAGTCGTCTCGAAATTTGTGCATTGTCAATATACTGTCGAATCAAGCATTGACTCTCGACGGAAGCAAAATGACAATATTCTATAATCACTTATATGATTTTCCTCTTGACATCCATGGCGCATGGTTGATTTAATATATGTACAAATAATTGAAAGCATTGAAAATATCTTCTGTGTCTCGTGACTTTCGACGCCGTTCGATTATTTGCAATGTTTGATTGATTGAGCGCACCATTTTCAATTTAAGAAAAATTTGATATCATGTCATATATACATATATATATATATATCACATTGAATCGAATTTATTAAGAACATATGTTTTAGTTGCTGGTTATTTGGCCAATTAATGTTTATTAACAAGCCTTAATGCATGCAATGCATGATGTAGGATGGACCGGAAGTTGCAGAAAGTATTCTCCGACGTGACGCGCCGCGTGCTGCGGCTACGTACGTGCCCCTGGCGAATCTTGATAAACAGGTCGAAATACTTCTCTCAATTCCTTTTAATAATTCTGAATGATGTGTATAAAACTGAAAATTGTACTTTGGTTCAATAGTTGCACTAATGCTTTCTCCCATGTATACATACATGCACTTATATTATTTATCTTAAAGAAAGTAAAAGAGATTCTCTCTCTTGTACATATTTTCTGCATCAATGTGATACAACGGGATAAAGGCAGAATTCTGTTACTATGGATGGATTAATCGCGTATTATAGAGCGTCTTAGTGTGGACCGGTCTTGCCGAAGCATGGAGGTCGTACATGCAGTCATTGGAAGTGCCTCCGTTAATGCTTACTCAGGAAGAATTTCTGAACGAGGTCCGAAAGATCAATCCTTTAGTTTGTTTGGAACATTGCAGACATCTCGGTTTACAATTACAGGTTTGTCTTTTAGCTTTATCCATTCCAATTTAATCTATAAAATGTTGCTTTCTTTCTCTAACAATTACATTAAATTACAGAACTTAGGGGAATGCATTCTTCTACCTGAAAACTTAATAGTACTTAGTCCCGAGTGGTTTTGGCAAGACGTGCTAAATTGGCAATTAAGCCCCGATCAGAGAGGACGATTGGGCGGTCGGACTACCGGTGTTTACACCTTGGAAGATTTTCAAGCGCGATGTCCATGTCCCGCCGCTCAAGCTCTACAAGCTTTACAAGCAGTCAATTTATGCGTTCCGGTACGTTTTGAGAAATTTGAACAATCGATTTGATTGTTACTCGACTGTTACATTTCAGTGCGAAGTAGATGACGACGAAGTGGAGTACGAGATACCATGTTTAAACCTTGTAGAGCGTCTTCCAGGTTTATGGGAACCGTGGAAACCATGCTCGAATGGATTGTCTCATGCCGGTTTACGTCTTTGTCCAGAAGAAGCGCCTTTATATCATTTGACTGCTATATTTACACATTTACAGGTAATGTCAGTATTTATAACAAAGAAAATGTGATTAAAGAACTGAATATGTTGAAACTGACGTAGGCACAACTGAGAAAGATCACACAAACATGGGATCCGTCGAATTCGGATTTGTATCAGTGGTGGCGAGGTTCGAAGCTGTGTTTAGGGCCCTGCGAGAGTATAATCACTTTTGAGGAAGACGAACATAGCTGCGTGGAAATTCAAGTTCGTGGTCCGCGTGGTTCTAGCGCGCAATGCTTCGCTCTTCTCAGCGTGATTCTGGACGCGATGGACACGACCATCGAATTAGTCGCACCCGGAATGTTACTTGAGAGGCATTGGCTGAGTCCTAGCCAGCTTCGGGAATACGACGAAGTAAGTAAAGATTGAATTATTTAGATTTATACATCATAAAATAAAAGGATCAAAATTATGTGCGCTTATTTTTTAATCGATACATTTGCAGGTAATCCACTCTTGGGCGCCGGCCACGGTCATATCGGCTTTAATCGACAAAGGCCTTGAAGAAGCGACTCTTAAGAATCCCTTAAACGACCGGCAAGAGACCGTGTGGGAGATAGTAAGCTGTGGACTGCCATTGATGGAGAATTGCGTTCCCGGACCGAAACAACCTGTAAAATACATAAAGCCCGCTGTGCAGCGGCGATTAGCGCAGATGCTAGATCCGCCTGATCATCACGGAAGAGATTGGTGCTTGCTCGCCGTAAGGCTCGGTTTGGGGGATCGCGTCGCCCAATTGGATAGCACAGTAGACAGTCCAACTTTAAGGTACGTTACCTTTCGAAAAATATCATGATACCGCATCGTAACGCAATTGACTATTCCGTTTGTTTGATTCACAGGCTACTGAATTGCGCGGGTGCGGAATGTACCGTCGGCTCGCTAGTGCAACAACTGCGGGCTCTTGATCGCGAGGACGCCGTGCACCTGTTGCTCACGTATACGCCAACCTACGTGCTACTGATGTCCATTGATTCCGAGACAGGGTCTAATCTTTCCAGATGACGATGCTGCCCTCATCAATGGCGCATCAGCACGTTCTAAGTGCTTTTTTTTTTTGAAACGCTGCGCGTTTGATAGCATCGTCCTTCTACATTTCCGCCCAATGATAGATCGTACATTAATTTGCTAAGTATATCTTTATATATAAATTAACTTTAGCAATCGATTGCATTGCACTTTGAATCGAGGGATATAAAGAGGGAATCTGTGACGTTTTTGTATGCTATTTTATATTTGTTTTCTTTTTCATTTTGTACTTAGCCAACGTAGTATTTGTTAATTTGTATTACCACATCAATTTGTGGTGTGATTAAATGGAAATCGATTTCTTCTCTCTTCTCTTTTGATTTGTATTAAATATAATTTAAAAATTTCTACTACTTAATACTTACTTTTTTATTTCCTGATAAAGTTGCGCTGTGGTTAAGATTATATTAATAAACGCTGTATTGTTGCGCAATTTGCATTTTTCTCATTATACGAAGTTGTTATGCCAGGGAAATGATGCATTTACATTATAATGTGCGATATGATCATATTTGATATTGATATTGTTTTGAACGCTTTTCTTGATATGTCGATCATCTTGATATACATATATATCTTGCCAAAACTCTATGTCAATATCGAAGCACCGCTTTTTCAATACTTCGGAATATTTACTAAGCATATATTATATATATATGCATAAAAGAGTAAAACAACCATTTTGCACAGTCTATTATTACTTTTGGATATATCGTCTGTGTATATTTGACACAGTTGATTACATATTTGTACTAACAACTGTATCTAACGTCTTTACTACGTGCCATATGCAAAGAATATATACAATATTCGGAAAAAAAATAAACTAAACGTATAAAGTGAAACTAATTCTTCTGTAATATGACTGAACTGCGTTACTTTTTACTATAAGCAACATTTACAATTATGAAAGTCTGCTTATCTAATATACTTGTTAATCGATCAGAAAATCGATCCCACACACGTGTAATATTTAAGAAGTATATACAGTAATAGCAAAAGTATTTGCATCGAAACATCTGTAGGGTTTCATTTGCATTTCTTTCTCATCACACGCATCATCTTATAACAGCTTAAACGAGGAAATTACACGTTATGATCTAAGACTGTTGTAAAAATAAACCGGTGAAATTATTAAATATATCTTTCACTAAATTTAATTAATTACTTTATTATTATGTCCCTTTTATTTACCTTCTTGTCTAACAGGCCATTTTCTAGAGATCTTTGTATTTCATTTGTCTTTGTATTTATTAACTTGTAAATTTGTAAATTAATTCCACACAGATGATTTTATTTTGAACTGCTAATAAAATTTCTCGTTCTAGTTTCTAGATAGACGATTTTTTAGTTTTGTAAAAGTTTTTTCAGTATATAAATTTTTAATTGTAAATCCCTAAATTTTTAATTTTATTAGTATGACTTCATCGAAAGCTCCCGCGCGTCACATCAAGCCGTCCGATAGATAGAGCTTCGATTAGCGGGAAGATTCGAAACCGGTCCGCGCGGATTGACGATTTTAACGACTCTCATAATGTTAATTGCGCTTGTCTGTGTGACGATAGACCGGTTAAACTGTTTACTACGGGGAGTTGATTACGTGATCGGCAGAAAACAGGAACGGGATTCTTTTCGGGGGCCGAGAATAGCATGGGAACGGGCGGATATCGCGTTTCGTAGGTAGCCGCGGCGACGACGGCGGAGGGTAGGTTTCGGGACGACAGCCAAAATCCCCAAGCAATTATAGAATTGGATTGGATCGGGGAGTTCGGGAAGGTGGCCGCGGCACCGCCGCCGAAATCGGTTTCGTTTTATTTTAGCTTAGCTGTCGAAGGCATCCGGTTGTGCATTCTCCCCGCGGATCATCGTCACGATTGCAGTGAGTGTCCCCCTTTAGTAGGAATTTCTCTGCTCGTTCGCTCCGCCACTGCCGTGCGAAATTTATTAAAGACGATTAATACAAGGTGACATACCGATACATTCGGGCGTTGAATGACGGGGTGAAATCTCTCGCGGCGAGTACTTAATACCGAAGTTCTTGCAATTGCACCGCTCGTCGTCGCTTCTTTTACTCGCTATATTTAAGGTACGGACTGCGCTCATTGTGGATAATTAAGATATTTATTTAGGATCTTTTTATAATTAATTAAAATACTTGTATTTTAATTTTAATTAAAGTATTCACATTTTAATTTTTTTATTTGTATTTTAATTAAGTACATAATATATGGATTTTATAGGCGCTGTATCGTGCAACTGTTTGCATAATTTTCTAGCTCTTGTATCTATTCAAAATTACACCTTAGCTTTACTAAATAACTGTGATATTTAGGATAATCGATAAAGGGAAAGCCCGAAATCGCGCGTCACGATGGAAGCGATTAAGAAGAAAATCGCGGCGTTGAAGCTCGAGATGGACGCCGCGAACGAGAAGGTTGAAGTCAATGAGACGAAAGCGAAACAGGAGAATATAAGAGCAGACAGGTTGAATGATGACCTCAGGGATCTGCAGAAACGATTGACCCAATTGGAACGAGATTATACTGTCGCCAAAGCTAACTTGGAGCAATCAACCGCTGATCTAGAGCAGTGCGAAAAATCTTGGTCCAAAGTGCGTAATAATGATTAACATGAAAGAATATTTTAAACTAGATATCCTGCAGTATAAGCAAGTTTCTTTTTTATAAGTGTATGTGATAAAATATCTACGAAGAAGATAATTTTCTAGGATAACACAATCTACTAAAGCTATTAAAAGGAGAGCAAAAAAAAAACGATAATACGCGTAATTAATATTCCAAATTTTAATCAACCTTGTGATGATTACCGATTGCCACGACTCTTAAAGCCTAGATTGTGATATTAGTTACAGATATTTGGAGACATACAGAGATGCATAATAATACATATACAAAGAATGAACAAGATTGCACGAACACCTAGAAAATATACTACTTTCTTTATTAATAAGAAATTAATCTATAATTTGTTTTTAATATAGATTTTATGGTTGTTTAGAATAAAGCCAGTGTTTGAATAGTCACCAATGGAATGCTGTACTATTCTTTTAGTAGAATAGAAATTTGCTTTTTATTCTATATCTTCAAAAATTGCTCTCCGTTCTTCAAAATTTTAATCCTTTTTCTGCCAATGTAATTATCTGACTTAAATATTGTGAGCAATTTTTAAGGAACAAGTGAAAACAGATTTTTCCAATATCTTTCAATAGATCTTTTGCTGTAAGAACATTGCACTAGTTATTATTTAATTTGTATAATCTGATTTCAAATAAGGATAAAATCTATATTAAAATTAAATAATAGATCATTGTTATTAATATAATAAGTATATTTCCCAGGTGTTTGCGTTATTTTGTTTATTCTTTGTATCATTACACATGACATTTAGAATTTACGTGTACATGAATCAGTTTGACAAATACTCAATAAATCTTTAAATTCGTAACTTTTTGCTTATAATTTTCAATTTATTAAATACCTTTTTCTCTCTCGTTGGATCTTTTATAATGTTGTCTGTTACATTTCCATATTCTCTAAATCGGAATCAGAGAGTGTTTTATTTACTGAAAAACAGTGAACAATCTTTAATAAAAATTCAAATAGGTATTCCAATAATTAATGGCAATTGTAACGTAGTAAAAAGTACTTTGATGTTTCGAGAACAATTTCAAACAAAGCGGGATAACAGACCACCAATCTCAGAGGTCATGGAGCAGACTGATACGATAGACAATACGATTTAACCTCGGAATAAATCTATTAACTTAAATATTAATATTTAAACTTTTACTAATCATCAGACTTTAATTCAAAGATATTATCTTTCACTAAAAAATCTTTTGCCTTGTATCAATCTCGTTCTATGTACAGGCTGAGCAAGATCGTACAGTTTTGACGAAGAAAGTCCAGGAGATCGAAGCAAGTCTTACCAAAAAGGAGGAGCTGCGTCTTTCCGCCACGATTAAGCTAGCACGTGCCACCGAACTCGCCGATGACGCGCAGAGGTTTAATAAGTTTATGTCACTACGTTAGAAAACGTAAATTGAACAAATAAATTGTAGAGAATTTTTCTCCCGTGTAGAATGTGTAATGTCCTGGCGGACAGGAGTCGCTTGGACGAGGAACGTATGGAAAAGCTGATGTCGGAATTAAAGGACGCGAGATTAATCGCCGAAGACGCCGACGCGAAATCCGACGAGATATCCAAGAAATTGCAGTTCGTGGAGGAGGAGCTGGAAGCCGCTGAAGAAAGAGTGAAGACTAGTGAGGCGTAAGCGTAGCGATTATAATTTGCGTTATATGTACCTACCACGTTATTAAATAATATTTTAGTCCTCTCACTAAAATGTCTTTTCGCAGAAAAATCATAGAGCGCGAAGATGAACTCTTCATCGTGCAGAATATCGTGAAGTCCCTCGAAGTGTCGGAGGAGAAGGTGATGTAACATAATACGCCCCACGTCAGTCACGCTGTAACGCTACTTTTTGATTATTTTGACTTCAGGCGAATCAACGGGTAGAAGACTTTAAGGTGCAGCTAAAGTCCCTGAAGAAGAAACTGAAGGAGGCGGAGAAGCGCGCAATTACCGCCGAAAGGACAGTCAAGAGGCTACAAAAGGAAGTGGACATGAAGGAAGGTAAGAACTGTTAAAGATTCTATCTTTAACCAGTTCTATTAATTTCAAGAGAACAAGTCTCTTTTCTGTACCGTTGAGAAATCGTTGCTCGTTTCAGACGAGCTCAGGGAGGAGAAGGAAAAGTACAAGGCGGTCTGCGACGACATGGACGCGACGTTCGCCGAGATGACAGGATATTAAAGTCCTGCGGGCGGACACGATATGAATCTCGCTGCTACTCCTGCTACGCTTCCCTCCGCTTATTCGCTATCTTTTATTATGTTTATTAGTTCGGCTCTCGATGTGCTTAAATGCCGCTTAAATCGCCTTGCCGATTCATTTTGTCGTACGGGTGCCGTGAGCGATAATAGAAATAACCCGCTTCGCGCAACAATCCATTGACATGGACAAGGCAATGCAATGCAGCTTGTTATAATAACGGCTATAATTGCTTCGCTTCGCTTGCAACACCTTGCCAAGATAGGGCAACTGGTTCACGGTCGCCCGTTGCTTCGCTGTGCCGATCGAAGATTCACGATTCATTTCTCTTTTTCTTTCAGAGACGCGTTGGAGGGATTTAATGTCGTCTCGCACGAGCGAGACCACACGATATCTCGCGCTTCCTTTTTATCATTTAATGTAAAATCTGTATTTTCAATAAACGGTATCACAAATTCTCTAATGTGTCTGTGTAAATTTTAATTCTTATTATCATATCAATTAATAAAATACAGGTTTCCGAAAATAACCAAGTAAATGAATAAAAAGAATAAGCAGTTATAATTTTTTCTATTCCTTTTGCTTTTCAAAATTTTATATCAATAATTATGTCTTTCAATATTAAATACTATTTGCAAAGTAATTTAACGAAAGATATAAATGTGAAAAATTAACATTAAATCTTAAGTTGTTTATTATTAAAAATATTATCACTTTTAAATTTTGAAAGATATATTCTTTATTAAACTCACAAAATAGAGGTACACTATCACGTATTGTAAAATTATTTTAAAACGTGATAATTGTTTAAGGGAAATTACGCAAAGTAAACGTTCGACGACCGATGCATCTGTGATCGGCAACGACCATCGGCACAATAAAGCACACCGCTGCTTTAAGAAGTCCAGGAATTCGTTTGAGCCTAACTAAAGCGATGGTCGCTTTTGTTCTTTTGCATTGCTTTGAGCCTATAAAACATTGTCCTCATCGGTCACTGAGTACAGTAACCCACGGGCATTGCATTTTGTTACTTCGCTTGTTGTAATTTCCATAGTAATTAAAAATTCTGTTTAACAGAGTGTGACGCTGAAAAAGTTATCATTTTTACGGGACGAGAAAATACTTCAAAGTGAAAGTGTTTTACGTGGTTTCGCTGAGAGAGCATACTTCAATGTTTATACGGCGTACTTTACTGACCATTTGCGATAAAAAGTACAAAACGTAAAAATAATTATTATATAAACTACAAATTTCTACAATTTTTGCCACGTGATAGAGTTGATTAGTTGATAAAAATTTCTCTTTTCGCGACTTAATACAGTTGTAAAAATAATTCGCTCTTGAACACACACAATAATTTATTTATTAAATATTCTACCAACGGCATTGATTAAAGAGGATATTTCTAATTAATTTCCAACGAAGCCATGAACGCCATTAAGAAACGACTGCAAACGCTAAAGCTCGAGAAAGATCTCGCGATGGACAAGGCTGATCTGTGCGATCAGCAGGCGAAGGAGGCAAATCGGAGGGAAGAAAAATTGAGAGATGAGGTTCGCGAACTGGCGAAAAAGTTGGTGCAAATGGAGCATGATCTGGAAGTAAATAAGGCTCAACTGGTAGAATCAAATAGGAATCTCGAGATAAAGGAGAGGATTTACATCGTGGTGAGTGAATTGGACGAAATGTATCACGCGTGTTCACAATTCGATCTACCTTTACGTAATTTATAAAATTGCAGACGCAGTCGGAATTGGCGGTGCTGAATAGAAAAATGCAGCAGTGCATGCAGAATTTAGAAAAGTCGGAGGAGCGACGTTTGTCGGCTCAAGTGAAGCTCGCGCAAGCCATGGAAACTGCTGAAGACGCGAAGCGGTATAAATATTCGTGTTTCTATGTCACATATATATTTTTTTATAAGCTCTGTGTGTAAAATTTTTAAAATTATCACACGTATAGCTGACATATAATTTTATAATAATAACTGTCGTACAAAAGCTTTTAAAGCTGTAAAGATTAAACTTTTATTAATATCGTCGTTTTTTTTTTGTGAAAGATTTTATGAGCTGATCGTAAAATTATTCTTACTTAGCATCTGCAAAGTCCTGGAGAATAGAAGCAAGCAGGATGAGGAGAGGATGGACCAACTGATGGCGCAATTGAAGGAAGCTAGGCTCATCGCTGAAGACGCTGATACGAAATCCGATGAGATTTCGAGAAAATTAGCGTTCGTCGAGGACGAGCTCGAAGCCGCGGAAGAAAGAGTTAAATCGAGCGAGGCGTACGCGATTTTCTAAATATAGAGACTGCGTTCTTTTCGGGCTGAACCCTTTTCTCGCTTCTCTATTTTTGGTTTAAACGGAAATAACGTATCTTATTTTTGAGAACGTTTTACATTAAAATTTCTTTTCTATATATATTCTACATACTTTATTCATTTATTAAGTTGTTTGTAAAAGCTTTTCTTAATTATTTAAATTTCTTAATTATTAAAAGAGCTTATGTTTGACGTAAGATGTTATGTTTCAGGAAAATTCTTGAAAGAGAAGACGAGTTATTTATCATTGGCAATATATTCAAGTCCTTGGAGGTGTCCGAAGAGAAAGTAGACATTTCTTTATGCTAACAAGTTTATATCTTTTTTATATGTTCAAAAATTAAGATTATAAAAAAAAACTGTTTATTGCAGGCTAACCAAAGAGTGGAGGAATTTAAGACGCAGCTGAAGGAATTGAAAGTGAAACTGAAAGCTGCTGAAAAGCGTGCCATAACCGCCGAGAAAACTGTCAAGATATTTACGAAGGAGCTGGATAAGAGGGAAGGTAATAATCTGTATGCTGTATGTTATATATATATATGCACCTTTCATAGATTTAAAATTTTCAAGCTCGTCGAAAAGCGATAATCGATTGTTATAAATAAATTATCGTTAGATTCACGTTTCAGATTATCTGCGGAAAGAAAAGGAAAAATACAAATACATCTGCGACGATCTGGATTCCACGTTTTCGGAGCTCACGGGATATTGAACTTCGCAGGTCGCACTGTTCGATTGTATCATTCTAATCGAGAGATTTGCCTTGCGCACAAGAACATAAATTATATACTCTCGCGTTTATCGGAATGTCTCGTGAGGTTCACCCAGAAAATTGACCCTATGTTACTTTACACGATATCAATTTATTTAATTTTCGATTCTACGATCGACACAATGCATCGAAATGCCGTACCACAGATTTAATACATTTTTAAATTTAATCGACAATTTTCATTGTAATCGTACAACCTCCGATCGCAGAACGGAGAAAGAATTTGCGAGCCTCCTCTCATTTCACGGAGCTCTCTTTCTTTGCGACGACTCTTGCACAATCTCGCGCCACGATTGGACCGTCCGCGCCTTAAGTATAAGCTTTTCCACTCTCTACAACGACGCAATTAATTCGTAGCTACAGTAACAATTGTCCATTTGATTTGTTCGCTCGCCTCCTCCATCCTTTACGTAGATGTAACAATTAAGGTATATACTCTCCGAGCTGCACGGATTATATCGCATACGATGACGGGGATGGGGGGAGGGGGGATGCACCGAGTTGTGTCACTGCATCATCCTTCGAGGACCATTGTAATTATCCGCGGTATACAAATGTGAAAACCGATCAAAAGTACCTTACCGTGATCTTAAAGTATCAAATTGCAATCGGATAAAATAGCAGGCGAGATTCTGCCCGCAAATCCAAATTAGCTTCGCTTCGACAAGTTGTGCGCAGTAAAAAAATTCGTTGATCAGACTTGTTCGCGATCGTTGATTAGTCGTCCTTACCCGCGATGGGAATGAAGAGAACTGGTCCCTGAAAGGTTTTTCTTTTTTTTTTTTTTTTTTTCAGCAAGATAGATGACAGAACTCGGTCGGTCCATGACGCAAGAAAAATGTACAAAAATCGTATCGGCGAAAAGTCGTAACCGCGGCAACCGCGTCCAAGAGCAAGACGGCGAAATCGCACTTCGTCCCCTTCGAAGATTGCTCTATCGAATTTAATCGAACACTACGAGTTTGATTGACGTGCTTCCCTTATTATATACATTAACGTACGCGTCCGCGCATATCTCCACACGCACGCGTCCCGATGCCCGTGTAGTCAAACATATTGTATATTCTACATACGTATTATCTATCGGCCTCGTCTTCGTAGTGTCGCGCACTACTTTTCTTCCTCGTAACCTAAATCGGCAGTTAATTGCCTCGCAATAAATCCGAAATTCTAAGCGTCGCTTTAACATTACGGACATGACTAGAATTTCTTAATTTCCCCTCCTAGACTTCTCTACTTCGTCAGGTCAAAGTTACCGTTGTCGACATGTCGTGTACATAACAGTAGTGTACAATAAATTCGGGAGTAGCTTCCTTCGCGCTGAAATAAAGTGGAAGTACGTACGCCATCACAGAGGTATCCGAATGCAAAGCATCCGTACTTAACTATGTGTAGAGTGACGTTTATCGGCGTGAAAAATGGGAAAGGCCGAAAGGTTTGTCCTTTGTGTTAAAAACGTCACTGTGATCTCGGTAAAAGTTACAAAAAACTGCGTGTTTCTTTTCTTTCGTTCCGGAATGTACAAAATGATTTCAGTTTTTGACCCCTCGGGGGTCAAATCGCGGAAGGTGGTCTGCGGAATGGCAGTGTCGTGGACATATTCATCGTACGTATTGGAAGCTCGCGGCGCAGCAGGATGCGCGCGTAATCAATTAAATCTAATGGCAATTTTTTTTTCTTTTCGCAGTACTTTCGAGTTCAGTCTGAAAAGGAGAGTTTCGCTGGTACGACTTATTGCATATTATAGTAGTGAGATTGGTCGCGTCGGATCACGAAGTCTCGAAGGTGCACGACATTACAAGAGAGAGATTTGAAGAAGCGGAGAGCCCGAGTTCGCGGCTCTCCCCTCAAGCGCCCCGAAATTGTCTTTCTTTCTCTCTTTTTTTTTTTTATATAGAGCGAAAAACAATCAGCCTCGTACTCGATCCCTCCGATCGATTAACGCGCTCCGCGTGCAGGAAAACGTTCTACATAGAAGTCTTAGGTTTAATAACGGACTTAAAGTAATCAACGGTACTATACTCGTACGTATATAAACTTTACAATGCAACAGAGCCCAACCGTTCAACGATCCGTCATTTTTTTTTCTCTTAGAGGACTCGGAAGTCCGGTCTCTTCTCCTTTCCGTTCTCATCCCAAATATTCGTAATAACACGCGCGCACCGAACACAGAACGAGCATAATTTTCAGAATGGCGAGAGCTTCGCGAGCTGCTTCATATATTTATGGAAGGCGAGAAGGGAGATCTTATTAAATATTGCGTCAATAATGTGAACGAAATCTAGACACCGGAAAATAAAATTATAGCAATAAATAAAATTAAAATGATCAGATATAAATAGCGATATATTAATATAACAAGCAAATAAAATAATAGACAAATAATTAGTGACTTTCTATATCATTTCAGATGAATGAATAAACGAATGAAAATCTTACAGCCTTACTTGCAAGATGTATTCTTATATATATATATCATAATATATAGAATATATTATAAATTTATGTTATATATGTATATTATGATAATAAAAATTCTCGGAAGAATTAAACGAGCCGATGAAATTGATATAAGTGAAAGGGAATTATTTTTCGGGTGGAAGCAGATGCAGCCTGCCATCTCTCTTGTTCATGATACGCGAGGTACTCTCCCGTGCTCTGTTCGTACGATTAAGTCTTTGGTCTCGAATTGGATCGCCCGCCGGCGAAGCGACTCGCAGCGGTCTGAGCAAATTGTCGTTTTGGCACGCACACGTATACACGCGATTCGACGACATCATCATCCACGCATCCTCGGACTCGGACTCACTCATACGCCTCACGCACTCTGCACGCACGTGTATTATCTCGCGTCGCGTCGTAGACAAGGAAGAGGAGAAGCACGTTATGTACTTAAAGATACTTTCGACTAGCTCTCTCTCGATCAGCGAGGACACACGTTTATAGAAGAACAGTTTACAGGGTGTCGCGTTTTGTCACAAGTATATATCGCTGGATATTGTAAAAAGTGGCGTCTCGAACGTAAAACTTTTTTTACTTTGTAAAAATTGAATTATAATAATGTAATTTATGATAAAAAGTTTGAGGGGTTAGATTTTTCGCGTGGCAAGAAATGGTCTTCTTTTATTCGATTCTATGTGCACACGCATACCATGCGCTCTTCTATACCTGCTTATCCTCATTGTCTCGATCTTCTCCGCGAACTTTATTTATGCACGCCTCTCCCTCGATCGTCAATTAACGAGAGATGTAATTATTTACTTATCGTCGACAGCAGGTGTGGCAGTCGAATGGGCCCTACGAATGGCCACGAGGAAATTTCTCGAAGAGAAGAGATCAATTTACCTACAATCTTTGGCCCACGGGGGTTAAGAGAAAAGGGGGAGCTACCGTGGGAGGGGGTGGGCGACAACCTGGGGGGAGGGGGCAGATTAGACGGCGATGGAATAATCCGAGGAGGGATTATTCTGAGTGCTTGGCCGCGACCACAGAGAGCTCCGCAGCCCCAGTTTCAGCTTCTTCAGGGAGTCGATGTCGCACTCGGCCTCGCTGAGTTCCGGCCGGTCGCCGTTCCCCGGCACAACCGCCCCCTGATTGCCGCCGACAAACGCGGTCTCCGCGACCGAGATCGGCGGCAGTAGCGTGCGTAGAGAGCTCCTGCTGGGAACATGCCATCTTACGAGACAGCCAAAAGAAACAGTTTACTAGAGGATGTTGCGAATGAGTATTTTGCGGTAAGGGATCAATCAAGCGATCAAATAAAACGTGTGCGCCTCTAAAAGTGGAATTGATTATAAATTGTACTTTAGTCGTTACCTTGATCGCCCCCTTCGTGGCAGTGACTTCTGCTCGGACATGGGAGAAATGTCCGAAGACGTGCTCGACGTGCCGTGATAGATAAAGTCCGAGACCGCGCGAACTGAAATGAAGAACATTCAGAGATTAGAGAATGCCGACGAGCCGAACGTTTTAATAAACATCAAGTCGTAACTATGTTTTCGTACTATGTTTTAATTTTCCAGCGTCCAGTTGATTCGACGACTCCGTGCGCGAGCTGATCAGTTGATCCGGGTCAGACTCGCTCTCGTCGCTCTCGACATCGCCTGGGGTTTGCTGCTTTCTCTGCTGTCGCCTTCTCGACGAGACGCTCTTCATGCTCTGCGCAGATTGGATCTTTGTGTGTGTATATGTGCGTGCAAGATTTATAGCAAATTTGTTTTAATTTTCGTATTGATACGGATTATTAATTAACAATTTATACAAATTAAGTATTATATACATGTATATATAATATTTAATATATATAATATACAATGTGCACTAGTACTTAAATTTAGGTAGTTTTTATACGCATCCTCTTTAGATAAAAAAATATATCTTTTTATGTTTATAAAAATTTTTCTATATTAGTAATTTTTCTATATCAAGTCAAAATTCTTATGATTTATATAATAATACTTTGGAGTGAATAATTAAAGTAAAAGGAGGAAATGATGTATACCGCCGCCGCCGGTGGAGGGCTCGCGCACCCTTCGGTCATGGCGTGCTCGTGATACATGAAGCTGTGCAGAAGAGTGTTGTTCGGGTGGAGACCGGCCGCCGTGGCCTCCGCCGCGCCTCCCAGTCCGCCCAATGCGCCCAACCCTGCCAGGCTTCCCCCGCCACCCTCCGAAAGCTGGAACGTAGCGTACGGCGAAATGTCCTCCGCTGTCTCTGTAACCCATTAGAGGCATTGCCTACCTTTCAAATCGCGTCGGGCTAACTGTCTCAGTCGTCTATCCGTTTCGATTTTTGCATTCACGTGCGAAATATCAGATAGAATGTTAGATAGAAAAAAAATGTTCAATCTACATTAATTGATTCTGTGCTTTAAAAGCGTGCGCTTTAAATGTTATTTGTTTAAGTTTCATTTCTCTTGTAAGTCTTACATTATTATGAGCGGCGCTAAAGCAGCCGTCTTGTACCTGCGCAACAGTAATTAATGCCAAACAGTACCAAACCTGATGGTTGTCCATATCGTAACAAAGGTTCACCTGGAATCTTGTCGGGCCCCGCACCCGTATTCGCCGCTTGTTGCAATGCCACCTTATGTATCGTGGCATAATAACGTTCCCGCTGCGTTTCTGCATTCTGTTGATTTTCCTGCGACTCCTTCATCGGTCGTTGCAGCTGACCTCCCAAGTATCCTGGTAAACGCATTCTTTCGTTAACTCTCTCAATTTTATTGGAATATTAAAAAAATATTGAAAGATATTCGACAAGCCATTTCGTTTCTAGGTGAAAATTTTTCTTAGAAATTTTTATATAATTTTTCATATTGAAGACTTTTGATAAAATATTTAAAATTTCTTTGTAAGTTTTTTTTTTTAAATTATAGCATTAGAAATATCAGAAAATACGAAAATTTCTAGAAAAGATTCTTTTTCATATATGTTCATATTTTTCAGATTTTATAAATTTTCTTTAGAAATTACAGAATGAGAATTTCTTACAATTAGAATATTATTATCCGAATTCACATAAAAGATTAAAAACCGGGAGAAACGGAGAGAGACGGGTAGAGACGAGTAGAGACGGGGAGAGACCGGGAGAGACGGGGAGAGACGGGGAGAGACGAGTAGAGACGGGGAGAGACCGGGAGAGACGGGGAGAGACGGGGAGAGACGAGTAGAGACGGGGAGAGACCGGGAGAGACGGGAAGAGACCGGGAGAGACGAGGAGAAACGGGGAGAGACGGGAGAGACCGGGAGAGACGGGGAGAGACCAGGAGAGACCGGGAGAGGCGAAGAATGTTTCTATTGTGAAATAAAAAAAATTCGGTTTTTTTAATTGAAAATTATTTCAAAGTTTTAATAAAATAAGATTTATATTACATTATAATAAAAATACAAAACAATAAATAGAAACAAATTAATTGAGTACAGTGCCAAAGGCAATAAATAAATAAAGTAAGTTAGAAGTACGTGAATAAATGAATATTAGATTTATTAAAGATAGATAAATGCTTATTCAAAAATAAAATAAAAAGAGCAACAGTAAAGCAAGGCTCTTGAAAGTTAAACAACAAAAGCAAAGAAAATTTGAAAAAAACGTAGCATAAGAATAGAGAGCCACAGCAACGCGTGGCAGGGCATAGCTAGTAGTATATAAATAGAAAAATTAACGATCAAAAGTATTTCAGACAAAAGAAAAATCTGAGAGACGATAATCAAATGAACTCACTGTTCTTCCAGCGTAAGGCGACGATCACCGCTGCGGCGACCAACGCGATAGTAGCAATGAGGAACGGCAATATCACCTTAATATCTGTGTAAAACGGCATGGCCGACGTCATCCCGCGCTTCGACAGCCCTGGCGGTGGTATTTCTGCAAAGTTACAGGAACACAGTGCTTTTGGATATAAACCTTTAAATTAAGTTTTATCGGACGGCGCAAATGCATCTTCAATCACCGATCACCAGCTTCCGATGAAAGTTGCGCTATATTTAGTTTTCATGCATCGACTTGATCTATCTTCAAACTTACCACCCTCCTTCGTCAACGTGACAAATGTGAATTCGGCCTGATTGCTGCCGGCCACGTTGTGAGCTTCGACTTTGAGCTGGTAGACCGAGCTGGGCGTTAAATTCGTTACGACGAATCGTCGTTGCATCTTGATATTATTCGACACTAGAGTCCAATGAAACTCATTTATTGGCCTGTACTGTATAACGAAATATTTTATCGGACAACCGTTATCGGGCCAGACGTGTAATCGCAGCACCAGAGTGGTGGAATTAGGGCTGAGGAAGGCGGCTGCCGGTGGGATTCCCGGGGCTTGACCCTGAGTTCGAACTGAGAGCACCGGCGACGACGGACTGCTGCCGATTTTATTATGCGACGTTAGATACAACTGATACGTGTTGCCGCACAGGAGTCCCTGATAAAAAAAATTACAATTGTATTTTCTTCGTATGTCTATTACTTTCTATCAATTTAATTTCTATACGGAAGAAGTGATTTTGCTGAACTATCTAAAAAGTTAGCTGAATGAAATTAATTTTGGACTATCAAAATAATTATTATGACAAATGTTCAAGCAACAATAATGAGTAATATTGCAAAGTTTTGACACTTTAGCAAACCAGTTTGAGAGTATAGTATAATTAATTAATTACTATAAATTTTACATATTTTAGATATTTTAGCAAAACCATTCTTTTTATGTTAACTAATGAAAATTTTTGACAACTTTATTTTTAATTAAATTTCTAGAAAAGATACATTCTTTTTCATATGTTCATATTTTCAGATTTTGTAAATTTTCTTTAGAAATCACAAAATGAGAATTTCTTACAATTAAAATAATTTATTAAATTCATATTTATTATTCATACTATAAATGAGTAATTTGCTTTTAAAACTGTGACTTAATGTTATTTTATAAGGTTGTCAAATGTGACTGTGCAAAATTATTTCTAACATGGATTTGCTTGATTAATAATTTTATTAAATTAAAAAATATGTAAAGTCTTATAATCATTCTGTTATCTATCCTTGGTTTTATTTATTATCAATTTATTATTTTTAGGCTTTTTTTAACATTAAAATAAAAGCAATTTTTTTCTTACAATGTAAAAATTTTTTTCTATAATAAGAAACGTGTTCCAAATTTTGTATAGTTTTTATGATGAGTCTTGAATAATATTATTATAATGTAAAATTTGCGTCTTATATACTATTAGTATCTTAAAATTTACTAAAGCAATTAACATTTTTTCATCAACAATTAATATAACAATGACGATTAATTATATACAAATTAATCTTGGCCAAGTTTACCTTTAGTTCATGGCTGGTAGCATGCCGAGATAACGGTAACTCATCAAGGGTTCCATGAGTAGTTCGATAATACAGCGTATAACCCGTCAAAGGCGCACCACCGTTATACTCGGATTTCCAATGTAATAACACGCTGCTCGAGGTAGAGCTGGTTACGTACAACACAGGAGCACTAGGCGGAACTGCAACACAGTAGATTTTAGATCGCGGTGTAGTCCAGACTACAATAATATTCTGCCGAATTAGAGTCCGCATAGTAAGTTCATTAAAACCTATTCAGCAGAATATTAGCACCGTAATTGTAACATTGCAGCAGTGACATTACATTGTAACTAACAGCAAATAATATTGTGATATTAGAACACATACAATAACGTTTTGTTATGTAAAATTCCTGCCTGCTCTATTGAAGCTTTATTAAAGCGTCACAAAAAAAAAAGAAGAGAAAGTAACGATTACCTTGCACCGTGAGTGTGTAGTGCAGCTTATCGCTGCCCTGGGAGTTCTCCACCTGACAGGTGTAATTCCCGCTGTCCTGCGACTGCAGATTCGACAACACGAGCTCCCCGGTCGTCAGGATCTGCACGTTCCTGGCGGAATCGGTGCGTATCTGCTCCGTGTTGCCCTTGTACCAGTCCCTTGTCGGATCCCCGACCGCGTTGCACGCCAAAGTCGCCGAGCCCCGCCACGGACGCACTACGTGTCCGCCGAAGGACGTGATCCTGGCTGGCACTCTGTTCGTCGGCACCTGCGCCGCGACCCGCGAACTCTGACCCTCGCCCATTCGGGTGCTACCAGTCACCCAGAACTGATACTCCACGTGCTGCTGCAAGTCGGTCGCCTCGAAAAACGTGCTCGTCGCCGGTAGCGTCTTTTTGCCGTGATTGAGCTCCTCCCGTCCGTCGACGACTCTGCGGAATTTTTTTTTATTATCCTGACAAACTGCGGAAGTCCGATACGAGATAAATTGCAAGACCAGTAGCTTTCACAGGCACTAGGTACGATACAAATTTTGATTTATTAATTTTATTTTTATCTTACCGTGTATAAAGATTGTATTTCGTAATAATTCCGTTTGGCTCGAGCGGCAGTAGCCATGAGATAAGGAGGGCCTGCGGTGAACTCACGACGACTTTGATATCAGCCGGACTGCCCGGCACTAAATAAAAAAATAAGAGAAAGATATTTATTAAAATTATGTGTCGAAAAAAAAGACTACTTTAAGAATCAAACGAATTACCGTCTTCCTCCGTCTGGCAATAAATCATCGCGGAAGGCACACCGTCGCCAATTCTGGTGTAAGCCAAAACCTGGATAGTATAATTGGTGTACCGCCTAAGTCCAGTTAGAACCGTTGTCAGGGCGCTTGTTTTACGAACCTAATCACGGAATTAATGAATTAATTAATTGAGATAGGATACGGAATATACAATTAATTTGGCAGGATAGCCACCTCCATCTCGTCCACCCCTCGCCACGCGTCCGCCAAAATTGGTTCGTAATTCAATTTGTAGCCTTGAATAATGCCGTTGCTATGAGTGCTGGGCGGGGGTTGCCAGGACACTTGCAAGGACTGGGAGGTGAGTGCCGCGCATCTCACGTCATCCGGCGGCATGCTGGGAACTATAAACGAGCATTCCGGGCGATTATTAAAGAAGAAGAGTTAGGAGACAAGTAAGAGAGCATATGCATTTAATAATCACCGTCTTCCAGGGTCTGCGTGATCAGCGGTTCACACAGAGGACCCGGGCCAACCTGGTTGTAAGCTCGGACGACGAGGGTATATCTGGTGTACGGCCTAAGACCTGTAAGTCGAAGCTCCCCGCCGCCTTCCTCTCCGTCGCCCGAGACGGAAGTGAAGTTATACGATGGGTTGTTCGAGCTGAAATAATAATCTCCTGACTATTGGTTCGTTCGTCAAGGAATGTATTTATAATCGTTGAAAAAAATTTTTTTTTTAGATATCGAAAAATATAATCGAAGTCTGGATGTAAGTTCAAATTTAATTTCAATCGATCTTTAAAGAAACGAGTTGTATTATTGATTACGTTTATATTTCTTGTCTTAACTTAGGGTTGCACCATAAAATAATGCAATATAAAAAAGTAAATACTTTATAAGATTGTTAATATATCACTTTAGTATTTTAATAAAATAAAAAAAAATAAAAATTAAAGAACAAAATACATCATCTTTACTGTTTTTGATAAAGTATAAATTTTCAATAACCCGTAAATTGCCTGGGTACCACGTGAAGCATAGTTTATATAGCTCATATTGTAATACAGATCATTTATATCTTATGAGCCATAAAAACCCAGTTTTGCTTTGAAATACATCGAGGGATAAAATTTTTCTGATTACCTCGTTTCCTTGTAACCAACATTGAAGCCCTGTATGTCACCGTGACGAAGCTCCAGCAGTGGGGGCGACCAAGTGACAAGAATCTCGGACGAGGAGAGCGATCTGGCCGCGAGGTTCATCGGCGGACCAGCTGGTTTCTGCGGCTCGGTTCTCACAATGAGCTCCGCCGAGGGGACAGATCGACCAGCTGGACCTTCCGCTATCACGCGTATAGTGTATCTCGTGGCGGGTTTTAAGTCGTCGATCAATGCCGCGTACGGTAAGGGTGGCCCGGTAAACTCTTGTTGCTGCCATATTCCGCCTAGCAATTCCGACGTTAAGATGTCAAGTGTTTCTCTCAAATATACTTTGCGTTATTGCAAATTTGGCAAAAATTAATTTTCGACATATTTAATGTAAAAATGTAGCTTTAAAAAAATTGTTACAAGACTGATTTATAAATATGACAGAGTTTATACCAATTTTATGTTGTATTAATCAATCTTATAATTTATTATTGTACGCGCGATACCGCAAGTTTAAAAACGGATTTCACGGTTACGCCAAAGAAAAGTATATCCAATTTGCGTAAAACAATATTGGTCAATTTACCCTCGCCCTCTTTGTATTGGAGGATGTACTTTAGGACCTCGCTAGTATCCTGCGACTTATGCTGCCACTTAACGTTAATGCTGCGACTGGCCACCATGGCAGTTTCCAGAGCGCTTGGCGGTTGGGGCGGCTCTAAAACACGCGGAATTCGATATTAATGCACTCGTGTGTCGATATATATGCATATAGCGCAAGAGTATCGCATTTGGAATTCAATTATTCTATATCGGGTGGGCGAATTGACCTACAAACTCGATATCGTACCTTGCACGAGGAGTTGCACCAGCTGCTGATCGCGGCCGTAAAGATTGTTCGCCTGGCAGAAGTACGCACCGCTGTCGGCGGCTTCCGCCGACGAGATTTGCAGTTGCGCGATGACACCGTCCGGTGTTATTTCCTGCTTCACTGCGACCCTTTATAAATAAAATTTATAGAAAAAAAAAAGTTTATTAAAAGCGCTCGGACGAAAAGGGAGGCACAACTATGAAATATTCATGTTGCCGTTGCATCAGAGGTGGTATGCTAATGCTTTTGGTACAAACTTCACCTTTGAACAACGGCATTTCAGCTGTTCTCTTGTTAATAGATGGATGAACGGATAATATTTGATCCTTTTAACCGCATATACGGCTCTCCTGAATTTTTTATGTGGGCGCGTTTCACATACGTTTGCCGAGTGCGTGTTCCCTATTATCAGCCCGAAATGCATTATTAATATCGTCGCATCTCATTTGCTAAATTCCGCGTGGCACGATCGATTTATCGAGACTAACGTGCCGCTCGTAATAAACGTTCCGTATCGAGTGACACGATAATCTAGCGAAAATCGTAGAGCGAGGATGGGAGGGTCGCGGAGATTTTGCGCCGCTTTAGTTAATTCATCGCGAGTATCGATTTTCACGCGCGGGTCACACAGAAAGAGACAGAAACATAGAAAGAGAGAGGGGGAGAGAGAGAGGGAGGAGAGAGAGAAAAAGAGAGAGAGAGAGAGAGTCCGTTCTACGATTCCATGGTTAATCTCGACTTACCGGTAATTCGTCGAGGGATTCAGTTCGCTTTTGCCGCCCTTCAGCCAGGTAACGGTAACCGGCTTATCGCCATGTACCTCGCAGTGTAGCGTCGCCGTGTCCCCTTTCTTCACGGTAACAAGCCGCGACGGCGCCGCGAAATACGGAGACGCTGCACAGACGCGAAGCAACAGAAAGAAAAGTCTAAGTTCAATGACAGGATTTTCACATTTACAAGGTAGACGCTTGTACCGTTAATATCACGCGTCGCGTGAAATAATCAGTTTGCAAAAATGTATAATATGTTTTTCTGCGTGATGCAAATTTACTTACAATTGACTTTTAACTGCACAACTTTGCCCAGTCCGCTTCCGATGCCATTGCTCGCGTGGCACAGGTAAAAGCCCTCCCTGTCCTCTTTCACGTGTTGCAGCAACAGAGTGCCGTTACTGAGGATCTTGGTGTAAGTTCTTTCGCGCAACTCCTCGTAATCACCGGCTTTGCTTCCTGTTAACAAGTACCGCGTGAGAGAATCGAACCGATCAAGTGCTCGATCTACTCGAGGCGAACGAAATTTTATCGTGCTTTCCTGGCTCTCGGAAAGAAGTGATTTTACAAATAGTATTACGAAACAAAGATTTATCTGTTTCGATCAACGTAAACATCGCGCGAGACAATTTTACATTGATCCGGGAATAGTAATCCTATATTTTTTTTTGTATAAAAACGATCACTTGGGGTGATTTTTACCATTCAGTTAAAAGTCATAGTTTAATTGTATATTGTATATTATTGATCGTATTTTTTTATTAATATCTAAGGACAATATGTACAAAAAAATGAAGAAGTCAGTTAATACAAACATCTGTACATCGCAGATTTTTGTTAAAAATGCAGATTTGAAAAAACATTTTTTTTTTAATTGTATAATTCCCATTTTATAACAATTTAAAATAAGGTTAACTAAGTCGCTATCAATAAAGTTATTTATATATGTATTTGTTTTTGTATGTAGAATTATTAAAGGTTTATTTTTATTACATTTATTTATTATATTACATATAAATATAAAAACTATACGAAGTATTTTTCAAAAAAAAAAAAAAAAAAAAAAAAATATATATATATATATATAAATAAAGGTAAATATTTGCAGCAACACGATATAAACTTTTTAAATTTATAACATAAACTCTTACATTTGATTGATTTTATAATGTAAACGATGTTTTTTACAGTCCAGCTAGTTTCAACAGATCACGCGAGACAGTTTTGCATGAAAAATAATCGGAAGTTTTTTTTGCATAAACACTCACTTTTTTTTTCATAAACACTCACTTGCCATTCAACAGATACTATAAATACACGAGTCATAACTTGTTCCTACTGTACAAATTCGATCTCGAAAATTTTCAAATAAATGGCAAGATTTTGAATCGGTAAAAAAATTTTCTGTGACGTGAGCTTTATTTCTTCGACGCTGTAAAAACCTTCCCGCATAGGGGGACTATTCTCGAATTAAAATGGCTTTATTTGCAATCGTCTCACCGGTGGCTTTTTTCCATACGATCGTCGGCGTCGGGACGCCCTGCGCCTGGCAGTGCAGCGCGACATGGCGGTTCCTCTCGACGCTCACGTCGGTCGGCTCGACGATCCATCTGGGCGGCACTGCAACGTCAGAGACAACCCGCTTTACGCAGATCCGTCACGCGTGCGTCAGCATTCAACTTTACTATTACGTCTTGCTTTACTGGTCGTTAGCGATTTAGAGACAGGTACGTTTTTTCATGATAGAGAGAAAGAGAGAAAGAGAAAGAGAGAGAAAAAGAGAGATAGAGGAAGCCGTGAAAAAGCGCGACGCAAACGAAAGAGAGCTACGTGAAGCTCATGTCGCTTCGACGCGCAACGCGCGACTTCTGCACGTCAAAGAGATCGAATCTCAAACGAACCGATAAAAGACGGCGCGATAGAGAGTAAAAAAGAGAGAGAGAGAGACAAAGAGAGAAAGAGAAAAAGAGATGTATCGAGTTAGATAGATAGAGAGAAGAGAAAAAGAGAGAAAGAGAGAGAGAGAGAGAGAGAGGACCTCGCGCGTGAAGCTACTATGCCCGCTCTCGTTTGATCTTCCCTCTTTGGAATACATGCTCTCTTCCGCGCGACCTTTCGCACTTTTCTCTTTTTTTTTCCCCGAATCTCCGCTTGACGCTTCGTATATATACACACGCGGATATAATTAGCGCGATGTGAAGAGAAACTGATAAAGATACTGAGAGAAGATAGAGTGAGAATGAAGGTAAGTATGCGGATGGGGGTCAGAGTTGTGGAGAGTCAGGGGGTAATATGAATCGATGCGAGGCGTATTTCGCGGGTGTCAATTGATATACGTATATATAAAGTCTCGTGTCATTCGCACGCCAGGCAGCAGCAGACAATTCACCTCTATGTTCAACACCGCAACAGGGCAACAAGGAAAGTGACAAGGGCGGGAGCAATCGATCATCTATTATCTGCAACGTTAAACTCTCCTAGGAGCTACCAACAAGGACAACGAAACGTAGGCGTCTCTATAGCGCGCGACAACATTACGTATAACAGCTCTTAGCTCACTTACGAAAGGAGAAAAAAAAAAAGAAAAAAAAATAGAAGAGTACAACGGAGACAGATGCTTGGTCGAAGTTTCTCGATCCGGCGCGAGATTTGCGTCGCGCATCGATTTGTCGACAAAGTCTTAAAGTGAGGGCGGGGTGGTACTTGTACGATCAGGTGTATTGTTTTGGCAGGGTTCTACTTCTTACTGTGGTGGTAAAAAAACGCTGCACAAGCGAGATACTGTGAGTGGGAGTTTCCAACGTTTTACAAGACGGCAAAGTATCGGCCACGCATCGATCGCGTGCGACAATATATAATAATATATAGATAGATAGATAGATATATATAGATATGTATGTGACATATGTAACGTGAGTATACAAATATATATACTCGAGCCCAAACGGTGGCGTGTGAAACAAGTAGAACTCTCGGAAATTGGTATGCAAAAGGGCGGGAAGTGTTTGGGTGCGGACCTCGTGAGAGGGTGGCGAATAATAATAATAATAATAATAATAACAATAATAATAATGATACCAATAATAACAATATATATGTATGTATAAGTACCCGCGTCTAACGACTAGTTCAATAAAGTACGAATTTAATTAATGATATACGTACTACTAGCCTACATTCTTTACCGGTCGCTGACGAGGCGAGGCGGAGGGTGCGCGCGCGCTCGGTATTCTTACGAGTTCAAGCTCTTGTGTATTGAGTACCACGCAAAACTTCAGATTCTTTCTATTGGCTATCGACAAGCTTAGGAGCTTTTTATCGTGCTCATAGGATCATTATTCTTGCACGAAGGAGAGCTTGCGGGCGCGTTACGCGAGCGTCCGGCAGCCTCGTCCCGTTGCGACGAAAGAAATATAAAAAGGAGAAAAAGAGATACGGACGGACAGAGAGAAAGAGAGAAAGACAGAGAGACGGAGACAGAAACAGAGAAAGAAAGAGAGAAAGAGTGAGAGAGAAAGAAAGAGAAAGTTGGTGAGAAAGCATGCAGAAGTGAGTAAAGGCTGCCTTCCAACGAGCCCAAAGAAGAGCCAGCGCAAAGGTCGGTGAAGATTGGTCGTGAGCGTAGTGGCACGTGCTCGCACTTGGGTGATCAAGATACTTTGATATATATTATTTAAATATAATTTGATAAACACACAGACACACAGAAAGAGATAATATATATTTACACGTAAAAAATATGCAGGCAAGTTTTGTGGTGTGTCTACGACTACGTAAAGAGATCATGCCGAATGAAGTATCGATGCTCATACACGCACGCACGCAGGCCAGAAAAAATCTTTTTTTTTTTTTTCGTTCTCATTTATATTTGTAGCTGCAGTTGTTGCTGTAGTTGTTGTAGTTGTTGTAGTTGAAAACGAGTAAAAAATAAGGAAAGGTGCAAACTGTTACCTTTATTATTCGGTCAAGTCAAGCAAACCTCGGGGGTCCACGAGATACCGACGCATTCCCAGAGAGCCAAAGCAACGCAAATGTAATACACACTGTGTCTGGGGTAAGAAGGATGGTCTCGGATGAATTCTGCGGGAGGGATTCGATAGGTCGGGCCTCGGAGGAGTGATGGGGGACCGGGAGATCGGGAGCGTAAATGATCGTGATCTCGCCCGGGGGTGAACGTGCTGTCACTCGAAATCTCGATGGTATCGTCTTTAAGCCGTGGAGCCAACGATCTCTCTAAATGTCACATCCTGGCGAGAACACAGCTATGAGATGAACTATGGTGAAGCGGGACCGAGTCAATAAGCGCGGTGATATGTCGATGGCGGTGGATGATGAAATGGCGGCTGAGACTGGAGAACAGGCGATGTGGGAAGCGATGAAATGGATGTTCAGAGGATGACGTCTGACCCCGACAAATTTCGAAATTTCACGGCATCACAATTACCTACGTCGCAGCTCGGTGAACATTTATTTAAGGGCTTCCTGATGTCAACTAGTTTCGAAAAGTTATTCAATTATTATTACGTGTTACGTACAGCTCTTGAATTTACGATATTGAAATCAATACTCGTAGGTGCTAAAGGGCTCGAACAATTTTCACAATGTGATCGAAATTCTTCTATAAATTTAGAAAGAAAAAGGAGATTAAAGATTAGAGATGTCATTCAATTAGCCGGGGTGAGGCGGTCGGGGAAAATGGTAAGGGGATTATTAGGAATGTTAGGATAAGGGTTGGCGATCATCTAGTTACCTTTTACCTGTAGCTTGGCCGTGTACCTGACCTCGGCGGCGGGGTTCGCGGCGACGCAGGTATAGTCGCCGGAGTGCTCGGCCGCGAGATTCGTTATACTCAGGAGGCTCGAGTAGGGATCCAGTTGGGAGACGTTTGCGACGGATGCCAGATTCGGTGGCAAGGGAAAGGGGCTTTGGCCGTCTTTCAGCCAGGATATGGTTAGGGGTGGATCTCCCGCCGCGACCCCGCACACCGTCCGCGTCCGCATCCCCTCGGATAGTCCCTCTTGGAACGTAAATGGCTCAATAATAGGGGGTACTGGAAAAGGTCAAGAGAGAAGAGAGAACCATACGTGAGAGCAAGAAAAAGATGGCACCAAAAAAACGCAAGAACCTTGTAATACCAGGTATACGTGTTCTTTTCATATATATATGCATAAATATATATATATAGGTTTATACTGTGAGACGGTATGTGTATATATATATATTTTTTAGTTTTTTTTTTGCTTCTGTTCCTTCCGCTTCATATAAACAGTGGTACGTCCATGTATATGTAGATATATATATATAGAATATAATATGTATATATATGTAGAATATGTACAATAGAGGCAGTATAGTAACGTAGCAATGTAGAGGAGAGAGAGGGTGGCCCCGCCGCGGACCTGCCCCTGACGCCCTCACACCTTATACACTTAAATTGGCATTGCACACTTGCGCGCAGCATCCGATCCTCTCCAACGTAGAGCAAGTCTTCATCTTTCCGAAGCTACCGCATCGTTTCCCTCGAGATGTTCGAACGTGCTTTTTTTTTTTATTACATTTTCAGAGGAATAAAGTGACTTGTACGAAAATCTCTTCGTGTCTATCTCAAACGCTGTGTGCTAAGATTAAAAGACAGTAAAAAAACGCGAAAGAGATAGTTGTTAAACGCAGAGATAATTAATGAACATCCGGAAAGAGGAAACGCGCGGCGTCGCTCTCGAGAAGTCGAAGCGCAACTTTCTTTCGGGGAAGTGTGGGAGAGGTAGTGGGCGGGTATCGTGCATAAGGAAAGAGTCACGCTAAGCGTGAGCAATCTTTAGTTACAAGTCACCGAGTCTCTACGTTCCTTGGTGACGAGAAGTCGGCGAGGGTTCCGTCATGGATGCGCCCGGAAGCGCATTCAACGCCGCATTCAATGCTGCTTCGAATTTTGATCTTTGTGTTGCGAACACTCCAAAAACATTCACGGAGAACATTCCGCCGATCAATCGCGCATCATCTTCGCGGAGCGGAACGTAACGATAGCTGTTAATACGATAGAAAACGCGCGACTTTCTCCATGCGCAGCATCCAATTTCGGGCCTGGCCGACGTGATTTCACACGCACGCAACGGGCACACACGCGCACACTCAAAAACTCGGGCTGTCAGGCGGTCGTCGGGCAAATTGTAGGGGGCCTAGAGGAGGATTACCATGAACCACAAGCCGCTGCGTGTGCGATACCTCTGCGGCCACGTTACGGGCCACGCACGAGTAGTTGCCGTTGTGATCTGGAGATAAACTTTCAATCATCAGTATGCTATTGTACTGGTCCATATTGGTGACAGTGACGCTTTCCATCAGCGACGGCCCCATCGAGCGTCCGTCCTTGAGCCACGTGATGGACAGGGGCAGATCGCCTCTGGTCACTGAACACGTCAGGGTGGTGCGTTCGCCGAGATGCAGGTCGCGATCTGCCGTGAACGGGCTAATTTTGGGGGGAACTGGAATAATAACAACGAGACAGCTCGTGAGCGCACGTTACGATACATAGACGGCAATCGGTAGCATGGTGCGCGCGTCTCGGGCCTCCTTCCACGCAATCCTAAAACTTATCTATAACCACCCCCTAGCTTTTCGCATGGTGACCTCCTTTTGTCACCTTCGTTTTTTTTTTCCGATCGGATTATACGACGGCAGTCGTATTAATTCGTCGGTTTCCAGAGTCGTGGAACATCCTTTCCTCGTCACGATCGCCACACTTGCCATCTCGGATCGTCGTCTCCTCGGTCAGAACGGTCCACCTGCGACAATTCGTTGCCATAGGAAACCAAAAATGAGGCCTTACCGATCACCGCGACGTCCCCGGATCTTCTGGCGCTATGACCCTGCTTGTTCCTCGCCCAGCACGTGTACACCCCGGCGTCGCCCTTCTTTTGCACGCTGCTGATCATCAGGGTGCCGTCCGCGAGCACCTTCTGGCGCAGATCGTCCGGTAATTCGCGATTAGCTCTCTCCCACTTGATCTCCTCGATCGGATATCCGGCCACCGGGCACTTCAAGCGGAGAGTCTCGCCGGCGACGGCGGTCACTTTCGGGATCAGGCGTATGTACGGAAGTCCTGGACGGGAAACGTTCACGTTTACATATTTTCCTGGAGATCCTTTCCTAGCTCGAGGAGTTTCGAGCTAGCGGACGGAAAGCTATGATAAGATTGAATAAACAAATCGAATAGTCGGCTGGAAAACAGTCGTTACGAGATTTAATCTTTTAACGAAGACATTATTTTCGTGAAACGTGCTGCTTCTCTGGAAACTAAAATTTAAATTTGCAGCATTCTCGCGCTTTAATTAATGTCATGTAATAATTAAATGCTGATGATATCAGATTCTAATTTCGGGAAAAATACGATCATAGCACGGTTTACATGTGACGATGATTTATGGTCATAAATTAGTAATAAGTCATTAATCATCGATGCGACTACTCGATATCGAAAAAGCGAGAGATGAGCTACGATTTTGGTGATGCGGCTACACCGCGTGAAATTAATTATAATTTGTCTCACATTATGCAATGTGATAATTAACGGGAAGGTACGCACCGTAAACATTCAGTCGCGCAGCATGTGTCACCTTTCCCGCGCGATTTTCGGCAGTGCAGGAATACTCGCCTCCGTCCTCCACCATCACGTGGCTTATGTTAACGTGGGATATTACGTCGCCGTGCACCGTCACGTACTGGCCAATGACGAACCTTGCGCAACAATCAACGAGCGTTTGATTTAAAAGGCAATTCACGAGCTAATTCCCCGTGCGTTCGGTGAAATTTACAAAGGGCAATACACTGAGTATCCCGCGTGACGTTCGTAACTTTTTTTTTTTTTTTTCAATATAATAAAGGGGGAATATTTTAGCGTGCAACGGTTACAAATGTAATCGTGTTTTTCTCCGTCGCGATTGCGCCGCGAGGCAATGGTAATAAAAGCACGATAAAACTGAAGATGGCGAAATGATACGTGGACCCTTCACGGGGAGCGTTTTCGCATTTCTATCTGTTATCCGGCAGTCCGACAGCGGGCTAGACAGCTCTCAAATCGGCGCAATCTCGTGAATCTCTCTCGTGAGTGCACGCGAATCCCCGGAGTTATCGTTGCGCGTTATCGTTTAGAATTTGTCACGTTCCATCTCGATCGGACGGAGAATGAAACTACGACCGCCGGAAACTGGCCGTCCGGTCGCGGGCGAAGAGGGATATGAGCGATAACGGCGGGGGGAGAGGAAAAGAGATGGAAAGCCGGTGATAAAACGGGATACGATGAGATCCGCGAGATGGTGGATCCTTTACGCCGATCAGTCGTTAAACTGCGAGCGGAGTTTGCGCGTGTCACTTCTCTTCCCGATGGCGGTATATACGCGCCATCCGCGCGATAAATATTCCCGTTTCCGCCTGGGATATTACACCCGGAATTGCCGGTACGCGTATATATTATACGATCGCGAATGGCACCGTCAGAAATTATAGTTCAATTACGATAGTGATATAAACGATATTTAAGACGCCCCGCGCGCAATTTATGGTCCGTTCACCTTTTTTTTATTTCGGACACGTCGATTTCCGATAGCTTCGCCCTTTTCCCCCCTCTCCGAGTTCTATTAATAACGTTAATAGTAACACGTAGAGGGAGGTCGCCAATATTGGCATAGGCCTCCGAAAGCGGCACCCTCTTATTCCCCGGCAACTAAACATTAGGATCAATATTGACTCCATTGGTATTAAATGACGTAAAAAGATTCAGTGCTGGAAGGGTTAAGAAATATTATCAGTGCTTGTAGTGACCTTCCTTTATCGTAATAATAATTGAAGAAAACGGAAAACGTTTAATATATTTGACGAGAGATATACATAATAACTCAATGTCACAATCACGCACAAACGGCTGTTATTTTTCTCCTTTCCTTTCCACTTTCCCTGCCAATTTCGCGGGAATGTCATTAGTTACGCCAGTGAATTACGTGTGTGTTTTTTGATATCAGCTTCCCCCTCCCCCCTTCCCGAATGGCGGGCAACATGAAATAACAGCAAAATGTAGGCTATTTTCAGAGGATTGGGACAAACTTACCTTCCATTAGTCGGTAAGGGAAAACCGTCTAACGCCCACGATACCTGGGGTGTAGGATTTCCTGCGGCGGAACATTTTAAGGACACGGCGGGTCCTGGTTGGAGAGTTTGCTCGATGAACGAGTACAGCAGCACGGGCGGTGCGTCTGGAATGTTAACGTGTAAGGCAAGCTTAATTACGCGAAAGGGAGCAAATTTATGCCGCTAAACGTTACCGTTAATCAAAGTTGTTGCAACACGAAAATACCTGGGAGCGATCGTTCAAAGTTAAAAGAAGATAAGGAGGAGGAGGAGGAGGTGGAGGAGGAGGAGGGCGGGGGAGGGAACGAAGGAGGCGAACCATGTTTCCGTGATGTGGAATTAATGCAAATTCGATACTCCGGATAAACCAATTCCTCGCTCTTGAAAATTGTTACAAAGGTATACATTCCCGTGCTTATGTATCTCGCGGCCCGAGCTTCGACGTCTAAAAAAAAAAAAAAACTCCAGGTTGGAAAGTTTCATCCCCGTATACATCTCTGCGCTTTCCGTTATGAAAATGCGGATTATCAATACAATCTGCGCACCGAGTACCGCGACCCGGTAACAAAACGCGAATGCACGCAAGGGGAGCGAGAGGGTTGAACGACGAGAGGGTTACGAGCCGCGCGAGAAAAGAAGAAGTCGGACGAGAGGCAGCGCGATATTCCTGGATCCCGAAAGCCCGCCACGCCCAGCGCACATTTTCGCAGCGGAATAAGAGAGACAATGGGCTCGCCGTCACGGAAGCGCCGCTATTTCTCGTTGATGTTACCTCGGAGCAACATACGGAGAAAGGTCCCGCCGATGTGCGGCGGTACAGAGAAGATTCTCGCGAGATGGATTTTCGGCGAGAGATCCCGGGCTCGATTTTCCGGCCGCGCTCGTTAAATTAAAAGCGCCGATTAATTCCGCTGTCATTAGAAAAAGCTCCGCCTGTCGCAGCTCGCGTCGTTCGCGAAGGATTCGGGGAGGTCGCCCACACCCCCTCGGAGGAACGGAAACAGACGGGCTCTCGTCGTCGGAACGAATGAACGGATTCCCGGTGCCCTCCCTCGCGCCGTGTTCACGAGTCCGTGCGCAAATTGATGAATCCCGTCTCGATTCCTCCCGGCGATCATCAGATCGTCGTCGTCGCGGCACTTCCGGTCGATGAGATGGAATTTTAAGTGACGGCGATAGCGATCGAACGTCGGTTTTACAATACCTTGGAGGCGGAAGACGTTCGCCGCTCGCCCGGCAGGAACCGACGGACTCCTGCCGCTTTTACGTTGATTGTACATCCCGCGAATAATTAATATCCATCGTCGTCGTCGTCGTCGAGCAACGACGTCTGTCAAAGTGTACGAAAGTTAAGTCGCCGGCGAAATGATGGTGGAAATTGGTAAAAATATCGACCCGCCGTATACATTCGTTCGCGCGCATAATTATATTCCGACGTGAAATTCTTTCTTTTTTTCACTGTAACGCGATCGGGATTCCACCGCGGCGAGGATAATTGGATTTATACTTTTATTCCTTGCCCCCCCTCCCCTCCCGCCCTTCCAGCGGAATGTGTTCGACGATGTCGCGACTATTTCCGACGCGGAAGCGATATAATAAAAACGGAGCGAATTAAAGCGCTCGGACGTTAGCCTTCGAATCGCGTAAAAACGCTTTTCCGCGAAAAACGCGCACACAGAGACGCCGGAGCTACGCTCGAAACGCGAGGAATTCATTTTGAGTAATTTGGCAGTTCTGTTCGCTCGAGGAAATGACTTTTCTGCCGCTGGCTTCTATTCTGCCACCGCGTAACGTAGAATTCGCCCATTTGCCCCGACGGTTGAAATTGTAACAGGCGGAGCGTTTTATGTGCCGCGATACACGATATTCGCGAATTTCATATGTATTAGTATGAGAAAACCGAAAGACAAGGAGAAAGAGAGAGAGGTGGAGAAAGAGAGAGAGAGAAACCAGGTAAAAATTAATTTTCTCATCCGACTCACGTATATATTTCCGGATATTAAATCATTAATAATCAACCACCGATATCGATTTTATATTGGCAACGACGTTTCGCGCGAATCACTTCCTTCTCCGGCCAATGGGAAGGCGATCGAATCGATAAACCGCCCGCTAATCGCGAGAGCGCCGCGCCGACCGCGTCGAGCGAGAAACGCTTGAATTTCGCGAGATGCATCTCGCACAATTTGCCAGGCGTTCTCTTCGGGCCTCGGAAATAACTCTCTTTTTTTGTTCCCCCCTTTTTTTTTTACAGTCGCTTCCGACCTAGCCACAGTGCCGCAACGCGCTGGACCGCTTTTCTCATCCTCGTCGTCCTCGCGCACCCGCGAAATTGCATCGGCGGTGAGCTTTGTCCCGCTCGCTCGCTCGCGCAAACCGTGGCCGTCCTCGCCGTCGGCGTTCGCTCGCTCGAATTCTCTTTGACGTAAATTCCGTGCATTACTGACGCTGACGAGCGAGAGACACTAACTTCATTGTTGTTTCAAAGGCCTTTCCTCCCTGCTGGCCGCCATGGCCCTGGCCCTGCCTCGCCACCCCGAACGCTCCCCGAACGATCGGTCTAGATACACAGGGTGTGTCCGGCCACGCGATACGCCGCGTAAACTGCATATTAACGACAACACGCGGATTCCTCGCACGAATTTTTAATACGTTCCGCGAATTTAATACTTCCGCGCGAATCACCCGTCTCGTTACGGCGTAATCGAGACTTGAAATTTCCATCGTCGAATATTCCAGAAGCAAAACACCGGGATTGAATCTCCACCGGGGCACACAATCCGTTTGAGGCTAATTAAATCCCGCCGACAAAGTTTAATTCGTGAAAGAGAAATTCTTTTAATACCCTACATTAAATATTTCTGCAATTAGAATTGTGTGCTCCCTCTTTTTTCCTCCTCCTTTTCACTGAGAAAGCGACTCTAAATTCATCGGGGAATCTATTATTGAGGTCGAGATAGAGCGTGCGAAAGAGAAAGGTGGACGCTCAACGTCGCGGAACGCCTCCGAGGTAGGATGAGCGACACGAGGGCCGGGAGTGCACAGCTGCAAAACGAGGTAAAAGCGCTGTAAAAGAAGATCCCTATCCGCTTCAAAGTGGTGCCTACCCTTCGGCCGGCAGCTCGGCACGCGGCCGCCGCCTCTTTGCCGAGTAATCGAGTTCTGTGTAATTTGATAGGTAGTATAACGCGGGCTGTCGATCGGTGCGCAGTGTCTCCTCTCTCTCTTTCTCTCTCTCCCTCTCTCTATCTCTATCTCTATCTCTATCTCTCTCGTTGGGACACCTTTGACAGCGCCTTTCGAGGATGACACGAGAGAGCGAGAGAGATAGAGAGAGGGAAGGAGACGCGGGTCAATATCCTGGCGCAAGGAGATCAGGCCACCGTACTAGACGTCGCCGTTATTATATGGGTTATCTCTGGGGGGATGATGCTACTACACGCTCACTCACACGATCGGAAACGCCATTATTAGTACTTTCCGCGCGCGAAGCACGAAGGAACGATCGTTATACGCTGAGCCTCTTAATAGCAAACGTATTTAATCGACGAAATGTGTGTCTCTACCCTCGCGCCCGAGTGGCTCGAGTCCTCGCTCCCTCCCCCGTCGACAAACTAAAGTTAAACCATCCTTATCTACGTAACGTTTCTCGCTTGAAGACAAGACGCATGATGCCCTTTCGCGACGCTACCGAATTAGTTGAGCCACTTAGCGCGTTCCAAATGTAGAACTTGGAGATTTGCAGGGAAATTTTCTAATTACTTCGCGTCTAATTTTTGTGTTTTTTTTTTCTTTTCCATTAAAACGTCGTCGTGTCTGTTCTTCGAAATTCGAGCTCGCATAGCTCGCTGGTCCCGCGATTCGTCGCAGTGGACGGACGGATGCGGAAGAAGGTGTTTACATACCGCCCAGTTGGAGTTCCGCCGACGCTTGAGCGGTGTCGCCTTCCGATCTTCTCACAATGCACTGATACATGCCGCGGTCCTCCCTCCCGATTCCATTCAGCTTCAGTAATTCCGACTGCCTTCCCGAACCTGGAAGTTGCCGGCCGTCCTTGTACCACGTGATAAAGTGCGGTCCAGCCTGCGGATGCGTGCCGACCTCGCATCTGAACTCCGCGTTGCCTCCTAAGTGAACGCTCAGCAACGGAGGCGTCACCTCCACGTGAAGAGGCGCCGTCACAATTAACCTGAGATTGCAACAGAGACGCCGATATCAATTGAATTTTGATTCGTAACAACGGCGAAATCAGCGTGTGTCATCTATATAAAATTATCCAGCTAATTTAAAAATAAAATCATCTTTATCTTATATAAGATACATTTACGTGTAATTTACTTTATCTTTATCTAGACAATTTAAGTTATCTGTGAGCACTGAGTAAAATGATGTAGCGATTTATAACGAGATGTCACAATTGAAATGTTGGGATAAATAGCAAATGGACTTTAAGTGGTACAAAAGGTTGGGCTCTTTAGTAATTTATTTAATAATTTCAACTTTCATTACCTGATTTCGGCGCTCGCCTCGCCACCAGGATTAGAAGCGGAGCAACGATACACCCCGCTGTCCTCTAACGTTACCGCCTCGATGGCCAGCACTGAACCAAGAAGTCTGGTTCTGGGTCCGGAGAGTACCAGCATTGGCTCTGCTCCTGTTTGCGCGTACCACCTGCAAGCGAGAGCATCGAGAATGCTTTCAACTTAATAACGTCCATAAACGTTGCTATGCTTTCCAAGAATTTATCGCGGAGTGCATGAAATAATAATCTTTAGAAAGCATCTACATTATATATAAATATAATTATGAGTAAAATTAGAGAAACATATTAAATGCTTCAAAACGTGGTAAAATAACGTAGAAAGACCTGTTTCATTTTGCTAATTAAGTGAAAAAAGTGTTAATATATCATTTGCCAGGATCGTGACTCAAATGCGTGGAATGGTAATAAATTTAAGAGATTTAAGGTGTCGTTTTAAATGCAGTTTATATCGCAACACGATTTCTATTGTTATGCTCGATCGATCGCGCATATAATATTCTATTCTCGCGTTCGCTTTTAACGCTCGCCAAGTTCGCGGCATAATCGATTTTCAGCGGAGTCGTTACAGCCAGCTCGATCGGGTTCAAGTGTTCGATGACAGCGTATAGTTTGACACAATCTCCAAATAGCTTGCTCTCGCCCTCTCTCATTCTCCGCCACTTTGCCCGCGTGTCCTCCCTTCTGTCTCTCGCACTCCGCCTCGTTGACGAATAATTTTTCATCGAAAGGCAAAGCAGTTGGCACACGGCAAAGAGGCGGCGAGAGCGGCACGAAAGGGGAGAGCGGTTCAATTTCGTTGGCTTTTCGGATACGTCGACCTAGAAACGACATCCAGCAGCGTTTATCCCCAGGATCCTCTCTCTATGGAGTCACTGACAGTTCGCGATCGGACAGCACGCGAGGACTTTGGATCAGAGACGTTCAAGGAGGATTCTCTGGCCTTTTGCATTCATAATTTATCAAAGAATTTTATTTAACTCGGAATTAGAAATGTAACACGAAGCTCCGGAGATCTCGTAGAAAAATTTTAACAAATTTAAGAGTTGTAATGCAAGCAATATAAAAAATTGTTAAAGCTCACCGTGTTATTTTAAAAGATTATTGAAGATGTCTTTTTATAAAAATGTGATTTCTGTTAAATCTTTTCTTACAGATAACATTTTAAAGTCTCTCTGGATTTAAGTTATATATATTTTATAAATTATATTTTAAATTAAATCAAGTTAATTATTAGATATTAATATTAGATTAATATTATTTCAGCAAATACCAATAGTAACGTAAATAATAGTAACGTACAATAATCAATACAATTTTCTATTTAACAATGTAAATGTACAACATATATTTATGAATATTTTCATTTATTCAGAGTAAAAATAAAATATTCTAAAATAATTGCTATTAAAGTTATATTATCCTTGATGTTTGTTGGGACATGTACTTTTTAATTAATATATAATGTAAAAATTAAATTTCATATGTTCCATGCTCTAATTACAAATGTTACATTATTACTCGGTGTCTGACACACTTCACATACCTTTATATTGCTTTTTTGTTAAATATATATAGGATTTGAATTTTTTAAATTTAAATTACACGATGCAACAATTAATTAAAAGACGGATAAAAGTATTTGACTGATAAAACAATTTTAGTTCGGTAAGCGTAGCAAATCTGTAAGCTTAAGGTGTCCTAAGCATCCCAGTAACGAGTAATGTAGGATTAAAGGAACTTTAAAATGTGTAAACGCCTATTCTTCTCTCTTGGAACGTCTTATGAGAGCATCTTAAAAGTATTTGTGATATTTTATTAGGACGTCAATGTATAATGTTCGACAGTAAAATCACATTGGCTCGATTTGAATACCCGTGTAAAATATTCAGTTGGAAAGTTGGCCCGATCGGACCTCTGGATCGCCAGGCCGAGTTAAAAAGACGGAGGAGTTCGGAGGGGCCGCGTTACGGCCTGCACCGTAAAAGTACTTAAAAGTTGCGCGTGTCTATGGGATCTCAATAAATTCCGTGAGGAGGATCTTATCCGTGCGATTTGTCCGGGAGCGTTTTCGAATCGATCGGCGCGGGCGTTATACTCGCGGCGATATATCGAGCGCGTCGAGATGTATCGGCGTCGCATAAATCTCGCGACAAATTTACGGGCGTCCCTCTCGTATATATGCGCGCATATAAATTCGCATAATGCATTCCTCGCGGAGGGAAGGGGAGAGGTGGCGGGGCCCGGATCCCTTCCCCCCCCTAGTCTTAATAATACGGTAATATTTCAAGAGCGGAATCCGCGCGATACACGCGTTTCGGGCTCCCGCGAGACAATCGACCGTTCGTCGGGAGTGGCGCGACGACTTGAAAACGTATTACGCGAATGTATTTTTCATAGAGGAGCTATATACGGCCCGGCCCGGCCCGGCTTGGCTCGCCTTGACCGGCGGCGTGTCGCGATATTGCCAATAAATTTTCTACGCCGAGCATTTGCCGGTAGCTACAACCGCGCGGCGGTCTCGGAAGAGCAAGAGAGAGAGAGAGAGAGAGAGAGAGAGAGAGAGAGAGAGAGAGAGAGAGAGAGAGAGAATGAAGGGACCGAATGGGGAAAAGATGTCTTTCATTCCGCGCCGCATCCGGAATGCTAGATCGCTTCAATCTCTCCGCGTGTGGCGTTTCTCTCGCGAAAGGGAGGTTTTCTTCGAGCGGAGTTACGGAGTCCTTTTTATTAAACCTCCAGTGGGGTGCGCGTTTTTCGGATCGGAAAAGCTACTCGCATAGTTTAGCTTCTTTATCATTTTCTATTTATTCCGTTTCTATTTACTTCCCCCTCCCCCTTCTCTCCGCTCGTACGACTCCATTGTACACGGGCGGCAAAGACTGATCCCGTTTTTACGCGACAAACGCGCAAATGTACGTCCCCGAACCGAGAGATATGCGCCGGGATGTCGCGTGCATCGGACTCGCCGCCGCTCGCCGTTCGCGCGCATTGCGCCGGGGAGGACGCGGGCAAGCAGGTAAAGAAAGGTTTGTCAAATTCTCCGTTCTGTAAAGTGGCAAAAGATAAAGTACGGCGCTTTCGATTGTAGCCCGTCGTGGTGGAGAAGCTGGAAAACTCGCTCGGAAAATGCCGCGCGCGAGTCTCTCTCTCTCTCTCTCTCTTTCTTTCTTCTCCTCTCGAGTCGAGGCGACATGGAGAGCTTCCGATTGTGCCACCCTCTTGCGAGGCTTTACGATTGAGTGCTCCCACTTTTTCCCGATCAAAATCTCTCTCTCTCTCTCTGCCGAGCACTCCGGCGCTCATCTTTGCCCTTTTTCCTCCTCCATTTCTCGCCGAGCATCATCAGCTCCTTTTCCTCTTCGAATCTCATTCGTTTCCGTGGGAGGAGGAAGGAGGATTAAAGGAAAGGATTGACGTCCTCGTGAAGAGAGCGCCCTCCCTCTGCCTCTCTCGTACAAGGTGGAGACGCAAAACGCCTCAAAGCGTATGTATGCGAAACGATAGGCTCGTTGTGCGTTTGCTCGTCCCTCGAGTGTCGATTTCCGGCGCACAAAGGCCATTCTCGCGTTCGTCTTTGTGTCATCCGGAGGTACGAAAGACGACGACGATCTCTAGCAAGTGGACGGCGGAGTACCCTTTTCCCTTTATTTTCTCTCTCTGCAGCGGCAGCTACGAATAAATCCATTCTCAGCGCGGTAACGAGGGGCGATCTCTCGCTTCGCTTTTCCGCGAGATTACTCTGTAATGGGAAAAGCTGCGGGGAAACGCGCGAGGTATCCTTTTTCTTTTGCTATGCGCGCGCCGGTTATGTGACAGAGAGAGAGAGAGAGAGAGAGAGAGAGAGAGAGAGAGAGAGAGAGAGAGAGAGAGAGAGAGAGAGAGAGAGAGAGAGAGAGAGAGAGAGAGAGACCCTCTATGACGGTGGACATTATTTAAAACGACAGTGATTCCACCGTAGTGATATATTAATACACGACGTATTTCCTGCACTTCCACTTTTCATTTAATGTATATATTTCTTATAGAACGAGAAGATAAAATGGTTCCTGGGACGACACAAATGTCCGCGTTATTGCGAATTAAGCGCTCCTCTCGATATTTTCGAAGGGCACAGAGATAAGCGGAATCACGTTACGCGTGTGTTATTGGACGTGCTTCAATTTTCGTTTAATGTTCAATTAAAAGACACATTGCTATATTGTATTTTCTATACTCTGTACTTTTTTGCGCATTTTTCCCGTAAAACTAACGTTTTAATTATTTAATACAAGCATAGATATTTTTTACCCGGGCCTGCGCATGCCGCGGAGATAATATTTCAAGTTTTCGCTGCATGTTTCGAAAAACGGAGTATTAATCGTGGGGAAAGCTGCACGTTAGACGTTAATGCGATTAATTTTACGGAAGCACTTCATTAATTTTAAATTATCCATAATTCGCGTTAGGTTTTATAGAATTCTATTTCTATATCTACAATATTCTATATTGTACAGCACATTATCCGAAAATACATACGTATTTTAATATTTTTTGTAAATGTGCGTTAATATGCCGGGCGTTTCGATATTACGTACATAATTCAATATCCATTTTGCATGCGTACGGCTGTATTCTCGATTATTTCAATATTTTATTAAGTCCACTTTAAATGATCTACAATTCGCGTCACAGAGATTTCAGAATTCTATTTATAATTACACACGTATTGCGTTTTTTGATATTACGTTGCGTATTTTAATATGTATTTTATATGTGCCGATTTTATCGGCGATCTTCGTATTAAATCCTTTAGATGATTCATAATTCAATAACTATGGAGCCCTATTTATCATTTCACGTGCCGTGTAACGCGATAAACATTTGAGGAATCAAAATACACACGTGTATAAAATATGTATTAAAATACGCGACATGCGGAATTATAAATAAAATTTTACTTTGAAATCCGACGAAAATTATACTTAGATATCATTAAAAAATAGATTTTACGCGGTTTATAAAAATACAAATACATTGAATTTCTATACTAAATATTTTAATACAAATTATAGATCGTTTTATATAATGTAGTGCGTATGTCAGCGTGTGTATAATGTAATTCTATTTTACACATGTTCTATTTTATTATTAGAATTATGGCATATAACGTAACATTCAAATAGGTGAATTTCCGTCGAAAAATTCTCTTGAAATATTCTATAGGTCCATAGAATTATCAATATACTTCTATCCTGAATTCTGATACGAATTCAGATTGGATCTTTATAAATGCAAGCGTATGCTCGCGTATATCATGCATTTTACATGTTCTATTTATTATTGAGATTATGGCATATAACATAACGCTCAAATATAAAAGAGAATTAAAGATTAAAAATTTCTCTGGCTAAGATGTGCTAAAAAAATAGATATATCAGAAATAACTAATATATTTCTATTCTAATTTATAATTCTTTTCGTTTATTATTAAATTATAGGTTGTTTTAAAATGCATACATGCACGTGCGTTATATATTATATATGTTCTATTTATTAAGAGAATGTACAACAAGTGACTTAAACCGAAAATTTTATTAAAATATTCAATAGATATACAAAATTATAATTACATTACAATTAATGTATATTTACGTTTAATAAATATGTTAATGAATATTTCTGTTCTGAATTTATTTAATGAATATGTTAATAATTTATTTCTATCCTGAATTCTGACACAAATTATATATCGTATTACAAATGCATACGCACAAACAATACATTCTCATAAGAAAAGTGACATGAGTCATAAATATATAATTGTTTCGAAGAAAGAAAAAATTACCTTTTTTAAAATTAATCAATTATTTATGGCAGTGTTAAACATAGGTTGATGTGGAGTTAATTCCAAATTGCTTGTTTCATTGAAGTATTAAAGTATACATTTTTAGCAATTAAATAATGTTTTTTACGTCAGAATATACGGAACATATTAAATTTATTTTCAAATGCTTATTTATTTATTTATTAAAAATTGAATTTTAAAAATCACAAAATTACAAAGCTGTTGCAAGTTTTTTTTTTCTATTGAATTCATTAATTATATAATGTATGTGTAAGCACTTTTTTATATATTTTTTAAATATATTGTTACCCAACAATGGAATTAAATTTGGAAATAATTTTCACTTATCAAATTTTTATATTAAAACATATAATGTAATATGTAATATGAGATCGATGTATTTGTGTAAAAAAAAATTGTAGGTTATATTATATCGTATGTCTAAATCGTGTATTTTTATTTAATACATGTTTAAAATGTTAACAATACCTTTAAAAAAGCAATTTGTTTCTAGAAGAACCACGATTTTGACCACCTCTCGTCGACGTCTAATAATTTCAAAACGATCTTTTTCGTACAAATACATGAATGAACGACGCGTCGCGTCGTTTGTTTTGGAATCACAGTGCCTCGAGCTAATTCCTAGAATCGGCCGCCTTCCTCCTTCGCCCCTCCTCCCCCCTCCTCACCGTGCCGATCGGTCGCCGCCGCGGGGGGACGCTGATGGCGTTGTGCCGAGTCACGCTGAACGTCTCGTCAAGGGTGATTTCTTCCGCGATCGACCGAAGAAGTGTTCAAGAATCGTCGGAAGTACCGCAAGGGTCTCGAGTAACGACGCAAGTATACGTACACAACGGCCAGAGAATCGAATAAAGTGCAGTGAGAGCCTCGAAAGAGAGAAAGTGTCCCGTGAAAACGTGAGACGCTTACGCCGGGGTTCACACGCCCGCTCGCAAGGCTTCGCAGGGCAGAGCGGCGGATAAGTGAGGTGAGCGTCGAAAACGTTGCGCTGCGAGTGTCTCTTCGAGCACAATAACATCGCGGCGAGGATAAACAGAACCCTGCGGGGCGACGGGAAACGGGAGTGAACGCGCTGAAAGTGTATCGCGCCCGAATTCTCTCGGTTCACCGCGCGGGCGCGCGCGCGCGCATTCGGGTAATTGGCGCCTTCCGGCGAGCCGGTGCGCGCGAACGGCGCGCCGGAGCGTCCGACGTGATCCGGTCTGTCGCGCTAATTAGCGAGCGCGTAATTAGCTGCAATTTTCCCCGATCGATTCGCGTCCGGGCGCGACGGGATCCTTCGCCGGTGGTGCGACGGAGCCGAGGATCACGAGGATTTGGCGGAGCGAGCAACGCTGGACCGTTCGGTGAGTGCCGTTTCCTTTTGTTATTGTCCTTTGTGGTACCAGAGGGAGGTTTAGGGGGTTTATACCCCTCGAAATTTATTATTCCTCCGTCTCCATATATAACGCATCTCCTCTGAGAAAGCCGGAAAGGGTTTAAAAATGTCATTTTGAAACGAAAATATCTCTAACCTAAAAAATATTTTACTGCTAAAAAAAGCGATTATTCAATTAATTTCTCTCCTAATAAGTAACGGTTATCTTCGATAAAGAATATTTTCTTGATAATAGTCTTACATATCACAAATTTTAGAAAAACTTATTGTTATATACTTGAAAAAAAGGATTTATACTCTCTTTCTTGAAGATTATAAAATTGAATTGAAGAAAAGTCATAGTAATAATTGAATCGAATTTTTATTTTGACTCAATCATCTTAATTGAAATATCAAATTATTAAGATTCAGAATATATTTTGAATAAATTTGTTTCGAAGAACTTACAATAGATTTGCGGATGTATAAACTTATGAATTACTTAAAATAAAAGGAATGCATTAATTAATTCAAGTACACATTTTTTGTGTGTAAACAGAAGTTTATTTAAAGTAAATCTTACTTGTTTTAAGTAAATAATGAATGTATTTTAAGACTATTTATCAAGGAAATGTTCTTTGCAAAGATAACCGTTACTTAAAAGAAGAAAAAACAGAGAAATTGTTTTTCTTAGTATGAGAATAAATTTTTCTGTATGTATAGATATTTCAAAAGTAAATGCGAATATTTTTGAGGAAACAATTATTTTTATGATTTAGCAAACCATTTCTGAAATTCTCAAATATGTAAGACAGAAATGGAAATGAAAGGGCTTTTCTCTAAGAATTTTTTCCAGCTATTGAAACTACAGAAATTATATTTTTTTACTCCTCTCTTTTATTAAATTGCAATATTTTTTATGGCAATCAGATATTTCTGGCTGGTTTCTCAAAAGTTTTGGGATTTTAATTAATTCTAAAATTGAAATAAAAAAATTATTGTTAATTTTTATAGAAAGTTGTTTTCGTATTTCTACGACTGTCGTGAATTATTTTTATAATTTTCAAATAAATAACAAATGAAAATAAAACAGTGTACTTTTCATAACTTTTACAATACTCACATAAGACTTTTCTTTTCTCTTTAAAAAAATTTTTTTCTGTCAAGTATTTTTGGAGGAATTCTTGGTGACTTTTGAAAAGCTTTATTATTCAAATCCTAATTGAAATGAAAAAGTTATTATCATTTTGAGGAAGTTGTTATCAAAGCAAAGTTGTTTTCGTTTGTATTCTATATTTAATCGACAGAAAACTTCTGAAACTTATCAGGAACATCTGAAAGCTTTCGTCCTCTTTCGTGGAGAGGAAGGAAGTTGAAATCTATTAATTACGTAAAATTTTAGGAGACGGATAGCTTTGCAAAGACGAAGCAATTGTCTTTGTAAACTGATTTTCTAAAAAGCGTTATAAGTAGAATGAGAGCAAATTGCGTGGTTCAGTTTTTAATTTGTTCGCGATTTAACTTATACATTTCAATTCGATATCACATTTGACTGCATTGTTATAATGGTGGTATTTTGACGAAGTTTGTTTGTAGTCGCGATATTTTACCGAATAGACGATAAAATACACAATTCATTTCGATTCACCGGTTTGACGATAATTTTCGCAGTCTGTGATTTTCCGGTGTACATTCAGTATAACTGTGTCTATAGAATATTTATATGAAAAGTATTTCAATTGAAATATCATTTGGTTGCAATAATACAATCTAATTTTGATATTATCAGCACAATCTTTACGATAAGATGTGCAGCATTATCTACACATTCACCATCAAGCGTATTTTGCCGACTTTCAATTTATATTAATTGAAATTATTTTATATTAAAGTGAAGTATTTAATTTATAGTATTGAATTTGTGGTATTGTATAAAAATATGACATGTAACTAGGGTTGCCATTCGTCCTCTTTTTCCCAGACACTGTCCTCTTTTTTTAGGGTATTTGGAGACGTCCGGGGGGGGATTTTTGAAAGCGTTAAAAATTTGTCCGGGAGAATTATGTGCGTCTGGGGTTTTAAATAATTATTTATTTCCTTTACCGTGCTTTTTCCATGGTATCACTTATTGAGCGACTGAGTAACAATTAAATATAATAAAATTAAAATACTTAATAGATTTACAAGAGTATACCCTTGAGGCGAAGACAAAAGTTCCCATTGGAAAAAATAATTCGTTAGTGAAAGTGGTTCGTCTCCTCCATCTTTCGGATCTAGTAGTGCTTTTCGTCGAAAATTATAAGTTATGTCCCAATTTTTTAATACGTGAGTCCATGGTTTTCAACTTATTTTCAGCCATCGAATGGCTGTTTATACTTCATCTTCCTTTATTAAATATAATTTGGCAAATTAGTTTGCCAATATTCTATTAAAAATGTCTCAATAATTAATTATTATCTAAATCAATAAATTTAGATACTTTCAGATGTACTCGTATTAGGCACATTTTTAATATTGTCCGTAGAATCTGAATGTCTGTTATAATAGTTGTACCGAATCTCCTCGACATAAACTTCAGGTTTTTCACTTTATCAGTTAATTTTATTCTTATATTTTTTTGTTTGGACCATTTACAAATGGCTCGTACGCATATGTAGTCTATAATATATTTTCCAAAATAAACATTATTGCATTACTCGTATTAATTTTAATTATTAAATTTCAAAACTAAATAAAGAAATTGTATCTCAATCTCGGTTGAAAATAATTCATAATAATTTATATTTTCTTAGATACGATGTGAAACTCTTTAAAAGCAGGGCTACAAAAATGTTATAAAGATAAAGATACGATTCTCTATTCGATCTGCAACAAATGTTACTATTGTATAATATTTTTTTAGTGAATTTAATATTTCCAACTCATTATGAAATACGCGCCACTTTTTTCAGTCGTGAATTACAATTACTAACTAGATATTGGTACTCAGAAGCATCTATAAGATTTCTTCTTTTTCCTAAATTATTGGAAATAATTATTGCGGAAACTAATATCTGAATCAGGATTGGCCCATCCTAATTGATATTGAGATATTATTTTTCGCAAAAGTTATATATAAATTATTGCGAAAATAATACATACCTTAGCCAGGACTGACCATCCTGGCTAAGATTTTATTTTTCGCAAAAGTTATATGTATATAAATTAATGGGAAAATAATACATATTTTAGCCAGGACTGACCATCCTGTCTGAGGAATTATTTCTCGCAATAAATTATTCACAGTAATTCGGGAAGAGGAAGGGGGAGACGTTACAGATGTGTGCGTTACAGCATCAAGTTAGTTCAGTGCATCATAGTATCTAGCTAGCAACTGTTTCAAACTGATAAATGTGTCGACGCAGTTTATATATGCTATAAAGATTAAATTTACAAAAAAATTATTATTTACCATCAAGATTTTCTTGCTGTAGACCAAATAATGTAATAATGTAATTTGAAAAAAAATATCGCTATTATATATAAGGTTGTGTTGTTCACGGTGTTTAATTTATTGTGTGTTTTAATATTTTTATTTTTTCTGTTCAAGTATCTTTATTTCTTTTTATTTGATTGATTTTTTTATAACTAGCTGTTCCTTCGTCTGTGTATGTCATTTCTGTTGTTTCTTATTATATTATAATTTTTGAATATTATTAGGTGTTTATTATTAAGTTTTGTTTCATTTAGCAGAATTATGTTCGGTTCTTGTGTTTTAACTAAGTTCATTAGTGAGCTCTTTTGTAGTTCTTTATTGTCGAGTTTACGTTAACTGATGTTTACTTTTTTTTAAATTTTTATTTTACTCATCGTCCGTGATTTATTCGAATTGAAAGTGACTACCATAAGTTTTTCCAAGGAGGCTATTGCGTTTATTTTTGTTGCATTATTTTCAACTTTTTCTTCTAATATCGTTATATTATTTTTAATTTTAGTCATTACATTGTTTATCGCGTTATTGGTACATGTATTATCTGTCACTTTGCTTACTTGGGTGTTTTTTCTGGTTATGTTCTCGTAGCTGAATTCCGGGTTTATTAATGATTTATTTGATCGGGTTTCCTCTTTTGTCTTGATATTTTTGTGTCATTGGCGTTAGTGTCTATGTTCTTAATTCTGTTTTTATTCTCAATTGTTTGGGAACAGCCTCTATACGAGGCAGGGTGGCCGTAGCTATTACAATTGACGCAAAATAGTTTTGACTTCTCTAATTGTGTATGCGGCGGATATCTGCATTTACCTGATTCGTGTTTAGTATCACATTTAACGCATTGGTACGGCAAATTACAGTTGGATGCAGACTATCGTATGATTTTATAATATTTATTATGTGTAATTAACGTATTCTCGTATATGTCCGGAGTTGCAACAGAAATGTCTGGGGTTTTAGGCCGGTAAGTTCTAGTTTAAAAAATTTTAATATGGCAACCCTACATGTAACGTGTTTATTTGTCATTCTATCACCGGTAATCGACAAGACACAAACGGAAAGCTCGGTGTTGGTAACCGGTGATAGCGCTGAGTGTAATAATTAAACAACCAATCAAAATTTAGAACAAATTTTAAACCATGTGAAAATTAGAGAGAGAATTAATTCCTCGCTGCATATAGCATCTCCACAACTCTAAAGATTCTATACTATTCTACACTAGTGCAAACGTAATTATAAATGATTATAAAGTATTATAAAGCATAGTTATATCCGTTCATTTTTCATAGAAAATTAACCGACTCGAAATTAACTTTAATGTCGGTTTTCTTATTCTTAGAATTAAAAAAAAATGGAAAGGTAATTAAATCGAGATTAAAACTTACATTAGCAGAAATGGAACACAAATACGTTTTACACCACTTATCATTACGTTATTGTTACGATTACTTTGGTTTCTATCGGGAAAGTTTTCAGTTCTTTGAAATTTTGCACTGAGAAAAAAAAGTTGTTAATTTGACTAAATTTTTCAACTTGATTAAATTTCTTCAATTCAATTATTTATGTATTTCAGTCAAATGTATAAATAGTTATATTAAAGTTCAAGTATTTTATATATTTAAGTTAAATACATAAATACTCGAACTAAAGAAATTTAATCAAGCTGAAAAATTTAGTCAAATTAACATTTTTATCTCATTGTAGTAATCGCGTCGTAATGCTCGAACCACACTGCGTTTGCGTTCGCAAATCGTAAATCTTTTGATCAGTCGGGAATGAAGCTGCTACATTCTGACTAGGTAGGAGACACGTACGCAATCGCCAATTGTCAGTGTGTGATTCGGGCATTAATCGGGCGATCAGCTGAGCGTGAGACACGTGCTCGCGGCGCTTAACTGACCTAACTCTACGGCTCCCGGAAGCGTTTTACGGGCGTAGTACCGTGTCGAAACCGATGAATGGGTGCACATTGCGGACATGTTTTTTAAATTCGAGGTGCGTCGCAATGAAAAATACAATCAGTCGAAAGTCGTGCCAGGCGTACGCGCAAGTATATTTTCTTTAACAATACAATACAATACAATACAATACAGAATACAGGAGAGAATGTTGATTTTTTTCTACCGTGTGTTCGAGGAGAAAGTAACGGAGAAAGTCGATACGGAGAACTACCCTTAACGATATTTTCCTCGTTGAAAAGAGTCTTGACTTTTATCCGCGATGGAGAAAAGGAGGGATGAAATGAAACATAAAAAACAGTACGTTTTTCTCCCCCGATGCCTTCTTTACCAGAAAAAGAAGTCTTTCCAATTTGTTTTCTTTTTTTTTCTCTCTCGAAAGCGAATAAGACAGTAACGACACGTACGTGGGGCGCGCTTTCGCTCTTGAGATCGTGGGGATACGTTAGGAGGGTTTTCGCAAACACTTACCGATACTCGGGCGAGGGGCAGGCCTGCGCCACGCAGACCAACGACGTCGATTCGTCCTGGGCGACGTGTACGACACCGGAGTTTTCGAGTATCACGGGAGGCATTACGCCTCTGTGATCTGTGAAGCAGAGAATGCAGAGAAAACGCCCGTCGGCGCGTCACACAAGCACACACACACAGACGATTTTCCAGCATCAGCGACGACAGTCGCAGTCGCGCAGTCGGCAGTTTCCTTCGAAACTTATCGGCGTTACCCGAGACTCACCTGCTATCCTAATGTTGGCTATAGAGCTAACGACCACTTGTCTCGTGAGACGGTGCATCGTGCGGCATCTGTAGCCGTTCAGCTGGTCGCTGAACTCGAGGCTGTGCACCAGAAGCTCTCCCGTGGGAAGCAGGTGGAACTTGCCATCTACAAAACGTAGCGATCGAAAGCGTCGTGAAATGTCGAAACGTATCGAGAGGTATATACCGTATACAAGGTGCCCCGGGAAAACATGTATAACACTAAAGTATCTCCGGCCGTCGACTCTTTTCTCGTTAGGCTTCGTACATTTGATCTTGATACTTCGAGAGACGCGCAACCGGTCATTTCTTGCAACCGGTCTATAAATTTTGCAGAAATTTATTTCACCGACGAGAAGAATCCTTGCCGGGGTTTCGGGACAGCTTGTACATGATAATTTAATCAAGCATACAATCCGCATTCATCCCGTTTTCCCACTTTTATCAATAAATGCGTTTATTTTTCAGATTCTACGGTACATGTAACGTAAACAATGTACCTAAAAGCATATTTATCGACAAAAAAGCGAGGTACGAATACGGACTTATCTTCAACTACTGTTTTTTTTTCCATCTTGTATTGGGTATCGGGATTATGTAGAATTGTAGATATTTGCTTCTCGCAATCGACCGTAAAATTTGTTCGTGCCCGAAACAACACGCACCTCGATGGAGTTTCGCTCGCCGTGCATGAATAATACACGACTTCCTAATCCCACCGTATTATTCATATTGAATGCGCGGGCGGCAATAATTGGGATCAACGTTTCCCGATAAACCGGTGTCGGTTATCTTTAACGACCGCGATAACGCCACGCCCCGCCGGATTACGATATTTTCGGGGCACGGCGAAGCCGCGCTCGGCTGCACGATAATTACGCTAATTCCGCGACTCCACCCTTGTCCGATCTACGTGACGCGGGGGGTGCCGCCTCCTCCTTCTCCCTCTCCCGCTTTCTCCCTTCGTTCTCGAACTAAGCTCCGGGTTTCCTTAGATAAGCCCGACCACAACGTTTAACGACCACAATTATCCTAAACAGTTGCGAAACCTGCCCTGGAAACTTGAGCCTTTTCGGGACTCACGAATCGCGTTCTATGTGCACGATCGCTGTTTCGTTATGCCACTTACATCACGCACGTACAGAGGATACTCGAGTAATGCATTGATAAATTATTTCATCTTTTGATATGCAAAACAGTTAGAGATTCAGGTGTAATAGTTTACGCTGCCTGACGGAAACCATTTTCGTTTTATTAGAAATTTCTCATTACTCAAAGCTGCCAAATATTAATTTATTTAAAAGCAAACTGTTGGCTTAATTTTAAGATATAAAAACGTTTTCTATCTGTTCTCGTCTCTTCAGTGCTTAAAAAAGTTTTAATTTTAAAATTGAAATTTAGCATTTAAATTAAACAAACGTTTAAGCTATTAAGGATTTTAATTTTAAATGTTTTAGTACTTTAAATTTAAACACCACTTAAAAGTAAAACATTTTTAAGTATTAAAAAAACGGACAGAAATAAAACATCCTGATATTTTCAAATTAAACACTTTTTCAGAGTGTTAAATTACAGAGTATTAAATTATTTTTTATTATATTTAGTATTAATTCGTACGCAAATGAACGTTGGAAATTATAGCTTGATATTTCAGCTATTTGTTATTACAATGTTTAATCTCTTACTGATAACAAATTTATTTATTACACGTTTTTATAATTTGCAAAAAGCATGGTTTAGGTAACAAATCATTTAAACTATTTGTGAGTTGTTTACCTTACCTATCGCTTTTTAAAAATACTGAATGAATTGAAATAATTAAAGGAATCTTAACTATATTTATTTTATTAATAATTTATTGAAAAAAAAACGATTAAATTTATTATACATCAATAAATAACAATGTAATAAGAAAATAAGGAACGTGAATAAAACTAGTTTGAATTTATTCTTGTTAGCACATAACATATGTTTATTTATATAAATTATAATGTGACTGTTACTTAGTTTTATATTAATATTGTTTATTGAAAATGAAATTTGTGCTTGACAGAGAGAGAGGGAGTGTGAGAGAGAGAGAGAGAGAGAGAGAGAGAGAGAGAGAGAGAGAGAGAGAGAGAGAGAGAGAGATTGCTTGAAGTTTATTTAGCTTTCTCAGCTATTATGTTTTACATAGATTTACATGCTTCTTTAACATCCGTTTAATTACATCAATTCTTTCACAACATCTAATTTCTGCTGGCAAATATTGTATAATTTTACGCCCTCGTAACACACGCTTTTTTGCGCATTTTTAGTTCTAACGAATTTTATTGCGATAGTCTCTTTCTGTCTTGTTTTTCTTCTATTTTCATTACTAATTACTTCTAGCCTATCCCTTAAGTAATTTGGCGCCAAGTTATGTAAAATATTAAATATAAATATACATACATTATAGTGTAGTCTCTGTTTTATATGGGGAGAGACGGGGATAGACCGGGAGAGACGGGGAGAGATCGGGAGAGACGGGAAGAGACGGGTAAAGACCGGGAGAGATGAGGAGAGACGAGGAGAGACCGGGAGAGACCGGAAGAGACGGGGAGAGACCGGGAGAGACCGGAAGAGACGGGGAGAGACGGGGAGAGACCGGCGGAGACGGGAGAGACGGGGAGAGACGGGGAGAGACGGGGAGAGACCGGCGGAGACGGGAGAGACCGGCGGAGACGGGAGAGACCGGGAGAGACGGGGAGAGACCGGCGGAGACGGGAGAGACCGGGAGAGACAGGGAGAGACCGGAAGAGATGGGGAGAGACGAGGAGAGATGAAGAGAGACGGGGAGAGACCGGTAGAGACAATTTTTACTTTTGGCTTCATCTGTGACTCAGTAACTTTAAAGTCATCACCCAGCTTGCTTTGCACTGTAGTTTTCAATTTTGCCATTTTTTCTCCATTCTCACATCCCAAGATGACTGTACCATTGTTTCCTCTTCTTATTTTCGTTACTCTCATTTTCATATTCTTTATATCTACTTTCTTTTTTATTAACATAGCTATATCAACATTTTTTTGCTGAATTTTAGGTTTAACAATTATAACGTTTTCTTTCTTCTTTTGTTTAACTATCTCACTATAATTCTTTTGTGCTCCTCTTGATGAATTACTAGGTCCAGTGGACAGCATCCTTCTTACTTCTTCTAGCTCTTCTTTGATATTCTTTAATTCATACTGGATAATTTCCTTTATCATCACTCTAATTTCCTTCTTACATATAGTCTCGTCTTTTATTTCTTTTATTGTTCTTATGAGCCAATCAATTTTTAGGTCCATATTTGCCGATCCACTCGTACTTGTGCTTGATCTTCCAGATGCTCCTGTCGATCCGAGCCTATTTCTGTTGCTACTTGTCTTTATCTTTACTTCTCCAATTTCATTCTCTATCCCCAATTTTGCAAAGGGACCCTGGCACGGTACTAGTTCATTATTTCTATCATAAATTTTGTGTTTACTAACAGCCTGGATAGTAAAACAGTTTAACGCATGATTTGCATTGTACTACTTCAGTTTTAATAGTCTTCTTGCATGCCGAACATCGGTATTCGGTGTTCTCTTCTATCGTCGACATCTGTGTTCCGCCGCTGTCAAATTCGTTATTCGTCAGCAGATTCCATTCACGTCAATGCTTACTTGTCACAACGTTGCTTGATACACATGATTATAGAAATCTACTTCAGCTATTCACAGATCTGCATTTCCTGGTTAGATAACAATTTCTGTTGTCACCGATCTATGGAACTATCGCCACACTAATTTTGTACTTTTCTACTGCTCTCTTTTCTTCTCAAAACACACTATAAAGACGGAGCGATGTTCGACACGTCTACTCCATTCCAGAGAGAGAGAAGAGAGAGAGAGAGAGAGAGAGAGAGAGAGAGAGAGAGAGAGAGAGAGAGAGAGAGAGAGAGAGAGAGAGAGAGAGATAATTAAGAAAATTTAATAGATTTTATAAAAATATTGACTTAATTTTTATAATAATTATAAATATATATGTATAGTACTTACACTAAATGTAAAATGTTTCATAACAAACCTTTCATAAAAAATGAAAATTTAGTATAAAATTGCATGATTATTATTAGCTATAGCAATATTAATAAAAAATTAGTATCAGTTATACTTGATCTTTTACTCATAAATTGGTTGCACGTACAAAATAGAATGTAACTTATAAAATTTTCATGTATAGGTATTACTTATCTCTCATTTCTTTTTTATCTTTGTCATTAAATTTTGGTTATGTTAAATACAAATATAAAATATTAAGGTGCAATTTAATCCATTTAGCAACTCTTCTCTAATAGTTTAATGATAAATTTAGTATTTGACAGCATAAAAGGGGATTTTTCTTAACCTAAAATAGAATTAATGAAAAGTAGAATAAAGATATATCTATATAAAGAAAGATATGAAAGAGAGATCTGAAACAAGCTGAAGGGAAATAAAAAATTTCTCTTTTCCAATGAATTTTCACGAATTTTCGTGATTTTAGGGAATTGGAATTTTTGAATTTAACGAAATTTAATGAAGACTGAAGCGATAAGAAAAAAATCCATTTCAATTTGTCACAGAATATGTTATCAAAATATTTCTCTTAGTATTAGTGCGACCAAAAAATTTACGTACTAGACGTTTTTGTAAAAGTGATAATACTTCTGCATTTATGTGCGAAAATGTGTCTTGCACACAGTATCAATCTACACTTTTACGGCAGCGTATAACAACCGTGCATACACTTACTCGGCTGAGTGAGCTCGTTCGTGAGACATTAGAGCGGCTAAGAGCGGCAGCTGCGATAAGGCAGCCTTCTGAATAGATTGTCCGCTAAGTCACGTGGACCGAATGGTCTATGTAGTTTAGGTATTACATTCGACGAACCGGAGTGCCTACAGCCGGGTGCGCGGTTCCATTCACGATAGATGCGACACGCATATGTATATATCGCGCGGGTACATGAGCCGGACACTATGTACATGGAGCGAATTACGTGATACTTGATACCGACACAATCGCGAGATAGCAGATACGACGTGGAAAAAATGTCTTTTCCACGCGACATGAGATTACTATACTGAATAAATATTATAAATTATATTCACTGAAACTGAAGGTGAAAATGAAAAATGGAAAATTAGAAACTTGGAGTGAGAAACTCAATTAAAAACAGTTTTTATGTCAATGAAAGTTTTTTACGCGGATATTTTTTTTTTCAACATTTGGCGCCATGTTATTGTTCTAGAATTTTGTTCTTGCATTCGTCTAAAAGATTTCTATGTAAAGATAATTGTAAGCAATTAAAATGTAATATAATAACTAAGAGAACTATCTTCATTAAGAACTTACAAATTAACATAAAAAGATGTAAATGAAAGGCACATAAAAATCTTTTTATTTATTGTTTTATTCATTATTAGAAAAGATATTATTAGATGTTGCAACAACATAACAATATTTTTATTTCAATATTTTTATTGAAAATATAAATATAAAGAAATGCTAAATAATATCAAAATAACGTGACCAAACATTTGAAAAATCAATATTAAGAAAAATAAATTTTATATATTTTTAGTATTCTAGTAAAAAAACAGCTTTTTCGTTAAAAACAGGTTTTTTATTTTAAAGTAAAACAACACTTGTTTTTTTCATCTCTAATTGAAATTTTTTACGATTATTGCTTTCGATTAAAAATATCTTGCTGTTCGTATCTCTGTAAGCGAAAGAATTTTTACTCGCGCATGATATAAATATACGTATATACGTATAATCCCATGTAGGGTTTTACAATCGGCTCAGTACTGCGCCAACAGTAGTGAATACTGGCCGTCGGAGTTCGGGTACTGGTGCGGTACTGAAAACACTATTGGCGCAGTACTGGCGCAATGTTGGATGATAACTTGGGTCGACTATTGACAGACAGTACTGGTTCAACCGTCGTAGCCAGTACTGCCCCAATACAAGCATTACGATCGGCCCTGTACTGAGCCACTACCGGTTGCCAGATTTTCAATACCGGCGCACTACTGGTAGCACTAACGGTTTAGTACTGGTCGCAGCATCGGATTACAACTGATCTGGATGTCGGCAACTTATGCTAGTTTATAGACATTAATTTGATGAATAATTGAATACATGTATTTTTATGGATATGACATTTTATTGTATTAATAATCTGTCACATATATATATATATATATATATTCAATTATTCATCAAATTAATGTCTATAAGCTAGTATTAAAATGTTAACAATGTCAAATATTATAAATATTAATATTATAAATATTATTTATGTATATAAATATTATTTTACACAATGTTTTTTTTTTTCTTTCTTTCTCTCTCTCTCTCTTTCTTTCCCTTTCTTTCAATTTGACAATAACACTCTTTTCAACATACATTAATTATAATTTACTTATATGTGTACATATGTATATAGACTTACTTTATTTTATTCTTCTTACTTTTCTTTCTTAATTTTTCTTAACTATTAAAATTTTTTTTTCTCTCTCTCTTCTTACCGACTCTTTCTTTCTTTTATCTATTCTTCTTCTATTCTACTTTATCTTCAAATACAGTGTTTCTTCCTCTCTTTCTTTTAATATATAACTAAAAATAAAACATGGCACAAAGTATATTGACTTATCATAAAATAATTATTTCCATTAAAAAAATGGAAAATTTTATATACTTATCTGATTGTACAATGGATAGTACGTTATACTATAATCTCTCCTTCCGAAATGTAATATGCGTACAGAAACTAAATAAAAACTTGCTCGCCATTAACCTCGCGCATGTCACATCATTAATCCCGAACTGTCACATTATCGCCGTGAAGCTCGCCGCGGACTCGTCTGCTAACGTCAAAGCATATTCGACTGTATATTAGTCTGGCAGTAGTGCGCCGGTATTGAAAATCTGGCAACCGGTAGTGACTTAGCCAGTCACTTGCCAGTATTGGCCCAGCATTGCCTGACAGAATCTTGGCAAAGAATCGATTGCCGTAGCATTGGCCAAGCATTGGTCTTCGTTGTAACGCCGGATTATTTTATTAAGGTTATGTTAGATAGACAGCCAGTCACTTGCCAGTATTGGCCCAGCATTGCCTGACAGAATCTTGGCAAAGAATCGATTGCCGTAGCATTGGCCAAGCATTGGTCTTCGTTGTAACGCCGGATTATTTTATTAAGGTTATGTTAGATAGACAGCCAGTCACTTGCCAGTATTGGCCCAGCATTGGCTGACAGAATCTTGGCAAAGAATCGATTGCCGTAGCATTGGCCAAGCATTGGTCTTCGTTGTAATGCCGGATTATTTTATTAAGGTTATGTTAGATAGACAGCCAGTCACTTGCCAGTATTGGCCCAGCATTGGCTGACAGAATCTTGGCAAACAATCGATTACCGTAGCATTGGCCAAGCATTGGTCTTCGTCGTAACGCCGGATTATTTTATTTAGGTTATGTTAGATAGGCAGCCAGTCACTTGCCAGTATTGACCCAGTACTGTGTGCCAGAATGTCGAGCAATGTATGGGTGTTAACCATCGGCCAAGTACTGGTTTTTGTTGTAAGTAGACAGCCAGTCTTTTGCCAGTGATGGCCCAGCACTGACTGACAGAACCTTGGCCGACAATTGGCTGCCCTAGTGTTGGCTAAATCTTGGTTTCATTGTTACATCCGGCAACCCTATATGGGATAATGCCTTTTGTTGTAACTTAGTTTACTGCTAATTACCGCCGCTAATAAAATCGTAGTGCGCGAAATGTTTAATTATGTATAAAGCTTCCATCTTGCGCCCCTTGTACGCAATTTTCTGGGGACGGATTTCGCGTTTACAGCAAATCTGATTAATCTCTGCGAGCTACTAATGAACCCGACAATCCTGACTCGCGCATCCCCGTATCGCGAGCTGCGGAAGGAGACGCCGCATTATTGTGGATATTAAATTTCAGCGCGGGCGTCCGCGGCGGATATTAAATTTTAGTTCTCATAGGCGATGGCCATAGAGTCGAGTCCCGGTATGGCGTACCACCAGCGGCTATACTGAAATCGCCTTGTATTGTCATTATATCCGTATTATTCTTTTTTTCCCTTCCTATTGCCACCGCGTTGCATCCGCGAAAATCCGGCAGGGATGTTTCCCTGGATTTTGCATCAGTCTTTGTAGCCGCGAGAGCCTGGATTAACGAAATTATTTCAAGATTTAATAGCAGCAGTAAACTTTATATTCCAGGAAATATTTAGACACATTCTTGTGAAAAATAAATATTAGATATATAGAAATTTTTTTAAAAATGAAAATGGGAAATATATTACGATTGATGAATAATACGACTAAATGTTTATTCTCGTTGACTTGATAACAAGATGTAGGCAAAGAAAAATTTCGATATAACGTTAAAAAGAAATCGATATGAAAAATTAACGAAAAATTGCTTAATACGTGTAAACGAAGCCTCCAGAGTTTAATTAAAGTTAAAAAGTTATCACAAGTTTTTGTCGAAAATCTCCGGCGCAATGAAATCGCGCGGTCTCGTGTACGTGGAATGTGAAATAATTGCAGCACATGTTTCCCATCGTTTTACTTTCGTGTAACTTAATTCTTCTTATGTACATCTCGTTGCGGAACCGCGAAAATTTATTTTCCCATGAATAATACTTTCCGCTTCAGATGAGGGAAAGAGAGAGAGAGAGAGAGAGAGAGATTTATATATATACGTTGCTTGAGTAAATCTTTCGTACGTGGACGCAAAAGTTATGCATCTTGAATATTTCAATTGGGCCTTAGTTAGCTTTTACGTTGCAGCGCACGTATAAAATTTTGCGTTTTCGTACTACAAAGGGGTGTGTACACACTCGCATGTAAATTTTCGTTATAAACATTTACCTCCTTGCAGCGAGGGGTATATGTAGGACGAAGGTTCGTGCAGCCAGGATACGACGCGCACCAAATCTTTGACGTAGCTGGGTATGATGCAGCGTAATATTGCGGTGCATCCCCTCGATGCACCCCCCGTCACCTCCACCTCGACTTTGTATGCCTGAGCCACCACTGCAAACAGCAATAAAATCTCACATAAAGCCATATCCCATGTAGGGTTTTACAATCGGCTCAGTACTGCGCCAACAGTAGTGAATACTGGCCGTCGGAGTTCGGGTACTGGTGCGGTACTGAAAACACTATTGGCGCAGTACTGGCGCAATGCTGGATGATAACTTGGGTCGAATATTGACAGACAGTACTGGTTCAACCGTCGTAGCCAGTACTGCCCCAATACAAGCATTACGATCGGCCCTGTACTGAGCCACTACCGGTTGCCAGATTTTCAATACCGGCGCACTACTGGTAGCACTAACGGTTTAGTACTGGTCGCAGCATCGGATTACAACTGATCTGGATGTCGGCAACTTATGCTAGTTTATAGACATTAATTTGATGAATAATTGAATACATGTATTTTTATGGATATGACATTTTATTGTATTAATAATCTGTCACATATATATATATATATATATATTCAATTATTCATCAAATTAATGTCTATAAGCTAGTATTAAAATGTTAACAATATCAAATATTATAAATATTAATATTATAAATATTATTTATGTATATAAATATTATTTTACACAATGTTATTTTTTTCTTTCTTTCTCTCTCTCTCTCTTTCTTTCCCTTTCTTTCAATTTGACAATAACACTCTTTTCAACATACATTAATTATAATTTACTTATATGTGTACATATGTATATAGACTTACTTTATTTTATTCTTCTTACTTTTCTTTCTTAATTTTTCTTAACTATTAAAATTTTTTTTTCTCTCTCTCTTCTTACCGACTCTTTCTTTCTTTTATCTATTCTTCTTCTATTTTACTTTATCTTCAAATACAGTGTTTCTTCCTCTCTTTCTTTTAATATATAACTAAAAATAAAACATGGCACAAAGTATATTGACTTATCATAAAATAATTATTTCCATTAAAAAAATGGAAAATTTTATATACTTATCTGATTATACAATGGATAGTACGTTATACTATAATTTCTCCTTCCGAAATGTAATATGCGTACAGAAACTAAATAAAAACTTGCTCGCCATTAACCTCGCGCATGTCACATCATTAATCCCGAACTGTCACATTATCGCTGTGAAGCTCGCCGCGGACTCGTCTGCTAACGTCAAAGCATATTTGACTGTATATTAGTGCGCCGGTATTGAAAATCTGGCAACCGGTAGTGACTTAGCCAGTCACTTGCCAGTATTGGCCCAGCATTGGCTGACAGAATCTTGGCAAAGAATCGATTGCCGTAGCATTGGCCAAGCATTGGTCTTCGTTGTAATGCCGGATTATTTTATTAAGGTTATGTTAGATAGACAGCCAGTCACTTGCCAGTATTGGCCCAGCATTGGCTGACAGAATCTTGGCAAACAATCGATTACCGTAGCATTGGCCAAGCATTGGTCTTCGTCGTAACGCCGGATTATTTTATTAAGGTTATGTTAGATAGACAGCCAGTCACTTGCCAGTATTGGCCCAGCATTGGCTGACAGAATCTTGGCAAACAATCGATTACCGTAGCATTGGCCAAGCATTGGTCTTCGTCGTAACGCCGGATTATTTTATTTAGGTTATGTTAGATAGGCAGCCAGTCACTTGCCAGTATTGACCCAGTACTGTGTGCCAGAATGTCGAGCAATGTATGGGTGTTAACCATCGGCCAAGTACTGGTTTTTGTTGTAAGTAGACAGCCAGTCTTTTGCCAGTGATGGCCCAGCACTGACTGACAGAACCTTGGCCGACAATTGGCTGCCCTAGTGTTGGCTAAATCTTGGTTTCATTGTCACATCCGGCAACCCTATATGGGATGTTCCAGCAATCTCGTACAAATGGCAAAACAATAGCTTACTAGAAGTAATTTCCGTTCGCATGTGTATAATTTTTTTCTAAAAAAAAATAAATAACCGATAGAAAAAATTTTTTACGTTTCACGTGGTCTGCAATTGTCACGATGATCGAAATAATTAAGATAATTATGCATTTATTTGCCGTTTAATTGCATTTATAAAGTTCTTGTATTTGTTTCGTGTTCCATATAAAAAAAAAAGTTTAGTAGGCGCTGTAAAAAATTACGAGAAATTACGGTTTAACAGCGTAACGAGATCGCGGGCGGAGATTCTGCCTGTGTTGCGTCTGTGTCTCTCTCTAATTGCCACCGTAATGAAAAAGCAATCGCAGTTACTCCGACAGTCTCGTTTTCAATTACATCGTCGCCGTCTCTTGCTCACATTGCACCGCGAGAGCACGTACACGCCTTGTACACGGGTGTGTACGACACTATGTATATGTATACACACGGGGGTGTCGCACACGTCGTTACGTCGTAACTGTCGGGTGAATCTCGACGTCGTCGTCGGGGATGCGTCGAGGCATGAGGCGACGCGGAGAGCGTATAACGAACGTCTCCCGCTTCTTCTTCCTACCCCATTTCCTCCTCTCCATCCTCTCCTTCCTCTTGCCTTTCCTTTTTGCGCCCGGCATCCGTTCTCTCGCGCTCGAGAGGCTATACCGCGTACGCGCTTTTCGAAGATTTTATTTACGTGGAAATTCCAACAAGGGCGACGGCCAGCGGCTTCGCCAACGACGACGGTGCAGTCGCCTGACCTGACAGGCCGACGTCGCGACGCCACGACGCGGAGGCTAAAGCACCTACGGCTACGATGCTCTGAATTTCTTCTCCGTATTCCTTCCCTGTCCCCTCGATGTTCCTGAAACCGTGCGAAGCGACTTTGTCTCGTCACGCGTTCTTTTTCCCCTTTCAGTTTCTTCTACGGTTGCCGTTTCTCTCGTTTTTACTCGTATGCTTGTCGTCTCGCTTTTTCTCATGTCTTTTCGTGACTCGAGTGTGAAATATCGCGTGGATTACGATATTGTCGCTCTTAAAAATTTTATTAAAAAGAATTTTTATCGAAAATGTCACGCAGTGTGGTATGTACATACATGGAAAGAACAGTTTTGTTGAAGCATCTAAAAATCTAGCTAGAATACAAATCTGAAAATAGTTACACTGTAAAAATAATTATGTAAGATTCCCAGTTGATTGCCAGAATATTAAAAAATTTTGCAACATTACTCATTATGCCTGAGCGTCCTACGTAATTATTTTAGTGGCCCAATAAAATTATTTTTAGATCTATATCTAGCTAAATGTTCAGATACTTTAGCAAAACTGTTTTTTCCATGCAGATGTAATTTTGCAAATGTATTTTATATATAAAAAAAAGAAATATATTTGCAGATCCACGTAAAACGTAAACATTTTTTCATTACGCAGTTAAAAACATTTTGTATTCATATTAAAATTGTTTTTTTTTATTTTTGTGTAAAATTTTTAACATTCAAGTATTAATTTAATATAATACGATTGCTATTTAACTATTTTGTGTTTAATTAATATTTTATATTTCTTAGTATTAAAACAACATAATTTATAAGGAAATGTACAAATAAAAATAATATAGTTTTACAAACATACATTTTCTTTTAAGCAAAATGAATAAAATGTCAGCATGTTATAAATATGAATTTTATTGTAGAAATATGCTTTTATAATTTGTTTCTGAATTGTATCGAAATGTTAATTTTTTGTGTTAATTTTTTACGTAATATATTTCTAAATTATTTATCTTGTTAAATTAATACAGAAATTTGAGTACATTATACAGACAAACATTATATTAAATTTAATGTAAATTTTTCAACTGCATTTCCAATTTTTTTTAGAAAAAATTATATTTGTTTTAGATGAAATAAATTTTTTCATATATTTTCATGTATTTTCAAGTATTTTTGGGGGAAAATATAAATATTAGTTTTAATTATAACAGAATTAAATTTTATACTAAGAATTATTGTTATATGATTGAAAGATCAAGAAAAAGTAAATGCATTATATTGGCAAAAGAAAACAATATGATAGTTAACTGAAATATGTTTTTTGAATATTTTTTTCAAGTAAAAAAAAGATGCTTATTTTTTAACAAAAAAAAATACGATAATGTATCTATACATATACGTAATTTATGTATTATAACTTTACGTTTATAAGAATATTTTTAACTTTCAAAGTTCTGATTTGCTGTGCAACCGATTCACACACATATATGACAACTTTAAGATTTCTTTGATCTAACTTTAACATTTCTCTTTCGAAATTACCACAACGTGTTCGTAACTTTTAGCGCGAAATCGCTCGCGCAGAGCACGTCCGCTTCATCGAGCACGCACGGAAAAGAAATTTCTTCCTTTAAATCGAAAGAGAGAGAGAGAGAGAGAGAGAGAGAGAGGGGGGGATAGAGAGAGAAAGACCTGAAAGTAAAGTTTTAATTAACGGTCACACGTCCAGGGCAGAACTTTATGGCCGCGAGGGGTTAGTAGTTGGAAATCCTGAAAGCGCCGGGTCGACCTCGCAGCTGCCACGGATTTGCATTCAGATTGCGTTTTTTTTTAAGGGGTAATTACACTGCGCGACCAGAAGGGAACCTACGCGTATCTCATCTGCATCGGTCGGTGCTCGGCAAGCCTCGTTTCGGTTCTAACGCCTGTTTCACACTGATCCTCTCTCTCAATCGTCATTTCTTTCTTGTACGAGCAATTGGATCGCGTATACATTTGAAAACTATCGCTTAAAGGTGTGTTTTTTTGCTGTATAAAAAGAATTTTAATAGAGAAAATGATACACAAAAAGCAATTTTAGTAACTTAAAAATTTAGCTGGATATGAATCAAAATAATTTTATGTCGTACCATAAAAATAATTACATGGAACGTTTTTAAGCATGTGTGATAATATTATTGACAATAGTCAACCAATCATAAGCAATGTTTCATACACAGAAAGAACAATTTTACTAAAATACAGATCTGAGAATAATTCTGTTAGGCTATTAAAATATTGAAACTTTAAACTGCGCGCGTGTGTACGTGCAGTTGAATGACTAGAATGTCAAAACTTTTTACAGTAATATTATCACACATGACTGTGTAATAATAATAGACCTTTAAAACTTTTAATAATCCGTGATAGAGCATAATTCTTCAGGAATATTTAACATGTAAATTGAAACAATTTTATCAGAAAGAGTATCGACCCACGCTTCTGCACGGGATGCCGTTTTAAACAAGAGATACGTATAGTGTGTTTTAAGAACAAATCATCAGAATTATTTCTTTATTCATTTATGTATTATTTAACGCGCTTTTATTGCCAAGCTTGAACGCCAAATATTTCTTAATTAAATAGAGATGTGTGTCACGCGCGAGCGCGACCGAATTCCTTTACACAAAGCCACACCGCGAGGTTTTGCGGCTCCCCGAATTGCATTCGGACACAGAATGCGAGTTCTGTTCGCTCCCCATCCGTGTAAAACCGGCCTATCCGCGATTCCGCGTTTTATCGCGCGCAAGAGAGAGAGAGAAAGAGAGGCCGACCCGCCGCGCACCCGTCGCAATTACTGTTGACTCGCGCCAAATATCCGCGGCATTCGCGTAATCCGCTTAATAGACTTTTCCAATGGTCCGGTGCGCGGCGGCCGCGGCACTGCGGACGAGGCTCTAATATGACGGCCGGCCGTCCCGATTACGCGCTTGGCGTTCCTTAATTAAAGGATACCTCGGTAAATAACGGACGGTAATTGCGCGCACATTCGCGATGTGTGTAATGCGATAAAACGTTTGCGAGCTTTTTGATGATAACAGGGGCTCGCGCAACAAATAGGTAAATTAAAAAGTATTCGACAAAGCAATTTATCCCACAGGGTTATCAATTATGACCTAACTTTGCAATCGTGTTATGACATTTATGCTTTATTTAGAGTGTGTGCCCTGCAACGTAATATATTTCTACTAAACGTAAATGCTATTGTGAATTATAATCGTATATATTTTTGCTAATATTTCGTAGTCCACAGCGCCGGAAAATGGTTTCTCTCTATTTTGTATTTTTTTTTACGTATTTCGACACGGTAGTTCTCGCTCACCTGCTCTGACCTGCACGTCGCGACTGAGCACCCTACCGACGGTGTTGCTCGCCACGCATCTGTACGCGGCGCTGTGAACGTCCTGCCGGTAGGCCGCGGCCGGAAATGGCAGGAGCACCAGGGTGCCATTTCGGAGCACTCTCCGCACGCCCGACACATCGTTCACCGGATGCCCGTCCGTGGTGGACCAGTCGATGTTGGGCGGCGGACTTCCGGAAGCCGTGCAGTCCAACCAGGCGCCGCTGGAATTCGAGAATTCGATCCTCGACGGCGGTTCCAGCACGAAGCTGGGACCGCGTAGGTGCGCGTCGAAGCCGTGCCCGCCTGCGGACGTTACTACAGCAGCTGCACCTGTACAGAAAATTAACAATTTTTTTTTGTGAAGAGATATGCTCATGAAACAGAAAAAAAATTAGTATTAATTAAATAATCATAGTCCCATACGTAAGCAAAAATCTAAAATTATTAATATTCTTTTGGCGTTGTACTAAATAAAGAAATATATATATTTAATGTATAACTTTTAATATAATAAATATATTTAATATTCTAATATAAGTGCAGTAAATTTTTAACGCGTTTAATTTGAAGTTTTCGTGACGCACATATACATATACATAAAAATGCAATTTTGGATTAGATTAAAGAATCATTATTTTATAGATAGTTTGTAGATTGTAGATTTGAGATTAATTTCTTTTTGTGAATAGAATAATGGTCCCTCCATATTCTAAAATTGTGTTTTTTTATAGATGTTGATTACGAAAAATTGGAATTAAATGCGTTAAAAGACTACTAATGTATTGAAAGTATAAATATATTTATTTCTTTTTAGTAATACGCAAAAAATAAGTTTTATTAATATTAATAATATATAATATAATAATTCTAAGCAAATACTTGATTGATATTGCTAGCAGTTTTTGTAGCTTTACGATCCATTTTACACTTATATTATAAATTTGTTCGAGTTTTTTTTTATATTTAATTTGACAGCCTGAAAAATAAACATAAAGTAAAAACAAATCATCAGCATAAATCAATACAACAAATTTTACGCTTTAAAATGGTATATTACATCAACAACATGAATAATTAAATAATTCAACAAAAGTTTATAGGATGAAAATAAGTATTAAAGTTTAAAATAACAAAAATCACAATTATTTTTGCACTAACCGAATAAATATAAATATTATTAATCTATCGAAACTTTCCTAAAGGCGCGGAACGTAGATAGAAACACTTTAAAGTATCGATCGCTCATGAATAAAATGTTAATGAACAGATTGAAAACAACATAATAGATATTCATGATGTGACGCGTGTCGCGACGCAAAATGGCATCATAGGGAATCTCGGGGAGCAAAGAGGGTATCACATTGACGGTCAGTCGTATTAGGTGGAAAATAGTTTGACAAGTTCCAAAGTGGATTAATCAACGTGCTGCACCCGGCGTCGGTTGATCGAACGATGCTCCGCGCTGCAACGATGCAACTAATACACCGGGCAAGTTGTTCTCCTCGGAGTGGCGGGCAAGCGCGAGATACCCACTCCTCGTGGCGTAAACGCTTTGATCGAGGGTGTGAAAGCACGAGTCAGCAACTACCTACTTGCCGGCACTTGTATCGTTATAGCGCGGTTAATAACTCCCCGCCCGTATGCAGGCTGCATCCCTCGTGTCAATGTTACGGCGAAATTTTGCGAGAGCCATGGGGGAGCTGCGATAAATTTCGGGCTGTTCGCCCGCTTAGCCCTGCGTGGCCCTCGCCTGTTCGCCTACGCGTTTAAACTCAACTCCCAACTGTTACTGCGCTGCAACTCGGTTAATATGTGCGCCATACCGTAAACATTTCTTCTAAACAATGTTACGGTTCTCATGTTCTCCTAAATTCAGTTTCCCCACCATCAACTTTCTGTTTAATCGATAACTTGGGACTTGTCAAATTTTTGCGACACATTATTTTTTGCAGTTGCTATGTTTAACACTGTAAACGCTGCATTGTTAAATAATTTTGATAGTTTTTCCTTTTTATAATATAAATAAATAGCAGCTTTTGTCTGGAAAAGATTTTGAGATTTCGTAGTTTTAGATTCTTTCTGGGGTTATTTAAATATATCGTTATTGCAATTGCAAGTTTTTGCAATACTTTTATGTTTTTTGGCGCAACGTGTATATTTTTTATTTTTTATAAAATTGTTTAGTAATGCAAGAGAAATATTTCTCTATGATAGATTTGACAAACTTATTCATTAAACATTATTTTTTGCAGTAAGTTCTTTACGGTTTTTTAATGCATAACATCGTTATTGAATTTGACGAATCAAATTAATTTAAATCTAAATAGTATCGATTACTATTTAGCTTCAATTTACGACTGCGTTTTAAGTTGACAATCATACCGGCAGTTTATGAAATTGAAAAATTCATTTAATAATTGATATTATTAAGCACTAAGACCGTGAAAGAGGCACTGTTTTTTAAATCTAAATCAACATTTTGTTTCCAAAACAAGTGTGACTCGAAGCTGAAAAGTGTCAAGAGGAATAGCTCATCGCGCTGATTTCCCGTACTGTCTAAGGGAGTTTGCGAACAGCCGAATGAATCAAATGATGCTCCTTTCTTCTGGCCTTTCGATATTATGAGGTGTTTCGTGCGCGTTGTTTGCGACGGGGTGCGGGAATTGGGAAAACGCGGAATTCATAACGACGTTCACGCGGGGGCTGTTCGGCGTAACTCGTTTATAACTACGTTCGAGAGGGAAATGCACGCTCGTTCCGGCCGAATTTCGTAATGCCGTCGCGCGCGCTTTGCACGCGCGCGGCATACGAAACACGAAGTATGCAAATCCTCGGTGCGCCCGCGCGAATCAGAGGGAGGAGAGGGCTGGGCGAGAGGGAGAGAAAGAGAGAGAGAGAGAGAGAGAGAGAGAATTGAAACCCTCCCATCGTGGTGTCCAGCAATTATGCTCGCCGTCACACCAGCCGGCTTCCGGAATTGTGTCTCTTGCGCGCTACTTAATTACTAATTCCGCGCGAGTATCACACCGAGCGTTCTCGAGCGGAATTCCGTGTGTCGCGTCGTCACCGATTTCCGAAGGCGTCGCGCCGGTCGCCTTAATTGGCAGAAAATTAATTACACGTTATATGTGTGCGCGCGCCGCTTTAACGTCGTTAACTAAATATAACTAATATTCAAACGGACGAAGTATATTAATTGAATTGCCAGTGATTTTCGCGACACTTGGGTTAATTTTACTTTAATAATATGTGTATATAGGCACGAAATTAATTATCCGGATATGGAATATGAATTTATTTTGTGCTACAAATTTATTAATAATAATTTTTGTAGAGAAAATTCGATTAAATGTAAAATCACTTAGTCAGCTGAAGTATTTTATTTAAAAATATCCTTTTTATTTGTAGCATAAAAAATTGACAATATTTTGTGCCTGGGATATTAACTGTATATAAGATTGACTTGTTTATTTGATATTATTCCGTCATAGTGTTTCACCATATTTTACAAACTCCATATTTTTCTCAAATAAAAATAAAGTAGAAACGGCATATTGTCGCAATTGTATTTAAATACATTTTTACGATTTATTTTTATTAACAAGCCGTTGAAACTTTTGAGTTTATACAAAAGTATGCTTTTAATGGAAATGTATCACTGGTAAAACTTCCAATCGAGTTTTCTTTAAAAATTATAATTGATAAATTTGCAACAGAAAATAAATTCTCATTTTTCTGTGTTTGGATAGTTACAATTGTAGTTGTCTCGTATATACTATAATACATACATGTATAAAATATATTTGTATACGTAAAATAACTTGCAGACATACCGTGTATATTTTTGCGGGGTAAAATATTTTATCAAAATACTTTCACGTTTATCCGGTTTATCATCTCAGTATTGATTTCTATCCGCGCGCGCGTTGTATGTGTGCGTGTTGTGATTTCACGAAGGTTTTTCGAGATATCTACAAATGCCGCTGCGTGCTTTATTTGCGTGGGTCGGATTCATGTCAACATCCCACCCTTTATGACGCACCCTCGAGGAGATTTACCTATCGACGTGGAAAATCGAGGAGCCGGTTGAAGGAGGCGATCGCGCCGAACGGGTGAACGCCGGCAAGATTGAACACGTCGATCGGTGCTCAAAGTGACTGGTCGTCACGTGAGCGTGTGTTTAAAGCGACAGAGACAGACGAATAGAATTGAGCAGCGAACAGGAGGCATAACGGAAGTCTGATACACGAGTGGATGGATGAGATAGAGAACGAAATAGAGAGATAGAGAGATAGAGAGATAGAGAGAGAGAGAGAGAGAAGGAGGGTACGCAGGTGTCGGTGGGTAATAGCTCCCTATTACCATAACGCTCGGCTAAGCCGGCTAATCGGTTCCGTTTATGCCGACCGGCAAATTATTATTAATCACATTGCGCTCGCGGATTACCGTTTATATGCGTCTATGGCACGGTGGCATTTGCACTTCGCGCCAGGCGTCGCACGGGCTTTTAGTGTCATGTATTTATTCGTGCATGCTTGATCTTTCAGCTGATTATATTGGCAAAGGTTTACTGACACAAAACTTGTGTATAGAACTTCCTAAACTTTCTGAATTTTCTATAATCCGATTGTTCTTTATATACTCTGACGCTATTTGTATCTTTTCTTATGTTAAACACGATTTATTTAGTTTGCCATTTCCACTTTTTCCAATGACTTTTCCAATGGTGTAAAGTTTTAATTGCATTATATGAATATAATTAAATTATATTGCACGAATTATTACGATTCAATTATCACAAAAACAATCGATGCGTAAAATAGATGTAATACCATTGAATAATAATTTTTTAGTCATTTAAAGTAATTTACAGTGAATACAATTAAATTTTTTGATGAAAACGTAATGCTACCTAATTTTTTTAAATTATCATGATATTTAAATTTAAGCTTACAAGAACTACTTTTTTTATTTGAGTTAATTGTTATTTACTGATGATTTTATCAGCATTCATACACCATTTTAAAATTGTAGAACTTTGGAGAACATTCTGAAGTAACTATTAAATACGAGAAATCTTTTCTTCTTGAGAATTCTCTTGAGGTCCCAGGTCAGCTTCTAAAATTCGAACGCGGGATTATCATTCGCCCGGACCTTGCCACGAAGCATTCGAATCGATGGTTCGGATTCCATAAAAGGACCTCATGCTGCGAACCAGGAATCAATAGGCGGAACAAACTGTGTAGATGGGTAGAGGTCTCTGGTAAGATTGAATTTGCAGACTCTGCCTCTCCGAGTCCTCGACGAGGGACGAATCTCGGAGAAAAGGTGGAGAGTAACGTCGGGACTTGATAAGAGAGTCCAAGACCTCGCGATGGCGTTTCCTCCTCTCAGGAATCTTCATGTTCTTTCTCCCCCTCTCCCCCCCTCTCTCTCTCTCTCTCTTTCTCTCTCTTCTCCGCTTGAAAGAGCTGCTGATGTTTGCTCTGCCTATCAAGACAGCAATTATTTGATCCGGTTAGTGAAACGTATCTCTCGAATCTTCCTCTTGTTTTTTCTCGTGCTTTTTCATAGCACTTTCCTTCCGTTCACTAGTATTTCAGGATGATTCATCAGACTTTAATTCTGTGGATTTTTGGGGGACCTTTAATCTTTCTTTGTCGAAAACATGATTCTGCGGGACGCTAGTATATTGATGTGATTAATGATGAGATTTCTTCAGACTGTAATGTGTGCACATATTTGCTCACATGTAAAAAGTTCCGTAAGGTATTTACGAGAAATTTTATAAATGTAAAAAGGCAAATGTTAAACGAGAAAATAAGTAGAATTTTAATCTTTGAAAACATTGCAATTTATTCGCTAACGAAATTTATCGCGTTAGAAAGATAAAGTAGTTTTAACGTGAGAAAAATCTACCACGCTCGATTTCCCGTAAGGAAATTGTGTCCAACAGACACAAGTAACAGACTAAAGACGACACCGATACCCGCGGGAAGTGGAAAGGTCGATAGAATCGGTGATAGTTTGTGATACAAAGAGAGAAAAAGGCAGGGATGGAGAGGTGCAGCGAACGAACGAACGAACGAGTCGTTTTGCGAACCACTTACTCCCGTCGCAAGTCGCAGTTGAAGACGGCAACAAGTTGGGAAAGTTGTTTAGACGCCTCGGAACGAGACGGAGATCGCTTCTCTGAAAAACTATGGCCGTGCAGGGACACACGGGCAATTTTCCAGTTCGTGCGGAAAGTTTCCGCGGCGGGCAACAAGTTGAGAAAGTTTCGCCACGGCCGTGGATGGCATCCCTCGGGGCCGACGCTTCCGCCGCGGGCCATTTCAAAAACTGTCGAACGACTAATCTTACGGCTTCCAGCGAGAGAGCGCGACACGAAACTTGGAGCCGGGGCGACCGGAGCAACTTCCGCGTGAGCGTGAATTCGCCGCGAGAAGTTCCGAATCGCATGGATAAGCGGGTTAGATCGAGCGAGGTGATATTCTTAAGATTCATCTCGCAGGATTATTTTTATTTTATTCTAAACTGGCGGTATAATGCGCGTTTTTATCTCGCAAGAAAGGTCCATCTCGCTAGGTTGCTCGCGCATTTCTGTAGGAAAGAATGCGAGGAATGTTTTAAACTTCGCAAATCAAACTGCTATAAACAAAAAAGTTCTTGAAAAATTCAGTAATTTTATTTCAAGAAATAGTTTTTGAGACTTAAGGATTTAAAGTGCTGGTTAATCGGAGAATACGTTGAAACGATCGCCTGTCATACTGGCATGCCAGTTCTGGCGCCTGGGCAGGGCTAACACAAGCGACACGTCATGTCCATGTGAGCTGACTTGTTTCTATTTCTACGTGGCCCATTTCCACCAACGTAGATTAACTTTAATCTTGGATTAACTTACTTTCTATCTCTTTCTAATTTTTGAAACTAGAATGAGATAACAAGTAAGTTAAACCGAGATTAAAGCTAATCTACGTTGATAGAAACGCGCCTTAGTCTTATTTCTTTGACGTTTGTGAAGTACAACTATTTTTGTTTCCTCGCATATGATGACGCATATGATTTCCTCCATTCATGAACTTCTGCTCTTCCTTCTTCTTGAATCCATATTATACATTAATTCTGTGTATACATAGTTTGTTCTTGTTTTATTGTAATTTATGCATGTACACACATAGGCAGTTTCATCTAATGTATTCTTACTTTCAAGTAGCTTACATCACCCCCCTTCTACAACTCTTCGATACCTGCGAGCGAAACGTAAATTTATAATAACGTCACCGACAACGACATAGTAGGTATCGCTCTCGAGGTTTCTTCGTCAGTTGCATTTTTGCTGGAAGGATGCGAGACGGCGCTCGCACCATCCACCCAGCGTGCCACCCTGTGTGAGAGAGGGAGGGGGACGGCTCCCCCGGGGATGGTGTCGACTTCGCGAAGGCGTTGGTCCTTTCAATTTCGCGAATAGAAGACGGGCGACGGGGAGAAAGACGGGCGGAGTGATTGTTGGAAATATGAGAGAAACTTTCAACCTCTCGCACAGCAAGCAAGCTCTAGCAACTCCGCCTCCCTCGCCGTTAAGACGAGCTCGCTTTTTCCACTCTGGCCTTCTCTTGCTCCTCCTTCACCTCCTTCTTCTCCTCGTCCTCGTTCCACCCTCTTGTCTTCCGGCTCGCATGTAGTCTTCGCAAGTGCTTCGCAGCGTAACCTCTTCGCCATTTTAAAGCGTCGTGAAAGCCCGTTTGCGCGCAACCGAGTTTTTGGAACAAAAACGCGCGCGCTTTCCTCACCGAGCTCTACGCCCAAGCTCGGTCCGGCTTCCTATTCTTCTCTTCCTCCTCGCGTTCGCCAAAATTCATTTCACGGCATTCTTTTCTCGTGTCTTTTTATATTGTGGCCAGCTGAGTATTCGTCAAGACGACTTTCTTCATTTTAACGCGGCGCAGAAATCGCCAAGTTATTCTTCACCGCCCGAAGAAATCTCATCGGGTATCCGTGCCGGGATTGAATTTGTATAAAGAGAAAGCAAATGCAAATATTAATCTTGAGATATGATTTGCGAAAGAGCCCATTTAAAATAATTCTCGAATATAAACGGAAGATGAGATATCTTAATCTTCTTAAAAAGTTTATGTCAAGTGTCATTACTAGATGACAACATATAAATACTGATATGTTCTGTAACGAGTCGTATTGTACTTTTGAATCCGTTTTTCTACAAGAGATCAAAAATTAGCAAATTACAAATGGCACGCACTTTTACCGGGCATCGGGAATAAATCCCGGATTCTGTCTGGGATCAGGGAGATGGAAAAAAAAAAGAACGCGAAGCACGTTTCACGCTTGCACGAGGGGGAAGTCCGTATACATGTTCTCTCTGTCTTTTTTCCTATGCCGAAGCGTCGCGCGCGAGAGTGACAGCACTAATGCTGTGACGGTCGGGGGATTGAGCGCGGGGCGATCGGGGTGCAGGTGCAAGGATATACGCCTGCCGGGAACAATGAGCGCAATCAATGCTCCCTTCGACGTCAATCAAACGGCCGGCGAGTACGCGCCACTACCCCATTGGCCCCGATTGCCTTTTGTCGCCCTTTAGTGTCCACTAACAGCGGGTGAGAGGAGGAAAAGCTGCGAGAGAGAGAGAGGAGAGAGAGAGAGAGAGAGAGAGAGAGAGAGAGAGAGAGAGAGAGAGAGAGAGAGAGAGAGAGAGAGATCGGGGGAGGGGACACGTAACAAGAAATACTGGAATGTAACGGAAACGGTGAATCCGCTAGACAAGAGAGAAGGTTGCCGCGAGAGAGAACGAAAAGAGGAGCGAGATGCGTCGCGTTGCATACCGAATGTGACGAATTCCTGTCGGATACTCTCGCAGTTGTGACACGCGCATTGTGGGAGAAGCACGAGGAAAAGGGGGGAAGGGGAGGAGGGAGGACGAGATCGGTGCGCGACCTAATTTCGAGGGCTTGCTAATCCTCGCACCTCACCTATCCCCCTTCCCTCCCCCTCCCCTTTGTGTCGCATGTCCGTCTCGTGTACGTCCGTCGCGTCGGTACCCTCGAAATTGCACACACGCACGAATTGCCCCGCGTACATACGTATGCGCGTGTGGGATTGCACATATTGCACGCCAACCTTCGAGACATTCGCGCGCGGGCGATCGATGATCTTGAGCGACGTGTGTGAGCGAGTGCTAGTGGTAGGAACGGAGATAGATCCGACGCGGAGGGTCATAGACATCACGTCTCTTCAATAATGATTATTTAATTATTGATAATTATTGATCTAATTATTTCGAAGCATTTTACATTGAGAGACAGGTGTTTGACTTGCGACTATAATGCATGGCAAAAGAATTGTGATTAGGAGTTCCTGTCTTATAGTTGCTATAATGTCAATAACAATAATTATATTTATAGTTCTGCTATGAAAAATTTTATTATAAATTATAATAATTAATAGTTAAATTGTGCTATTATATTTTTTCTTAGGGTAGCAGATTATTATGTATCTGAATTAAACACACGTCATTTTATTTTAAGATATTTTTTAATTATTTTCAAGACAGAAAACCGAAATTGTTCAATGAAACAAAATAATATTAAATGCGAACTTTTTACGTTGAAAAGAACATTTTCATATTTTTCATACGTATTTTTTTACTATTTAATGTTAGAGAATACTTTAATATAGTGATGCACCAGGGCTTTATTATATATAATTTAAATATATTTTTCGGTGCACTTGTATATGCATTTTCCAGAAATTTAGTTTCTGATTTTGTGACTATCATCCCTTTCAAAATATTTTCTACGTCCGTTTCTGAATACAAGTACGTCCGTATTTGTTGTGCACTGTTACTCTCTGGTCGGGCTGATTGTTCGGAACCGTTACACACACGCGAATAACGCGAATAGTATCCTCCGTGTTCTTTGACGCGTTTCCATCCAGCGAAAACCATTGCCAGACGTACGTCGCGTCGGTCCAGGGATGGGAAAAGGAGGTGGAGGGATGGTTTAAAGCCGCGCGGATATTCGGCATCCAGCGTCGCTTAGTAGCATTTACGCGCAGCGCAGTTGCCACTTTAATAATCCGGCTTGACAATTGCGTCTAGCTTCATTCATGTAGCGGCCATGTAGCGTTCATAATCTGGGAGTTGGTATGTTAATCACGATGCCTTCTGTTCTCTGCATTCGAGAGAAATTAGAGTGCTTATGCCGAGCTGTGGTCGAAAAAGAAGAATCTCTCATAAGACTTGCGATTTAGCGAGTATCTTTTACAATACGAATTTTTAACAACTTTACGAGTTGGTTGGCTGCATTTTTCACGACCCCAGGCTAGGCTCATTATTATCACTATCGATAGATTCAATTCGTAAACGAGGGACAGATTATGCATCTGTACGTTTATCCAAACACACCCGCATGCTGCGGCAGCGAAACGCCAGAGCACTGTCCTGTTTAAAGCCGGACAGAGCGTGTTTGTGTCGAGTAACACGAACCGCGGTTGTGTTGCTGTGGTATAATAATTATACTTCGTTATTGATCACATAGCATACCGGATTCTGCAGTAATGATCCGAAGGGGCCCCGGGTTCAATTTAGAATCATCACACAATACGGGCGTCGGCTTACATCTCTCGTTAGCGATGCATCATTATGCAGTGCATCAGAGAGATGCTATTGGTACAATATTAAAATTGTCAAAAGCATGAGGAATGCATGTATGGTATTTGGAGATCTGTGTTCAGGGTTCAAAGTTCTATTTAGGCGAATAATCGCACACAATTTCATAAATAAAATGTGCTTAGTTTTCAGAAATTTCCTAAAAAAATTTGGATAATGAGGATCAATAATTTTATTTGAAATAAAATCAGAAGCATTGTTAACGTAATAAAATTTGTTTTTTATAACGCGTGTTTACATAGAAACTCCTGGGCATACATCTGTACAACACACACACACACACACACACACACACACACACACACACACACACACACACACACACACACACACACACACACACACACACACACACACACACACACACACACACACACACACACACCCAAAGAGTCATCTATTCTGCGCAGTTAATTATAAATTGAAGTGAAAATTCAATATTAGCGGTATATGCATTGGGCTCTATAAGCTTCTCGATAATAGAAGCCATTTATAGCCGCGATAATGGTATAAATTCTAATCTATCGGTCATTGAGCGCGTGATATCACTCCCTTTAAACGTGACTGGATGTTCCTGCGTGTATCGAGTTAGCGAGATAGATTCTGCCTCGGCAGGTTTATCGCTTTCGGCGGCTCGAAGGGCGGCCCCGCGCTCTAGTATGAGATATTACAAGAGAGGACTTACTATGGAGGACTATTGGAGAACGAGAGCAAGGTGGACTAAAGCAGGCAGGATACGAGAGGACACCGATGATTTCCCAAGGGATCACGTCTACCTCCTTCCCTCATCCTCCATCGTCAACGTCGTCCTCCCGATGCTATTTCTTCCTCTCGCTTCCTTATCCCCCCCGGAGCGTGTCTTATATCTTAGGCAACACACAGTCGTTATTCCTTCTTCCTCGTTCTCGAACCCGTCGCGCGTTTCATTAGTTTACGTGAATTTCAATAGTCAGCGTAACAAAAGCTCGAGGGCGGAAGAAGAGACTACAGCCGAGGGAGAAGAGTTTCTTGCTGGGAAATTGGGAAATTGCAATGGAAATTCTATTACGGGCACGTTCTAAATCGCTCATTATAAATCAGAGCATGATAATCTATACTTCAGTAAGCAAAATGTCGTATTAATACGTTGAATGTGAATTACGTGAAGTAATAATTCTGTATCAAATATACGAAGTTTTATATTAATACAAGTGTTTCAGAAACGCCACTAAGTAACGTGCCCCTGGCGAATTTTAAGGGAGGCGGTTGTTACGTGCCGCTCTTTCCTCCCCTGCAGCTTCCGCTCACGTAGGCGGAATAAATTGGAGCGGTTACGAGTGGGAACGAGGGATATTTTATACGGCGCATAAAATTGCGACCGATGTCGTCAATTTGTTTTTCACCTAACTCTTTCTCCCCCACCTCTCTCGGATCCCCTTCTCGGTCTCTTCTTTTCTTTTCTTTTTTTTTTCTGCGGTACCGTTTAACTCCGAAAGTCGCGGGCTTTATGGCGCCTCCGACGGAAAACGCCCCCGCCGCGTGCCGCTGTCCTTCCTCGACTTTTCCAGGAAAACTCCCCCTCCCCACCCTCTATCGCACCTGCGAGGTCTTATCTCGAAGTTGCAGGCGCATCTTGGATACAACGCGCTTTGGGATGTTCTCCCGGGACCACCCCTGCCCACTCTCCGTCCCCTCCGTCTATTTCGGGGGATATGCAGTGCACTATGCAATACCGTGCGTTTCGAGGAAACTTCTAAGCAGGTTTTCGCTTGAATTTTGCATGTATCCCCGGACGGCTTCACGCGTCGGGATGATTGCACCAACAAAACACGCGCTACGTATATGCGCGTTTTGCGCGTCTGATTTTACGTGATACCTATTTCTTTAGTTCTTTCTCATATTCGCGTAAGAGTGGCCAGGTATTGCCGATATTGTTGTAAAATGTAAAATAAGTTGTTGGAATATTTTACTGCGATACTAAACCGTTTCATGTGCATCGTATTCTCGATCGGCATAAATATCGATTTGTTTTTCACATCGCATAAATAATATGTAATGACGCATGCTGTTATTTTAATAACACATATTTCTAGCTCTTTTGCAATATTATTTTTTGGTAAAAATTTCGACATTACTTTCCTATTGAAAAAAACTAGGCTGTAAGCTGCAAAGTTGATATGATTTGGTAAAACTTCTTTTTTATCCTCTATCAATTATACTTTGCTATTTTTTCAGCGTATATTTTTTTATACATTGCCATATTTTTAACAAGTAATATGAATTACCTGTTAAATATGAGTGTGTTAAGGACGTATAATATGTGTCACATTTCAAAGTTTTATCAGAAAAAGATTTTGATTGTTTTATTATCTATTTCTGTATCCACATAAAATTTGAATATATATTTCTCTTGTTGTTTAAAAGTTATTTAATTCATTATTCGCTTTTAATTTTCATGTAAAATTGCGTTTTATAATATTTATTTGCAAATTTTATGAGAAAATAGCATTACGAGTTAATTAAATTTTTTATGTATAATAAAACTCTAATAAATATTCGTACAAAACTTCATTTGGATCCATTAACTCATGCAAAAGTTATTTACCTAAAATTACAGCAAAACGAGGTTATTTTCACTGTATAAATCATTACAAGCCAATTGTTTTCTTCTTTGTAGCTATTTTTTTTTTAAATCATTCCAAAACTTATTTATGATTAAGATTTTTTGTTGTCGGATAGGAAGAAATCTAAACAGTTTTACAGTTTTTCGTAATTTTTATTCGGCACGATTCACTTATATTTAGAACATTTTTTAAAGATGCGGACTATCTGCTCGCGATCTATCGCGACATACATTCGACATATTTTCGTCTGTCGGTTTTGTGCGCTCGTCCGAGCGCTAAAAACCATTGCTGACGGGAATTCGATACGAGCAAGACGTACTACAGGCCGGTGTGAATCTCAAGATATATAGGTCACTGTCTCCGAAACACGGCTGTATCAATTTCGCTCGACGTTCGCCGGGCGCCATTACTTTTGCACAACTGTATCGCTATTACTTTCGCGTACTGTATATCAAGTTGTATAACGTATGCACTAGTAGTGGAAAGAGAGAGAGCGAGCGAGCAAACGAGAGAAAGAGAGAGAGAATCCTAGACATTAGCATGCGCACCATCTAGGATTGCGAATTTTCCGATACGCATGAACCATTTATCTGGATATTTCGGAGAATCGTGATCCGGAAGACACGCGAGAGGAAACTCTATGCTGCTCTTTGAACTATCTTTTTCGAATCGTATGTTCGCTCGGGACGCTCGTTTTCTTTGGCCAGAGGAGCGGACGGGATATGGTCACTATCCCATTGAATTAGGCGCTTCCTTCTACGCCATTGCATCCCGGTTCACCCGCTCGTATCCTCTATATCTATTACACCTGCATAGCCGCTTATCTCTAGACTCCAGGCGCGCCTAACGTGAATCTCCCTCCCCTTTTCCCTCTCTCTCTCTCTCTCGGTGTATTTCTCCGTCTCTGTCCTGCTTTCTGTTTTCTCCCTAAATTTCTCGGAGAGGTACAAATTCGCAAGCCAATCGTCCGTGTGAGCTTAAATTAACATAGATAATGCTTGCCTAAGTAGTCTTTGATGATAGTTTGGCAAGATCTTAAAAATAAAAGATTGTAGATAATAAGACCATGATATTATATATATAATGTATGCGAAATCATATTGAGTAAAAAATATTTAATATTTGTGATGTAATTTACATGGTAAAAAAAGTTATTATAAATTATGATAATTTTAAATACTATTATAATAAAATATTAAGACGTAGAGAGAAAGATTTCTTTAATTTAATAAAGTTTTGTCTTCGACTATTGCAAAGCATATATTTCTTGGTTTTAATAAATTTTATACAGATTTCTTTAGATTTAATAAAATTTATTTGAAACAAAGAAATATATACTTTAAAAGAATCGAACAAAACGGTTTATTAAATTTAAAGAAATCTTTTTCTTTGTGCAGGAATGATTAAAGATAAAATAAGCAATTTTATATAACAAATGCAATTGCAATTATAGAAAATGTAACTATTTTGGAAATCTTTTATATGCATAAGTAAAATAGTTATAAATAAAGTTAATAAAATAACTTATATAAATAAATAAAGTTGACACTGAAAATAATTATAAATTATAATTAAATAGCAATTGCAAGATAAGAAATTATTTACAGTTATTTATCATTGTTGAATTATTTAGCACTAAAATTCTGCTGTGATATTACAACATGTCTTGTCTCGATTTAAAAAGGACGTAGGTTTTATGAATAATTTATTTCTCATATGATTTTCATGAAATAAATAATACTTTATTTTAATGTAAGTACAACAACGTGATATGTCGCGTGTGTGACGTATGAAAATTGAAATGTCACAAAAATTGTCCTGATGTCTTCCGTTTACATTTCATCTTGAATTCCGGCCACGATTAAATCCGATTTATGTTATATTCAACCGACGGTTTCCTCTATTTTTTACGTATACACGTACGCCATAAATTTTCGAGCGATGGGGGAGGAGAAACTGGGGCGCGATTACATCGTCGTTTTGTTCGTTCCTTTATCGCGATACCGATGTCGTGACAGATAACGACTTTTACAAACACGCGCGAACACGTGTAAGAGTTAATTCCGCTTAGATGACTCAACGTGATAGCTTCCTCTTAACGCCGTCTACAACCTGCAATAAGGCGTCGGATGGGAAAATTGATTCGCGCCATATTTACATATTATTCATTTATCAGCTTTAGAGCTTCGAAACGAGATAGCATACTTTCGTTTCTCGCTGCTATTTAATGCTACTCCTTACGGCGATCATCTTCAGAATCTGTCACTTGAATATTTTCACAAAGAGTGTTCTCCTTTTTCTTTTTTTTTATTTTTTTTTTTATTCAACGTGATCGTATCGCGTCAATATCGGGCCGGTCGATAGAGCTAGGAGAAGAGTCTCGAGCGCGTTTTACGCAAGTAAACGACGTCGGATGACGCGTATATACGACGTGGGCAAGTTCACATTACGGAGTTACGATTCTGACGGACGGGACGGGATAAAAGTTTATACCACCCCAATTGAATTGACGTGTGCTCCGGAAGTGTGCGTCGGTAGAGATAGGCAGTGAGACAGCGGAAGTGACAGCCCTCTCCCCCTCCCCCTCCCCCCCCTCGGGAGCCGTCCACCCGCGTTATTTGTAACGTGAAACAGGACGACATATCGCGAGAATGTTTCTCGTGAAAATATGTCGCGCGAATTTTTTGCGAGCCATGATTTTTACTCCCTTTCGCGGCGATCCTGGCGGGGAAATATTATTTTTTCGGGGAGAGTTTGAGAACACCATTTTTTTTTCCCTCGCGTGGAGGAATTTCCGCGTCCCGACGGGAGAGATATTTTTACGGTCCACGTGTTTATTACGCGCCCGGAGAACCGTCCGCGGGGATGAACATTATTAATTTCGGTGATACGCGAGTGTACTGTACACGTCACGAATAGACGATTGATAAAAGTTTGCTCGCGACGTTAGCCGCCGCGCTAATATTCCGCGATTAATTTCGCGGAGCTTTATTCCTCGCGTCCTAATAATTCCTCTCGCTTGCGTTATTATCTTCGTTATTCTCGGGGATTCTCTCGGCGTTTACGGGATACTTTCGCGCCGGCGCGGGCGATTCGACGTATCGGCGCGCCGGAATTTCAGTTCATCGAAAGCGACCCGGAATTTCGCCGAATGATTACGAAACTCCGGCTAACACGCGGGACGTGGGCCGCGGATTTTGTTCCGCCGCGAATTCTCTCGGTTGAAATCCCCCGTGCAAGGGTGCCCCGCGGGCTATACACAATTCCTGGTATTCCCGCTCTCTTTTCCCATACGTCTATCTCCATTTAACTGTTAGTTGAAGCGGCGTCGTGTACGTGGGTGTATAACGACGGAGCGATAACAAGATATTAAACACAACAGCGCCGTGTACAATGCGAACCGAACGTTCCTCCGCGGCGACCGAAACTTAAATTGCTAATATTGGTAATCGAGGCGCGGTGGTACACTTATTTATTTTTGTCGCGGACCTTTCTCTCGGCGGGAATAAATTTCGCCGCCGCCTGCCCCTCTGTTTTCTTCTAGCGGGCGAAAGGGGAAACGAAGGCGGGGGAAGAAGACGAGCGAGCGGTAAACTAGAACTTCATCGGCGTAACGATAATGGGGTGCGACGACGCTGGAGGAAAACAATATGTAAATCGTTCGGTGCATCCCAATCAAAGTCGGAATCCGCGGCGCGCCGGCAAGCTTCCGCCGCGCGTCTGCCTAACGACGCAATCTAAATTCCGAAGGCTCGTCTCGAAGTGGCGCGCCGCCGCCGGTGGTATATACTCGCCGCCAACCAGATAGAGAAAATCCCTCGTTGCAACACGGAAAAAGAGGGAGAGAGGCAGCAGGAGGGAGGGAAATGATTTCCTGGAGGGATGCTGTGTCGCATCGGGACGGACTGTGCCGTTTCGTCCGCCTGCAGCGACTCCGTTTCTTAACTTCAACGACGACGATAGTCTTTTTGGTCCCGTCGCGTCGTCGTCGGTGCAACGTGAGTATTCGCGTCCGCTCGAATAAGAATCGGGTTTTATGGAAAACGCGGAAACTCGTGTACTCGCGAGACGTAAGAAGGAGAGGAACGGAGGGAAGAGTGGCTCGGGTCCTGGTCTTCGGGAGTAATATCGGAGTGCTCGACAAATTACATGCGCCGGTGAGAGAAAGCGGGAACGGCGTGAGAGATTGGAAATATATTGCTGCAGCAAGTTTTTCAACTCGGCATTATTCCCATAACATATACACTCGTAGAAAAATATGAAGTTTACGTTTATTCCCCGCAACGCGTGCACAAGCCGCGACAAGAGCGTTTCACACGCTCCTCGTGAATGCTATATTAGTATATTGGATTGATGCGAAAGATACGCCGTCGTTTTTTTAAAAAAGCAAATTTTCCATAGAATAAAGAGATTTAGAGTTTATTAAAAAAATAATTTTGAATACTTTTAACTAAACGAAAATATTTTTTATTGAAGAAAAATGTGTTAAACCAGCGCTACTAGAGATGACAATTTTGCTTTAACTTTATTACAATTTATTACAATTTTATTTTGCTCTTTATTTGATGTACGTGAGACACACTTTTGTCTCATATATGTCAAATACATAAACTAAAGAATAAAATTAAACAAGTTATTTTCGTTATTATACAGAATGGAAAAAAGATCAACTCTGTTACATTAAATTGTTAGAGCTGAAAAAAATAATCTAAAAATATTCGAAACATGATATTTAAAATAGTTTTAAATACAAATATTTTCAATTGGAAAGAAGTGTATAAAACCAGTGCTTATTAATGACAATAATTTTGCTTTAATTTTATTGCATTTTTGTATTGATTTTATTTGTCAAATACATAAATTAATTTTATAGAACAAAATTAAACAAAATTTTTATATCATTAGACAGTCTTGAAAAAACGGATCAACGCTTCAACATTAATTTTTAAATTATTAATTAATTACAGGATTTATTTGAACATTAATTCAGCAAGATTATAAATCTTACTGAGCCTTAGTAAAATCCACTTGAGTATTCTTACCATGAACAGAACTAGCGATAAAAAGTAACGCGTCATTAGAGCTGAAAGGATTAATCCATCTAAGATATTCAAAAAGAACCGCTTTAATCTCGTGCAAATTATTCCTCGCGAGCGACTAGTGAATCTATCCATCCGTCTATTCGGAATTTCTCATCTGGAAGTCAGCGATCATCAGCCATGTCAATTATGCGAGAGATGCAGGTGTCTGACGTGCTTATATTTTGCATGCCGTTCGGTAGTAAAGAATCTGATTTCGCGCGATGCGACGCGACATCTTCCGTTCGCTGTATATAGCAAAGAAGGGAAAAAACAAGAGTTTCGAATCGCTGGGTACACGCGGTCCATGAATAATTCAAGGATGTGCGAGTTTGTTCGTATTCTGAGAACGCGACCGCGCATATGTTACAAGCACACGCCGCGAGATCGGTTCGCTGGATTCGCGGGCCATACGCGTGAGCCAAGTCGTAATAAAATGCGCGAGGCAAATAAAGTACGATGGCAACGCTGGATACGCGATATTTCCGTTCCAGTGGATGATATCGCCCATTGTCTACGCGACATGACAAATTTTCAACGTATGTACGTTAGAAACATATGGCGGGGTGGGGGGGGATTCAGGAAATAACTTTATAATTATTAATATTTTAAATAAATTAGGATTTCTGTTGTTAAAAATAAGTTTGAATTAATCAATAAACAAATAAGACATTTATGATATTGAATTATAGTATATTATATATAAGGAAGAAAAAAATAACCAATTATTAAGTGCTAATAACAACATATTTTTCCGCTCTTATTTTCAAATAAAAAGTGATACTTTAATCAAATCTGTATAAAAATGAGATCTAAAAAATATCAATTTAAAAATTTGCAATTTATTATTTCATATTTTTCATATAATATAGTTATTTACTAGTGATGTATATTGTTTAGTTTAGGACTGGTGACTTTATTTATTATAAATGTAGAAGTTTTAAGAGCACAATATTTACTTAGTATTAATGTAATTTTTTAGTATAACAAAAATTTTATTTTTATTGCTGTTATCAGCTATTTTTGCAATTAATAAAATGGGCTGACATGCGTACGTTTAATACGATATGTATACAGGAAGATTTTACTGAAATATAAAACTAAAAATAATTATACTATCTCGTTAAAATGTTTATATTGGATCTGAATAGGTTGTAGCTAATTGCAAGAATGCTCAACATTTTTTGCAGCAATATTATCATGCTTGAACATCCGGTCTAATTATTTTGATGAGCCAACATAAAATTGTTTTTTGTATCTAGCCAAATATAGTAAAACTGTTCGGTCATGACATCAAAATAAATCACGATTGATGAAAAAGGGTTTTTTTTTTTTATTAATCACTTCGGAATCATTTTCGATGCCATTTTTTAATGTCATGATTAATTTTTTGTTCTGTTTGGGAATCTTTAAAACGCCAACGTCACGGCAGAGGTCTGATTATTATTGCGCCTCGAACTTTGTGAAGTGAGAGGAAAAGAAAGTGAAAGGGCTGACTATTGGAGTAGACGTAACCGTGCGGGCACCCAACGCGTCTCGACTATAAATTCCAGTCGTATTATCCCGACCGAGTAGATCCCCGTCGATTTACGGTCGCACGCGCGGAACCCTTCCCCTCCTTGCGAACACGAAAAAATCTATCGCGGTAATCTCTTCGAGATGCGGAAAAATATATGTATTTCACGTTCGCCATTCGCCTTACGACCGGTCTCAATTTCACATACGGGCTGCCCCGTTCCAGCGATAACTATTTTTAAAGCCCTTTACACCTGTATTTATATGGAGTGAGAGCCGCCGGTGCAATTTATTGCACATCAGCAACGTACCCTTACATGCGAGAGGATAACAGTGTTTTGTATTCCCGTAGTTAATTACTAGTTTCTTCGAGCGTCTCAATCCCAGCTTTCGACTTCTCTAATTGACCCGAATCACTAATTTAATGATACGTTAAAAGCACAGTTGGTAAGAAACGATATATTACGAAATTAATTCACCTGACATTTTAACGACATTGCGGTATTACGCAAGGCGTATGAAGCGCGATCACGTTTCGATAACGAGGCGAGAGTGAGGGGAAAAGTGAAAGCAATTCGGGATATAATCCTCATAAATCGTCGTTATAAATTTTATTTGTAATCTGTAATGATCGCGACGTATGCGGTTACGGTACACGCGGCGCGGATGATATCGGACGCAGATGCGATACATCTTCCTGTCGTCATTTTTCTTCGCGCCTCGGGGAAAAAGTGCGCCAACGTTTCGAATTTGTTAAGGCATTAAAATCTCTGGTCGAGTTTGTAGTGCACGAAGAATTCGACTTACCGAAAATTGTACCTATCCCTTCTATCCTTCTCGAGAAGTATAGACATCGCGGTATTAAAAATTCCACTTTGACAAGCGGCTCATTTCTAAATATTGGCGGGGTAACGGTAATTACGGGAGGGAGAAAACGCTCCATTGTATGGAGTGTCTGGGATTAACGGTAGGGTTCAGACCGACGAACGACGAAAAATTTGATGGTAATCTCCGGGCTGGACGCAATTCCCCCGGTAGCTCTCTTCCGTGTTGCAGACGTTGCTCGTTTTATGTGCGCCTCTTTGACGCGCGTGCACCAAGAGCCTCCGCGCCCATTCCCTCTTCCTCCCCCTCCCCCCCCCTACTCTTTCTCTTTCTCTCTCGCTCGTCTACATCCCTTCGCTACTTTCGTCGGCCTTGTCTCGTCTGCACTCCTGCGGGCGCTCACCACCCGCGCCACCCGGTCTTTTCATCTCGTACTTCATCTTTCTTCCGCGCCGGACTGAGAGTCTGTGTTGTACAATCGTCGCGGAAAGTTTTCGTCTGGAGATTTCGACGGGAACGCCTTTTCTCTCGTTGCAATTCACCCTTCCCCCCTCTCCCCCGCTCTTCATCTTTCTCTTTCCTTTCTCGTTCCACGCTCTCCATCCTTCTTCGTGGCGGTCGACCGCTACCCTCTCTCTGTACGAATATCCGGGGGGACGGACTCGGAATGAAATCTTTTGGCGGATTTCTCTTGGAATCTGCCTGTGTGTGTGTGTGTGTGTGTGTACGTGTATACACGTCGTTGTCGCCAAAAAACGAGGACGACGATAACTCCACGGTAATTACGGACGCATTCCCCGTTCCTGTGACGAGAGGGATAAAAAACCGTATCGATCGCGAAGAGATCACCTTTTTTTCCTCTTCCACCGGCAATACTGGTAAACGCGCGAATGCGTTGCGGCCCGCGTGCGTTTCACCTCGGCTTGTACCAGCTTGCGGAGCTCAGTTTTTTTTTTTCGGCGCTTTTATCTCCATCTTCGCGGTCCGCAATTAGCGCCGTGTCCCGCGAGCGACGTTGCATTCGTAATATACCTCGCGTAGAGTCGTTTCCGCGGCGGTGTCGCGATGCGGTATTTCGGCGCACGTCGAAAGAATTTACGATCGCGTTCCCGGCGCTGCTCCGGCCTGGCTTGCTGCATACAAGCCCCCTCGCCGTCGCGTCGCGTTGTCGCCGCCCTGCGCGGCGGGATACCACGCCGGGATGAAGATGCCGCGGGGAGATAAAAGAAAAGCGCCACGGAATTGTAGATGCAGGGGGAACGACCGTGGCGCGGACGCTGCTGCTGATCCTACGTGCTCTGTGCTTCACCGGGGACGCGCCGGATTGTTAAATATTCAATTTTGCACGAGGGCATAAAGTACGAGCCGTAAACGCGCCGCCGGGCTCTCGAAACGTTTCCGGGGTTTTCGCCGAAAATATCAATTCGCCTGCTTGTTTTTTTATATATCGGAAAAGTCGACGCGATTGTAGTCATAATAGTTTTCGAAGCGAATACGGGCGACCGGTTATACAAATTTGTCGTGTCGACCGATTTGTTTCTCTCTGATGAGGGTAATGGATGGACGTTAACGGGGGAAGGAGCGCGTGTCGTTATTTATTTTTTTTTTTTCCGTTACACACTCGTGCCCGCGCGAAAAACTGCCGTTTACATCGGAATTCAAACGAATCAAGGATACAGAAAAATGTTTATAGGTCAATTTTGGCGATTTTGGGAAAACCAGGAGGAGGGAGGGAGGGAAGGAACTATTGGTGTCTATTTGCGGGGTCACTCGAGCGCACTCACCGACACACGAATGACACAATCGAGGGAACTTTTTGAAATTTTATCCCCCCGTTCCGATTTCAAGTCCGTCCTGCCATTCTGCGCGCTCGCGTCGACAATTAACTAGCATATGGCTGTAGAGGAGGGAAAAAAAAATAACAAAATAGACAAGTTGCGCGCACCTGGCCGAACTCGATACTCGACACGTGGATTAACTCATTTTTTCGAGCGTAATTCCTCGCGCTCGAGAGTTCTTAAAACCTGTCCGACTTTACACCGAGAGGAATAGAAGTTAATTATCCCCGCCATGCCCGGGCGGGAGTTTAACGAGCGGAGGAATGCGGGAAGGGTTGCAAGATCCCCGCGGCGGGGGTGGCATTCGGAGGAACCGAGAGAGGAACCTCCGAACGCTCGGCCGCGGATGAGAGAAGAAGAGGGCCCGCCGCTGCGGTTCGACGGGGAGGAAATGTTTTGCAGTATCGAGCCGTCGACGACGCATCGATGCATCTGTATCTCCCGTACGTGGAAGCGCGTACGCGTGTGGGTTCGCGCGATAGCAACGCGATCGAGAATGTCTGCGGTGGTGTTTCGTCGGTAGCGGTCGATCCGCTTGCTCGGTCCGTTTTGCCGGATTTTCACCGAGATAGCGCGGGATAGTCGCGGTCTATAACCAACATACAAAGCCACGTCGCACCTCTATATTTTTCATCCGTATTTTATTTTTAAATGCTCGCGCAGAATATTTTCGGTCGCGTATAGTTATGATTTAAACGCGCGCGCGCGCGCGCAAACGCAAGAACGTCGAGCGCTTGTTTTTTGTCCCTCCCTACCTCCCGGACACACCCGGGTAATTTGACGTTCCGATAACGATTGATCGCGAAATATAAACGGTAAAATCGCGTTGCAACGGTCGAACTGCAGCGCCGTTGCGTCCTGCGGAATCGAGTTTGTTGTACTGCAATTTCATTACCTCGAGTACTCGCATATCGTGTATGCAGACGTTAGTCTATAGGGCGATTTAATCAAATTTTGCCTCGCCCAAAATGTCGTTCCGTCAATACGTATGCGCGTCATAACGCGATTTCGACGTAATAATTTTTCGCGCACGTTGAACAGTTTATTTATCGATCGACACTGTTTATTCGGACGGATAGATGCAGCGACGCGAGATTAAATTATGTAGATATTAGATATAATCGCGGAACGAAAGAGAGAGGGAGGGAGTGAGAGAGAGGGGAGGGGGAGGAAGGGGGAGAGAGATACTCTCGTGATTCGCGCGAACGGTGGATTTTAAAGCGTGTTGCCGCGATACGCAGATATTAAAGCCGTCACGCGATTGAAATATCCATACGCGTTGTATACATACGTTCTCTTTAATAATCGACCTGGATACAGGTCAACGCTCATCCATATTATACAGCATGCGTTAGAGCCTCGGCAAAGAGGGGAAACAGAAACGGTAGAACCCATGATAATTGCCCGTGAAGCACGCTAAAGTCCCATATCCGGGGTTAATTATCACGCACTAACGCCATAAACCATCGGTCGCGGCTTTGATTTCGACGAGCCACTGAATTTCTCATCTTGGGAGGAGTTAACCTAAGGCCGGCAGTGGGCGGGAGTCCGAAGTTGGGAAAAGCGGCAGGCGAAGAGACAATTAGATATTAACTTTGCCTAAAATAAATGACGAAGGTTTTCTTAGCGTTACGTACGCCGCCGCTAAAGAGAACTTCCTCCAGTTTCCTTCACGTTGTGAACTATATCGAACGAATATTGCAGAAAGTCGAAGCTTTTGAAAAACCTCGTTACCTCGAACGAGCTTCAAGTTTGTAGTTTAGTTAACCGGTGCTCGAGTTCCCGGTGATCTCAGTTCAGGCGAATTATTTTCAATGTAAGTCAATTCATTGGACGGAAACTTTGTCGTGTAAACTGAAAGCTTTACTATATGATTACAAAGCGATTTAGTTGTCGTGTGCACGAACTCATTTTTCCAGTCATGAAAGTTTCGATATGCTGTCGTTCAATTATTAAAGTTAGAAGATTTCGAGATTTTGTTATTCGTACCTGAACCGAATAATTTATGTATTGATATAATAATACTATAAATACTATAAATACTATTTTTTAGAAATATATATTTTTTTTAAAACGACACATTTATCAAAAACGATTTACTTGTATGATCATTTTTATGACCATTATTATTATTATTGGGGTTTACATAGTGTGTAGAGAAAAATCATTTGCATTGCTGCTAATTTTTGAAAATAAAAGGAAAATTGCAACCTAGAAAATTTCAGAGAACAGAAGATTAATTATGGATAATTGTAATATTTAAGAGTAGAGTGAACAGAGAAATTTGTTTTTATGATTAATAATTTTAAAAATAATATTTAGATTCTTTGTAATTAACTTTTATTTCAAACCTTATTATATACAAAAGCTTATAATAAGACTCAATGTTAGAGTTTAATAGATTTTTTGTTTATTTATGAATGTCCTATACGAAAAGTATAATGTAACGTTTACTTTTATAAGTAATCGAAATAAAGATTTATTTTTACTTAGATTATTTCAATATCACCGCATATGTGATTTTTAAAAAATAAAATAAATTAACTATATTACGCACAGCCCGAGCAGGACCTTAATTTTTAACACATTCAAAATAAATCTTCGTTTATTAAGTAAACAAAATTTTTCTGCTATTAGACTTTTCAACGTAAGTGTATTTTTCAAATGTAAAAAGTACTCCGACGAAATGTCGGGCAATAGAACGTTCTCTTGAAACCTGATAATTTATTCTCGTGAGATGCCGCAAAAACGAGTTCGTAAACGAAGAGTTCCCGTAACTGTATTGTAAGCGGCACTTGGCGTGCAATCAGAACGTGTTGCCGAAATGTGATTGTAACGGTAGGATCAGACCATTAATTATGCAAATCGTATTCCTTTGTGAGAATGTATCAAATGCTATCTCCGGGGAACGGAAGGTTCGTTTTCTTTTCGTCGAGTGGCCTCTCAGCTTTTATTCGTTTATGCGTAGGTGGCCCGGTTTGTTTGTACCTGCGGCCTCGTTAGAGGAATACTTTTAACGAGAAACGGAGAGAGAACGAGAGAGAGAGAGAGAGAGAGAGAGAGTGTCGAGGTAATCCAAAATATATTACCAGGGCTTTGTACCTTTGTACGTTCAGTTCATGAACAGTTCATGTCTTCTCTCCCTCGCGTTCTCTTTTACTTCTCTCAGCTGTATCTTGTGTTTCGTTCTCTCCTTCAGCCCTCTTTCTCTAATAGAACCTCTCTCTTCCTCTATTCTCTTTCTATGCCTTTGTTTCTCTTTTCTTCTCTATCTTTCTCTCTCTCCTTCTCGTTCTCGTTTTCTCGTTCAATTTCTCTCTTCGTTACTAGAACTTCCGTTCCGCTCCTCCCCCGTCCCTCTTGCCCTAGAGTTATTACCACACCGGGACCGAGAACCGCAAGCCCCACACGCATAGATAACGGCTTGGGCGCGCTCGAAATGAATTCGAATCGGCCAGAATTTAAAAGCCCGCAGGTATAACGCGCCGTTGCACGCCCGTGCTCATACACCGGTCGCGGTACGAAGAGAAGAATTCGTGCTCGATTTTTTATCACTGCTCCGTTCGTCTCCCTCCGTGCGCCGCCACCCTTTCTACTTCCCACCTGCCCGCGTCCTCCTCCCACGCGCCGATCTCCCTCTGGCTTGCCGCCCCGTTGCGAGCAATCGATAAAGCCCGTGATTTATTTTCGCGGACAATTCCCCGACCGCTGCGCTTTCTTATGATCTAGCTCGACAGCAGAAACGATTGCGAGGGAACAATGACACTGGAAAATCCGAGCCTGTCGTGTAACGCGATTTTCGGGATCATGCTGTCTTTATCAGCTCTGCAGATATTTCCGGCGATACACCTAAACCGTCGATTTTTATTGCCAATGCAAGATCCAATGAAGGTCTCTCAAAAATATATGTATCAGATTAAGCGAAAGATAAATAATTTCATAACTATTCTTAGCAAGAAATATTGGTGCGATATTGAAAAGTAATGCAAAGACAATATTCCCAGTATTGGTCCAATATTGTAAAGTGAACGCTTTATCTTATTTAACCAATTTGTTTCAGCAGTAATATTAGTTCAATATTGGTTCAACATTGGGCCTATATGGAACCAATCAATTTTTCATATTGGACATAAACTGGATTCTAATTTGGAACCAATATTTTACGACCAATACTGGCGTTACATTGGAAAAACATTGGCCAATGCATTTCCAATATAACCGATGTTTAACCAATATTAGCTAATATACTGCCAATGTATTTTGCTACTAGGGATATAAAATTTATAGGGGTATAAAATTTATTGATTCTTTTATTCTGTATTTTTTTATTGTTGTTTTGTTTGCTTAACTTACTCTACCCGTATTATTGCTATTTTTAACATATTTTTTTAAATAATATTTCAAATATCTTGGCATAAAGACATGGAACTTGACTATCAAAAAAGAGAAAAACAAACAGAAAGAGCGCGCGCGCGCGCGAGAGAGAGAGAGAGAGAGACGATAAATTTAAAAGTTAATTCTAACCGATAATGAGCCGTTTGCGTTCATCTTTTTTTCACGGCGGCGCGCCGTCGAAGTAATCCGTCGTGATTTCCGGCGCTGATTAAAAGTTGGCCGGCTAATTATTTGGGCCGTGCGTCTTTCGAAATTATTCCGCCGGGGGCGCTTGTACGGGGGCGGTTAACGGTCACATATCTCACTGCCGGGAGCAGTTATTTTTCTCTCCCTTCCTATAGTGGCTCCCGCGCGCGCGAGACCGCCATTGCTAAAGCCGCACATGCGTCTGCGGCGCGCAAATAATACACCCGTGCGGAAAATTTACTGCTAATTACTTTCCCGTGTACGCGCGCAAGGTGCGCGCTCGGTCATTACGTTATAAAACAAAGTTCGCGAGGAGGCTCATCGCGCCGCGTCGCCGACTGATAATAATGCTGAAATCCATTAGCTCCCAAGTGACGTCATGGTCTTGTCACATTTTTTTCATAGGCGAAGGAAAACTGTTCCGATAATATGATGTGCAATCGAGTCGATGGCCCATTTTTCGAGCAGAATTCCGGGCGACCTTTGATTCCGACGAGAAATGCGCGCACGGTTTACGGTAGAGTGACCGCTCGACGTTGAAATTCTCTGCTTCGAGAGCCTTTTTAGCGGGAGGCAGTGTCCTCGTGCTCTAATTGCCCCGCTGACGTGTTCTCCGCGCTGTTCCTCAAGCGGGTGAATTAAGCGCTCGGGTCGAGCGGAAAATCGCGCTCACACGTGAACATTCGCAGCTTGCAAAACTCGTCAATTTTATCTCGCCAATCTCTCTCTCTCTCTCTCTCTCTCTTTTTCTCTTTTCTCTCCCCTATATATACGCTCTTAAGATGAATAAATTCGAAGATCCTGCTCTGAATATATTCATAAATGCTCCGAATGATCGTAAACGAATTATAATGAAATTTTAACGACATTTTTCTCTACGCATTTTCAACATATTTTATTTATTTCTTTTTGCGTCGCGATTTAATTAGTCCTTATTAGTTGTATTATTTGAATTCAAAATTAATTAATATTGAAGTGTGGAATATTATGTCATCGCTGAAAAGGAAATTTTACTAGTAATTTTAATTAACATTAATTTTCTTTACTTTGTACATATACTTTGTGTACTTGTATTATTATGATACGTACACAGAGAGAAAGGATTTTTTTAATAAACTGTCTTGTTTGATCATTCCAAAACATATTTCTTTGGTTTTAATAAACTTTATACACATTTCTTTAGATTTAATAAAATTTATTTAAAACAAGGATATATGCTTTGGAATAATCGAGCAAAACTGTTTATTTAAATCTTAAGAAATCTTTCTTTCTGTATAATATTAATTGTAATACTAATTGTTAACTTAATTATTTGATATGATTTCTTTCTGAATACAGAGGCTCGCTACAAGAAATTTTACATCTCTTCCATCTCTTTCCGTAGTAATGCAAAATATTGTTTGTCTAGTTGTCGAGCTGTGCTCTATCCTGATACGGATTATGACTCGTAGCGTTTTCCTCCTATCCACCACTTCGTCGAGGCGGATAAAAACGCGGCAGTGCGCAAAACCACGGGCCCCCTATGCCGCATCGGAAATCGCGAGCAAATATTTCGCCATTCAAGCGAATATCTCGAATACGCGTTTCTCCCTTTCCGTTCTCCCCGCTCTGTAGCAGCAGCAGCAACCCGCATCCTCGTTCTCTCGTGCAGCCGTGGCACGATTCGCGATACAGATCCCGGGGAGCGAATGCCTGCGTCCGTGTTGGAATTTCTGTGACGTCGGTAAACGCCGGAGCTTTCAACATCAAAGAATGTCGTGTGCGCCGTGCCGTATGTCACCATCGCCGCCTCTCGACGAGGCCGAACCTCACCCTCACGTATAGCTCACTCTCCCCCCCCCCCCCCCCATCCTCTTCGGCTCCAGCAACCCGTCACGTCGCGATCAAAGAACCTGGTGAGCTCCATTCAAGCATTCTTCGCGAAAGGTAGTAAAACGTACACACGCTCTCGTCGCTTTCCGTGTACTCGCGCACGAGGAAGGACCCTACCTCCGAAGAAGACCCGTTTACGAAATAATACGCGGCGCACCGCGTCGCCGGGAGGAGGTATATTTTTATCGGGCGATCGAGGCGCTCCATCGATTCGCTGCAAGCGAGGCGCAAAGACCCTGGGGTGGGAGGGAGAGAGAGGGAGGACAGAGCTTCGCCCACGCTACCCACGGTAATTATCGAAGGCGGGGTTGTTGACCCCCTTTCGTCCTGCTCGGCGGAGAGCGAGCCGGCCGGCCGTTGCTTCGCACTACTCGGGCTACTAGATACCACAAAGACGTGTCCGTATACGCTTCCCGAAGCTACCTCTGTAGACTGGACAACAACTTGTAAACAGCTAGTGAATAAGCAAATGCGTATTCGAAATGCAGTATGTTGGGTTGGTAAAGCAAAAGATGAACGCGCATACACGGGACACAAGTTTTTTAAAAATTTACATAATGCGCAGAGGTCGAACGTTATCCGATATTGATTCTTTGTGGGCGATTTCATAACATATATGAGCTCGTATCATTTTCAAAAGTATACGCTTTCCCGTCCGTGTGTAAGTAGCGTAGGACGAGCGTTCGTTTTCACTGTAAATATTAATGACGTGGCCGAATTCGTCGTCGTGGACGTTACGTTGTTAATTTATTATGTAAACGCGAACACGGAGTCTCTACATAATTCTGTTCTCCGAAGACTCGCATCAAGTTTAAATATAGGAATGTAATACATAGGATAACGTAGAGAATGTGGAATTATTACAGTTGGGAATTAATTTAATAACTCCGGAGTGGAAAAAGTTAGAAAGCATTAAAAAAAGCATACTCGTATGTACGTGACTAATTCTCAGAAAATGAAACATGATCGTTAATAATAACTCAAATAACGCTGTATAATATTATATAATAAAGTCATTTTTAATTTCTTATGTAGGACAGAAGCGACACATTTACGAAAATCTTGAGAATAATTGAAAGTAAAGAAGGGAGTATCAATCACAGTAGCTGCAATGAAAATGGTGCATTATTTGTAGAGATTGCAGTGCTTATTTTAGGACGCAGTGTATCTATTCTGCCTCTTGGATTACTTACAGATTTTATTTAATATTACAAAAGCGGCAACCCTTACAAAAAAGGGTCTGTGTCAGTGTAGACGGTTGAGGCAAGAGGTAGCGCGTACCATCTCTTGAATTTGTCACGGGTAACCGCACGACACTTCTCCATCAATAAAGCGTTATACTACATACAGAAAAATATTCTCATGCTAAGAAAGGCAGTTACTCATTTTTCAGTTTTCTTCTTTGAAGTAATTTTTGCAAAGAATATCTTCTTGACGATTAGTCTTAAAATACACTCATTATTTACTTGAAAGAAGTAATATTTATTTAATGAATTTTTTGTGTACTTACAAGAAGATATATATTTAAATTTTAAATAAATATTACTCAAGTCAAACATTTTCAAGTTTTATTATAAATATTAAATTTATTTAAAATATTCTGAATCTTAGTAATTTGATATTTTAATCGAGAATATTAAGTTAATATAATTCAATTTATTTATTATTTTGACTTTTCTTCTATTCAATTTTATTATATTCTTAGAAAGAGTATAGATTCTTTATATTCTTGTGTCTGATGATGAGTTTTCTAAAATTTGCGTAAAATAAATATATTTTATTAAGACTATTATTAAGAAAATACGTTTTGTTGAAGATACTTGCTAGAAGAAAAAAAAAGTAAATTGAATAACAGCTCTTTTTGGCAACACAAATAGCTTAAAAAATCTATCTATCATGACTTACAATTATACAACTTATAATTTGTTAATTATTACACAGCTGTCTCGTTAGTCTTAGAAAAATTATGAATGTTTATTGTATTGTATAGTACTCGCGCAGTAACATGAGAAAATTTAAAAAAATTAAAGGAGAGAGAGAGAGAGAGAGAGAGCATACAGTATTTGCCTCTATGAAGATTTAATAAAACCGTTCGTGATCTGTCAAACGATGATATAATACGGTAATATCGAAAAAGTCACGCCAGGTTCTCCACGTTGCGCCGAGTACTTGCTGAGTATAATTAATTGTCGTGATATTCGAGGGCCGTCGTTACAGTTATTGAGTTTCGTACCGAATGAAATTATACGGTTGCACAGTATTACACTTGATGGCGCGACCGATTCGGGGATTGTGTCACCTAGTTTTCCCCCCTGCGACGGAGGGGAGAGAGTGCGGAGGAGGATCTGGATAAAATCCGCCGTCATAAATATCACATTGCCGACGTTAAGCAGCACAATTAAAGTCCCGTGCCGGCCGCTATTGGCAAATTTTACCGATTTGTTCGCTTGTTATCACTAAATATCGGCGCGTGGCGTCCATTATTGTGCGGCATAATTGGATGCTGATAGATTTTGCCGTTTTGCACCGTCGTTAATCATAAATAGGGCGCGCTGCCAGCGTCACACAATATAACGGAAATTGGATCTGTGTTAGATTTTGCAGTCTTGCCGGATCGTTAATCATCGACGTGGCGAGCGGCGCCGTAAAACGGAAGCTCGTAGAATTCGTTAACCCTCATTATACCCCGATACAAATTAGGGGACCGCGCCGCTTCGACAGGTGTGGCGAGTAATAAAACGAACGTTGTGAGTGGGGAAGAGGGCGTGTAAGAAATTAAATATGGCTTTCTCAATCTTCGTAGCGACTCATTTAAATATTAACGAGCCCCCAAACTTGTCCCTCTTTCTTTCTCTTTTTCTCGTGTCTGTCGAACGAGACTACTTTCGGAGAGCTCTTATCCTTTCCTCTCCTTTTTCTTCCTTTTTCTACTCTGAAGTTCTTTTTTTTTTTAACGAAGCGGAAGGAGTCCGCAACTCTGCCGCGACTCAGCGAGTGGAGCCCATTTTTCATCTCTTCTAGTTACTCTTACGTCGGATAATAGCAGACAGAACGGTCTACGAGACGGCCAATCCTCGCGGTACGTGTCGCGCAAACTTAATCATACTTCACATTTTATGATACACATTTTTCATACGAACTCGCTATATTGCATTTGTATTATGAAACGTTATCTTAATGTGCATCTTAGTAACTATTACTTGAAGACATGGCGTGGAAAAGTTTCAAACACCGTAGCTGTAAAATTATCTTTTTTCTTTAGAAAATAGTTCATCTACTATAGTCAGTAGCGATGTGAAGTGAATCCCAAGAGATGCTTTATCTTCATTTTTTTTCTCACGGGCACGAATTTAACGTTTATCGAACGGCATATTATTATTTAATTCTGCAACAGCGATAATTAGTTATTCTCAGGAGGCGTCTATTTGCGTGACGTGAATTGTGTATTAATAATCAATGAGCATTTAGCATTGCTCGCGAATTTATGTAATAATTCCGTACCACGTGTGTGTACATGCAGTTTCGCACAGGAGCCTATCTAGCGTGGTGAACTGTAGTCGTATTCTCCGAGTGATTGTCGAGAGAGAGAGGTCAAGGGTCTACAAAGGCTAGGTTGGGTTGCAGAGAGTGAGATTGCTTTTGCTGCGCGTAAGGACGTTCTTTGGTGCGACAAGTCGATTCCTCGTGGACCGGTAGTCCTCTGTAAGCAGGGGATTATTGGTCTTGTGTTCGTGTCTTTATCTCTGTCGGAAGAACCGTAAAGCTCCACTCGCCTTTCTAGAAGGACATTTCTCCGTAATTTCCAACGGTGTCCTTTGCGAAAAGGAAAAGGAAAAGGAAAAATTTTGTGGTGGTCCCTGAGAAAGTCATATCGAAACATGTTCAAATTACATGGATGACATAAAATATTTGTTAAATGAATGTCTTGATTGAACAGCTTTTACTGAAAAGGCACTAACAATTTTTATTTTATATAATAGAAATGTTAGTAGGTTTTGCGAGAAAATAAATACATGTAAAATAAAAATAGTACATTATGTAACAAAGACGTAAAGTCAGTCGTTTTGTGCACGAATGCAAAAGGCTGTTACGTTCCTGTTGCATTCCGTACTTTTTGTTATCCGTGCGTCAATGTGTGGTCTCTTGAGTGTCTTGGGTTCTTGCAAATTGACAGGTTCAGGTTGTAATTCTACAAGAGTTACTATATGCGTGTCGCGAGATGACTCGTATGCCAGTGTTGAAATGATTAAACGTGTTAAAAAATGCTTGAATGTTTTTTACGATTCATGCTATTAGAGGACAAAAACTGTACAATAATGTTAAAGTGCTGATATCATCCGCGATTTCATCCACAAAAAAATGACACGAAAAGGACCACTTTCGATGCATATGTCACAAAAAATATATTTCTTTGTATCAAATAGCTTTTGTTCGATTTTAATTTGACTAAACTATTAATCATGTTACTGTTAATATGACAAAACGTTTTGTCTAATGTAGATTTTAATTTTCGATTATAAAAATTCTTTCACCCTCCATTTCTCTCTCTCTTGATTCTTGCGGATAATGATCGTTAAGAGTATTTTACAATGACGCCCACCTCGAGGTCAACATTAGGGTTTGTAGGAGTTAATACAAAGAGAGTCTCCGTTATCAGAGAGAAGGATCAGATCAGAACGGATGACAGAAGGGAATGAAGAGCGCGGTAGAGGTTGATAGAGACTAACGGGCTGGAAGAAGGTGTCGGTCCCATCGAGACGATATCGATCTACACGTTCCTATGTCGTCGAGCGGCGCCGATTTATGCTAATGGTTCTCGATGGTGTCACCTCCTACTCCACCCACTCGATTCGGACACCGTGAGATCGCGCATTATTCGACCAAAACGCATGGGAGGAGGGGGAGGGCAGACAATGATGAGAACCAGTTCGCATAATTCGCTGCGATGACTCCGTCGACTGTTCGGAACTGTCCCGTTTAATTCCACGACCGAGTGGGAGGCTCGGATCGATGTACGCACGCGTGCATGCACGTACGTGTAGGACACAACGCGGCTACAACGTCGAGGGGATGGGTCCTGGCTGACGGAGAGAGGTGGTGCGCGATAGTCGGGCGGCCAGCTATGATTTATGTAGGTCGAGCAGGTGCAATTTGTATCGCGTCAGTTTTTACCGGTCGGGACGAAGCTACGCCGACCGGCTGAGTTATTGCCCGGGCGAGGAGTCGCTGAGTTTCTGGGATGACTTGAGTGCAGCGACTTCCTGAGTTACAACGGGGAAGAAGAATAAGGGGCGATCAAAGCGCATTTTTCGATCACTTTGTGACTGGATTTACAATTTTAAATAGAATTGACGTAACCGTTTATTGTTTTTTAAATTATTCTTATATGTTTATGTAAAGCCATTATTGTGAATACATTTGGTATAAAAAATTATCTTTAATTTTTATTTATATAATGTATAGTTTTATAGAAATAATAGGGATGAGAATAATTTAAAAAATAAGAATCTAGGAGCCTTTTTTTAAATGAAAACATTTTTTTGTTAATTATACAAATACTTTATGGTGTTCCGCAAGAGACAACATGTTGTGCGACTATACTATGTACATAAAGATCAGATTAAGTTAGATTCGTTTTTAATTTTAGTAGATTTTAGAAAAATAGAAAAAACGTAAACGTACGAACTATAAGTTTTTATTTACTTCTTATGTAAGCAGATCACGTTTTTAATAAAGTATTAATACAGTGCAACATTTAGTTTTCGAGAAATAAAGAGATGCCGCTTTAAGAGACCTATTCCAGTATTGGCGATTTCTTTTCTGCGGCAAGAAAATTATTCTTTCCGTGTAGGAGTTACGAAGTTTTCTGAAGTTGCTCTCACTTGTTCTCACATCAATTTTGTCGCGTCCTCCGGTTGTAAAGTATCGCGGAGTTCTTATTTAATCTCTATCTGGAGAGACTACAATCTGTTGTCAAGAAAAATAGCTTTAAAAACACTTAAAAAAAGAAAAAAAAATACTCGAGTAGATTTCAAGGGTAAGCGAGGAATAAGGAGCGGGATATTCGATGAGCCACGACGCAACATCGTGTAAATTCATTTTCTCTGGATTCATTCTATCCTGGATTTAGCCGGGCGCCGTGACAGGAATGTCGGACTACGTGTGTACACATGCAGTCCGCGCCGTTCTCCGTCTCTTTCTCTATTTCCCCGATGGCCAAGTTCTCAGTGGGTCTCCGGGAAACTGGATGGGACAACGGTCTCTTTTGGCTTGGTGCCCCGTTGTTTAAAGGACTCGAGGTGGTTGAAATGAGACCCCGGGTCGGACAGTATTACTACCCTATCGAGTCGAGCGTTCGTTGTAGTAATGTCACGCTAATTCACAGTCCCGCTCTCTCCCAGGGAAACGGAATATTACTCTGTCTGTGATACGAGAGTGCTTTTGGCAGCGCGTCTGAATCGCGCCGTTCTCGCGCGAGAGCGTCGTTCGAACGACAATCCCTGTGACAGAGAATACAGAAATTCGCGCAGGATCTTCCTCGACCGTCGCGTCGGGGGAATGATTAATTCTGTCCTGCTGATTGAGGCGAGTTTATATACGTGATGGCGAATAGTTGACTATTTTGGGTTGATAATTGACGCAGAGATCATTAAGCTATTAGATTTACGGGAATTCGTGCGCATCGGTCCATGTAAATAGAATATTGTTGCCCCGATGAATGTTTGAACACGAAGTACGTTTGGATTTAATCATTTACATCGCCCGAAGTTTCGGTTCGGCATAATTTGTTATTGACAATATATATATATATATATATACACACATATACTATTCTATTAATGATATCGAAACAGCATATAAACTAGTCGTATATTGTACATATCTAAAATATATATTATAGCTTTTACATGCGTGGATGAATATATGTATTTGATAAATACGCTGCTTACTGGTGGGAACTTCGGGCTTGGTTTCAACGGTAAACACTTGAATCGATTTGCAATCGGGAATTTTGAAATTTACACAAGCGTGTGCGGGAGAGCGCGCCAGACGCAACGTTTGGCATTCACGCGCCGGATAATGTAATAGTTGGACGCGCGATATAACTTTGCGCGACAATTCTACAGATCCAAATACGGTGTGGCATTGTCTCGATGGCGAAATCGACTTTGGAAATATACGGCTACGCGCGCGGCGGGAACCAATACGGCGAGACTATATTGACTCCGGGTAACGGTCCGTTTCACGCGTATCTGCAATGAAATCACCCCTCGTCACACCCGCCTCCTCGTTCATTGAGTCCTTCACCGTGATAAGAGCTGGTGAATGGTGAATGGTTGAAGCGCGGCGGGGCAAAACGACGAGTACCACCGCCGTCGAGGCGGATGTGCTGAATCAGAAATAGAAATAGGTACGAAATCGTTATGAAAGCACTTGGCACTGTTGGAGTTTGCTGGAAATAATAGTATGAAAATCTACCGCGATTGTGCATGCATTTCTTAGTTTCAGCTTCTCCCGCTCGCTTTCGCGAATCGCGTTTCACCCGCGAGTCCTCAATTTTACCGACGCGTAGCCATAAGGTTCGTTGCTCTTTCATAAGTTCCTCCAATCCGCGGAGCATTGGATTCGAGAGTGTTTATATCGATCTCCCTGCTCTCGTGTATTTTTAGTTTAATCGTGCGCTACTTTTGCGTATTCTTAGCTCCTGTACGTGTTGTCTCAAAAGTACCTCATGTCTTACAGATACTTAAACCTCTATCAGATTTTTGATTTGAATAATATATTTTTAGTAAAATTGATTAAAAACGTCGTTCGAAATGTCGTTCTGTCGTCGTTAATAAGTCAGCGACTCGAGGGTCGGAGCTATCGATCCTCTTCCGTTAGCACTTCGAATAAGATGTAATTCGGGAGGAGGGACGGAGGAGTCTGCAGTTCGCCATGCAAAACGCGACGAAGTCCCGCCAGGTAGCGATCGGACAATGACGTCTTCCAGAACAATTCATTGTTTCGAGGAACCTCTCGCGTTCGCTTACGAGCCGAGAGCCGGTAGCGTCCTCCCTCTCCTCGTCCTCTCACCACCGTCCGCCCCCCCCCCACCCCTACTTCCATCCCTTACGGCTCGTTGCCGCGGGGCCGTCTCATTGAATACACGCGGGGGACAATGTAGTCTGCACAATACCGGTGTCAGCCGGAAATGACGCTACGCGCAAGGCACTACGTGCAAAGCAAGTCTCGCGAATTGGCGATGTTAATACACCCGACGACTCCAATACAAGCACGCGCAGACACCCTCCTATCAGTTGGGCGAGACAAGTCGAAATTATTGACAGCATATGATACGCGTCGTAGTCTTGAAATTTGTGGAAATAAATAACTCTCTTGCGTTTTGTTTTTTTTTCTCTATTAGTTCCTTTGAGAGTCAAATAAACCGGTAGCGTTACAGCATTTATTTTTGAATTTTTTTATAGCATTATTTTATAACAGAGAAAGGTGTACGTGTTTTGACGTGTGTTTACATTTTTCATGGTGCAAGTTTTATCCATCAAAAACCTTACAAAGATATGCCTAATACATAAACGAGTGCATTTAAAAATGTACGAGATTAATACGAGGCAATTTTGTTTCGGTGTCTAAAAATACAAAAATAATTTAAAAATATTCTTTCAAATATATGACATTGATACTTTTTATAGATTAAAAGTGTTATTTTTTATATAAATATTTAACATGAGAAAAAATTAAATTCTAATCCAAGATACAGCACGATATACTTTTTATCAATATATAAAAATTCTCAGACGTTTTGTATAATTTTTAAAATAAAGAAAGTTTTCAAAATTTTTTTTCAATTTTGGCAAATATCGGATTCTATCACGGTGATATTTTCAACTTCCGACCGGGAATGGACTACTCAGACTGAATGATGAATTTTTTATATGTAACATGTATTTTTTATTGCAGAATCGGATTATACATGCAAAAAAGAAACTTATCTCAACCTTTTTTTTTTCTAGAAATGCTTTTATTAACTTCAAAACGATCTTAAAAGTAAATATGATAAAAAATAAAGTTAAATAAAAAATTAATACAGAGGTATCTTTAGAAAAAAATATTTGAGACAAATATTTTTTACTTTCTTTACGTGTAATCTGCATAAAAATCATATTTTCTTTATTTTAAAAGGGGATCTAGAACATTTTATGTGAAGAGAAGTACTTTGTACATATTTAAGCAATAAATAATTTTTTATAGCAGAGTCCTTTTCAATATTAAAATTGTGAGTTGAAATATTTCTGATAATTAAACTGCAAATTATATATTTTTACTTTTACAAATATTTAATAGATAAATAATTTCGCAGGATAAGAAAGATATAACGAATCACTTTCTTTTTCTACATAAAAAACATGTAATTTGTTTTTTACCAGAGAAACTTTTCAACATAATGACTTATTAAAAAGATCTTATTAAATATTATTAAATAAATATTGTTCAACAAATTATTGAACGCGGGTACATCACGATTTCCCTCATTGAGGCGCGAAAGTCTCACGAACATTGTGTCCATTTCTCGCTACAAGTGGTCCGACCTATTCGCTTTCATTCAGTATATTCCTAGTTTGAGATCGTCGCCCTTAGTTCTCATATCGATCTCAGGTCAAGACAAACTAGCTGTCCGATCAAGGTTTTAAGAGAAGTGAACGTCGCGCTCCCGAAGTGGGCCACGAAAACAAACCGGCGGCGTCAAAGCGAGATTCTCTTCGCGCACAGCAAACTGTTGCTACTTCTTCGGTTAAGATTCTTGCCGGACGCTTTGTTTGCGATTGAGATACATCTGTGCGATCAGTGAAGCGGACATAGCTTCCGAGGGATTGGTTACGCTGGTCCAGCGATGTGGTTTTCAAGATGAAAAAGAAACGATGATATAAGACAAGAAAACAAATGTATGGTTTAAAGCGCTCAAGATGATATTTCATAAAAGATGACCGTCTGCGGTGAAATAATAGCATGGCAATGGCAAGAACTAAGAGGAAAGCGCAAAGAGAAATATACAAGACGATCATTTTAATATTTTGGAACGTGCCGACACATCTCTTTTTTTACATAAAACGCTTTGTCTTTATTTAAAATTAATTTCTGTTATTGCAGTGGAGCTCCTGGAGCTACCAAAATTACCAAAATATTGAAAGCTCGCATGTTATTGTTAATATATTATCAGAAAATATAATATTAATGTTAACAATCTATATATAACGTTAATATTAACATTAATATTAATACAGTAATAGTATAATTTCACTTATTATTGATTAAATTTATAATAATATTAGCATTATATTATTGGCAAATGAAATCGCGGAGAGAAAGGGACATTTAGGCAGCGGAAGGGGGATCGAGGATGGAGAGCAAAGATCGCAACGAGCCAAAGAAGAAACGACGTCTCTCGGGACGATCGGGTGCCCCGAAGCGTACGATATTGCTCCTTCTCGGTGGGAGATGCTTCGGAGAGATGCTATACAACTCACCCTCCATCCCAGCGGCTTCCGGCACGGACATGGAGGGAAGCGGATAAAAAGATTACACGAGCAAATACGCCACCGTGGCGGTGAATCCACGGTCGGTCGAACGGAGGCGGGCAGATAGAAATCTTTCGCTCGCCTTTTAAATGGTAAACAGGAAACGGAATTTCCGACGCTGCCGATCGATCGATCGATCGTTCGTTCGTTCGTTAATTCCTTCGTCGAATCGCAAAGCTCGGTTGGGTTACGCGCGACAGAGCTTTCGCCTGAAATAACAATACGAGCTTAACGATCCAATGATCTCGCGAAACAGAATAAAGCGGTGAAAAGACAGGGTGAAGACAGAAATTTCCTTTCAGAAGTGTTTTTTTTCCCTCAAATCACATGCCTCGTATAGCAAGCCTCGTAAGGAAAAGCAGCATTTTCCTTATATGATATGGAAATAACTTCGAGAGATGAAAAGATTTTGATAAAGTATTGACGTAAATTGATGTACAATAAAAGCCACACTGTTTGCGGAAACGCGCAATTTCTGACGTACTTATATATTTTGGTATGAATAAAAATAGCGAGTATTTCGTTGTTGTGGAACCCGCGGTTTCTTCCGTTCTCGGATCCGTTCTCTCTTCTCTATACCAAACGTTCGTTTGTCGCGGGAGATTTATAGAATTTATCTTCTTTATACCTCTGCTCTCTTCCCACCCCCGAGCGAGAAAAGAGAGAAAGAGCTTCGGTCGGCGATAGGTTTCTTGTCAATAACGACGTAGCGCGTGGAAACGTATAACCGGGCATAGTATTTTGATATTGCGAGCTCGAGTTACGTTCCATCCATTCGACTGATGCGATTTTCCTCGATATATACGGTAAGGTTCTTAAGGTATATACATTACGCGAGGTCTCTCTCTCTCTTTCTTGCGTGTGCAGAAAGTATTGAGGAGAATCTTTCCTCGAAACGGGACAATTTTCTTACCGCCGCCACGTTGGCGTAAATTTTTAATATTTCACAGAAATCCTCGCCTCGGCGGCTGCGAGATTGTAATGGTCCCGGTTTCGATATTTATATTGAAAGAGGAAGAAGACGGAGGAGAGGACACGTTGTTGCGCTGTGTGTCTCGGTAAATTTATTTCCCGCGCGGCTAAGGGCCCGTATATTCTTGCGGGATCAGAGGAACACCAACGGCACTGGCAGAGGTTCCGCAGCAGGATCCCGTGAATCCTTAGGATTTATGAAAGGTCGTTTCCCGCCGTACCAATCTCGCTTGTCAGGACGCGGAACATTGGCGATGGTTGATCACGTCGCTTCCGCGCTGACCGTTAGGTAGATTCGAGTCAAGAGGGAAGTTGTTAACAATCTCTATTGTTTTTGCTCTCGACGGGGTATGTGGGAAAGAGACGATGTTGAGAGACAATCGCAATTGATTTGGAAACTTTAAATAAGGACATCAAGTATTGTTTCAACTAGAAAATAGTTTTATCCTATTTAGTTATTTAATTTTTTTTGCGTGAACGATTATCTGGGGTAATTTTTACACTCACCCCAGTCTAAAAGTCACAGTTATTAATTACATATTGTATATTATTGATTTTTCTATAATTTATTAATATCTAAGAATATTATATATAGATTTAATCAATATTTTTTGAAAATAAATAAGAAATCAATAAAATATTAAGCAATAGCACATTAAACAGTTTATGACAATATTTTTAAAACTGTTTGCTTCTAAAAATATAAGGATATTAATAGTTACAAATACTTTTAATTATAATAGTTTTTAACTCAAACCTTATTTAAATTTATCGCACTTATTGATATCGCACTTAATTAAATAATTTTATAGTTTAAAGTTCAAATTTGACATTATCTCCGAAGATTAGATTTAATTACGAGTATCAGTCCTTTGACGAACAATCATGCGACATAATGAATTCGGACTTTTTTTAGTTTATAAAATTACCTATGACGTGTTATTTTTTCTATTTTGATTTTATTGTATTTTTATATTTTTTAAATAAATAATGTTTTTGTTGGACAAGTGACAGTCGGATTTCCGCCAGTCCAAGTTTCGAGAGGATGTTTACGGCGATATTTCGCTAGCATGGCACGTCGAGAAGACATATCTTTCTGATCCACCCTCGTAACTTGACAGTGCAAAAAAAGAAAGAGTGTAAGAGGGGGGGGGGAGGTAAGAGAAGGCGTTCTCTTTACGCTTTGCCTAATATATATGCGTGATGCGGAGCTTTGGCAGGACGAGCGGGAGAAAAAGAAATATCATGACACCGTCGTATCAACGACCGAGACGCGCTTTCAGTAGTGAAGGAGGATCACATGAAGGAAGATTGTAAGTTACAAATGCACGACTGCCAACCAGAGCCGCGTCTCGCTTTATGATCAAAGCGCGGAGTAAATAGTACGGATTCCCCATGAAAACGATCTCCGTTATCATTCAACCGGTAGAACTTTGAAATATTTGCCGTGACTGAATCGGCACGCACAAACGATTTGCATTTTGTGCCTATGTCCCGCATTCCCCGTTTAATTTCGCAAAAAAGACTATCCCGGAAAATATTGGCTTAATTGGTATCCGATAAATTAAAAGAGCACATGAGCTCAAAGCTTTGTAAAAAGTTTATTTTTTTTTTTAATTGCTAAAAACAATTTATTATTTTATAAACCCGTTTTAACTAAAAAGTTTTAATTATCTTAATAATGAAGGAGGGGGGGAATTCGTTATCCGTTATAAATTTCGAAAAGCTCAAGTTTATAGTTAGTTTGATACTTGTTTCACTGCTGCTGGCGACCGAAAAATTTGTCCAGGACTAGCTGAAACATTTTCGGTCCAGTGACGTACCGATCGCTCCAGTTTCAGTAGCGAGGCAATTGTCCCGCGATTTACGTCCGTGTGCACGATCAGGCCGGAAGATATCTCCCCGAGGACGTTTACATCGGAAAGCGACAAGCATCGCCAGCAACGGTGTTACTTTGGCGGTTGCGTCACCACGAGAGACAGGTGGATGGATAAGTAAAGCCGCAGGAGCGACGAGTCTGGCACCGACGAGAAATACGTTGCGGAATGAGAGGGAAGGAGAGGGATAGAGAGAGGGGGGGGGGAGAGAGAAGAGAGACTAAATGGGGTGCCAGGGGAAGATTCCTTGCATAGTGAGAAATATATGTATACGAAGAAGGAGGGAAAGCAAAGACAGAGAGCGAAATATCGGTTATTCCCAGGTGCGCTCGTGTCGGATCTTGCCGGCGACGTGAGCGTCGGAATTCAGGAAGAGTCGGGACAGACGACGAGAGGCTTGGTATCGAATTTGCGTCGTATTTACCCGAGGAAGGCGTCCCCGACGCCTTCTTCCGGCGCCTTCGACCTACCCGGGGAAGGGACCACACACACTCTTCGCCCGGCGACAATTCGTTTCCCCAGACAGCCGCTGGGAAATCGCTGGAACAGCCACCATTTATTACCGGTGCTTGCAGCCATGCACGCGGACGTTTTATTGCGGACGATTAGGGGGAATTAGGTTAATTCCCCATAATGTGTGCGATTTCATAATTCATAAGTATTCGGGATGATTTAAGCTACGCGAGAAACTATTAATTTACTCGTTTTTGATGACAATTCTCATCAATAGGAAGAATCGAGTTTTTAGTTTATTATTATAGGCGCTAACATCTTTTTAGTCATCAATGTTAAAGTTTCTTATATAAATTCGTATTAAATCAGGTCTTTTGTTTTAAAATTAAAAAATTTTTTATATATGTTATTATAAGAGGAAAAAGAAAATTATAATTAATTACTGTACATTGATGCGTATAGATTTGTCTTTAATTATACACACATACACAGTTGTAATTATTGAAATGCGCACTGCCACGTGGCAAATAACTAAGTGACAGTTGCTCGCAGCCGCAGCCAGACGGTTGCGTCATCGAGATTTTCCCCGCGAGACTCCTTACCCTCGACTTTATGCATAGGTCGTGCCTTGTCAACGTCAGCTCTCATCGTCGGACACATCGCGACTGGCCCTGAATTTAAAGTTACGCCACTGGTCGCCCAGATAGGGGCAGTGGTCGACGTGGTCCATGGCAGGGAGGAAGAGGGATGAACGTGTGGGAGGAAAGGCTGGGTAGGTGGACGGGAAGAGAGCAGGAGGTAACGGCTGGAAAGAGAGGTAATGAGAGAGGGTCCGAGAGAGGCAGAGTGACAGGAAAGGGGTGGGTCGTTCGAGAGGGCAAGACGAAACCGTGAACCATCGACCCGAGAGTCGGACGAGCTCTCCGGACTCGTTATACACTCTCTCTCTGGTTCTCTTGTAGTGGGATGCATCTCCGTGCAGCTGCAGGGGCGGAATGCACAAACGAGAGACAGAGGCAGACGGAAGAGCCACGTTCATCGCAGGGCGCAGCCCGTCACGGTGCGGGCGGATGTACCGCCCTCGCAATGGACGCTGAATCACCTGCAACTGCAGCGATACTGGGTGTCCCGTAAACGGTGGACGCGAGTCCCATCTAAAACGGGCACGCAAACTGCTATCTCGATTATCCATCGAGATAACAGAACTTCAGAACTTGAGCGCAATATGAATACATTGTAGCGCAAACTAATATTATAATTTATTTGCACAGACATATATACAGGGTGGTCGTTAAGTAACCTAAAGATTTTAACAAAAGTGGTTCCATACACTAATTCAAGACGAAAGCTTTATGGTATATGACCATATATTCCAAATAGCTTAGTTTCAAACATACAAGAACTCAAAATTGAAGGAAAAATTTTATTTTTTTTTAAAGCATTCTAAAAGATGTCTTTCAAAAAGCTTCATTAAACTAATCTGGATGGTTTTTGAAATTTTTACCTATATGTACACGTTAATTATCGATTAAATAGACATCTTATAAGAAGAGAGAGAGAGAGAGAGAGAGAGAGAGAGAAAGAGAAACTAAGTTTGAAAGTTATTATTCGAATAATCTCTCGGAACTTGTTTCCAACGCGCTCATTTTCCAAAAAGTGTAAAAATAAAGTCTTTTATTGGGAATTAAGGTGCTTGGTGTTCTCAGTAGTGTCATCAAATGGAAGAGTCTTGTACAGGACTCGAGCGAATTCGCGTCGTTCTACGTCGTTAATGGGGGAAATAATGACAGAGCGACGGCGAGGGTAGCTCTCTCAGTTTTAGCAATCCCATGGGCAGTGGCCGCGCGCTCGGTAGTTTCTAGCGAGTTCCGTAATGAAAGATTCAACGGGCGAGAAGTGCGCGCAGGAGCTCAGACACTAGGAAAGCGATATATCGTTGCTGCTGCTGCTGCTGCTGCGTCGTCTTTCGTCCAATTTGCGATTTCGAAGTGAGTGGCGGGACGCGCGCGACTCAAAGAGTCGCTGAAGTGACGTGGACAGCGAGCGGAGCGGAAGAAAAAGGTGGTGGAGAGCGGAGGAACTGTTTTTCGTATTTTATCAAAAGCGTCGTCCATTTTTCAAGCCTTGCTCTGTGAGAGCGGCCGTGGCCGCGGGCATCGCTTGTGCACCGCTCTTGGCAGAGGCGGTATGAATATTAAATGACGGAGACGAGAAGCTCGCCGAGGCGAGCAAGGGACGAACCAAGGAAAGCGGAAGAAAGGTTCATGTAGGGAGAATGACGGTGAGTGTCGCCTCTTATCACGATAGTGAGAACCTCGATGTCTCTATCGAAACGATTTTGACTTTGAGACTCTTTTGGATCTTTCCGCTTCGAAATGACAAAATCTTTTATTCTGAAGTATAAAATTCTCTTGATATTTAAATAAAAAGGAAATTTATCCACAACAAATAACAATTTTATTTTATGTATATAAGTATTAAATTTATAAAATAATTAATTCTATAATAAAAAAAAATATCTTAGATGTATTTTATTGTGTACTTGGTTTCGATAACTGATTGTGTGATTGCGCATTCATCCTGCGAAGAAGAAATAAAGATTATAAAAATATTTTTCTGCGAGCAAGGAAAGAATGCAATTTTGCCGCACTTATATAGGTCATTTGTCGTTCTACAATCATACCTCTGAAGTACCTCAGGAACGCGCGGCGCGCGTCGTTCGAAGAACATAAAACTCGTATCTTTTCGATGAACGAGGAATAACTTTCCTGTCTCGCTTCTTCTCCTTTTCAAGAGGCAACAAGAGAAAGCGAGAGAAAGAGAGGGAGAGAGAGGGGGGAGAAGGAGGAGGGAAGTTAATGGATATCGAGCGACTCCGTCTTCCTCGGTCGCTGCTCCTTCTCCAGCTTCTTCCTGAGGCTGTCAAAGGAGGACTCGCGCGAGACGACTGATAGACTGATTTATCCTCCTCATCGCTGATAATGGTGGCAGTATGTGCGAATCGCGATAAGGAGCTATTCTCACGCGATGTCGAGCACATCACGACGCCCAACGTGTGACGATGTGACAGTGTTAGTTTTCAATGTTGCCGCAGTTATATAACGTACCGCGATCGATGTCGTAAATTTCAATTTTCCAAGTACAATCAGTTATAATTTTGGAGCACGAAACGAAAGAAACGCCGTGTTTGCAGAAATGCAGGAATTTTTATTTGCGCGCGGCAGCACATCGATTTCTGTGGTGTCGACGTTACAGAGATACATACCATAGTATTTCACGGAAAAAATATAGTGTCTAGTTTTTTTTGTAATAAAATTTTGCTTTGACTATTTTATTTGTGTCAATGTATCTTTCGTTTTCTTATTTAATAATATAGAAAAGCACAAACGATTTCAGTGCAGTTATTTTAATATGACTCGGCGTTGCGTGCAAACAAACCTTTATTTTGACAAAAAAAATTTAGCACATATTTTTTCCATGACGTCATCTAACAAATTATGATATTTATTTCTAAATACGTAGAACGGGATTATATAAAATATTGCGTTACATAACAGTTTTGAATTTAATTTGTTATTTTCTCAGTCTGTGTGCTATCGCATATACGCGAATATTTAAAGATACGAGAACATACAAGAGGATGAATTCTACACTAATCCCGAAGACATATTTACCTTTGAGATATAATGGATTATATATACAGGACACACGTTTACAACACGACCACGATTTTGTTTCGCCATTACGTTCGCACGGATTACGAATAATATTATAAATATTACAAGGTGTACGTACGAAACGTCGTATTTTCAAATAAATATTTGTAATTGTTACGTGCGCACGCATTCGCGCAAGTAGGGCTGTCCAATTTAGCTTACACGTGCTTTTAAATTGAAGGGAACGGTATACAGGATCTCGGTAGGCGACGCTTCAACGCGTTTATTTCCATGGATAATAGGATCCTTAAAGGGTCCTCTTTCAACGCTTCCAGACGCCTGCGAGTTTCTCTAAATGACATTAAAGTGCACCGCGAATTTCAATTTCGCCGTAGGAAAATCGCTCTAATCAGTTTCCCGGGGAGAGAATCGATAACTTCTAACATCAATTTCCTCCGTAACTCCGTCGAGATCTTAATAATGCCACTTAATCATCCTTTCGCATCCCCTCTCTTTCTCCCTCCTCTCTCTTTCTATTTTTCGATCCGTTTATTGCGAATATATATAAATATATAAATATATAAATGCAAATATTTAAAATAATTCTCAGAGTTTTATAATCCAAAGTGCTTACTGCAATATTGAGATTAAAAGTCAAAACTTATTATAGTATCAAATCTCGCCAGAGAAATAATACAGATTATTTCTCTTTGTTAATTCTGGGGCACTTTACGTATTGCCATTTCGGTGTCAACTGTCTTTCGACGATGATTGTGATCGGTCTCTTTTTTGGTATCCTTACATAGGCATAATTACTTAACTGGCAGCAAGTTGATTGACGACCAGTATTTCCAATTGAACGCGCGCGGATAGATGACACGTTCATTCACCGGCGCGATTAAAGTACCCCTACGGCGTTGGCGCGTGCTGTACTAAACGTATGTAAACACGTTTATCCTGGAATAATTCAGCAGTTAACGGCGTAACACTCGACGTGCGCGTGGGCTAATTTCCGCGCTAAAGGGAGTCGCTAAACAGCGCGTGTACATATTAAATCTGTACCGCTCGCGAGTCATCGATGACACTGCAGTCATTCCCGCTACGAACGTAGAGTAAATTAATTAGGGCTGCGCCGTCAAAAGAAACTTTCGTTGGAAGTTTGCATGCTTCGTAGTCGTCTAAACAGTAAAATTTGTACCGTGACTTCCGTTATTACCCTATACCACTGTTTCAGAAACGCTGAACTCGTTTACCGTAAAGATAACCGATAACAAAGCTCTCGAGTACGTTAGAGCGTTTCAGCGCCGGGTGTGCTTTTAATTCCGCGTGCGTATCCGCGCTTTCCTTGCAACCTGCCTGATATCACGGTCGAACGGTGCCGTTACGAGTATAATGGATTCATTGCCATGCAAATTTGCCCGCGTTATGGGCGTTACATCTTAACTGTGCTCGCTCGCGTACGATCGTGGAAAATTTCATTGGCTCGTGACGTAGAGACCGGGGCTGAAATCGGGCGCTTTCAACTTTGACAAAATACGGATGCGATGAGCACAAGTATGATTCATTTTATTATCGCTTTACGTTCCGTTAAACTTATATTTTAGGGCTCGGACAAAAGATTCAAGCATATTGTGTGTTCAATCTATTTGAATCGTTTAAAGTAAAAGAGAAAGATTCAGTTTGACTTTCTGGTAGGTTGATTGGTTTCGAAGCAGCGTTCGGTCTGTAATGTTGATTCGTTATGATTCGTATTTAAAATTTGCATAATTCGAACAATAAAGAAGAAAACAAAACGAAATATGTATGAAAACAAAATAGCAGCTCTTTACGAGTATTTTTTAAAACTATTAAAATCATAAAAATGTTGAAAAAAAGTCAGGTATGGCATAAATATGTAATATTTAAATATGTTGTTTATTTTCAGATTTTAAATACAATTTATATGTTGCGTTACACTGGTTTTTTTAAAACGCGCTTTGTAAAAAAAATATCAGTTGCATTTTTATTTATTTTCTATTATTTATTTTATTCTAAATTTTTATCTCAATTATACAATGCTTTTGAATGTATGTACACATTCAATATTAATACTATTTCATAAAATTTAGATTCGAATTATAATAATTTCGAACTTTCAGATCTATATAAAGTGAGTTCAAATAGTTCACAAACATATCTTTAGGTCAATGAATTCGAACTATTTTCATCCGATCTTGAAGTTTCAACTCTCCAAACTATTCAATCACCTGTTTCTAAATACTGTTATATTTTGTGATAAACTTCAGAAAAAACAACGAGAAGAAATAACGAAGAAATGTTTTATGAGAACATTAGTGATCTATACGATCGTTTTATTTCATGTATGTGAGTAGATTTCTAAAAGCATACTTTTACCTTTTATTTCTTCTTTGTGCGCGTTTAAATACATTTTTATGGGTCTATTGAGAAACGCCACTGAGCGTGTAGCACGCAGGAGGTGCGTGCACACGTCTTTTGTCACGTTGAAAGCGCCGAGGAAAAGCAATCTCGACGAATGAAGGTAAACGATCGGTCCACTCGTAGTGCCAACTGGCGCGCGTGTTTAAAGACGCGGAGGGTTTAAAGAGGGCTCGACGATCGATGATCCGTCACGAGGGGGGAAGAAGTCCGGCAGGGGCGAGTTCTCTTCTCTCGGTGTCGAAGGATGCCGAGGGTGCGTTCCGGCCGCGTACATAAAATTGCCTCGCGAGCCTTAATTTACGATCGCGTATAAATCGCAGCGATATAAATTTAAAACTCGCCCCCGTCGCTTTTTGTTTGCGCGATATGAAAAACCGTCGCACTTTGTTTGCAGCTCGATTCGCTCGGGCTTGAATTGAATTTTCGAGATTTTGCAGAAATTTTAATTACAGGATAAACCCGTGTTTGCACAAAAGTAATGCATATTTTTGAAAACTTTGATTTTAGTAATATTGTAAATGGTGATAACAGTACTATTTTAATTAAAATTTCTTTGACAAGTAGATAACGGTACGATATAGTCAGACATGATTACATATGAACAAAGAACTAGGTTTTTATTCTTATATATATATAAGTATAAATAAAATTTATAAAATATTACTTTAAGGCAAGAACTAATTTATGTATGAAGAGAATGGCTAAAGTAATATAATTTTTAATGTGTATAGAAATAATTAAAGGAAAAAGTAATTATAAAACAAGTATTTAATTACTAGAAGTAATTTATGCAAAGTCTCGTGGTAGAAATAGGTTTTCCAAGGCAGAATAGATCGAGCTCGTAAATCGAGCGGAAGCTTGTATCTGTCCATCCATTCTAAATTGCCGCAAGTTTGTTGCGGATGTTCAAGTGCACTGCGAAACGTGATCCCAAAAGTTTGATCGTGATAAAGCTGATATCGCTTTCGCTCTGCGAGAGTTGCGACCGTCCTACCTCGTTTCCTTCTTCGCGCTTTCACACAGTAATCTGCGGAGCGCTTATTCACTGAGAATAAGGGTATGTTGAAAGACGAGTTATTAAATTTGCGTTGGAGACCACCACCAGCGACTATTTCCGTGCTCAGAGCTCTTCTCCTCGTGTTTGCGAGTGTCATCGAGCAAACGATCAAGCGACGAGGGGTAGGAAACGACAGGGGGTTGGGTAATAAAGAAAACCGGTGGTGGCGTCATGTCGTACAAGAGGTGAGGGGTAGAGGCGGGGCAAACGGTGGTGGGAGGCAACGATTTCATTATGACTTGGAACAAAATCCTTTCAAAGCGAATCTCGTGGGAAAGAAGAAGAATATGAGATAGAAAGAGAGAGAGAGAGAGCGCGGCCGACTATAGTTCGCAGGCACAGTCTGAAATAATCCACCAACGACGACAGAGTAATTTCAATTGTAAATGCTCCGCGTAAAACTTTGGAGCTAAGAAACGTTGCCAACGGTTGAATTCCCGCACCCGGACTGTGCGGCGTGACGTACGCTAAATCGCTTTTTCACCAGCCCCAGCGATAATTCGGGCCGAACATGCTGTTCCCGGTAGCGTTTCGCGCCGCTAGGTAAATCTCTCATTTTCTCTCTCCCTTGATATATCATTTACTACTTTTCAGAAGTTGTTCAGTCGGGTTAAATATTGCCATTAAGTTTTCAAGTCGGATTAAATATTGTTATTAACAATGTTTGGTAATTAACAGCATTTAAGCCGCAAACGAGTGTTATTACGAAAAGTTATATTACCTATACAATATTACAACTTTGGAAATATGCATCACATCGTAAGTGTATACGCATATACTTCTGATTGACTTAATGCTACGAATATTTAAATGTAACAAGTGACAGTATAAAATATCGATCTCGTTTGAGGAAAAATCGAGCGATATCACTGCTAGAAAAAGCGTGAAGCAAAAAATTCGTATCCCTTTTCAATCCGAGCATCCTTATTCACATTGCGCGCGATCGGCAGATTACAAACGGTACACATCCATCACGCGTGTGTATCGTCATTTCTGCCTATATATATATCGGTCACTAAAGCTCTTTTTCGTTTCTGGCATTCCAATAACGCGTACGAGATCGCGGAGCACAAGCGACAGCTGTGAGATTGAAAGCTCCGCTCGATCCTCACCTTTGCAAACGAGGGTGAGTATCGGCGAAGGGTAAAGGAAGGAGGAAAAGAAGGGAAAAAGAGAGGAGGGAAGGAGGGAGAAAAGCGGCATGCGAATAGAATGAACATCCTCATAGAGAAATCGGGGCAAAGGGAGGGTGCTCGTAGCAGCTTTCGAGCCCCTTTCTCCTCCCTTCGCCCTTCACGTTGTGCTTCGCGCTTTAGTCTAAACTCGTGCGGCGCCGGCCTCATGGCGATACGAATCAGTTTCCTCGAGTTTATATTCATAACGAATAAATTATTCAATCCGGTGCTGGGATTCGAGCCCATCGGGGATGCGTAGGCCCGTCACGTCGGCCCGTGTTATCCACCTAATCGGAGAACGTGCCGGCGAGAAGGCCTAGGGTTCTCTCTCTCTCTCTCTTTCGCCCAATCGCCGGTGGCTCGTTCGATCGATATGGCTGGCTCCGATTTCGATGGTCACCTTCGTCACCCCGCGACGAGCGGCGAATCAAAGTTAAATGAGAAAGTTTTCACGTACGTCAGCCTCCACGCGCGGTCCGTAAAGTTATCCTTCTTATATCGGTATCTAATTTTGGTGTAACACCGTTAAATCTTTCACCGCCGAGAGATAATTTATCACACCGAAGTAGATTAAATTGTTCATTCGGCATATAAGGGTACTGTTAATTAAAAGTACTGTAAACTTATAACTTTCTTGATAACAGAAATTAATTCATTATGCACGCTACTTTCGTTTATGCATATACATATCGAATTTTTTGTAAAGAGCAAAAACAAAAACAACGTACACACGGCGAGAGAGTGAGCGCATTTTTTTCTCGTACTGCAACGTCCATTTGCATTATAGAAATAAAGTACATTTTTTAAATATAATTTTACGAAATGCAAAAGATTAATGGGAGCGACTAGGACGAATGTGAAAAAAAAATATCAGCTTTAGATTGAATGGTAGCGCAGCGGAAAATGCGCGCGATGCTGTCGCAGGCATGCCTTTCCGGTGTTTCCGAGTGAGAAATAATTAGCAGGTTTCATCATCCGGCACGTATGTCGGTCCGCGCGTTGCAACGACCGCGCTTTGAATACGTCACCTCGGAAGCGAATATCGTGCGTTTATTGCACAGCGCCGAAAAGTACGATCTACCATACGCGATTCATGTTAAAAGCGCAGGGAAATAGCTCGCACGAATTTTCGAAATACTGAAATGCTAAAATTGTATTGATGTTTAATAGTTAATCCCATCTTTTTGAAGAATTATGATCGACTGGAGTGAATGATCAGAGTGAGCTCGCTATTGTATAATTAATCAATCAGATTTGAATCAATATTAAAGCTTTTAAAGTAGAACGAATAAAAAATTTAAGCTTCAGAATGAAAAAAGAAAAAAGTAATCAAAGTTTTTTTTTTTAACAAAAAAGCCTTTTATACAATTTTTTAAAGATTAATCTTCTAAAATTTCAGATTTATCATTAAGTGTTTTATTGCACTTTGAAAGTATTGAATGTCAAAGATTGACGTGTTTACGTCTTGTCTGTACAAACTTTTGACTTTCGCGATTTCACTTCCTGCAGCTCTGTTTCTATCATTCGGTAGTTTCTACATTCTCAATTGCTATGTTAAGTTTCTGACTTGTCTGTTGAGACTTTCGCTGTAATTGTTGAGTCTCACAACATTAGATTTTGTTATCAAAAAAAAAGAAACGTCGATGACGCAAAGTTGGTAAAACAGCTTATTTACTTATTTTCAAATTTTACCGAAAATTTCTGTTCCCGTTAGTCGACAAAATTTTGAACGTTTACTTGGTTATTAAAAGACGTGGCATTAACGTTGATATCCCGCGCGCGGGAGCAGCAAAAGTGAGAGAAATAAAGGAGGAAGAGGAACGTTACCTGATATAGACGAAGGAAAGGAGCTTTATTAAGGGTGGCTCTTCCGCCCTCCAGCCTGAGCGCTTAAATTTCAGAATGCCGTTCTACGAAACACGGGCGACATCGTTAAGGCACGGCCGTCGAGATTAAAGGCTTTCCCGGATTCGAGAGATTTCAAGTCTGGGATTGTCCGCAATTAGTGCGGAACGGGGGGGGAGGGAGGAGGAGGTAAAGCGGCGACGGTGGTGGCAGGCGGCGGCGGTGGCGACAGCGACGACGGCGAGCCCCTTCAGGAAACTACATAAAGCTTCTTCCTCCGCGGAGGAAGGCGAAAGAAAGTGGGAACGTTAACGAGAAGAATCTTAAGATGCGTCGCGATCGTTATCGACCTTCTTCTTTTCTTAGAGCTCGAGTTCTTGGCTGCCTGAAAAGATGATTCGCTGCCAGACAAACGTACAGGCAGGAAGACGTCGAGAAGCTCGTATAATTGATAGTTCTTCCTTGTACGCGTCTTCTCGAGTTTACCGTCTTTTATGTATCATTAAGGGAGTTATTAAGGAGACGAGACGGTACAGGTTGACTCTCGCGATTAATTAACGTCCTTAAGCGAGATAAATGAGAGCGCGCGGAGATCGAGGGGCTTTTTTACACGGTCTCGCGGCGCGATTTTTCGTTGACCTAAATAATTTTCGAGTTTGCGAGCCTGCGAGCGTATGACGGCCGACCGTAGGTAATTTAATGATCGATATTACAGCGCGAATAATTTTGGCTGCAAAATATGTTTCTCTTTCCCCGTTGTTGTTGATATTAAATAAGGCAAAGTTTCAGTTTACCGGTAATACTATAATACGTGCAATATATAAACAACATATAAATAATGATAATTGGACATTGAGAAATTATTCGCATTTAGCCGAATCTCGAATGTTCGTGTTTTTCAGCGGATGAGAGAATCGAGAGTGGCTATGCTTGACAACAGACGTTTTTCCTGGGAAACGGAAATAGCGTTTCCCTATTATTATATTCATCGCTCGTTTCTTATTCGCGTTTCACTTAAAAGGACACGTACTAATTTCTTCGAACGATGTATCCCATTTTTTATTGAGCATCGAGATTTCGGAAGTATGTGATGGTACAGAGGAGTTGGTTTAAAGAAGACACTTGCATATTGCGTTATGTTATCGAATTGGCATTTTTCTGTATAAAACTTTCTGTCCCAGTGGCATCTAGCCGTTGTCTAATTTAAATAGCTCATAAAATACGAGCACATCCGACGACGAGTTTCGCCAAAGGTTTCTTCGCGATGTCGCGGGGACAAACTTGTTGGCGGTGCAGCTTCGCGAATTAGATTTCCATAAGCGTTCGTGTACGCCTCTCCATTCTATCTTGTTTCCAGCGAAACTTTTCGAAGCGCATCGCGACTATAGACAGACACAGACGGGTAGGTGGCGGGGGGGGGGGGGGGGAGGGAGGAACACGCGCTCACACGTCGTGTCACACGCGCGTTTACACGCGCAGGAAGTTGGACGGCTGCGCTCTGAAATTGTTTCCACGAGGAAAATAGTATGGACGTGCGTGCGGTAACCGGCGTCGTGATAGCGCGCGCGGTTGTTCTGCCGACGCGAAACTTTCGCACGAGAGCAAATTTACACTTCGATCGCTTCAATTACACGCGCCTGCGACGTGGAGGCGGCCGCGTGATATCGCGCTACGAATAGCCAGTTTTTATTAATGTACCCTCTCTCCGCATCTGGGACACTTTACCCGTGCACGTTTTTACGATCTGCGATCACGAAAAGCTCGTAAACTCGATTGGCATATAAATATCGAACCTTAAGTGGACAGTTTCAAATTGGATTAGCGGTACACGAAGAAAATTTTGTAGTGAACGTTATACACTGGAACCCCGCGTTAGCGTACTCCGCGTTAGCGGAAACTATCCCCTCCATATGCACTCGGCCCACATGAGTAGCGTGTGTGGGGATAGCAATGAGCAATGCAGTCGCGTATTTCACGGAGTGGGAGTGAAACCAAGCAATAGGAGATAACCCCGCGTTAGCGGACCAAAGCCCCGAACAGTCCGCTAACGCGGGGTTCCAGTGTACTATGGTAAATAATAAGCGCCAACCAAGAATTGTAAAATGAGTGAGGCCAAAAATCGCCTGTTTTGCCACCCTCGAATTTGGACTTGAATTCAGTGCTAAAAAATTCAGTTGTGTACAAGACGTTGATCTTCTGAAAGTTTTAGATTGAGCTCACTCTTTATCTTTGAGATATGAAGGGTCAAAGTTCGCCATTGTCCATGAACGTTCTTATCAACTGTTCCATTTCGCGAGATGCTGAGGTCTGCATGCCTGTGTATGTACAAGGAATTGTCTTAGCTTTCGAAAAAATTGGCGCGGATCGATGTTGCAAGAACCAATGCACCGCAATTTTGAAGGGGACCGATTCAGATAACTTCGGTAACTGACTGCAACATGATAGCGCGCACGGACACACACACACGCACACGCGCGCACACTTGAATACGTACATATGTAAGATCTTAATTTTTGTAATATATCATGATAATATATATTTTGTCATATATCATGATCTTATTTTCTGCATGTAGATCTTTTTGAAGCAGTGGATAAGGCACTTTATGCAGAATGCAAACTTTGACCTCTCGTATTTTGGAGATAAAGAGTGGGATCAACCTGAAACTTCTAGGGGATTAACGTCTTGTATATGTATAACTATTGTTTAGCACCAAATTCAAGTCGGAATTCAAGGGTGGCGAAACAGGCGATTTTTGTCCTGTTTTTGTCCTTTGGCCTCACTCTTTTTACTAAGTTTTTCATCAAAGTACCATAGTATTTGCACCACTTATGGTATAATTTTCTGAAAATTCTTTTCATTGTTGCGTGCACAGTAATTTCTGATGTAAAATTTACATCCGCGTGCACAAGATTTACGGCACGCACTATTCGGGAGTCACGTGTTCACGGCGAATCGTAAAGTCAAAATGAAAATTTGGCTCGCACTAAACGCGAAACTCCGACGGTTTACGGTATCCGGGATACGAGCTCTACTTGGAAGTTTCTCCTTTTTTTCTTTCTAATAAAGCGGCGCAACATCTTGTCGCGATGGCAGGCAGGCGAGATGCTCTCCTCTACCCTCCGTAAAATTCCGCTGTAAAACGTTTATTCAGCGATTTCACTTTATTTATATAAATAAGCTGCGGCTGAGAGAAGCGGCTCGCATCGAAACAAAATAAACGAAAATTTAAGCGGAGATATCGTCGAAATAACGATCGAGCCATCAAGCTTATTCGAGCTTTCCAAAACGCGCTTTCCCGATCGAGTATATAATATGACAGGAGCAAGAAACGAGCTTCTCTCTTCTCGGCGTTATCATGGAAAAAAAAAAGCAAAATCCCCGGATCAGCGTGCACATAATGTAATCCGACGTTCTATGTGGAAATGAAGAAGTTCGAACGAACGGTCGTTTAAATTTACTTGTCCCTTTGAGCGGCGGTCGCACCGGTAACGTCACTTTTGTTTAACTAAACCTTCATTTCCCCTGTCCGTAGCGCGGATAAAACTTTAATCAAGAGACGAACGAAAGGTCTGTTAACTTAAGCTTAAAACTAGTAACGCGCAAGTGTGTCGGTCTAGATAGATCCTTTTTACAATACAATGCTTATTATCCCGCCTGGCCTTTCATTCCGTTCACTGTAAAGGGATCGTTTCGTAAACGCGATAACAAGAGGAGGATTTTTAAAGGGAAATTTACCTGCGAAGATTAGGCAGCGGGCCAGCATCCTTCGATCTTGTGGCCGAATCCCACGCTCGGCGCCTAGTTCTCGGAGAGGAACGATGACGCCACGTCCGCTTCAGCGTCACCCTGATCCTCGTGCTCTGCCGCGGTGCCGTCGGGCTGCTGCCGGATCGTCGTCCTCGTCGTCCTCGTCGTCGTCGCCGCCGCCGCCGTCGTTCTCGTTGCTAACGTCGTCCCCGTCGTTGGTGACGTGCACGGCGCGCAACGCAGGAACCCGGTGGTCGACGACGAGAACGAGCGGCGTGTCGTCGTCGTTGTCGTCGTCGTCGTCGTCGTCGCGGTGTCGACGGCGATGCTGCTGCGACGAGTGCACGCGGTGCATACGCGGCGCGCGCGGCCGATCTAAAAGCCGGGTGGCAACGTTCAGATATCGCGCGGCGGATTGCAACCGAGGGGGTGGTGGTGGCGGTGACGACGGAGGTCTGGGACAGCGGGGGCGTGTGAGGGGAGGGATGAGGAGGACACACAGATAAGTGTACCCGAGAGCGGAAGAGGTCCGGCGGAAAATGCGACGCGCGTCTACTACTCTCGCGACGAGAGTCTTTGGCCTCCGGCACCGCCGGCCACGACTGATCGCGCCGAGTAATCCCCCGCGAGTGTCGGAGCGCATGCGTTGCCACCCCTTTCTCCTCTCTCCACGTTCTCCTCCTCCTCCTCCTCCTCCTCCTCCTCCTCTTCCTCCTCCTCCACCCCTTTGTCAGGGTGGTTGCCCCTCTTTGCAGAGTCTCTCTATCTTGCTCTCTCTCTCTCTCTCGCGCGCGCGCGAGCGCCGGCTTCCATCGAGGTGGTGGTTGGGCGGTGTGGGTGGTAGGTAGGTAGTTGGTGGTACAGGTGCCAGGACGGAGGGAAGAGATTCGACGCACTCTCGCACACGCACGATGAGATAGCGCTCTCAAATAGCAGACGTGATTTAGCCATTTACCGGCGCTGGTGCTTAGGAAATATTAACCGGTAAAAGCGGTGCGTCATTTTTTATTACTGCGAGGCAATAGCACCGGCAAGGGGCTGCATCGGCAGTAGCACTTAAACATCACGCGGTACAGACAGTGTTGTCTCTAATTGTTGCCGTCTAGATCACAATCGAGATTCAGTGAAAAAAAAAATATGTGACAACGACGGTAGAGAGAATTTATTATCTGCGATTTGTTAGATTTCCTTCTATCTGCACTGATAGATTCTGGTGTATTATAGTTTCCTTTCTCCTGAATTCTCCACTCACTCCCGCGGGCTGATTTCCGTTAAGAGGGTTGGTAGGTAGATAGATACAGGTGTTGCGAAAAAACGGACGGCAATACGCATTCGTAGGAGCTCATCGCTTCGAGGAGATAACTTTCTCTCATGCTCAGGCGGGATTTAATCGTTCATTGGAAAGGCACTTTGTGCGGTGTAAAGAAGGTTAGAGGTAATTTCCTTGTTGCGAATAGCCCTTGGACCTATCGTGTCAACGGCAGCTGTCCGTTTGCAGCTGTTTGTTATCTCTAATTAGCTGTCATTTTCTAGATTACAGGTATAACGGATCTATCTATTTGTAACGTAATAGATATCTGCTTTATATCATTACAGAGTTTATTTTTCTACTAATAATTTAGAGACACACGTTAGAAGGTGTAAACGGTGAAAATATTAAAACGTTTTTGTTATGCAGGCGTAATACACAAATACCAAAAATTTTATTGTCAGAATTTTAGAATTGGGTAACATGAAAAGCAATAAAAGCGAATTAAGCATTTTAATAATACACGGCGCTATCAAATATGCATGAAATACTGTAATAATTAAAGTGTCAGAAATGTTACACAGTTAGAAAATCTGTGTTATGTACGTATATCGCATATTCTAAATTTATTCAAACTTTGTGTTAGTTTAATACAAGATGAATATGTCAGAAAATAACAAATATTGTGTAAAAAATTAACAAAAAATGTAACACTTTGATGCAAATTGGAGAACAAATTGTAGAACCAGAATTAATCTATAATTTATATTAATATAATTATAATTTACATTTATATTTAAAGCTACCTTATTTTGAAGTTATTTGTTTATTTACAGATAAATTATATTATTTCAACACTAAAAAATGTTAAATATTGATTTAACACAAAATATTCAAATAATATAATCACATTACGTTCAATTAACACTTGGATATGTTAAAAATTGAACAAAAACATTTAAGGATCGATTTTAACGTAAATCTGAAATGTTGTTTTCTTTATTGTGTACGAATATAAGATTGATCTTAAATTTGAAGCTCAAAGAGTGTTACAGTAATTACAATTTTTTATTTCAACTTTGTAAGAATAATTTTATTTACATCTCGCCGTCTAGACTGGCTTCCATAAATAGAAATTATATCTCCGTAAAACAGTCGATAATGCGTCGTGAACGGGAAACATTCATTCACGTCGAATTCTTTTAAGATACAATTAGCGGAGAAATTCAGCCAGAGAGAGAGAGAGAGAGAGAGAGAGAGATCTCAGAGACAAACGGTCGTTCTTTAACCGCCGCCTCATCGCATTTGTCGCGAATCAGTATACGCGGAGGGATGACGGACGGGCGGACGAGAGAGACGAAGGCGATGAGATGAGGCGCAGATGCCACAAAGGACGAAAGGGAGTAGCGTTTCGCATTCCGCGGGAGCGCGAAACACGCGCGAAGCTTTCGGCGGTATCACTCCGCGCGCATAATACCCGCGGCGCGTGCATAAATTATCCGCGAAACCGCGGGTCCTACGTATTTCCGACCTGCCTACGCGTTTATACTTCCTCTGCCGTCTGCCGTCTGCCGAACAAACGCGCCGGGCCCGGCGCGTCTGCGAATCGCCGCTTTAATTAATTGGCCGTCTATCTCTTTCCGTGTAATTTATTACGAAATGTATTTAATTCTTTTTTTTTCTCTCTCCCTCCTTTCTTTCCGAGATGCGCGCGCGCGCGCGCGCGCGCGGCCTCTCGCCGCGCTTGGGAAAACGTCAGGAACATTTTTCACGCTCTTTATATTTCTCGTATCATCCTTCTAATATGCAAATGAATTTTTACTACACTTTACTCCGGCCGCTATTAACTGTCAGTGCCTCGTAGGTATCTCCGCCATCATAATTATATTTTTTGTCACGTCGCAGCTTTTTTCCGTCGATTTATCCCAAGGCAGATCTCTCTTTATGACACCTGTGTGGTGTCGCGCTGTGTTCTCACTCTGTGGAAATGTCGAAAAAGAATGGCTCTCGATATATCCCTTCGTGATATCCTGTTACACCTCGCTCATTGTCTCGGGCCTCGAGAGAGCAGCTCGCGCGATCGATCGCGATGTTTAATTATCAGACTATGCGTTTTACAGTTCGGAGGACTTTTTCGCTACGCGTCTCGCCCATTGATCGCCGCTTGGCGCGAGCACTTATCTGCCGTCGTGCACGCAGAAACGCTCGTCCAATGAGGAAGACTGTCATCGCTGATGTGGTATAACGTCGCTCGCAATAAAGCTCCGGCGAACGCTAAAGGACACGGTCGCGGGGATGGGCAGGGGATGGGGGCGGCCGAAAGTTTTCGTGTTAAGCGATGGAGTGCTCGCAAAGCAGGTTCGAATCATAAAAGGTACGCTGTAGAGCTTACAAGCGGGCTGTAAACTGGAGGCGGAGGGACGGGAATAATGGAGGAAGAGTTTGCGCGACTGATACTTTCGTATGAATTATTGGTAATTGATATGAATAATGCCGGAGTAAGAGAATCGCGCGCGATGGTGATATTGAGGAAGCGTTTGTTGCGAATAATTTTCTCTCGTCTCGAGCGTATTTTTTATTTACAATGCTGTAATTGCGCGTGTTATATCCTCATCGTTCATCGTCATTATTCAATCATCGTTATTCATCAATCGTTCATTGCCATTAGTAATTAATATTATCATAAATATACCATCGGTAATAGTATATTACACTAGTCATTAAACCTTAATGCTATCGTTGCGTAGTACTTTTAATGTTTAATGTAATGTGTAATGAAAATAATATTTTTATTTATTGTTGCATGAGATGAATTATCCGGCAACGTATCTTTACGATTCGCTCGCTGTTTTGTGCAGCTATTTATTTCGAGCTCATTCACTTTGGAGGATTTGTTTCGTCGGCGAGAAGGGGGAAGGAGGGGAGAAAGGAGGAACGAACGTTTAGCGCGAGGTCGCGAAGTGTACGGGGTTCAGTGTAATAGTATCGGTGAAGCGCGAGGCTCAAGCCGTTTCCTCGTTCGCCCCCGTTTCGGGTGTGTACAGAAGCGAGATGGCTTCGCGGATCAACGAGGGCAAGAGGATTGGAGGGTGAGAGAATGACTGGGTAGGTAAGGGAATGCACGCTGCTTGTATGCAGCGGCACAACTCGGCGCAACTGAGGCGAAGGGATGCGACGACTGTGTCCGAGCACGTCGTTAAAACCCGACCCGGGGCTACGATTGTCGTCATCCTCATCCTCATCCTCATCCTCATCCTCGTCTACCGAATACACATTCTCTATTCTATCTCCCTCCCTTCCCTTCTCTCTTTCTCTCTGTCTATCTTTCTGGCATCTCTTGACTCGCCCTTTTCTCTGTCCGACAGCATGCTGGCCTATCGCTCTACCGAGCTCACTCGTTCGACTATTGTTTCGTCAAGTGCGACGTAAAAGTTTCCAAGATCACACTCCCTCCTCCCTGTCCGCCCATCATTGTACCGGCTAATCGTTGTCTCGATTCCTTTTCTCTCCTTCTATCTCTTATTCCATGCTTAATCTCTCTCTTTCTCGTTCACCCTTTGAATCTTTCGCTCGTCGTCAAAGCCGGTCTCGACCCTATCTCCTCCCTTTTTGAATCTTGTCGTCGCGAAGAGGCAAGTGCAGTTTGCGCAAATTCAAATTTATCCCCGGGTCACGTTCTCTCGAAGAGCAAATTAAGGGCCCGGGCATGGTGAAGCTGTCAGGAAGCACGCGTCGCTACTTAATCCCATCCGTAGCCCGTCTGCGAGAACGCGCGACGGGTGTATTGCGGTGTTCGCAGTCGACGCAAACCGGTCCCCCAGGCGAGTTGTGCTCTGTTTTTTTTTTTATTTTTGTCGCAAAATTTCACGCGGGAATTTACGATCGCGATCTTAGACGTTGTGGGAGCGTAGCTTATCCCGTTCCCCATAAAATTGCCCTTTTTCATTCGAGAAACTTATGTTCTAGAAATCAATTTTCCAACGAAAATTGCAAAATTGAAATAGAATAAGAATTAAAAGCCGAATTACAAATTTAAAATTTTTCTCTTATTTTCATGTGTTTGTGCATAATTTCTTTTGCATTTTTTTCTTGTCTGGTCCTATCGCATAATTGTAGCAGAGATTGTCCGCGCAAATAATGCTTCTTCTTCTTCTTCTTCTTCTTCTTCTTGTCGTTGACCACTTTATCGGCCAGTTTATCGGTCTTTCGACTTCGACGTCGTTGTCGACATTCTTCGATCTTAAGTGCGAGACACAGCCGCATTCGTAGCATTTCCTCGTAGAGATTCATGGAAACTGACTCGGGGGAGAGACAGAGAGATGGCGAGTCTCGTCGCAAATTGGTCGGGTAATCGATGTCGGTCTTGGCATTCCATTCGTAGGTCAGACGTGTACCGTTTAATTAGAATACCCCGTCCTATCGCGTTAAATACCAGGTCGTACCGGAAGGACCGATTCGGATTTTTGTAATTTTATGCCTCTCACTTCAGATTCCTGACGTTTGGACGATCTCGGCATTAAACCCGGTACGTTTCTGGCGCAGAGATAGAAGATTAAATGTATCTTTTAAATATTGAACATGTTTAAATTGTAAAGTAAAAGAGATGCGCGAGTGTTTCATACATTTGGTAAATATTTGTTACTGAGTACCTCGGGGGGATACATTCAGAACATTCGAAATATTATTGTGTCAGATAATACTACGTAACATATTTGTAATAACATTACAGGTATATTTACCAAATTAGAGCACACGCAAATTGTAGTCAGGTTTATAATATTTATCGATAAGCGTTTTGAGCTGCCATTTCATTTTTTTTTTCCAATTAGAGCCAAGTACTCGAGAAATTTATCCGTTTATTACGGGCTTAATAAAGCATGCACGGGAAATTTATTAGGCGAACATATATAAAATGCGAGAAGGAAAATTATGTAAACATTACGCGAAAAAACGTCCATCGCTTGAGGGTGGCATTAAAATTAGCAGCTACCCAAACTCGCATAACGCAATATTACAAACAGGCATGGCGGCGGCGCGACCCGCGCTCGAATGGTACAGAAACCATTAATTAACGGTCGTCGGTACGTTTAATTGGTATTAGTTTAATTATCGTGGAAGCTGCGAGGTCTCGAGGGGAATCGATGCCAAAGCAAGATGGCCGGATTGATAAATAAAATGAGAAGAGAAGAGGGGAGAAGAAGGAAGAAAAAGGGGGGTAGTTGGCAGATATTCAAGAAGTGAAGAAAGAGAATTCATGCACACGAATTAAGTGAAGAAAGACAAGAGTTGGACAGAAGTGAATTTTCGACGAATGAATAGTTCATGAAATAGGTACGGTTTTTCATTACGAATATTGAACGCGCATTTAAAGGAGCGCTACGCTTGGAAAATACAAAAAATGATGCCCGCGCTTCGTAGAGAAAGTGGCGAAAACTCGAGGAAATATTGAAACGAGTTTTCTCGAAATATCAAGCTTTCAAATTTTAACGACTGTAATTACGTCCTGCGGCGATAACGACTTTTCGAGATATGTGTGAAGAAAGTTCTTGCGCTTAAAAATAAATTTAACTTTCAAGCAAAGTGCAATCTGCATCTGGAAATATATTAGAGAAAGGTTACCAAAATTCTTCCATTATTATTATCTACTATAATAGGTTTGAGATCTAATTTCTCAGACTTTGTTTTTAGTTATGTTGCAAAAACATTATTAATTATTACAAAATATGAAATTGTTATACCGTCTGCTAGAAGTCATTTTCTAGTTTACATTTTGTGTTCTTTAAATTTTATTTTTAGTTTTTGTTTAAGAAGTATTAGTCACAAAAACAAAGTATATTCGTATTGGTAAACTTTCTCTATTTCACCTAGACTGCACTTTGTAGAAATGTTTCTTAGCTTTGAGAATATCACGTACATTACATAAAATAAAGTAAATCAGAAAGTAAAGTGAATTTATTTATTCTTACATAGTAACACAACATACTATGTACGTATATACAATATTTCACCCAGCTATATAAAACAAGCTTTTGTGTAACATAGTTTACAAGTTTTCTGATTCCGTCTTCGAAGAAGATTTTTGGCTGCCATCTTTTTGTTTGTTTGGATTATTAGAGGAATCCTATACGTTCAGTGACGAGAAAATGGGAAAAGCTTTATACTGGTTTTGAGAATAAAAGTGTTGCAAAATAATTATATTGAGTAATTCTACTGAGAAATGATTATATATAGTTTGCTAACTTGTATCGTACGTACATAAAATTAAATTAATCTTTTTATTACTCCTCGTAAAATATTGTAATATGTTGAATTACTTTCGAGAGCTTAGGAGGGAATGCGATAATAAGTTATCAGCGACAAAGTTGATAGGATATGAAAAGGAAAATTGAAAATCGATGAGAATATTAAATGTCCTTTAAGATTTCAAGACTTTTTGCGATCCTGTTCCGACACGAAGTTAGAAGACAAGGGTGAAATCGTGTGACTTTCCGTCCAACGTGACGGACGATGCGAGAAGGAGATAGGCCACGGATGATGGTGTGAGTGCTAAAACGGCTACGTGAAGGGTCATAATTAAATTTAGATTTTGCTGTGAGGGCGCAACAGACGGTGGTAGAGAGATGGGGGCGTGGAACGTAGGAAAAGAAACTGGCGGAGACGTAAGAAAAGGCGCGGCCTTCGTCACGTTCTCCTAATTGAATTAAAATTTGAATCGTCGCGAGACGAGTGCCTTAAGTGCCCAGCGACTACGAAAGCAAGGACGAAACGGATGGAGAGGGCCCCGACGGCCGGCCCTTCTCGACCGCGCCGGAAGCGACTGCGTCTCGTTCATCGCGTCCAATTCCCGCGTCAATTCTCTTTTTCCGGCAAATTGTAAAAATGCAAAGTGAATTTTTTTTTTTACGCGCGAACGTGGAGTGCCCCTCTAGATCGAAGGATTTCTCGCGCTGTGTACATTTGCCGGCAAAGGGAGAGCCGCGTTATCGGGGCAATGAAATTTACTTCTTTATTTTAATTTCGATCTAGCCGTCCTTTTCTCAATCTCTGTATCAAATTTAAATAAATCCATAGGAATAGGGCGCGCTGCGTTATTTACGTTCTGACTGTGCGAGGATTTTACAATGCTGTTACAATTCGTATCCATAAATGTCCGTCACAATTATATTTTTCCATTTACGGAACGGAATAGAAAAATATTTTCGCGAGTCTTATTCTCTCTTTTATAATATACTTTTTAATATTTGTACCGTGGAGTTTAATGAGAATTTTTTTTATTCTTATTTCCAGCTTCAAAAATTCTAGTAGTTTTTCATATGCAATGCGATATAAAATATTTTCATAGAAATACACACCGGGAATTTTTATGTACGCCACATACTTTTCTTTTCCACGATTCTCTAAATTGGCTGGGATGACATTGACCATAATGAATATCTTAACAATTACCTATCTTATTAAATTGTTATCGGCGCCATGCTATCGAGAGGCGAGCGCATTATGTTAGATCCGTCTTTATAGTTCTTGACACACTTTGGTTAAAGAGCCCATTACGATGAGCTGCATGCTAGAGAATATCACGCAATTAAGAAGAGCGCCGAGTACCATCGATGCAAGATTTACATTCTCCTACGGTTTGAGAGTACAGTCGGCCTCGGATGCCATCATCATAACGCGGACAGAAGCCGAAGTCGAGGCCTCGTTGGTCCTCGGCGTTTAAACGCTCGCTGAAGGATGAGAAACGCCAGCTATTCAAGTCGAACTTGGATTCGCGTTAAGGATCTCTTTCTTCCCCCTCCATCACTCGCATTTCCGCTTGCCGTCAACTTTATTTCCCTTTCTTTTTTCTTGTCATTAGTTACCGCATAATCGACTAGAATATCACTCCAGCATACTTCAATTGCCCGTTAAAACGATTGCAGACATCAAAACTTGTTTTGCCTTATCTTATTTTTCAATTAATTGTATATATCTGGGTATCTATTACTGGAAAAAATTGAGAAAATGTGCATCGAAAAAAAGTATTTGCTATTTGCGACTGTAATTGATTGAAAATTATCATGATCAGCAGTTTTATTTTTATAGTTATTATTGTTATAATGTTATTAATATAACATTATAAATCTCGTGTTTACCTACCAAATACGAAAAAAAATTTATTATAAATTATGATAACGTTATATGTGATGTAGTAAAATAAGTAAAATATCAAAATACGAATAGAAAAAAATAAGATAAGCATTTTTAAATAATAAATGCAATGACAATATTAAACTTTTCGAAAATTATGGATTTTTATTAGATTTTATTGATATCAAAAAATATTTTTGGATTTATTTAATTTGAAATTTAAATTCTATCTCTTTCTGACAAAATCGTTTCTTTGATTTTTTGATAGTGAAAATCAATTAGCAATAAATTTAACATACATATTCACCACATACATAAGCATCCGCAGTGGAGGGGGGAGGCAAGAAAGAGCACTTGCTCTCCTCTTCCTTGCGCATGCACAATCGCCCGAATCGGTGACAAAAGGGTGAGAAAGGTAAAAAATCTTCTGCCTGTAAAAAATCCTACGCCTTTGATCACATTATACACGTCACCATATACATTCTCGTATAATTCGCGTTTTAATAAAAAAACGAGTCATTATTTTACGTTGGTATTGTGTATTTAAACACTGTGAACTCTTTACAATCAATAAAAAATCACTGAAATTAGTGAAAATACACTAATTTCATACTTATAACTTGTCAATTAGTGAAATAAATACATTGATCTTTCAACGATTATACACTATAATTCTGAAGTAAAAATCACTAAAAGTCAGTGGATACTTACTAATTATCACTGTTATAGTGTATAACTGCAAATCAATGAAAATACATTGATTGCAATTGAGAGAGAACATTTGTGTTTTGTTGACAGATCGTTATATCATCGGCTAAATTCGAAAACCTTCATTTTTTACGAAATTGAGATATTTATTTCATAAAAAAATGGAGTTAGGAGAGTTTTGAATTTAACTAACAATATGTTACATTTAGTTTTTACTATTTTCTGTTAGTACTTCTCAAGTTTAATATTCATAACTTTTTTATTGTATAATTATTTATTTTCCATGCAAATATGATTATTTTTTATTAATATATAGATTTTTTATGTATATTCAATGAAGATCGTAAATATTACTTTTAAATTAAATTAATATTATAATTTGTTAATACTGTATATATTGTTTTTCGAGTTTTTCTCTACACACATTTCTGAATTAATTTTCGTTACTTTTAAGTGAAAAAAAATTCTTTAGTCATCCCTACATAACTTCAACATCTTTAAAAAACATTTGTATCGTTATTTTTTCAAAAAGTAATTGTATATAAATATGTTATAACTAATTACGTTTTGAAGAAAAAGAAATTTTCAAGACCCTAATTGTTCGATTGTGTGTACGTATAGAGTGTTAACTTTATTTTATTTTACATGAAGTACTTTTTTAGTAATTCTCGAATGCACACCACATCATCCTTTGAGATATCCGATTTTACAAAGTAAACAAAAATTTTTCAAAAAGGTTTCTATTTACGCGGCAAAGCCGGCGTTAATGTTTCATAATGGCGTTGAAATCCGTACGTGCTTTCAAGTAAAAAACTTTCGAGTGCCTTGAACTCCGCTCCCTGCGTGCGTGATTCTCGCGAGATTCTCGCGGGACTCTATCCACAACTTCAATCTCCCTTGCGCCGAAAGAAAGAAGTGTACGCGGAGCTTAGGCGAATAAGAGAAAGAAATGAGGGGCTGCGCGTTCGAGAGAAAAGGGAGAGAGGCGGCGGCGGCCGCCGGCGGGTGGAAACGTGAGCCGTGAATCAACGGACGATTCACCAGCGGGACTCATTCTGCCCTTTTATTCCTGAGACTTGTGGATTGATGGTATCGTTCGCAGATGGAAATGCGTGTAATTTTTATACAACGCCAGTGTCCGCATCCCGTTGCCGCCGCGTCGCGTCCATCGACCGCAACGCGTGACATACGGACGCTCCATCACCCTCCCGCGCTTAAGACGGAAGTCCGCGTTTCCGTATATAACTTTGCGGAGTAACGTCGAAATCCTCGAGGCGATTTCCCGCGAAATAACCCACGCCGGAACTTTCCACCGCGGAGCGCCGGCTCTACCGGGAGAAATTACGTCGTTACTTGACGATAATAAATTTCTAGTCCTAAGTGTGGCAACTTTGGGCACAACTCCGGGACAAGTTGAGGACGGTTTTGCTCACGTCGCGGAAACGCGTATCGAAAATTGTTCGAAAATCCACGAAACAGCAGTTCGGGAATCCGACGTGTTCCACGAGTACTTCCGAGGAGTTACACGTATGCGATCATCCCCCCCTCCTTTCCAAATATTTTTTCTCCCCGCGCTCTTAACAGCTGTTTTCCGAAAATTTTTATTACAAATACGTCTTCGCTATTACAGTCGTTCGCCCGAGAGTTAAATGATCCTCAATGCGCCTGATTCTCAGCCGATTTTATCAATCGGTGGCAGATGAGTGTCATTCGTCGCCCCTCCCGTTTTCGATCTTTTTCGCCCTCTCATCCCCGCGCGAGTGTCGGTCAATACGACAAATCCGCCGGCAATAAAACACCGACACGACCGCGCTGCTGTTCCTCTTTTTTGGTATTTCTCTCCCTCCGGTTCTTTGTCTCTGTTCCTCTTTTTCATTTTGCGCTCCGCTCATCTCGCTCGGTCTTTTCACCTCGTTCTGCTCCCTGCTACCATTCTCTTCCTCTTTCTCTCTCTCTCTCTCTCTCTCTCTCTCTCTCTCTTTTTGCAAAACTACGTACCGCTAGTATGCGCGTACGTGAGCAGCCTGTATGGATCGCGACTGCGCTGGGGGTCCAACACCGAATAATAAATTATAGCCGGACTGTGTGTTGCGTGTGTATTCGAATTTTCGGACGTGGGAAAACAGCGCGATCAACGACCCGTTTGGCCCCAAACAAAATATTGGAAAGCAGTTCAAGATACCGATATAGCGCCGAAATAGAAATATTCATCATGTCTATACGATCTGGAAAGAAAACAGAATAATCAAATTCTTCACGAGCAATGTATAATTATTATTAGAAATGAAAGATAATTTCTAAATTCTTAAACAGCGGCGAGAACTGTGACCATATTTTTTTATATTAATTTGCATATAGCTGTACAATTGGAAAACGTGGTTATTTCAGAAGTACTTAAACCGTGCTTTTTTTCGCGGATACTCGATTAGGTTGATTTAATTCGGGGCAAAAGAGAATACAGCGTGCGAGGAAAGTAAGTGAAAATTTGCCTGAGAGGGAAAGGTGCGGCGTTAACAAATCTGATAACAGCGCGGCGGTAAAAGGAGGGGCGCACCAGGTGAGCCTTAATTAGCCGCATTTCCCGATCAAAGTCGAGGCTTCACAGACGCTGGCGTTTAATATTAATTCCCGAGCGGCGCGGCGAGAAGGAGTGGCGAACTCGGCGCAATAGTGCATGGCTGGAGCTCGTGGGCCGGGACGTTGTTGGAGCGATTCTCGAAGAGAGAGCGCCAGCGTTGGCGCCCTCGGAACGGATCGCCAATTCCGATCCGGCAGGCGCAGCGTGCGCCTAATTGGTCAGATTTGTAATCGGCTACAGAGAGCGTCAGGTCGATTCGGGTTTGGCACGGCGAGTGTTCGCCAGTTGGGGGTGAAACGTGTGTGCGACTGGGGTGAAACAGGAGAGAGAAAGAGAGAGAACGGTAGAGGAGGAGCGAGAATGGGTAGTTGGATTGAAAGAGAGAGGGAGGCACTGAGAGAGAAATTGTATAACAGAAGAGAAACGAGAGAGAGAGAGAGAGAGAGAGACGGAGACGAAAGAGAGGGATGATCGCATACGTGGCACAGATGTGTTTGAAACATCGTGCCGCTCTAGTCATGCCTAGCCCAAATTTATATCCACATCTCCTCTTCACCCGCTGACCCTTTCTCCCTCCCTCTCTTCCCATCGGTTTCTCTCTCTTTCTCTCCCCCTCTCGTTCATTTCGCGCCCGTTACTGTGCGTCTCGTAATCCGTGCTAATTTAATTGCTTGTCGTCATCGATGGCCATTAACTGGGATAGAATTGTCGGCAGTATCACTGCCGGTACGAGAACCGCCGGCTGCTGTGCGCGCATTATGTGGAAGAGGTAACGATGACATTATGGAGTTCTAAACTGTCGTCGAAGTATCGTCCTGCGCGTGTGAGGGGACTCAAGTTTCCCGTTTCTTTCAGAGGGGCCGCTTCCGTGCCTTTTTTCCCTTCTGTTCTCCTGCTTCGCGTCGTAAACGTATATTTCTTTCACTTTAAGTATCAGGGAGCTTGAAGAAAGTACGCTAGAAAAGAGAAGTCTAAAGACTGGACAATATATAAAGTGCGAAAGTTTATCGTCGACATTAACGTTATATCCTTTTATCCCGCGTTCTTTTTTATATTGTCTATAAAAGGCAGTTTTCGTAAAGAGTATTTAAAAAGTTTCTTCAAAACTATCTAATAATGCCTTTTCTCTCTTTAAAATTTTACGCGATGATTCTTTGTATGTATCTCAGTACGCATGAAATTTTGAAAAGCGCGATATCGATGCACACATTGTTTCCGGCGTCATTGACGCCTGATTATTACCTGCCGCGTAACGTCAGTTGATTGTTACGCGCGCAGCCATCAACGTCCAATAAATTTATGGGTCCGTGGATGTAGCCCAGCCGTCTACGTTGAAGACCCTTCACACGAAATGTAATTGGCCAACCGGCCGAATGAGCGTCGAACATGTCGTTAATGTAACCACTGCTAAGCGTCGTAATGATCGACCGGATTCAGGGTGATTGGAAACATCGAAAAGAGGCATTACTTTCGCATATCAGGATGATATCACAGATGTACTTATTCTTTTCTTTTTAATAATATTTCGCGCATTATGAAATGCAATTGATAAATTAATTGCTTTATTACACTGATTACTTGTGTGAGATATGTCACAATGCACTTGACAACGAGATAGCGAGACAGCCAATTAGCATCTCGAAAAAACGACAACAGTATCAATAACATCTCCTTTTTAAAGAGCGATTGGTTACCTGAATTTTACCTTTTATATGTTTTAAAAAGACTTATAATAAATTAATTTGTTATTAATGAAAAGTTAAATATTGTAATAATAAAAACCCGAAACTATAATTTCCAACATTTATTTGCATACAAATCAATGTAGGATTTATATAATAAGAAAAGAATTTAAGCGGCATATATTTGGCAATTTTTTCTTTTAATTTAATGCATGTGTTGAAAAAAAAAATTTTTTTTATAAAATATGAGATATTTTTCTCTCTCTCTTTCTATTTCTCTCTTTGTTCTTTTCTTTTTCTGTCTCTCTCTTTTTTTCTACCAATAGAAATTCAAAAATTTTTAGTGGAAACAAACAGGTTTTTCAAATTTTTACGGCGGGATAAAACCCGCCGTATTCGATGTGCGTAGTCATAAAACATGGAAAATAGGGCACTGTGTGTAAACCGAGATGGAATATTTAATCGAATATTACACAAGAGCGGGAGAGGTATGAGGAACGCTTTTTTGTTTCGTGGTAAGCGGAAACGTACAAATGCGATCGAGGAGAACGTGCGTTGGGCGCGAATTCGCAAAAGAACGGGATCGCATCGCGAAAAAAAAAGCGATATCGACGAGTACTGTTCGCGCGCAAGAGCATCTCGTTCACCAGTCTACCGAAGACGAACGCGCTTCACCATAATTAATCAAAGCGCGGATCTCGAGGATCCAATTAGTGGCAAGCACGCTCTATTCGAAGACTGCTCGAGCAGAGCTGGCCAACGAGGATAGGGAATAATAGGGGCTAGAGGACGTATTAAAGTTCAACCGAAAGGCCACTCGTGGTCGCGCAAATACGGGCTGCTGACCTTAAGCGGGAATCGTCGATTCACGCACCGTCATTATATCAAGATCGTTTATCAATAATTATTATATTCTCGTTTTGATCGTTTCACAGGAACAGTAATAATGACCACTAAGAAACATTATGCTATTCGATTCTTGCTGGACTACAAGATATTCAAATTAAATTTGTTGGATTAATGAAATAGCCGCCATTCGTTATAGGATTATTCGAGCGGATAATGGAGAAATTTTGCTGCTTGTTTTTTTATGTAATACGTTATGAGATTACAATATCATAAAATATACGAAAAAAGCGATTTTGCTGTAGTATCTGAAAATTAAGCTGTGGATATAACTGTGAAAATAATTTTTTATTGGATCAAAATAATTATGAAGGACATTCAAACACGATTAGCAATGCTGCAAAAAAGTTCTGACATTCAGTAACCAGCTGATCTACATATCTAATTATTTTATGGCTCAAAAATGTTCAGAACTACATATATTCAGCAATATTTTTAGTTCTTTTAACAAAAATGTTTTTTCCATGTATTTAAATTAATACGATGAGAAAATAAAGTTGGCTAAATTTTTTAACTTGATTAAATTCCTTTAGTCAATAATTTTTTTCTCAGTGTAACATACTTCAATGAGTTTCACTTTAATAATAACGGCGTCTGCTTGTAATTTTTTTTACAAAATACAAGCAAATAATATAAAGAATTATAGATATTCTATCAAACAGAACTTACATAAAAATTAACCGGAAACATTTCGCACTTTTCATTTCTGATATATTCGTAATATAAATCCTTAAATTGACTTAAAATATGTATTAATAATATTTTGATAACAATGCGTCTTCTTTTAATATGGAGAATACAAGAAAATATTATAATAATCTAGAGATAAATATACTTCTTCTCTTAAACAGAACTAAAATAAAAAAATTATTACAAAATAGTATTCAGAGTTGATGATGATGCCTGTTTCATGACCCAGAATATTTTATTGCAATGAAAACTTAAAAGAGCTATTATGTATCTTTTTATTAAAAGCCTGACACGTAGTTCAGTTTTATTGTCGATAGTAAAGATGTACAAGAATATCTGAATCATTAAAACGTAAAGCAACGTAGTCATTAAAAAGGCAAAGAGGTACAATTTCCCTCGCTTACATGGATAACAATCTCTCGCGTTGGAGATAACAAGGAGAGTGAGAAATAAATTTTATATTACGCATGAGAATATATTACACGATAGCAATTATGCACTCCGTGGGGGTGATCGGCAAAAAAAGTGATGAAAGTTGGTGGTAGCGTTAAGCGACAAATCGAGTCGCCTTGCTTTGACGACAGTAGAATGTAATTACCGTGATATTACTTGCACGGCTATTACATTAAAGTCACGCAACTGCCACGGAGGAAACTTATTGTGTGTGTACGTGTCCCTGAACGCTCGTCCTGGCACGTTGTGCCACACATTAAACTCGGGTGCTCATTACGTAGCTTCTTAACTAGGGCAATCACATTTATTTTCCGGTATCCATGGCGAGGGCGATTCTTTTTTTTTATTTGCCGTATCATTGTAATAATGTAAAAATTAAATGTGTACGTATGAAGTCATAAAATTGCTGCGCGAAGATTACGCAACTGTGGGGATATTTGGAAGCAAATGTCAGACATTTTACTCACTAACGTATGCTGACTAAAGATTGAGTCAATAAAATATTACGTAGTGTATTCGTCAATATATTAAGAATTAAAATGTCCGTTTGTCTATAATGTGATATTAACTGGAAACTTAAAAGATAACGAGAAAGCTTCAAATGTCTAAAACCGTGCTACTACTGCAGCCAATAAATTGTTCGCGGATTTTGTGGCTTAGTGAGACTTTTTTTATGCATTTTGTCTTTCTCGGTAGCGAGCATTATGTCACGTGAGGAAAAAAAAACGCATCTAAATACGCTTCGATATTTATGCAATGGCGCGGTACCGTAATAACGCGAGCGCCGATAGTAAATTCACATACGTTCGGCCGTATCTCTCTCCCGCGGGTGAATCCGCCGAGCGATTACAGTTTTAATTTCGCCCCGGTTACGCAAGATCACCGCGGATACATAAATCGACGGGGGATCGCTAAATCGGCGTTGGCTGCCGCGTTCTATCATTTTTTCCCCCCAAGTGTGCGTGCATTATATAGAAAGATTTTGTCACCAGCCGGGAGGGGAGGGGGGGAGCGTAATATTAATGAAACACAAGGATCAACACATTATTATTGTATCAGTATGACTCATTTATTGTGGATCATTGAATCGAACGGGGTGGTCCAGAGACAATTGGGGAAAGAATAGAAGTGTGCGCGGGTGGAACGGATCATTGACGCTTTTTTCTTTCACAGGGGTGTAATTCTGCGGATTTTCGTCTCTTGCTCGCTCGTGCGCGTGATATTCGGGTGATAATACCCGGGGAATTACGCGGGAGTATTTCTGCGCTACGTGTTTTATAACAGGCTAAAATGTTGTATGCCGATGGGACTATCTTGCCCCGACGCCTCTCATCCTCGAAAGAGAGCGCGCGGGTTAAGGTGAGGGATGGCGAATGTTCATACGTAGAATTGAAATATCAGGCGCACGATTCGCTCGTAAACGGAACGTTTGCCGATTTTCTGGGGATTGTGAGAGAGGAAATGGGTGACGATCGGCGGCGGGACGCGGGAAGAGAAAACGCGTCGTCGAGAAGGAAGTCGTTTCGCCTAGACGACACGGCGGCAAGGTCGAATGGCTAGAAGCGAGGCAACGATATCGTTCGCTGTTTCCAAAGAGATATTCTTGTACTTGGTGAATAGAAGGGTAACAGTGGTGGCCTCGTACGTGCGTTGTAAGCTACAACGCCTTCATCCCCTGCGGATTCATTCGGCGATGTACTCGGTGGGCTCTCGCTTCTGCTTCACGCGACGTCCCGGTTTTGGCGTTTTAGAATTTTCCGATGGCAGATCTTCTGACGAAGGTCAAATGGCCAGAATTGATTTCCTTATCGACGACGATCGATGCTTACGAATGCGCGCGGATGATCGGTGAACAAATCTCGCTTCATTGTTCGTGAGTATTACCACCAACCACCTGAAAGTTATTATAAATTCGTATAGTGAATAATCTTGAAACGTATAATGTTAATGCCGTGCATGGCGAAGCAATAAGAGGAATGGTAATCGCATGATGATATATTTCCGGAAAAGAAAGTTAATTTGCATGGCTTATCTTCTGTCAGTTCTCTCAGAGGTAAAGGATGATTTACTAACTACATAAATTAAAACGAGTTGCAAGGATTACCGATATTAATGGATTAAGTAACTCAAACTCGATATAAATGTCGTCACGTATGCGAGATATATGAGACATCTACAATAATATTGTAACATTTTAAAAATTTAGGTGCTCTTTTTTAAGATTTATACTCTCTTTGCCCATTATATATATATATATATTTTTTTTTACTCCATTAAATTGATCGACGAGGGAATTTCGCGATTTCTCATCGTGAGCATTGTCAGAATTAATCTGAAAGTAAATTTACACGATGAAGCGAGCTTAAGATGCGTTTATAGTTGCGCGATAATTATAAAGTAAAGAAGTAGAAATTATATAGCGATAAATTCACAGAGAGAAATATTGATGCGACTTATCCTTTCGACAGTTTTCCTCGAGGTTAAAGATAATTTATTTACCTCCTCTTGCGACATTTTCGTCGTCTCTATCGTAACGATAAGATTAAAAAGCAACACTTCTTACCTCCGCCGCCGTAACCGCCGCCGCCGTATCCGCCACCTCCACCGAGTTTCCATCCGCTGCTGCCGCCGCCGAATCCGCCACTTCCACCACCGAACTTCCATCCGCTGCTGCCGCCGCCGTATCCACCGCCGCCAAATCCGCCACTTCCACCACCAAACTTCCAGCCGCTGCTGCCACCGCCGTATCCACCACCGCCGCCGCCAAACTTCCAGCCTCCGCCGCCGCCGCCGCCGCCGTATCCTCCTCCGCCGCTGCTGAGCGTGATCACCTTGATGATCTTTCCGCCACCGCCGTAACCGCCGCCGCCGCCGCCGCCATATCCGCCTCCGCCGCCAAATTTCCATCCGCCACCTCCGCCGCTATAACCACCGCCGCCGTATCCTCCTCCACCGCCGAGCTTCCATCCGCTGCTACCGCCGCCGAATCCGCCGCCGCCGCCATAACCACCGCCAAATCCACCGCCGCTGCTTATGTAACCGCCTATAAATTTCGAGATCGTAATCGATTATTTCCATTATTTATTTTTTCACCGCATTCGGCGGACAATTCCGATTCCCGGTTAGGTAACCGCAATTTATAGAGAGGAGGTGGGATGCGTGTGTTTGCGCGATGTACGATTTATCGACTTTCTTTGTGCGACTGCGAGCTTGGTACCAGGTGGTTGCGCGGCGGCTCATGCCGGTCCGCAAATTGCCACGAGGTATTTTGTGATTGCTACAAGAAAGAGACTGGCTGCACTCTGTGTTCGATTGTGTAACCCGTCTCAAAGGGCAGGGGGCAGGCGCAAGTACAAATCACTCCCGGATTAAAGCTTATGAGCTCGTTTAATATCGCTGAACTGACTGGTTAGTAAAACCATGCAAAGAATCAAAAGAAGTATATAAATTATGAAACGTACGCGTGTGTACACGTGTACGTTTGTGTTGGTCAGTCCCGCTTGCTACAAATACAAATAACAGCGATACAGAGCCGCTTTCGCGACGAAGTTAAAATGACCGTGGTCAAAATAACCCGTAAGCTGTGATTTGACCAATAGCTTTGATTGGTTCTTTGCTCAGTGCTGTGCCATCAACTGATGAGCTCTAGCACTGAGCAAAGAACCAATGAAAGCAATTGGCCAATTACAGCTCACGGGTTATTTTGACCACAATCATTTTAACCTCGTCGCAAAAGCGGCCCAGGTTATTTCTTTAAATAATAATTCGTCGTCGTGATAACAATGACGATGATTAATTTCTTTGAAATTTACGACAAACTTTTAAAAGAGTAATTAATAATTGTCATTACTAAAAATTTGGATATTATTTTACAACGAATAAAAAAAAACGATATCAAGACACAATTAAATAACATCTTAAATCCGCAGATTCATTTTACGTTTCACAATATTTAATTTTGCAGACCTGCCCATGTTAAAGTAGATTTAAAATAAATCTATTTTAGAATCAGATAAAATAGATATTCACGTTTATGACACTAGCGCGAATTGGCACGTTTACAGTCGGTTGCAACCACTTTTCCGGATTCCCCCCCTGGCGTAACCGTGGGCGTTAAAAACGCCGCGCGAACACTTCACACGCGGGACATCCCCCGCCGTAATCCCCGGCCGCCGTTTCCATAAGCCCCCTATTGTACTCACCGTATGCGGTGGCGACGAGCGCCAGCACGAGCGTAACTACGAACACCTGCAACGAGAGAACGATCAGGCGTGAGAGGCTTTAACAATCCCGAGAAATTGAACTGCGCGCTATATGCATTACCGATATTAGAGAGAAAGAGCGACAGCGAAAGAAAAGAGAGAGAGAGAGAGAGAGAGACGGTGCGTATGTGAGTTCGCGATTGGACCCGCTTCTACATACCTTCATGTTGGTGTTTGATGCCCATCGTCAGGCCCGCCGGCTCTTTTATAGCTCCTGCCTTTCTTCGCGGCCGGGGCCCCCGCCCTTCCGTCTTCTCTTCCCCCCGCGTGTTCTTCTTCTGGATCATGAAATCCCGACTTTCGTGTCCACCACCATCACCACCACCACCACCACCACCACCACCATCACCATCGCGTTACCGTCACCACGTTGATTACGTCGAAAATCCCCCCGTCGCGCCCCATTCCAAACAATTCCTGTCTCCCCACTCTCTCTTTTGCATCGCATGATAAAAACAGACGCTAATCTCGACACCCGGCCGTCCGTCCTCGCGGTCGGAGTGGCCTTGCGCGTCTCTCTCGCGACATTCGCGACACCCGCTCGGACGAAGGGGGATGGAGACACGGCGTGTGTGGAAACACGCGCGGCGACCTCGTTGGCGGGAAACACGGCTGATGATTCATCGGCCGAGATAATCGCGCGACGTCTACGGAATATTCGTCTATTTGAAGGAAGAGAACGTAGCCCCCGGGTGCGCTTCCCGATTGCGGAATCCTCCGTTCGCGTATGCTCGGCGCGACGGTGGTAATTATCGCGTAGCGAATTGCGTTCGCTGGACCGGAAACGCTGGCCGGGCGGACGACAGACGTTCACCGGCCCGCGGCGTCTGGAAACGGCTTCTTTCAGTCCGGACACGCTTGCGCCGGTGACTCCTCTTTCTTGATATTAACCCATCCGGCCTCATTCCCTTTGCTCCTGCCGAGTCAGCAAATCACACTTACACGAGGTGTTTCAAAAATGGAACTGTCGGGTCAGACCGTCGTAATCCAGAGTCGGAGACACTTTTCTCTTGTGTGAACCGAATTTTGATCGCTGGGCTTGTGCGCGTTTGGAGGTCTCTGTTTTTACAACATTAGATCTTTAACCTACTTGATATTCCACGGTTCTTGGATTTTATGAGCGCACGAAACAGTTGGGCAATCTATTCAAAGTGATGAATATATACATAAAATATCACTTGTATATAATCCTATTTTTTATTTAAATTATTATTTCGAGGAAAAAAAAAATGCGCGAATAAGCATTTGTGGTCTAACTAAAGGGAATTATTGCTTATCGGCTTCATCTCTAGACACCCAGTCGCAAAAGCGAAAATTGATCGTACAGGAAAGGAAAGCCTTGCTCGAGGGAGTTGGCCAATGCGTACGTAGACACGACGCGGTTGCCACGGCGCGCGAAATTGTGTAAGCTCCATGCGAGGAGATAAACATCTCCGTGCCATTTTTATCTCTGGGCGATCTCTTGGCACAGTGCAGCGCGTGCACTCGCCACAGGACGCCGTTTTATTATTATTAAAGACCAAGTAAATGAATCGCTATTCCCCGATAGTCCTTCTTGGCGTAACAAACCGATCGTCCGTCGTCCCGCTGCGGTTTCGTCAAGGAAACACCTTCTCGATGACGTCGTGTTTCAAATCGCAACGCAACAGTCAGATGGGAGTCACGGTCGAGTAGCGAGATTAATAGACAATAACAGTTTATGCGTGACGGAAAATTAATCGCGCCGTTTACCAGGTTAAAATTAAAGTAGCGATGAAAACAATACACACATGTGTAGATGGAACGATAACGCTTGTAATAGCCTAGACTGGGATTATTCATAATACGATAATGATAATTGCCCGCAATCGTACCTGAGATAGATAGTCATTGCTAATTAGCCAATAAATCAAGCTGCATGGATTAATAGCGGATTAATACTCCGATAAATTCAACATCAATATTAATTCAACATCAATATTAATAGAGAATCGGGAAAATATTAGATCTCTCGTCCCTCGCTTTGAATTCCCTTCTTTCTTTTTTTTTTATTTTGCATCCGCTTAATCGCATACTTCGGCGGGGGAAACAATGCAAGAGGCGATAATAGGGATCGTTGCTCATAGTGGCGATCGTTCTTCGTACATCCCGCGTGAGTAACTATCGCGGGGCTCGCCGCGCTTTACTCTCGATCGCCGTATGAAAAAAAAAAAAAACCGAGATACACTCTGTAGAAGGCGAAGGCCTACCTGGCCTTTCACCGTGCCGATGTCCGCGCGCGCGTCAGGACGTGCCTGACCTCTCTTCGCGCGCGGTTAGCTCATCGGGTCGCGCGCGCGATGATCGATATGAGTGATTCGGTCGGACAATGCTGGTCATTGATGGTATCGAGAATCAAGGTCGAGCGCGCTCGGGACAGTAACTAATGAGAGCTGTCGTTCCGCCGCGCGAATAAGAGGAGTATGACAAGAAGCGACAGCTTTGTGCACACATTGACACACGTATTCCCTCATTATTTCTCATCAATGCAACATGAGCGTGCGCGGCGTTTGTGTAATTGCGTTTGGAAGTTCGCAAGAGTTCGTTGATGCGTAGGATTGTACGTGTGTATGTACGTTTTACACCTTCGTGGCAATCGACGCGTTTCCCACGTGGAATACAAAACGTCGTTCGCAAACTTAACGGATCGACTTTGATCGCATTTCGATCAGTCGGTATTAACTCCCTAATATCTAAAGCTGACAATCGTTCTCGATGACGATCACGTGCGCGTGCGGTAATCGTGAAGGCTGGGCCTACTGGCCTCCAGAAATGCGGAATCGCCGGCCGACCTATCGAATCTCCGCTCTCGATCTCCGCTCTAGTGAAAGTTGGACCGTATTATAATCCCAAGTACTGAGTTTTAGCATGAGTTATGATAGGATGGTTAAGAGATACCCTCTTTTATATAAGTGTAGACACTGCGCCTGGTACGCTACATAACAGTCTAAATTTCTGCGAGGTGAACGTATTACGCAAAAACATATTACACAGTACATTTAACATGGAATATAAAATTTATAAAGGCTCGCTGTAGGAAAGTCTGTTAAAAAATTTTTTTTAGTTAATAATAATAACGAAGTCGCTTTTACTTTGGACAGAGGCTCTATTTACTTTTGGGACGCGCGCGACATTTAGGTCAACCCGCTCGCTTTGCAAAATCGCGAAGAATTTATCTTGATCATCAGTACAAGGATTGATATGTCTACTGACACACTTCATCGCCTGAAGGCGACGTTTTATCCCGCCGAGAGCGCTGCATGATGATAATTAGATAAATCGAGTCTATATATAAGAGGTACATATCTCGGCTTGATTTTCCTCGCGCCTAACCGGGTTTTCCCCTCGTATACGTGAGCGAGAAATAAATGGCGTACATTGTTGATCGAAGGAGCCGTGTGCGTTCGAAGTGAGTTGCAAAATACGCATGTATCGAGAAAGGGCGATGGAATCTCTCTTTCGAACCGCGGGATGCCACAAGATACGTGACGTAATATTACGTGCCTCACGGTCAGAAGGTGAAAACCGGTCGCGGTGTCTAAGACGGGCGCGGGATTTTCTCGCCGGAAAAACCGAAGCGTGCCCTCGAGCGAGATTGTCTCAAGCCAGCTTTTGAATCGACTGGTACTAATCCGCTTTTATTACTGGTTTCTTAATGCCAAATATAATGCACCGTTGTGCACAGAATTGAGACGTATGATCCAACTGCATCCCGGATTCACCGTCCTCTCTTCGAAAAACAGCTTTTACAGAGCCTTTAAAGCTGATAGGATTTTCTGATTAGCTATAATTGATGGGATTTTGTAATGACAAAGTAATAATGTCACAATGAGTAATAATATATTAAAGAGGAAATTATTATTGTACTTAAAGTTTAAAAAATATATCACTTAAATCACATAAAATTTAGTTTATAGATAAGTATGGTTTAAAGTTTAATCTTCAAACTTTGTAAAATATTCTTCCGACATTAGAAGATTACGGAAAAGAGGTTCTTAATAACTGTAACGCGCGCGCGGAAATTACATTTTCGAGGATTTAGAGGAGAGTTGCCAAATGCGTACTACTTAAGTTATCTTTTATCATATTTCTCGTTTAGTAATTTAAATCCAAATGAATGTTGAAATTTTAGCTTGATATTTCTTTGATATTTTATCCATTGCTATACGATTAACCTTTTACCAATAACAAATTAATTTATTATATTTTTGCAACATTGCAAAAGTATGATTTATGAAACCAGTCACCTGAATCCATACCTGTCAGTCTTCTAAATCGTATCGTCTTTTAAAGCATATGCATTAAAATTGAAAATAAAAGATTAATAAAAAGATATCTTTAAGTAATAATTATTTTATTAATAATTTATTTAAAAAAGATTAAATATTCAATAATTAATAACTAACGACAATAATGAAATGAATATAGACAAAATGAATAAAATTGATTTTAATTTATTTTTGTTATCGCCATTTTTTCGATTATATAATTATTAGTTTTACTATTATCTATTATCAATTTAACATTAATCTTGTTCGTTATAATAAATTTTGTTTAAATAAATAAATTTGTTTTGCCAACAATTTGTCCCTAATTATGGTTTTAATGATATATTTATTTTACAATTCCAAAACTCTATTACTACTAAAACTTGTAGCACATGCTCATTAAAAATGTGCACGTGTCAAACGCAGGTGCGAGCATTATAGGTCTTCCGTGTCCATTGAAGCGTTCTCGTATCACGTATTTGATGATCGATCTATAGAGTCAAGCTACAATCCGGCAAGTTGTCGCCCTCGTTAGAAGTTGCTCAAATGCATAACGAAGCACTACGCATGTAGTTTGCGCGAGTAGCAACGTAAGCGAGGGAAACTGCCGAGGAACAGTGTGACAGAGTGACCGAATAAAGCCGACGTAAAGCCGACGGGTCGAGCTCGCATTTACGGTTACTACCGTGCAAACCAATCCCTGATGCTTACGTTTTTCATCCCGTGGTCGTAATGTCGCTTCGCGGAAATGAACATTGGTATCTACCTCCCGAAATAGTACACAACGAGAAGCAAGCTACGAATCCCTCTGTTGAAACGAGCATTTTTGAAACTAATTTGTGAATTGAAGTTTATTTAAAGAAAAAATTTAAATTTCACCGTCTGTATGTCTCACTTGGGAAATATTTCGATTTCTTAAGGTTTTGTTGTATGTACGTACGTACATGTGTCTGTCTTCATCATCTCAATTTCTATCATACGAAAGAGGATCCGTAAATTGCAGTCTGCGAGCGCGGTAATTAGATTTACCTGCGCAATGGCGTACGTGCGCGCGCGCGCGCCCTACGAATTTCACGTAGGAATTATAAAATGCAGATCCGCGGATGTTTCGTTCCGCGCGGCGGACGATCTTTTCGCAGGATTATTGGGTTATCGTCCTGAAAATCGCAAACCTACCACCGCCACTCGGGGACTCGAGCGGCAGCTCCGATACGGATAGCGGTAATGAGCGGCATTGTCTGTCGCTCGTTGGGCGAGATGCTTCATACGTAGCTTTTCCCTCTTCCGCTCGCGGATACGCCGTCGCTAATTATTAAGTGTCCCGGCCGTCGGCCATTATGGCGGCTTCTTAACGTAGTGCCAGCGCTGGCTGGTAATCTTTGCAATCACGAATTGCAAATGATATCTCGCGCCGCGGGATTTTGTCGCTTGCATATACCGTTGCCATTTTGACGATATACTTAATTGATTACGATTAGACGGCAGACTCTAAAGTTAATTAGTGCCACTTAATTTCGAATTTCTAGTTTTCGTCGTTTGCCTTTCAAATTCAAGTCTATATGTAAAAGTCCTTGCGGTCGTTGCACGTCAACCGCAAATAGACTTTAAATCGATGCATGCAATAATGAATACGCGATATCGGTCTTCTAAATCATTCCACTCGCGTTTCCTATTCTGAAATCTGCCGGATCCGCGTCGCGTATATATTGAAATTGCTCGTGTCATGCAAAGCCAGCGGTTCAAAGTCGGCAGGAACTCCTCAAGGGATAAGCCAATGTTACCCGGGACGTCGCGTGTGTGTCATAACACGCGATAGAACAGACATAACAATCGAAGTATTTGTCACGGTTAAGACTTAACGAACGTGTGCGCGTAACACACGTCCCCGGGACGCGGAAACACGCAGCTCGCCTATTACGAGCGACACCGACATTAGTCGGAAAGTCTAATTAAAGCCGAATTGCTTGCGACGCAAAATCCGAAAGTCGGGGAAGCGTTAGTACATGCACGCGGTGCATAAGTAGAAGTTTCGAGTTTGCGTGCGCCACTTGTGAATCGATGCTGTATAATGAACACGGATCATCGCTCGGAAACCTTTTTTTTTTTTTCCCACGAGACTCGTTAAGTTACGTCCAATAATGACGTCGATTTGCGCTGTAGGTGCGCAGGTACGCGGCTACGTGGCAACCGTGACATTTGAAATAAATTGCAAATTTGCTGCTGTATGAAAGGAGGAGGAATTAACGCGTTAATGTACGGCTTGACGTTGTTGCGTCGTAGTGCGCTATCAAAACAATGAGAGCCGCGAAAAGGGGGACTCGCGGGGAAGTATCCCACGGCAATCTCTTCGTAACCGACGGACAAATGCCGGAAAGAGCGCTAAACTTCCTTTCCTCCCCCCCCCCCTCTCCCATCCAGGCAAGGCTACGTTGCAGACGTAGAAGTATGCAAATTCGGCCTATAAAATGTACATGGTAAATGCAAAGCAGAGATGAGCGATCGACGGACCAGGGTGATGCGCGACTGCGAAAAGTCACGCGACGTTACGACCGATAGAGATGTAAATTGCGCGGCGACAAATTGCGTCTCGTCTTCGTTGCATAATTTTACGGATCCGCTCTGTTATTTTTGAGAAGCGTTATTGAACGGCTATTTTGTTATTTCTTGAAATATAGTTTGAAGATTTTTGTATTTGATATTATTATATTAGCTTGCGACAAAGTTAACAGGATGATACAGAAGAATTATTAATTTTTTACTCTTTTGAAACTGAGAGACAAGAAATAAAATAATGAGAGGAGATTGGTATACGACTCTCTTCATTTACATTTTGTATAACTTTGTTAATAATCAATGTTCTAAACTGAAAGCTTAGCAATCACATTTGTCAATATATTGTTTAATCGATTCTAGATTCACGTTATAAAATATTTATTACTTAGAATATTATTTATAAAAATGTGACAATGCTGTATAACGAATTGATGAGAAACTAGAGTGACTAAAATATAGCCCTCGCACAAAAATAGATGAAAAAATTAATTTTATTTAAAAAACACAAGTATTTTGTTATAAATTTATATAAGTTATATATAATATACATATATATAATTTATAAAAGTTATATATTTATTCAAAATAAACGATAAAATGCCGTACAGTATTGGTATGTCTTTCTAAACAAATAATGTCATAAGTAATTATTAAAATTTGTCATCTAATAAGATATTACGAGTGCGATGGCCATCATATCAAAAAGGCCGTAATATTTTTTCTCTATATATCTGTCTAATATTTTCTGTTACATTTGCCCCATTGATGAAAATTATAAATATATTTTGTGCAAGATTCTGTGTGCATGTGATTAATGAATAGATTATTATCTCAATTATATATTATGTTAAAATTATATAATTATATAATTAAATTGTATGTGTATATAATTTCATTAAGATAATAATTTATTCATTAATTACATACATACAAATTCTTGCATTAAATATGATGAATTCGATGGTGTGCTTCATTTTCACATAAAATATTCTGATGACAAAGAGAGAAGTATTTTAATAATGAACGTATTAATCGACAGATTAAATGCTTCGGAACTAACAGCGATTGTTAAAAATGGAAAAGGGGGGCTAAACAGTGACAGATGGCTAGGAACCACTTGCGCACGGTCCTTAGCTCACAACCGCGAATTACAGTTCGTATGGAATTCAAAGGGGGTCTGAGCATAAATGAAACCCGGCCACGAGCTATTACGAGACACGAGGGACGGAAGAGCGTGACCGGTTCGGACAAATTGCCTCTCGATTTATGGCGGTGGCCACGGTGGTGCCGGTCGCAGTGGTACGGGGCACGATTTGTGACTCTCGCATGTGCGGGAAACGCCCGGCGTAAATACATGCGGATGGTGGAAAAAAATCGGATCGTCGCGACGCAGTGACATTTTGCTGGATGAAACTTGGACCGAAATTCTTCTAATCCAATAATCTCACGTGCAATATCGACGAGTGCAATCATGATTGAGAATAAAGTTGAGAATGAAGATAAAAGACCTTTTGCGAATTTTAAAAGCGCAAGTTAATAATGTTCCCTTGTCTCACTTCTTTTCTCTCTTCCTTTCTCTTTCTTTTTCTCTCTCTTTCATCTTTATTTAGCTTTATTCTTTCGTTAAACTTTTGATTAACTTGCACGTTTTTTTTTTAAGAGAGTTATTGAGTATTTACTGGTTTCCTAAATCGTACTACTTCAATATTTTGCATTTTTACTTACTATGAGTAATATTTAGTAACAAAAATAAATAATAAAATAAATAATAAATAATATAAGACAGAATTTTATCAGATTACATTCTGTTCTTGGGTGTCAGCAACACTTAAAAATATCAGATACTGATATTAAATTTTCATCAATTTATGTAGCTGATAATAATGTAATTTTATACTCAATTTTTGTATCTTTAACAGAAGATTTATTGTAGAATATTTTACGTTCACTGTATATACACATTTACAATTATTATAACGATTAAATCGATACTTTTATAAAATGTATCAAATTTACTTTTAAATCATATCGCTAAAATTTTTTATAATAAATGGTGTTAATATAAGAATGATTAATAATAGTAAAACCAGTAATTAATATGAACAGAGAAATATGTAATTGCAAAAGTAACTTTAAGATTTTTTTAATTGTCTTTTAGCTTTTTATTTATTCATTATTACTTCGTGTAAATAACAATATTTAATAGCAATTTATTTATTTATTTATTCTCTCTTTTTCTTTCTCCTAGCTACATCTCTCATATAAGAACATATACAGATTACATCTCATAAGAAAGTCTCGAAAGTTGCGAAAGAAAGGTTTATATTGTAATAAGACAGGATGGATGATAAGAAAGTCTCGCATCTTTGAAGATTTAATTGGCAAAGAAAGTACAACGTGCTCTTGGCGACAACCCAACAATTCTGCCTAATTCATGGCCCGCTTCATATTGCTCATAAACAAAAGTAAATTATTGAGGGGAAGATATCACGCATCACTTTCTGCACTCGCTTGCATAAAACCACTTATCACAATATAAGAAGCTGATAACAGCGTCTGTCCCGCGTACATATATGAAGATAACTCAAGTTGCGTAAGAGCATGCAGGAGTAGGTCGTGTACTCATTTCACTCGAAGAGTGCAGTATGCCAGTAACGACACACGACGTGCGCGAAACCAGAAACATTTTCGGATAGTAACGTCCACCGTTACGTGTTTTAGCTCGGTATTCGTTGCATTCGTAATTAAGCAACCAATTAAAACGATACGAGTGCGTGACTAATTGAGGAGCCGATAACGACTCGGTAAAAATTTTTTTTTCTCTACTCTCGTCGCTGCTCCTGTTTCTCTTTTATTCTTTCTTTTCCGTCGTAAAAATTGTAGAGCGAATCGCGAACGTGGAAAGAGGAGAGGTGTGTTCCTGACGAGTACCGCGGCGGACGACGGAACGTCGCGGCGTCATTGCAAAGCACCCGGGAGTACCTAATGAATTTCATTAACGACGACGATGATTAAACTGGTAAGATTTTACTTGTCTACGGTGACGTTGTCGTTGTCGTCGACGTCGTCGTTATCGTTTGCCGTAGTCGTGCGATAGTGGCTCGTGAATCACTGCGCACGTCTATCGAGAAATCGATTCCGCTCCGCCGACTCTAAGCACTTTAAGGACGCCCCTCGCGAGAGAGAGAAGTTGAAGCAGCTCTTATCCGCAACTTAACTCACTCCTAAACATGCGTCTTTGCGCTCGCAAGCTTCGCCCGAGTGATCCCCGACGTTGTTCGAATTACTTTCCTACTCCCGCTAACATTCGTGTGTTCGTTGACACGCCATTTCTTCGCGCTTCATTTCTTTTTAGTGTTTATTTCTCGAGCGACAACGAATTAATCTAGGGAGTGCTATTTCGATGTTAATAATGTTTGATTTATATTCTGCTAACGGCGTTTTCGATCTCTATTATACCTCTATTATTATATTTGTTTATAATATATCAATGTGTTGAGATCAGAAGTTATGAAATATGAAATGGGAAGAAATGACACTAATTGAATGTAATTTGAAATACGTCAATTAAGTCGTTAATAACTCACAGAAATTTGATAGTTGAATTTTGAGGTCACCCTTTAAAATTTTAGTTTAAATATTAACGACTGTGCCAACATTATACATATTATATTTCAATTTAAGGATTATCAATATTGTATTAAATTTTACAAAGTAGTATACAGTTGGAAAATTTATATTATATTACATTTAAATATTTCGCATATTTTCCAAAAAATCCTCTCAAATTTTTGTATTAATTTAACACAAGTGTTAAAAATTTAACATAACGAATATATTAGAAAGCAACATAAATTTATTACATAAAAAATTACAAAAAATGTAATACTTTGGCACAATTTGCAAACAGTGAAAACATATTTCTCTAGCAAAATTAACATTTATAATATATTTATAATATGCTGAAATGTACATTTGTACATTAATTTTAAAATTTATGTTTTAAAGCACCTTTCTTTTTATGTTATTTATTTGTTTATCCCGAAATTGTATTATTTTAATACAAAATATTGAATGTCAATTTAACACAAGATATTCAAATAACATAATTACATTTCATTAAGTTATTACTTGAATTTGTTACAATTTAATACAAAGAATTTAATTTTAATTTCAAGGACTGATTTTAACAACGGATAAATACAAAATGTTTTTTACTGCACAACAAAATCTTAATTGAATTGTAATATTGGAAATTCCGTTCTGTCGAACATCGAATTCTACAATAATTATCGTCGGGACAGACGGAAATGTCATTCCAATTATGTGTTTCTCGAGGCTGATGTTTCGATTAACGATCAAGACGAAATTGCACACTTGTCCGTATACGCGAGAGCAAAATTTTGCAGACGCGAAGACACGTTAGTGAAGTAGCCGCTCTTCTCCGCGAAGAATTTTCTCCTTTGAAATAGCGGCGCGTCTTCGCGCGCTATCGTCGCGTACGCCCTTCGGAAAAACTCGAATAGGAGGGCTCGAGGGCGTCTTCTCGCTCCGTCGACTTTGACGATTCGACGCTCACGACGAAGAGCCTCTCGTGCCAAACGAGGTGTAAGCATCGAGGGTATTCGCACGAATTATCGAGCGGGAGACGACCAGGTCCAGGTGCTACAGGAATTGATTTTCTACCTCTTCTACCACATTTTATCCATCTTTTCTGCTTCCTGTCGGCGGCCCCGCGCCATCTTCTTCTTCTCCTTCTACTCCCTTCCTCCGGTACTTACATCCCATAATTGCGATCTCTATCTCTCTTTTCTGTAATTACTTATTATCTATCAATGTCAATCTCCCGTGTTTTCTCACACGAAACAAAAACAAAAATTCTCGTGAATTCCCCGCGACAAAATTTAATTGCAAGTAGCTATATACTCTCGTGGCGTAATTTTTATCAACGTTACCGGCACATCGCCTGTACGCGGAATTGGTCTTTGAGAAAAACTTCGAGGAAAAACCGCCGCGGACAATGAACGCTTAGTGAGCGACGTGTTAAATAAACCTAAACGAATATATCCACAGAGCGTCCGTTTTATCAGGTAAAGCTTGTTTTATGAAAGGTGTCAACGTCTCCCTTGCAAGGTTGCCTCCTCCTCCTCCTCCTCCTCCTCCTCTTTGCGTATATTGGAGGCGCATTTCGCGTGCATCATGACGTGTTATAGCTGATGTGCAGCGCGCGGATCGATAATCTCGCGCGTACAATCGTGATTGGTAAGCGCGCCGATTGATCTGGCGGAGGGCACGTATTAGTGTTGGCGTCCGATTCAGCGACGATCCATCGATAGATCGAACATGGGTCGCACACCGGTGGACAGCTGCCAATCGTGGATGTAGCAATCCAAGCCCGGCGGTCGACGCGACAGCGTCGACACGGCCACGCCGTCATGGAATTCCACTCGAGGAATCACGTGAGAATTCTGTCGCGCGGGAATTCGAGTGCTTCTCCTTTTTTTCTTTTTCTCTCTCCTCCCCCCCCTTCCCTCATCTTGGTTATGCGATGCTCAATTTCTACTGAGCTTTTCCACCGGCATGCCCGGCACGCCTGGATCGATGGTCGAGATCTCGGACTTCTTTGCTCGCGCGATCGTTTATCGGTTAGAAAATTCGACCCGCGGTTTTTTTTTTCGCTTCCTGTTCCGATCTTGCACGAATTCCTGGCCCAAAGCCACAGCTCCTTCGCAGGGGCTGAATTATTGGATGAAGTGAACATTTTAGCGCTTTAACACCTAAGTAATTGCCTGATGGTTGCATCTATGTGCAATATAATTCTGATTTCGTAAACTTAAAATGATAAGAAGATACCGTATGTGTCGTTTAATGAGAGTGAGACTTTTAGAAAATAGCTTTGAAGTTCTGGTTTTTATCGAATCATTGTGTATTTTCTTTTATTGGCAGATTATTATGAGAATTGATTAAGAAGTCAAGTCGTAATTAATTAAATTTTACAGATTTTATCACTACGCAAAGTGCGTAATGGTCAGGGACAATTTGGCAACCTATGAAATATTGTGAGTAACGATAATAATTAAATAACAAGAATGTCATTTTCTTTATTAAACTATATAAAATTTTAAAATAAATCTTTATTCAAGTAAATTTTTTTTATTTAACGCAATATAATCTTATTTCAAAATTTTTATTTTGAAACTAAAGATATTGTCAAAATAACATTCTTTTTTTGTGTGCAAAAATAAATTTAAATCAGTTTTATTTTTTAATTATCTTATTGTTATTTATTAATTATTAAATATTTGATTGTTTATTCAATAAATTATTACTACAATAACTATTGTTAATTATCCTTTATATTTTTATTTTACTTAATAAATTTGATTCTTTTAAAGGCGATGCAACTTAGGTGATCAGTTGCTTAAATTATTTCTTTTGCAGCATGTTGCTAAAAGTAATAAATTAATTTGTCACTGGTGAGAGAATAAACAATGGGTACTTGAAATATCAAGCTACATTTTTCAATGTTTATTGCGTACCAATCAATATCAAGTATATGAATAAAAAGTCACTCGTATAATTTGCATTTACTAACTTTCCCCTATATTACGAATTATTGAAAGATATGCAGCTTTTAAGAATATATTGAAAATTTTCAGTCGTATCTCTTATCTGCGATAATTCGAATTTGACGGTGATGGATGCATAATCGTGATTGAAGTATTAATTGTAAGTATATATACGCACCTCAGACGTATGTATGTACATATACGTGTGCGTACGTATCTCGTATTTTCCTCCAGTTTTCTTCCGTATTAAACTTCACTACGAATTCGATTCTATGCCTGGTGTAAAATTTATCGCTATCGATCGATCTCTCCGCACGGGGAAGAAACGCTACATCATCTGCCTTGCCGGTCATGCAGCTCCAGGCGATTCCTCGCTCCCGGCTAGGCCGGAGAATAGATTCGTGTTTACTTTCTCGAAATCGATTTGCCTCACGAAATATTTTCCACGGCTTTCTGAGCACTCCGCACAGCCGTCTATTCGCCGATTATTTGCCGTTGCTCGGCACGGCTGAAAAATGCGAGCAACGTAATCGACGAACATGCGCGGTTTTGAAACTGCGTTTCGGCCTGCTGAAAATCAACATTTTCCGTATCTATCATATTTCCATTTACCTTTTGACTGCAATGTATCGATGTGAACCGATACGAATCGTAGAGCAACGATATAAATTGATGAAGATAAAGTTCCGTCACGCATCGATTTTTGCAATTGTAATTACTCCGACATGACACATCTTTTTTTTTGCCTTTTGAGAATTTTCTGCCTTTTTATTTTACGAAAATTGATGACACGGCTATTAGGGTTAAAAGAATATAATTTGACACAATGAATGGAAATTTAACTGCACAATTACATTGTAACGGGCCACCGACTCTGATAACTGTGTCGTCGATTCAATGGCTTTTATTTCTGGGATATAAAGTAATTCGCCGTTTTATACGAGGCTAAATAATATAAAATTACCAGTGACATGTTTGCGTTATTTGTTTTTATGAAAGCCGCTATTGAAAACAGCGCAAATTGTGGTTTTCACAGCAAATTACATCGGAACATTTGCAAAGCATGGCGTGTTACTGAAAGAAAAAGGATTTAATTATGTTTATTGATATCAACTACAATCCATTAACAAACAACTCATTAATCAACTGTTCGCGCGTTGATTTTCATCTGCAATATTTTTACAATTTTGTATAAGTATTCTTTGTTTATGGCTTTCGCTTCTCTTTCATTCCAATATGTCATTGTCATTAATTTTCCGGTCGAAGGAGCCGTTCGTTGTGAAGTCTATTCGTCGCTTCGCACATTTAAGTTTCGAAATTCACGCGTAGGTTTAGGACTCGTTATGGGAATTAGCATGAGAAAAGAGAGAATAAAGTTACCGAGGAGACCGGTACTATGGTGACTTCTTTTTGTCTTCTTGCAGAATATGTCAGTGATAAAAAATTAAACACTCTGAAAAAGACACTTATCCTTGACACAAAATGTCATGAAACATGTAAAACTTCCGCTATACACGTAGTAAGAAAAATGATTTCAGTATATTAATAAGACATATGATTGAGTGCGTTTTGATGAAACTAAACAGAATGCTTTAGTTATTATACGCAGTAAAAAACATTTTATATTTATATTAAAACCGATTTTTTTAAATTTTTTATATTGAATTTTTAAAATACTCAGTGTTAATTTAACATAATATTTTGTATTAATATTTATTATTTCTCCGTATTAAAATAATGCAGTTTGTAGGTAAATAAATAAGTAACGAAAATAATGTAGTTTTAAAGCTTAATAAATATAATATAAAATATACATATTAACATATTTTAAATATTAATTTTATTCAAAAAATATGTTATTGCTCTGTTTCGAAATTGTGTAAAAATGTTACATTTTTTATATTAATTTTGTACATCATTTACATTGCTTATATGTATTTTATGTTAAATTAACATAAAAATTTGTTGGAACATTATATCAAATTTAACGCAAATTTTCCAGTTGTGTTGGAAAATTTACAGCTACTTTATAACTCAAAATTTTTTACATCTGTAATATTTGATAAATTATAATTTAACAATTTCTACAAGATTTATGATTTATTTTTGAACAAACATTAATTAAATTTCCAATTAATATACAAGTCAAGATTTTTTTTAGTGTATCTTGCTTAATACGCAGAACTATTTACTACACAAGTTTAACATTGAACTAAAATTTATATCATTAAGTCTGTTTAATTATAAATAAATAAAATATTAAACTTGCGTAACAAGCTTTGCGTTAATAAGCGTTTTGCTGCATCAATTGTTCTTTTTTTTCTGTGTATGAACAGACATCATTTGCACGAAATCAATGTGTAATTTGTCACAACTACAATGTTCTTATCGAGCAATAATATGTCACGCACATTTCTCGAAAATATTTTCAACCATCTGCGTGTTATATCCACTTTCGAAGAATGAATTTATGCCCTTCATTGAAGATGATTTATATCTGACGTTTGACGAGCACGTTGTTATATTGATTTTATCCGGGAAATGAAATATTAGTCGCATACGCGGAATCCAGGTATCGATCGCGCACGGCATCGTCGCCCGTTTTACGTACGGCGTTCCTCTAATTAATTCTATCTCGGCGAGACGAAGTGGTTTCTCGTGTTCCCACGCCTGTGTTTCCTCTCGACGTAACGCGTGAGGGATGTCATCTCGGCGCCACGTGGAAAGTGACGCGACGCGCGGTGCGGCCAAGTACGTGCCGCTATGACGGCCCCGCCACGTTATGACGATGCCATCCGCTTTAATTCCTAATTACCGACGGTCGCGACGCAAACGCCCGTTGATTCGAACGTGAGTCAATTGCAAGCAAATCTATTGTATGCTAAACCGCTAATTGTCCGGCACTGCCCCGCCGATCGACCCGGATGGAGCAGTCAATTCCGTCATTCCTGTTTCCTTTCGGTCGCCGCGCGCTCAACATTTCCGGCAGGCCGCGTCATCGCTGAAAAACTCTAATGAGCAGATTCCGATTGGAAAGCGCCTGAAAATATATTCGAGAATCTTTGTGAATTGTATTTTAAAAGTGCTAATATATAAAGGGAGAAAGAAAGATTGGGGAGAAGGGAGAGGGGAGCTTTGTACTTTATTCAGTTCCGCGTGGATTTAACTTTAACAAAATCCTAACTTATAATTTAATTACAACGATATCTAAAGTTAAAAGTTGGGAAGTGAAGAGAAATGACTAATTGGATTTTTATTGAGGGATATGAATTTCAAGCTTAAGGAGTTCGTACATAAAAGAGATAGAAAATTTTTTCGTAACGTTTTATATTCCGTTTACTGCACAATATAATTTCAACGCTTTCACTTTTATAATTACACACTTACATTTAGTGTATGATCATGCATATAAAGTTATTAGTTTATGCGTGCGTTTAATACCGTGTGTATAATGAAAAACTACTTCAAAAGAATTATGAATAAAGTACGCGGACCGCCATAAAACTTTAACTATAACGGAAAATTAGTAGAGAAAAGACTAAGGTCGACATAGATTTTCTAAAGCGGCGCACTCTTATTTCTTGGAAGCTAAACATTGCACTTGTTAATACTGATAAAAATATATACTTAGATAATTAAAGAAGAAGAAATTTATAGTTTATATATTCATGGTTTTTTTAAATATAAAGACGTATTCTTTTAAAGTGAATAAATCTTTCATGATTTTTTTGACAAGTTTAAACAATTTAATGTATCTTATTGATGATATTAGACCATTCTACAATTTTATAGCGTTATAAAATTTTTATTTTTTCTTTCTTTCCATCATGCCGTTTTAAACATAAAATCTGTAGCGTAAATGGATACACTGTCGATAAGACATACTATAAAATAGTACAAAATTTTATAGGATATAATAGGATATAAAAGGAATAAAAGGCACAGCATTAGAAAATTGATCTATTAAGTTAGCAACATAATCTTTCCGTATTGTCGCATTACATACACGAACGAATTTTTTCATAAAATTTCTCATAAAACCCAGATCATGGCAGTCGTCGAACAACATTGTATTTCGAAGCATTTTATGTTTTTCTCAAATTTATTAATATCTACACATAATTTATAGTTTATTACAGTAAAATATATAAAATATTTTGTTATTTTTACTAAACTGTGTATAGTGAAATTTGATTTTAAAATATGTTGAATAGTTGTTTCAAACGGAATATACATCAAGTAGCAATAAACAGATGTCTTATATAAATTTTATAATATAATATGATAAATTGACCGGCACGTGTTTATACTATAAATCGATAGTGCACATATCAATATTATCAAGAGACTACATAACACACAAGGCAGGAAACTTATAATTTAGAAATTCCAATTCTACTATGATAAAAGTATTTTTCGAAAAACATATAATATTAAATACACCGTTAATAAAAATAAATTTTGCATATAATTATATATTGTATAAAAAATTTTGTTTCGAATTGTAAAAATGTTTTCTTAAAACATTTCATACAATGCTGCATGATAATTTTTATAAAGCAGGGTCTAAAATGCCTTTTGTATATTTCAAAAATTATTACTTACAATATTTCATGTATTGCCAAGTTGTCCGAAACCTATCATCATACGTCGTAATATTTGTAGCGAATTTCGCGGTAAAATATACTGAAAAATTCTCTCTCGTGTGTTGCGTCTTGCGAAACAGCATAAAGTATTTGTATAAATCGACAAAAAACGTTTTACATCGAAGTAAAAGGCTTCTAGGAATTCTCATATACATATATTAACCCGTAAATATTTTGTACGAATGACTCTTAAAGGAAAAGAAAGGGAAAATGTAACACTACACTACTATTTTGTCAGACGGTCATTTTTACTTATAAAAAACTTAATTAAAATTTAATTGCAAGATTTGAAACTATCATAACGACTATTATATCGTCTGAGAGAAAACGCTTTCAGATTTGCAATTATGTTTTGAGAATTTCACTTCTAGGTTTTTTTTTTTTTTTTTTTTTTTATTTTAAAGAATGTGATCTGACGTATATAAAACGATACGTCGCTCTATTATAGTGATTTTCTTTTACTATAACATCGAGTATTCACGTCATCTTATTCACTTCGTCGATCGCATTTACGCGTCAGTCGGTTACAATCCCGACGGAGTTCACCCATCGACGAAATCCATGGCGTAAATGCCCGGGGAATTCAACGGCTGATAATAATCCGCCCGCGATTGCGTTACCGAACGCGGGATGAGTCGCGTTGAGAGCGAGCTGAAGTAGTTCGGGCGAGCAAGAGGACCAGGACAATATATCTGGGAGAAAGTACTCGTAACTCACTTGTGTCGTGGGCGAGCTCGTAATCGTTAACTCCCGCATCAGTTCGCGCGGTGATTGCGCAAGATCGCTATGAGAGTGCAATAGCAGTTGCAGCGGCGGCGGCGGTGGATGCGACTGGAGGTAGGGGAGGGAAGTCGATTCCCGCCTCTTTCTTTCGTCGTCTCCTTCTCGTTATCCACCTCGAGTGCACCGTGTCAAGGCTATCGGAGGCCGACGACACGAACCGCGCGTTCCGCACTCGTCACGTCCCGATGCTCTTCGATTCCCCGCTCGTCGTTCTTCCTTATCGCTGACCGGATAGAGGCAACGAGAGGGAAAGTACAAGCGCGTCACGCCCGTCTGTCAAACTGTCGGGTCTCATTGGGCGAATATCTCGAGTCTATTTGAGAATACTTTGTCTGGATTTATGGACCGAGTGGATGCACGTGCTTTGGAGGAACTCGCACCTAATATTTCAAAACTTCACAAGAGAGATGAAGAAAGAGAAAGATATACGAAATTCTGTTTTACACGGAAATTACACAGTTTCTTTTGTTTAGGTGATAACACCTGTCGCAGCATTGTACATCGAAAGAAATACAATTTTCGAGATGGCATGCAAGTTAATATGTGCAATTTAGGAGCGTCGCGTTTATTAAACTTCGCCGTTAACTTAAATTACACGCCTCAAAAAAGTTTCGACGCGCCACACTAACTTCCGAACTTTTCATTTACGCCGTAAACTAGCGAGATACGAGTAAAAAAGATATTGCCTATTCTCTGCTGGGAAAAAAATATTTTTCTTCTCCGACTGAAAGACGTTATCCGGGAGAGCGCGCAATTTATTTAACTTTTTTTTTTCCCAAGTGCAGTCCGTTTCCAAAGTAACGCAGAGGAGAAAAGCTAGATCTCCCTTCTCCCGCTCCATTGCGCGTTGTTTTTCGCGAAAGCGTTACAAAGGAGCTTTTATACCGTTTGAAAATGTAACCGATCGCTATATTCCGGCGGTACGATTTTGTTGTACCCGGAAGGGGTTGATACGACGGAAGGATTGTACGACGTAAACGAGCAAATTCTTGAAGCGCGTGACTTCCGTTTTCCTAGAGCGGGATATCTCGCAACGGTCTCTCTTTAAGGGACTAAATGAGGAAGCAGCTACGAGGAAATGCACTCACGGTCGTTTTAGCAGCGAGGAAAAAAAAGCAGCGCGGGCGAAAAGATACGGATAAAAGCATGCGAGATTGACCCTTCGCCTTTTGCTTACGCGCACAGGAGGAGGACATGTTGGCAAACGCGAAAAGCAGGATGTGTCGCAAAGATGGGATCCGTAACGGAGCCGTCGTATAATCGTCGCCTGGGAACGAGCGGCGACACGATAATGACGGATCTAAGCGCTTTCGCGCGTCGACGTTGATACTGTGAACTCAACGTCACCGAAGATCCTTTTTTTTCTTCTTCATGCGTGTGTATGAAACACTTTTTATTGCTCCCGAGTGATTTTATGGTCTCAAGACGCGGCGGGGTTTGTGTTGCGTAACGTATGGAGTTCGTAACACAGCGCTACAGATGTGCAACCACCGTGATCCACTCGAGACGCGATAAAGATATCAATGACAGTTTATCTTCGCATTTGCATGAACACTAACGGAAGATTACCCGCGCGATTTCTCCTACTTCCTCGCGTAGCGTAGCCACAGATGATGTGGCTTGTGTTTGTGGGTTTTGATATAAAATTGAAAAATGATTAAAAGGAAATGTTGCAAATGCAACGCCGGTGTGCAATGCGTTTATCTGACATTCGCAATGTAAAAAAGATTCGCATGAAACGCGGTTGCGGTAATTATGTCGGCGCGCGGTATAAAATAAATATTTCTCCATCGCGTACATACGTATATATGTAACATATCCGTTCGGATATAAAACGACCGCAATACGTTTATATCTCCGCAATACCTGGCCCCGTGTAACGCGCGGTAGCAATAATAATAATCATGAAAATTTGCCGGGTAGAAAATCTCGGGTAGAGGAGGAAGCACGATGGGAAAGATACTCATTACTCGGCGCTAATGATTGTTAGGTGGATTACAATTCGTATCCGTAAAGAACGAGCGAAGACGATCGCAGCAGTTTATTAATGAAACGATGGTCCTCGCGGCTATATTTTGCACATAATACCGCTGCGGATCGTAATGTAACGAGGCGTGTCCGTTTTAGAGAATACTTTCGCTCTATCGAGAGAGTGTCCAATTACTTCCGTAGTTTTAATTATCGCGAAATTCTCTTCCCGCTTCTTTCTCTCCCCCTTTTTTCTTTGCCTTCTATTTGTACTCGCCTTCGAAGGAAGATGTCCGTTCTTTATCATTGAAAGACAAATATTGAAAATCTGAATCTATTGGACGTGCCTAGAGATGAAAAAAAAAAAAACCAGTATTTTTTATTCTGATTGGAGTAAACAACGGAGTAAGAAAACTCAGTTTTTTTATGAAAATATTTTTTATCGAAATACCGAGAAATGATGTAAAATTTATTTTTCTTGATATTTATTATGGTTAAAACATTTGATACTCGACAAATATTTTTTTATGCAAGACGGAAATGTTCTTGCATATGGTACATAATATAGATCATTTTTTGTTAATAAATAATGAATAAATTTTTATGTGTCATACACACATACACGCACACACAATTATGTTGCATCTGTTTAACTTAATTTATGAATTTCTAACAATTAAATATAAGTATATTTATGGTCATCTTTTTTGTACTACATTGTATTTATCATAGTTATTTTCATACATATAGAAATCTTTTTCACTGTAGAAACTGAATTCTAGAATAATAATATGGCATCAAATGTCAAAAGAGAATACATATCCGAGTGAAAAACTTTCAGGATTGAAAAAAGCAATGTTTTACTGAGTTTTTTTATTCAAAGTTTTTAGTTTTTTCGGTCATTTTTATCTTTAGACATGACGTTTGTGACTAATTCACGTTTAATTAACTGAATAAATACGCGAATATTAAATTTGTGATTTAGATGGATGTTTTAATATTGAAAAGGTAATTTCTTATTGAGATAATGAAAATATTAAGACTCACCGCATTTATATTACTCGTTCGCGATTTATGCATGAGTGCACTCCCAAAAATCGCCGTGCAAATTAAATTAGCATGAAACGGGAGTAATTTTCTTGTGTAAAATATGGGCGGCTTTTGCACGCGAACTTCGATTTACACGGCAATCTACGAGAAAGCATTTCTTGCGCAAATAGAGAACAATCTCTCTCTCTCTCTCTCTCTCAAGTTGTACAGTAAAACGAAATGAGCTGCGAGGCATTGCGGTCTAATGTCCAACAACGTTATTACGTAGTTTAATACAGTGTTGCGGGTTCTTAAATTCTATATCCATCTGATTCATAATTCTACACTTGCGCATACATCTGATTAGATGTGAATTTAAGCGAACTACGGAGAGACCATTACGTCGTAGCGGGAAAGATCCAGCCGATGATAATTAACCGTGCGAAATACTAATGCACTATACTAGCTAAAATCAGATGTCGCGATTGCGCGAGCGTCGAGAGAGTCTGTCAAAACACTTGATCCTAAACTTGGTAGAGTATCTTACGAGATAATCTCCGTCATTCACTCAGCCTTCACACTTTTATCTCTAATTATGCATAAACAGCAGTATATCATAGAAGAGACATTACATCAAAAGTAATTAAATTAATGTTAATTTTTCTCACACATTTGCACATTTACATAATTATTTTATTTTGCTATATTATATTATTGAGGGGTTTCTTACAACATTTGCAAAAAGTCCAAAAAGTTAAATTTTTAGAATACAAAAAGAACTTTTTACCTTTAACTTCATTGTACAAATATGGTTATTTTTTTCCATTTACATATAAGAAGCAAAGTTTAAGAACAACGTTATAGATTAATATTTTTTAGAAGACTAAAGCTTTCGGCACACGATACGATTTTTCATATTAGCACGCATTACGATTGGTAATATAATCATTCGAGCCAATCAGGACACGTAATAAGATGGCTCGTATGCGATCTAGCATGAAAATATCGTGCCGAAGGCTTTATTTAAAAGAGGAATAAGATTTCTGTGGACTTGTTTGTAGAAAATTTTATTACGTTTATATTTCTTTTTTTCCCATTTGTATGTGATTTTTGCCAAAATTGTTCACGCTTGATAAAAAATGATTTAGTGCTGTTAAACCAAACTTTTTTCTATGGTCTTATTTAATTTTTTGTAGGAAAGCCTTCAGTTTTATGTATTACCTTTTTAATGTCAAATGTTTATATTTAGCAAGTCACGTTAACGTATAAATTACGATTTATGCGCGTGCGATTTCTTCGATGTCGGAGGAGAGGAGAGGCCGTTAATCGTCAAGACTTCCTCGTAGGGTTTCTTTGCGAGATGATGCGGCAGGCGCTTCTTTCGTTGCGCTCTAAAGAACCGCATGATCGATGACGCTGCTCTCCTCGAGCGTCGTGAAACTCACCTCGGGAGAGCAGAGCGCTCGCATGAAAAAGGCAGTTTCCGCAGATGCGGATAATCGATCCCCGCGCGCCGGTTTTCTACGCGCGATTAACGATTTTCCGTACGGCACGGCACGCGCATCCCAGCAGCGAGAGATCACGATGTTAAGAGACGGTCAAGAAATAGCGTTTTCTGCGTCAGCGCAAATGTTAGATCAGCCCTTACAAGTACTAACTTTCTTTATTTATTAAAAAAATCAAGCGAATAAATTGTAAATGAAAATAAAGAATGATGAAAATATCTTATTAGGATAAAGGGGGTAATTAATAAACAGTCAGAAAAATTTTGAATTCTATCTTTTACACAAAATGAGATTATCATTTTACAAAAAATGAAGTATTAGCAATCTAAAAAATAGAAATTGTCAGTAATGACCGTTCAGTATTTTTAGTGCTGAGCAGAGATATTTGTCATTCTTGTAAGAACAGAAATTACTTAATATTATAATGTGAAATTGGTTGCGTATGAAGATTCTGTGAACTTCCTTCTCTCTCAAGATCTTTCATATGGTTCACATCGCAAGTTTTAATACGTACTTCTATCCGTTTCTCTGGTAATTCAGATTTTCCCCCAATTTTTTTTTTTATTAGATTGCCATCGTTTTATTATTAATAACTTATTTTCCTTACACTTGATTCTCCACTCTAATTTATTGCGACGATCCCTACGAGAATTTAAATATAATGTTTTATAAGAGTATACGTAACTAATTTCACGCTATGCAATCGCTATGTACTTTATGTATTGAAGAAGACCCAAATAAGGGTCGGAACGTTTACATTTACTTCGTATAATGGGTTAATAAATTTAAGTATATACATATACACATATTCATCTAGCGTCGACTTTCAGTGGATATTATTATATATATATATATATATATATATATATATATATATATATATGATTTATATTCTTTAGAGACTAAAGCTATTCATATTGTTATATTACATGTCGTATTATGATGCAAATGAGAATTTCAAAATACCATTATCCGCGAAAGAAAATCGTAAATTTGCAGATGATTTGCTGCTCTTTTCTTCAGTGATTAATTGCTCATGCTAGCAATTAAGCCGAACAACGCTGTGACGTGTCGAAGCTCGATTTCTCATCTGTTCCTCTAACAAATTTCCGTCTGTCTCGGTAACGCTCGTTCTTCCGGGCGTCGACCTTATAAATTGGAAAGGGTGTCGGCTTAATAGATGATTACGAAACGAGAGTCGCGAGTTGAAACGGGAGAAGGCAGCCGAAGGGTGCAAACCGAGGAGGACGAGAAGAGGAGGGTCTGAGTGAAGCACTCGCAATTAGCTTTATTAAGGATGAGACCGACACGACAGCGAGCGAAACCTTCAAGTAGAACGGATCGTTTTTCTAGACTAAGTACCAAGATGGCAAAAATATCGAGGTATTTGACCGGTTTCAACCTACAATCAATTTTTGTATTCCGCTCATATATACCGCACACATTGCTTGCGTGTTGCAATCTATTTGAGATTATGAGCTTGCTCGTTTATGATCATTCAGTCTAATTATTTAATCCTTGCGATTGGAAATTATTACATGAGAAATGGAAATACTTGGCCGAGAGATTTTGCTTGTCGTTACGTAAAAATATGTAATGGAAAACCGTGAAAAGTGCGATTGGATATTGGAAAAGTTAATCGTGACTAGCATGGATACATAGACGTATGAAGACGGTGAAAAGTATGGTAATTTCGGAATCGTAGGGTGGAGATCGTCGGTCTGAGTCACGTTGCGTGAGTAAGATTTATTGAAATGTTTATCCGACGTTAAGGGCGCTCGGAAATTCATTCGTCCCGACACGTCCCTTCCTCCGATCTATCATCTTACGCTAAGAAAATCTTTCCGCGGGTAGGATCACGGCATCTATGCTATTTTTCATTGGTCAATGAAGTCTGAATCTCGAAGATAGATATAGAGACGTTATCATAATCTTTCATGGGATATCGCGAACACACGAGAATCCAGAAGGGAAGCTCCATTATCGATTCACTCCAAAATAATTTAAAAAGAAAGCAAGCAAGCTTGCACGAAGGGAAGAAAGGAGAAATCTTTTCGCGTCGAAATTACAATTTAAATTTATTTTTTAGCTGTAATCTATGATGCTAAAGTAAAAATTCTTTTATCTTTAAATAAATTAAAATAAATAAAATTAAAATTAATTATAATTTTTTTTTAAAACCTCGCATGTTAGTTACGAATGAATTAAAGATATTTATGAATTAGTTATGCTCACGACTAACATATTTATTAGTTTCTTAAGACCTGTCAAGAAGAAAAATAAGTGGGAACAATTAATGTATATGCAGACTTTCAATCAATATAAGTTGTCAGCTAAAACTTTTCAGCTAAATGATCACAAAATAGTAGATTATATATGGATGAAGGCGCATAAAGGCATAAACAGACAAATAGACGGCATAACTCGGTAAACTCGTTGTATTCGACGAGCAAAGAGCGCACCTCGAGTATGCGGATCTCGTTTATGTCCGCGACTCGCGATATACAACTATATTCGCAGCGCCGTAATGCGAAGAATCTTCTTTCATGCGCAAGGTGCCATCGTTATTATTACACGATGGCGGATCCGGCGCGAGATGTCTCGTGAGAATAAATTATTCGCCAGCGATAAATAACTGTCCGTGCGCCGAGGAGAACGTGTATAAATGATGCGACCGTCTTCGGTAACGGTGGCATGCAAGAAGCGTCATTTTTACTGTTTTTTCATTACCTCATTTTTGCGAGGGTAAATCGTGTTTGTGCGACGCGGCTGTATAGAAATTAATGATATACGCGTCGCGTTTCGAAGTACTTTTACTAAAGAGGCACTTCGCGCACTAATGTTCTATACTGTAAACATCTCTTGCTCAACGGGCGCGTTTTGCGTCCATTTTCCACGTTGCGAAAACGAAAAATGCCTGGGGGCAATGTGTCGGGGTGTTTGAATACTATAATCGGCGATTATGTAGAAATAATCCGTTAGAATAGAAAACTCGGCCCGATAAATAAAAGATCAGGGCGGACCGAGCGCGCGCTCTCGGCGAGAAAAGTGCCACCTCGCCTCGAGAATTGAATTGGGGCAAACGATTTCTCGTTCCTTGAGCGTGGACGCACACGAGAGAAGCACTTTGTAGCGATCTCTCCGCGTCGGCGTCGTGAGCATCGTACCTCGAGTGGCACTTTTGTGGACATTTTCCGCAATGTGAGAGGGAGAATCGCGGAATCACGGAACCCGCGCCGCGCGCATGCACACACGCGCCTATATCGGAGTTTTCCATCGTGCAGAATCCGGCGTGTTAACATTACGGCGAGCCTCCGCAAACTCACGTCACGCTCAATTTACGGTATCGATCGATCGGCTCAACCAACCGACCGACCGACCGACCGACCGACCAACCGAGCGACCAGCCGGTTACGAGTGCGCGCGCCGTAAAGCGGAGGAGCGATATATTTCGGGAACGCAACGAGATATATTGCGCGGGTCTCAGTGCAGACGGAATGCCCGCCTTTACAACGTCGACGACTTCGACGACCTCCATCAGACTTTGACTCGACGACTTGACTTGGCCGTCGCTCTGTGCGAGGCGCGTGCCATCGTGAAATCGTAAATTCCAGTGCGGTGGAATCTGTCCTTCCACTTCGGCGAGCCCGCCGAAACTCGAGCTTGCTGCTGGAAAACGTAAATTTCTTCACCTCGAAACGTTCTATTTGACGTTTCTCGGTCCACAGGGAAAATTAGAGATGCTTGACGAAGCATTAGCACACTGAGAAAAAAAAATGATTACAATTACCATAATTTAACTATAATTTAGTCATTTTTGATGCGTACTGTACAGTTTTAATCATGAAAATTATAGTTATTACTATGTACAGTGGTAAGTGGATGTTGTAAAAAATAGTTGTATTATGTTTACTGTAATTGTGATCGCATTATTACATAAAAATTATTTTTACTATTCTTATATTAATATTTTAAGTTATTATAAATTATAATAAAATTTTGTCACAGCTGATAGAATATATACGCAAAGGTTATTATTACCAACATTAAAAACGAAGCTATTAATCATAATTTTTTGTCATCTAATTATAGTCAACATTATAGCTAACATTTTATCTCTGTAAAAAAGAATAATGTTATTAATTGTTCCATTTGAATTTTTTCTCTTTGGAATTGATTCCTTATAACTGAAAATCGTGATCTCTATTTAATGCTTATACACAAAGACATATTCTTATTGTTTTCTGAAATAATATGATGATCAACCAATAATTTGATTTTGTTTTAAGTAAATTGAATCCGGATCTTTGGCACAGAGAACAGACGCGCAATTTTTACGCCACCTTTATCACTATTGTAAGTGTTCAAGAGAGTTAATATTTTATATTTCTAATTTTTTCATAGTAAATAATTTTTTTTTAATAGAATAAATAATGCTTGATAAATTAAATTTTTATTAGATGCGGCATACACTTCGAAGTTGCTCTATTGTACTAGTTACGTTTTTCAAATTTTACTGTAACGATTGATGATTTATACGCGGAACGCAACGCTTTTAAATAATTGAAACGATTTTTGTCCGTTTCTGCACAAGCTAGAATTAATAAAAACAAATGGCTATCCATATTTTCGCGAGGTATTTTCCTTCGGTAAACGCTTGTTTCATCCCACGGAAGTTTTTCAATTTAATGTCGATGACGTCACAAATCGAGCTTTTGCCCGGGCGAAATCGGCCAACGAAAAATTGGCGGAGGTGGGGGGAGGGGCATACTTTGCAAGGTAAGCCGAAAGCGCGCGCGGGGCGCGTGTATGATTTACGCTGGTGAAACGCGGGTTACAGATCGGATTTACTTTTTCCCGCGGCGTTCGGATTTGAGTATCGCAGCTCGACGTGGTTGTTACCCTTTGCAAAAAGCATCCCCGTCCGTCCGATTCAAGAATTTCAATGTAGAATCCGATCTTCCGCCCCAATAAGCGCCGCAGAACGAGATAACTTGATCCGCAGAATATCATGGAAAAATTTTACGCTCTCTCTCCTCTCTCTCTCTCTCTCTCTCTGTCTCTTTTTCTCTATCTATCTCCCGAAAAATATGACAGGCGTGAGGGTGCATTTTTTTTCTTTCTATGTCGATGTGCCGCCGCACATAAAGTGAATTGGAAAAATGATATGCTTAATTGGAACTATCGCGTAAAGGACACAATATAGAATAGCTTTCTTCGAAAAGATAAATTTTCTTTCTTTCTTTCTTCTCACTAAGAGACGGAAATCTTGCTCGCTGCTGTTTATGCTCATTTATTTGAATCCTGTTTTGTAATGAGAAAACACGGCGAGTGTAACAAATCATATGTTTTCGAGATATTATGCCGCTTTTTATGTTTCGATATTACGTCTCCCGTGCTCGTGTCTCCTCAAATGTCAGAGGGAAATATCATTTCACGGGAATGTGAGTTTTTAGCGCATTATCCTACTTTTCTGATATCGAAATCGTTCTTGTTACGTTCGCAAAACCTGATTTTCAATTAATTTTAAACGAAACAATAGACATATTTTTCTAATATAGCATTAGGAATAATATTTAATGCTGAAAATAAAAATTTCGCTAGTGAATTTGCTCTCGCTCGTTGGACTTTTCAAAGGGACAATTGTCTATGTTCTATGTACTAATCGAGGGATCCGGCAATGGTAGGCGCTCTGCTTTTAATGCAAGGCAAATCGAAAAAGAGAAAAAAAAGGGAGGGTATATTAACACCCTTTTATAAGAACACGTGTGCTCGGCGCCGTAACACGCGAATGCAACCCTCCTAAGAATTACCTAGCGCAGTTCCGTTCCTCCGTCTCGTTCTCCGTCTCGCCTCTTCTCGCGATCTTTATTCCACTCTCCTCCGTGCCGTCTCGCCGTCCTTCCTCATTTCGCCGGCACTCGCGCGATCGTAAGGGAGGGCGAAACCCTCGTTAACACAAAGAAATGCGCTCTCCTCCCGTATATCCTTAATGGGAACTGACTCAAAGGAACGCCGTGGCAAGCAGCGGAAACTTTTATTTCTCCTTTATGTGTGCCCACCATCAAGTTGGGATGAGGGAGGGAAAAAGAGAAGAGATAGCTGGTAATAAGTAGGTGTACACGTTTCGCTTGGTTTTTTCACGACCGAGGGTTATTCGGGTTTCGATAATACGAAAGCGATTAATTCTTCGCTGATGGCAGCGTAAGTTACTCGAGCATTTTGGGAATTTTTAAACATTTTTATCACGTTTCTCATAATACCACAAGTGTCAAGACCATTTGACAATGCAATATAATGATGTTATATTCGCTAAGATAGAATTGCCATATTTTTTTTCTATCGCAAGCGAAGGAAGGTGTGTTTTATCCTTTTTTTTTTTGCGTTGTGACGCAGCCATCCCTTAAATAACAATCCCAGACAGCTCTCAGGGGTAATTATATTTCCAATCTAGAAGTGGCCGCTTGTCTTGGAAAACGTGCTCTTATCGGCGCCGAAAGGCAAACAAGGAGAGAAACCGAGCGGACGGTCGGGTCGGAGCGACTATACTACCCTTTGCCTTTCGCGGTGGCGTTCGCGCTTCGCCAGCTTCGGGCAAATCCCGTCTCAGCGCCGCGCGTTATTTCCGTTATTTACCCGGCGCCGTAATACGACGGCAGTCGGCGATACGAAACAACTAATTATAATCCGAAAAGTTGCGCGAGTAGTACGTGCGCGGCTTTCCGAACGGCGTGGCGGCGCTCGGCCGCTTGACGAGAACTTTTCCACTCGACTCTCCCCGCCGCCCGCCGCCGCTTTCCCGGCCCGCCCGCTCGATTTTCCCGGGGCATAATTAGAGCTCGGAACGCCGACGCCGACGCCGACGCCGCCGCCGCTCTGGGACACTCTTTATACGGGTGATATCGACGTGACCGATACGGCTCTCTCTTTCTCTTCCTCCCTCCCTCCCTCCCTCCCATCCTTCTTTCCGTCTTCCTTTTCTCTTTCCTACCTTCTCTTTTTCTCGCTCTGTCTCTCGCTTACTCTCTCTTTTCTCTCAAAGTTGGTTCTACGACCGAATAAAAGGACTTATCAGCGGAAGTTTCGAACCGGCGGCGATGCGGCGCAATGTGGCTAGAAGGGGGGAAACCCCCGGAAAGCGGAGGCCGTGCAGTTGCGCGAGCCGTTCGAGAGGTGTCTCGCTTTTGGCGATAATTAAGCTCCCGCGGAGATTGGTGGTAACGCCAACAGCGATCGCTATATCGCAACGATAATCGCTGCCGGCCGATAATCGCTTCTGTGAAAGATCCCGAGGAGAACTGTCGGGCATTTTACGGCTGTGCGATAGGGAGAGATCGGCCGATTGCTCGAGATTGCCGCGGTAATAACGGAATAATAACGTTTGAAAAATTTCTACCCGGGATCGGATTGTAGTCAAGATTGCTCCGCGACGCGAGGTACATTATATCTTAAAGGTCAAATTAACCAAGTCATTTTAGATCTTGTCTTATCGAAATCGTTCAAATATTGGGAAATTAATTTTTCTCTTTTTTTCTCTCAAATTAAATTTGAGCTTGCGCAATTCAAGAACTAAATAAGCGAGAGTATAACGCAATAATAAAAATACAGCGTACGTACAGAAAAATATCTGTTCTACTGCTAAGAAAAGCGATTATATGTACACTCAATTAACTTTTTTCTTTTAAATTTATTTAACGGTTATCTTTAAAAGTAAATATGTGAATATTTTGTTAATAAATTTCTTACAATTTTTTATAATTATTATAAATTTTAGAAAAAAATGTTATTATATATTAAAATAAATTATATTATCTTTTGGAGAATATTATAAAACTGTGTCGAAGAAACAAATAAAATTGAGACAAAATAATAATCAATTTTTTGTTTTAATGTAGTATTTTTAATTATGTACCATTCAATTTATTAGGATTTAGAATATAAAATTCATTAAAAGCGTTCATTAGAATGCTTCTAATGAATTTGTTATAACTTAATTATAACAAATTTATTAGAAGCATAAACATAAAGAATATATGTTTATGCTTCTAATGAATTTGTGATAGAGGTTTGCGGAATATGAACTGATAAAATATTTGATATAAATAATATTTAGGAAAATACAAAGGTTTGGAATGGACAAAAGTATCGATAAACTTTGACTTGTTAATATAAGCATAAATTTAATATATTATAAAGCTCTTTATGAGATACTTATATTAATAATAAAAAAGTATTCACAGAGTAAGCAAAATATTAACATGTAAAGCTACAGCTTAACTCATCGCGTGGTATAAATTTGTGGTTTTGTAGAAATAACTCGGGAACGAATAAAGATATTGAGATGCTTTTTTTTAATTAAAGAGGATTAAATTTTCTATGGAACAAACTACAAATCAACTATAGACTGCACTAAGAGAAAAGTATTTGATATTTGTGACTATAATAGAATAGCAAAATAATTATAATTGAAAGCTCTATTATATTTTATATTTTGGTTTTTATATATAGTTATTACTGCTATAATATTAATAACAACAGCTTTTTCTTTATATTTATCAACTATGAAAAAAATTACTATGAATTAATTATGAATAAATGATGATTTTAAATATGAATATAATAAAATATTTAGGGTGGAATTCATAGACCTTTAGTTCAAGAATCGTCTTAAGTCTAACCACAAGCAGACTTAAGATTTTACTTGACCAATGAAATAACAGTAGAGGTATTGACGTCTCAAGATCGTATTTAAGATGGATTTTGAATAAGATCAGTTTATGAATTTCATCCTAGGTCGGCGATTATAGTAAATATAACATTTGTTTATTGTTTACGTAATAATAATAACTAATAGATATAACATGGTATTTACATGCTTAAAACTATAAGTATGTATTGTAGTTGTTACCGAAAATGACTACGAAATACAATTAAATGAAATTGAATACAATTAATAGAAATTGTAACCATTTTTTATTGTGTTATTTATTCACAATTTTGTGAATATTAATAAAAACTACTCTATATGATTTTTTAATATAGTTTTTACTGCCATTTTGTAAATTTTTTAAATTTAGATTCATTCCATAAACCTCGAGATATAATAATGTTGTTTAGCATAATTAAATATGTTAACTAGATTACCTGCATTCTCTGCAAGATTTACATGGTGTACATTGCGCAGTGGATCAAGCTACAACAGCATATGTTAATATTTTATAACTTTAAAAATAGTCTTTTATTAACATATAGTATAAATACCCCACGCACAAAGGCTTTTGTATTCAAATCATTCTTATGTCTATTTTAACGGGTCAAGGTTTATTAATCTTTCGCCATTTTCAGTTTTCTTCCTTTAATTTACGTAATATATAGTATTTATTTTCCCATGTGTAGTATTATGTCGGCTTGTAATCGAGAGCAAATCTCGGGCTCAGGCCATCCATCCATCTCATCCATCTCCGTTAACTTTTAAAGGAAAGGGGGAGCGAGAAATCGCACTTAACACCGCGTATGCACCGCGTTATGCATGGCGCGATATAAATAACCGATAAACGCGGGAAGCAATTAATTATCGCCTCTTCATGACAATGCTGTACTCCCAGCGGTGCGGCCGATCAGTTGGAACAACCGACTGATATTATTTGCGAAACTCCCGCTCGTATCGTCTATCACCGGGAAGAGATATTCGCGTGTATTCGTGTCGTGCCGGTGCAACACGCGCGGTTTTAATCGCGTGGCCGAAGTTACATATCCAGTTGCGAGCTTCGCGACCCGGGGAGTTGAACGTGGGCGAACTTGGAAATTCGCGAAAATTGAATCCGCTCGTAACTCACGTTCGTTGAGTCGCGACGATTTCTCTCGTCACGTCAGTTCGATTTCGAATTTGAGGCGAGGGACACTCGAGTCTGGGGAAGTCTGGGCAAAACTATAATTTGCAGTGAAGCGGCGCCATTTCAAGTCGTGAGCGCACTCAGTATAAATAAAGCCATATCCGTCGGATTGCAAAAGTTAAATACACGTAGCGCGTGTAATAACCGAATGTTTGCGTAATAGCAAAGTGAGCCGGGCACATTGAAAGCTCGAATTGAAAATATATGGGAAACTTTTCCCAGGAAATTGCATTTAATCCATATATATTTCGGAGGCGCCCTCCATTCTTCTCACCCTCATGCGTAGCTGTACTTTATGTGCGGAAAAATATTTTTGAAATAAGTGATTACGCGCCCGCGCGCGCGCGCGCGCACAAGAGAGATGGAATTTCATTCCGCCATTGTCCTCGGATTTGGCTATTTCGTCCAATTCCGTCCACGGTGTTCAAATCCATTTGTAAAACCCCCTCCTCCCCCCCGCGCACGCAAACGGAGGGATGGTTTTGTCCGGCTGTTGTGGTTCTCGGATGCTCGGAGCGGGTAGCATCGAATTCTTTTCCAACTTCCCTCGCCCCGACTCGGAGGGTGCTGGAAAAAAAAGTGAAGAGCGATGGCACAGGGAGCGAAGGTAGCAGCAGGCAGGCACAAGTGCGATAGGAGACGCGGGATGCTGTCTGTCGTCGTCGTCGTCATCGTCGTCGTCGTCGTCGTGGTGAACGACGGTGGCGAATAGGGATGGTTGTCGAGCAAACTGGTCGCGGGCGGTAAGGGGATGAAAAGTTCGAAATAAAACGATAACGAGCACACCGCACGCGGCAGCGAGCTTGCTGGCAGAAGCCGTCTGCTTATTACGTCACGCTGAACGTAGTTGCTAATTAGTTACATTCAAAGCGCCGCGCGAGCGAGGACGACTACTGGGAGGGACTCACCACCTCCCGCCGGGTGAATTTGTTTTCTCATCGTGGAGGAGGAGAGAGAAAGAGCGAGAGAGAGAGAAAGAGAGAGACGTAACGTCGCGAACGGGAAAAGTATGTTTCACATGCGCGAGCGAGGAAGACGGATGCGACGGGTGAACACGATGAGGGAAAAAGGGGATGAGCGCGATGGAAGGAACGCTGGAAAAAGAGAGGCGGTCGGCGGCCGGAGGTTGGGCTCGCGGGGGTGGTGGAGGCCGGAGCAAACGAGCCGTTCTTCACCCCTGCTAGGCGGGTGGCCGGGTGGGTGGTAGTTGAACGCGGTCTCCCGCGTCTCCTCTCTGTCTCTCGCACTTCCGGTCTCCATTGTCCCTTTTTCTTCCTCTCCCTCTCGCTTTCGCTCCCCTCGTTCCTTCTTCCTTATCCCACTCGCTTTCTCTCGCTCCTTCTCGTTCGCGCTCCTTCTCGTCTCTTCCCTTCGGTATCGCCTCTCTCTCTCGCTTCTGTCCTGTTCCGCGCTCGATTCTCGCAACCCTTTTATTTCGCGATCTCGTTTCCGCGGCAGCGTTTCCTTTTTTTTCCCCTCTTCCGACCTATATGCTCGCCTTCCCTTCTCCTCCTTCTCCTCGTCCTCCTCCTCTTCCTCCGCCTCCCTCTTTGCCAACCTCGCCCCTGTTTCGCCGGCCTTTACGCGCACGCTTTTCCGGCTTCTCCTGCGCTCCGTTCCGACCGCCTGCGTATCCACTGCGAAATCGATCGACCGAAACGTGTTCCGGAGTGGCCGGAACGAACGAGGATGCAACAAACGGGAATGGGGGGGTGGCATATGAGATCCGGGCGCATTTAAAGGAACGCCGCAAGAAAGGGATGCGGCGTTGCGCGGCGATCCCGTTAAGCTCGTTCAGGTTTTTTCCAGATTTCCCTTCCGGCGCCGTGCTGCCCCGCGTTTGTCCAATACGTCCTCCGTGCACAGATTTCTCCGTACACAGATTTGAAAGTAGAATCCTTTAACGCAAAACATCTATTTGTCGATTATTGGCATTCCGTTCAACGGCTCTCTTTCTTCCCTACGCTGTACTCGGATTCGATGTATCTAATTCTACCCTACCTTTTGCGGTATTTTTACTCTTTCGAATTCCTTTCGCGATGTCTATTTTTATTGCACGGTGGTATGGAACTCCGTTTTATGGAAACTCTTTCAATGATACGATAAAACTTGCATTTTCCTGCGTTCAATTTATGCATATTTTGTCCCCGTATTTACAGCTGGCCGATCGGTATAGATGTACATACACCTCGCTGTTGGCACACCTATCCATTTCGCTTTTTTTTATATATATTTTTTTTTATATTGCCCGTCTATTAATATGTGCATGTAATTATTATCCGTTTGCCTCGAGGGTTTTGCTTCTGTGTCCCCCCAGGGCAAAAATAAAATTACCTATCTGTTTAGCTTGGCGATTCAAGTGCGAAGGGACTCCAGGCCGCATCGACGGCGTTATTAACGACAACGGGCGATATCGGGCGTCTCGTTAAGAGTCCAGGAGCGCCCGTATCGTGGAAATGGCCGATTTAGAAGTAACGGCGAGTACACCGGCGGCGGCCGCCGGTTCGGGACGCCCGTATTAACGCCCGGCGAAATCGGATTATGTCGTGACCTACAGCACCGCCTGTCTACTAACTTGTACATTAGCCTCCCTTCGAGCAAATTACATTTATCCCTGTAGCATGAGAGAGACGTCGATCTCTCTTTCTCTCGTTCTTTCTCTCTCTCTCTCTCTCTCTCTCTCTCTCTCTTTCTCTCTCTCTCTCTCTCTTTCTTCGTCACTGCGAGCACTGAGAGTACTCCATGGCGGTAAACTGCTAATTCGCGAGTCGCGCAAACAAAGCTACGGCGAAAATCCGCGTTCCTTTCTCTTCGCGTTGCCGATAATAATTATCTCACGGACGCTAAAGTTTCCCGTCTTTGCCGAACATACGGTTTTTTCGAGCGTTTCCCTACGTCTGTTTACGATTCATCCGACGCGATATCGGTGTTTTATGATTCAAGTAAGTATCGCGCCGTGTTTTTATCGTGGAAATATCGCCGATGCGACTGGTACCCTGAGTACCGGTAATACCCCGCGAGATAGAAAGCGTGGAGAACGCTTAATGTATCCGAGGAAGGGAGATTGTGTGGCTTCTGAAGTTAACGACAATGTCGCTCTGCCGTTGGTACTCCCATCCGCGCGCGATCGATAATTTCAATAAGGAGAAAAGAGTCGCCGCGTGATTGAGAAGCGAAGCAAGCTAAATAAAAGTCGAAGGAAGAGACGGAAGTAAGTGGCTCCGCGAGCCACTCAGACTGCCTTCTGATCAAGCACGTTATTTCAGACGAGAAGTGCGTTTTAGAAAAAGACAAGGTAATGTCATACGCGTTTAAAGGGATATTTTTGTCTTAAGCACCGAAAAAATACGCTTTTTTTTTAAATTTTTTTATGAAAACGATAAATAGACTTTTGAAACTATTCACATGTATTTGTAGAACATACTTGAGAATTAAAAAATGTTTCATATAAAAACATATATAAATATACATAAAATATATCCATATATGTTTATATTAGTTTCCTTTCTTTTGTGAAATTTCTGTTTGATATAAAAAGATAATAGTCATACTGAAGAGATAGAAACTAATTTTAAAAATAATTTTTGCATTGCTTTTTTTAAAAAAGCTAAGTATGAAAAATTGTCCATATATAACCAGATATATTCCGGAATATATATGATTATATATGGACAATTTTTCATACTTAACTTTTTTAAAAGAAGCAATGCGAAAATTATTTTTTAAATTAGTTTCTATCTTTCTTTTCAGTGTGACTATTATTTTTATATATCAAACAGAAACTTTACAAAAGAAAGGAAGCTAATATAAACATATATGGACATATTTTTTATATATTTATATATGTTTTTATGTGAAACATTTTTTCCCGGGTATGTATAAAGAACATATATATATTTTTATATATTTCTTAAAACGATGAAACAAAATACTATATGTATTCTTGCAAAGTAATACATATTTTGGTATTCTGTTTTTGCGCTTTTTATTAATCCAAAACAAAAAATAAAAAAGATTAATTGCATTGCATAAACTGTAAAAAAATATTAAAAATTTCCGAAATAGTAATATGTCAAAAAGAAAGTTCGAAATTTTGCGAAGAAAATATAGCTAGTTTTTTTATTAATAAAAAATTTTTGCATATATCACATTGTTATAAAGGAATATTTTTATTTTATGTGTATGTCAATTTTTATGAAGATTGCTTTACTAGTAATGAAAGTTTTAAAGACACTAATTAGAAAAAACTGATTTTGAGAAAGAAGATTTTAAAGTCTCACTTTTACGTTTTATATATAAAAAAACATCTCGATTTCATAGCTTTGTCATTTTTTATCTAATAATTTTTATCTAATAATTTACAGACATCTATAAGATCCCAAATTTAAAAAATGTAAAAGACATAAAAAATTTCAAAGTTTTATATTAAAATACTCTTTTAAGCAATTATTTACTAAGGATAAATTTTCGGAATTATTTGATTTACATTTAGAAATACAACTGAAAAGTTTCCTGATAAATAATGTGAAAGAGTTATAATATTTAAAGCAGTAATGGACGTTTACATGTAAAATATACATAATGTACATTGCATAAATACAATGTAAATTATGTTTAACGTGTGAACAACGGTCCATGGATCATTGAAGATTCAGATTTTATCATCAGTGGAAATTATATTCTGCTTTTTTAATTTTTATGTTATATATTTGTATTTTATCAACAGTAAAATCAGACGTATTAAAAACATTAAAACTTTATTACTTTTTCCTGTATTGTATTAATCAATTTATAGGTAATAATTTACACTGTTTGTATTGTCTATATGAAAAAGATTCGACCAAACAACACGTAAAAATAGTCTATATAATCTCGAAATTTACGCACAACTCTCATATAAATACACGTACATGATGATATATGTTTTAATTTGTTCATTGCTCTCGTGTGAGACAGACACTCATTTGATTTTTTAATTGCTTATGATATATGTAACAAGGAAGTTGAGTCTGAAATTTTGTGACTTTTTAATTATAACTTCTAGAGTATAATTGTATAATTTATTCTTTCAATTTTATTTCACATAATTTTTATTAAAGACTTTCAAAATATTTGTTTATCAAGCAAGAACAATGGAGGATTAAACACGGACATGTTTACACCGCAATGGAGAAATTAAGAGAAATATACAGCAACGTTATACCGTTATGATCAACAATGATAGCCGAATTTGATAGCCGAATAGAAAGTGTATATCGAAAATTGCGATTGATGATGAAGAGTCAGGAACCTTTTTCGTCCCGCGTATAGATCTCGTCCTGTAACAGCTGTAGCTACGGAATTCTTTCGTAATGGTACTGCCACGTGTATTCGCGAAGTGACAGGTGCAATCGCGTTTACTACGACGTTCAAGGCTCCTCGATCGGGCCGCGGATATTACGCATCGCCGAGCGGGCATGAATCGAAGGATCGTCTCTTTCGAAATCGATTCCATTACACTGTCCGAAGGACGCGCAACGAAAATGGCATGAATCCTTTCGAAATGAATCTCACGCGCAATGAGATAATCACCAGTGCCGTTACACGCTCCACACTCTCTCGCACGTCCAATAGTAATGTCTAATTTATAAACATTGCCGTAAGTGTGATAATTATGGAATTTATGGTTAATTAGGGTTACATCTTATTAATGCGTGAAACATTTTTCGTCTTTTTTTTTTAAATTCTGTCGCATGTTTCATAACCGGATGCATACCGGTGATATTTATTGCGTCTGTCGCGCGCGAGGTCGCGCTTACTATGTATATTTTATTTATCAGATTGGTGCACGCAAAGGTGGGAAACAACCGGTTAATATTAATTTCCGTTGCACTATCAGTTAAGTGGTCAAACGGTCGGAGTCATGCATATTGATCCTTAATGTGATAAATTTCTGGCAAGCGAGCAGTTTAATTTGTTTGTTTAATTGAAACATTTTATGGGATTTGTTTTATATTGATACACGTTTGAATAGCTATGCGAACCTGCTGCATTTTCGGATTTGGATTTTACATTTGTTGAATTTTTTCTGGAATGTAAATTAAAGTCTTGGTATTTATTAAATTTCTCACCGTCCATGTATTTCAATAAAATATCGATTGAATTTATTTGAAAATGCATCTTATTCGTTGAAAAATAATACCGTGGCAGACACAGATAAATTAAACGGAAGAATTACAATTACATATTGTCGATTGCCAATGAGACAGTTTTATTTGATATCAGTTTTATCTTTATTTGAATTAAAATATTTTACTCAATTAATATTTTGAATGTTGTTTTATAAAGTATACTATTGCGAATAACACATTTGTCCATAGAATATGGCAGATAATAATAGATATGTAATCCAAAACGAGTTCAGGTGTTGTTTGTGAATTACATATTTTGCAGATATTATTTCAAGTATCAAAAATGTTAATCCTGATTTATTTAAAACTGTGATTATTATGACAAAAACTCAACTTTATGAATTAAAAAGCTAAAAGTTATTATGTATATTTTGTTGCGATTATTTGTCAGATTGCGAGATAAAATGTCGAAATCGTTTAAAGAGACATCGACACAAATTACATACAAAATTCCGTCGTTATTCCGTTAAATTCCGGCAAGATATTATCATAAATACATATTATGCTGACGTTCCTCGTCTAATATAAGTGGCGGACGAATGACGAACGCGTTCGTATGCGGGGAATCATTTTCAGCAAGTGGACGACAAAGTTATTAGTCGGAAACCAGAAAGGAGAGAAAGACATGAGGAGTTATAGAGAGGCCGGTATGAATGAATCCGATTTTTAATGAAAGTCGCACGGAGAGCGTAGCCGCGTTTGTTTCTGGAGAACCCTTTAGACCGCAGAATCATTCAGTTACGCCGCTAAAAATGAGGAAGGAAAAATCCTAATAATCGCTGGTCGAAAAATATCACCAGCAAGCCCCCTTCGACCATTTAATTGCGCGCTGAAGTACAAAGCATATTGGTTTCCTGGTCACATTTTCCCATTTTTCTTTCCATCAATTTCGTCTCTCTCCCTTCCATCTTCTTCCTCTCTCTTTCTATCGCAATTTTCGCCGAGAGATTTATGGTACACAAGCCTGTAATTTTTTTAACAGTTTTTATTAGTACAAAATATTTTAATAGTTAATAATTACACACACACAAACATACACACACACATGTACCATAATTATTAACTATTAAAATATTTTGCACTAATGAGGATTATAAATTCTTTTTTATTTTATATTAGATATATACTGGTATTAGCATGCATTTGAGATTCGCCGTTCATATACATCTGGATTATTAACATTATACGCACTTAATTATTAGTATAAATGCTAGGAATATTTGAATACGTGGGATGAATAATTTCAGCACAGACGACTAATTATTTTCTTTCATTTAATTTAGTTTTTCCTCGTTTTTTTCCTTTTTATTCGGCTCTTTTTCTTGATATTTGCAGGTTCTGTTGTGATAATAGTATTTGTCTCTTTTTTCTGATTTGTAAAACGTGGCAAAACAGATTGCCACGTGATAATTTTTGGAATGAAATTCACCGCAATTATCTTCTTTCTTAACAAAATATCAGTGGCAATTAATTGATATTTGATATTGAAAATTTTAATTAATCTTTTATCGCTGTGTAAAAATTTGTTTTTTTACTTGTAACATATTACAGATTGCATGGAAATATTCATTATTTGTAAACGGTGCGTGACACGGTAACAACATGCGTCAAATAATCCAATGTTAAACGTAAAATCAAATATTTGTCACAAAAATTTCATGCTCGGCGTCGTCTGATCATCAGAAGTTGCAGCTTCAATGTATTTGCGGTACTTCAGTTATCTCTTTCCATCGTTCCAATATTTGCCAACATATTGTCGCACTTATTATAATATAATATGATGTTACCAAGTCACACAAGGTTATTCGATTAAATAATATTTTTATATAACACATTAGGAAAACACTTGTACAAATTAATGTTGTTTAATGAAGAAAAACTGTGTGTGTGTGGGGCACGTTTAAGTCGTTGTTATATGCAAATTTTTGGCGATATTAGAATTGTATCATTAATCAGGCTAATCTTTATTAATCGAATCTGTCAAAATAATTTGGTTTTCTTGTGGCAAAGTTTTTATTCCGATGTTTTGAAAATGTTTGGTTTTCAAAAATAATAAAGTTTGCACAAAAAACAAGCAAAATAATTTTCATGCTACATTAAAAAGATTAAAGCGGAAAAAATAAAAGAATTTTGAATACCCATTTTTAATATGTAAGTATCAGAAATTGATTGTGTGTGATAGTATAAAAAACATGCATGGTTTATTTTCCAATTAATTTCATCGAGAAATTTTAATTATTGAGAGCAGCTATTATTTCTGCCATACGTAGCTACTGTAACGTGCGTAACAATTGCTCACTCTTTTCAATCGATTTTTCACGCGACAATTCCGAGCTGCAAGCTTTGCCATCTAATAACCTGATTTAAATCTAAAAATCTTTTGTCTTTGCAATTTGCGTCCTTATGAAATTATTATATTGTTTTTCTAACAATAAAATTAATATTCTAATGAATATATTATTCTATAATCAATAAGTTACATTTTTTAACACAAAAGAATTTTTTCAATATAAGTTTGAATATTTTTAACTACTAGTTCTCAATATTCATAGGAGATGTGCATAATTAGTTAATTACAGTTGATATATTTTTATTATTTTATTAACATTTAAAACACATACATTGAGAGAAAGAGAGAGAGAGAACGCTAGACGATTGGGTATTCGTTTCAATGCGAATTTGATTCGAAGAATTAAACGCTAGGAATTCATTTTTTAATCTTTCGTGTCGCGTGAATAGTTTACCAATAACATGCATCCATAGTTTGTAGTTTATATTAGCTGTTGTCCGCACGCACATTTCAAATACGTAAATGCCGTCAGCTATAAATCGCGTTGCGTGCAGATGCAGAAAATATTTATGCGATCTATTAAAACAAATATAAACCGATATGCATCGAACATTGCCGCGACGCCATAGCGCGAATAGTGGCCAAATAAATTCTCATATTGTCAAAAAACAAAACGTACTAGGTTTCGTAGTGCAATCGATCGTGTTACATGCGCGCTTATACATAGCGCTGGAAATGCTTGCTTATTTCGAAGCTGATTTGGATGCAATAATTGTATCAAATTTTTTTGCGTACGTTTCGATCAAATTTAACGTAACGGATCTTGGTGGATTAACTCGCTTCGATCGTCGCGCGTTTATCGAGGTGTTTATAATTAATGTTACATCAACCTCTCGAAATCGATTACCGTACACACAGCGTCTACTGCATTAGAGATTAAGCAATCATCCTAATCGTGTGGTACGATTTGATGTCTTGCTTGTAGTATTATCCATTAAATAAAAAATTAAACAAAATCAATATTAAACATTATATTCCTACGGAAAGAACGGTTTTGCTGAAGTACTTAAGTTAGATACAGATCTAAAGTTAATTTTATTAAACTATTAAAAGAATTAAATTAGGACGCTGAAGAGAACTGGTTGTCAAAATATCAAAATTTTTTACAGCAGTGCGCATCTTGCTTGAATATCCTACATAATTCCATGTAAATATGTATATATAAAAACATCTAAAAAATGTGTTATGAAACAAGAATATATGAAATATATTACACTAATTTTAAATTTGTAAACAGTATTTATTAAAAATTTGTGTTATACAAAAAATGTTATAATTTTAAAAAGTGTGATCATACTTGACACATATCCATCAGTTAAAATGTCAATCCAATCTTCTTGAAAGAACGATTACTGCAATCGAAATTAATCGTACTATTTCCTAAAAATAATGAAAGAATAATAATGAAAGGACATTTTATTATTAAATCAAAATAATTTTATAATTATAATTAGATCATTAAAATTAGATTATTAGACATATTGGTTGTCTCTCATTTAAGCGTTATTAAATCTATGATGCAACATATATTTCTTTAATTAATTTTATGTAATTTAATAAAGATTTAATATGGTCTAATAGTTTAAAAGTTTAGATAAAAATCTCTGCGCATGCACACGCACACACACATTTTCTAAAAGTTATAACTATTTCATTATTGGAAAAATAATCAAGGAAGTGGGAAGAACGTAATTATTTGAATTGTTACTTACTTGCGGCAATTACAAACACCAGAGCTGCTGCAGGATCCTCCTTTCTTTCCTTTAGCAATACAGTGAGCAGCGCAAATGCTGTGACTCCAACCCAAACCAGACAAAAGGTCACAGGTTACCCTACGTTGGCGACTATGTGCGCTCTCTTCGACAGGTGCCAAATTTAAAGATTCGTTTTCATTTGCCAACAACGACTCCAGGGGTACTTCATCTTCATTTGAAATACATATGTGAGAAGCATTATTATTCCAAGAATCATTTGAAAACATTATTTAGAACGTAAAATTAAAATCTATGAAAAATAATTAAAACATAATTTTGAAGATTTATCACGTAATGATAGGGGAATCAAGAATAATTGAACAACTTTTTAAGTAAAATAAATTACTGAATACATTAAGTAAGATCTACATTTATATACTATATAAACAGACATCATAAAAAAATTGATTAGCTTATTTCATAATTAGCTAGTCTCAGTCTGTTTTTATTATAGAAAAGGAGGGAAAGAGAGAGAGAGAGAGAGAGGATATATTTAATTTTAATATATATTGTAAAAGTTATTGTTATTATATTTTTCACACTTATTGTATATATATTTAAACACTTATATATATTTAATTTCTAAATTTATTATTAATTTTTTTCCTAGCGTTACATATATGTATATCGCGCTTGAAAAAAGAAACCGTGAAATTATATATTCTTTGTGGATGTTTAGTTTCAGATCTATTTCATACCTTCGATGGGGAGTGCGAAAGCAATCGCGGCCACAACCAAAAGGGCGAACACGTAGATCTTCATTTTGAGGAGTGAGTCTTTCTCGAACCTTGTAAGCAAAGTATTTGAAGTTAATTTAATTTTGCTTTTATATACCGATTGTAAATTACGCAATACGGGAGATAACTTTATATTTATAAATACTGCGATTTTCATTTGAATGAACATCTCATTGGACCTTGAGTGGCCCCGGAGATAACAGCAAGTACATATTTACATATTTGCTCATAAAAATAGCATATCTGAATAAAACCACTGAAATATCCAAACAGGGATCACTTGCGTAATCATCTTAATTATATATATAACAATCGTAATGTCTTCGTGACTCTATATATAGAAGTATCCTTATGTGATGATGTATAAGTGTAGGTTTATAAAGTCGTGCAAAGAATAAGTGATAAATTTTATCTTATTTTACATCTAATTGTACTTTTTATTTCTTATTATCTTATTATCTTACATACTGCGATACACTTTTTAAATTCTACAAATATATTTTGCAGTTGATTTACGATAATTTATTAATTACAATAGTTATTCTAATTCGTAATTATTTAAACAGCAAAATTTTGTTGAATATGGAAGATCAAAGTTTATTTTTGATACAAGAGGCAAGTTGACATTGTGTTTCGTTTATGTATTTATGGTGAGAAAAAAAAAACAATAAAAAAGTTCCAGCACAATATTTTTCATAAGTATAACACATAGGTACTTTTACCTAAGTTTTATTTTAGCCAAACAAGACTATAAAAGAAAATAATTGGTTGTTTAAAAAGTCAAAGACTAAAACTATAAAGGCTATACCAACAAACTTCGATATTATATAACAGTCATAACATGTTCTGATGAAAAAAAATCCGTCGTGATTAAGAGATTAGTCCATTTCTTTTGTTGAAGAATTATTTTTATAATTAAATCACTTTTAATACCAGGTTTAGGAAATCTAATGCGTTACCGTTAGAGCTATTTTTTTAAAGATTGGATTGATAACGGAGTTATTTTTCCTTTTTAATAACTGTAACAATAACGTAGTTATATACTTTTAGCAACAATAATTATAATAATTTAACGATTATTTGTATTGTTACATTATTTTAAATTTTAGATTTATTTGTAACAATTTTTATGTGCGTGTTAAATTTTTAGTCTCTAGCTAATATTCACAATCTGTTGTTAAATTTAAATATAATTTTAAATATCACAAATCATTTATATTAAGGATGCAAAAAGTTAATGAATTTTGCTGTATTTTAGTATTAGGTAAATAATTTAGTAAATATTAATAGAGAAATAATAGAAAAATGTAAAATATAATAGAAAGCAAAATCTTTTTTTCTTTAATTTGTATTTTAAATATTAATTTTTTTTAATATTTTGAAGTTTTAAAATTTAAAATATAAAATATTGTTTTCATTAATATTATATTTTTACGAAAAATACTAGAAAAGTAAATTTTATATTTAATTTAATTTTGTTTTTGCAATAAAAAACTTTACAATGATAACAATAACGAATACTAAAGAGACACGTTTTCTTATTGCCGTTATTCGTCTTTAGAAAGTATTAAAAAAAAGAAAGAAAAAATACTATATATGTATTATAGTTTACAAAATGCTTCGAAGAGTTATTATAGAAAAAATGGAGACAATACTATTAGCAGCAATAATTACAGCATCTCTTCGAGTATTGTTATTAATAAATCGCAAGATTTAAATTAAAACAGAGAAGAAATTCAAACCTGAGTTAAAATAATTACATATATTGCAATTTATTAGGAAAAACAGAGAAAAACAATAAAGAAAGATACAAGTTTTAGAATAAATATAAAATACTGAATAAAAGAAGAAGAAATATTATAGTTCTTACGTTCTTTGCGTATGAAACCCAAGAATTCTATAAGATGAGAAGAACTCGAAATTAAACTGCACTTTGAATTAAGAAAACTAAGCTAAGAATTCTGATTTGAGAACTCGAAAATCGAATAAAATTCTGTGCTTGCTGGTTTTTAGTAGCTCTTTATATACTCTAAACAGTACGTGAGGGAATTCCCCTTAGAAATTCCCCAGTCTTCAAAATTTCCTCAGTCGACATTCCTCAAGCTTTACTGTACTTACGTTTGTTTACTTAAGATAAAGATAAGCAGCAGAGCTCCGGCTACTTTCGATTCTAGGAACTTTTAACTTAAAATTAAAAAATTTTTAATTACATGTTTTACGACGCAAATTTGCTTAGTCTGTTTTACTATATTTGTTTTTATGTGAGATGAATCTACTACGTTTTTGAATCATTATTTTATTTTTTTTTAGATTTTTAGATACAAAGAAATGTTGTGATAAGTTTTATTTCTAACTGATTTAAAAAGGCGTTTGTTTTCGCAATTAGAAAGTTTTCTATTCTATTGTTAAAATTACTATGTTATGAACTTCTCTATATTAAATAATTAAAAGAGTTTTCTTTTCTATAAAATAAAAAAAAAAGTTTTCTTTATTCGAGGACGATTGTAATGAGTCGGTCATTACAAAGTATCATCTAAGTCCAGGTCATAGACAACATTTTTTATTTTAGGAACAGTCGTATCTATGTTATGCACAAAAATGTACCATGATCTGTGATGGTGCTGCTAAGTTTTCAGAATGTTCAAAATATTTTTAATAAGCCCTTTGTAGAAGGAGAAAAATGTATACATTTTTACATACTAAAGCAATTTTTAGCGATTCTTTGGTACATACATATACTAGTATTTAATATTTATTGCTTACTAATTTACATCAAAGTCAATAGATCAAATTAAAATCAAAATACATCAGCGTTTAAAATATTATATAAATATATATCTTCTCCGAGTTCAAATGTTACTGTGGTCAATTACATTAACTGTTTTTACATTACATTAAATAGTAAATTTTTGTAAATTTTTACATTAGTTTAGTAATAAATAAAATTTCATCTAAATATATTTCAAGAAAAAATCAAGACATTAATTGATTGCTATACATAAATTTTTTGTGTAATAGCAAATTACATTTTTATTTTTGCGTAAAAATCATTCCGAAAGAAATTGTAATTTAGCATACGTGGAAATATTTTTTATGTCTTCATTAATTTAAATAAGTAATTAGAAATAAAAATAATCAGAAAAAATTTATTTATAAAAAATCTATGCATGACATATTGGATATATTCGGAAAGCGTTATTAGTGCTATCAGCATCAGTCAATCTTCGTTGCTCATTAAAAATAGTACGAGGATAGACTGATGCTGATAGCGCTAATAGCATTTTCCTCGAACGCACTCATTGTCGTATAATAATAAATCAAGTAAAAAAAGTTGACAACGTTTAGACATATATGTGTTTGAGAAAGGAAAGAGTACAGCATGCTCCATCTGTAATATATATACGTAACTATTTTCTCATTTTACGATGTCATTATCGATAAATAAATATTGAACAAAGAATTTAAGATAAAAATGTTAAAAGAAATTTATGAGTTTGAAAATTAACTTTTATTTCAACAATATAAATTCAAAATACAATATATGTTCATTCTGTTTCGTATCTCTCTAATCCTCACAGTTATCGATGGAACACTAACTTAACATTCGCAAAGAAGAATGTATTTAGCAATAAATTTTTTATACTTCGCTGCACTCAAATTTCACTATATAATTGCGAATTATCATTTTCTAAAATTCATTGAATCATTTGAATATTGCAAAAGCTTAAGACTTAAAATTAATATAATACAATTAAAGAATACAATTAACAACAAAAGAATACAATTAAGAATTTATCAAGCCGCGCTAGGTGTTCGTGCTAACAGTATACAATCTGACAATATAAATCAATATAATATATGTAAAAAGTGTCACGCTTTGATGCATAATAACGATCATCTTTAGTGATTTCAACAATAAACGAAACATAAGAATTAAATTATTACAAATTAAGATCAGTATTCCATGTGTGAATATCGCATCAATTTGATGTCCAAATTTAAAAAAAAAATGAAAAAATTGAATCCGGATTATAAATTATGTGGAATACTGCTGCCATGTCAAAATTCTCCAATGACTGTAAGAACTTTCATGTTTTTTTTTAATCTGACTTAAAGTAGTAGAAATAGAAAGCTTTTTGTCGAAATGTTATTGAGACAGTAACAAATTTGTTCGTGACAATTGAAGTGAAAGAGAAGAAAAGTGTTATAGATGATAGACTTAGGATTTAATTCTTTACTGATTTAGACATTTTATTCTATGGAATTTAGTGAGCATATATTTGCTTGCATATTAAAAATATTAATCATTTTTCATGAAAAATAAACATTTTTTTATTAATAAAGCTAAACATATTTACACATATATTTTATTTTATTTATAAATTTGTATCTTGACCGCAATGGTAAAAGAATTACATTAAGCAGAATTAAAAAAGATAAAAAACAAATTTCATTACATTAAATAACATTAATATACTCGAATATGCAATATCTACAATACTTATTCAAAATACTTTATTCCCAATTGTACTTCACATTTGATTTTGTGTTTATAATATCCTTTATTATAAAAATCCACAGAAATTCTAGAATGTTAATCTGTTTGTTGCTGACTCAAATGTCCACTGTTAACGTCCGAATACAAAATGCATAAAGTTTTGCAATCTTGCATATTTGAAAATGTGTTATACTTAATTGTTGATATGCAGATTAATTGCATTTTCGACACAATGCTCTACTTTAATTTTTAATTGAACAGTATGTGAATTAATATCTTTATTTTTGATCATATGTCTTATTCTTATAACATTAAAAATGAGTGCGTTCAGCAGACAAAGCGGTACCTATTAATTTTTTAAGTTGGGTAGTCCTAAAAAATAAAATAAAATGAAAAATATAAATAGATATTACAAACTTTTGTAAAATAAATGTATAAAGAGTATATAAATTATTTGAATTTAATCTAATAAAATATATAGATATGCATATAGGATACTGCTTATTTCACAAAAAAAAGTTTTGAAGCAGATATTCTTTTATTTTATTCATAATTATAAGAAAGTAATTTTTAAATTTTTAAATAAGATGTAAAAGTTGTTATTAGCAATTAAAATGATAACCTTTTATATAACTGTAACTGCTGGTAGTGATCCTTACATTTTATTTAAAAATTTTTTAAATTACTATTATTTTCTTATAATATAAGCAATATATTTCGTGATATTCTCCGAAAATTCTGAATATTTTTTTGTGTTGTTATAGGGATGTATAACAAAGATTTTAAAATATGTAGTAATGATAATCTAAAAATCATTTCTTGCAAGGTATATCTCTTCTCTTTTGTAATTTTATTCGGTACTTACTCATCACAAAAGCAAATACCCTCTTTGCTACAAAATGATCCTTGATATCCTGTAAATAGACAACGCAGGGCACACATATACTCGCACGTGAATTTACGTTGACGATTGTATTCTTCGAGATCTTCGATATTTCCTCCCAGTTTCAAGAATTTGGGTTCATATGTTAAGTTCAACTGCCTTTCATCTTTATTTGAAATACAACGAGAAACATTATATTATTACAAAACAATTGACTTGAAAACATTATTTTAACATTAAAATTACAATTTATATAAAATAACTATAAAGTAACTTTAAAGATTCACTACACTTACAAGGAATACTTTCGGTACTTACAAGGAATACTGCCTAATGTACACGATGTACGCAAAATCGTTATGTGCACCTCATATACACGATGATTTTGATAAAACTTTATGTATTTGTAATGGGGGAAAAATATTTAATGCATGTTTTTTAATCGATAATTACATCCCAAGTAGCAAACTGACGTCAAATATGATTTTAAAGACGTTTTAATGACGTTTGAAACGTCAAGAAGACGATATTTGACTCATTAAAACGATATTTGACGTCACTTTGCTACTTGGGATGTTTATTTGGTTGAAATTAATTCTCGAAAATTGACTAATTTTTTTATTCTAAAATCTTTTTTTACTTAAAAAAACTTATTACCCAATAACATTAAAATTTTATACATACAATACATTTATGAAATTAGACTATTATGTTTTGTTCAGAAGTTATATCTTTTATATTATTTATTTATAATTATAAATTATTTATAATATTTATAATTATATTTATAATATTTATAACATTTATAATTATAAAATATAATTTTTAAGGACTAATTTCTTCTCTTGAACATTTGGTTTATAAAAAAACACCTACATACATTGAACATTTTTATCCCCTACATAAAGTCACCAAAATTTCATTGAAATGAGTGTTTACATGTTAGGTATTTCTTATTTTTACGAATTTATTTATACATATTAAAAAAATTATATTTTGTACACGCACACGTATTTTATTTTATTTGTAAATTTAACACTATTTTTCAGGCATTATAAGTTACAATTGAGAATGAATTATGAAGTTATATTTTTGATACATTCAGTTTCAAATTTTATTCCATACCTTCGTTGGGGAGTGCGAAAGATACTGCAGCAATAATTAAAAAGACGAATACGTAGATCTTCATTTTGAGAAATAAGTTTCCACTGAAAAAAGAATTTTCTTGTCGAAACAAAATTTAGTACACTAAACAATAATTTGGCTAAAATATAATTAATTAAATGTAATTGCAATCAAAAATTGATTATGTCAATCTCAACAAATTTGTGTAGTTGATTTTTTTAATAATATATTTATTTAGAAATAAAAACACAGTAATGTCAATCAAATTTGCACAAATATTTTATTTAATTCCAAATAAAGAAATATTTTTTAAATGTTTGTCGAGCTTCGTAAAGAGAAGAACTTAATTTTTCCGTCTTTTGTACAGCAATTTGAATAATTTTAAGTAGTACTAAATAAAACAAACTTATATTTTTTTATATATTTTAATAATTAATTCATACAAAAACAAATATTTTGCATAGAAAAATAAATATAAATGTTTAAATAATTAATATTCTATACAACAATTTTGTTTGTAAATAAATAAATATAATTATAAATCTATTAAAAAGTAAACACATATTAAAGTAAATTAATAAACTACGAGAGAAAGAAAGATAAAAGGATAATTAACTGTTATTTTATTTTATTTGTATTTTGTTTATTTTTCTTTTACACTAAATAAGAATTTTTTATTTATGTAGCTAAACATTTTTTTACTAAAAAAATATTAATGTAAAAATATTTTTACAATAAATACAAAGAAACATTTATTATTATTTATAATACTCATAATAGCAAAAAATAATATTATACTTGAATGTACAATATTACTTACAATATTTTACAATATTACTTACAATATTTTTTCGATCTTTGTTGTTTCAAAATACTCGTTTATCCAATTTTATGCTTTACAAGTTTACACTGTAAGTGGTAATCGACTTCGTTTGAATTCGCAGTTATAATAACCTTTAATCTAAAATTATGGAACTTTAAGCCTTGTATTGGATGTATATTGCTGAGTCCGCGCATGACAAAAATCCAAGTGTAGTAAACAAATTTTTGCCTTACATTTTCGTAATTTTCGTAATTTCGAAAGCGTATGATGTGATATGTAGCTGAAGCTAGCAGCCAAAGGCAGCAGCCAAACATCGAGCAGCCAGGGCCAAACGTCATATAGGCGTTTCCAGGAGACACCATTCAATCAAACGTTAAAAATTCCCTGGTTATAAAATTTTTAACAAACTTTGAAAAATTTGCATAGAGTTTAGTCATTATAATACATAATCGATCATTTGCGACAAGATTTGTAATTTACCAATCGTTACAAATTTTTTTACGCAATTTTTATTGTTTCCGCGCCTCACGCCTAAACGCAAATTACGATTTCCTCCAAATTTGGCTGGAAATATCCTTCCGTAACGTACAATCTGATCGATCATTCGCGAGAGGACGTGCATTTTCCTAATTGTTATAAATATTTAAAAAATTAATTTTTATCGTTTTTTGCGCCTCACGCCTAAACGCAATATACGATTTTCCTCAAATTTGGCTGGAAATATCTTTCCGTAATGCACAATCGACTGATCGATCATTCGCGGTAGGACGTGCATTTTCCTAATTGTTATCAATATTTTCTTTATTAATTTTTATCGTTTTTTGCGCCTCACGTCTAAACGCACCGTACGATTTCCTCCAAATTTGGCTGGAAATATCTTTTCGTAACGCACAATCGACTGATCGATCATTCACCGGAGGACGTGCAATTTTCTAATAAATAGATTTAATAATAAATAAATTTTTTTAAAAATAAAAAGCGAGCAAATAGTATTAAGAATAAAAAAAAAGTTGTCGAAAGAGAAGAAGTTAGATTGTAAAGGTAGAATTAAATAAATAAAAAAGTAGCTTGGTTAGAATTTAAAAACGTAGTTTAGAATTTCTACAGCGTGCACGCATGAAAAAATAAATATAAAATGAGTATTTATTTAAAAAAAAGGTGAAAAGCTAAAACAAGAATATAAAACGTAAAACAAAAAAAGCAAAGAAAATTTTTAAAAACGTAAAAAAAGGACCACAGCAACGCGTGACAGGGCATAGCTAGTTTTAAATAAAAGAACAAAAATTTACACTGAAAAAAATATTCTTTATAGTATCAATGTGTGACGTTTATTAACTAAAATTCATTGATACAATAAGCTTTTTGTTAATAGTATAAATATTGAATTTTTTCATTAACCATTAATAAATTTATTAATTTAATGAATTATGCTTTATTATAATAAATAAAGCATTATGATAATAAAATAATTCATTGGACCAATTTTAATAAATTTTTCATTAGTAGAATGAATATTTCATTGGAATTTATGTACAGTTTTAGTTCAGTGTATCTTGTCTACAAAAATAATGATCTGAAGAAAGTATGTCAATTATAATAATATTTATATACAATTTAGATAATTTATCATTTATTACTATTTTTTAATATTAAAATATTATATTCAATCATTTTGTATATAGTGTAATGTTTTAAGCATTTTGATTAATATTTTAACATTGTGTAAAAACAAAAAGAACAAAGATAAATATTTTATAGAAAAAAAAACTTTGCGCTGTTACAGAGAAAATAATGAAAAACAATGAAAATAATATGTAAAACATATAACATTAATTTTTAGCGTTCGAAAATTATTTATTATAAATAAATTTATAATGTCTTGTTGAAATTTCAAAAAGAGAATCATACTCAACACATATTCATCAGTAAAAATTTCAGTCCAATCCTTCTAAGAGAACCATTTCTGCAATCGAAGTTAACCATACCATTTTTGTCTAAAAATAATGAAAAAACATTTTATTATTAAACTAAAATGATTTGATAATAATTGGTCCATATTGACCATCATTCAATGTTATCAATTTGATGTATCCTTAATTAATTTTGTCTCTAATAGCATGATATCATTCAAATATTCTGTACCTGTATTGTAAATGTACGTGCCATATACTATGTATTAAGAACAATCTTATAATATCTTCTATAATACATTACTATTTATATATTATTATCGTGTTTTATATTATATCTAAGTCAGTTTTTATTTTTCATATATTCTAAGAATTTACTTCGAGTTACGCTCTAAAAGTGATACCTTTTCACTGCTGAACTCGATACTTATTTTTAACGTCAAAAGATCTAACGTGACCAAAAAAATGACAAATTGGTATCTTAATTTTTTATAACATGACGTCTTATATTTACATAAAAGATATCATTACTTAAATCTAATTTAATAAAATAATGCATGATGTAGGGTGTTGCTTATTTGACAATTTTTTTATGATGGGTATTTTCTTATATTATTCAAGATTTTAAAAAAAGTAATGTAGTAATTTTTTTATTTTTAGATAAAATGTAAGGTAACCAGCAGTTAAAATTATCACTTTTCATAACTTTAATTGTGTGATATTTCCCGAAAAATTTTTAATATTTGTGATATTAGGGAGTGTACAACAAAATTCGCAAAAAATTTAATATGGTAGTAATGATAATTTAAAAATTATTTTCTGCAAAGTGTATCATTTATTTTATCGAAATCGAGAATGCAAGAAAACTTTAATTATTCGAATCGATACTTACGCATCACAAAAGCAGATGCCTTGGTTGTCACAATATGCCGTTTTGTATCCTGCAAGTATACAGCGTAAAGCGCACATAAAGTTACACGTGAATTTACGTTGCCGATTATGTTCTTCGAGATCTCCAATATTTTCCAATTTCAAGAATTCGGGTTCATTTATCAGCACTAACTGGTCTCCATCTTTATTTGAAATACACGAGAAATATTGTTATTATTATAAAATAAATTTACTTAAAAACATTATTATAATATTAAAATTACAAAATTACAAATTAAATAAAATAATTATAAAGTAAATTTAAAGATTCATTACTCATTGATATCTATAAGGAATATTGCCTAATATATGATAATTTTGATGAAATTTGATGAGTTTGTGGAAAAATATATTTAATACATTTTTTTAATTGATAATCATGTGTTTATTAGATTGAAATCACTTTTCGAAAACTGACTAATTTTGTCCTTTTTTTTATCTGAAAGATTTATTTATTAGTGAAACTTCTAAAATTCTACATTGAATGCGTTTATGAAATTATGCTATCATGCTTTGTTCATAAGTAATAGCTAACAAAATGCGATTTTGGGGGTTGATTTAATTCATTAAACATGTTTGATTTATATAAACAAAATACATTTTAAAAGAATATTTTTATCCCCTTTTATTTACAAAGCCATCAAAATTTTATTGAAATTAGTATTTACATATTGATAATATTTCTTGTTAATATGGATATTTTTATACATATTTACACATAACAAAAATGATTTTTTGTTACGTGTAATGATTTTTTGCACTCGTATATTTACTTTCCGCACTCGCGTACAAAACCGATTTTACATCCTTGTTACTTAATGTACTATTTCATACACACATACGTATTTTATAAATTTGACATAATTTTTTCAAGAGTCAGATCGCAGTTAAGAATAAATAGTGAAGTTCTATTTTTGTTGTTTAGTTTAAAATTTTATTTCATACCTACGATAGGGAATGCGAAAGCGACTACAGCGACCATAACTAAAAGAACAAACAGGTAGATCTTCATTTTGAGAAATATGTTCACTGAAACAATAATTTTGTTGTTAGAACAAAATTTGACACACTGAATAATAATTTGATTAAAATGTGATTAATTAAATGTTCAGCATAGTTGCAACCTAAGATTGATTATGTTAACCGCCAACGTATTTGTGTGTTTTACTTTTCTAATATATTTATTTAGCAGAAATAAAAACACGATAATGTCAATCAAATCTGCACAAATATGTTACTTAATTCAAAGTAAAGAAATGTTTTTTATTGCTTATTGAGCCTCGTAAGAAAAATATTGAATTTAATTTTTCCGTCTTTTAATAGCAATATAAATGAATAATAGCAATATAAATAATTGTAAATATCATCTGTTCTTCTGTTTAAAACCTACTTATATTTATTTTTCTGCTTTAATAATAATTTGATACAAAAAGAAATATTTTGCATATAAAAATTTAATATAAATATATGTTTAAGTAATTAATTCTATACACAACTTTTTTGTTTGTAAAATAAATAAATGTAGTTACAAAATGATTAAAGAGTACGTAATATATTTTTATTATTAATGAATTACAAAAGAGAGAAAGAACGTATAAAAAGATAATCAAACTGTAATTTTATATTTTATTTATATTTCATTTATTTCTCTTTTATGCTAAATAAGAATTTTTTATTAATGTAGTTCAACATTTTTATTACTAAAAATATTTATATAAAAATATTTTTACAATAAATACAAAGAAAAATTTATTAATATTTATGTAGATACAATAGAAAAAACAATATTAATATTACTCACATATGCAATACTTATAGTACTTTTTCGATTATCACTATTTTGAAACTCGTTCGCTCAATCTTATGCTTTACACTGTAGGTAACAATTCGGCCTCGCGTTTGAATTCGCAGTTATAATGATCTTTATTGCAAAATTCTGATTCTTCAAGTTTTGAATTAGACCGTATATTGCTGAGTCAAATATGTACAAAAATCCAGTGGCAATAAACACATTCTTGCTGTCTTGCATTTTTGTAATTTCAAAAATGTATGGTGTGATTGTTGTTATGCAGCCTAAATTTATCATTGTAGTTCAATAGTTTGGATATTTTATAATAATTAATTTCAGAAATTTATTTTTGAAAAATTTAAAACAGCTAATACACATGCTTATATTGTACGAATACAGAACATTAACATTAAGTACGAATACATACATACATACATACATACATACATACACACATACAATAATTTTTAAATAACTTGTTGCTATTTGGTTATTACTTGGATAAATGATTGCTTAGAAACACTGAATTTTTTTGTCGAGTACTATTATAATTATGTCGTTATTTCGTTGTCATAAATATATTATATTATTTCTTCATCAGTCGTGACTTGGAACTATCATTATGACTTCGTTTTTTATGTCTTTTATGATATAATTTTGGAAATTTTAGAAATTCAAAACAGACATTATATAATAAAACTTTCGATGACACCTGTTATTACATTTGATATGAACTATTACAAATTCTTGTAACGTTGATTAAACGTCTATCGAGACTTTATAAACCTTCTATTAACGATCCATGTAGCGTTGATTACATGCCCATCGAGGCTTTGTTCTCTATTATTTATACACGTCTAACACATCCACGAAGACGTTTAACAGAGATCCAGGATGTATGTAAAGCAAAACTATGGATTTTTTTGATGAAACTTCAAGGCAGCTACCGCCATGTATTTATTATCTCTATAAATATTGAAAGAAAATTTTATTATTAAATCAAAATGACTCGATAGACATTGATTATTTTTCATTCAATGTGATATCAACTCAATGATATATTCTTAACTTAATTCGTGCAGTTCAAGGATTTTAGTGTCTAGTAATGGTAATTCAAAAATCATTCTTTGCAAGTTATATAATTATTTTTTCTTTTTGAAATGAAAACGAAAACAAGGAAAGACTGTACTTAATTATTCAAATCATTACTTACATGCGGCATAAGCAAACGTTAATGGAATTACAATATCCCGGTATATATCCTCTCTCGACACAGTGAATAGTGCAGATATAGTTACAGGCGGATTTAGTTTGGCGATGGTATTCTTTAGAATCTTCGATCTCATCTTTATTTGAAACACATACATGTGAAACATTCTTATTATTATAAAATAAATTTATATAAAAACAACAAAAGATTAAAATTATTACATGTATAAAGTAATAAAAAAATAATTTTGAAAAGAGATTCATCATGTATCAATGTTCTCTCAAAAAAATTAACATGTACGCCGTATTTGATGAGTTATAAAGACGATAGAAATATCTTTTATCGGCAATCAAACAATGAAGTCAGTCTTCAAGAAATAGTGTCTCTTGTTAAAATATGCATTTTTAAATATATTTAAAAAATTATTTGTATAATATAGGCGCACATCAGCGCACATTTTATTTTATATAATTTACAAATTTGTCTATTACTACTTTCTACGCGTTAAACCTCAGTTGGAACTTAATTAAATTGTGATCCTACGTATACAATTTAATTAAAGATTTTATTCTACATACCTTCGATGAAATATGCAAAAACGATTGCAATCATAATCAAACAGATGAAAAAATAAACGTAGATCTTCATTATGGGGAATAAATCTATGTTGAAGCAAAATATTGAGTTTAATTTTTTTATCTTTTGTAAAATTATAAACTAATGTCAATAACGTTATAATAAAATGTGTTTATTTATGTTTTTTATTTTTAATAATAAATCGATATGAAAAAATGAGGAGATAATATATAAAAATGTTTTTTAATATAAATGTTTAAATAATTAATTTTACACACAATTTCTTTTGTTTATAAACATATTTATCCATAAAATAATTAAAGTATACACGTAACAAGATAAATCAATTATGAAAAAATATTAGATAAAATAATTAAACTGTCATTTTATCTTATTCTATTTATATTTTGTTCATTTTTTAAAAAGTATTTTTGGTTAATAAAATTAAATATATTTACTCATTAAAAAAAATTTATTATATGTATATAAATATACTCTTGCAATGAGAAAGAAGAAAATTTATTATTATTCATGTTGATGACAATGGTAAAAAAATTACATTAATTCGGATATGTGCAATACTTACAATACTTCTCTTATTCTCAATGTTTTGAAATATTTGTACTTCAAGCTTTACACCACATCGACTTCGTATTTGATCCGTTATAAAATCTTTTACTGTAAAATTCAATAAGAGCTTTAGGCTTTCAATCGGACATACATTGCTGAGTCAAATATTATCAAAGTGCGAATGCAACGCATGAATTCTTGCAGTCTTGCGTTTTCGTAATTTTAAAAACACATGGCGGAAATGCTGCTGCGGGGAATAAATTTATCGTTGTAGATACCGAATTACAGTTTTAAAGTTTCATAAATGCAGTTGATTTATCTCGATTTACATCAGTAATCTCTTGATTTATATTAGTTCTTCTAATTATATGAAACAAAATTTTGTTGAATACATGTGATAATTGTAACATAATAAAAAAATTTTTAATGTGTTTTATCAACTGAATCTTATGTGTGATTGATGTAATAATGTGTATTAATGTAATACATTAAAGTTTATTTCTAAAATCACAGAAATAAACTTTAATTTAACTTAAATGTAATATTTATACTTGTAGCTTATTTAAATTTTATGTAAATCAAAATTCACTGTCAAAATATATTATTAAAATAGAATATCTGATACTAATATATCAATTAAATCGTTTGGTTCTGACTTAGTAGTAAAATGTAAGAATGTATATTCCTTAATCACTTTTCTAAATTATTAAAGTCCAAAAGTATACAGAAAACTTGATACAAATACAGGTGGAAGGTACCCAGATAGCACAGAGATTCAAAAAGAATTCAATTTTATGTCACCAATTATGAATTCTTTTTGAGATGCAAAAATAATTATTTTTATTAAAAAATATTCAAAAAGAATTCACAATTAGTGACATACAATTGAGTTCTTTTTGAACTCTCTGTGTTATTTGGGTATTTATATAGAGTGTTATTTTTTGTGCTATTAGTTGTCATTAACTTTTCTTATACACACAAGAAGAGTTAAGAGTTCTTTTTAATTGCCTGTACATAATTAAAGATTCTTTTCCATAATTAAAGTACGGATAATAGCATAGTTGACATGTAACAAAAAACGAAAAAAATTATTTACATGTTTACAATTTATTTACAGCACAACCTTGAAAATAGTACAGCATACGCCATCTGCAATATACATGTGCAACTGTTTCTCATTTCACACATAAGAATCGATATCACCATCGATAAAAAAAATGCTGAGCGAAAAATTTTAAGTAAATGTTGAAGGCAACCTATGATCTTTAAGATTAAATTTTTATTTTAACAAAAAATACAAATTAATATAATACACATCTGCTCGTTTCACCCGACATTTAATTACTTTTCGCAATTATCGATCGAACGCTAATTTTACACGTGTCTAAAAAATTTTACGTGTATAAACAGTAACCGTGTAAATTTTACATGTTTACTATTAGGACTAAAAATGTTCTTAGCAACAAATCACATCGTATTTTACTTTGCTCATATTTTATAGTGCATGTGAATTGTTTTTTTTTTTTGTATTCTAAAATTTCGAAATATCTAATTCAAGAGACCTGCGCGCGGTCCTGTCTGAAGTTAGCCGCGCTTCCGATTTCCGATCGCTTCCTTCAGTCCGACGTCTGACGTTGCGTGTCACGCGGTATGTGCACGCGCGTATGTATACACTACGCACCCGCGCACTCGTTGAGAGCTCCAAATTCACGTGTTTCTCGGCCACCGGTCAACCACCGGTCTTCGCAGAGAATCATCCGTCCGTAACTCTGTGGGACTTTTGGGAAAGGAAGTGAGAATCCAGGTAATGGCGTGTCGCGCGGCGAACATTCTTCCGGCGAGCGTCCTTCCGGTCCAGAGTAAAAGCGACGGCGGCAATAGTCAACGGCAACAGATCGCCGCACACGGCATCAGTTGAGGGGAAACACAACGGCGAGCGCCCACCATATTGCATAAGGACGACCGGCCGGGCGAAAGATGTTCGCTTGCGGTAGAATCGTCGGCCAACTGCCTGTCAGGGCAGTCGCACACGCGAATCGCTTCTATCGACCTGTAAAATACCTCGGTACGTAAAATACAGGCAACTGTCTGGACGATTCTGTGTTTCCTGACCCTTCCCCGCTTCAGTCCTCTCGCCGCGCCTGGACGTCGCTCGAAGGGGCGATATCTCATTTTTCCCCGCTTGTTCGCAATTTCTTTTCAATGAGAGAATCGCCAGCATTTTCTTTTCCCTCCCACCCATACATGATCGCCCATACTCCGAGCGTTGCATAAGCTTGCGAGCGATTAATTATACGGTTGAATCGTGTTTACAGTCCTCCATGCGGCGTGTTCGCTCCGAAGTAGGCAGCTACTAACATAACCTAGAATCACGCGTGCCTCCACATCCGTAGTTGAATCAGTAACTTGTACGAGATGTATACTCTAGTCTTTAAAAAAAAAATTGCAGTAAATGCTTTCGTTTAATTCCCCTTCATATTTTTTAGCTCTCTTGTTAATCTTTTAAAATGTAACACTTTAAGCATAATATTTTATTACTGTTTGGCTATTTTTTTTATTAACATAGAGATGTTATTTCCTTTAGAACTCCAGATCTTCTTTATGTACTCCCTGTATATTGTTTTCAATAGCCTGTTGATGGTTTATCAAAACACTTGCAGGAGCTGTAAATATTAGTAATCTACGTCACAGTAGCAATGCAAGCAATAAAAAGTCAGGTACTACTCTTAGGCCAGAGGAATGTATGCCGGAATCTAAATATTCCAAATCACAAAAAGAAGCTCCTGCCTGTGAATTGGAAGCGAATTGTCCGGCAGCGCAGGAGTGCAAGGTGAACAACAGCGAGCAGAAACAATCGGGCGATAGAGGCTCGGATTCTGGTAAAAATGGGAAATATCAATTCCACTATTGGCACCTATTTGCTGCCTTGATTGCGACAGGAGTTGTATACAAGGTGATACAATTGTACAAAAGTTATTTGACTGAGAACATTAATTACTCTTCCAACTAATTCTTCTTATAACTTTTTTTAAATAGGTATCTTCGTCATTTTTATTGAAAGATGACAAGACAGAACAGAAAAGTGGACGTAAGTTACATTAAGAATTATTTTGATACAATAATGAAATTTAAAGAAATATACTACTTTCTCATTTGCTTTTAGAAAAGAAAGAAGGGAAAAGACGTTGGAGAAACAAAGTTCCTGCAGAATCAAAATTAATACCTGAGGAGGTACCTTATTTATTGATAGGTGGAGGAACAGCCGCATTTTCAGCATTTAGGTCAATTAAATCTAGAGATCCCAAAGCTAAGGTAATGGCTTTTACTAACAGATTTATATAACAATTTTTTTTTCTTTTTTTTTAATTTATGCACATAAGAATTTTTTTTCAGGTTTTAGTTATAGCAAAAGAGGGGGAGTTTCCGTATATGAGGCCACCATTGTCGAAAGAACTTTGGTACAACACAGACAGAAAAACAACTGCACAATTACGTTTTAATCAATGGAATGGAACTGAGAGAAGGTAAACTTTGTTGGATTTAAACATTTTTTGGTAATGTTTACACAAATTATTTTTGCATAAAAATGTTTATTTTATAGTATATTTTACGAACCTCAAGAGTTTTACACAAGTGTTACTCAGCTTAACGAATCTGATAAGGGCGGAGTTGCCATAGCCATGGGTTGGAAAGTAACGAAAATTGATGTTATGAATAAAATTGTGACTCTCGAAGATGGTTATGAAATAAAATATAATAAATGTCTCATTGCAACAGGTAGGTTTTGTTAAAAAATTTTTATCGAACAAAATTATAAAATTAAAAATTCAATTTTTTGTATATAATCATATTTATCTAGGCGCGTCACCTAAAAATCTGTCAATATTCGAATCCGCTGAGGACAATCTAAAGAACAAGATTACAACGTTCAGAACGAAGGATGATTTTCTCGACTTGGAGGAAAGTGTTTCTAATCCTAAATGCAAGAATGTTGTAATTATCGGTGGCGGATTTCTTGGTTCTGAGCTCGCTTGCGCACTTGCTAGGAGTTGTAAGTTTTTTTATTTATCATCAAAATATTTAAAGAATAATTTATTTATAATGTATTTTATTATAGATAAATCTAAAAATGTTTTTCAAATTTATAAAGAAAAGTTTATAATGGCACAAGTATTGCCAGAATACCTGAGTGAGTGGACCACGAAAAAAACTGAAGCAGAAGGTGTTCGCACTATATCTAGCACAGAAGTTCAAGATTATAAATATAAAAATGGTCGATTATCTCTTGTTCTCACTGGCGGCCAAACTGTATGTCGATATATTTAAAAGTGTAATTTAACATAATTCAATCTTTTATCTATATTGAATTAAATTTTTTTTAAAGCTCGATGCTGATCAAGTGATAGTAGCAGTAGGTGCTCAACCAAATACAGAACTGGCAACAACTTCTAATTTAGAAACAGAACCTAAGATAGGAGGATTTCTCGTAAACGCTGAGTTAGAAGCAAGAAGCAATCTCTGGGTTGCTGGAGACGCTGCATGTTTTTACGATGTCAAACTTGGTAGAAGAAGAGTCGAACATCATGATCATGCAGTTACTTCCGGAAGATTAGCGGGTGAAAATATGACTGGCGCAGGTAATTCAGTAAGATTAGATTATTTTTAAAATGTTACAGTTTTCGAAAGCATGGAAATATAAAATCAATTTCTTTGTAGGTAAACCTTATATGCATCAATCGATGTTTTGGTCAGACTTGGGGCCTGATGTAGGATACGAAGCAATAGGTATTATAGACTCATCTCTGCCAACTGTTGGAGTTTTTGCTAAAGGAGTAGAAGAAAACACAACACCGGTTAATCTTAGTGATGTAAGTAAATTGCAATAAAGAGCAGTATATTTATCTACAAAACTATTTAGACAGTTTTTTTATTTAGGAACAAAAGACAATTTCTGAAGACTCACGATCTAATGAAAAATCGGAGTCATCAGTGTCACAAATTGTAAAGAGTACTGATAACATGGGTGAAGAAAAGAAAGAAACATTTAAGGATGACGTAAAGTCCGAGCAACCTACGAAGTACGAAGATTTTGGAAAGGGCGTTGTTTTTTACATGCGAGATGATGTTGTAGTAGGAATACTGTTGTGGAATATCTTTAATCGAATGTCGATTGCCAGACGGGTAAATTGTTATTAATGATTTATTCCTTCCCTATCTTGTGTATAAGACATTTTTCAATTTTTTTCTCCTGTGTATAACGAAAATATTTTTTTGTTATATATGCAATGAAAGTAGTCCTTTTCTTACCTGTAAATTCAAGATTACGTAACATGTGTGTATAATTTAATTACTTAACATAATTTTTATACCATTTTAGGTCCTTGCGGGAAACATGAAGTATGATGATTTAAATGAAGTAGCGAAATTATTTACAATTTATGAAGATTGATAATTTGGTTATCAAACAACAAAGTGAATGACAATATTAAGAGATTATTGTACTGTACATGTAAAAAGGTGTCTGACTTCTGTGTGTGCAGTGTTATCATTGGAAAACCTGCAACCGAAAGCTCGTACATCGTTGAATTTCGCAGGTATGCGAATTATCAGTCAGTGTTATGTTGTCTATACATAAAAGATTTCTAAATACAATCTATACACAAAATGTCTCATAGAAACCATGTAGAGTGTATATACGTTCATTACAACTAATACTAATTGGATTTATATAGAAAATTGAAGAAGAGGAACTTTTATTAATTATATAATACAATGATCAACTGTTACTCGTTAAATACATATACATTGTTTTATTAATTATAATTATTTCAGTGTTAAAAATGTGTAAGATATTTCTTTTTGCATGAATGAAATTTATTTTTTTTACTCTCGATGGTATTTTTTTTTTATTTTTTAAGCAAGATTTGTGAGACAAAATACGTGATCTATATTTCATCTTCTGAATTCAAATTTTTAGTCATTGCTGGTAAAACCCGATTTCTATAGCGTTGACCTAAATTATCCATGTACGTAATGTAATTATGACAGCGATACTCGTCCAATACCTGTATAAAAATGCACGGCAAATTATTTAATGACATTAAATGTAAATAAGTCTACGTATTACTTCTACCTCATATAACTCTTCTTAATTTCGTACCATATTTTCCGGCCACATTTTTCTGTTTGCTAAGTCCTGCAACAACTCTTCCTGGCAAAATTGCAAAAGTGATACGGAATAATATACCATATAATCGGACGGGTATAAAATGCAAATTGCAAAGAAATGAACTATTTCACTCCATGAAAGAATTCCCCAGAAGCATTGCGTTAACATTCTATTGAATATCATCCACCAATCTATACCGAAGACATCCTTTGTTTGTAAGAAACAGAATATGTTACAGTGTATATATATTATTATATAAACTAAATTAGATAAATTCTTTAAACGATAAAATTCAGTTACCTTCAATCCATATTTGATGTTTGGAAGCTCGATATTGATCATAGTTTCTAAAACTTGCATAAAAGTGAACTGTGAACTGGTGCCTTCGTTGTTTTTATCATCAATAACTTTACCCAATTTTGGCCAGAGAAGCAGAGTTGATGGAAATTGAATTAATTGCATAATAAAAGTTTTACATCTATAATCAATTATTTAACATAATAATTAGCATATTTTCGATATACTATAAAAATACAATCATAAAGTTAATTAAGTATTGATAGGACATTATAATTTTAAGAGAAGCAATTGCGGTAACACAAATTCTAGCTTCTGTAGTATTAACAGTAAAGACGAAGAATCCCGAGTTTAAATCTTAGACTGCGTTAATTTTTTCATTGCTTTTGGAATTGATATAATTAATATGTATTGATATCACAACATATTACATATCTGGTCAATGATGAAAAAGAAATATCGAGACGGGTTGATGATAAAAATAAAACATTGACCCGGTGAGAACCAAGTTTTCAATCTGAGACCTGCCAATGATGATCTTTGACTAGCTTGAGTTAATCACTATTGATAGTTGTTTAAATACTTGTTTAATCTATATATATTTCTTTGTGATTTAAATATCGCGAAGAAATATTGGACATATTCAAGCCATCAAAGCTATTTGAGAGGCGAGTAAATTTGTAGCTTTGACTAGAACATGGTTATTGATTAAACAAGACTTTTATATGCCACTATTTGTGACCATACCGGAAATTAAACAGGCTATCAAAGGATTAATTCGCGGTCAACTGAGGCTCTTTGTTTTATGTTAATGATTTGTTTTTTTCAATAACAAATGACTTATTTGAAATTAAATATATCATGTTACCTACTTATTCAAATTGCCTTCACAGATAATGAACACTGTTGCTAAGAACCAATCGAAACCTTCGAACCTGCTTGGTTTATTGTACTGTATTAATATGTAGGCAGAATGAATGAATTGTTTTAAATTCTTCTGACTGTCATCATTGTTCTTTAAAATCTCACGTTGTTCGGCATAATTTAAAACAATATTAATAGCGCACATATCTTCTGGTAACCAATAGTCTGTGTCGTACGTTATGTTCTCTTGCCACTCAAATTGCTCCACCCATTCTGCAGTTGGAATGGCTTTGTGCATTTGATTTAACAAGTTTATCATCATCGAATTCTAAAATAAAAATTATTTTGTGAATTTTCAAATTGTAATTAAATTGCATTAAATTCTTATGAAATTACTTTAATCGGGCCTCGCGAAGCTTTATGCGCTGCCCTAACTTGCGCAACCCAACTAATGTCAAGCAATCCGGGCCTCTCCTCCTGCAACATATCAGTCAACTCCGAATCATATTCGATTTCTCGGAAGTCAATCATATCTGCGTATATTCGGGGAGGTGGATATTCCGAGAAAAGTTCATATTCTTCAAACGGTATCACATATTGTTTTCTTTTATATGTCGTATAATATGATTTTAATAAAATATTATGTCGCAAATAACTGGAATCGTCAATTATATATTCCTTCGTCGACTCTGGTTTATTATTATCATCGTCCTCTGGCTTTTCGTAATCACTTTCATCATCGGTTTGTTCTTTGCGAACTTCAATCATAATTATGCTGTCTTTCTGAATATCTAATAGCGCTTCCTAAAAATTGTATTTATTATTATATACAAGTATATAGCTATTCTCTCTTATCGCATATAATATATTACTTGGAAATTCAATAAATTTAATAAATAGGCGCAAACGTCTAGGTTCCAAATTACTGTATTTAACGATAGAAGAGCCAAATGATGGTGAGTTGAATCTACATTTATCGCAGTCTGTAGTAATTCAAATAAATTCGATGGATAATTCTTTTCTTCGTCATTATCTGATTCGTTATCATTCACCATAAATGCGGCGAAACCTATTAATGGATATTCATATATATTCATTAATCATACATTTTTCCAGAATACTCCGGTAAAAAAAATGCTCATAATATTTCAATAGTAAGAATGTTTTATTTTAAATTTATGAAAAAAATTTTGTTGATTTCTTCAGATTTTATAAATTTTCTTCGAAAATTGTAGAACAAGAAATTGTAGAATATTTCACAACATAATATTTATGAAAATATATATTTAAAAAATTCATAAAAAAGACTCTAAAATTATAAAATTATACTGAAATTTTAAAGACTTGTAAAATTTATAAACATTCTAGAAAACTACATAAAAAATTCTAAGAAAAATTTTCACCAGAGTTTGTACAAAAAATATAGTTAATATATAATTCTTTACAATTAAAATTAAGAGAAAATAATGTAAGTATGTGCAGAAATTCGTCAACGTTCTCTCTGTCCCAAGGATCATGAAAGAATCTGGGATCCTCTGCGTTTGTGCAAGTTTGCGACAGCAACGTCGATAGGACATGGGATCCGAGATCTGCGAGCACATTGTAGCCCAGGTCAAAGTAACCAGCCGACGAGATAAAGCTACTTATATCGGTAAAACTCCAAATTACTCTTAGAGGAGCGATTGATCCGCGAATCAGTTCCACAAATACCAATTTCTCATTGACGAGCGCTTGCAACCCGAGTGGTATCGATACCATTTTCAGTAAAATTTTTTTGATAGCGCTGTAAGAAAATATTAGATTATATCATTGCAAGCTTAGATTTGACTCTATTTTCTTAATTACCCATCGAGTTGCTGAATTTTATTTTCGTTCTCAACATTGCATTTGTTTAATCTTTTGTAAAAATTAGCAATGGTTGGATAGAAGCGCGTTTCGATCTCTTCCTGCGCAGCCTCGTAAACGTCGTACACGTTGAATAATTTTTCTACCAGATTAAACAAACTCAGTATATATTTTATATCCATGATGGAAAATGGCTGTTTCAATAAATTCGACGCGTACTGTATTACGATCGCAACTGGACACTTCGACAGTACATTTTCGGAATTTGTCGAATGCTCTTTGCAACTTGTAGTCAAAAATGTCGGACCATCTACCGTGTCTATCATATGAGAAATAATACTTAAAATGTGCGGCCAAATCTTTATATTATTTTCAGAAAGAGATGTCAAACGGCATAATGCCGCGTGGTAAAATTCATTATTGTATAACACGTCCGAAACATTGAGTATATTTTGAAGAGCATTGCAGGAAGTGTTGTACACTCCACTCGGTGCTTCCGTTATTAACTTATTCAAGGAGTTCAACAATTTCATCAAGAAATCAGCCACGTCAAATGGTGTTTTCAACGAATTCTCCGCTAGCAACTTTCTGCCTGCTTCGTAGCTGCAGAGCTGCGAGACAAAGGTCAAACAATGTAGATAAGTTGCGGTTTCTATCGTATTTCCGGAAATACACAGCTCATTGTTCTCGTCCATGATGGAGATGGACAAGGAACAGGGTGCCTCCGCTAAACCGCTTTGAACGCATTCAACGACGTTCTGCAGGAACATAGGAGATTTCGCCAAAACAGCGATAAAAGTCCTTCTGGTAGAAAGACTATGAAGCCACCTCTTGCTCCATTTTGCCTGCGGCTCCAATACCGAGATTATATTCAGTACGTTCAAGGTTTTGGGTTGCAACGAGCTACCAAAGCTGTGCGTACTAAAAAATACTATAAATTGCTCTATAACTTCTTCAATAGTCTTGTCACTGTGCCTAGTGTTTTTTAACATTTCCTCCTGATAGCGGATTATCAGGTGCATTATGCGAAATAATTTCTCATGCAGGAAGAACTTGAAATTAATTCCGGAGATCAGAGTTGGTAGGGTCTCACGCACTTTCTGCGAATGATATTGCGCGTTGAACGCGCTTAGCAGATTGCCGTAGGTATACAGCTGCGAGTAGTTCAGCAGCTTAGCGTGTACCTGCATGCTGGCCTCGAATATAGCTCTGTTGTCGTCTGTGAGACCGTCCAGCAGCGTCTTCTGGAAAACGTCCCACTGCGAACTGTTATTTATGTTGGACAATTCGATTTTTAATAAGATCTCATAGCCAGCCAATCTCACGTGGACCGGTTTGTCGCGACTGATCTTGTCGATAATGCAATTGTACTCTTCTCCGTTTCCCTGCGGGGAGGCCCAATCGTCCGCTGCGAGGTCGCTGGTAAAGGAGAGCAAAGATTGTGATTGCGACGCTGCGGATGTGGGTTTTACCATTACATATTGTTCGGTGATCGCCTTTCTCATAGAATTCAGTAGAATAGTCATGTCTTTTGAATGCGAGAGCCTGTAAGCGATCTCGCTAGGTACCTGTTCTTTGTCTATAGCGCTCTGTATGGTTTTTCCGAACTCTTTCTTCAAACATTTTCTCAACCATTTTTGAAGATCCGGTGGCACACCTTTGTCCATATTTATTTACCTAAACGAATATTGTGCAAGTAAAACTAAACGAGTGAAACGCATATGCCTAAGTGTCCATAGTTTTGACATTTGTTGGCATAGCAACCAGAGGTGTACACATAAGAAAACATATATAGAATATTCAATATTCTTTGTGAATAAATCAAATTCACACAATACAATGAAATATTTTATAACAAAATTATACAAGATTGTTATACATATTTTACAAGTATAATATCAATTGTATTGTATCGATAAATCTGAGTATTATATGTATAGGAACTGAATTATGTAATTCAATTAACGTGCTGGTACTATGATATTCGGAGACTTGGAACGTAACGCGTTGATTCCACCTTGCAGAGAACAGACTCCTACGACATTGCATTTTACCAAAAAATCTGCAAACTATTGGAAAGTATATTAAATTTATTTTCACATTTTTTTCTTTGATCCATTTCTATCAATGTAGATTAACTTTATTTAAGTTTAACTTTAGGTTTTTCTAATTGTTAAAACTGAGCAAGGAGAACAAATAAAGTCAAAGCGTAATTAAAGTTAATTAAACATTCGTAAAAGCAAGCATTTTATGATCTACTTGCCAGTGCGTTATTTTGATCATGTGGCCCAATAATCACAACGACGCTGGTTTTATTATCTATTAACGGTTTTGCATGCGGTCCGAGTGTGTCGATGTGAGTCTGAGACAATTGCACACTTGTGAATGGAATATTAATACTACCGAGAATAGCTCCCCTCTCGAATCTGTTAAAAATAAATTATTAGTTTAAAAAGTAAGTTCTCTCAATGGAATTTTTTAATTACAATACTGAATACTTACTGTATATTACTACGTACGTCGACGACTATAATTTTGTTCAGTGAATTGTTGTAGAGGTTTAAAAAGTCATCTACACTTATCCTTGGCATCTTTTCTGTTCCCGCTTCAGGTTCAATCCAATTTGTATCCTATGAGTCAATTAGAATTTTATACATACATAAAAAATATTCTACTTTTAAGAATCTATGTATATTCTTTTGAAGGATTTAAAAAATTTTATCGAAGAAAAGGTAGAATAATAAGCAAATAAAATTTGCTTTAATTTGATATTCTTAATTGAATAATTGAACTTACTAAGATTTGGAAAACATTTTAAATAAATTTAATATAATGTTTATTTGAAACATTAAATACAAATAAATAAAATATGTATTTTTTAAATATATAATATACAAGTAATGAAATAAATTAATTGATACTGTACCTTTGCTGTATTATATTGATGCTTTCGGTATGTAATACTAGCGGGTGTGTTCTGATACATTGTCATCGAATCTTTAACGCATAATTCTATATCAATTTCGGGCAGGTCGGAAAACAGAAGAATACATTCATTGAAACCTGACATTAGTAAGGAATCTCGTAACTGCTTCAATATTGCTAATCCAACTAAGAGAGGAAATGACGAATCTCCCAGCAGTAGTTTATCCCACAAATGTAATATTTTATGTAACGGAAATACATCTAAAACATTAATAATCTTTAGCATCGATGATTAGTAATATCACCAGTAATATCACCAAACCAAACGCGTATTCAACAACAAAATTTACGTGAAAACATAGTTAGGAACCATGGTATGGCAAAGAGTTCCGGTACAAAATTTATGGATTTTAAATGATTCGCCAATTGGGGATCGTGGAACGCAATAATTTGAGAAAATTTGCCCAGATATTCCTGTATCACTGCCGAATTGTCTTTCAGAAAGAACTTGTGAAGATACTTCGGTATAAACGCCGACAAACACGCGAAAGCTCGAGCTAAAATCAATTGTGCAATACATTAAAACGTTGATAGTGCCATTTTGGCCCTACTAATTACTTCAATTTTTCTTTTTTGTATTATATACAATACAGAAAATATTGGAACATAAGCATGCACGTTGGATGATCACACATACCTTCGTTGTTAAAATTTAAATAAAGAAATGGTGCTGTCAGCGAATCTAATCCCTGCCAATAAACGTAATGTAAATTATTCCTGACCCATGCTTTTAGCAACCTCTGCAGTCGTTCATGTCCAGCGCCAGATGACAGTAATTCACTATATTGATGGCATCTCGGTATATCCACCTCTATCTGACAAATTATTAGTGAGATGCATTTTCATGTTGAGCATCGTATTACATATAGCGATTATATACCTGCCGATCAGTGTGAGTGGGAGTTTCCTTATCAATCATATCGTAACGTTTCTGTAAATCACCAGTGATTCCGAGCAAAGCTGCCCAAACAGCACCTCTAACTGGAGGTGGTATATCCTTGTGCGCCTCTTCAATAATTGCCTCCTGAGTGAGCGGATAAGCCTGTAAAAGTCTGTCGAACAGGACGAGTCTGTAAAATTGATACTCCGTATCGCGTTCCCTTATGATTAGTGGCAACTGAGACGCAGCATTCATCAGATCTTCTTGTGCTTGAACCCGCATTCTGCAAATGCGTAAAACTTTTATGACGATCTCGTAGTATTTGGAAATAAATACAGTGTGAGATAAATGTGAATAAACTAACTGGTTTGTCAACCATGGATAATTCGCTATGTATGGGATATGGGCCAAACGCTGGCGAAGAGTCTCCATAGGAACTTTAACGACCCTTACGTCGAGTAAACTAGCGGTGTCTCTTTGGCCAAACATATGGCCCAGTAATATGACTAAGCTGAAACAAAAAAAATTTCATACTCGATATATTGCCAACATACAAATTGAGTAATCTACAGTTACATATACATATGTTTGGAAATTACTTTGGGATAGTTAAGATGGGTGGTCTTGATCTAATGAGACTTTGCTTCTTCAAATCCACAGTAATATCTCCACCGGCCAATTGCCAGAGATAATATAATTCGTCCATTTTTCTAACAATAACATTCTTATAGAGATTTTCTTCCTTCTCCTGCACATTTCTCATCAAATGATCCGCGAATATCGGTAGTTCCAGCAATTCCTCTGGAGTCTTACGCTTTGTAGGATGAATTTGCAAACATGAATCTACGAATTCCTTAAGCTCCTTTGGTAACTTCTACGTAATATATAAATACAAAGATATAACATTACAATATAAAACATACACATAAATTAAATGTACTAAATAATACTAGATAAAACCATACTTCGTAAGCCTGGAAACAATTGTTTTCCCGGGCAAGACGCTCGAATATACTGGTATCACATAATATTAAACTTAGAACTTTCCTCAAGCATTGGGATAATTTTACGCCAGGCCAAATGGGCTGTCCCAATAGTTGCTCAGCTATGATCATTCCCAGAGACCAGGAATCTATCTTGACCCCACTTGGACCAGGATTCAGAAACACTTCTGGTGCCGTGTACTTTGGATAACTGAAAAGAATTTTACTTGCAATTTATGTTAAACAAGTAAATCTATTAATATTTCAGTAAAAAAGAATATTTGCAAGTACCCGATTGGGAAAGATACATTTTTTCCTCCATCTGTCATATAATACAATCCGTAATTGTACAAGTGAACATCGCCATTCTTCTTAATCAGAATATTATCTGGATTTAAGTGTCTGTGCACCAGATCTAATTCATTCATATGGTGCAGTGCTAAGAGACATTGAAAGGATATCTTAACAATCTCCTCTGTGTTTAGATCATGCCTAGTGCTCAACGGATCTCCGCTGTATTCCGCAACAACTACAATCCTCTCTGAAAATGAGCACAAAATATAATTACACTCTTATAAGGTAATTGTATTCCGTTATAATATCTAAAAGTGGATAAACTTATTGACAATTGTTAGGATTCTCACCGTGTTTACTCCTAATTATGTCAAGATAGGGACAGAGATGGGGATGGTAGATGGTCTTCAAAAATTGCGCCTTCCCGTAGATGGTTATGGAGTTCGGCGTGAGTGGTAGACCGTTGCTGCCGCATACCTCTACGGGGTGGCTTTGCGCGAAGAAAGTCATACCACCGAGACATCGCTCCTCGTTCTCCAAGAGTGCGGGGCACATGTTCGTATGCGTGGTCCAATTCGATAAATCTCGACTACATGCACCGACTCCGCTGTTCTGACTTGGATTTCTTGTTGTTCAGCATTATTATTGCAGCTCTCTGCATTTCCTATGACATTTCCGGTTGTCTGATGCCCGCCTACCTATCGTATTTACTTTACAGCTGTCATTCAACAGAACGCATACATGAAGCGTAGACAGCGTAGTGCGTGAGCATTCAGTACAATAATAATGCCGCGATTGATATCATCGTACCACTGCATGATAAGACTAGAGAAAATTTTTAATAAAAAAATATAAAACAAAAATAATTGTAATATAATTACAATAGATATATTATTATTATATTATTACAATGTATTGCAATAATATGTATGTATATTATGTATGATATATAATATACTTAATAATAATCGAAAAATTAATCTTTTCTTTGATAATTGTATGAGTTAAGGTTGCGTATCATATGATGGTAATAATCTTGAGAGCTGAGAAAAGCGTTGTCGCTAGCGTAGATCCAAGGCTTGGCATCGAAAAGCGTCAGTGGAGGACAGTCGAGGATTGTCGAGAATTCACGTCAAACGCGTTGGTTTGAGAAAAGTATCGAAGGACAGTGGTGGATTCTTGCTGACGCTTTTGATTATTCATAACCATCCCATTTTCGATGAATTCGTATTAACGTAATTACTATCGAATAATTGATAAACATAACAATACACGTTTTCGATTGTGAGATCTCATTACACGTTTTGAATACATACATTCATAGTTTCTGCTCCATTTCTGAGCTACTCTCACAACTTATAAATATTAATCATTATTTTCTAATTGTATCAGCATTTTTTAAATTTGTTATAACACGTCCTGTTATATAAATACATTAGCTCAGTATACAATTATTTTTGGGTAAAATGATTGTCATGTTTGTACATTTTTGTAAGTGACACAAGTTTAAAGTACTTATGTGTTCTGTTTAAAAAAAATCATATTTACATGACAAGAAGAAAATAAATATGTAATACATTAATTTGCCTTTATATGTCAGAATTATCTGCAGTTTTTTGTCAATAGATTTTATTCATATCTTTTTTACAGAATTTTATCAGAATTTATCGAAGCATTTAGAATGTCTTCAGTCCAGCGTGCATTTGCTCACAAATTAAACAAGCAGCAGCATGCTGCTGATGTAAGGCGACAAATTGCTACTTCTACTTCCTATTCTCGTGATTTGTCAAAGAGTGGTAGCAGTATATCAGGATTTTCTTCTATGGTATGCAGTCTTCTTTGAAAAATTGATATATGTAAATATTGCATAGCTAGTTTTGAAGTAAATTAATGTTTGACTTTTACATAGATGTCTTTGTGCGAGGTATTAGAACCACTCGATTACGAGGAATTCTTAGGACAACACCAGTCAGTATTGGACCGTGATCCTTTGAAACCAATATTAGATTTTCCACCAGGGGATGTTGAATTAAGAGTTGTAAAGAGGAAAATTCGAACAGAGGAACCAATAGTACCGCACGAGTCAATGTAAGAAGAATAATCAAAATGCTATTAATTATAATATAGTTAGAATTACTTTAATTAATTCTGGTTAATTAACGATTATTTCAACTGGTAGAATTATATGGAAATATGGAAAATAATTATCAGAATGAGATAAAAAATTCTCTTTTTTCTTTATAAATTACATTTAATACTGCTGATAAAATTAATTATTAATTAAAATTAATCAGAGTTGATTAAAGATCTTTACTTGTAAAATTTATAATCTATTTTTTATTTTAATCACTTTTAGCGATACAGTGTCGCCTTATGTGAAGAGATGCATCGAGAGTTTTACTTCAGATTGGGTCGTAATAAATCGTAAATACAAAGGAAGAATTTCACCTATTGCCAGAGACAGATTGCTTCAAGATACACCTAGACAAGATTTTGAAGTACTTAATGCTGCAGATAAAATTAATTTATTTGCGATAAGCGGAGGAATGAAAGTGTTTTATCTTAATTAGGTAGATCAAGAAGATGCAAACGGTTGTGTATCACCAAGTGAGGAGGATGACTTGTCCAGTTCCGGAGATACTCCAAGAGGATCTTGGGCAAGTTTGGATTTGCGACATTCACAGCATGATCCTCTTTTGCCAAGTTTGTTAGATCGTGTCTGCCTTGAAACGATCGATCAGATGAACGAGCAGAAAAGGTTGGAGGATCGACAGGTACGAGATTGTAAAGTGGCAATCTTGTCAGTTTCATTTTGATTAAATATTTATTTTTCAGGAAGCTTTATTTCCGCTTTATGCGCCTCCAACTTCTCCGGATGATGAGTGGCAAGAAATTAATGTTGCTCCGGAACCGACAGAACCTTTTGCTCATAAAATTCTCGTGAAATGTCTGCAGTTAAAATTGGAATTGGAAGTAGAACCAATATTCGCAAGTTTTGCATTGTACGATGCTAGAGAGAAAAAAAAAGTACGATATCGTTTTTATAATTAAAATTACAATTCCATGAATATAAAATACCAATTATAAATTGTTATATTTTAGGTATCAGAGAATTTCTATTTTGATATGAATTCAGAGGGACTGAAAAGAATGCTTGGAGGACACATTGCTTATAGCGATGCTAGTACCCTAGCCAGAAGCTGCGTCTTGAGCGTCAGTAAAGCTAGTCCTGATTTGTTCCTTGTTGTACGATTGGAGAAAGTATTACAGGGTGACATATCGGAGTGTGCTGAACCATATTTACGCGAAGATAAAAATAAAGATAAGGTATAATAATAAAATGATGAAATAGCTATGTACTCAAAATGATAATTTTTCATATTTATGTTTTATTCATTATCATAGGTCAGAGCTGCCGCCGCTGCTGCATGCGAACGCTTGGGTCGTTATAGAATGCCTCTCGCATGGACTGCAATTCATTTGTCTGGTGTAATTGGAGGTGGTGGCGATACGGACAGCACTGGCAGCGCTGGATCCTTAGACAGAAAGTCGGGAAGTCTGGAACAGTGGCGGAAAAAAGTGGAACCGCCGACGCGACGAGGTTCGCTAGAAAGACGAAGCTCGGACAAAAGACGCAGTTGGTCACCAGATGATTTTGCCAATTGTCTCGATAGCTTCAGGTCCGTTCAATGTTCTGTTTTTCTATAGAGAAACTCAAATAACGCAATTTACATGAACTTAAATAGCGTCTTGATATTCTTGCAGACCCATTACTTTAACAGTCTCGAGCTTTTTTAAGCAGGAAAGCGAACGACTTCGCGATGAAGATCTGTATAAGCTTCTGGTTGAACTACGAAGACCTGGTTCCAACTTGAAACGATTAAAATGCTTACCAGGAATATTGAAATTAGATCTTAGTCCCAGACCTGAAGAGTTACCGAGATGTCTTGATCCTGATCTTAGAAGATTAGTCCCATATCCAGATGAGAAAAGTCGACCGGTTAAGGAAATACTTGAGTTTCCCAGCGAAGTTATTTCGCCAGATTTAACATATCGTAATCTTCTGTACCTTTATCCTAAGGTATGTAATAAATAAAATTGTACATATAAATATTTTCTGTTAATTGCACGTTATCAGAATTATATTTTATTATTTGTAGGAAGCAAACTTCAGTTCCAGAACTGGCTCAGCTCGCAATATTGCCGTAAGAATTCAGCTCATGGGAGGTGAACAAGAACCCGACGCACTCACGGCTATCTTTGGCAGATCGTCATGTCCCGAGATGACGCACGAATACTTTACTTCTGTGTCATATCATAACAAAAATCCAAACTTTTACGACGAAATCAAGATAAGACTTCCTGCAGATTTAAGCGCAAAACATCATTTATTGTTCACCTTCTATCATATTAGTTGCCAAAAGAAAGCAGAACAACCAAACGTCGAAACAGCGGTCGCTTATACAGTAAATTTCAATTATTAATTAATAAAACTAGTGAATTAGTAATTTGATTGATATATTGAATATATAAAATTTTACTTGTAGTGGCTACCGCTTTTAAGAGACGGTCATCTTCAATCAGGCGAATTCAGCTTGCCTGCTATGTTGGACCCACCGCCTGCGAATTATTCTTATATCGCGCCCGATGTTCTTTTGCCAGGTACTCGATGGGTGGATGCTCATCGAGGGGTCTTTACTGTCATATTGGAGCCCGTTTCCAGTGTTCATCCGCAAGACAAATATATCGATAGGTAACAACATTTTTTTCGGTCTATAAACTGTAAATAAAAAATTGCAATAATTTTTTATCTTTAATATTACAGATTTTTATCATTATGCGGTTTTTTGGAGACCGGTCAAGTTCCGCCTCGTATTGGCGAAGCGGGCATGGAATCGGAATTGAAATCAGCTCTCCTCGAATTAGCGCGCGCCTCGCATTCCGCTTTGGTGCGATCTCTTCCTCAGTTACTAGATCAATTATTGTGTCTTTTAGTGCGACCGCCAACATTACCGACTCAATCGTTGAACGTCGCCGCTACCATTTTCGAAGCCATAGGATTACTTGTGCGGAACATTACCAATCTACCGGATGGCCAATTAGATGCGCATGGTAGACACGCGCTTTTGGGTACATACATCGCATATCAATGCTCTTTACCAAGCATGACTCACAATGGCGGCGTCGCGCGAGCGCAGAGCAATCCTGATCTGCCTCTGGAAGATCTGGAGATGGAGATTCACTCGCGAGGATTAGACAGAACAGCGTCAATGCGACAGGAATCTCCCTCAATTAATAGTCATCCCACTAGAAGACTTTTACACGAGGAACTTGCCTTGCACTGGGTCGTATCTACTGGTCAAGCACGCGAACTGGCGATAACTCATTCTTGGTTCTTCCTGGAGCTGATAATGCGCTCGATGGTAGTCACCATGTCCGAGATGGGTTCTTTAGAAGCTCCACGAAAACTGAGATTCTCGCCGCAGTTCTGTGACGATGTCGCGACACTTACTGCTGCATTAACATCCGAGGTTATATCGCGATGCGGCAAGGAGATCCGTGTAGCATCCAATTTAATATCGAGCCTCGGAAATTTTCTGTCCGATTTGTTGTCTGTTATGGACAGGGGATTTGTGCTATCACTTGTTCGCGCCGCCTGTTGCTCACTGTCGGACGCGTCGATGCATATTCCCGACTCGGCGGCATTGTACGCCCTAAAACTCGATCTCGTGAGAACGGTGTGCTCGCACGAGCATTACGTAGCATTAAATCTTCCGTTTGGTACTGGCTATACATCAGGATCTGCCCCGGCATCGCCCAGTCCATCGACCGGCAGTTCAGGTAGTTTGATATCCACTCTCGTACCTGGCGATAGAGCTCGATTTTCTGAACTTAGTCAGGAATTCAGGCAGCAGCATTTCTTAGTCGGCATTGTTCTGTCCGATCTGGCGAACACTTTGGAGATACCAAATCCAATGCTGCAGAATAAAGCTATTGGGACCATTCGGCATCTTATGAGCTGCCATGACGCTGATCCACGATATTCCGATCCTGCGGCGAAGGCCAGAGTCGCTGCGCTGTATCTACCACTGCTCAGTATCTTGATGGATGCCTTACCTCAGCTTTATCACTGGGACTCCAAAGACAAGAGTGTCTATCCAGATGAATCCGGATCGATCACGCAATCGGTAGCATTGGCGATTGCCGGCGGAGCGTCGGCGGACACCGCAGGCAATCAATGTCGCGTGTCCTTGAGCTCCGAAGCCACTCGACATCTGTTAATGTGTGCTTTATGGGTGCTCAAGGGATTAGAGCGAAGCGGTCTAGCGCAATGGTGCTCTGAACTCAGCGCAAGGCGCATTCTGAGTTTGCTGCAAGTATTGAATATCGCCACCGCAGCTTTTGAGTACAAAGGCAAGAAAGCACTTAAAAGATTGCCACCTCAAGCAACAGCTACTAGCGATATTAGATCGCGATTGGAAGATGTGATTCTCGGCCAAGGAAGTGCCAGGAGTGAGATGATGTTGCGAAGAAAGGAGAGAGTAACCGGAGACAAATTAAGATGGCGCAAGGATCAAATGCCTTACAGGTATAAAATTATAAATTAATAGTATAATATTATACATATTTTATTTAAGTTTATTATACATGTTTTATTTAATTAAAGTTATAATTATATAAATATATTTTGTTTCTTCAAGATCTTGCGAACAACCAGAAGGAAGAGCTGTAGAACAAGATGCCCATATAGAAGGAGCCTTAGCAGCTGAAGCTTCTCTTGTCGTATTAGACACTTTAGAATCCGTAGTTCAAGCTGACGGCGGTGGAGGTATTCATCTTTTTTTTTATTTCACTACGTAAATATAGCAAGATGTTGTCCGTTGATAAATTGTACGTCTGAAATTACTTAGGTGCGGTTGTTGGCGCGGTGTTAAAAGTGTTACTAAGAGCGTTGGCTAGAAATCAAAGTACATCAGTGCTTCAGCATATGTTTAATACTCAGCGAGCTCTAGTCTTTAAATATCATAGCGCATTGTTTGATGAGGAAAGCGAGCGTTGCGGGGACTTGTGTTTAACATTGCTCACTCGATGCAGTTCGCCCTTAAGCGCCATCAGAAGTCACGCAGCTGCGAGTCTGTATCTGCTGATGCGACAGAATTTCGAAATTGGAAATGTAAGCTGTCATAAGATCTTGTGATGTTGGTGCTCTGCGTGAAGTATATTATTTTATCTTATCTTCTATTCTTTATAGAATTTTGCGCGCGTTAAGATGCAAGTCACAACATCCTTATCCGCTCTTGTTGGAAGGGGAAGAGCTCCTAGTGAAGGGGCATTACGTAGAGCCTTGAAGACAGTATTGGTATATGCCGAGAGAGACACGGAACTTGCAGATACGAGTTTCCCTGAACAAGTGAAGGATCTACTGTTTAATCTTCATATGATTCTTTCTGATACCGTTAAGATGAAAGAATTTCAAGAGGATCCTGAAATGCTTTTAGATTTAATGTACAGGTAAGATTTTTGAGTCTTACAACTGACAATAATTTGACTTAGGGTTAAAAAAATAATGAGTTAAAGATTTAAATTTTGTTTAGAATTGCTAAAGGTTATCAAGGATCGCCTGATCTTCGCTTGACTTGGCTGGCTAACATGGCGCAGCAGCACATGGAAAGGAAAAATCACACAGAAGCAGCAATGTGTTTAGTGCACAGTGCTGCTCTGGTAGCGGAATATCTTCATCTATTAGAACCTGGTGGCGGCGGTCGACCTGTAGGAGCCGTTGCTTTGAACCCTGTGACACCGAACGCTTTAGAGGAAAGCGCTGTCGGCGATGACGTACTGGCCAGAAGGGAAGAAGGGCTTTGTTTAGGTCCTGATTTTTCAGAGAGTGGATTGGCGGGTTTATTAGAGCACGCAGCTAGCTCTTTTCACGCAGCTGGAATGTACGAAGCAATTCCCGATGTCTATAGAGTATTACTGCCTATAGCGGAAGCTGCACACGATTATAAGAAATTGGCTAATATTCACGGGTAAAGAAAATAAATTATTTTACGTAATATAAAAATTACATCTTTTTACTTTAAATTTATGATATAAAATATTTTTTTAGTAAACTTCACGAGGCATACACGCGTGTGGAACAATTGGCCGGTAAGCGAGTCTTTGGTACATACTTCAGAGTTGGTTTCTACGGCTCCAGATTCGGTGATCTTGCCGGGGAAGAGTTTGTTTACAAAGAGCCAACCTTAACAAAACTCCCGGAGATATTCTCGAGACTTGAGAACTTTTATGCCGAAAGATTCGGCGCTGACAATATAGTCATAATAAAGGATTCGAATCCTGTGGATCCTAGCAAGCTGGAATCGGACAAGGCTTACGTGCAGATCACTTATGTGGAACCGTATTTTGAAGCGCACGAACTTAGGCACAGACCAACAGTTTTCCATCGGAATTTCAATATAAGTGAGTATTAAATTATGGATGAATATTATTTAGTTATCACAAGTAATTATTTGTTTTGATAATTGCTTTTGTTTTTAGAACGATTTGTTTATGCGACACCTTTTACTCCTGGTGGCAAAGCTCATGGCGAGTTGCGTGAGCAGTGCAAACGAAAGACTATATTAACGGTGGCGACACATTTTCCATATCTGAAAACCAGGATTCGAGTTGTAGCTCGCAAACAGATAGTTCTGAGTCCCATCGAAGTGGCAATTGAAGATATACAGAAAAAGACTGCCGAGGTATTGATCGTTCTTCACATCTTAATATTCTAATTTTAGTTGTCTACATAATACGCCTTTTTGTGTCATCTTGTTTAGGTGGCTGCTGCAACCGCTCAAGAACCACCTGATGCAAAAATGTTGCAAATGGTTCTTCAAGGTTGTATCGGCACGACGGTCAATCAAGGACCTGCTGAAGTGGCGGTCGTGTTTCTTTCCGGTTTGCGTGAACAAAATGCGGAGCCGACTAGATTGCAGCACAAGCTTCGCTTGTGTTTCAAAGATTTCCAGAAAAAGTGTCTCGATGCTTTACGGCGCAACAAGAATCTAATTGGCCCCGATCAGCGGGACTATCAGCGAGAGCTGGAAAGAAATTATCAAAGATTGACGGAAAGATTGACACCTCTCATTGCTTGGAGGTAAGAAGTTTTAGTTAGAGAGATTACGTATGTCTGATGAGATTATTTTTAAGTTTTTCCATTAAAGAAATGTTTGTTATGCTGCCACATTATAGCGGACCGTCCTTAATTAATCAACAAACTGTCCCGTCAACTTCTCCGCGTTGGTAAGAAAGTGAAACACTGCCATAGAAGCTTACCAAAGATTTATATCTAATTATCAATCGTGTAAGCGATTGTTATTTAATATATATGTAGTTCTATTTATAATCGTTATTGTGGAGAAAAATCATGCGTTGAATCCTTGTTTTATAACAGAATTAAAAAATTATTCCAATTTTTTAGATTAAATATATATTTAATTAGAAAATTCTATATTATAAGTTATATATATGATAGACAGTAATACAAAAAAACTGTCAAATTTCCAAATTTGTTAATACTGCAATTTTTATGCATTTATTGCAAAACAAGAATTCAATGTAATTTAAAAAAATATTATTGAAATTTTTATACTTATAAGTACTTAAGTATTATGATATGATGTGATCACATCACATACATTACATTAAATGAATTTATGGCTAGGCATCCATATTTAGAATTTCTATCATTTTCGTAATTAACAAAAGTGTATATATTAAGTAGTATGTGTTAAGTAGTATTTATCCTAAATATCTGCATAATTTTTTAATTGGCTTGCACGTTTATTTATTAAATTCATTTAATTAAAAATAACAATGCAATTTTATTATTATAATATTAAAATGCTTAAGTGAAAATTCATTAAAGTTCATTAAAAAAACTGTTTATTGCTATAACTTATATGACATTTTTTTGTTATTTAGAAATATTTATTCATCACATTTCGTAATATACTCGTTTATAAGTATAAATCTTGATACTATGTGATCTTTATAATTTGTTATACGTTTATACATTTTATGAATCGAGTACTAAGTAGTTTTACGACGATAAAAATAACTTCTCGAAGAATTAGACTAGGCAATATTTTCATTAGAAATATTTCTTTAGAATTTTCCGATTGCCTTGAACGCAATATAGAATGACATATAATGGACTGAGTTTATAAAATGTAAATTTGCAAAAGCTAACTTATGTATTTTGTATTATATATATGCATTTATATATGTTAAAATAAGCTGAAAGACATGTTTTTCTACGATATAAATTCGTAAGATGGAAACAGTCACATGTTTAAACAGCATCTTAAGTCTCGAGTAAAAAATGTCTATGAGTAAAATGCACTTTTGTATTTCTTGAACGATATTGGAAATATAGGCGAATTTTGTACACAATCGGTTTGTATTTTTCGAAGGAAGGAACTGAGAAAAAAAGGAAGTAGGCGAATATCTGTCTTCATTCAATCAATGGACCCTCCAATAATTCGTTTATGATCCTTCGAGCTGTCTTCTACCGCTTATTCATCATCCCTTCACTATCCATTTTTGCTCTCTCGTATTATATTTGAATAACTACTTCAATTTATTGATTCGATTTCCGAATTATCGAGAATTGTCCTTTTTTCTAGTTTGATATTTAAAAAAATTAAAAATTTACACTAAACACTAAATTTTATAGTGGATACGGTAATTGTTTTTCGTATACCATTCTGTAATCGGAATTGATTCCAAACATTCTTCTCTTCTTTTTCCCCATTATTTCTCATCTCTGAAATTTGGCGTAATAGCCGAGGACTGATATTGTATCAGCCCCGAGAAACGATTTCGTTTGACGCGCTCGAATTCACGTTCATAGAATGGAAACAGTAACGATAAAAACGTAAAATACAGACGTAAATGTGGATACACCGAATGTCTTGTGTCGACGAGAAGGAGAGGGAGAAAGAAAAGGAGACCAAATAAAACGTCTTAAAATGTCGTAACGGAGGCGAGAGAGCCTTCCATATTGGAGGTCTCAGATAAAAGGTTTACCTTTGAACTCGGGATGAGACTTCTCGAAGGATTTTCTCGAAGAAAACTTTGATCGCGTTAAGAGATTTCCTTCGGGGTACCAGCGAGACCACGTCGCGGAAAATTTCTCTCGAAGTATTCTCTCGCGATGTGGAGTCGTGCGAAGGAGAAGAGAAGGAAAGAGAGAGACATAATGATAGAGAGAAACGCGGGGACGAGAACGACGATTGCGAGAGGAGGGCGAGACGCGGGGGTAAAAAGTATCGTTCGAAATTTTCCTCTTCGCGCTCCTCTTTTGCGGCGGTGGCGGGGCAGTGGTCCTGTTTATATTGTCCACGGTCCATTTAACTCTCAAATGCGGCTACGATTCTCCTCTATTCCCGGCTCATTTCGCACTCGCATTCCTGTTGCGCTTGCCTCCCCGTTGCTCTTTCTCACTTATTTGGCAATCCATTTTTTTCTTCCTCTGCCGTCGCGTGAGATTCTCGCGCTTTTTTGTCACCGTTAATCATCGTTATCCTTCCTCGCTAACTTTTTTCCTCCCTTTCACGCACAACAGGATTTTGATGCACGTTCTTATACTCGTGCGATTAGATTATTGTTTGTCAAGAAAAATATTTATATTTCACTAGAGAGAGGAGAAAGAGAAAGAAAAGAGAAAAGAGATAAAACTAAGGGAAACGAGAATTTCAATACGTAACTTTGCTCAATTTTTAAGATTTGTATAGAACTTTCTCTAAGAATAGATATACAAAGATTTTTTGTGCGGAAATTGTAAATTGCATTCATATAATTAAAATTTAAAATCAATAATTTACGAGATATTTTTATAGTTTATTTTAATATACTTTGACATGAAATATTTTGTAAACTTTCAATTTTTTTTATTGTTGTACTTTGATACTTTTATGCACAGAATAATGAAATAAATCAATTGGTGTAAAAAAACAATTACTGTAATTTGTAATATACAATTTATGTTGTTTTAAACAGTAATGTGTATTCTTTACACCAATCAAGTCATCTCATTATTCTGTTTATAAAAATATCCAAGTATAATTTAAAAAAATGTATAGTCATGAGATATTTCATATTCATGTTGAAATATCTCAGAATAAAGTGTAAAATATCTCTCAAATTATTTATATTTTAACAAATATACTTAATACTTTTATATGCAGAATAATTAGGAGAATTATACTATATATACTATATATATATTTTTTCCCCCATATATATGGGAAAAAATATATAATTTTTACAATAATTACATCGTGAAAGATTAACGCTCTTATTTTACATCACATTCATGCGAGTGCTATCAAATATTTCCTCCGTATTTGCAGTCGCAAAGTTAGGTTCCGGTTAAACTTCGCGGCAGGGGTCGGAGGGGGGCGGGATTCGGAGGCGCGATTGAACTAGCGTGAAATATTCAAATCGGCCAATAGCGTGCGCGAACGCATCGCGTCGTATTAGTTTCGCACCGGTCGCGTCGAGTGGAAGTCGCGAGTGACGGTTCGCGCTTCGTGTTTTTCGCATTTTTCATCCGGCCAAAGTGTGCATCTCGGCACAAAAAAAGCCGCCCGCGGTGGCCCGTCCGGGCGGCGATCGTTGTAACGGATTAATCGTCGCGCAAATGTTTCCGAGTGCATCAAGTACATCAGTACATGGGAACCCTCGTCGATCGCGAAGCTGGAAATCTCGACGGAAGACGCCGGACGAGCGCGCGCGCACGACGACATCATCGTGACGGTACCGTCCGGTAAGTTAATCCTTTCGTCACATTCACATGGCTGCATTAATTAGTTGCTTTTTTGTTGACAATCATCCGCGTTATTATTCCTGCGAGTGGCATAACGATCGCGTTTGCTCGCTCGCTCGCTCGCTTTTACACGCTCGACGATTAATGACGCCAGAATTGAGGGATGAAAGCGAGCGAATTCCTTTATGACTTAATTTATAGCGAAGTTATTCGGGATCGCGAGGGGGTCGGGCGGAATCTGTGTTTCGGTTATTCTCCCGCGCGAATCCGTCTTGCCGAGTTTCGCGCCCGCGTGCCCCCGTGTCGACTCACCGAGAGGGGGAGGGGAGATTACTCCGCGCTGTTGCGGTTTCGCGCTAAATATCGCGTCATCTCGCGAGGCTCCTCGCTAACGAGGACCCGCGCAAATAATTAAATTGGAAAGCGAGCAAAAGCGGGTGCCGGTGAAGTACTCTGCTCGACAACGATCTTCCCTTCCTCGACACCCCCCCGCGAGGTAAGGCGAACGTAAAAAGTAGCCGCAGCGCCATCAGCCGGCGGCAGCGGCTGACTCGACATATTTATCGACCCAATTATCGATCGCTGCGAAGTAGCCGCTGGATCGATAAAAGCTTACGTCCTCCTTATCCAGCGAGGGGGTGCCTAGAAACGATGAAATCATTGTCGGGCAGTGTGCACAATGCGAAAGCCCAGGTCACTATATGCGATACGGTTGAATTTCGCGAAAAGAAATTTCGTAAAGTCTTTCCTCCTCCTTCTCCTCCTTCCCCGAGAGAAAATTTACATCGAACTTTTCGAAGTCGAGAACGCGCGGCGAAGACCGGCGACGCGAACAGCCTCCCGTCGTCTCCCGCGGGAGACCTCGCTCCCGCCATTATCTTTCGTATTATACTACAAATTAATAGCATGAAGAACTCGATTAGAGTGCGGCGCCATAATTAACTCGGCTATTTCACTTAGCCGCTCGCATCGAAATCCCATTGCCGGCGTATAATTCCTATACATAGTTCCCCGGTTTTCCTCCCCCCTCCTGCTGCCGCTCTTTCCCCGCTGCCGCGCAGCCTCCGGCTGCAGATTCTTGTTCGCGGCTTGTTCGCGCGGAACGTTTCGCCCACCACGATTATGTTATTGAATCGTATGGGGGCGGGGGTGACAGGGCGGGAAGAGCTCCAGTCCAACAGCGAGAAGGGGGCAAAGGGGGGGAGCAGCGCCGGGAATTTCTCTCCGTTTCGCGAAATAACGGTCGTGATGAATTATTTAGCGTTTTGCGCGTCGCTCCTAGGGATACACATCGCAATCGATTAGCGGTTCGATTTGATCACGCACTACCGAGTGCGCGAAATTAGCAAACTTCTCTTTCTCTGTTTCAACGAATGCGTTAATTACTTTTCTAACAGCGTTACAGTGGAGCAATTTTCTCTGGTTGTTGTTTTACGGGACGACGACGACGACGGGGGAGAGTTTCTCAGACGACGGCGGCGGCGGCGGCGTTTGCTCGTTTGCCGACTCTCGTCCCTGTTCTCGCATCGGGTCCCTCTTTGTGCATCCGTCGATTCGTAAATCGCCACGCGAGCGAGAAGAGTTTTTTTCCCCTCGCGGAAACTTCGGCGGAATCTTACACCCCTCTTTCCCGCGAGGAACGCGTGCGCATCGCGCTCACCGGCAAACTTCGTCGAGCCGTAATCCAAGCTTATAATATTAAACCTTGCAACAGCAAAACTGCGCGTCGACATTACGGATTCCCAAAAGTCGCGACTGACGATAGTTCGCAATATCAGCGCCCCGTAAGCTTTTATCGACGAGATGATCTCGAAGGGTAGAATTCAGAATTTCCGCGTTAAAAAATTTTTTAAAAGACTTGCAGAGATACGTAAAAAAAAACTAACATTTTGTGTGCGAGGGATCTTCTAAAAATTAGAATATTATTTTTTATGTAGAAATAAAAAGTTTTATTAAATTAAATTTAATTAATTCTTATCTTTCATTGCAATATTATTCATAATACGTAAAATATTAGAAATTCTCTTTGCTTGAAGTTACAATTTTTTAAAATGTAAGATATGCATAATTAATTATATTATAGTAGAATAACTTTTAATCAATGTATAGTTTTGCTGAAATATTAAACAATTTAGCTAAATACAAAAATAATTTTAAGCCATCAAAGTAATTATGTGGTGAAGTTGATGATTAGAATGTCAAACATTTTTGTAGCATTGCTCATCATGCTTCGATAATCCAAAGTTATTTGCAGATGTAATTTTTTTTTTCAATTTTGCTCTAGCAAAACCGTTCTTTCTGTACAAATACATATATATATGCAGAACGAAGAATCAAAGTAGTCTATTTTTGTTTCACATTTTTATATTTCTTATGTGATTATGATATTTTGAAGATTTCGCGGTGCGTCTATTAAGAAAACGCATAAAAGTAAGTCGGGAATGCGCGCGTAAAGGGTAGGTCAGGATTCTCGGGTAGCACGTGACCATAATCAGCTGATCACTCGCCGCGTCGCCGTACCGAGCAGACGCGATCGCTGATATGTCATTTCACTTGAGAATGTCGTAATGATTTGAAACGAAGCATGCCGAACAGTTGAGATTCTTTTGTAAGATTAACATCGGTTTTTTTCAGCGTATTATTTTTGAAAAAAGTAACAAAATTACGAATCACTATTCTGATCACATAAATGTTCCACAAATAATTATTCTGATGATTGTATTCAAATGTATTTGAATTATAATATTTAATTGTGCTATTATGTTTGGATCTATTTGATCCAAATTTTATTTTCTAGAAACTTTATGACATACGACTTTATCAACTATTTAAATTCTGGGAGGCTTTCATGCGCTTTTTTTAAAATGCTTATAATTGGAGTCTTAATCAAAATGTTGTAATTAGTAAAGGTAAAAGAGTTCTTTTCAAAAATCTAATAGAAACGAGATGCATAAAATAAAAAAATATAAAAAAGGAAAATGGAGGTAAAAAAGATTTTATAGATGATATCTCTCTGATTAATTTTTTGTGCATTTCTGATTTTGTCTTGAAAATTAGTCGTTTGAATTAAATGTTTAATTTCTTGATTAATTTACGAGTTAACAGATCTTAGGACACTTCACCCGAATTTTTTCTCTTTGTAGAACTTTATCATATATTACTATTTTATAATATATAATACACAATTTATATTTAGAACGTGTTGAAAAAATAAAATTCTTTATAATGATTCAATGTAAAAAAGTAATTTATTTTAATAGCTGTTTTGATATACACTACTACTATTGAAAATGTAAGTCAGGTTATGTAAATTATAGATTTTTAGTACTGTGGACATACAGTATTGATATATACTACAGTATATAATAGAACATAGTCAATATAAAGCCGTGTCAATATATAAATTCGTGTTGCTTTTTGCATTTAAAATATTTACTTTTTTCCTCTAACTTTCTTACTTTTTTTACCTTCACTTTTATATATCTTTTTATAGATATCTTATCCTATCACCAACTAAATTTTCAGAAAAAAAAAACATTTAAAAAAATTGTTTTAATATCAACGATAAACATTACGCATTAGTGATGAAGCATAATACAACAATTTTAGGCAACTATTATGTGACTATTATACGTATTTGAAAAGTAACTATGAAATCGATGTCTTATTGTTAGTATAATCGGTCTCACGTATGTACGTTAACATCATCCGTGATTTCAGGGAAATTTTAAAACTTTTTATTATCTTCCTGCCGTCATAAACATGTCACCGGGAAGGTTCCAAGACGTGACAAGTGTTCTCAGTTGTATCCAAAGCTTGTTTCGGGAGATAGCCTCGTAAGGCTTACGTCGAACACTTAACTACGTAGTCGTACACCGAGACCGTGCGGTCTTCTTTTTTTACTGATATTTCGCGTACGTGCGTGGACAGGGAAAGCGGCAGAGGAGGAAGTCGCGGTTGTACATAAAGCTTGAAGAACGCGTCATGGAGAACGGCAATAAATAACGAAATACGAGCTCTTAGCGAGAAGGGAGGGAATAGTCGTACATAGAACATATCTACGTGTAGACGATAATTTCAGGTACATATACGTAGATTCTCGTAGTTCGTGAACTAACGCGGCGTCAGTTTTACGAAGCCATTCGCATGTGAAAGGAATACGAATGAATAGGGTGTGCTTAAGCATTTATCATAATAATTTTCTGCACAACGGCGACTCTATCACGACAGTTATTCTCTTATTTACGCGGAGAAGATTTTAATTTAACGAAATTATAGTGGTCACGCGAATCATTTGTTTTTAGAGATCGTTGGTGTCGGGGGAATTTGAATGATCATCAAATTTCGTCGCGCGATCCTTGCCGGGAATAATGAATGCGATTCTTTATACGGTATAGAGGAGAACGCTAGGGTCCGGTAATTGATTTTCGATGGACTATTATTCTTGGTATTTCAGAGAAGTGCGGTCGTTCGAGCGATACCTAAATGGTTTCCGATGGAACGCTTGTTACTTCATTTGCAACGCATGAATACCACCCACAATTTTTACGATTGTGAAACGGTGAATAAAGAGCGTAGCGTGAGAAATACGAGCGATTATTACGTGCTCATCTAACGAATTAAGCTAAAAAAAAAGAATGCGCTTTCTTTCTTTCTTTTTTCTCTTTCTGTCTCCGTTTTTTCTCTCGTATATAACATATGTATGTAACCGTTTGCTTCAATTAATTCGCGAAGTAATATTTTCATCATCATTTATATTTTCACTGAAAAGATTATAAATATAAGAGAATGTGAGAAAACGTGATGGAATATTATATATGAAGTAATATTACATTATTTTCAATAAGGATTGGTAAATGTTTTTCATATTTTTAAATTTTTATGATTGAAATATCTATTTGAATATTCAATTTTACCAGTATATAGATAATTATTAATTTAATTTGACAAGTAAAATATATATTAGGAAACTATTTGATACGTTGAATAATACATTGAGAAAAATGTTAATTTTTCAACTTGATTAAATTTCTTCAGTTCAAGTATTTATGCATTTAACTTAAATACATAAAATATTTGAACTTTAAATTAACAATTTATATATTTGACTGAAATACACAAATAATTGAATTAAAGAAATTTAATCAAGTTGAAAAATTTAGTCAAATTAACAACTTTTAAAAACGCGCGGACGCGCATCAAATTAATTCGTGAATCATTCGCGTGATTCTATTATCGATCTTTGTCCCTAAACTCTATTTGCGGTCTCAATATCTTCTTTAACAATATCATCTCTGCTAGTGCATTACAAAGATATTGACTCTGAACTACTACAATCACGCGTCAAGAGACTACACCCCTTGTCATCGTGTAATCATTGCTTCTGCATGTTTAAATATTTGTCGTCGGGCGTTTCTCTCTCTCTCTATGCTTTACACGTATTCTACGTGTAAGGAGTACATGCATCCTGCGACGGTACACATTGCGGCTAGCACTACTGGCTCTACATTTCCAATCGTCTATTTAGTTGTTTCGCTGGAGTCTGTTTCAATTATACGCTCGAGGAAATTTTGTGATTTTCTTCAAACAGATCGGTTTCTACGAATTTGCAATGGCAATCAGCTCATAGAGAATAGATAGTGGACGCGCACATGTCTCTCCTCGTGATGGCTTATCAAGATCGCTATCAGCCGCTATCCGTTAATTCGCCCAACTCCGTAATGACGGAGCCCCGGCTGGCGCGGCGTTCTCATATCGGTCGCAATTATTTTGTCCGATGATTCGGCAGGCGGGACGGGCAGGTTGGAAACCTGGCCTGATTAGACAATGAAGTGGCGCGCCGCGATCTTGTCCTAATGACGAAATTGAGAAATTATACGGGAACGGTGGCTAACTCGATTTACGGCATCCGTTGTATGGGGCGCTTCGTTAACCCCGACGACGCATCGACTTCTCGTGGATTAGGGTAGTTACGTTCGGCGCATCTTCAAGGCTGCTTTTACACCTATACGAGCAGCTTACCACGCACCACAGAGGTGCACTCTCCGTGCAGTATACTGTGTCTGTGTCTCTGAGAGAGGAGAGATGCCGGAATCGTCGCGTCGTCGGAGGCACCTCCTCTCCTCCCTCTCCTCCGGCCGCTTTTGGGAATTTAATCATACAGTTCGAGTAACGCGCGCCACCCCGAGTAACGTCTCGAAATCCTCAATTCGCGCTCGGGAAATTGCGGGCGAAGGAGAATACCAGATTTAATCCTTTTAGCTGCATCGAGAAGTTGACGAAGAAAGACGGGGGCGAGGTCTGCCGTGGATTTTGGCGGAAAAGTCTGATGTCGCGAACATGTTTCAAGGCAGATTTGCTTTAAAAAAAGAAAAAGAAATTGTCTGCTCATTAGCATTCGCTTACCGTCTCTCTCGCTAGAATTGGTCCGCACTACTGTAGCCTTCGGGGAATTGCTCCGTGGGAATTTTCGCAAATATATTCGAATCGCATCTCATGATAGCTAGATATTTATTAGCGGATTCCCTTTTCGCGCGCGTGAGAGCAAGGACGAAATTCTCTTTTCCGCGGCCGGGAGCTCAGCTGTGAATAAATGAAGGTGACCTTAAAGGTCGCACCTCCGCGACATGTTTGCACGTAGCACTTTTTTTTCTTCTTTTTGCAAATGGGAGGAAAGACGCGCTTAGCTTCGTTTTCCTCGTTAATCCTTGTGCGAAAGTCCGCGGCGAGGGAACCGAGCCTCTCGCCATCCTTCCTTCCTTCCTTCCTTCCTTTGCGTGTTTGTCCGCTCTTATTAATTTACAAAGGCGTCGGAAGCTGCGAGGCGAGAGAGAGAGGCGAAGGCGTTGGGCGAAGGCAGCTCGGGCGTGGGATGTTAAATAAATATCTACAGAGAGAGAGAGAGAGAGAGAGAGAGAGAGAGAGAGAGAGAGAGAGAGAGAGAGAGAGAGACACAAATTCGGGATACCTAAGACGGCAGCCACCAGCTAGCCAAAGCTACAGAGCGCAGTAGAACCGAGCGGTATAAGACCGTGTTTAATTTATTTCGGCTGCCAAGGACCCGGGCATTAAACTTCCACCATTCTCTCTCCTTCCGCCTATCTTATTTGCCTTACATTCGTCACCCGAGGTGGGACGCCTCCGTCTCCAAGGATCCGAAGGCACGCGAAGTCGCGCCGCACCATCCACCATCCCGGCCTGGCTTTCTTTCCGTTATTCACCCGACGTGAACAGGACGCTAAATGTCATAATTAATCCGATCCCATTAGAATTCCGGCGGCCGGCGATTAGTTCCGGGACATCGCGATCTGTCAACCCCGTCAAAATGAGCCTCCCTTCTCCCACCCTCCGTCCCCGCGGAAAGTATTCTCGTGGATTAACAGGCCCGCTTGATGCCAATTTGCGGAAATTACACGAGAAATCTGTTTCAACGCCGTCGGGGTGGGATCGATGTTAAACAGAAATCGCTAATGCGTCCCCCTTGCTGACGGATACGGTCTCGCAATTCTTCCTCTCGAGCGTTAAGTGGTAGTCCCATAAATTCGCCCCGTACGACGATCGTTCCGTTGCGTCGTCTCACTTTCCTTCACAATGGAGTATTTGCATTCTATTGATTGCCTCAATATTCAGGAAATCAGCAGTCTGAACGGCACCAGTTTAGACTGGTTGTTTCATTTGGAATTAGTATTCCGTTGGCGCGCGGGTACGAGTCAGCCAGCCAGCCAGCCAGCCAGCCAGCTAGTCTGCCACGGACGACGTTTGATTTCTTTCGAAAAATTCACACGGCTGCAGATTGACGACTGCAATTTTTCAATGCTCGGCCGCGGGGATATGTGTTCTATCGCACGTACAAACAGGATCGGATTAAGGTACGAGCCGGTCGAAAAATCGCGAAGGGGGATCAATCGTCGGGGAATACCGAAACAGAAGTGGAATGGATCACGCGCTTCGACAATCGAAGCACTTTTCACTTTGCGTCTAATAATAAGATCTTTTTTTTGCGTTACATTGAAATATACACATGTTCCTCTCGATATTGAAGTTTCATAAAATGTTAACGTTTATTTAAATCTATCATTTATTCCCCTCGCGTGTTTCTCTATATAATAGAAAATTACTAAAGCTAGGTAAAAATTACTAGGTCCAAATAAGACGAGCTATTGTTGGATGGAAGTCATTAAGATTTTTATTCATTAACTAACACAATAAACGATAACCGATAAACGAAACGTTTTTATTTAACTTTGTCATTCTCAGTCTGTAATTTATATATATAAATAATCATTGATGATCACTGTTTGAATTATATTTGTCTATACTTAAATTAGAAATTGAGGATGACTAAATTAAGTCTATAATTTAAATATAAGTAAATATTCATTAATGTAACTGTTTGAATTCTATTTATCTATATTTAAATTAGAAATTGAGGATGGCTAAGTTAAGTCGAAACGTTATCGATTATCGTTTATTGTGTTAGTTAGTTGAATCAATAAAAATTTTAGTGGTTTCCATTCAACAATCATCTTATTTGAACTTTTGGTAATTCTTCTTTATAAAATGTCAACTACGTCAATGTACGATCTTAAATTTTATTACTTTTAATCTCTTCCAATGAGAGAAATCAAATAATTCAATTCAAAGGTATGAGCATATTCGGCGCGCGCGTCTCTCCTGGTAAAATTAGATGATGGTATTAATCATGAGTAGTCGTGGACGCGAATCGTGATGCGAAATACAAGCTGAAAAGTCTTTCTGTCTCTCCCTCCCTCTCCCGTTAAGACTGAAACGCCTACGTGACGAGACTTGGACTTATTGATACTACTTGAAAAAGCGAATTTGTCTTTCTGTCTTTCTCAATTTTTTGTCGATGTCAACCAGTTAAATTTAAGGCATTAAATTTTCCTACCTTAGCCGCGCCAACATCTTAAGTAGAGTATACGCGCCTTGAGCACGATCTACGAGAGTACACTTACGAAACTTCGTAATTAACTTTATTCTTAATAAGATTTGCCCTCTTTTTTTCCCCTCTTTACCACCCGGACACAAAAACGCGAGTCGTTTCACGATGAAAATTTTCTCTATCGGATGGTTAAAAAAACCAGCGCGGCTATCGCGGACCCATTCCCATTTTTCACATGCTCGCATGTATAGATATAGGACACGGGATTTCTTGTCCTCTCCCGATCTCGCTGTCGATCCTTCTTGCGCTACCCTACATTTTTTTTGTTTCTCCCTCACATCGCGCTCACACTTCGAATTCATCGGTTTTCAACGTCTCTCTCACTCCTGCTGTTTCCGCGACCTCTTATCGTACAGTGTCGCTTCGTACGTATTGTATATATATATATATATATGTACATCCATGTGTCCTCCGATGCCGCTTCTATCGCATTACGCTATGCCCTTCCGCGCTCTTTGTCCGCTTATGCACCCTGCTGATTCGTGTCGCTAACCGGATTCGCATACGTCTGAATTTATCTCCTTTGGCAGATGTCTCTCTACATCCCTGCATATGCGCTAGACATCGTAAACGCTCTCGCTCTTTACGGATGCACTTTTCGCGCGAACGTATCCTGTCGTGTTTGCCAGTGAGAGATTGTAATCGTTAGATATGTAAAAAAGTCTACTGTGAGATGTGAAATCGGTGAAAGCGAAAATAGTAATAATGGTTTAACGTTGGAACTAATTAGAGTTGGACAAATATTTCCTTACTTAGTAATTCCAATAGTAATTCCAAAATGACCCATTTCTGACTAACTTTGATGTTGACTTTAACTTTCAAGGAGGTCAATGAGCTTTCACTTCATTAGTAAAGAAAAGTTCTGACAATGAATTAATAAACATATTTTTAAAAATTTCAATTCTTCTTTGAAATAATTTTCCGGTAGAGAAATATCATTAGTATTATATCATACTGTAATATATTATTTAATTTTCGGCTAATATTTCTTAAATAAGAGCTAAAATTTTAAAAATAGAAATCTAAATTAGAAAGTGTTTTCTATCATATATGGTATAACAGTTTTTATAATACTGTTTTATTTGTTGTAATAAAGAAAAGTTGCCAATATTGGTACACGTTATTTAAAGCGGTACTTTGTTCATTTCTTGTTTTTAGGAATGTAAATATGATTTAAACATGAAAGTAAACATACATTTTTTTCTATAAAAATTATTAAAAACAATTTTACTTAACCTAATTTTTATACACAGTTACGATACATATTGCATATTGCGAAAAAGCATAAAGTAATTGTATAATCGACAAAAATGTTTTACCTTAAAATGATAAGTTACTAGGAATCCGTATATATTAACTTCTAAAATTTTTTTACAAATAAACTGTGTTAAAAGAAAAGAAAAAGAAAAATATAATTTATTATGCTAGGTTTGAGTCTAATTTTTTAGACGTTTATTTTTTATTAAAAAACATTAATTAATACAAAATATAAAACAGTATTGTAAAGAATTGCCAGTATTGATGACCTTCTAATATTCCAATTTATTTTTAGGGGATTTTATATATGTAGAAAGAAACCGTGAGTGTATAAATTATGGGTTTTTATTTTTTTAATTATCTAAACAGATTATATGTTTATCAATATTAATATCAGTATTAATACAGCGCAATCTATTTTGAAAGATAAGGGCGTGTTGTTTTGAAGACCTAATATTAGTATTTTAACGATCTTCCTCTCTATATTAAAATTATGACTTATATATATATAAGTATATGTTCTTATATACATATACATATACATAAAAATAAATTCTTTTTTTATTAATTAACGAGCAACGGGAAAGAATAGTGACCGTAATCTCATTGAAAGTCGTTCGTCAAATCAAATCGTTGTTCGTCGGGCGGAAGTCATTTGGAATTAACTGTGTAAAGAGAATAATTTATTTAGAGTTATTATACTAAAAATAATATATTGATGGTTTATTAAACTTTTTTAAAAAACTAAGCAATTTGGCATTTTGATACAAAGACGCTCGAAGAATGTAAATTCGTAAAAAAAAGCGATTACAATTAATTGCAGCTTTGTTGGGCTCCGTTACGAGCCGTCCTTACGGTCGTGAGATTATATTTACGACGAATATTTGCAAAGCGGTGTTGCCGTCGCCCATTGTGTTATCCGTACATGTAACGGACAACAGAAAATCCCCGTGAAGAGCCCGACGTCGGATATTCGCATCGGGTTTACGAGCCATTTTATTGCGACAGTTTGTACGGGCGCTCGGGATAAAAAAAAAGTGATGAGCAGGCAGAGGTCACCGCTTTAGCGCGATAAATTGGCAGGTGATAACACAGACGTTGCTGATGCCCGCGGGGGAAAAACTTTCTTCTCTAAAGCTTTAGAGAGAAAAGTCTCGACATGTCACGCGGAGATGTCAGGTAGCCGAGAAGTCTCGCTCTCACAAACGTCACAAACTCGCGTTTTCTTTTCGTTTTTTTTTTTTATTTTATTATCGCGATACACCGATGGCACAAAACGTGACGATCTCGCTATCCGCTAGCTGATAGTACTCGCAGTATCTCCTCCCGGTGGCGGTTACTTCATTCGGTGTACGTAATTTCGATTTGTTACGCGAGCATCGTCACACGATGAAAAATCCCTCCGCCGAAGAAGGGAGAAACGTATGCGGTGGGGCCGATTAAATTTTGTCTCCGGTAATATCATCCGACCCTCCCGCGACAATACGGCAATGCACGTAACATCGCAAATTCTCGATACCACATGGCGGCACGACTTCCACCCCTTTTTTCCCCCGCGATACGCGCGGATACGATGGCGGGCCCGTTGTTTCGCGGGAACGACGCGAAGGGAAAAAGTGCTCGGCGGGCAGAACGCGATTCTTCCGTGTAATTACGCGCGCCCATACACACGTATATACACATACGTACGCGCGTAATTCACCAGAGGAGGGTTTTGTGCCTGCCCCGGCTTTTGTTTAGTTATAATTCGCCAGGCTCATCGTGAATTATAAATGTGCGCGTTTGCGCCACTTACTGACGCGCCGCGCCCCTCGGAAGCCGACCCCGGTTAAAGAATGGACCCTGTTACGTCTCGTTAAGAAGTTTCGCGGAAGTTTCGGCCCGCCGCAGACGCCGATCGCTCCTTAATAACCGCGAGATGAGTTTACCGTGTACAAGCAACCGGATGGAAGCGCGAGGAGCAACAGCAACGTAGCTCCGGCTATACGCTATCGGGGCTAATTTATAATAAATGTTAACCCGCTCTCTCGCTGGCTGGCTCATCTTTCATCACTCGGGGAGATGTTCATCGTTCTCCCGGGGGTTACATAGCGAAATCGTGATCGATCATGCGTTTAACATTATGCATTTCGTATTTTATAATGAACACGCTGTTAATGTCTGATTTACGAGAACGTTATTAATAACGCGTGTTGTAATAATTGCGTTGCAATGGAGGAAATTATCTCGCAAAGCTCGAAATTGTAATTTTGTAATAACCGCGAATAAATACAGCTTCAATTCAGCTCGGAGGGAGGAAAGAGGGATCGGATGACAGTGAAATTTTAATAATGTCGGCCGTTATTGTCAATCCGGGAGGGAGGGAGAAAGGGAGGGGGGGGGAGGAAAGGGAACTTTTATCACAGGCTTAAAAATACGATCCTATATTTCCATACAGGCGCAAGTTTATACTGCCGAACGCATGTTTTTTTTACGCGACGAGCATCTCGCGGGAATACGCGCGCTATCGAAATCAATTGGTGCGGATTCGTATTTCGACTTGCAAAATTTTAACGGCGAGTGGAGGGGAAGGGAGGGCGCCGACGAGGGACGACGCGGCGAAGGTTGCTCCAGCGCAATTACGATTTATATTTCCCGTTGTGCGCGGCTAATGGCCTGGAATGCGAAATAATGCGGCTTGCCGGGATCGAGAGAACGGCCGGCGGGTCCTCTTAACGCGCGCGCAAAGCGCGCTATACGTGTTGACCTGGATCTTCTGAAATCAATCGAAATCAGCGAGCCGTGTGCCTCGAGCACCGATGGTCAAACCGGCGGCGGTGGCGTTCCGTGCGAATATCGCGCGCGGAAATCGACCACACATTTCACGGTTTTGCACGCGTCGCGTCTCTTCAGCGTGTGATCCGTGTGCCGTGTGCGCGTGCACAGCTCGTGATGATGGAAAATGAGCGCATTTCGCATGGGCGCGTCCGCGGACGGTGATGTGCATCGGCGCTACATAATACGTTATTATCCTTGGAGAAGAGGGAATATTTCATCTTGGAAGAAAAACAAACTCGCTGTCGAACTTTGCTGCTGTTATTTATATGCCAGGTATCCTTCTACTTACAGTGGAGTTTCGTTCTGAGACTTCGATAGTAAGTCGAATTGATCGTAAGTCGAATAGTGTAAGCGGGCCAAACAACTGCAACTTGTGCAGAAACCGTTGAAACTATTGGAAGTATTGAAACTGATGTATTATTTGTATTTTATTTTATACAAATAATAAATAAAATATTATTTAAGCAAAATAATTATTTTATTATAGCATAATATGTATAATATTGTGAAATTAATATATTTAGATCATTAACGAGTGTTTATTACTGGCTTATTTTTAATTAATGGGATGTCGGTGATAAGCTCGAAAATTTATAAGATAATTCCGGTATATAATATCGCTTATCTATCGAAAATTTTATTTATCAACTTTACTTTTTATTTAAATTGAGATAGGTCAATAGCGAATCTTAGTGTTTCTTGTGTGACATTTACATACATTTTCTAACTGAACAACGCGCCATTACTTTTGGGCTTGAAACACAGCCATTAAAAATAAAACCAGACTAGTAATACGACAATATTAAATTAATGCTATATTTCATCCTTTATTATTTCTCTACATTTATGAAATAATTAAATTTTTTAATTATGTATTATGAAATAATTATTAAGTTTTTCTAAAGTGATCATTTTACATAGATCATAATACATGATCGCGACAATGGTTTTATTATTATTAACTTTAGTTAAAATTAGTAAAGAAATTACAATATAATACTAACAATAAAGACAGAATAGCTGTATATAGGGTAAGATGGCCATAGTTTTTTAAATGCAAAAAACATACTTTTATTTTTATTATTTTTTAATAGCGTTTAGTATATTACTTCACTGAAGCTTTCAGTATGTAAAACTATATTAAAGAGAAAATATTTAATAAAAATTTTTTATAATCAAAATATTGAAGCATGGACATGGGTCATCTTTCACAACTTTTAGGGAAAAGATGGCCATAGTATTATAGAACAGTTGGCTATACATTTTTTATGTATTTAACATCTATAGAATAATAAAAAAAACTTATAATTTTACATATTTAATTTTATTGCCACATGTTATCACATATTTAATTTTATTTTTAAACATTTTTAATATTAAATGTTTACACACACAAGTTTAGGATCAATTTAATTCATTGTCATTACTAAAAAAGACATGTCAGATTAAAATATTAGGTGCATAACTTAATTCTCGTCTTTTTTAATAAAATATATATATAAACACTTACCCCGAAATGTCATGGGCTATCTTGCTCAAACTGTGAGAGAAAGATAATCATAGTATTTATTTAAAAAATAGAAAACGAAATAAAAAGTATAATTACATATTACAATTTACATACTTTTGTTACGTGGGTAACGTTCATTGCGATAGCATAATTGTAATTTATTCGACGTTGTGGCAATTTCTAATGAACACGTGAAAAACTTTAATTGCAGGCAGTCAAAAGTAAAAACGTGATATGACATCCACATTATCGTTATTTCGAATAGTATACGCACATAAATTACAGTACATTGATTATCTTTGAAAATAATTACGAGAACACATTATTTAGCAATTATTGGAGAAATTATAGCCATTGGCCATCTTTTCCATACGGCCTAACTTACCCTAAATTACTCTCATTATTCCTATTTCTTTTTCTGATTCTGCGGCTAAATTCTCGCGCGATATAAATGCCGGAATTACCTTCAGTTATAAGTAGAGGGATACCTATATATATTTATTATAGATTTATTCCTTACAATTTTATATCGCACGTTTTATTCGGTGTACGCGTCCAAATGGACGAATACGAAGTAATATCGCCGATTTAATGCCATGTTAGGGAATAATGCGGCGGCGTAGCAGAGGAGGCGAGTTTGACGAACTACGGGAAACTATACAAATGTTATCGCATAAATAATATATGTGATTAATATATTATTGTCGGGTAACATATTATCGGTCGCAATGCATTACCGTTACCACGTACGGTCATTACCATTTATTATTTACCCGTTACATTTTATTCGGTGTCACGCGCAGACCGCTTGACGTTAAATTTTATCACATGCATATTATATAAGGGATTCGGTTAGGGTCCTATTATATTTTCCAATATCGCGCACTATACGCCGCTTAATTGAACGCGCGCGCGCGCGACCCCCGGTTCGCACGGGCCGCCCCCGAAAGCGTCACTATGCATTAAATTCCATTGGCCGGACGGGTCGTTCAGTATTTGACGATTAACTTTGGTGATACAGAGGATGCAATTACTCATTACCTAATTTACGACGCCCGTAATCTCGTCCGCGATTAACGATTCCCCGATCATCGGAAATGATGGAGAATTTATGGATCCGCTTCATTCGCGGAATATGACCGCCGGGATTTGTAATCGTACGCTTATCGTGCTCCTTGTCGTTCTTTAATTTCCGACCCATCTCTGTGTGTTTGCCGTCGGCCTTCGTGCATGTGTCTCCCCGCTCGTTTTCTCTTTCTCCATTTCTCTTTCTTCGCCCTTGTTTATTCGCGCTTTCCCGAGGCCTCACTCGTTTCCCATCCAGATACACTTTCGACAAAGTTACCGCCGTCCATTACCCAGGACGATCCTTTATGGCTGTTATTTACGATTATTATTATTGCACGGTGATGGCTACCGCTGTTGCATGGCGGCCGCACATAGAGAAACTATTCTTACAGCAAAGAAAGCGAGCGGAACAACATTACGTTACGAAAGCTGCTACCTCTCGCGCGCGCCTTTCCTTGAGGTAATTTACAATTTGGTCAAATTGCACGTTGCAGATAGCACGAAGGCCTCACTTTAATTATTTTCGATGATTTCCTTGCGTTAACTTATTCCTGGTGTAAGCGATGAAAACATTAAAGGAGCCGACCGAAATTCAGAACCCTCAAAAACAGGATCCTTCGTTCTCTTTTCTCTTCCGTTGTAATTATTCCGATCACTCATCAATATATTTTCTAATCGTCTATACGACTCGGTTTTTAAAAACGTGGTGCGACTCAATATTTGAAATCTAAAGGTCCAAGAAGAAGAGAAAAATTGCTTTCATATAGAACCACACGTCAAACTGTTAACGATGAAAAAATTGATGGAACCTATTGAAATTCGAATTTGAAATCCTTTATTCTCATTTTCTTAGCATTTAGGCTGCTATTCTACGATAAGCAACTGCAAACTTTTTAAATTTATTTTTTTTCTCCAAATTAACTACATTATGATATTGATCATGAATATCCGAATTTTGGCTTTGAAATCAGTAGTAAAAAAAAAACAATAAAAAATTGATTTATAATGGTTTGTGGTTTATGCAGTGAAAATGATCCTATTTTACTGCTATGCATAAATAAAATTTTAAACAAATAAATGGATTTAAATGGAGTTTTGAACAAATATTTATTGAAGTTTTGTTAGTATATGAAAACATTTGCTTTAATTCGTAATACTACTTCTTCATCACATTTACAAATAAGAATAACTACAAAATGTAATTTGATTAGAATCACGAGTGAACGAAAAATTAAATAACTTTTAAACTAATAAGAAAATTATGTTTAAATTTTACAATAATATTTAAACAATAATAAAACAACCTATGAAATTTTTTAACGTTTTGTAACATTTCGTGAAATGTGATGCATTCAATCGATCTTACAGCATTATATTCTTACATAATATGATAATTTATCGATAAGTCGCGAATACACGTGCGTGCGTGAGCGTATATTGAACAATACACAAATACCTCTCCAATTTCTCATGTCAATGTATTAAATAACCGTTGTCAAGCAAGTTGACACCTTGGTTTTTACCAGCATATTGACAAAATCCGGCGCTATGAAGTGTGCGGAAAATTAACAGACCTTCTATGTGGCATTTATCGCCCGGTAAAATTGACTTTTTGTTTACGCAACGCGGCTAGCTTTACTCGTGACACTATCGCGGCCTGTAAAAGCCGACGACACGTATAAAACGAGTCATCAACATGGACAGATTTAATACGAAAACAGTTGTCACGTTTTACATCCTCATATACCGTATGCCCTATGTATTTTGTATTATTTATTTTTACATTTTTATTTTCATAGAGACATATATAGATTTATTCGCGTTTTTTTTTCCTTTCGGAGGCAGCTTCGGCATTGTGTTTTTCTAGTTTGTCGACGTGGCCTTTTTTCCCCTGTTTTTGTTTTATATAGAACAAAACATCCCTCGTTCCTGGAAAATTACACGGCGGGCTCGCTATAAGTCACACGATCGCTATCGCCGAATATGCGTGCGTGCATCCCCCTCGTAATCCGCTTAATAGCGGCAGGGGGGGCTTTATCAGCAAATCATTATTTTAGGCAGGCAGATATCACGCGCGACTCAAGGTAACGAGTATACGATCCCACGTGAATTCGGTGAATGCCTCGCGTGCATTATAAATAAGACAATAGCACAGTCGGGACGATTAAATACGGGGGGGAAGGTTGGCGAGAGAGAAAGAAGAGCTGAATGGGATTCGGAGGAACGGAAAGAGAAAGAACGAATGTAGCGTATGAATAATAAATATTGTAAATATAGCCGCCTACATTTTTCTGACCGCCACCGGTAGGACTGAACACGCACGCGTGCACACGCGCGCACACGCATGCACGCGCGCGGTCACGCAATATTCCCGCGCCATTGTTGCGCGCTATTGTTCCATCGTTGCTGTGTCTGTCCTCCACGTTGTTACCTACGATCGAGAGTCAACGCGTCCTCGTCGTTCATCGCGTCCCGATTTTATTTGCTTCTTCTGTGCGTACACCGTCTGCCAATCGGCGTCGTTCCGCGACCGAAAATGTCAGCCGCGAGCACTCACGCGCGGCACGCACGCAACCGGCAAAATTTCACGCGATAGCGCCATTTTTTCGTCCCTCGCCCAGCCGTGATTTCGTCGGGCCACCGCGTATTCTCGATTCAGCAGTTTTTTGATAAGTGAATTATGAAAGCGCCGCGGCAATTCTCACTCGAAAAATGGCTCCTTCCGGCCATCCGGCGCGATAATAGAAAGGTAACCGTGGCGGGATAGCGATAGGAAGGATCATAATAACGATAACAGTTACGTGGCGCGCTCGGGGATGAGCGATGCGAGCATTTGCATGGTAAACGTGGCCGAATCTTGACGATTAATTTCTCCGCGGAGAAATATCAATGTACTCGGCACGACCAACATACACGGTCTACGCAACCTTTTATCTATAGAAACGTCTTAATTTCAATCTCGCAAGGGGATGTATTTCGATATCTTTATTTTAACAATAGTACAAGACCAAAATGTACATAATATAATTCAAACTAACCCTAGAAGGCAAAATTGAATTTCTCTACTTTTAAAGGAAAAATGGGGTGAAATTTCACCCCAAGCTTCTCGAGTGTCTCAATTCTATCAGCAATAAATTAATAATTAAATTAATACATTTTCTTTGTTTTTTTAATGAAGAAAACGATGATGTATATAAACATGTTTTTTGTTAGAGAAATATTGAAAAATCCATTTGAAGCAAAAGAAATATGAAAAATGTGCAAAAATGAGCATAGTTTGAATTTTGTTTGAGATGATAAAGCATCCCGCATTTGCCTTTTAGGATTATGAAAAGGCTGAACGTTCTTAACAGGATTTTAATATTAAGTAATATTTTAAAGTAATATTTCTTATATTATTTTAAATGTATTTTCTGATGTTTTGAACTGCGCGCCGTTATTTTCGGTCTTGAACAGCTTTTAAATAAAATCGGACTAATGGTTTTACAATATTAAATAGATTATCAATTTAATAATAATATTGATGCTAACTTTATTATTTTACTAAACATAGGGTATGAACATATTGGATGAGTGCAAAAAAGTTTTGATGGGTTTTCAATAGGTGTTTTAATTAACATTTTTTTATTGAACTATTGGCAGACATGTTAATATATTACATATTATCAATAAGATTTCAATGTCGATTGTTGTTTAAAAAAGCAATTGACTAAATTTAAGTAAGTTATGATATTTTTAAACAAAAGTGAAAATAAGCGAAGAAAGGTTTTATGTATATATGAATAATGCATATTGAAAAGAAACAAATATTCAAAATAGCGTAAAAAACATTTGTAATGTATTCGAAGAGATAATAGCTGTTTTAATTCCAATATGCGAAAAATGGTTCACTAAATTTAAACGAGAGGTAATTTCAATCACAAAAGCAAACCACGCTCTAAATGGTCTTCTGACGATGACAATGTGCCCAATTTAGTGCATAAAAACTTACTAAACTTCTTCGACAGAAAAAAAGATGCTGATAAGTTAAACCTTGACAAATCGATCGCCTTTTAGAGTATAGAGAAGAACGTTGGTTACAACATCCATTGAAAATCCATTAAAACTTTTGCACTCATTCAATAAATACACTATTGTACTTTGGTAGTTTCTGCACAATCGCTCATTTGCTACAATGGTATAACTAAAAATAGTAGATTTTTAATTATTTGCAGTAAAAAAAATTTTTATAATTTAATACATTGACTGAAGAGAGGTGCACTGAATGATATTCTTAGTCTTCTACAATTAATTGTTATGAGACACTTGCCAAATAAAATATAAGTTATTTTTTATTATATTTTCTGTGTACTACTAATTTGTTTACGTTGGAAATTATAACTTCACCGAGAGAAAAAATAGTTGCCATAACCATAATATTACTATAATAATTACAATTTATAGTCATTTTTGCACCCAATTATATTTTTATAGTTATTCAACAATATAAATTATAGTTTGTTTAAAGTTATATGAAAGTTCTTATAATCATAATATTGGTCTATGCAACTTATGATATCGTTGCCATAATCAAAATAAAGATTTTAATATAATAAATTGTACTATAAAACAATCATAAGTATCTAATATAAGCATATAGTTATTATTATCAATATTATAGTAATAATTACTATAAAAATTATATTTTTAATAATAATTATTTTACTATGCAATTATATTTGCAAGTATAACATTTTTTTTTTACAATTAGTGTTGATGTTTTAGGTATTTTTACTAATAATAATTAATCTAATTAATTAGAAAACCTTTTTGCAACATGCTCCGAAAAATATGATTTATAGATAGATCCGTAGATCTCCTAAATTATATTACCTTCGAAAAAATATTGAACTTATACATAAGGTAATTATAAACATACAGTTAATTGATATTTATTTTATTAAAAACTTTATTAATATATAATCTATGAAAAGAATTAAATATTTTATAATTAATAAATAACAGTAATGAAAAAGTAATAACGTTGAAATAATAACGTTGAAAAAAGCTAAAGAAAATAATGTACGATCTCACAAATTGAGTAAAATTGATAAGAAATAAATGCGCTAAATGCAATAAATATTTTTGCAAAAGAGACGGGGAAAGACCGAGAGAGACGGGGAGAGACCGGAAGAGACGGGTAGAGACGGGGAGAGACCGGGAGAGACTGGGAGAGACCGGGAGAGACCGAGAGAGACCGGGAGAGACGGGGAGAGACCAAGTTTGTTTTGACAATTTGCACAAATTAAAATTTAAAAAAAATGAAAGAAATATAAATATATAAGTGAAAGAAAGATAAGTATTCAATAAATAAAAAGGACTAAAAAAACCAATTAAAAACACAAAAAATAAAAAACCAAAAACAAAAGCGAATTTTATTCACGTTCACCTCCTTATGATAAGATTCAGATAACGGCTATGATTGTAGATGACTAAGAAACGTGAAAAAATACATCTATCCGTAAGTGCATAATTGCAAACGCATACGTGTCTGTACGCACACACGCATATACATAGACACATACTTGCATAGATATATACACATGCATTTTTGAAAAGCAACTACTTTTGTGGTGACACAATTTAGAAAATTTTTTAAAGTATAATTTTATAGAAATATTGATATAACCTTTAAAATAATTGCAAATATGTACAATAAATGTAAAATCTACAATAAACTTCTTTTATAAAAATATAAAAAAATTTAATATAAAATTGCGTGACTACATTGTTTTCAGATGTATAAATTGATAAAAAATTAACATTAGTTGTACTGGATTTTTTGAAGTGTTGTTAACAGGCACAAAAGAAGAATGCCTGTTAGATTTGTTGCATATTTTTACTAATTTCTTATTTATTTTATACTTTTGCTATTAAATATTTCTTATCTTAAATAAAAATATTGTTTAACATATGAAATAGGCGATCGATATGCATTCCGAAAATTTTTCTTAAAGTTATGTTTAAAAATAAGATATTATGTATAAAACTTTAATAATTTCAAAATATTTAAACCAGTCTGAAAAATTGTGTTTTTTGACATTCGAATACTTCTTATAATAGAAATAGATAAACAGATAGATAGATAGATAGATGGATAGAGAGAGAGAGAGAGAGAGAGAGGGGGGGGCAGAGGGGGAGAGAGAGAGAGGGGGGGCAGAGGGGGAGAGAGAAAAAGAAAGGGGAGAGGAATATGAGTAGTATAGCTTACATATTGGACAGCCTATTGGAACGACTACGTGTTTCATTACAAAAAATGCTCCTTTATCTCTTTGCTCGGCGTATCCCGTAACATCCCTATCACGATACAAGACTTTAGGGAATCTTGCCGTTGCACCCCATAGGAGTTGTTTTTCTTCTTGAAGTAGCTAAAAGAGAACAGCAAGATGATCTCAAGAACGGCGTAAAGGTGGCGTAAAAACGTAACGCGCTCGTATGTAAATAGTAACGTCGGGGGCGACAGCGACGACGATGACGATGATGAGGACGACGACGGCTATGAGGGTAGCCGGAATGGAAAAGGGACAGCTTTAGGGGGATGCGACGAGAGGTGGTAGGTAAGGGGAGTTAGGCGGCGGATGCTGGCGGGGGTTTCGCCGCGAAGGACGACGATGGCAAGTCCTGGAGAACAACGCCCCGGGGAATCGTTTTCTAGGGAAAGCTTCGAGAGCTCACCGAAGCTGCGCACCCGGATTTCAAGCGCGTTGGTGCGATTTTGATTCGATCGAACGTGCTCGAAACGCACGTGCGACTTTGATTTGATCAGCGCGCTCGAAACGCACGTAAGAAATTAAGGATTTCGAGGGAAACGTGAATTTTTCTACCTAGGATCAAATTGAATATATGGCCGTTGCTTAATAAATACTCATGTAATTTTTTTAAACTTATCAATTGATTAATGAAAATAAGAGCCATTATTTTGGGAAATGTATATTTAAATTGTTATATGTTTAAATTAAAAATAATACACTACGTGTTTCCGATATTATATTATCACGTAATATCATCACGTAATTTTATCATTTTCTTCTCAAAATGAAATATTATATTGGGAAAAATGAAAAACGTTTATTTCATTAAAATTCTACAGAGAAGTATGAAAATGGTATGTTTCCGTTAGGATTAACGTGTTTTAATGTAACATTGTTCCTACAATATATTCAGCGTGTGCATTATTATTATTATTATTATAATACAAAAGTATTCATGCGTATGGAGATTTTAATACAAAAATTTTTTTTGTTAAGCGTATCACATTTCATTGAGGTTTTTACAGGCGCGACAAGGACCGCAAATCTGGTGTTTCTTTGAGAGAGGAAAATCACGAGCGAAATAGTCAGTTTGTTGCACAGCAAAACGTTATACCCATCCATCGTCTGTCTGCACTGCGAGAGAGAAGACGAAAGTCTACCTACGATAACTGCTCCGTGGCACATAATTAACATTTTGACAAACCCGGAGCTCCGTGCGCTTGTACCTCGAAATATAGTACTCCTCGTTGTTTCTCGAGATGTCCTCGGGTCATTGTGATTCCGTTAGCTGCAGCTCAAACAGCTTAACCGAGGATACATTTCGTATGCAAATGGGAAATGTGTTCCAGAATAAGCTTACGTCTCTGTAGCTGTTACGGATCAGCACTTACTGCATAAATCGTTTTCCAGGCAGGTGGTACGTGCGCCCGCCTCCGATTTCGATCGACTATTCGACCTCGATCTGGAAGTCCGCTGTCGAAATCGACAGCTAAGTCCCCCCTCCCCTCTCGCTCTTCGGCGAAGAGAATCGATGGCCCGATAATAACGGCCTGATATAATTGGGGCGCTACGTACAACCCCCGGGCTGCTGCACGCGCGGTGTATCGAGTTATGAAATATCTCGACTGCATTGGATTTCTCTTTTGTGTCTTTTATTGTATCTTTTTTCTCTGTTAGATTACGCGCGAGCAAGTGGAATATTTGAAATAGTTTTGCGGTCCCGCGCTCTCTAAATTTATTTTGCATATTATTTTGTTATTTGTATCTTTCAATTTTCTTTTGGAATCTTGGATTCCTTCGATTTTCGTATTTCCGGAATATCCGATTGATGGATTCCTGTGCCTTCGGCTGGAGCTCTTCGGATCCTCGAATATTTAACCCGCAGCGTCTTCTCAGATTCTCGAATTGTCGGCAGCCCCGGCAGCCCTCGAGAAACGATGAAAGAGGTAGCTCCCTCGCATTCTCGAATGTTCCTCGGTTGCACGCGGGGCTCCTTGAATCGCCGCTTTTCTGGCATTTGCTGTTCTCTCGGTTTCTGCCATTTCCGGAATCACTGCCGAAATACACGCAATTTCAAGACGAAAGCCTCTTTCAACTCTCCTTCCTACGTTTTTACGTGAAGCGGCGAGCTCTTTGGAAAGCTCGCGATCCCAGGGCCCGATGATCCGCGTCGATCGACTCCCGGTGGCGTGTTTTCACGCTTTTCTCGCCGCGGATTCGTCGCCGTCGTCGTCGACGCGAATTCCCAGGGCGCATTTCGGCTGGATCAGAATAGAGAAACTCGAGGCCACCGCTACACGCCGCCGCCGGGGGTCCCCAGTGTGCAAGAAGGAACTAAGTTCTAATCGAATCAACGACCCTCTCGCTTCGATTTACCGTGCACGGAGACGACGACAACGGCGGCGGCGGAGGTGGTGCGGGGGAGTGGACGAGGGTGGAACACACCGCCCGGGACACGGCGACGCGCAAGGACGAACTCGTCGAACTGTCTTCGAAGGACGGCAGCGACGGGGCGGCAGCTGTTTCTCCACGTCGTCCTTTTGCTCCTCGCGGAAACCCCGTGCGCGCGCGGAAAATATTATTTGCTTTCTTGCGGTGGTTACCCGGGAAGTTTATGCCGTCGTCGCCGGAAGTTTAACCGCTCGCTCGCTCGCTCCTTTTCTCCGGACGCGCGTCTGTAAATTCTGTTCTCGGGTTACACATACTACATTCCGCCTGCTCGCGGGTGAGGACGCAGGACGCGTCGACAATGTGTCCGGCGATTACCCAGGGTGAAAACGAAAATACGTTTTAAATGTACAGCCGCTCGTTCGAGCATCGTTTCCAACTCGAAGGAGATTTTGAAAATTCGGACGTTTCGAGAATTCAAGCGGACCCCGTAATCCGAACGGTCGAAGGTTCAAGATTTAAAGTGTGCCCTGGGAGCTTTCCCGTGTCCGCGTAAAATGTGATAATCTACTCTTGTAGCGAGAGAGGGTGCTCGTAAGGTAGGAGGGAGGCTTAACGCAGAGCGCGAGTTCTTCGCATCGCCGATGCAACTGTGATATATCGGGGCTATAGAGAGTCTCTATAGTAGAGAGACAGAGAGAGAGGGGGGGAGGGAGGGGAGCGACAACTAGTTACGTGACCAGCCTTTCTTGATTGGCTGGCATAATATGCTTAGGCACGATTTGCTTACGATAGCTCGGACTAGAGGCTCTCCGCTGGTCACGTGATCCGTTTTGCATTGACGTCGCAATGTTCAACTCGCACATATTATGCCAGCCAATTAGGAAAGGCTGGTCACGTGACCAGTAGTCGCCTCTCTTTGCTAGAGATTCTCTAATCGGAGTCCTTTGACGCCGCCCTTTCGACGAGCGCGAGCTGTCATTGTTGCCCTTATTTTTTTTCCCCCTTTTTATTTCGTTTCGCAATAGCGGAGGCGGCCGTTCGATAACTCGATATATCGGGCGCGCTTCAGAAATTTACCGCTATCCATACTTCGGTTTGATAGACTCCGGGAGATCGTGTCCTCTTTTTCCTCTGGCTTTTCACTTATGACGCGAAACTGCGACCGGTCGGTCGATCGGACGATCAAATGCCGACGCGAAGTGTCACCCGAATTATATATAAACCGCGACTCTTTCACTTGTTCAATCAATATTCTTTCGGATCATTCGATAACCGAGGCTGAAATAGCGGGATATCGATATCGATGGTAACGTGTGACCCTTGTAAAATGTCTCCCTTTCTCGCCATTTCTCTCGCCCTTTCTCGCTCGTTCTTCCTTCCACTTTTACCCTCTGTGTTGCCCTCCCTCTTTCTTTCTTTCTTCGCCAGCGTAATCCGACATGAAAAATTGCGTTTCTCCGGCACGCCGTACGCGATTCTTCGCTTTAAAGAGCGAAAATCTCGGTGACTGATATTTCATTCCCTCCCCCTCGTCTTTTTTTTTTCGAGGGGTCAAAAGCGCCGGTGGCGGGTTGACGTACGTAAGATAAATACACGTACGCGTCCTAATTGCGCTCGGTACGATAAAGCGCGACGCGCGGTGGAGTTAAAAATTTTCCCCGGCAAGAGTGAGATATTTTTGTGTGCTCGAACCACTGCGCGTCACCACCGCGTCGGAAATCCTGTAATCTTTTGTACGCTCGCTCTTTGGTCGCGCGCGGGGGTTCGTTTATTTTGTCTCGTGACACCGCGAGGTGTGCGCCGCGTGCGTAATTAAAATCAAGGGCCTCGAATACTCCGCCAACTTCCTCAATTTAGGCTGCGTTCGGAAACGTCACCCGGATTACCCTCGGGTATCATTTTATCCTTGTTTCACATTCAACGAACAACAAGGATAAAATGATACGTGAAATGGCACTCGGGTGACGTTTCCGAACTCAGCCCTAGTCCACCATTGATCCGTCCCGTCTATTTTTACAGTGTTTTCAATTATTGCGGTGACCGCTCTTTATCATTAGAGTCACATATCGAACCGGGAATACATACACCCGGTGAGAACTCATCTTAGCCGGCGAGTAGCCTGTCAATCCGAGATTCTCATAAGGAGTGTGTTCGTCCAGCTGCAGTTTCTATTTCCATCCGTGTCCCGTCCCAGAATCTATATACACCTGGCCCGTATCTATCGATATCGATAGCTATCGGGCACACTGCAAAGGGGCTACATAATCTGACGTGAAATATTGCGCGAACGGGTTATAGCCTTATTGTGCCCGTTGTACGTATATACGAGTATATATATGTGTGTGTGTGTGTGTGTGTGTGTGTGTGTGTGTGTGTGTGTGTGTGTGTGTGTGTGTGTGTGTGTGTGTGCGCCCACGCTATGCTAATACAGGAATACGTACATAAACTCGCGCACATAGCTGGAGAGTATGCGTACGTGGCTACAGGTTATCTCAAAGCTGGCCTAGAGCTATCGCGTAGGATTATTGCACGCGGGAAATCAAACGAGACCTTTCCTATCCCTCCCCCCTCCCGCGAGAGGAGAGGAGCTCTCCGTGGAACTCCGATAATATTTTCGCGAAGGGGAGACGAAAGAGGACCACCGCGCGCGATTTATAGTGCGCCCTACCTACCGTGTCTACTCATACGTGACGACGTTTGTCATCAAGATGGCCAGAAGGGCAAGAATAACATTTTATGCGGTGCATATGTTGAGATAAACTATCATACATCGGAGGCGCGCACAACTCAAACATTGCGCATTGAAACATTTGGTTTAAATTAAAATTAACTGTGCCACAATATCAACTTTGTTGTTGCATAATAGCGTCAGTCAATGGATTTATTGCGGAGTACATTGTACTAAGCAGAATAACTGAAATTCACTGGATTAAATACGTCGCTAATTTCATATAACTAATTTTCAATGTAAATACTGCATAAACGAATATATATATATATATATATATATATATATATGTGTGTGTGTTGCATTATATGTTGCGTAATAATATCAAAATGCGCGAATATATTGCAGGTCGTTTCGTATTTCAAACGTCGAAAAATTCATCCCCCTTGTTTAAAGTGGATTATGGCTGGCACGATGGCACACGGTATTTTTACTCATTAGATATTACAGAAAGGGGCGTACGTCGAGTGAGGGAACTCCGCCCTTTTCAAGGACCTACATTCAAAGACCTTGGAAAAGTATTTTACGTACGTGTCCGGAGGCTCTCGCGCGCACTTTCTGCAACCCGGCTGCACACGTAAACGTGAAATATCGTTTACGTTGGCCAACGCGATATAAAGATCTACATAGATCAACCACGGGCTCCTTTTGTGCCACCCTTTGCTCGCGCACCTTTGCACTGTGCTTACAAGCTACCCTCTTGTCCTCCGCGCGTCCAAGTCCAAAAGCTACCGGGATGTTTGCTTTCTCTCAATTTTTCATAACGCCAGCTCGACTCGCGCACGTATATATGCATTTCTCGGGCGTGCTCCGCCGCGCCACCCTCCCCCTCCGTTTCCCCGCCGTTCTCTTTTCAAGCTACATTCGTCCGCGTTCTCGCGAAGAAACGCGATTACGTTGCGTCGCGAGTCGAGAGAGTCGAGTTTCCAATTCAGAGCTGGGGGCCGCTGCATTATTAACTCTTAACCAGAACGCTTTTTACGCCGCGCCGCGCCGCCGCGCGAACTAGGCCGAAAGAATTCGGCTCCGACAATTTTCCCGTCCGCGCCTGGCGCGACGAGGAATTTCAATGATCGGTATATCGTGCTCGCCACGCGAGATTGTCGTCCCGCACTTTCGATTTTTTCCGCCCGCAGAAACGCGACAAACGCCGCCTGACGTGCCGTCATGCAATTCTGAACGCCTTCACCCGGCCGTTACGTCGACATATGATTTCCATTTTGTCACGTCGAGACGCGCGGAAGTGTGTGTCGCGATGTCCTTTTACCGCTCTTCGTGCGTTTCGCAGTTAATCTTTTTGATTCCGACGTTTTTTTTTTCTCAAACGCATATTGTTATCGATTGAACGAAGTGGCGAACGAATTAATTACATGTCTGCTTTAAAATGAAGTATACATAACGCAGTGATTAAAGGAGTATGCGCGATATCTTAAAGTATTATGAAATTTATATAAAAATTAAAAATATATACATAAATTGTATAAATTGTATTATTATGTTTGAATATCTGTAAAAAATTTAAGCCTAAACGTATAATTCTCTTTTTGGTTTAAAAGTTATTTAATTTTGTTTTTACTCTTGATTCTTATGTAAAATAGTGTTTTGTAGTATTTGTTTCTAAATTTTGATAAGGAAGTAGTATTACGAATTAAATAATATCTTGTTACATTGTGTAAAATTCTAGTAAATATTTGTTCGTTTTATTTAGTTCTACTTACTTAAGTTATCAAAGTTATTTAGGAAAAAGAGAATATACTTAAAAGCTTGCAGTTTTTTAATTTATATTACTTTTGATTACCAGTATTATATAGTTAAAACATTCTTAAATGAAAATTGTGATTTTCTATTTCTTACAAATTTTCTAAGGGGCTCTAAAACGAATTTTGTGTTTAGGAGTTCCGGCAAAATTTAGTGAGCTGCTCGATAGTGTAATTTCCCGCACAGACAGATGATTCGTGAAATTAATATCATATTATATCAATGTTGCCGCGCCGTTAATGTCCCTGCGCCTACTCGCCGCGACACGAAGATGAATTTCGATAAAAAGAAGACGTTCTCAAAGCGTCCAACGACGCTTTTACGGGCGCAGTTAGCGCGCATGATAAATTGGGCAGATACGTTATTTAATTGGCGCTCGTGGTCAGTCAGTTCTTGATTATTATTGATGGCTCGATGGTGCAGCGGTGGCGCTAATAGTACGGTGTGTCATAAATTTCACGTTACGGTCGATCGAAACGAATAAGTGTACCTAAGAAATATCCGCGGGCGTCGTTATTATCGATCAAGCTCCGACTGATCGAATTTATCGATCGTTCGGCGTAATCACCCTGAAGATGGGGTGTGTTCATCCTCCCCGTGTACGTGCATTATTTTCCTCCCATTCTTCGCCGTTACGACGGCGACTCGCCTGTCTGCCTGCCTGTCCGAGGATTTGCCCGTATTACGGAGTGGATATGGACGGCTAGCCCCCATATACGTGTCCGCAGGGGATAAATTTTCGGGAGACTGAAAATGGACGTCTGTATTTACCCACGAAACCCTTCCAACGCCACCCTTAACACTTGCAGCCCGATCACGACCGTATTATTATGTTATCGTTTCTTTACACACGAGAAACAAATAACAAATAAATTTGTTAACGTGCTATTGTTAACGTTGAAGGGAATGCTCGACGTTTATTCATTTCAATGTGCTTCAGTCGTTTCTTTTCAGCCATTTGTTGTCAGAGAAAATAATGTTTCGCGTTCAGGCGTATAAATAAATAGTAGCTCTTTCGTGTGTAATTAAAAATAATTCTTTTTGCCTCGACATAATCACGATTCTCTTGGAAAAATCCTAGCAGACCTTTTTTATCGTTGGACAGTGTTGTGATGTAAATAGAACGCAAATGAGTTTCGTACGTCTGTATCCCGAGTCCAAATTGAACGCTACTTCTTTCTATCTAGTTTTCGTTTTCACAAATAGGAGTTTGATTGACTCCAGGGCTCAAGAAAGAGGGCGCGTGATCTGGTCCATTTACTTTTCGGGCAACCAGCTGTGCGCGTGAGATTTGTGTTTTTGCTGCGGGCTCCCATTCGCTTTCTTTGCTGGTCTAACCCCCGTTCGAACGTGCATAAGACGTCATTCCGCGTCTTCCAGGGTGGTCTGTCGTCCCGCGCGCATTAGGGCGGCCGAAATTTGTCGAGAACGATCGGGGGGTGGGTTGAAAGAAATGGCACGAAGAAGTAGGAACGACAAGTTCCTTCGGAGCATTGGGGCGGCAGAAGAGGGTGAGTCTTCCGGTCAGTGACAGATGGTGGTTTTATGCTACGGGAGAGAAAGAGAGACAGGGAGAAAGGGAAGGAGGGTAGGAGGGGTGAGCAACATCACTCGACGACAAGACCACCATGCCCGGTCGACCGCGTAACCGTGAACAAGATCTAAAAATATTATTCTAGCGGCTCGCGCTACAGGCGGGATTTTATTATCGTTAGAATATTCGGCATCGTTTACGCCAAGTTGATTATTTTCCGGTTTATACTGTGGACGCGTACGAAAATATTTTCATTCGGCGGAAACGTTGCGCTCCGCGTACGTTTTGCTTTCGATTTCTTCGGCGTGACGATGCTCTCGCAATTCTCGATAATCGCGGGAATTTATCAAGAGGATTTCCACAATCTATTATAACTATTAATCTTCGCCGCGACTGATGCTTCACCCCGATCTCCCTCTAAAAGCGAAATTAAAGCGGGATGAAGAAGCGGTTTTTATGCATGCATTTTATGCTTTACGTACTTCGCTGAAACATTGTGAGAAGTAACTACCGCGCCTCGCAGATTAAACTGCGGTTAAAGTCGCCCGTCAAAGTCGTTGGAAGCGCGGCGCTCATAGATTTCCAGCATATTAAAAAATGAACTTGCTGGGGATAAACGTAAAAACTTGCAGGCCGTCGAGTGATACCGGAGAGGATCTCCTCCCCGGGTCCCGGGATGGTGCGGGCATCCGGGTTAGAGGCAAACCGTTTGACAACCGAGCGTCCACGAGCGTGCACTTTGTACTATTCGCGTGTCCGGTGAACTTACAAACTTGCAGCCGCGCGCGCGTTGGAAACACTCGCAAACGGAATAGTTTGCCCTGACCGCGCACGTGACGTATGCACACACTCCACTTAGAGAGCCAATTAAGCCGCAAGTTCCGAAGGAATGCGATCACATTCGCTTAAGGCTTTTGGTCCGTCGCGACGCTGCAGCCCATTTGATACCGCAAACGAGAAATCGTGGAGTTTCCCGTTGCATTATGTGAGATAAACGAGTCTCTCTGTCACGTTATTCGTGCTTGATGAGGTAAAATTATAAGGAATTAAGTTTGATTAGGAGAATTAAATCGCATAGAGGGAAAAGAGAAAGGTTTATAAAATCTTCGGAGTAATGCGCGTACTTTTGGGAAAGAGAGAGAGAGAGAGAGAGAGAGAGAGAGAGAGAGAGAGAGAGAGAGAGAGAGAGAAAAAGTAGAGAGGAGATTAGAATTTTAATTAGAAAGATTAAAATTCTGTTAGTTCTCATTGATTTATCCGTTTTTTTCTCTCTATTGTAAAGCGAAAGAAAACATTTTATTTTAATCCAAAGTGTAGTTTAATTTTCTCTGTTATGAATTTCCGTTTCAATTTCCGGAGAGAGATTGCACAATTTTTACCGAATCTTTTAATAACATCTTGTACAGATATAATATTAATGCAATAATCTTTAGCGACGTTCGGCCAAATGCACTTTCCTTGTGCTCCTTCCTTGCGAACCTTCCTTGTGTGTTGATTCTTTACTGCCCACTGAAATGTTATATCGCGAATTGCAGGCAGGAGACAGTTTGTCCCTCCTGCATTTCGTAAACTTGTTCCCCCGCGGTGCAATACGCGGCGCCCCTCTCGCCTTTCGACCTCTCAATTTTACTCCTCTCTCTCTCTCTCTTTCTCTCTCTCTCTCTCTCTCTCTCTCTGTCTCTTTCTCTCCCCCCTTCGTTTTCCCCATCGTGCCGATCTCCCTCTTTCTCTCCCTTCCTCTTTCTATCTGGTTATCCTGTGGAGCGTGCACGATATCCATTTCGTGCGGATATCCCGTGGCGGATTCCAGGCACGAAAGCCGCCACCATCCCGCGGGAGTACGTCGGGGAAACGCGAAACGTCAAACGGGTTCGCCCTCTCCCCTCCCTCTCTCCCTTTCCCTTCTTCTGCATCTGCCTATCCGATCTCTCTGTCTCTCTTTCTTCATCTCTTTTCCTCCGCATCTGTTTGTATCTCGTTCTCTCTTATCACCTATCAGACCCCCCTCCCTCTCTCTCTCTCTCTCCCTCTCTTTCTCTCCTCTTCCTCTTGCCTTTCTCGCAGCCTGCCTATCCACCACCTTTCGGTGGTGGTCCCGGGGATGAGACTGATCCCACGAGAATATCAGGAGCTATCGAAGCGAACCGAGGTCGGATGAGCAATGCCGCTCTCTCGATGTCGTTGGTGCGGGTGCTGTTGGTTGGATCGATTTTTTTTCTCCCCCTCCCTGCTGCCTAGGGACCCTAAAGCACGAACGCGCCGATCTGCGATCGTCGGGGACGAAATAAATGCGACAACTCACGAAACTCTGCGTGCGTATACGCCGCGCGCCGGCAATGCTCTCCGATCCAATGGATCTCTCTCGCGCCTTTCGTGCGCTAATTTACGCGCATATCGAAACGCCCCTGACAAACAACAAAAGGCATGTAAAATTAAACGCGGTTGATTAACTCCCAGCGCAATCCTCGTCCACACGGTGCGTTATATTCGAGGCGTGCAGTAGTTTCATTAAGCGCCTCGTGAAAGTATTTCGAAACGCGGCCATATTAAATTACTCTTTCATTACTTGTCCAATTCGTGGATCTATTAATTAGTCGTTTAAACAGCATCAAGAATTCACGAGCCACGAAGCTTGAGAAGGTCTGTCGCTGTCGGCTGTCGGTTTCGTCGAGGGGCGGGAACGGGGAGGGGAGGGGAGGGTAGAATAACTGCTAGGTGCATAGTGGAACGGCGAAATTAATTAAGCGGTCGAAACATTACCGGGTATAATTGGGCGATAGAGCTCGGAGCTTTGTGGGGCCACGAGATACGGCACTTCTGGTTTGTACGCGCGTGCGATTTTTGGATGGTAGGTTACCAGAGAGTTAGAGGTCTCGATACATACATCCGCGTCGAGCAACGGTAATTCCGAGAAAATAGGCGTTCGGGGATGCCCGCCGATATTGAGATTAATGATTAATGGAGTGGCGTTTGGGGTTCTAGTGTCGTTTAATCGCGGGCAATTCCCGCGCGAGTAGCGAATGGCGCAGTTGCAAAAGCCCGTAGTTCGTCAGACGCGAACTTGATTTTCCAGCCGACGCCCCACAGATACATTTAACGAGATATCGTCGACTGTAACATTAACGCGATGAATATTCCGGCGATATGCGAGATGATATCAATGCTTAATCTCGTATGCTAGGGCGATCGGATATACCGCGGCACGTTTAAAATCCAGTACCCCTTGATGAGAGAGAGAGAAAGAGAGAGAGAGAGAGAGAGAGAGAGAGAGAGAGAGAGAGGGGGGGAGGACTAATTATGTACGTCGCGTAAACTCCAAATTGCCCGCGAAATTTATTCGACATGCCGCCGCCGGTTGATTCATTTTAAAACACTTCGTCAAAGTGCACATACGATTGAAAGTCAATGTGCCGGATACGTATATCGCGTCGGCACAGAGGTATCTTCCTCGCCGATTGGCCATTGACAAATTTAGCGAAACGAGGTCCGCTTTAATCCTGGATTACCTGGCATATCGATCGCCTCATTGATTGAAAGAGAGTGCGGTCACGTGCGGCCAGAAATTACGGACCCTATATTCGATGTAATGAAGTTACAGAGTCACGTGTTGTTAGGGGACGAGATCTCCGTTTCGACGGGGAGAGAGTGCGCCCCGGCTGGTTTTGTTCTCAGGGAGAACCGATCGGCCGCCGATTTTTCGACTCCCCCCCCCGCACTCTGCCAGATGGTAAAATAAATTAACCGGCCGAATTACGGATTGGCAGCCGTCCCGCTCGCGCGCCCAGTCACTTCCGGCTTAATTGCAGCCACCGCCTCCTAAATTTCGATCCCTCATCGCGATTTACTCTTCGGATGGGGAGAGAATGATGTTGGGTATTCGCGCTGAATTTTTATCATTACGTCTTTATTACATCTTAATATCATAGACAGCGATTAAAAGGCACTTTTAACGAGCTTTTAAAGTAAGAAATTTTTGAAATAAGGTAATAATGAAAAGGATTGTTTATAAGAGACTGCAGACTGATTTGTAGTATAGATGTGTGACACACCAAAATATATTTTATTCTTATCAAAATAAAAAGAATCTTTTGTTTCACTATAAAAGTATTTTTGTTTATCATAAAGACATTAGAATAGCATTGTAAAATATTTGTGTTATTTTTCATAAAACAGTGCAATTGCTGGTTCACTGTTTACACGGGAAAAATGATATCTATGAATTGGGAGAATGCAAAGGAAATATAGTATGAAGAAATGAGAATAAATATAATGTAGTTATCAATATTGCAAAGATGTATAGACTTGCATTTAATAACATGATATTTGATTATGGGAGAGTATACTACTCACAACTAATGTGTATACGATTGTGAATTACGAACGACTGTAATAATAGAAGCAAGTGAAGATAGTCCTGTTTATAGCAGGTTCCGTTAAACTAAAACAATATGGAAGGAACATCAACAAGTCAATTCCAGTCCATACGCTCGATACAAACAGCGGCGGATAAATATTGATTTATTGCAAAAGAACGTACATGAAACGTTACAGAAAGAGAGAAAGAGAGAGAGAGAGAGAGAGAGAGAGAGAGAGAGAGAGAGAGAGAGAGAGAGAGAGAGAGAGAGAGAGAGAGAGAGAGAGAGAGAGAGAGAGAGAGAGAGAAAGCCGGATATTACTGTCTGGTTACAATTACTGTATCAATTATCAAGCGTCTGCAGAGAGATGTTTATTACCTTACCGCATTTACTGAACTCTTTCCTTTGCACTATCCGCTGATGAATATTCATTTTCGTTTTTATTTCTTCTGTTTACCAAACAGATCTCATGCATTTCCATGATGAGATCGCTATTTATTTCTCATCGCATTAATTTTATTAATTCTTTTTAAAATGGATTTATTTTTCTCGATAAAACAATTAGCTCTTTGTCGTGGATCGGGATTCAACAAATATCTGTTTTCCATTTGCTAGCAGTAAAAGATACCTTTGACTATATTTGATGTGAAAGAGAAGAGAAAATAAAAGGTTAAAATATATCAGATATCAGAAAAGCATAATATTTGAAGACATTAATGTGTGATACATAAAATATTTCTAATGTCCTGAAAGTTAATAAAAATAAATGAGATTTATCTGACAATAAAAGAAAATAATTTATATGTATAAATCCAATATAGACGATTTATAATTTATTATAATTTGTTTTAAAAATAATTTGTGTTAAAAAATAATATTTTAAATTATTTTGTATATCGTATATCTTGATATATACGTTTATTTTGTATTTTATTACTCATTGTATGGAATTGATTCACGTTGCTTACCAATGTATTATGATTTTGAATATTAATCAGGAAATCAGTATATATATTCTGATAAATGATATATATAACGATAAAGATAATAAAATGTTACCCATTAATAAACAATTGATAGACGGTATCAATAAATATCAGTAGGAAAAACCTTAATGCTAGGCTTCTGGAAATGTCTTAATATGTCTTTTATATCTGAACACTGAAAAAAGAGTTTTGTTGGATTACCTAAAAACTTATTAGATTTAATCAGTAGGTCTATTAAGAAACGGACGAATAAAAAATCTTGTAGAAATTATTAGATTCTAATAAAGCCAAGCAAATGTTCTAGTCATAAGAAATCTCAAGTTCCATTATAACAAACAGAAATGCTGCTTAGTTTCAGTACTCTTACATGCCCCCAATCATATATGTCTCTTGTCGATATAATTAGACCATTTTTCTGCATGTGCAGGGTATGATGCATAATATTGTAAACAATTTTGAAAACTGATACCTAAAGGCAGTTGTAAAAGTTTAACGCTGAAATAATGACAGCAATTTAAAGTTTGATACAGATAGGAATTTTAAGAAGAATAATACTAAATTTGGTGGTCGAACTGGTTAAGACACCCTCACGGAATGGTGGGAGATCCAAGTTCAAACTTTGACTGAGGTATTATTTTTCGCAATAAATTATTTACAGTTTTTCAGGTAAGGGTGGATTTTAAAGATGCTTCTGAGCATCAATATTTAGCTTAATAACTGTGTTTCAAGAGTAACAAAATTGCCGGCGCGCAATTTATACGAGTTAAGAATATTTTAAATTAGAAAAATTAATTAAAATGTTCAGGACCAAGATATATATCCGCTGCAGAACAGTCGATCTTAACTTTACCTATATGTTTAAAATATTTACCGATCGAATAATTAACTTACTATTAAAGAATTTTATTATAAAGAATTTTATATAATACTAAAAAATTTGTATTAATTTATTACCCGTTTTATTGCGCGCTCATATTTAATTCTCAGTGCGGGAAATGATACAGATAGCGATACAGATTTTGCGCAGTTTTATTTGCTTACTCATCGTGATTATTAATGTAATAAATACGTAACTTCTATCTCGCGACTCCACCTTTGTACCGCGCGCGTGTGCAGCGAGGGATAAAATCTGCTGCTGCAAAATCGCATGGAGAAAAAATGATTACCGTCACGTACTCTTGACGGCCTGTAACGCGCGCGCGATTCATGATTTCGTCGATGCTGGTTATTGACAATTAACGTCTCGCGCGATAAATAAATACGAGACCGTCGCGTCGCCGCGCCGTGCACTTTGGCGAGATTTAATTACAAAAATCCAGCCCGATGGATCCCGTGTATCCCCTCCCCACACACACACACACACACGCACATAGACACACCGTCACCGACTCCGTGTGTGTTACGCGCTGTATAACGTCATTGCCGTGGGTAAACGTGCGCGCGCGTCGTGCCGGGAATATTACGGCTATATCACCCGAGAGCGGGCCTCGCTGCTACGGTTATTGCCGGTGCAGGACTAGCAATAACTTACTGCACCTCGATGTAGCGCAATAATTTATCGCTAATATTTTCCGTCGTGGACCACCAGCCCCCATTCTCCGCGCCGCGCTGCTGCGCCGTCCCTCCGCTTTCCGCCTTCTTCGCCGCTTCTCCGCTTTGGGGTCGTCCCTTTTCCTCGGGGACATGATTCACGATTCTGGCGATTCACCGCCAACGTTTTATGGAAGCTCCTATGGAAGATCCGCGGGGGGATCGTTCGTTCGCGTGAGGGAAAGGCTCTCTCGCAAAAGGTACGCCGGACGGTTTTATGATGGCTGATGGGCACGCGTGCAACAATATATATGTATATATGGTATAGGAGGAAAACGAAGACGTCTTCGCGGAATTTGACGGCTGGCGAGTTATGGCGACGAAAGGGAGGGCTTCGTCGATTGACGAAGAACGGGGACGTGCTTTCATCGGATTTGATGACTGTACGGTATCTCGCGGAATCGATGAGCGAGAGCGGGAAGAACGCGAGAGGACGCGGGGAAGGGAGGTGCAACGTCGGAGGGCGCTCCGTGGAATTTGACGAATGGCAAGATGAGACGGATATAATACTTCGTGGCGACAAGACAGCGAGAGAAATATGGCGCGGACGAGGAATACGGCGATGTTTACGGTCGAATCTATATAAGGTTGAAAAAAGATGCCACACTTAAGTCTCTTTTTTCCGGAATAACTTTATTATCTTGCGGAATTAAGCTACGAAAAATTAATCAACTATTCTTGAGTGAGATCTTTATGTATTTATACAAAGAAAATAATTAAAGTCTCGATATTCCAGATTTCTGAAGGAAAAAATTCCAAAACTGGCATCCTCCTCAATGTATATTGAGGAGGAATGATGCCCACCTCTTGGGAAAGGAGATACCATCAGTATTTAAATAATATGTCCGATGCAATAAAAATTGCACGTTTTCCTCATCTACAATAGACGATCCAGTTTACTTATTAAATTACAAATAGAAATTAAGAATTTTCTGTCAGAATCAATGAAAGACAGCAAATAGTTATTGGGATGATTACAGTTATAAGCACAGCATTGCAAATTAGAGAGATTTTATTAATTTAGATTTGGAAAGTATATATAATATTATAATTTTATAAATATGATCTACTATGCATCTGCTGTAAAACATGGCTAATCTTTGATTTATGAAGAAGCTATAATCAAACTGGCATCTTCTTCCGACTTATCTTAAGGAGCTTAAGTGTTAGACGCTCTAGTGATCCAAAAGCGAATTTATTTCAATTTGTCTTTAAATATTTATGAACTTTAAAAATTAGATCCATCTTGAAGCTTGTTGAATTTAAAACATAATGAAAGCTCGCATCTTCGGTCTTTTATATGCATTTCTTCTTTTATATATTATATAAAATGAGAGATGATACATGCTGTGCTTTTAACATCTCCTTGTTTATGTTCCTGGTGGGGCCGCTAAAAATTATTACCTTCAGTGCCAGAAGTGCCACCATGCGTCCTCGGGGACGTTGTATGGAATTTGATGCGAGCGAGGAAGGAGAGGTTTGAGGACGAATTGTTTTCAATGTAAGAGAGGCGATGGAAGGCGCGATGCGGAAAAAGGGCGAACAGTGAAAACCAGAGGGAAGATGTTCCGCGGAATTATATCCGCTTCGGGAGAGGTGATGTTGTAGAATGTAAGGAAGCACGGGAGCGTTTTTGCGGGATTCAAGTGAGTCGCGGGATCGACAATTGCTAGCTGCAATGCTCGGAAAAAGTCGACGCGGGGAGACTAAGTTCCGTTGAATAGCGCGGGCTACACCGACAATATGGATGAAGAGGAATCGGGAGAAAGAGAACGCGAGAGAAAGAGGACGCGACGGGATGGAAAAAGGAAAGAAAGAGAGAGAGCGAGAGAGAGAGAGAGAGAGAGGGAGAGCCAGAGAGAGGAGCGCGCGGAACGAGGGAGAAAGTTTCATCGAACTCGAACGCCGTGGAGAGTCGTAAGAACAGAAGGAACGAAGACATACGATGACAAGAAAAAAAGCATGCGGCGAGCAGGGAAGTTTTATGGAATCTTAGAATCTCGGAGACAAGTTGTAGGAGGAGATGACTACAAGAGAGACACAGGAAAAGAGAGGAAAAGAGAAAGAGAGAAAGAGGAACGTAGGTGGAAAGGATGGAACGAGTCCCGGTGAAACCGCGTGTAACTTGTCCAGTATATTATAAGGTAACTTATGACCGACCGAAACGCGCCGAACGGACAAGTTTTATAAACTCAAAGCCCGGAAGGCAGATTGGAAAAAAGTGTCAAAGTGATGGTATATAAAGAAGGGGGCGCGCACGCTCTCCCTTGTTCGAAATTAAGGTCAAAAAGTTAGAGACTTGTTATTATTATATTTATTATTCGCGCCACTTTACTCGAGAAAACTCATTACTCGAGGAAATTATGATTTATATCCGGCCCCAGTTACTTTCCGAACCTACTTTTAGAGTTATACTCCATTTATTTCTCGATATTAGCTACTCAATGCTTGAGAGGAAATTGAAAGCGCTATTAACGCTTGTCGATGCCGTAAATTAATCTGTATTTATCTGATATTGTCCGAGCATTGTCCGGTTTGACCGGGGGACTCGCGTCGATATCTCTCCAAAATGACATCAGACCGGCGTATATATTCAGCTGACGCCGTACATTTGACGGCGTACGACACGTGTACCTTGCAGCGAGAAATGAAAGGAAGCAAAAAGGAGAAAAAGGGAGAAAAAAATCGGAAAAACGAGAAGGGCAGCCGGCGATGCGGAAGGAAAGGACGGAAAACGTGTCGCTGGAGATGAGGAGAGGACGATAGATCGCCCCCCGATCGTCGCCGTGCGTTCGATCTGCAGCGGCAAAATTTCATAATCTCCGACACGCGCGTGTCGTCTCTGTCAAGCAGGAGAAGGGTAGGGGGGGTTGAAAAGCGAGGCGATCGATGCTGGCGACGATCCTACGTACGTGTTCAGGACAGGGGTAGATCGATGTCGTGCACCTCGCGGAAAGACCCTTCCTTTCGCGTCTGCCGTCGTGGAATCTATCATCCCTCATTTTCGGTGCGGTCGAACTTCCGGCGTTTCAAAGTTGAGCGAGCGGGGTCTCATTCGCGGTGCCATTTTATTTTACTTTACGTTTTTTTTCTCTCTCTCTCTCTCTCCCCTTCGCGGAGTTTTTAATCGAGTTTGAAGCTCACGCGCCGTTAAGGAGTCCTGTTAAGGAACGCGCCTAAATATAGGAAGTTTCTCGAGGGGCGAGAAAGCGCCGGCGGGAAAGAGTAAAAGTGCTCACCCGCGCGAAGGGAGATCGTTCCACTCATGTTAAAAGACTCCGTCCTCGTCAGCTTCTTTCCGAATTGCCCTCGAGTAACACTCGCGCGCGATGATGCTTGATCTTATCCCCAGTATAACTCTTTGACTTCCGGACGCCGGGCGCGATCCTTTTACTTCACCAGAATACCACTATTTTGCGCAATTTTTCCATTTGTTTGACAACAGTTCTGTATAATAATTCAGACTCCAAAACGCTCAATAAAATTATAATGTTATGGGAAAGGAGTATAGCGATATATCATCATTCTCGGTGAAATTTTCCAACACGTTATGAGTCATAAATATGAAGAAATGTATAATAATAAAACATAAAAAAATAATAAAAATCCGGATCTTTGAGTGTATCCTGGTCAAAATAAAAAAATGTATCTCTGGTGGACACAGGGACAATAGCTCTCACTGTCTAGTGTTCTACAGAATACCAGCGCTGTTATCAATAGAGTAACGTTGTTTGTGAATCACCCGTAAAGCGACCGTTGCTAAACACTGGCTATGTGTTCTTCTAAGTTCATCAAACTCGACTGAACTATATTTTTGGAGAGTTTTGCCGAGAATGATCGTGTGCCCGAATAAATATCGCCCCACTCGGCTTATACTCCTTTATAAATTAATTGCCAATTAATAAAAGTATAATAATTTTAGTGGAACTATCAATTAGCGATCGGCTTGAAATATTAATATATTTCGGAATATAATTAAGTTAATTATAAAATAGGACAACAATTTTAGTTCTATTAGAGAAAACTAGATACGTTTCAGAGATATAGAGCTTAATTTTTTTTCCCAGGGCTTCGATTACATTGATTGAGCAGTAACGTGTAATGAGGAAACGGAACTTTATTTCTGCCATTTGATAATCGCCATTTAATGAATATTCCTTGTGCGCTGTCGCTTTTGCTGCGGCTTCTCTGTTCGCGCATTTTTCTCTCGGTCTACGGGGTGTCTCGGTGCTTTGAGAAAAAGAGAAGTTACCGGTAAAGGGGTAAAAGCGCGCGGTAGGAAGGATAAGGTGAGGAGGAGCTGAGGATATTACGTATCCGTTCGTATCTTTCAGCTCGATTTCTTCCGATATTCCTCTGTCTCGTGGAAGCCGCCCGGCCTTTTGAATGGGTATGAAAATTATTACACCCGCAGGGCAGGCGCATTCTTCGTCGGCGATTATTTATCGACACCCGTTAGATAAAGTACTAGTTCTTCGGAGTTCAATGGAAATTTGAATCATTTCGCTAGAAACGTGGCTGACGTAACAACGTGTGCGTATTAAGAGCTAATGTTTCAGGATCAATGTCCTCCTGCGTTTGAAAAAGGAGTTTTTATTTCACATAGAAATCTTACATGTAATCTCTTTTTTGCATATTTAAGAAATTTTAATTTTACAGCAATAAACTCTTGCCTTCTCTCTTTAACAAAAATAACATGATATTTTACCCAAGGATTTTAATTACTAACATATAGTATTATGATAATATATTTTATAATAATAATATACTTTATTACTTTTTGATTTTAGTAAATTATATTACAAAAATATTATATTAATAAACGTAATTATGATTCATCGTTTTGAATTACTCATTACTAATATACTAATTATTTTATAAAATTAATAATTAATTTTTACATTTTGTTAAATGTTTGTTTTTTGGAAATATTTATGTTAATGGGTATTATATTTGAAATTATTCAACATTTAAATTTATTTGTACAAATACGTAAATATATATGTACGTACAAATGTACAGAATAAAATATAAATTGTTACTTTGTGAAGTATACTGTACATTGAAGCTGCTATCGGGTGAATCCCCCTTGACAGGATTTACACTTTAAAGTTTAAAGCTAAACTCGAAGTTGAATTTAGTACCGGAACGCGAATACCTATCTATCAAATTAAAATTTAACTCACTTTCCAATTGGAAATATCAAGCGATTCGATTTAGTGGGATTGTCGTCCGGATTAGCTTCAGATATCTGTCCAGTCAATATATTATAGGAGAGCGATAATTAATCTTTTTTAGCTAAATATTAGAAATATATATGATTATGAGAGAATCTACGGTTTTAGAACATGAAAATAGATAAAAATCTCACCTTTAAAGTAAAATATTAATAAACATTTGTATAAAATATTAATGATAAATTGTTATTATCATTTTTTTAAATGTTTTTTGAATTATCTGAATATTATTTCGAAATTTAGGTACGGAATAGTTGCACTTTTATTTTTAATATTGCCTGTTGCATTAATTACGTAAGTTTATATTACATAATGCAGAAATTTTTAAATTTGGTAAACAATAATGCATGTAATAAATAAGCAATATGCACCGTGCCGATATGCATGAGACTCTTGACTTTGGTGTAAGTTCTTTATTACCTAACCGGATGTTTGCTCAAGTCGGAAGCGATAGTATCCATAACCTCGAAGCAGAACAAAGTGTAAGGGCAAGGCATAAAATTGAGTTAAGTTAGTGTGTAAGTTATGAATATTGGCAAGAGGAATATATACACTGCTCCCTGTTTCTAAATCTTCTTACATTCGATGGCGCACTTAAAAAGTGGCTTATATTTATGAGGCTTCTTTACTGGCATTTGTAAAGCTCTGTTAGCGTACTTATTAGACTTCGGCGGAGTTCCTGACCGGTATGAAAAATTTAAAATATGACGAAAGGCAGGTAACGACGATTTACAACAAATCGTGGCTCTGCCCTTCGCTAATGGAGAGAATCCAGCTTAAAAGTATGGGAACGTGAATAAAAATCCGATAGTATGTAGGAGCGCTGGCGCGTTTCTTGATTACCAGAATGGAAATGGAAATCTGGATTTCCTCGGAATGCCGGTAGAATTAGTAACGATCGTGTCGGCGATAATGTCACCGCGAGATGGAGAGGAATTTTAATATTGCGACTGTCAAATGCCCCGCGAGAATGCACGCTTAATCTATCGTGGCACGCCGAGAACACGGCGATTATTTCAATTTACCTCCCCTTAGAAAGGAATTCGAAGACACTCGTATTACAATTGTAACCGGAATTCGTTCGATCGACCGTAATGCGTCCGCGAAATATTATTAACAGCCGGCGCGAGTGCAAGAGTGAAACGCGAAAACCTCATTTGTCGTTTAAATTCACTCAAACTTCGCTCCGTCGTCGTGAATTTTAATTCGACATTAAAAAGTGTCGAGCTTGAAACCATGAACATTCCTTGAAACTTTTTATCAAGAAATGCTCGACTTCTCGAACTTATCGAAGAATTCGTTATCAAAATTAGAAGTGACACGATTGGGGCACTTTATGTAAGTGTAACAAATAAACTCGATAAAGCGGCTTTTTTTTTTATTAGAGAGTTTCTCGATTTCTGCGAGAAGTTCTCGCTGATCGCCCGTTGTAGAAAGACCGGGGACGCGGACTCCCGTGCCGAAGTTCCGACTTCCGATGTAATTATTTACTGCGGCACACACATTCGGTATAAATAAATTAGTGGGATCGTTTTTGGATGGGCCGTTAAGGCAGTAGCAGCAGCTGAGGCTCCTCTCGCAGTTGCTCGTCGTCGAAAGAGGATTTCCGTGACTTTAAGGGCCGAGACAATGCGCGCGTTAATGTGCCCCAGTTTACGTAAGAATGACTTTTAGGGAAATCGACGGGGCTGCAACGTTCCCGAAATCCCATCTCGCGAACATCCGCTCGGACTGGAGATGGAGACGAACGGTGAAGGATGATATTCGGGTGTAAATGCATACGGGCGCGGCGACGGTGGCGCGAACAAGATTTTCTGCGAGATTAAATGGAAGAGGAATCACCTGCGAAATATGCATCGGGAGGTGCTCGGTATTCGGAGAAAAAAAAAGGAAGATCATTCGGAATTGGCCGTTCCATTTATTCGACGGTAATATTATACCCTCATCCCCGTTATCGCACGCGAGCGTGATCGGTGATGCTGCTTAAAAAAAAAAAAAAAGAAGAAGAAGGACGATCCTATCAAATTTATGCGATTACATTCTACAGCTCGGATTTTCAAACAAATATTTCACGATGAGCCATGACGAGGGGGATATTCTCATTGCATATTCAGCGCTAAATGTTACAATAAACAAATTCCCGGGAGAAATTCCCCTGATAGTTCCCGTGTGTATCGTTCGAGATAAGATAAAAGAAAATCTAGGTAGACAGGTATAATTTAGCGCCGACTGACTGTAAAATAAAGTAAATTCGCTGACACGTATAAATCTTTCCAACGCTGCGCACACGAGCGCGACGACGATAAATATTTCGCCCCTCGCGAGAATCGAAGTGTCGCGTGGAGCGGCAATGCGAGAGTATTCTTCGAGAGTCGGCGCGCATCTTTATTTCCGATCGGCAGACGAAAGGATTATCTGGAAATTGATGGATCACCCGTTAGCGGGCGCATCCGCCGGCTGCAAATAGTCGCTTGTGGCCGCCGGGGAGGTAGGTCGGGGATCGACGGTCGGGTTGGGGTAGCGCCGACGGGACGGGGTATAAGGTGGTGCCTTCAGCCACGAAGAAGCGCAGTGAAGCGAACACGTGATAAGGGCCACCCTCACCCCCCCCTTCTCCGCCGCCGCAGTCTCCCACCAGTTGTTGGAGTGGTGGTATGTAGCCGCAGGGATTGCCGGGGATGGGACCTCGGGGTGCGAGATCGAAGGGGCCAGCCTCAATTTATTCCAATATTTAGAGCGAGAGTCGAAAGAATTAGCCCTGCGGTGGGACCCGGCCTTCCCCAGCCGGCCGAACTTTCCACCCTCTCGTTTCTCTCTTTCCCTCTTTCTCACCTTCCCGCTGGTCCATCGGACTTTCAACGAGTCGTTTATACCACTGCTTTACCCCTTTCGGGGCCGGTGTTCATTGTGAAGTCGTTTGGGGTCGAGGCTCACAACCGGAGGACACCGGACTTCCAACCTTTCCTACCGCGGTTCGATGTTTTCAAAGTCGCCGAGGGAGTTCTGTGAGTCAAATTGCGGAAAGGAGAGCGAGGACGGGCAGAGGCGGAAGATACCTCGTGGATATTTCAGGAGGAAATGTTTCTGATGCTATTTGCCGAAGGATCAGTCCACTCGCGCGTGAGTAGCAATTCTTGGGCTCACGCAGACGTCTGATAGTTCCATGCATCGATCCTCGATGAAGAGAAGGAGAGAGAAAGAGAGAGAGAGATCTTTTTACATTCCGGTTCCGCGTATCGCAAAACAAACGTTTACGTAATGGGATTCTTTCACTTTGCCGTTTCCTTCTCTTTGATATATCTCGGTCAATATCTCCACGAAAGTAGTATATAACGAGAGCAAGAGAGAATTAAATATTTTCACCTGCAGTAGAAGAAGAGCTAAATTATCGAAGGACATTTCTTAAATGTCCTTACATCGGCTTATTTAAATGTCAAACATTTATATTCGCATTATTTTTAATAATATCGAATGTGAGCGGACGCAAACTTATCGTATTCTTCTTGTCGATCGAATTCCATTATCGCGTAATTCGACCCCGAGAATTTGAGCGTGAAATAGTATTCGCCGAAGTTATCATCTCCGTGGAGGAGAGTAACGCGCGCGAGCTCCTCGGCTGATTTATCCCGAGGAACGACCTTTCGGGGCCGGACCTTGAGATATTCTGCCGCAAAACTTTGCGCGTCCGCGAAATTATTACACCCTGCCGCGAGAAGAACGAAGAAACTTACGAGTGGAAAATTCTTCCGTCGTGCAAACTCTTCAGAAGCGGCGACTATAGCTACTAAAACGACACTATACGTCCAGTAATCATCGAACGATTTAGCCGAACGTCGTGAAACGAAAACTTTTGTCACGAAGAAAAGTACAACTATTTGACAAAAAAAAAAGAAACACTTGCATATAATAATAATAATATTATGCGCGCATTCTTATACGTATATTTTGTTTCTTTTCTTGTTTAGTTAGGGACTTAAAAAAATGGTTTTGACTTTAAAGTAAAAACCGAGTAAAAAAACTAGTTCTTTACAAGAAAAAAACTATCAAAAATTTGACAAATTGATTCAACTTTTATTAATATTAACAGTAAAATACTAAAACTTTATTTTTATACTTTTTCTGATTTCTGTGGCGTAAATTTCGGAGTTATTCTATACTGATAGAAAAAAAGTGGCATTTGCGACTATAATTGTATAGTAAAATATTATTGTCAGGAATATGATTTTTATAGTAACTATTAAAATAATATTAATAATAATAACCATATATTTATAGTAATAGCAACTATGAAAAAATTGTATTATAAATTATACAATTTTAAAATATAACATTTTTATTATAACATGATTATTATTACTAATATTATAGTAATTATTACTGTAAAATGATATTCCCGACTAAAATTATTTTACTATGCAATTATGAACATAAATACAACACATTTTTCTATCGGTGTATTTATGGTCATCACAACTGTGACAAATTAAGTAATCATTATATTACATTTTAATCATTTACAGCTTTTTTGCACAAAAATTTTTTGAATGAATTACAAGAACTTATTTCTAAAATAATAATGTAGCATCAAATGGAACAAAAGGAAAACATATATCCGAGTAAAAAATGTTCAGGATCAAAATAAAAAATTGTTTTTTTATTGAGTTTTTTATTTAGAATTTCTAGATTTTTTAAAATTATTTTCGTCTCTAGATTTACACACACGGCCATACTATAATATTTAATACTATATAATATATTCAACATCTAATATGTAACCTTTTTTATTTTTTCTGCAACTGTGCTTATCAATTGCAAATGTGCTTATAACGGTATACAAGAGTGCTTTCCTGATATTAAATTTTCTTTTAATTAACGACAGAAGATTATAAGAAAATAATCTCGTTATTAACACCCAAATATAATTAAAGAGATTGTGAATCGGATAAAGATATCAACGCCCTCTGAACTTCGTCACAGAGGAGATGTTGCACTGCGCTCTGATTCAGCATTCGGGCGATGTTATAACCCCGAGGTTCAAATTTATCGTCAGCCTTGAAGGAATTTCCTCTGAGCTTATTTTGACAAGCTTTCGCCGAGGTTAATTCCATTCGCGTACTTCCATCTCCCCCCTTCTTCTTTCCTCACCTCACCGATTCCACAGAGCTTTTTTGAAAATTGCCTCGATTTTACGCGCGCCCCTGATTGCGTCATCCGTCGTGAAATCCTTTTATGCTCTTCAAATCTTCGCCGGGGGCTTTTGCGCGAGGAAGCTCGCGCTGAAATTTCTTTTCATGGTCACCGTCGTCTCGCAGAGACCGCCCGTCGTTGCCTCGGACCGCTTCGAGGTTTTCCCACGCTATCGTTTAATTCTCTTGGTTCGCCTTTTTCCGCCTAATAAACGCCGTCAGCTTCTTGACAGATCCCCGAGCAGCCAGCTACTGCTGCACCTCGACTTCTTCATCTCCATTCCGCTTTTTAAACTTTCGTAGTTTCCCTCGCGTCTCTCGCGTTCAACGTTTTTCGCCTGCGCTGAACACTCCCCATTTCAAGGTTGATTATACTTTCAGTGGAGCGTTAGACGACGAGGATTCTTCAAATATGCATAGGAGTGCAAGTCCTATCCTATTTCTTCATTCCGGTAAATCCGTTTTCGAACTAGGGCGCAGGTCCACATTGCAGATTGCAATTGAGGCTCGCCGCGGGAATATATCTTGTATCAAGTTTACTAAGTTTAGTGCAAGAAGATAACATCCCACGATAACGATAACACAGGTATATAAAGTTTGACATAAGAACTATACGCTAAATCACGTAGTAAAAGCGTTGCTACCTCGCTACCTGTTTTGTGTGTGTGTGTGCACAATTTTTACTTATTAAGCTGTCGAATTATATAAAATCTACCAAAATTGAAATTAACTTATTGTCGCCAGTAATTAAAACCACGAATAAACAATTTTTTTATTCGACAAACTGGTAATTCTTTATTAAAGTTTTAGCTCACAACGTTTCGACCATGGAATTATATCTTTGGGACTTTTCAAGTGTAAATTACAAATGTATTATTAATCGCGAGACAACAACCATTGACAAGTTTGTGACAGCAAATTCATGAACACATTTTATAAAAGAATGCATATACAAAATGCATATAATATACAATGAATTTGTATGGACTTACGTGTTCATTGCCATTCAAAAACATGAATAAATAATATCTTAGTCAAATCGATTAAATTATTAATTGAAAAGAACCAAATTTCATGGTCGAAACGTTGCGAGTTAAAATTTTAATAAAGAATTGCCAGTTTGTTGACTAAAAAAATGGTTTATTTCTAATATATAAAATTTGTTTAACAAAAAATGCAAGAATGAAAATAATCGATCCCCGCACTTTTGGTTGTTAAATATGATCCCATGTTGTTCTATTATATTACATCATAATTTTTAGAAATTTGTGGTTAAAATTGTAAAAAACTACTCTTATTTAGGCACGTAATTATAATTACGAGATGTGATATGTTGAGGAGAGAAAGAGGAAGAGAGAAGTCTGTAAACGAAATTAAATATATTTAAATTACATATTAATTTAAACATTTTATAAAAGTTCTAAATTTTATTCTCTTTTTTTCTTTAATAAAAAATTATTTAAATATATTAAATATATCAAGTAATTATTTTAAATATGTGTGAATTCTCTCTCTTTTAAAATCCCTTAAAAGGAATTGTGTTGCTTACAGTTAAAATGATATTTATGATTAATGTATTTAAATGTATTTTGATTTGCTTAAGCCATTACAATAGATCCTTTGTTAATCATAAATATTTTAAAGTTCCTAAAATTATATTAAATTTTGATTGCAATAAAACTTCTCCATCAGTTATGATATGCTAAGATCTATTAAAATAGTTTTCTTTTTTATAATTTTTATATCGCAGTGACGTGATAGAACAATTTTGATAAATGGGATCGTATTTGACATTCAGAAAATTACGGGAAAAGATATGATCTCGAAGAAAAAGTTGTCAAACAATGAAATAGAAGAGAAGAAAATATTGAACTACTTATTACGGAAGAGACTTGGAAAAAATACAAAAAAAAATGTTGGAATCTCTCTTGTTTGCTCTAACGATTACATTTAACTAAAGTGCTGTAAATATTTATTTCGTTCATTATTTCGTGAAGTGTGTCTTGCTAGCGGTTGTGGTTATGTAATTTTCAACGCTACCACCATATAATGCGTCGTCAGAAAGTTCACGGTTGAAACCGAGAGAACGATCCGCATGCTAGACGTCGCACTTGTCGCCGACCACTTGGTAACGTTACCTGCGGTTCCCTAGGCAACGCAAATTATAAGTTCTGCCCTTGAGGTAGGCGAACGACTCAATTTGCTTGTTCGACACCGCGCTTGAATCTAATTGGTTTCTCTCACACGTGACCGCGTTCTCGCGTTCTTGCGTTCGAGTGCGTTAATGGCTCGCGGATTTCATTATATTGCCATTCAAGACGCGGTGGAGGAGGGAGGGGGGGACGGGGTGCGGAAACGAGTGCGGAAAATCTCGATATTTCGTAAATTACACGCATAAGTTTGTTAGGAAAGCTTAAGCTCACGCAAAAAATCTCCCGTCGGGAACGAATTCTAAACTTGCTCAAAAAAGGCTTACGTTAAAAGCATAGTTGGCGAGTTTGGCCGAGTATGATCCACTTCGGCTCACGCCACTTTTCGCGGTAATTTAATATAATTTTAAACTGTTTAATTGATCCCGACGATGGAATCTGAAAAATCGAATTAAAGCGCAGGGTCAAATAAATAATCCTTTTTGCCACTGTTCGACGAGCCAGTATAATCACTTTGCTGTAATTGCTCCTCATTCGTTCGTTTCAAAGCCTATTTTAATGCAATCCACGCACTATTGTCGAATTGAATCGCGCTGCAAACATTTTGACGCGTACTTTGACTCTGATATCCGTATCGCGTGTGCCTCCGATTTAATTGGCATCGCGCGATTTAATTTGCGCCCGATTGTCACTATATCGCCCAATCACTTAGTTTACGATGAAGCTTCGATACACTTGAATATTGCGACGAGCGAAATGGAAATCCGCTCACGTAATATCATCTCTGCGCGAAGATCGTAAGCTGGTTCAGCAACTGCACTTTCATATGGTAATATTTGCATTTGAATTAGGAGGAAGCGCCGTTCGCATTAGGTTAATTGCTACTCCACGTCGCAAATAATTACACCACTATCAAAGTGTTAAGTGACCAGCGGTACATACTGATCGTGCAATACTTTCATATGCGAAGAATGAGAATTAATATTCTCTTTATCATTTTGTATTACATTGCAAATTCTTGAATTGTTAAAAGAACACTCTATTTAAACGGAAATCGCGGTTGATCTAATAAATACAGTCTGTCTAATGAGCGCATGATAAGACCGGCAAGAAAATTTAAGAGAAACTCTTATCCTAATAGATCATGGTTGTCAATATTAATACAGTGCAATAGAAAGAGAATTATGAATTACCATTTTGTTTTATTTAAATAATAACTCAGTAAATATTATTTATGTGACACACACAATTCTTGTTGATACAAGTTTCTTACCCATAGAGTTTTACCATTATGTTGTGAGCAGAAGTTCTTTGGATATACATAACAAACAGAATTAATTAACTGAAAGAGGAAAAAAGATTGCGGTTATGGAACCTGTAGGAGGATATGAAACATTATCCCAAATATTCTTAAAATTATTTTTGTTTTAAAAAAATAAAAAGTTGACACTCTTTGGCGGATCTCAGTATCACAAAAATATCAATACCTTCTTCATAGTACACAAAATAAAAAAATAAATGTAAATTTTTGCGACTTTGCGTACTGTAGAAGTACTATAAAATGTAACAAACAATATTAGCTAAGTATTATAAAAATATTGTAAAAAATATTACGTGCGAAGAGATTATGGGACTGATTGTCAGACTCGCGACACTCGCAAGTGGTCCATAACTCTGAACGCAGGCAACATAACTTTACACATCAAATGCAAGCACATATTACGTTAAACATTAAATTCAATTACGTTATTTAAAAGCCATAGTCAAGCCCTTCAAGTTACACTAAAGTTAGAAAATTAATATCCGACATATTTCTCAAAATGAGGTAAAGAATAGACACCTATAAAATTTTCGACTACTTACAATATTGAAATGCAGCTTCTATGACAACAAAACAAATGGTCAGTGGCCATGTTGTAACATCTAAACAGTACGTAAAGAAATAATATCGACGGTTATCCCCAGAACTCAACATAGAATTCCATAAGCTTACATTTAATCTATGACCGCTTTCTCTCCTCTACATTTCGAGAAATGAAATGTCGCTTTAAGAGATCTATGCCAGTATCAGTGAGCTTCTTTTACTGGTAAAAGAAAATTTAGCTATTATAGTGATGCGATAATTGCCTCCATAATTGATGTATTTTTGATCAGATCGGAAAACAATGTCAGCAGCCGACTTCCCATCCGCGACGTTTTGATTTACGCGAATTTGGATTTATTTCCGTAAATCGGCAGGATACACGACGTGCGTTTCCGCCTGTGGAATACCGGCGCGTCAAAATCCACGAATAATAATACATCCGGTTTGTCAGTAAGCCGACAAGGCCCGGTCCGCTTTCGCGCTCTCGGGGTGTTACGCGGAGACTTTTCTCCACGCAATTCCACGCGATCGATCCCTAATCCCCGTCCACGTCGTGTGTGTCCACACACGGGCTTTTCGCTGCCGTGGGAAAATTGGCGGGCGTAACGGGGGGAGTTTTCGCGGCACGAAAGCTCACATTACGTTTATACGGCGACGCAGATATCGCCCTTGCCTGCGTAATTCGTAACGCGAACCTCGCAAGAGACGATGCATATTGCGCGAGTCGTCGTCCCGTAGCCGAGTAGAGAATGTCCACAGACAATGTAATCCTACCCAAGCACGGAGAAAGCGGAGAAGGAATAGAAAGAGAGGATGAGGTGGAAGAAGGAGAACGACGACGTGGAGGAGTAGGAGGCGGAGCCGCGCCGCCAGAGAGTACGGTTAAGTATATTACAGAAATTGCCGCGGGTGACTGGTCCATTTGTAAATGAGATTGAGTCACCGGTTACGGCAGTCCCTCGTCGTCGGAATATGTACTCGCTAACGGAGAGCCGCCCGCGGCTTACGTGAAACCTGAGGCGGGAGTGAGAGCCGCATGTAACCGCCGCCACGAATGAGCTCGCCGTGTAGCGAAGTAAAAATTAGATTTACGTTTAAGATATTGAGAGAAAGGGTGGAGCTGGGGGAGGGGGGGGGGAGAGGAAGAAGGAGAATACGGAACGGATCCCGAATGAGATTTGCTCGCGAGCGCGCCGAGGATATCACCCTCACGCGAACAAACGTGTGTGTTTTGCCGGGGATGATTATTAAACTTTCCATTATCACGGTTTATTAGAGTCCCTCTCGCAAAACACGGAAGGATAAATAGACAGGGTGTACTTTAAACTTGAGCTCAGCGCGCACATTTTGTGTCTCGGGCATTCAAGAGCAGGCTTCTCCCGCGAGCGCTTTGCTTATCGAGCATCAAAGAGACGGATGGATCGGAGCCCCGGATAGCTGCATTTGGCATTGCATTTGCGAGTCACGAACGGACTGCGTGTGTTTGCCTTCTCGACCTCTTCAAGCAGATTTCCCCCGAAGGCGAGCAGGTTTTTTTCCCATTGAAGTTAATAAATCCAAATAATAGGAACGACCCGCGCGCACGGGCACTCGCATTGTGCGCTGATTTCTGCTGTTGTGTGTGAGAAATGCAGTGTATCTCTCTCGGATCATACTGATGGATGGAGTGCAATCTTCCCGGCCGGAGTGTTCTCACAGAAATAAGACCACTTTCCCCGCCGTTATCGTGCGGGTCACGCGACGTCGTTTTCACTTTTTTTTTCTCTCTCTCTCTTTCTCTCCCTTGCCTTTTCATATAAACATCCATTTCTCTGCGTGGTCAACGAGCAGGTTGAAACCAGCCGTTTTCCGCTGCCCTCAGCATCGAGCCGCGAGTTAATTAGCACTCAGGTCTTGCTTCCCACCCACCTTCGCCCCTCGCGCATTTTTATGAGCCGGGTCTGTTTATACGAGTGGTCGTTAACTGGCACGTAAAGCCACCCCGAGTCGCATGGGATTTTTGGCGCGTACCGGAGTTGTAACGAAACCGACCGTAAAAAGAGTAAGATATTACTTGCTTTGCTATGCCAGGCTCGAAGCTGCGCTACGCGTTTTAAATTATTTAGAAAGTAATGGTATGTGAACGTAGCGAAAAGATCTTTCATTAAGGATCGTATGATCCTGACGGGATCCTTGTAGACCTTTAATTTTACACGCGTATACCTATAGCGTTCGCGCTGCAGAGACACGGCTCTATCATATCAAAATTGTAGTGATGCTGCACGCGTCGCACGGATCGCGATCGTCGAGATAATGGGAAATACAAAAAAGGAAAGGGAGAAACAAGGACCGCGCCGGAGAAGAAAGCGATTCTCGCGGAATAATATTTCTTAGGGGTGAGAAGTGTTGCAAGGGTGATAGCCTGATCTGAACGTAACTATACCCCTAGGGAGGCGAGAAATGAAATTCCTTGCTATCTCGGTACGTGGTCAAAAATAAAGTGAGACTCTTTACTCGGTCGGCTACGTGTAATGGGGTGGAAGAGGCGGAGAACTTTCGTGGAATACCGAGCAGAAAACGGGGGGTACTCCAATCTTACCTGTATATGTATAGGCTAATCTAATTCACGAATCTACGGTTATTAGAATTTTTTTAGATGAAGAATAAACCAAATAATACAATGCATTGTTAACATTATTAATATTTCTTATTAATTAATATTTTAAAAGAAATTAATATTGAGTTAAGATTTTTGTAACGGATATTTGAATATTAGAGAATGTTCGATTTTAGAATACAATATTATCGTATTACTGCTGTTTATATCATTTAGGACAAATTACGGAAATATCTTGCCCGCATGTTTAATTTAGACAACCCATAATTTAACGATTTACAATATTTTGTGGATGTTTTTACGAGTTTTACGAAATTATTATTGAATGAAGATTTAAAAAATTAAAGGATATTATTATTGACATTATTTGATATTAGAGAGAATATTCGATCTTTGAAATATAATATTATTGTATATTTCCATTAATATATTAATTATTAACATATTAATTAATAAGAAATATTAATAATGTTAACGATGCATTGTATCGTTTGGTTTATTTTTCATCTAAAAAAAATTATTGCCATTTAAGATAAATTACGAAAATATTTAGTACGTGTATAATTTATGACAACTTTTAATTCAACGATTTAAGATATTTTATAAATGTTTTTAAGAGAAATTATCAAGTGAAAATTTTAAAAAGTACATAAATAATATTATTATTGATATCTTTAATATTAGAGAATATTCGATTGTATTATCATATTGCCATTTGTTTCATTTGAGACAAATTATAATACGAGGTAATATTTAGCTGTGTATAATTCACAACAGTAACTTATAATTTAATGATTCAGTAATTTGATAGTAACTCCGATGCAAACTCCGGCCAATCGCGAAAATCGAGGGGAAATGCATCGACCTTGCAAAGAGTCCGACGACCTCCCTGCTCGCTCATTTAAGGATAGATGAAGTTTCATCGTTGCCGGAGAGCAGGCGAAATTTTTCCGACGTTAAGCACACTCGCAGATATAGCGGAGTGGTCTCGAGGGCTCGAAATGAAAAAAGTTCGTGGCACGTGCTTTCCACGCGCGAAGAAGGAAGCGCGAATAATCCGCATGGGCGATTTGCTAAATCGGATCTTTTCTCGCGCGCGGTGAGATCGATCCATCTTGCTCGCTCGCTCGCTCGCTCCCGACTTTGAGCGGATGTCTCGCAGCCTTGTCCTCGAGGACCTGTACCTGAGACGTGATCGAAAATATAATGGGGTAGTTATATGCAAGTGAGGATATGCGAGGGGTATTTTCCGTCTCGCGACGATAAAAAGAAAAAAAGGAGAAGCCGTTACAAGCGAAATGATCGTTTCACTCGATCGCGCCTAACTCCCTCCTCTCTCTCTCTCTCTCTCTCTCTCTCGCTCTCTCTCCTCTCTCTCTCTCTCTCTCTCTCTCTCTCTCTCTCTCTCTCTCTCTCTCTCTCTCTCTCTCTCTCTCTCTCTCTCTCTCTCTCTCTCTCTCTCTCTCTCTCTCTCTCTCTCTCTATCTCTCTATCTCTCTCATGCTCCTCACACCCCTTCGCACGCCCGATGAAAGGACTGAAACGCATAGCGAGGATCTAGATGGTTTGTAGGTGCAAAACGGGTAACGGTTGCCTGCCGTGGCATTAATGTCGGGATTAGGCCGATGCCGGCGGATGCGATGCGAAACTCCACCCTGAACCGGCAGTCTTGCATTCCAGGATCGAACACCCTGGCGGAACTCATCGGTGCGGAGGGTGGCGCGAACCGCTATCCTCCGCTCTTTCCTTCCCTTCCTCGTTCTCTCGGCACGCGATCCTCGCGGGCGTTCATCCGAGCGCCAGCGCTGGCTTCCAGCCACTCTTTAAACAGTCTAGTGGCAAGCGGAGGCGGGGGAGGAGTGACGGAGAGAGTGTGAGAGTGGGACCGAAGAAGCGGCGGGAGGGAGGGAGTGAAGAGGGAACCCTCTAATGGGATATCGATATATTCATGGAGGCTCATCTCCAGCATTCTCCTTTTCCCACCTCGGGAGAGAGAGAACAGCGAGTATCCCCATCCTCTCTGATGCATGACGGGGTGAGATAGGGTGCCAAGCTAATTGTTTTTGCCCTCCCTCCCTCCCTCCTCTCCCGTAGCTCTCGCCTTCGTCGCCTTTCCACTCTATTTCAAAGATTGTAGATCTCCGTCGTCGTCTTCGTCTCCCTTTTCGACTTTCTGCTTATTTCTGCTCTCTGCCTACTCTTTCTTCTTCCTCGTCTCTTTGTCTTCACCTTTTTCTTCTTCTTCTTCTGTGTCTCCTGCTGCAAAAAGAAGGAGCCGCTGTGTTGTGCCCCTCGAAAGGATCGTCGATGTTCAGCGGATCGTTCAATGCGCTTGCTTCTTCTTACAATTAGTTGGCAATGCAATAAGCGAACTCCGTTGACGACAGTTCGTCTCTTCTCGAGTAATTAATATTCGGGGACACGAAACAGGAGGCAGGCTGCGATTGTTCGTCTGATGATGTTACAGCTTGGACTTTTTGCCGTTATCGCTGTTCACGTTTTGTCGCTGTCGCGTTTTGTGATCTCTCAGTACTTTTAGCGTAACAAATATATATACAACCCGACAACGGCGTGAAATAAGAAATATACTCGAGGTTATTATCTTGGCATTAAATTTTGAATTCAATTTGCACTCAGTAATGAAGTCAATTATGTAGTCTCAAAAAAGATTGATTATATGTTTTTTTCCACATAATAACTATAAAGAAAAAAAGAAGGAAGGAGATAAAAGAGGCAAAAGGATAAAAATTACCATATAATTTGGTATTATTTTTTTTATAAAACTCATGCTATTCGCAAAAATATATGGAGATTTATTGGTGACGGATCATTCACGCTTTCCTGAGATCTCGGGTGCAGAGAAAATGTAGAAAATAGCAAGGAGCGTGTAATACGATGCGACAAATACATCGAATCGAGGCTGAGAAGGGTATCAAGGGATTAAAAGGGAAAATCTCGCGGGCGCCAGCCGAAAGCGCGCAAGTTCGTTGCGCTACGATCCAATTCCCGTCCGATTCGCGGGCATCGGAGGTATTCTACCATGTTGATTGAATCATCCGGTTCACGATTCCTTCCGACATTCTGCTCGGATTGTCGGTAAAGCACTCTTACCGCCCGCGCAATCTCGACGGATTCCTAGGCTCGATCAACACTCGGGGAAACCTCCGCCGAGCGCTTCAAGTTTACGCGTGCCCCTATGCCATACACACCGTGCGCGAAACAAAGCGCCGGGCTGTTGCTACTTGCCATTAGATCGATAACTGATGATTAATAGAACAGTTCTTACTGACAAGAAAAATGTATGTTGGGGGCAGCAGCGCACGAGACGGAAATTATCCAAAGGACGCCGAAACCTCTGTCGATTGAAGAAATATATCGATTCTGTTTGGTGATTAATTACAAGATTTATTTTATTACTTAATAAATAGGAATCGCGAATTATAATTACAATTAAACACCTTTTTTTAAATTGCAAAACTGCGCAAATTTCGCTCATTATCGTAACATGCTTCAACTCAACATTTTTAAAAAAATACAATAGACCTCTAATGAATTGGGATTTTTATTATATAATTTCTCTTTTCCTTGCGTAACACAGTCTGTATATTGAAGAGATAATATATGTTAATACGTATATTAATATGATTTCAAATTATAACTTTAACTAGTTTTTAATTATAACTTTGTACAAAAGCTTTAATCGTTTTAATTCTAAATAGTTTAACAGCTCCAAAAAGTATTTGTTTGAATTTTCGTATATATTATAAATAAGCGGTTTGTAAATACATTTTAACATTTTAAAAACTTTTAAAGACTTTTCTACGTATTATTTTTATTGCTAACTATTGGCGTTTTCGACCGGTGCTGGGTTAACCCGTTTCAGGTTCTTTTCCTCTAGAACTGGCCAATCAGTTATTCCCTTCTTCAGAATAATGATTGTGATTAGCCTTATAACGTCATTAATCGCTCCCGGAGTAGTTAACTAGGCCGGTCGAAAACGCTATATATATAGTAACCTGGCATTGCAGTTATTGTGTACAATAAGTCATCATTTTTATTTTTTATACATTTTAATTGAAATATTTTCAATAAGTTAAAATTTTTGCTTAGTTGTATAAATTAGGTAAGTTCTTATTATGTTTATGATAACTTTTATTACTAAGCCATAATAGCAAAAAACAAAAAATATATTTTATATTGAAAAAACTTAAAATACATATGAAAAGAAGTAGCATCGCTTATTTACTACAATAATTATTTATCACTTCTTAGATATTAAAAAGAATTTTTAATGACATTTTTTAGTTCACTGAGTAGATAATTAATAGTATTTTTTCTTTTATATTTATAATTATTAGTAAACTAAGTCATTATATTAAAATAATATTAAAAAAGTTATATTACAAAAGTTTAATAAATTAAAAATGTATAATTTGGTAAACATTGTTTATTCATTATATTTGCTGCAGCAAATGAACAATGCATATTTACTGATATAGAAATATAGGCTGCAAGAAGAAAAAGATTTTATTTTATGACTCATAATACTATGTGGCTACAGTGGAAAATGTTAATAGCAAAATGTTTATTTTATTTCGAAACAAAACAAAAATTAAAACAGATTTGAAAACCAGATTTTATTGAAACAAGTAACCGATTTGCCGCTGATATAAATCATCGTCGACTTTTCCGCAAAACAAATTATACAAATTCGTGTAATCGTCAAGAACCGCGTTATACGCGAAATCCGTATTTTTCTTTTGAAACCTGATTTTTTCTCGTGTTAGGTATTCTATTGACACAAGCATTAGGCAATAGCAAACGGTGCTGTTATGATTACGCGTACGATTTATTGTCAACAATCGTGTTTCCCAAATACGGCCGATTGTCTTAAAGCCGAGAGAGGGTGCACTGAGGGTACAGTGCTGGCCAGCGGACGTGTGTACACACAAAGTTGCTGTAAATCACAAAGGCTGCGCACGCCGGAAACGGCACGGTTGCGTGGAACGAGAGAGAGAGAGAGAGAGAGAGAGAGAGAACCCGCGGGCTGGGGCCAAACGCGAACAATCTCCCGCGATCAAAACGTAACGATCGCATGAGCGACGCTCCGGCTCTTGCCTCTCCCGCGAGCATTATCGATTGACTTCAGGCGTCGACGTTCGCGTCGCTAATTAGCGGAGAATATACTCGCGAAATTATCGCTGCACCGCGCCTCAAGTGCCGCCGGAAAGAGCTCCTGTGTTCACGGTTGCTGGCCCGGCTCGGCGCGACGACGATGCGGCGCGCGGCGCGGCGCGTAGCTCTACGCGAAGGCAGTTAGCGGCCGGGGAATTGGTAGCCCCCGGCTGTTTAACTCGCCTGTTCATTCTCGCTATAGAATCCGTATCCAGTACGGCCACCACCGGTGTTTGCCCTGTCTCCCTTTCGCTCTCTCTCTCTCTCTCGCTCTCTATTCTGTTAACATAACGCCACACCGATATATTCAGGAGCGGCGCCATCAAACCGCGCGGAGCGGCGCGGCGCGCTCCGGCGTCTCTCTCTCTGCTAAGCCACCGCAGCAGCAGCAGCAGCAGGTAGCACGTTTCGTGGAATTTATGGGACTTTTGAACGGGTCCACTCCATTATTCGCGAGGAGAATTATTCCCGAGACACGACGAATACGCGGTAGAACGAGCACGGTCACTTCCGGCCGCTCCTTCGCGCTCCTTTTCGCCCTTCCCTTCCTGCCTCTCGCTCGAGCTGTTCTCCTTTCCGTTTTACCTCGGCGAGAGCCCGCCGGCACTCTAGGAAAGTATCGCGCTTTCCGAGCTTTCCGGTGACTAATTAGAATAAAGTCGGCGAAAGACAGAGAGAGAGAGAGAGAGAGGTCGCCGCGCCCCCGGGGCGGAATAAGGCGTCTAATCCACCGCAATTTCCCGCGGCGGCGATTCCGGATGATTACGCGCGGAATCGCGCGTGTGCGCGCGCGGGCGGTTTTCAGGAATTACTCTCGTCCCCTGGAAATTGGACGCTTCTTCTCTTTTCTCGCCGCCGAGCGGAGACCGTTGTTATTGTAGCCGTGATAGGGCGGCCTTTATTTGGCGTTTAGTAACTTTGCGTAATGAAGCGAGTTCCAATCTTCTCCGCGCGCGCGCGCGCGCGCGCGGCCGCGACAGAAATATTTCAGCGCGCCCGTTCTCGTCGGCGGAAAGAAAAGCCATTATCTTCCTTGCCGCGCGATACTTTATTTCGTCTCGCAAAGTGTTTTCTCGGCAAATAAAGCCGCGCTTCCCATTGCTTTCGACGCGCAGCGCGCTTTCAGAGAGAAGCACACAGCCTTGGCCTTTCTCGCGTGGACAGAGGGATCGCGGCCCCCACGGCCATACGAAACATTTTCTGTGGAGAGTCCTCTCTGGACCTGTCCTGTCCAATCTTCCACAATACGTGCGTACGCGCGCGCGTGTGTGTGTGTGTGTGTGTCTCGCGAGAAAGAGGAGGCAAAGTAAGGAAAATCGCCGTAGACATCCGGAAGGGATTGCGGATTCGAAGGTCGCCCCATTGCGCGTCGAGTTCAATAAGCTCAAGTCCACCCTTCTTTCGTAAAGCGAAACTTTATAGTTATTTCATCATTCTCCCCCGTTTTCTTTCTCTCTGTCTCTCTCTCTCTCTCTTTCTTTCTCTCTCCTCCTCTCTGTCTTGCCCTCGTGAGATTTCAGGAGCTCGTCTTTATACGCGGAATCCCTCTGTAATCTTTTTGTTTCACGTGGAATCACGTGAGATTTGAAAAGATCCGAGCCGGCGATCCAGATACTCGAGACTCACGGAAGACTTGAAAGCCTTGGGGCGCGAATAAACATCAAAACGGCGAGATTATAAGCGGGCGAGAGGAGAAAATATTCCTTTGAATTTATGATTATGATAAGTGTCCAGGATGAGAGAGAATATCTAGGAAAATATCTAACAGTTATTGCAATTGAACTAATTTTAACAATTATGAATTTGCTACTGCGAAAGCTGTTTCACGTGTATATATTATTTTTTTAATTTATAAAGTTGAAAATTTCTCTTCCGATGTCTCAGGATTTTTTTTTTTTTTTTTTATAAACGAATATAAGTACATTACGAAAGGGAGAGGGACGGATGACGAGCATACCCGAGTTAGTCAACGCTATAAGAGTTATCGATTCGATCAACGCGCCGGTTGACAGAATCATCTTGCGGCGTATCTTCCAACCGCCGGAACCCTATGGGGTATTGTTCACGCTGGCAGAGATTGTCGGTGAGTTCATTTTCGGAAAATAACTTTTTACGAGCGATCTGATAAGTTTTCTTACTCTCTGGACGGCGGCGGGAGAGAGAGATTTTGCGGATACGATAAGTTCTTACTGCCGAGGCAACTCCCTGTTCGCGGGGGTACCAAAGAACGTAGGGTCATTCTTTATCATAAGGGCGAAATGATCCTTCGACATGGACCTAAAAGGAGAGATAGTGCATTGTGTCACGCGATTTCATGCTGTAGTTTAATGCCACGATCATTTTCATCGGTGATGTAACAGTATCGTGATATCGATAGACTAATTATATTAATTAATAATATAAAGGTGACTCATTTGGTAACATTGATGTAAGAATAATGTAACAGTGAAGAGATAAGTTCAAAGTATCTATTTCTACTCACCATGAACTTTTTTCTTAATAGAAATATTTAGCTGACAGAATAAGTTACAAAAAAATTAATTATAAATTATTTATATACTCCCGTGTAAAATTCGCTGCTCGTTAAGTAGCAACACATGTATAAAAATAAATTTCATAATCCAAGCAGACGTTGTTATCGGCAATCCCAATCTCGTGACGTTATTAATATGCATTAGTGAGACTTTGTCTTGTCATTAAGTGAAATCTGTATCGATCTTCCGAAAAGTTTAGTACTTTTAACAAAATACACAACTGCTTCATACTTTGTGGCTGTCTGTGTTACTTATTATAACGTCTGTTCCTTTTTGAAGATAATAAGTGAGTACTGTTATTTCGGATATTCATGATAACGCCATGCGCGTGCGCGTAATATAAATCGCAATAAGACATTTATAAAATATGAAGATATGACGACTAGAGATTTTTCGCGGCTGATATTTTTCTTCATTACGGAGGAAAGGAAGCTCCTTCTCAATTTTCTCTCGGAGACAATCGTGAAAACCGCGCGACACGTAAGATGGAAACAGAGTACATTATTGGAAGACGGGCTAGCCGGGACTTTGTGAAATTTCGCACGAAGTATCCTCTACTTTCTTCCGACAATAATTCTAATTCGCTCGTTATTTACCGTGAAACTTTAGCAACTGCACTTCCAGTAATAACCGCGATTACTCGAAAACTTCGGTGCTTTCTGGTCTCGCTCAGAATCCTTCTTAAGGAGATTCTTCCTAAAAAACATTCTCCGGACTACTCGAGCGCAATGTGACTTTCGTCAAGCGCCAATCTGCGCTAGTAGCGTGTAAGAGTCCATTCTGTATGTACTTTTTCCTTTCGCTCGTCTTTTTCTTTTGTATAATTCAAATTAATATTAAGAAGGACCGAGCACTTTTTAAGTGTTTGCTGGGCGTAAACATACAGTGGAGAAGTTTTAGATTTTAAAGGGATAGAAAGGAAATAAAAACGACATGGGAAATAGCGAGGAAAACTGATTTAAATAGCTGCGCGAGGTTTAATAATTTAATATCAAAATAATTAAACACCGACTGTTCTCTTCCTACCATACCTCTACGGACCGACTGCGTTTATATTGCTCCTGGCATAACAGCGAATCACCTGAAGATATTTCGCTGGAAAGGAAAATGGGAGAGGCGAAGGTCGTGGCAAAGGTTGATTTAAACTACCGACAGGGATCCAGTTGCGTATTCAGATTTCGAGGATTTGTTTTCCATTGCCTGTCAGAATTTAAAAAGCCGTTCGATTCTTTTTTACGAAAGACGTACTATACTTTAAATCGGATATAACGATTCTTCTGCCCAGATAATTTGATTTTTATTTACGATAAAACTTTATCTTGATTACGATGCTTACAATATCCGTCATATATTTAGTTAAAATGTAAAAAAAAAGTCTTTTTGGGCTAAATTCTGAGTAATTGTTAACTTTTTAAGTTATAATATTTAATATTATAATAATCGAGTGCTCTTCCCAAAGAAAAATTCTGATAAAATATACGGATAGATGGTCGCGTTTTATTTTTTTGTGCAACTTCCGATCATCATATATTTAATTAAAACACAAAGAATATCTTTTTGCATTAAATTCTGAGAAAAGTAACTTTCAACCTTTAATTTGTAACATTTATAATAATCGAATGCCAAAGTAAAATTATGGTAAAATATGCAGATAGATGGTTACGCGTTTTACTACATTATAACTTGTTAGTTCGCTTAGCCTAGTTAGCGGATAAAGCGAGTGCTCGCAAATGGATGAATATACGATGCTCCAAATTCGTCAATCGCATTTGCGAAAAGAATGAAGTGTCCCGAAAGGCCGGAATGGTAAAGTTGAATAATCGCAAAGTTTTTCCCTTTAATCTAGCCAATGCGGCCTCTCTTGCCTCTCGGCCTCTTAAAAAACTTTGTGCCCCTTTCAACGGGAGATGCGGAGTGAGTGGTTTCGACTATTTAATAAAATCTTTTGTGGATTGTGTGAGGCTGCTGCGCTACGGATCAAAAACTTGGAATTTCTCCGTGTTGACAATTTTTTGAGAATTGCTTTCTCGTAGTTTTCCATCAGGAACAAACTACTACCTTAAGAGAGATTGAACTGTATACTGAATCTTCTAACAAGAACCTTTCTATTTAAGTGGCTCGCGACTTTTCCAAAGTTTCGCGTATAACGAAGATAAAATTTCGAGATTTATCTCTGAGCTTGTAGGTATAATGCTAAAAATTCAAGGGTTCTTAAATTTTTTTAATTATGCAATTTGTAATTTGGAGACGTAAGTATTATTACTTTTAAATAATATGAATCTGAGACTTGAACAATTATTTGATTAGAAAAAACGTTGTCTTAAGAAATTTATTATGTTATCAAAACAATTAAAATTAAATTATATACATTAGACAATTTTATTACAACCAAAAATATTTTTGCCCGTAGTTGAAATTTGAAAAGAAAGGTTGTTGCGAGGGATGATACATTCGGTGGCAAATTTTTTATTTTCGGAAATCACTTACCGTCGCGATATAGCCGTCAACATCATAATTCCTTATCGGTATGCGGGCTTTCTGTTTGCCAATCGCGTCACGTTTCCCAAGTTTGTCACTGAGAAAGATCGCCGGTATTATAGTGATTGTGACTTGTCATGCAGGTCTTTGACGGAATTGGCGTCACAGTGATACAGTCATTAATTAGGCTATTAATTTTCGGAGAACAAGGATAATAATTGTGCTTTGTAAGATGCTGAAAATCGTTCTGCATTTATAAAATAGATGCATGTTAAAATTTTCTACAGTCGATAAAATATTCATTTTATATTTGCGGACAAAAAGCGATTATCCAATTTTAATGCCTCATATTAAACGTTTGCGATTAAACAGCATTCGATTATTATTCGTGATTGGTGATTTGTATTCGCGAAAGTGTAGGAGCACACTGGCTGAACGAAAATATGAGACGCGATATTAATTCTGAGCAATTACCTCTCACTTTTCGTGACCAATGAAAATCTGATTTAATCCGGTTTTCATCATGTAAATACGTATTACTTGCGCATTACGCACGAGCAAATTGCTCCATTTTATCGTGAATAAAATCTTCATTTTTTCAGCTATGCATTGTGTGTGCTACATTTATCATACGACGAATCAGTTTTGACGATAATATAATATAATTTGTAATCGGTTGTACGTGTACACATAAAAACATCAATTCTGTTGCTAAGAAAATTACGCAATTAATTTTTTTCTTATTGACGATAATTAACGGTTATATTTAATAAAGAGTATTTTCTTGATAAGTGTCTTAAAATATATATTTGTTACAAATTTGAGAAAAATATATTATTATGTATTCAAAAAGAGAATTTATAATTCTTTGAAGAATATTATAATGTCGAGAAAAAAAGTCAGAATAATAAGCAAATTAAATTTTTGTATTCATGATTGATGAATTAAATTCATTGGGATTCAAAATATATTTTAGATAAATTTGATGCTTATGATAAACTTGTAACAGATTTGCGGATATATTACGAAATATGAATATTTATTAAATATATGAAATAAGTAATTTTTATATTTAATTCAAATAATAGATGATATGTACTTTTTCTGTGTGTATGTACACGGAAGTTTACTTGAAATAAATATTACTTATTTAATTTCTTGTAATTTTACTTTATGAATGAATTTTAAGACTACTATCAAGAAATCTTTTTTTAAAATAACTGTTACTTAAAAAGAAAACCGAAAAAAAAGTAAATTTCTTTTTGTACGGGAATATGATATTTTTCTACGTGTGTGTGTTTTATGCAATCTTAAAATTATATGAATTATTAATCTGTATTATCTCATCTCTCTTTTATCTTTTAATCACTTTATTACGTGTATATTATATTATACATATTGTATAGATCACAAATGAGAGAAATGTATTGTTGCGATCTGTCTGTAACTCTCTTTGGAAATTCGCGATATTGGCCCGCAATCTCGTCGATCCTCTCTTTTCGACATGGAAAGAGATAGAGAGAGAGAGATGTGGAGGGCATATCTATCTCTCTAGTCAAAGCGTATTCGAGTGACGCGCGAATCACCTGGAAGATCGTTGGCGTAGTGTTGTTCCTGTCGCCGGTTGATGCTGCTGTTGGGCGAATGGTATAACGCCGGCACGTCACGTCGCCGGATTCTGGGTTCTATTGATTTCGTATCAGTTCCTGGCATCTCTTGCGGGATATGTACATACATACAACTGCGCGCGAGTTTGAACGTAGGTACTCACAGCCGCACGCACGCCCGCACGCATCGCCTGAAGTGTGCAGCTATCATACGTGCTCGTATGAAAGCACATATGATAACTACACACATGCATATATACATATATACATTCTCCCCCTCCCCCCCCCTCTCTCTCTCTCTCTCTCTCTAATTCTCTGTTAGAGAAGAGGTGATAAAGCAAAGTGGAGGAGTAATGGCGAGAGGGTAATGGGCGAGTCCCTAGCTTCGAGCGTCCTAAAGCCTCTCCAACGTCGCGCCGTCTACAATTCAGTTGTGAGTTGGATGCTTGACTATTGTGTTCGGGCTGTCTTATGTAGGTCGCCTCGGATCAATCATATATCTCTTCCCTCCTTCTCCTCCGCGAACTATTAAATTATGAAGATGTCACATTGGAAATGACGAATACGTCGAGATGCTCAAATAGACAGTTAATAATTTTTAGATAGTTGAAAAAAGGAACATTATTTTAATGATTTATGCGTAGGTAAAAAACGATAAAATAAAAATCGCTTAGCACAATACAATAGTCCAACTACATAATGTTCTTTCTAACAAGAGTTTATCTAATTCAAGTCTTAAATAAATAAAATTTAATTTATACAAACAACATGCAGGAGAGGCGTTTAATTTCCATGGAAAAAATCGATCTTGTAGATTATTACGTTAAAAAAATATCGGGATAAAGGTGGTATCTCTCGCGAGAAGGAAGATAGTGGAAAAGAAATGCGGAGAGGCGTGGGTTCGTGAAAGCCTTCTCATGTGGCGAGGCTAAATTGAGGATTTCGTCGAAGGCGCTCGTAATCAGTAAGCAGGCATGGAGTCGTAAGATAGACTTACCTGAGCCGACGGAAAATGTCATTATCAGGCTCGGTGTCTCGTGAAACCGATTCGAATCGGCGCTCGTTACGCCGCCCCCTGAGACGGGGGACGAACGGATACTCGACCCCGTTGAAAGGATCTCGAGGGTGTCCTTTCAGACCAGCGATCCTTAATTAATCTGGAAATCGAATCAAGGAGAGGAAGAGGAGAGTCACAGAGTCGGCGTGCCGATAGATCGGGGGGTGGGAGGGGTGAGGGTGAGATCCGTTTGGTGAATCTGAGACGGTTTATGTGACCATCCTACCCTTTCGATGGTTTCTTCGAGAAAGAAACCGTTCCTCTTGCTAATTTCTCCGCTTATTGTTTACCCCGTTTATCCCTGTCGGTTGCTCTTTGACGTCTTAAGCTGCTCGCCGGTCTTTTGTTACATCACGCATATAATGTTGCATATTTAGTCGTGCCGGCTCTGCTATTCTCGTGCTGATAAAGGATGCCATCAAACCGCGTTGCTCCCGCCGCATGCATCGATCTTATCTTATGTTTCAGTATACGACGAAGATTGCAGTCAGTTTGCATAAGCGATACATAACTGACATTCGATGAAAAATCGCCACGTGTTACACTAAGGAGGGGGACGTTCTGGTTCGCGAGAAATGTACTGCCAATCACGTTTGATTAAATCATTGTTTTTATTACTGCAATCGGTTCGACGATAACGACGACACTTTGGATCATGTAAAATTGCAGAACAAAAGCGCCGAAGTGAGCGTCCTTACTGCACACACACACACACACACACTCTTTCTTTCGCGCATGCCTCGCCGAGGAAGATCGGATGTGGAGAATATAGTCGAATTAACCACATACTTACACTACGTAACCAACGTCGAGCCGTACTTAGGATTTACGACCCGTACATACACTTATCTTCCTTAAAACTATATATATTTTTCTCTGGTCTGACGAATAATAGATATATCTCTCGGACGCGACGTTCCAGCCGCGTTACTCTCACATCCCGGAACAATCGTCCGCGGAATCCCGATATATCTCACGTTACTTTCATCGTGTTCCCCATCATCCCCCCGCAGCCCTTCCGTCCGGTTAATTATACATGACAATTTGTAATGCTAATTCACAATTATACACTATGTACAATCGCCGTGCGCCCGCCGTACCGACCTACTTTACCGTGTAGAGTTGTATTGCTACCTCCGACTTACATATACGATATACGGGGTGTCCTAAACACTGTGTACACATGCGAGCGAAACGTGTGTTGTATGGAATTTGCGCGAAAAATTTGGGACACGCTGCACTGTGTACCCAGCAGACACCAACTCAAAGTTATATAACCGTTAGTTATAATTTCCCACTGTTACGTATAACAGTTATACCGTTGGGTAAGAAATCACAATTAACAATTATATAATTTTTAGTTGGTGTCTGCACGGTACGTGCGTGTATCCTTTACTCGATTGACACGTAGAGAAAGACCGATGACGACACGCCGTACGTTTTTCCTGCTCGCGAGAACAGGCGACGGTGACTAATAGCACGTGTTTTAGAGAGATATCGGCGTCCTCGATCGAACTAGAGCGCATCGGCCAGACATTAAACGCGCAGGAGTCTTCGGAGACTGTCGCAGCTAATCACATGAATCACGGTCACGGTCCAACAAGTCAGAACCGGGAAGAGCTCGACGTTCGATCTCGAGCCCGACTTGGATGGTTCTTGGTCCAAAACGAGACGTTGGTTGCTGGCGGCGAGAGTGGCAATCTCGATGGTTTTGAGCGGCTGATCGTTGGCGATCCCTGGTAATGTCGACTGGCAGATCAGTGTCAGGCTGCCGCCGGAAAAATGATGTCGTTCCAGGCGCAATGTTAGGCCCAGTCGCGTCGTGGAGATCAGTCTCCCCTCGATGTTGCCGCCGCCCCGCAGGTCTTTGGTTAAGGCTCTGTTCACCTGTTAAGAATCCAGCCACGAAGCTTGAAGGGGTTTAAAAGGGTTGTAGTTTGCCGAGTGCATATTTTAAAAAACTTTGGGATTTACGCGACAGAAGCGCGCGTCACCGACATGTTCCAATATCGAAAATTGAAAAAGATTGCACAGAGAGATGTAATTTCGATCCTCGACCGTGAATTTAATCGCGAAAGAAATTATAGTAGTTCTAAAGTGTCTGTTACATTCCGTTCTGTTCACTTTTGTCTACATTACGATTTTTATTGCACAAACAGCATATTTTTGTCAGCGTTTACCTATTATTAAGACTCACAGCCACACAGAGTTTGAAGAGTTTAAAACTGTAATTTGCCAAGTTGATATTTTGAATAACTTTAGAATTTGCGCAATAGCCGCGTGTTGTACCGGGATATCTGATGTGAAAAATTGAAAAAGATTGCAAAGGGAGATTTAATTTCAGCCCTCGACTGTGAATTTAATCGTGTTTCCTGAAAAAAACGATAATAGCGTCCAAAAGTCGCCTGTCATATCATATTTGACTGAGTTACGAGGTTTTTTTTTTTTTTATTGCACGAACAGCATATTTTTATCAGCGTCGCAATCAGCATTGCGTTTATTCCCGAGGAATTAATTTGTGGCTCGTAGCTTTGTATTTATTGAGACTTGAACCGTGCGGGCCGGTCGGCGGGAGAAATAAAAATGCCCACGCGAACTGGCCTCGCTTGACAAATTGTCGTTGAATAAACCGAGCAGTGCCTCCCCGCGAATGACGTGCGCAGCGTAGCATTGAATAATGGGAGTTATGTGGTTCCTAGTTCGCCATGCCCGCTTAACAGCCCGCGGAAGCGAGCTTTGGATTACGTTGCGCGATTAATTACGAAATTTTCGCTCGTTTCGTGTGTCTGCCGGCGCTGCAGGGATGCATTAAAGTAGCTAGTTAATAATTCGGGGATGAGGATTCCTTTACGCGCGCGCACGCGGGCGCTACAGTTCTACATATAAAACTATATCAACAAGTCTTTTAAGTTGTGGAGTCGAAGAACCGAGTCTAATGCCGGAAGCTAAAAATCTGTTCGACTGATAATTGTTTTAGTTAAATAAAAAAAAAAAACTAGTCTTTGTCCAATACAAATTCCCGGAACGAGAGGGAACTTTTAATCCTGCTGTTCTGATCAAGTTTATTCGATCCAAAATGTGTTAATTTCGTTACTATATTTAATTAAAGAAGCTTTTCTTCTCTGGCAATGGATGAGTTTGGCCGTTAATGTAATTTTTTTTCAATGAAGATTTTCGTTAATTTCTTAAAGCTGTTTTTATCATATTGACGATGTTATCATATAGTAAATTATCATAATACATAATAAAGTATCATATAGTAAAGTTTGAGCGGAACAGCAGAGTTAAAAACCGTTATGCCTCGTATACGACGTGTAGAATCTCGGAAGTTCATCCGATCGTTTTTACGAACTTACATGATCTCTCGAAACTGACGTAACCCTCGCCCTTGCTCATCACCGACTCACCTCTTTATCGTTCAAGATGAACGTTAAAACTGCCGGGGGGTAACTCAACCCCGACGTGCACTCCGCTTGGAGGATGTCGCTGATTTTGTAAGAAGGTCGCATCCCCTCGAGTACCGGAGGACTTTTAGGAGGCACCGCCACGCTCATGTTCGCCTCTCTGTAATCTGTCTCAAAACTCGGCGCTTCGGATGACACCTCGCACCCGTAAGATCCAGCCAAGTCGACTTTACCTGCGATATCGAGTTAAAGAAAAAGAAGAGGTTAAATACAAACTTAAAAACAACGAAAAACACACTTATTTTTGTTTATGAACAGGCTAAGGTGCAATTTTGAACGATATAAGATTTTCGAAGTTTATAAAGTTTATTAATTCTGATCTTATTGTATGATGCCAATTATTTGCTTATCAGTCTCACTGCATAAGAATTGTGCGAAAAGCTTTTTTTTTTGTGATCAGAAAAATATCTTCTTTTTATTTAAAAGCGCAATTTCGAGCATGTAATGTTCAGATACAAATCTGAACACAGTACAATATCGAACAGTCTACGTATGGAAAGAACGATTTTGCTGTCTAAAGCAAATGGCACACGATACGATTTTTCGTGCTGGCTTTGCTGATAGATTTGTTGCGCACTGCTTTGTGGACTGCGCTGTGTATTGCTGAAAGAAGTGCTGCTAGTCATGGTTTCACACGTATATAAATTGTCTTGCGAGTTGACTTGATATTTCCTAGAAATTTCACATTTCCAATCGTAGGACCATCACACATATTACATTGGCGTAGTACCTTACACTATTATACGTTACACATAGCCACAAATAATAACGCAAGTAATGCACAAAAAGGATGTGGAGTAAGAAATATTAAGTGTCCCTTTTTGTTATTTACGTTACATTTTACGGTTGGCTGTGTTATGCAGGGTTGGAAAGTTACTTTTTAAAAGTGAATAGTTACAGTTACAGTTTTTTTTTATTGAAAAAGTAACTAGTTACAATTACAAGTTACCGATTTAAAAAAATAATTTGTTATAGTTACTAAAAAAATAATGAGTCGTTACTTTTCAGTTATTTTTTTCTTAAATAATTGTACATTATTTTAAATATAATAAATAAGAATCTTACATTTTTTGCTTTACTAACTATTATATATTATATGCTTAATTATGTGCTTTAATGAATTATTTTATGTATACTAAATGTATACTAAATGAGAACTTTATGAAGATAAAAGACTAAATCATATCCCAGATAGCACAGAGAGTTCAAAAAGAATTCAATTGTATGTCACTAGTTATGAATTTTTTTTGAGATGAAAAAAATAATTATTTTTATAAAATTTTTATATCTGGGATGTTACTGTTATCAGAATATAATGAAATATAATGCTACATCAGCTGTCATACATTGATTCATATATTCTCTTTGTTACAAAATGTTTTAATGAAAATTTTTATTAATTTTATAGAATTTGATATTCAAATATATCACAATTAAGATGACCTCTTTGTGGCGTCATTATATCCAATGCTAAACATATGTTCCACAAATGTAGAACTCGGTATACCTGTGTTATATTTAATAAAAAAATTTTTAATTGTAGTGTAATTATTTAGTATATTAATATTGCAATTATTCAATTTTAAGAATCGATACAATTCTTCTTGTGTAGACTCAATTTTTTTCGGTTGTTGATTAAAAATTTTAGCACAAAAAAAGTAACTATATTAAAGTATAATTATCAAAATAGTGTGTGTGTATTATTAGTTACCAAAAAATGTAATTATAACTGTAATTTCGTTACGAGTAACTCGTTACTTTCCAACCCTGGTGTTATGTACAGTGATGTGACACGCTATGTATATGCGATGGCTCTTAATTCTAAAGAGGAGTTAATATTTGCCTTCATAGCTTCCATTTCTTTTCTAAATTTATTTTTGATTTCTTATTATATTACGTATGTTTTAAAGTATTATTTTCTCCTTAAATACGATCGCATCAACAATATTTTCTTTTTTATATTTATGTGTTAACTTATTCAAATTGTTATCTTCTAATTACACTAGAATTTAAATGTTTGATTGTATTTTGTGTTCCAAAAATAAAAATAAATGTTTAAAGTTCAAAATTGCATCTTTACTCTATGACGATGATGAAATACAAGTCTTCTGAGGATCAAATTATTGTTTTCGAATCTTTGTTTAAGCAGAGATGATTGAAAACTTTGAAAAAAATCAATTTTTGTTTTTTACATTTTCTTAAAGTATTACGTGTCCCGTTCTTAAAGTATTACCCTTCATCTGTACCCTGACCCTAAAAGGGAACAAGTAAAATTTTTTACTTGTGTAACCTTAAAATTAGTAAATAGGCGGAGCTTGGCTCCCCTTTAATAAATGACCAAAATAACTATTAAAATTTAAAATGTAGTCACTCAAGAGTAATTAAAAATTTTTTCAGATAGACTTTTTGCATGTATTTAACATTTAAAAAAAGGGACAAGACAAAAAGTGTACAGACCGTGTTAGTGAAAATAAGTGTACAGACAAAGGGTTAAATAACACTATTGCAAAATTTCAAACTGATATTTCAGGATTTGCTATGGCACGCAATATAGGATTTATACCGTTGGATAAAGTTTTAAAATAAAAATTTTTTTTCCTATAAATTCCTATCGCAATAGGAGGCATTGTTTGTAGTTTGTTTCTACGGTTTATTATTAACCATTTGAAGAGTGTTTTGGTTTTAATGTTAGCTAAAAGTTATTAAAGTTAAAAAATTGGTGTGGTTCTAAGGATTATTATGTTTTTCTAATTAACGACAGTGACGAATACTCAAATTTTAGATCCAAATAGATTTTTGCGATAAAAAATTGTTATTAGTATATGTAAAAAATTTTATTTAATTCATATTACTATTTTCTCATCTACTATTTTCTCAAGAGCAAAAATTTAATTTTGATATCAGTATGAAAATTATGCTTAAATTTTATAAAGATACTCTAATATAATAATAGGATGATATATAAAATTTAGAAAATTTTGAAATACTTTGAGATGTGACACATACATCCTTATGTAAGTTTTATTTAAATCCAAAAAATACTCTTTTCAAATATCTTTCAACGCGTTTTTCTCGAAATAATATTTTCATAATTGGTTGGTCATAATATTTCAAAAAATATTTGATTAATTTTGTTAAAAATATTACAGCATTTTCTTTATAATTTAATCTTGTTCTCCACTAAAAAAAAATTATGTTGTATTAGTTGAAAATCTGATAGATTCAATCAATCTGTTCAAAAACAGACGAATAAAAAATCTTGTAGGCTTTACCGGATTATAGTAAAATCTATTGAACGTTTTAGTTATAAAAAATTCGAGTCCTATTAATATCCAGACATTTTGTTTGGATTTATCAAAATGCATTTAATCATATATGTTTTGTTGATATAATTAAATCATTTTTTTCTCAATATAAAGTTTTTTAAATAAAAATGTTTCAGCTCTTTCTATTTCCCTTTAAATTAATGAACCTTCTATGTTAACTCTAATTTTTTTAATAATTTAAATCTCCAAATTGTAATCTTAAAAAAAAAGATTAAAGTTGTACACTTCAGATTAATATTTTATGCATAAGAAAAATATAACGGTGATCTTGTTTTCTAATTTTCGCTTGTAAATCGATGCCGCGCTCACCTTTGCGGGTGTTCGGGCCCAGAAGTGTCACGTGCTGGTGGTCACTTTGGTTAAGGTCGATATACAATCCGCTGATATTCTGAGGTCGCTTAGGCGTCGGTGACCCTGGCATGAATCTGAAGAACTCCTGGCCATCTTTGTTCCATGTCACCGAATATAAATCCTTGCCACCGAGATCATATTCGCACTTGAGTAATACTCTTTCCCACCTTGGATCGGCAATACTGGGTACTTCCAGTTTTCGTATCTCCAATCCGACACCTGTGCAAAAGAGAAAAACGAATAACAATTTTGTTATTCTGTTTAAATATGTACTATTATAAAATATAACATAAATAATTTTTTCTCAATATATTATAATATATTATGCACTGTTATAATATAATTTTTTTTAAGTAATGTTAAATTAATTTACGCTACAAGGTTCTGTAAAATAAACGTTTTTATAATTAAATGTAAATCTTGCTAATAGGATTTAAAAAATAGATTAATATTGAAGTAAAGTATTGGTAATAAAATTTTCTGATTTATTTCACAGTATTTTTTCACGCTGAAATAAATCATAAAATTTAACTTACTCGTATTATACGATGGTATAATAAAATACAATAATCAAATTAGTTGATGATTATTGAAATTCAACTTCATGTTGAATTTTCGAAAAGTCTCGGCAAATATAGTTTTAGTAAAAAATTTCGATTGTCCAATGAAAATCTCAACGGAAAATGGCTCCGCGATAGTTGACATGCGCGCATTAATTTATTTAGCGTGCATCCGCAAAGCGATGAGGACAAATACAATGGTAATTAAAAATACTCGATCAACCGAGCAATTGAGTGCTCCAAAGCGACCTGAAATTTAAAGTGGTCGCGAGAGAGCCAATTATTATTACGTGCAAATCTCTTCAAAGTGCAAACAAAAAATTCATCCGCATTCATTCTATCGTCGATAATGTGTTACAAGTTTACAAAGATTGCGTGGAAATTTTGGGCATTTAAAATAATGCACAAGTATTAATAACATCATCATTCTACATAATCGAAACTGTAATAACAAAAAGTGTAGTAAACGCTATTTCCCTAGAGAAATTAACGCAAATGTATTTTTATTGTGTTCCATTTCAAATGAGGTTAATTGAGATTATTTTTGCAAAATTGCACTTTTTCTACAGTTTTATTAATACGGTTGATACTTGCAGCACGTTTGATGTCAAACCCGCGATTATTTCAAACTACCTACTCCGTTACATTTAATTATTTATATGAGTGCTGTTATATTTACGTTAAGTGAAAACTCACTCGCAAAGAAATAGATATATCCATGTCCGAAGTTATTTTCTCCTGTGACCTTTTTCAAGATTCATCACCAAGCTATCCGCTATATCGTGGCATTATTCCGTTATGAATTGTTAGTACACGTATATTATTTAGTGTTTGCGTTATGTGTGCATTGATATTATATTTATTTTTATTTTTGGATACTGTCTCCGAAACTCCCCCTCCCCCCTCTCTCTCTCTCTCTCTCTTTTTACAGGACAGTTTTGCTATTCCGTATTATGGAATACAGCATAAAGTAAAATATAGGAAGTTTTTTTTTCGTTTTAAGTTTGTACCGGTTTATTTAGAGACAACGATAGCTGTCACAATGACGCTAGCAAAATATCGAAGAACGATTAGAAGTGTAAAATCGGTGGACAGTTATTTTCTTTCTTCTCACGTGCGCCAACACGCATAGTGACGATAGCACAGTAGTTACACGGTCACATAACATTTATCGATTTATTTTGAATATCCTATTTTGATAACACTCTGTTTTACGGCACATCAGTGTTTTACATCGCTTCAAAACGCACCGTTGCGTATTTTTTTGTCAAACAAGCCGGACCACAAAAACCAAAATACGTCGAATCGAAAATTTTGTATCGAGCAATATGTTCTACATTCGTGGATATCTTGTGGCACATCCAATCGTTATAGCTACTCTCTAGTAGTTACTAATTTACGTTGAGGGTCGCGTTTCTCCACGGGTGTATGTAGAGTTGCGATTGTTTTTCCTTTCAATCGGGAAAAAGAGAGAGAGTTCCAGTCTGGTTAACAAGTGGTTTCGCGACGGCCTGACCGTTCGCTTTGCGGAACAATAACGAATCTTTTTAAATAATTCATCGGCTTTTCAGGGAGGAGGAGGGAGGTTTTGTGTTGCGGGTAAGCACTAGTTAGCCGGAGAACACAATGGAGCCACGCGGAACCCCTTTGACTCTGTCCTGTTAGCTCGCAGGACAGGGCACGTAGGGAACCGATCAGGCCACACGGGCACGGCTGGTTTCGGTGTACAAACTCCAGAGCGAGACCGCGCGGCTCCCTGCTTCTTTCTTTCCGCGCGTGCCACTGATACGAAGTGCTCGCCTCGCATTGAGTAAAGTACATTTTACGGTATCGGGATACGAATGCTCCCGACGTGCTTTACATTCCGAGCACTAAGAAGTACGTAAGTATTGAACAGTACATCGTGTACGCAAAATTGCGAGTATATGAATGGCAAACAAGTAAACTGGCACGACACGATTGATTTTAGGGCATAAACATCGGCTTAACCGCGTTATTGTTTGTAGGAGATAAATCGTCGTATATATAATCGTTAGTATATAATAATCGTTTATATATTTATTAAAACTAAATTTGCCACATATAAATTGAAACGATCATCATTTAATGCGATCGTTAATTTTAAAATTGTCTGTGTGTTACAGATATATAGGACTGTGGCCTGAAATGAGACAATCGACTGCTGATCCAGCGTTGGCTCATTCGGATTTGTTGGCTGACTCGCGTGTTCCGAAGGTACGGTATCATGGCGCACAATCAAGCGATCCGCAGTCCTTTCCCCGAGCTCCTCCTGTTTGCGAGCACGCTGCGCGCCGTCTTCTCTCTCGCAAGCCAATTAAACCGGCAATTAGTTTAATAATTAGCGACTCAATTAATATGCCACGCGACAGGACGGACAGACGGACGGACGGACGGAATCTCCTCAAGACAATGGGGCGAGCGAGCCTACTTCGGGGTCGATGTACCGCCGAGGGCCGTCGACTTGTACCCTGATTAAAGACTCCCACGCGTATCAGGGAATCCCGAAGGATTAGAGCGGGATTCCTTTGAAGTTCGAGGATTGATTCGTCGCGTCGCGAGTTCGAATGCGACCAGGACACGGGGCTTCCTTATTCACCGTGCCGCTGATCAAATGCAAAGCCGATACTTTGAATTTTATTCTACGCTGTATCCGGCAAGGGTCTGATTTTCTCTAACTCCTTTTCTCTCTTTCCTCCTTTCGCAGTGATTTTATTGCGCGTTGATTGGTCAGGATGAATGATTTCATCGCTGTAATAATTTTTATTCAATTTTTTAGGCATTATTAGACTTTGATAAACAGCAGAATGAGAGGTTTATAATGCTTCATAATTTTACATATATTTTGTTTCGAGATTGGTATCAGGTATTTACGGAATTAATTAAATATATTTTTAAATATATTTCTTAAATAAATGTATTTTTATTGAAAATTAATTTTTAGTAGAGATAAACACAAATTTTCGTGTTACAGCCAAGTACGTAATTTTATATATATGCATATACAATATATATATTTTTATATTGTGTAAATAAATTTTGTGAAAATCGCGTTTTATTCCATTTCTCATATTTATCGTTTTATCAATACACTGTGATTTTCCAAATATTGCATGGGAAAACTAAAGGTGATACATACACACACGTACACACATTAGTGATTTATTATAAATAATTTATGATTCGGAATGCCATTTATTTTCCGTCTGATATTATTTCTCGGTATGCGCGCCTTCTCGCCCGCAGCTGTGCGAGCTTACAATTCAGGCTTACGGGCGCAACAGCTTTCGATGCATCGAACGCGGCCAAGTTTTCCTTATTCATTGCACGGTTGATCAAATGCAAAGCCGATACCTCGAGTTTCATTCCATTCCGCGCGTTTTACACCGGAGGCGAATAAAAAGTTTCGACGATTCATCGTCTCTCTCTCGCGTTTCTTCGCTCTTCGAGTGAGTATAACGGTGGAAATTATATCTGTCCTTTATATCTTAGCATAGCTCATTGACAGCGTTGTGCAAACTTTTCATAAAGAATACATTTTGAAGAATAATAGCCAGAGGAATGATAGAAATGTATTCAGCATTGTAAATTGATATATAAAAGAAAGAAGTAAGGTACGTTGTGTTTTACGCTCCCCGTATCTCTGTATATAACCACCGATTGATATAGTTATAAGTATAGCATTGAAATCAGACTGTTTATTGTCTTTTAGTGAATAATACGCTGATTTCGATTTAAAGAGATTAAAAATATATATCATAAACATATACATTTAATTTTCTCTCTCTCTCTCTCTCTCTCTCTCTCTCTCTCTCTCTCTTGTTTTTTTCCTCTATTTATTTGTTTATCTTAATAATAATTCTTTAACAATATAGATTCTGAAATTTACATTTTCTCGTGTTATCGATAATGCCGCGTTATTCCATGTGTCGAAAGTAAATAGCGCGGTGCAATAACCGGTGCATTAGTCACGGCGGACGCGTTATTGTTTGCCCTTTGTGCCTTTCGTTTTTCTCCGGTCGCGGGACACCGGCTGCATTTCTGGCTGTCGCGAGCAACAGTTTCCGGCACAACGCGGCCTGTGCACACACAGACTTCCCGATTCGCGCGAGTCGCGCGACAACCGGGACAAACTATCGCGCGCCGCGCGTTAATCGCGTTATTTGCCCGCTAATTAAGCACGCGCGATAAATTTGGCGCCTGGAAAGGGGAGTGGCGTGTTTATTTGTACGTTTGCCGCACACGTCCACACATCGATACGTTTTGCACGTGATTCTTTTTTACAGCTTGTTGGACGGAAAGTAACGATCGTAACGAACCGAACGTATTTATACTGGGTCTGCTCCCCCTTCCCCCCCCCCCTCTCTCTCTCTCTCTGTCTCAGATTATCCTTTTTTCAAAGATACAGTGTTATTACAGGATCGAGTGTTCGCAGGGTAGTTCACGTTTCTAGTTAAAAGGACTTATGTGCGCATCGCGATTTATGAAAACCCCTCCGGGGCGCGCAACCTTTTATCCTATCTATGTAGCACGGTAAAACGCTCAATTTTGGGAAATTTCTTGCGGGATGTTAACAGCAGGTGCAGCCGCTGCGAGTTAATTCGAGCTCTCTTGCTCTCGCTTTGTTCGGTTCCGAACGATTCGTTTCAATGGAAACTATTTATTTGCGTGAGAGTTGAAATAGCAGTAAATTTTTGCTCTCGTAATTCGAGTTCTCATTCTTTCATAACGAGACTATTAACCCTATTAGTCTTAAGACATGTCATTCCCAGCGTTTTGAATTTGCTGCCTTAAGTTCTCAGCTTCAGGATAATTTATTGCTGTGGCCAAACATTATTTGACACAAATTATATATATTTATAAAATATTTTATGTATTATGTATATTATTTGATTTATAATAATGAATTAATATAAAAACACATATACTATATATATATATATATATATATATATATATATATATATAAAATGGTTAAATAAAAAATTTGCCCGAACGTACGACATGAAATAAAATTGCGATAGGAGTTGCTGTTAATTGCTTGCATTTAATTTCGATTGTTCGTTTATTCATGAAAATCGATCGTTCGTTGAACCTTTAATTAGCAGCGTACAATCAAGGAACGAACGGCAATATGAAATTTAAAAACAACACGTTGCACCCAATTACGTGGTCAATTATTACACCGCAATTAGTAATCCCTTTTAAAACTTTTATTCTGCATTTGGATAAAAATAAACTTGTTTAACACTTTAAAACATGGTAGTATTTAGTAAGTTGTTATTATTTTTTATTAACACGTGACGGATTGTTACGATAGAAGGAATATGATCTTCAGTGTTTCCATACTTTGAAAGAAAATTTTCCAAAGAAATATATTTGCTTGTCATTGACTTATTTGAGTATAACCTTTTGCTTTGCAAAAAGACCGAGCCTTACATATTGACTTTATTATCTTTTGAAAATTTTCCATTTTGAAGAATTTTTGAATCTTTGAGAAAAAAAAAAGAGAAAGAGAGAAGTGAGGAAAGAATTTAAATTATGAGAAGTAAATAAAAATCAATTTTAATGAAAAATGCAAAATTTAAAATTAATTAATGTAACTTTTGTATTATTAATATTAATAGCCATAGGGTACAGCCATAGGATACAGGCTGATATAGTCAAAGGTCTAATTTTAAGACAGTCTTAAGTAACGTCTTAATATGCTAATATGGGTTTATGATTGGCTTACAACATATTAAGACAGGCTTAAATATAAGAACCAATTATGAATATACAGCCTTAAACATAAGAACACAGATTATGATCCCCGTGTTTCGATATATACTGCATAAATACTGAAAATCTATAATTTCCATAACCTACAGATTTTTAGTACGAGCAGTATATATCGGAATACGGTCTATTAATACTAGCTTGCTAACTTTTATATATAGAAAAAAATTGCTCATGTTGGTATAGGTTTCCTAAGCTGGTAGTCTTTATTTTTATTTAAATAATTAAGTAAATAAAACTTACAGTTTATATATTCACGGCTTTTTTCTATGTATGACTGTATGTAATATAAAATTTGTTAAAAACAAATTTTTTAAAAGCAAAGATAAAATTTGCATGATTCTCTTTTGCAAGTTACAAGATTGTTTTAAACAATAACGAGTATATGAATTATTGAGTATATTAATATTACACTGTTTTACATGTTTGCAGTCTCTTAAAACTGTTTTGTTTATATTTTCTTCTTTTGTGTTTTTCTCACAATGCACTATGAAATATTAAATTGTCGAGCATAAACCGCCGTGCATTTCTCTATTACTGGGAGCAGATGTGTGCTCTGTTCTTTTCATAACATGATTTTTATTTTAAATAAATTGTCTAAATCTATTTCTTAAATTAAATATTTATTTTTATTTTTTTATTTTTTAAGATTTCTTTAATTTATGAAAAGATTAATTCTAATTTTTTTATTTTATAAACTTTGTTGTTTAATGTAAGAATACATTTTATTACAAAATAGTCTTAATCAATTAACATATTTTATAGGTAACTCCTCCACTATAGAGCTGTGTCTGAATTCTGTCATGTTTGCCAATCTTACAGTTAAATTTCTTAGACACTTCTTTTTGATTTTACGGAAACATTAATTATTACAAAACTTGAAACAGTGTTATAAAAACCGCTGTATCATAGAAGACACTTTCTAATTTATTTATATTTAGCTACATTTATATTTTCGAAGTTTTTTTTATAGCTTTCATTAAAAAAAAATTATCCCAAAAAGTGGTAATATTGAGCACAAAAGTACATGATGTGAGAAGATTTAAATTTTTTGAACAAGATACAGAACTGTATCTGCATACGAATAATTTCGTACGTAGCTTTCGTTTCTGAAAATCCTAATACCTTTGCTCGTGCTTTAACACCGCAGCACATAGGTAGTCTTCTTCAAAGGATGCGGGGAGGAGGACAGGGTTGATTAACACGAATTGCTTGAAAATTTAAGAGTGGTTGGACCGTTTTATGAGATGTGGGCAGGTCGGGAAGTCAAATGACCAGTAACCAGCGCGAGTTTCTTCGCCGTCGCTTCGTCGTCGAGCATTGTGCTTAAGTGACTCATACACACACACACACACGCACACATATTTTGTTTACTGGAGTAACGCGTACACACACGCATGTGACACATTTAATAGCTCCCACGCAACTCTCTCTCTCTCTCTCTCGCTCTCTCTCTTTCTCTCTCTCTCTCTCTCTCGTAATCAGTTTAGGTAATCTTAAACGTCGGGGCTGGCTTTATCGCATATGCATATTCACTACCGGCGCGATAAGCACGTATATTAAAGCTCCCGTACCACTCCTACAAAATGAATACCTGCGCGACTACACAAAACTATCACGTGTGCTACGCGATATACGTTCATGTAATGAGCGCGTTGATTTTGCCATAGACGTGGACTACGGTTGCCTCGAGTCCTACAGGAAGATAGATGACCGATAGAATTAGAAGAATTTGCGCGTACCGTTTATACTGGGCGTTTCCGCATTATCTTAATTCCCGGCCGTTACGCGTCGCGAACGCTTCCCTACTCCTCGTTAGGGGGTAGAAATATATTCCGGCCGTCCTTTCGATTGCCAGCCGTATTTGAGCTGCGAGCGTTACGGAGAACGCGGATGCGGTTAACGACGTAATTGGCCGTTTTAATTGGTCGTATTATTGTTTACTGCGGTTGTGCCATCGAACGAGTCGTGCGATGAGGCCGACGACGTATATACTTCCCTCCCTCGGAGCGCGCAGCCTCCCTCGTATAATAATTATTGCGTCGCGGGCACGGCTTACACGCCTGATTCATCCGCCGTCTCGTAACTCGAGCGCTGCACGCACACGCATTTCGCTTCGGATCGCGCGCGCACACGCACGCGAACGGACATCGTGTAGACGGGACATGTGCGGTTGCAATTGGCTGAAATTAGTGACGACATTGTTCAGTTTACTCCCGTCCCCGCAATTGGCCCGTTAATAGCCGCGGAGAAACGTTTCTTTACGACGCACTCGTTCCACAATGCTCGGTCGACCGTCAGCCGGGAGATGGAGTGTCCTATTGATGTTTATCGAAAAGCGCCGCGGCTCGAGTATTGCCTCGCATTTTCTTTGCGAAACGTCGCGGTGTCTCGAGAGCGCTTCTGAATACCCCGGGGGGACCGGGGGGAGGGAAGACATGTTATTTATGTTGCTGGCGATTGATGGCTGCTGTAATTTGAAACGAATTGCATATTAAATCTTCAACGCGTAACCGAATCCGAGCCTTCCCTCTTCAAAAATCTCAATATAACTTTATCATTTTCGTGTATGCACGGTTGGAAAATTTTTGTCAAGTTTAATATATCCGGCCACTCGATCTTTCGTTTCAGTTTACTGTTTTAATTTTCGTTTTAAAATTTTGTTTTAAAATTAATAAAATAAATATAGAAAGTAATAAATATTATATAAAAATATTGTATATATAAAATTAAAAAAACATTTTGACACAATTTAGAAACAAACCGTGAAAGTATGTTTTCAGTAAAATTACACATTATGATATTATATATTATATTAATATATTTTATTCACTTACTTTATGATTCATTTATGTTTGAAAACTACATTATGTTATTTTTATTGTATTATTTATTATATTTACTTATTATATTATTTTAATACTAAGAAATGTACAATTTGAATAGAATATTACAAAATACATTTATTGTATAATATGAAATAATCAATTAAATGATACAATCATTTTATAATATTTTATATTAATCAATACTCGAGTATTTTAAGAATCCAACAAGAAACAAAAAATGATATAAATTTAAATTGGTTTTATGTACAAGATATTAAAATATCTAATTCTATTAAATTCATTACACGTACAGTTACATTATAATGTATGATATATCATAATAGATGATATATGTACATTATGAAATGTAAAACCATTTGTGTATGCAAATGTCATAATTAAGTTTATTAATAGAGGAAGATAATCAATATAGGGATAGACTTTTTAAAACGGCACTCCCTTTATCTGAAATTAAACAATTAACTGTGTTAATGTACTAAGAAGAACATGATTAGAAATAATTAAAATTAAAAAATTGAAGGAAAAAACTATTGTTTATACATTCATGTCTTTTTTCTGAATAAAATCTATTAAAAACTTTATTGTTTTTGTACATGAAAAACTTCAAGTATCAGGTGAATGTTCTCTTTAGTTTCTGCGATAATTGAATGATTAATAAAAACTAGATATGTTATTTTGACACACGTTATTATATTTTTAAACTTTAATATTGAAATTATTTTATATATAGTTTTTAATTATAAAGAAATATTTGAATTGGCATAGTGTAGGACTAATTGGACCAAATATCTCAACTCATCTAAATTGAAGTATTTAAATTAAATCTGTCTTTATCTCTGGCTTCCTATTGTTTTAAACTTTTAGTTTTATTTTACCTTTTTAATTTACGTTAAAACACACACACACACACACACACACACACACACATATATATACATATATATCTATATAAATAAAAATGTAAAATATTTGTTACTCATCTAAGATCTCCGTAAGTTATTCACCGATTGCTTTGAAATTTTGACATAACGTTGCATTTGTAACCGGGAGTGTTCTTATGGGGTCTGATTTTGGATATACCGGTGTTTCAAAAATGATAGCCATAATTTAAGTGTAAAAAATAGTTTTTCATTAATATTATTGAAATTTTGATACATTGAGACGGGGAGAGACCGGGAGAGACGGGGAGAGACCGGGAGAGACCGGGAGAGACGGGTAGAGATGAGGAGAGACGGGGAGAGACCGGGAGAGACCGGAAGAGACGGGGAGAGACGGGTAGAGACCGGGAGAGACGGGGAGAGACCGGCAGAGACGGGTAGAGATGAGGAGAGACGGGAAGAGACGGGGAGAGATCGGGAGAGACAGGGAGAGACCGGGAGGTCTCCCACTCTTTCTCTCTCTCTCTCTCTCTCTCTCTCTCTCTCTCTCTCTCTCTCTTTCTCTCTCTCTCAATTTTTATTAAGCCACTTTGATTTTTAACATTCAAATATATACAACCTGTTAAAGTAATTGTTATTAAGCAAAAATGATACAATAAACAGGTCAATATATCAAGCCAAGACAAATTTTCCTAATACAATATAATTTACTCAATAAACATTATATAATTATAAACGTGATTAAAAAGCATTTTGCCTCTGACTACCGAACGTTACACTTGTTTTTAACGCTTTGTCGAATACTCTGTGCGTTTGTTGCTCGTTTTAATATTGTGTTTTAATATCTGGGATGAACATATGTAAGTTTATAGTTTTTTACAATACGCATATCAATTTATGTTATTCATAACACGTATTTCATCGTTTTTGATCTTTTAGATTTATCGACAAGACTTATTGACTATCTATTCTGTCCTTTTAATATGAAAACCGGAAAAATTTCATTATTTTTCATTTTACTATTCATTTAATTGTATTATTTATTGGTTCACGTTTTTATTTGTAATAACACATTTTGATATGATATACGTTGTTTTATGGTTGTTCAATGGTCATTATTTTTAAACTGTTTAGTTATAGTTTTGTTTGCGTTATTTTATTCATGTTTAAGTTCATATATATGGTAATTTAATATGACTGAAGAGGACTAAGTATAGTCGAAACGTTTCGAAATTTAACATTTTCTAACACAATTGTTTTTTAGTCACGTTTATAACTATATAATGTTTATTGAATAAATTCTATTGTATTAGGAAAATTTGTCTTGGCTCAATATATTGATCTGTTTATTGTATTATTTTTGCTTAGCATTAACGAGCTCTTTATATTTGTTTGTTTAATTGTTATTAGTTTATGTAAATGTGTGAAGATTTATAAGGTTGAATAAAAAGTTGCCCAACTGGCCCCACTTTATTGTACTATACGATGCGTTATTCCAATTAAACAAATAATAATCGAACGGGCGGAATCTATGTATGTACCTCGGGGAAATCGATTGATTGTCTAAAAGTGAAAGCAGATAAATTTTGCTTGCTAAATAAACTAAATCAAAACCGATGGATACCGCTGGCGAACTCTATTAAAAGAGTGCCATCAATTATCTACCTAACAACCTTCATGTTCGAAAAAATTTAGGGAACATAGAGGGAAGAAAGTTGTGAAGAAAATTATAATAAAAGTGACAATATTTTTGTGTGCGTTAATTGGGTGTCATTCTTCACACGTGGAAGTAGCCACGATAGCCGATAGTGATCGATATCCAAAGAGAAGAAGTCATCTATAAGCTGTAAGATATTGCCCGGGCAGTGTTCGTCGACACGAAAAACGTGAGCGGGATTTAATTCGGAACTAACGACGGCCGACGCGATAAGCAGGAGAGAAAAGAGAGAAAGATAGATAGATGGATAGAGAGAGAGAGAGAGAAAGAGAGAGAAAGGTGGTGGTCCGATAATTGCTTCTCAAAGCCGAGCTATTCTCTGTCGCTCTCGCTCTCGCTCTCCCCGGACCACGGTATTCTAGCCACGGGCTATGCATTAATTCGGGAACGATCCCGCGGGAGAAGTAAGGAATGTCGTTATAGCCGACTCGAGCCACTGCCATCGTTGTGCGCCCCCGTTCCTCCAAGTTCGGATAATTGCTTACGAATTTACCCGGCGCGGCCGCGCTCACCGACCCCATGTAGGTTTTCTTGCTCAGTCGCTGTCGTGATACTGACAGCACGTGGTGGTTACCGCTACGGTCACTACTCTCCCGTTTGCCGTGCAGCTGCGCCGCGCGGCCGAGCGGGCGGCGATGCAGGTGCACGAGGAACCTCCAGTGTCCCCCGGGGCGGTACAAGGGACGCCGCAGTCGAAGAGAGACCTTTGTCGTCCTCCGTGTAAATTAACCATCGGATGCAGATCGGCGGGACGGTATTTATGGTGTCTCTTACCGCAGAGCGACCGCACAGTATTAAGGTATGATCCGCATGCTCCCTTTATTAACGAGAGCAGAAACAAATTTCACGAAAATTCGAACGGCGATGCAATATCCACGCAGATACAATATACAAATATATCTTTCTACAATTTAATCTACTTAATATATTTTTTATTAATTTATAGAGTCGAGGTTTTTTATTTATGAACGTAATAAAATGCAATATAATAATTTTATTACATATTTTTGTATTATATATGTATATATATATAGACCAACTCCAATATTTCCGTCGCACGAAAATTTATGTCGCAGAAGTAAAAAACAAAATAAATGAACATAATGTTTGCAACCATACTGTTATGCCTTTTATATTATATTACTTAGTACTGTACTACAACTTTCAACTTTATATTTTAATATTAACAAAATCATCGAAGTTTAATACTTAAAAAATATATTTATATTATATTATATACATATATATATATATATTACTTATCATTTTAGATAATTTTAAGATGTCATAAACATATTGCGGCATACATTTTAAGAATAATTTTGAATTTAAAATTATCAAGTTAAAATTTTTTAATACAAAACTGAAGGTACAACAAAATTTAAATTTTACTCTATAAATGTAATAAAAATTAAAATTTTTAATTTGCATTTTAAGCATTTTTTAATCTTTCTTTTTAAATTTTTTTGTAACCTTGCGAATTTATGATACAAAATAGTATTATATCATTAAGATTTTAACAAAAAATAATAGATAAGTTAATTTTATATTTAATTTGATCTTATTTCAGCACTAAAAAATTAACAAATCGTTACTTTTTTAGTAACAATAATGGTAATGAATTACTTAAAAAAAATAACTTTTCTAACTGTGATTTCTCTCTCTCTCTTATATTTATGTTTTATTCTCTAATTCTATTATATTCTTTTTATGTGTATGTATATATAGAATGTAAATTTTGAATCAACAAGGTTATTATTAAACCCAACTCTAATCCCGAAGATTAGGAAAGAAGATTGAAATTCACTTTTCTTCAACATTCCCATCATTTAAATTAAGAAAGATAAAGTAGGTAAATACTATTGAGTGAGAGTGGTACTTTCAAACCAAGTAGCTTAAATATTGCTGGATTTGAAGTTCTTCGTCTCATTTAACAACCGACGACGTTCCTGCATTAACTTTAACGTTTCGTTGCAACGTACTTTGAATAGACGGTTACACGGATCCAACGTCGTTGCCGGCTAAAAAGTTGAATAAAAATTGATGCCCGAGCAAACGGCGAATCAACTTGCATAAATGATATCGCAAGATACGCGCGACAGACTCGGGAAAAGAGAACAAGCAAACTTGGACATCCTTCTGTTTCGTCTGTTATGCGAGCTCAATGATCTCCCCGTCGTTTCTCGCAAATTTCTCCTCTTGCAGCCACGGCAACGCGATGCAGATGCAAGTACGGCGTCTGAGCAAGAAACGCAATACGGCATTATGTACCGGTATTGTGTTGTCTACTACCGCGCAAAGTAAACAGCAAACGGGGGACAGAGGTAAAGCAAATTTACGGTAATGAAACTGTAGTAAAGTAAGTTGCTGCAAAAGGAAACGTAATTAAATCTGTCTAATTAATCTTTCGGTCGTGGTCCCATACGACGACTCCTGTAATCCGTACTCCACTCTTGCGCGCCCATCTTTCTTCAAAGACATTTCGAATGACGACTATCTCGCCCGCGTTTGTTCCGCGTATTTGATTAAGAAGATTCGAGCGTGGCTGCTGCGCAACGTCCAATTTGCCGTTCGAATAAAATGGGGACGTCGCTAACTCAGCACTGTTTGCGATTGTTTTCTTATTAAGGATTTACTTCTTGTTAAACGAAAGTGCCTCGTGATAGCGCAATAACAGCGACAGCAGTAAGTATTTCCGATCGCGAAAATAGCTTGCAATTTCTTCGCGAAGGTAGAGACTCGGACAAAGAGAGAGAGAGAGAGAGAGACAGGGATGACGCGGGTCTTAAACAAAAGAAGTTTGTTGTTACGGGAAACTTGAGCGCGGTTTCGAATTCAATTTCGATGGTCCCTCTCGAAATGATTTTTCTCACATTTATACGGTCCTTTTGAAAGTCGTCTCGTCGCTGTACAGCACTCCTCCGGGTCCCGGAGGGGCGCACAATTACGGCGCATCAGACTGCGGAATGACAATGTGAGCGGAGGGTAGTAATCACGACAATAGAGGAATAACCGTATCCGCTGTTGCCTAGTTTCATATAACGAGATTGCCGATGATAGCAATCGCGGTTGCGGCGAAGGGAGAGAGGTAACGCGCGCACACCGGGCCCTTTTGAGCCCCCTTTCCTCCTCCTAATTAATGTTGCGGGCGCGCGCGCGCGCGCGCGGATCTCTCAATTGGACGAGAGAGCTTGGTGCTCTCGAAATATGACTATTCGTAATGTCGCGCGTGCATGTCAAACTTTAGACGGAAACAGAACCGTCGTCGCGTCGCCGATTTCGTTCGTTACGCGAACTTTCGTCCAATTTGTTTATCGTCCCGACAAAGCTATATGCTCGCTAATCTGCATAGTTAATAAGAGGTCAACGGACGAATAACCGCGAATCGTACTTGTTATATTTGGATTCTCCTCGATGGGTTTTATTTTAATGGGCGTCTTGAACGATTGCAGGTTACATATTTTATGCGTCTCACAATACAATTTCGCTTGCATCGAAATATGCGGATCACTTACAGATATTTGCTTTCGCAATAAAGCAATGTTGTTTCAGAAAAGATAAAATCTTATCTAATATCTACAGAAGCAATTTGTATCAAATTTAAACTCAATTTTAATTTTAATTTAAATTTTTTTGCAACTTTTTATTTTTATATTTTTATAATTATTTTTATTATTTTTATTATCATTATACCTTAATTACTTCTATATTTCTATCATTTTTATTATTACGTATAATTTATTTTTTCACATTAAAGAAAATAATTAATTATAACTGCCATTAGGCAGTTAAATATTTAAGGATCTATTATGTTTTTTTTTTACTTTTATGCATGCACCAAACTTTATTATTAAATTGTAGTACAAAACATATGCTTAAAGAAACAATTACATTAAATCAACCCATTCTATGGTTGAGTTGCTTAGTTTCAAAATAAGCGGTGTTTATATTAACGTGTGCAAACCTAATAAATAATAAATTTGAATTAAATTTAATATATCTTTTAAAGTTAATCATGAATTAATTATAAATTGTTTAATTGTTTTGAAGAAATAATTAGATAACATCTTTGATTGATTGTGAGTACAATTACGACATTGCGAATGTAACAGCGAAGATAGACGCGTCGTTTCTGGACACCGACGACATAACGATAATAATCGTCGCTCTATCGTACATAGATTTCGAGCAAACACGCGTTCGTCGTTTGAGTTTATCTTAACTCTCCCGCGACGGGGCCGCGATGATTTTTAATTGCACCTCTCGCATCGCGGCCTTTTGTCCCGCTATCCCTTTTTCCCTTTCGTGGCGACGCGGTGCTCGACATCGGCACGATAATAAAGTCCCTTCGGGACGGACGGGGTATACACAATTAGCGCGCTTGTGACATTCGCCCGTTGTCTCTCGGATGCCAGCGAGAAAGAGGAAGAGAGAAAGAGAGGGAAAGAGGGAAAAAGAGAGAGAGAGAGACCAAGGCTCGCCGGTCGTACCGCATAACCACTCAAATTCGCAGCGAGAGGTAACTCCGCCGCGATTGTTCCACAATTCGTTTCGTGCGGCCTGTGCGCGTGGAGATCCCATCCAGCGCGATATAATATTTGCTCTCTTTCTCTCCCTCTTTCTCTCTCTTTCTCGCTCCCTCTTATATCTTTTATTACGTTTCTCGCGCTCAGAAGGCTTCCTACACGTTTTCCTACTTTTTCCCTTTAATTCCTCGTATGTCGCATGTGTGTTCCCTCTAATTGCGTGGGACGCAATTCGTAGGATGAAAGAGAGATACAGAGAGAGAGAGAGAGAGAGAAAGGGAGAGGGAGAGAATTACGACGCGCGCATGCGAGAGTTTACCTCGAGACTCGATACTCTGTACTGTGTTTACTATAGCAGATAATAACGAGGTAAGCGGGGGCTTTAACCCTCCTCGTTACGTGCCGGGTCGCAATTATAATTTTATTGCGGAGGAAACGTGGTTTGCCGTGGCTCCTTCTTGGCCGGCTAATTTCTCTCCTCCCTCTTCCTCTTTCCTTTTTTTCCCCTTTTGTATAACTAACGCGTTCCAGCAATGACAACGACGACGCTGACGACGACGACGATGATGGTTGCACCTACGCACATTCGCATTTTATGTTCGATCGCGGCGAGAAAGGGCTTCTGCTATCGGACACCGAGTGCTGTCCCTACACGGACGTTTTCGTCGCGGCGCTTTCGAAAAGCATCGTTAACGACCTCCGATCCGGGTCAAATGCTTCGCTCTGCGTGCCATACACATGCGCGCGCGCAAGCAAGCAACGCGTAGAAATCCGCAAACGCGTGTTTCTCGCGTATCGCAAGCGCGTTTGAGCGAAAGCCCTCGTCGGCCGTCGACCGCAACGCGCACTCGAAACGTAATGCATACACGTGCATGTGTGTGTCTGCGTGTATGTGTGCGCGCGTGTGTGTGTGTGTGTTCGTTTGCGCGCCCGCGGGCACGCTTGTAATTCGATTATTAATTTAATAATCAATCATCGACCGGGTACCAAATCGCATTAGTGACGCCCGGTTAAATCACGTGGACCGTGAAACCCGGCCGCCCGCAAAATGATGAGAAAAAAAAGCTACGCGCTTGTTTTATCCCCATCGCATCAGATGCTACGCGATGCGTGTATGACGTTTGCCGATTCGCGGGGGATTAAACACTTTTCGAATTCGATGAAAGAAATAGTCAGTGATGTGCGCGCTTCGGAATCTGTATGTGCGTGTGGGGGAGAGGGGGGGTGAGTAAGAGGGTGGGTGGGTGAGTCACAAAAATTCAAAAAATTATGGGGAACCGATGGCATCAAGTTTTGATATCAAAATTGTAGTTTTTAATTAGAGAGAGTATGATAATCCAATGTTTCATGATAAATCAAATAACTAAATACAACGCGTATAGAGTTTGTTTAATGATAAATTCGATACGTTAGAACTTGTTGTTATTGTTGTTGTTATGATTAGGTTATTGACAATGAAAACAAGCAGTTGATTGGGAGTAAAATTATTTCTCTGAGAAAAAAGTTAATTGAACAGAATGTATGGTAAAATGATTTTCGATCATTCTAAATATTTAAAATATCAGATTTAATATTTTACAGCTAGAATGTTTGCTAAATTTATAAGGATATGGTTAATACTTTTTGGAAAAAATCTATAAAACGTTTAACTTATTTTCAGTAGATGTTTCTTTCATTAAAGAGTTGATTTTTTTTTAATATTAAGAACATCTGTATACAACGATCTTTATCCTGTCTTTCTAAAATAAATTTGACATTAAGAGGACAAATATAATATAATGCTGAAACCTTAGTTCTTGCATGTTCTTTGATCAAACGCTTGGAAAATTCATCTTGAGACACAAGTGACTCATCCTGTGCAGATGATTATTTTTTCTGTAAAAAATTTTTTCTTATTTCTTATATTTCACGAAGTATTAAAAAGTATTTTTATTTTCATTTTTTTTCAAAAATGTTTTTCCAAGTAGTTGCAAATTTTTGTAACGCAATATTAATAATAAAATCCATTGTTTAAAATGTAAATGTAATACACCTTCAATTTATATTTATTTGCATATAAAAAACGTCATTTTCGGGTTACTGAATAATTCAACTTTTTGGACAGTCGACATTTGAACTTTTTTTGGTAGTTTAAAATGTTAACTTTAATGTGTGAAAGTATTTTTCTTTAAGCTATTTAAAAACGTGCACTTCTCTGACTTTCAGTTGAGTATAACATTTTTGTATAATCTAAAAAATAAACAAAAATAAATACTTTCTAGAAGAAATACTTTTTAGATGTTAATGTATATGTGTAAAAGTTAATAATTTTTTATACTTGTAAAAGTGATTAAAAATTAACAACAAATGCGAATGACTTGATAATATCTAATAAAAAAGAATAACAATGCATATTAAGTGTAAAGTTTAGGTAATATTCCTTAAGATGTTAGATTTAACTTAAGTAGGAAGATGTAAGCAATAAAGAAATTAAGTTTAAGTTTGCTTACACACACACACACACACACGTTATGCCTTAAGTTCTTAATACCGTGCTCGGTTGATCCGTGCACTGCTTAAGTTTTTACTGCTTAAGTTTTTCTATATACCACGGCCCTAAGATGAAACACCGCGGAGGTCTGCTATCACGTAGCATCCCCAACTTCGATACGCGAGACACGCCACGTGACGTAAAAAGGGATTGTTTTTCACCCGTCGTCGCGCCGATTATGTCGCTCGCGCGCGGGAACGTGCGCCGAAATGTAGTGGCCCTGGCAGTATGCATGCCTGATCGGACGGAGAGGGGGCTTTTAAGCGAACGCGAGATCGACAGCCGAAAGTGGTGCTCCAACGTGCCGGGCCCGCATCGTCGCTCTCATTTTCCTATTGTTTCTGCGAGCGACGTCGAGCACGCGGCCGAATAATAAATGCGATCTTTCCCTCTTGCTCTCGCTCTCGCTCTCCGTCCGCGGTCATGGAAAATCCCAGTTTTGTGGACGTGGACAATGGCGATCGAATGTACGGACCAAAATGGAGTTTCTCCATTATACCTCTCTTTCCCACCCGCGCGCGTTGTCAATTACGCTGTCGCGCCGCTGCCGCGTAGGTAGATAAGGGAGAAAGAGAAAGAGTGGAAGAGAGGACCCGTCGTCTCTTCGGCCTCAATATTTTTTTTTCCCCTCTCGCTCTCTTATTGTTCTGTCTCGATTATGCTCGAGAAAACCACTCGATTAACGTCACACGGGCACGCGATTATGACACGGAGCGCGGAGCTTCATTAACGTGTCGACGGCCTCTCCACATCGCGGATCGGGCTTCGAGTGTTTCGTTACGCCTGGGCAATAATATGAGATCGCTTTCAGGAAATCATCCGTTAGAATCTTGTGGGGATTCTGTGTTGACGCGTAGAGAGCTCGCGCGCTTCCATTACGTCAACAAGACAGAGACGAACGGTGATGTATTATTACACTTTACAATCTGTTTCGTGACATAATTCGTTTCATATATGCACAGAGGAAAATTAGTATCAAATTAAAAAAGTCAATATAGTCTGTTTAACAAATATTGCTTCAATATGTAAACGAGAATACAAAATCTTCTTTAAAGAATTTGATGTACAGGATGTTTCGTCGGATGTTTTCGGGAGCAATTCAATTATTTATAACAACAAAAAATGCTAAAGAGTTGTTTGTTTTGAAAAGGCAATATTATGATAAGCAGGATTTTTTATTTATTTATTATTTTACGAGATTTTCAGATTATATAAACATTTTTGTAATGAGATGACATATTTTTATTATATAGTAACGTGGTTTATAAAAAGAACGAATAATCACATAGAATATGTTGACCTTAAGTTAACATTGCATATAAAAAATCACATTTTAATGTGAATTGAATTTTTTTAACTACGTTAATAAACATATCATATTTTTAAAAAAATTTGATTAAGTTATAGGAAATATTCTGTATAAGCAAAAATATCAAATCTTTTTTAAAGAATTTGATTATTTTAAAAAATCCATAAAAGTAAAATATTACATTTTAAATAATACATATAATTATTTTGATAACTAAAATATTAAAAAATTTTAATTCTTGTTCTGGTTTTAAGATATTTTTTTCCTCTACATGAAAATCATTATTGAATAATGAGAGTATGATTTTCTTAAAATTAAAATTTCTTTATGTAAACAAATATGTATTTAACGCTATATGATTTTATGTTAATACTTATACTTTGAAAGTAAAGATATTCCCAAAAAGAGAGCGATCCTTTTTATTGTATATTATTAATCTCGTTGTCAGGAACTTATTATCACTGTGACAGCGGGTTAAAATATTTCGAGTGAATTTCTACGCGTTACTTAAGTTTGTATTGCGCGTCCTCTTTTCATTCCATTCAGAATTCGCGGGACACGGAGAGTTCAAGGGGGCGCGAGAGCGACGTAACGCAAAGTGCACTCGTCTCGATTACTGCAATTGCATGCAGCTCACGAAACGCCGCGCGCCGCGCCGTGGTGTCGGTGTCGTCGTCGTCGTGCGCTTAGTTCAATGGGACGAGCGCGCCGCGCAAGAGAGGAATGATGATCGATAGGCTGTTCACGGCGACACGGCCGATTACGATAATTAAGCGCGGAAACAAATATGAAATTAATACCTGCGCTTGTCCGTCATGAAACAGTCCCATGACGCTGTTTAGACGCACACGACGTGTGTATGGGTATGTGGTGTTGCGTGTGTGCGCACGTACAATAACGACTGATAATCGCAGGTATTGGTTTACGCGCAGCTATGTATTATGGGTACCATTGTTAATTGCGGCCATTGTCGAGTGGTCAGGTATTCCGGCGTTCGTCCGAAGTTAATGCCTCATATTTTCGATCGGGTGCGCATCACATGGAGAGATAGGCACCCGACCGCGGAGGGTCGGAACAGAGAGAGAGAGAGAAAGAGAGAGAGACGCGCGGACGAGGCAGAAACGAGACAGAGAGAAAGTACGCTATTGTGCGTGTCGATTGAATCGAGTCGCTTCGCATTGTCAATTCCGACCGAGCGCGACTCGTTTACTTCGAAACTAACGGCTGCGCCGCCGCCGTTTAAAAATCGCTTTCACCGCGAGCGAGATCCGCGTGTACGAGGGGCGCCTGTTGTTTTTTTTTTTCCTCTCCCCCTATGGATTCCCGACATATGATATCGGATCCGTTGGATCCGATACGATATGGCAGGTACGAGTAAACGCGGTGGCAAACGATCCAGCAAGATCCCTAACGGCGCGTGCGAATACATGTGTTATGTGTCTTCCAAGGTAACGCAGGTGTATGACTTGCGTATGCAATTGCTTGTGCAATTACACGGTTGAAGTGTCGCGAATTACCCACCGTCGAAGATTCTCCACTTTGCTCGACAGCCGATTGTCCCGACGCCTCTCTGACACACTGACTGAACACGCGTTATCTCTATAGATCAGTTCTGTGGTTAGCAACTTAAACATGGACACCAGCTGTTCCGTCGATTCAATCTCTCTGATGGGGAAAATAATAATCGCGCCGTGAGTCTTCGAAGAATAACTTTAATCAGTCAAAAATAATTGATGAAGTATAAAAATATATGAATAGAAACGAGAAAAATAAATATATAACGAATAATCAGCGCGTTAGAATAATCCCTCCGATATAAGATTGGCGTCGCGGACAAAGTTACGTAACCGACAGTCAACGTGTTAAGCTGTCGCCTCGGTCGTGCCACCCGGGTGTTTTAAGCGTAGTTTCGGGAGTTTCCCGGGGCCGTTTAAGTCTTCGACGGCGCCTCTTTCGAATTAATCGCGAGATTGGATTTACGGTTCGCCGGTGGCGGAGAGGGGGGGGGGAGGAGGGGGATTATCTTAGGAGCAGCCCGGAATCATCGTCCTGCGGGTCCCGGCGCAGGTACTTCCCCGGGCGGGGAAGCCATCTGTCTTATTGCCGATGCGTGCCGCTCTCATCCTTTCCGTCCCCTCGCCCTCGCTCCTTGCGTGTTTACGTATGAAAATGATGCACTCCAGCGTGATGGGGCTCCGCTTCCCAAACGCGCGCTCGACTACGGAGGGTCCCCGACCGACGACTCCGCGCGCACGCGGGAGTGACCCACATTATGTGCGCCCCCCACATTACCGCCGCCGCCGTTATTATCCCTCCCCCGCGCGCGTTCGAAAGGCCATCTTGCGAGATCATTAATCTCGCGATACCTACACAGAAGCCCGCCATTAGGGGGAATTATATTTGAGAAGCGCATTATTTTACGGACGAATACCTATAAAGGGAGGGGAGGGAAAAAGTTCTTAGGCGCGTCGGCTCATCTGTATGTGCACGGGCGAATTATTAATTTTCCGAAGATCGATAATTCGCCGCTTCCCTCTTCCCCCCCCCCCCTCTCTCCCCAGGGAAAAAGAAAACGCGTGAAAAGAGCGCTGTCTAAAATAACAGACGTGCATGCGCGCGTATGTGTGTGCCTGTGTGTGAATACGCGCATCCGTAAATCGCGAAGAAAAGAATCGGAACGGACGCTCTTCTGAAACATTGAGTTTTTCGTGCACGGCGCCTTTCCTCTCGAGAGTCGGACAATTGTGCATTATGTATGTGGAACAAGTCATTTTATCTCACATTTTTGGAGTACGTTCGATTGAGACGAGGGGACATCTCCCGCGAGATTTATTCGATATGTGCATTCGTAACGTTATAATCAATCGCGATCTAATTCAAATCCGCCGGATACGAGCGTCGGACGTTCGGCTGTAAAAAGCTTGCTGTATAGATGCGACTATATAAAATGCAAAAGGTTGTATCGCGCTCTCTCTCTCTCTCTCTCTCTCTCTCGATTTTATTATGTGAAACACAAGCTGACGCGAGTCGTTCCGTCTGTGTCTGTCCCTCTCACCGGGGCGGCGGCGCGGCGCGGCGGTGCCTGCAATATTTGTGCACTTGCGTACGTACGCCGTGCACGGAATGTTATTAAGCATGATAATAATTCGAGCGGAATACCGCAAACCCCTCGTATAGCGACCGATCGTAGCGCGGCGATAAGAGCGAATTAATTCCCTTGATGCTAGCTTCGCTAGAGCGCTCCTACTCACGTCACGCACGCACACAGCAGTTTACATTCCTCCTCATCTGTTCGCGGGAAACTACAAGAAGCCGTTTGCCTTTGCCCCGGCTTCTATTGTTGCGGCACAATTTTATTAAAACTTCGTCAGACCTCTCGACGTCGGCCCCGATTCCCGTGCCGGCTCTTCCCGGCATTAAGGAAAAACTCCTTGGAATCGATACTCTCTTTAAAATTGCATTCTTTAATTGACCGAAATAATATCTCGCGTTAAAAGTTGAGAAGGTCAGGCGAGCCGAGTGGCACAGATGTAAAATAAATAACGAGATCCTGCCTCAGGTGCATTTTAATCTTAAGACGATTAAACGTGCTGCAAATATAGAACGAAATATTTTCGCGCGGTACAAATTAGAGTGAGGTGCGAGATTTTTGTGTTGAACACTGTACTTTTTCGCCGCGCGCCGTTATCTTTAATATTTAACCTGCTCCTCGTACATATTACGGAAGTACTTGCAGTCCGTACAGTTGAACACGATGAAACAACTTTTGCCATCGGGTTTGCGATTCTCTCCCGGTCAGCGCGTTCGCGCGGAGTCACTTGTACTCTCTAATCCGCGGGCATCAGCTCGAATCCCGCTCGTTAATGCCGCTAAAGAGGCGCAGCCAGATGAGGCTATCGGCCGGCCACTCTTGAAAATACTGGCGAATAGGTGGATATAACAATCAAATGTAGCTACAGTTAGCAGGTATTACCCAGTAATCTCGCGTGACTGCGCCCTTTCCAACGCTCGCTACGTATTATCCGTGGAAGCGGTACTGCCGTGTCGCAGCTCATCAATCCGTTCGATAATAAGTTTTAATCAACGTATTAATTGTTAATTACTTTAACTTTGTGAGCGTACCTTTGTTGCGGTAGCTTTCGGATGTATACGTATTTATCGCTGGTTGGATTGATTATGTAATGATTATGTAATCCTCCGATTCGCGATAAAATTGACGAGATTTTGATTTATCAATCAATTATCCAATTTGTAAGTTATTAATAAGTTCCTTTCATTACTCATTCATTATGATATGTATTATGGATCTGTTCGATATAGATTCCGATCAGAATTATTTCCTTTTTCCTGGAAAATATAATAGAAATCTGGGAATTGATTCTGATCGGAATCACAACATTCACATTCCAAAGAGTTTCATGACACATTGGGAGATAAATATTTGATATTTGAAATATAATTAAATATTAAAATAATTATAATTAAGAGCTTTACTTTTATAGTTTGTACTATTATTATTGTAAAGTTAATAAAACAATAACATACGATAGTTACATTAACAAAAAGTAGTTACTATTAAATAAGATAGTTATAATTTAAATATAGTTGACACAATAAACTATAATTTATAATTATTTTTATGATGGCAATTATATTTAAATTGATAACATTGCAATAATTTTTAAATGTAACACATTGTATATTATTATTACTAACATTACAGCAATAATAATTAGAAAAATGGAACTTTTAATTATTAAATATTGCAACTACTTCATAATTTTATAATGTTGGTCAGGCTGTTCGTTTATTTGTCCGTTTTCTTAGAAACGCTTAACTTTTCTAAACTTTGTTTTCGTTAGTAAGTACAAGGACCTTAACTTCATCGAGGTAAGATGAGTCAGATCATGAGTCAGATCAATTGACTGTAGGGTGATTAAAAATCAAGGTCAATAAAATTTTTTAACGCAGTTTTTTCGCTTATAACCGTTTTTTGCTGTGTTATTCATATCCATTGCAAAATATTTATTTTAACATTTACAAATATCAAATACTTTTTTTCTACGTATACATTTCATAAATATTCCACTCGTTCTTTATATACTTTTTATCATTTGTGTTTTTTAGAGATAGATGCAGAAAAAAAACATTCTTGTTTTGAAAGTATTTTTTAAATGTTACATACATATTAAGATTACATAGCGCATTAGATAGACATAATTTATTTTATATGAAGAGTTTTATATAACTTTATCACGAAAAATATAGTTTCATTATTCAATAATAATTTATATATATCAAGAGAAAAATTATTGAATAGAAAATAACAATATTTCAAGAATTTTAAAACTTTTAAATACTATGGTTATCACAACGCCGGTATAATATTAAAAAATAAAAATATACTATTTTGCTAAATTTTAAGATTTTTTAATTCTTTAAAAAACATTAAATTACATAAGCAAGATATTATCATTTATTTCATTTTATATTTCTGTTTTTACGTGAAATAAAATAGATTAGTTTTAATTTAATATTAACGTTTGATACTGTTTTTTTTCTGTGTGATACTATACATTTCAATTTTTGTTTACAGAACAGAGCAACACAAAGATCGGTATTCATATAATCAAAACTTGTATTTAAGATCATCTTAAGTCATGTCTTAAGATATCATCGGCCAATCACAGAGCCGTATTAACATCTTAAGATGTTGTTTAAGACGGTCTTGAAATAAGATGCAAATATTAATACCGGCCAAAGATCTGTATCGAGGGAATTTAACCGGCGGCTGGCATCGGAGACGATTTCACGAATGACATGGTGAGTCAACCAATAGTAAGATTTTAATGAAGCCCAAAGCCCACCGTCCCTTTCCTACTTTGACAAACACCGTCTGCGGACGTCTGAGATTACGCGTTTGAGCGCGATATTCTAATGGATGGCAGCAGGCAGCCAACCTTTCTCGTGCATTTAGTCGGATGGGTTAAAACTGCGGTTATTTGCAGTGCACTTCGATCGAATTGGCTGCCGTTTGCATAATCTCCTTCCGTTGCCCGCCGCGTTGCATTCGTCCACATCCATGCGCGCTTTTCTTTTACCGCAGCTCTCTCGTTCTCTTTCTCTCTCTCTCTCACACACCCTCTTTCCCCGTTTCCTTCATCTTTCCCGAGCGTTCTTCTTTTTCCGTCCGGTCGTACCTTCCATCCGCGAAAACGATCGCGCTTCTTTGTCCGAGGCAGGCGGGGAAATTTAGGTTCCCCGTACGTGCGATCGCGCCTGATTTATAAATGTCGATCGATCGAGTTTCGACACGACGGATCGTTCACCTCGGGGGAAGTTCGATCACGGTATAGTCGCGGTCAGCGCGGGCGATCGCCGTGGACGAATCGTCTCAATTGTCGACTTCTTGCCCGGATCGGATTTCCACAGATCGACTGCATTTACGTGAACCCGGATCGTCGTCGACGACGACGACCTCGGTGACACGGGGGGATACGTGCGCGGCTTGCCCCGGCGTTCTTAGATGAAAACAAATGACACCCCATGATCGTCCTGAGTTTTGCACGTAGCCGATTTGAATAAATTTTCACGCGGCCGTAAAAATTGCCGGTCTTGCCACTGACGTACTGAAATTGTGAGATTGTTTCCGCAGCGTGGAATAAAAATATTTGTTTCGAGAAATTTATACGCGTCCTCGTCCTCGGTTGGACATATTTTTCTTGAGGAGAAGGATACCCCTTACCCTCCATCTCCCTCCCGGTAAAATAATCTCAAAGCTCAAGTATCGTTTCTTCGCGCGGTTGAGATCCGCCGTTGAAAGGGAGGCACGCAATTTGCGATTAAAGACCGCGCATAAAATTGTCATATCACACAATCACGGGTTTTTCGCATCCCGCGAAACGTGCATGCGTTTAACAAAAATTCACGGCTCGTTTCGCTTTACGTTGCGAATAGCGCGGCGCGGTGCAAAGTAATAGTCGTTGATGCCCACGATAATAACCGTCCGCTGTGCGTATTATTAATACATCTTGGTTACCGGTAAGCAATCTGCGGTACACGTACTATTTGTGACAATTTCAATCGCCGGATGGAATGTGGGTGGATGTGGTAGTCGTGAAATCCGCGGTGTGTTCACGAGCCCGCTTTTACGCGCGAATTACGCGCGGGTTACGCTAAGTTTGCCGCGTTAGATGCAGAACGACACGAAGTTCTTGCCAAATTGCTCGTCTTTCGCTTATGCGCGATCCTAAAATGTATACATATATATATATAATATATACATGTATATATAATATATATATGTGTGTATGTGTGTATATATGTACACGTACATGTACATCATTGTATATCGTTCAAAGTGAAAATTTCCCGGCGGGCGTTCGCTTTAAACGTCGCTGAATATTTATGATCCCAATCTCTTTTCAGCCTACGGTAAAACGAGGTTTACCGCCATAATAGCGATGGGGTGTGCGTGGCGTATCCGCGATGACTTTAATAACTAGTTACCGGATTAATTGCGTCACTTTGTCACCGTTAATTTACCTATTAAGCACTTATCGGCGGAATGACGTATCACGGGCGCGCGGGACAATTATTCATTATGCTAATTGCGCGCGCGGCTCTGCCGTAGATAAACCTTGCTCGCTCTTTCCGATCAAATGCAAATGTCATCGTAACATTTATATCGGCACGAAAAGGAAGCTGTCGCGCGCTACTCCGCGTTATAATTTAAAAGTGAAATCCCGGATTTGCCGTTGCAAAAATCAGACTTATATATCTAAAAAAAAAAATTTAGAAAATCACGGGAAGGATTGAAGGTACGCCGCTGATCAAAGGACGGAATGTAAAATCGTGGCCGACCTTAAAATACCGGAGGGAAAAAAAAAGAAAAGAAAAATTATGCAAGACGAAGGGAGAGGAGGAGGAGGAGGAGAGGAGGAGGAGAGGAGGAGATGTGTCGCGCCCCGGCGAGATTAAAGCTGCCTCACCTGTAGTCAAAGTAGAGCAGAATAGCGCCGACAGTAGTACGAGCTGCATTTTAGTCAGACACTCGCCGCACCTGGAGCCGCACGATTCGCCGCCGTACAAAGTGCCGTTCCACTTCTTCTTCATCCCCGTCTGCACCGTCGGGTACTTCATCGTTCACTCGACATTCGCGTGGCGGGGCGGGGTCCGCGGGGGGTCAGAGGGAGGCGGGGGGGAAGGCAGATAATCGCGGCCGTTTGTACCGTTTGTCGGTTGAAAAAGAATGGGAGTTACACCGCAGAATTTGTGCCGTCCGGGAGATTTCTGCTTAATCGGGTCCGCCGCGGCGGCGGACTCCTCCTTCTTCGTGCTCCAGGAGTGAGAGGGCCGCCAACGATTCGACGACGCCACGTGTTCCTCCCTCGCCGAGGAGATCGTCGATATTTCTCTCGATTCCTCGATTTCTTAGAAGCAGCCGAGAAACGCCCGCATTTGAATGCGTTGATTTCGACTGAGCTAGCGGAATTCGTGCCTGCTCGCCGATTTGTCCTCCTCTCTCTCTCTCTCTCTCTCTCTCTCTCTCTCTCTCTCTCTCTCTCTCTCTCTCTCTTCCCCTTCTCCCCCACGCCTTCTTTGCCGAAGGTGATTCTTCTCTCTTGCCCTTTTTAAGAAGAGTCCGAATACCGATCGCGTTGCTTAGCGCGAAAAAAATTCCATCCCGTGTCCGGATTTAATGGAACGCGCGGAATCTCCCGACGTTCCTCCCTCGTCGTGATTTACTTTCACGCCGCACGATGTTACTCCTCCAATTTGCCCCTTCGGGAGGATCGCGAGCGCCGATCGACCCCGATGGAAGATTGCAGCTGCCTGTACCACTCGCGAATTAAATCAAAATTGAATTATCACGTTGGGCTCCTTGTCCAATTTACGGTTTATTTGTTCAACCAGGAGGTTTTCCATCCCGATTTCTCGAGGCGCGAGCAGAAGCGTTTTTCGTCGCCACGTGTTTTTTCGCGCGGAAGCCGCAATAAGCGCGCTTCAGCCTTCGCGTATCCTTCGCGCGAAAGTAGTTTCGCTATTGCTCGGGCTTAACGATCCTCCTTTTATCGTTCGCCAGTTGTTAGACGGTGTGCAAGCGCGCTATTTCCTCCGTAAACGTTGTCCCGTAATGTTTTTCGTCTCCCGCAACTTCCCCCGGGCGTTCTCTCCCTCTCCCTCGGGCGCTTTCACGAACTTTTTACGCGAAGGCGTCTCTTCCGTTTCGTTTCCCTTCGTTTTTTTGTGGGGGGCGGGGGAGGGGGGAGAAGCGCACCCGACCCGTTGCCCAGGTGCGCGCCGCTCTCTACCGTCGAGCACACACACGTATATTTCCCCGTCAAACGGATATCACTCCCTCACGAGAGGGACTCCACCCGAGACCCCTCTCGTCTTCTCGCGTTGCGAAACGGCCCTTCTTGGTTCCAACGGGCGCGCATTAACGTCGTTCTCCCCGTTCTCCTCGATCCTCGTTAATTAACGACGGGGGACGATTATTCGCCGCGATGCGAACGTCGATGCGAACCCTCGCGCATCGGGTTCCTTCCTTCCTTCCTTCTGCCGGAAGTCGGCAGAGAGTGCTCGAAACGGAAACGAACTCCTTCGACCTTCGCGGCTCGCCAGTTATCGAGAGCGAAACACCTCGCCGCAAATTCATCCAACCGCCGTGGCCGGATTCTCTCCTCTTTTATCTCCCCGTTCCTATTGTTTCCGCTGTGTGCGGTGAGAAGGAGGCGGGCGAGGGGAAAGAGGAAAAAGCGGATCGCCGGGTGATCAGTGAGCGTGAATTTTTGGTCCGCGTTTATTTCGCGGTTCGGTGAGTTCCTCTCGCGGGTCTTTTTTCCTCACCGCTGCGGTCGCGGTTTTTCTAACCGCGGATCGGGCATAAAAATTCCACCCTCCTTTGCGAACCCGAATCCCCGATCGACGCGGCGATGCGGCACCCACGTGACACCTTCGCTCGCCCGGCCACGTGCCGCGATCGCGATCGTCCACCTTTATTCCTTTTCTAACGTTGCAAACTTGGCTCTTTGCGTTGCACGCTCAATCGTCCCGACACGCACATTTCTTGGGTTCGTCACAGTTGTCACTGTATCCTTTTCACCGGTGCTGCTCCACGCGTATCCAATCACTGTCACTCTGAAATACACTCCTCGATTGCAATCGAAGTTCTCGACTTAACGGACAATCCCGCGAGAGTTGTGTGTCGCCATCAAACTCGCGCGTCTCCCGTAGGGATCTCAGTTTTAAGACAGTTAACGAGAAAAAAAAAAGATACGTCGCGAGACGTGTCCGTCGAGCGTCACTCCTCTCCGCGTCGCGTTACCGGGAGAACCGAAAGTTGTGGTTTCTGCGAACACGCGTGAATATACCGTGGCGATTCGCGTGCACTGACAACGAGCACCGGCGCTCGTTGTTGCGGGTTAGCCGAGAACCTTTACCATCGGCAGTTCGTAGTTGACAGAAACCCTTGGCGGGAGCGGTACGACGAATAAGGTGCCACTCCCACCCGCGCATGCTCCACCACCACTCTCCGGATCATGATCCTCTCTCTCTCTCTCTCTCTCTCTCTCTCTCTCCTCCTTTTGCTTATTTTCTCCCTTCCCCCTCGTCGAGTCCTCCTCTTTCTCTCTCTTCCCGCTCTCTCCCCCTGTCCTCCCCTCCCCCCGATCACTCTTACGCATGATCCCCCCATTTACTGCATTTTCAAATCGTTTTCTCTCGCTCCCGTTTACCGAACCGTCTTCCTCCTTCGTTTTCTCCCTGTCGTTCTCTCCCTCTTGGCTACCATCATCGTGTAACCGCACGTGGTGCTACGGCGACAGAGTGGGGCGATCCATAAACCAATTAATTCGGGTAATAAACTCGACCGAAGGGCGACCTATCTCTCCGGACCCTCGGCTGTCCCCGAGAACACGCCGCCGGATCCTTTTAGTAACTTTCTTCGACTTGACCCGCCTTTGTTCGACGTAGCAAATCGGCTTGTCACATCGAACACTATTTCCCTATTTCGTCGAAACAAGCTTAACCCTTTAGCCGCGTATGGTGTGTCAGAAGGATGTAGAATGTCAGAACGGAACGATGGATTTACGAGGCTACGCGGATTTACGAAGCTGTTCCTCCTCTACTTTGTTTTTTTTTTTTTTTTTTTTTTTTTAGACTGCACGCTTAACTAATTTAAAACTCGTTTCACCCACAGCTTTTTGATTCAGCGTAATCAAGTACTCAATATACTGATTTATACGTATAACGATCGTTAAAGAACGACAGTCATTAATGATGAGACGCAAATTACACAACGAAAATAACAGTTTTGTTGAAAATGAGATCTAGAAATAATTGATTTTGTAAACAGTAAAAAGATATTGGACGTTTAAACTGGTTGCTAGAATGTAAAAATTTTTCGTAGCGATGTTATTATACTTGAACGTTCTACACAATTATTTTGATGGTCCAACATAAAATTATTTCTCTAAACGCGTTTAACTAAATATTTTGATGCCGTAGGAAAATTGTTCTTTTAATATATATATTTTGGAGGTATTTAAAGGTGTGGAAGCCTTATTAAATGAAAAATAATTATTGTATGCATTTTGTATTAAGTCGCAATAATATTAAAATAAAAATGGAACAACTTAAGTCGAAATTTTGATTCGCTGTTTAACACTTAAATCTATTTAATATAATAGAAGTTAAGGTATCAAGATAGACATTAGTTTAATTGGTTCCTTTTTTTCATGATAAAACTGGCAAAAGACTTGTTAAATATATAACGTTGATTTTTTAATGTTATTAAAAATTACATAATTAGATCAATCTTAGCAAATATACCGGAATATTTAAAAGAAGTTGTAAAAAGAAAAAAGTTAGGAAAAAATGTCCTTTTGTAATTATTTTTAATTAAAACAATTTTATTTTACAATAAAAATGGAATTTTTTTAAATATATCTTTTTTAATATTATAAGTAATTTTAGTGAAAATTGTGTTTTACGAAATAATTTACATGTAATAATATATTACAAAAATAACTTTAATGTTTAAAAAAATTTTGGATATATTTGTTTAAACAATTATGTGCAAAGTGTCGGAAACATTTCAAACAATTTATTTTGATAAACAATTTATTTAAAAATGTAATTTTTTATTTCTTACACACGGACAAAAAAATTTCTAGATTCAATAAAATTTATTAAAAACAAAGAAATCTATTTTTCAGAATAGTCGAGCAAAAATTGTTTATTTGAAAAAACAAATATTTTTATTTTATTATTTGATTATTAATAATGTTGTTTGATTCAATGAAACAATACTTTTTTCAGTTAATAAAGATGATGTTTTGTATAACATGATACATGGTGCGTGAATGAAATAAATAAAATAAATAAATTCAAACAAATAGAGGAAAAATATTCAAAGAAACCGTTCTCTCTGTGTACGTAAGCATTTTTTATAATTAAAAAAAATTTTTCTGATACTTTGTAGATAATTATTTTAAAATGTATGAAAAAATTTTAAGGTATTAATACAGTTGTTACTGACAAATGAGATTTTTTGTAATTATGTGATTATAATAGTATAACATTGATGAATATTTTTAACACAAAGATGAATATTCTTAACAAATTCTTTATGTTAGTTTTATTATAAAAAAATATAGAAAATTAGCTCTCAAAATAACTCAGCTCAATATTTTACTTTATTCTCTATTACTTATGTACTTATTTAATTAGTAAAATATTCTTTAAGTTTAGCGTTACTATTCAATTAATATACACAATATTTAGAATACACGGAGAGAATTTTCTTCTAAAATTTACCTTCAAAATCTGGTAATTGTAGGATAATGTATTAACTCAAGGAATTTTACTATACTTTTTAGTAAAATTTACTAAGAGTATAGGAAATTTTACTAAAGAGTATGGTAAAATTCCTCGAGGTCACAAATTATTCTACAATTACTAGATTTTGAGGGTAAATTTTAAGAGAAAATTCTTTTCGTGTATAATAAAATCCGCTCAGCTCATAAATTACATTACGATTATCTTTATTTTCAGATACTACGGAGAGAATAAAGCAATATTTATTATTTATCTAGTAGGTAAGTGTTAAAAGCAATATATGTATTTTATTAACTTTTCATATTTTAAGCAACATAATATGGAAAAAAGTCAAGAATTAGATACAATTGAGCGAGACGCGCGCGTCGATCTTAAGCCATTGACGCTTATTCGTTAACTTTAAACTTTTCTCCTGCAAAAACTACTCTGTCAAACGCAATTTTACTAAAGGAAATTCTTAAGGATATCAAGTGGCGTAAAAATTTCGTCTCGGGAAGATCGATTTCTTTATCAAGATTAATTTAGCGAAGGATAAAAGTAACTAGGGAATATAATACACGTACCACACAAAGCTTGATATACCGCGCGTTCGGACGACGCGTCACGATCTGTTTTAATTTGTTAAATATATTCATTGTTCTCGTCTCTCCCCCCGGTTAGAGCGCGGCGCGGTCTAGACGCCGCTTGCATAAGTTTTCGCGATGGCGTCGTCCCTTATTCCCCAGGCCCAATGAGGGATTATTAAAGAAAGGCGCTCTCCTACCAGCGGGCTACGTAATAAATCAATTAGTTTAAATAAGAAGGGGCCCCGGAGCATGCGGTGGCGCGGCGACATCGCGCCGTCCCGTGAAACAACGCCGATTCCACGGCTCTCGCCAGCCCATTATTATGGCCGGCACGATGGGCGAACCGCCGCTGCCGTCGATTGCGCCGATGAATTAATTGCGCGCGATCGATTAATTAAAACGCCGACGCGGCGTCAACGTGATCCCAATGCCGAGCGACGGAAATATTATTCCGCTCGGCGCGGAATTGTCTCGCACGCTGACGATAAACCTTCAAGTCGACACGGTTGGCTGCCGATCGCTCGCGCTAAACCGCGGCGGTTAACGTCCGCGAAATGACCGTCCGTCCGCGCCTGTCGTACTTGGCGTTGTCATCCCGATGGACCGCCGCGCCGCGCCGCGCCGTGTGGCCGATTCTATGGCCGATCATCCCGTGTCGCTCTCGTCGCGTGATACAGGAGATCGATGCCGATTCGATTCACATCCTCCCCTCGTCTCTCCGCGAGAATCCGCGCGGAATATAGAAGTGTTCGCATACGTTCGAATGATCGCGTCGCCGTCCCGCGAATGACAGCTGAGAATTATCCGTTGCATAATACACGCCGCATATATCCCCGGCGTAGGATGCCCGGGATCCCGGATGCGAGTTGTTGGTGAATGAATTAACATACTAATTACATGGCCTGTCAAGCATGCGTTGCGCGATTTCATGGCTTTGGTAACTTTGCAACAATGATGAATCTTTCGTAACTATGCTAAATAGATAGTGACGCGCTTTTGTCTTCCCCACCGCAGGTCCGTGCCATCACTTTGCATAGCTTAATCTCGCTCTAGGATAGAGATAACGCTGATAAAAATATCCAGTTCAAGGAATCAGATAATTAATCTCCTTGTACAAAGTTTAATAGCATTAGTGCTCCTTCAGGCATATATCTCCTTCGGGTATAATTAATAAATAATAAATGTGCGTTTAATCTGTGCGCATCAAAATCTCTTTGCCGTCATCGTGTCTCAATGGAGGCTGAGAGGAGAGCGCAAAAATTGCAGACCGTTACGTGCCGATCGGTTAAATGGTAATACCCAAGTGGGATTAGAATACATTAAACTAGTATTATTATTTTCTGGCGAAGTACCGAAAAATGGTTTCATATTTTAATCCCGCACTGGACTAGCACTAAAATAACAATATTACGATTTGCCCAATATGTGAATCGGTATTGAACAGTAGAGCTGCACTAGCATACTGCCGGTAGATTGCTTTCGGTATTACATATACTGAAATTCAGAAAAGAAATATGGCCAGCGTATTGAACCGATATACTGTTGGTAGATTTTTGATCATATGTCTGCGCTAAAATTGAAAGATTGTTTCCTTCTAGCGCGAAGCAGAATTCCGCCATCAGAGGGACGCGCGTCAAAACTTTATCTCTCCCGTAAGAATACCACGCAGTATATTATAATATAAGTAATACCAAGCGCGTAAGAACTTCTCCCTCGTGTCAGAACGAGCTTCCAGAGTTGCAATGTTGAAAATCAGTATTGATTCACTGTGTCTTTCAATAATTTCGATTAAGAAGGTAGTATTCTCGTTGATCGAGGAATCGATCGTGTTATCACTGAAAGGCATTGCGTATATCATTGATTGATATAGTATAGCATTGAAATCTGAAACTATTCATTGTCAGCGAATGATTTAGAGAATTATTACTGTTATGGTATTAAGAATCAGTATTGATATTCGAGACCATTGCAATTTGGATAATCAGTATCAATTTGGTATTGTTATGATATCCTAATCCCATTCCATAACAGTATTGTATTTCAAGTTTTGGTCTATTGCTATTATCCCAATATTTCACCAGTGTTTGTGTCTAGTAGTTGGTTCTCAATATCAAAAGTTGATATTGGGACGATATCTTTTCCCTTCAATTTCCACCAGCCACACATCTTGAATTTAATTAATTACGATGAGTGATAATGTGAAATGTAAGAACAATCAGCGGTAAAATGCGCGCAGGCTGCACGTTTGCTCGCCTGTTCAAAAAATTTTAAACCCAACCGTAATTTTCGCAGTATGTTTCATTGACAAATTGAACACGAGAATCGCGAGCGAACGGAGGCAGATTAATGCGATCCGTGAGTCGCTCTCGGCTTGTTTATCGCGCTATCGATTTTGCCCGGACGTTCGATTGCTCAGAAAAAGCCCAGAAAATACGCTTTTCAATTATCTCCGTGTAACGGAAGTTATATTTACAGACTGCTTATGTCGTGGGTGCTCGCAATTCCCTGTGTTCTTTTAATTACATACTCGTCGAAACATTAAATTATCAATTTTTTTGTCACTTGTAGACTTTAGTTGCATTTTGAATAACGCCTTTTTTTCTTTGTTTGCTCGTTAGTACATTGCTAAATATTAAAAGATTAAAATTAAACTGGTTCTTTAAATTAAATAACATTTCGTTATTTTTAGCTTTCATATTATGTGCTAAAATTTATTATCTTAATTATTTTAATATAAAACATGTTATAAATAGCCTTTTTTAATTAACACATTTCCGTGGTTGAATTGTTTAGTTTCAAAATAAGTAGCAGCGTCCATATTAACGCATACTTGTGTATGCACCTAGCAAATAATTAAAAATTTGAGTCAAATTAATACACCTCGTAAGTTAAATTGTTTCACTCCACCGTTTCAGCTTTAAATTAAAATACATGACGTAGGAGATCTATGAAATGTTTATTTGGCGATTCAAGATTTATTCTACCCATCCTCGAAACGATCCAGATTATAGGAAACGGAAATCCACTGTCGGGCGTAGTATCGAGATTTGGATTTAGGGTTACATTTAAGCTTCACATCGTCTCGTGGTGGAATCTGTCAACACAAACGATTCATTCTGGATTGTCCAGAGCCGGCTTAACCCGCGACGCGTTATCGCTCCCATCCGGTATTTTTCTTCCTCTGGCTGGGTGTCGGGACAACTGCCTTCCCGGTGTTTTTAGGAACCATTTTTCGGAACAGCACCGATCGTTATCATCCCAGGCTGCGGCGTAAGAGGAGGTAGAGTGGTGTCGTGAGTGTCGAGCCGGTCTTAACATCCTGAGCGAGCCCATTCGTCTCCGGGACTCATCTCACCGATCTCACCCTCGTGGCAGAGCTCGTTTATACGACCAACCCCGGCTGCGGTGGATGCTCCTGCCTGGCAGGCGCCTTCAAATTCGAGCCCGATACGAGGTCTCTGCCCCCGAGCCTAATCCGCTCTCCCACCTTCACTCGGGGCGATGTAACGATGGCCTTTTAACCGATACATCATACTGGGTGTGAAAATTAGTTCATTGACAATCTTTTATCCTTTTCTCGCTCTCTTTAGATGTATTAGGATATATTGCAACTTTCAAATAAGGTAATGGGAAAAAAACTTAAATCAACAATCATTGTCTCACATGTAAGCAAAAGTACAAAATCTTTTTTAAATAATCTGGTAACCTTAAAGATCAATTCGTTATTTTTTTGTAGAAATAGTGAAGAAATTTTACGTAATTTATTATTTATTATTTGAGAGTATTAAAAAAAGTAATATTAAAAATTTTTTTAATTGTATATGAAATTGTATGTTAAATGTTATACATTAAATATGTATAACAGTAATCGGAAAAGAAAAGGAGAGAGGTAGTATTTGACAGACAAGACTAACAGTAATAGGTTCATATTTTGTATTTTTCCTTTGTATTTTTTTCATTTTTATTTTGGATATGAAATGTTTATTTAAATGATTTAAAAGAATGCTTATTACATTTAATATTTAGAAAACTGCAACATAAGTTAACATAAATATTAATTGCCTATGTACTTAAAGCGACAGCATTAAAACAGTTTTGTTCTACAACAGGTAACAATTTAAATCCACATTTACCACAAATCTAATTACGTCGATTTCAGTACTTGGAAAAATTATTTTTGTAAGAATTATTTTGGTATTTCTACACACACTAATATAAACCTTGTGTAAAGAGAAATGTCAAAATTAATGAAGGACACACTAGTACCTTCTATTTCTAGTGTGCAGCTAAACGTCCAAGTAGTTTTTCAACTTCCGTAGACACATCCGCATTTACGTTTGTTGACGTTTATACTCTTGAAAGATCGATGCGTGATACGAACTACTCGATACCACGCGCGAGGACATATCAATGTGCCGTCGCGATACGTTCGCTTTGCTCTGTTCCTAGGTGGTATTTCCGTCTAATTTGAAAAGCCCTGTAACCCAAACTAATGGACCACGCGGGAGAGATCAATCTGCGTTACCTTCGCGCGAATTATTTTTCCGCGAGGTACGACTGTCCGTGCGCTTTCCATCCGCGTGTGTACGCATGGTATTATTGACGCGAGCGCTAAAAAATAAACAAAAAATGCGGCGTCCACGTCAGAGAGGCGGGTTTTACGCCCCCGGGCCATTCTGCTCTCCGCTATACCCTTTGTACATTTATAATTTCGCAATAACATAAATATCGTACGCGGCAGAGAATGTGCGAAGCACTGCAATTATAAATTCTTGATGATCAAGAGGACCGTGATTCCGTCCGATTACTTTGAAAAGCGCTTGACGTGCGGATAATGAGAAAACGTCATGCAAAATCCGTCCGGATTAATTTTTTTTTTTTTTTTTTTTTTTTTTCGGTACCTCAAAATTCGCCCCGCTCAGCATATATCGGGGCACGACCCCGGGCAACGCGAATCGAAAACGAGCGAAAATTTCGCCGGCAACTTCGCAAATTGAGATGCAAATTACTGACGGTGACCTTTACGACGGCGATTTCATTGCTAGGTAGAGATTTGAATACCCTCCCCCGAAAACTGCGGAGTTGAATTCTAAACGGGAATTAAGTTCGCTACACGCAGCCTCCATTCTCCGCGGCGCTGCTTAAACGTTTCGTAGGGAATTCAGCGAAATTTGATAAAAACCGGTTATGATCGTTTATCTTTTATCTTCTTATAAAATATGGGTAGTTTTGTACGGTTTTTTTTTTGCGTGCGCGTGAGTTCAATTTACGCGAATCTGGTTTTACACGATATCTCTCGGGAACGCGCTAATAACATAAATCGGGAATAACGCGTGTCAAACGTCCCGCTGATGCAAAGCCGGTACGCGATTTCACTGTGAATTCTATCGCTCCTCTATGTCTCTCCCCTCTCTCTCTCTCTCTCTCTCCCTCTCTCTCCTTTCAGCATTGGAAAGTTATTTGTTTATTGTATAATCCGACATCGCGCGAAATCTAGTGCGCGGCGTAGAGCGTAATAATAATAATTTCTCCGTGAGTACGCACAAACCGCGAGCCCTTGTTATTCTGTTTCTAATTTTCACACAAATTTCGGAATCTCTATATGGTTCCGAAACCCTCGCGGGAATCGCGTTAATAACGTAAACTGCGAATTACATGCGCGCCCACCAAGCGTGAGGCCGCGTCGCGTCACACACGCGCCGTAACACGTGAATCTTATGTTAACGTACAAGTCCCGCGTTAAATTGGGAGAATTCATTGGCCGGAACGCGCGTCAGCCGGATCGACGAGGCGGTTTCTCTCGTCTTTTTTTTTTCTTTTTTTTAGGAGGGGGTCGGCCGCCTCTCTCTCTCTCTCTCGTTCAACGGACGAACGGACTTTGGCCATTCCCAAAGTTTAAAACACCGAAATCGAATGGCGGCCAATCGCCTTTTTTATTATCGCGCATATCTGTACCGCCGGATAATGGCCGTACGCGAGCGTGTGTACATATCTCCCCAACCCCCGCCCTCCCGGAAGAGGCGCGCGTGTATCTCTCGCTCGCGTTTATTTCGTGTCACGCCGAAAGTCCGGTCCTACTACAAACCACCCGGCTGTAAAAACCCGATATTAGAACGGAGGGCGGCTCGCGCCGCGCGCTAGCTGGGCTCTTCTTGCAAATTTCATTTCACGATTGTATGTATTATGTTATATAACATCCGCGCGTATGTACGTATACACACGCGGTATTTCATAATTTTTTTTTACGCGGCGATATATAATTTCGTATGTAAATAAATCACGTTTCATTTTTATGATTCCGCCGTAATTCTCGCGTTACGCGCCGCGCGATCGTTATACACGTTTACATTTTGCGAATTATGTATCATTATCCTCACTTTTTAATGAGCGTTCCTCACATTTTTTATCCACCAAACGATTCTCTTCGGCGTTTTTAATGTATTTTCCGGTGACGCGCGCGAACGCGATTTAATTTAATATCGTTATCAATATCGCGTGTTTTTCCGTTCTCACCTTTTTTCTTTCCTTTATTTCCTCCTCTCCCGGGATAGCTCGTGGCGCGCGGAGTCCCTAAGGGAGTCTCTCTTTAAGCCCTCCATTTTCGTTTGTTTGAAAAATTCGCGTCAATCTACACGGGGTGGCGGCGGCGGTGGAGTAATGGCGGTGCTTCCGCTAAAATGTTATTTGATCGACAAAGTGGTTTGGCTGCACGGCCTGCAGGGTGTTATATTATACACATTTACACGTTTACACAGGGCTCCGACCAGCGCGGCGTTCGGTTTACACCGGCCACGTGTCGCGGTGCCTTTCTCCCTTTCACCCCCGCCTAGCGTAAACGTGCGCTCGCCTTCGCGCGCCCGTTTGCGCGCGCGCGTGTATGTGTGTGCACACGCGTGTCGCACGTAACGGTCACGTACCTGCGCGTGCACGTGTACGGGCGCCCGTGCACATTGAACACGTCTTTTGGGCACACGTGCACTTGCGCCGCGCCGCGGTGATATATATATATATATATATATGTATAATACGACACTCGGCATCGCGCGCTCCCCATTCTTTCTCATACACGGAGTCCCGACTCGATTTCATTAGAGCGATTGAAAATAATCCCGGAAATACGCCGGGAAGGTGATTAAGGCCTTGTAAGGGTGTCGAATCTTGATGGAATTGCGTTTGACGAGTAATTACCGAGAGTTATTGGAAGAGTCGCTATCGGATTTGATTTTCCTTAGGAAGAGCCGGATTGATCGGGCTCGGGAACCCGTTGTTAAGGACGAGGGTGTGGTTCCGCGACACCCTGTGTACACACGGTCGCTGTTTGCGTGTACGTGTGTTGCGCCCCGGTGTTCGCTCACGCGTGTGTACACGAGGCTGAACAATATACACGGTGGGTTTGTCGTGGCTGGCTCGCCGGATTCGGCAAGCTTCGTCGTACGTAGTGTACGCCCGTGTACATGCATGTCTGAACGCGGGGGTAACTCGGAGGAGGTCGAACCGGTGGTGGGAAATAGCGACGTGGCGTGGCGCGAGATGGGACGGAGAAAGGAGAGGGAGGCAGTTCGGTGATAGCGGTTATTGAATTATTAATTAAGCCTGTTAATTAATAAACGATAGGTTGCAAGTCCCGGTAGTCAACCAGCCAGCCAGCCAGCCAGCCAGCCAGCCAGTTGGTTAAACCACGTCGGGGGCTTCGTCTACTCGTTTCTACTACCGACTGCTATACTGCCATTGCAACTACTCTGGCACTGCGGCAATCCCCTTCTTGTTGTAATCTTTGCGGAACTCCGGTCTTGTGTAACCGCGTTGAGACAAGCTTGCCACAAACGCAAAGGCGACGACGCCGGGCGTCTTTCCGAATGTCGACGGTGTAATTTCGCTCGACGCCAGGCTCGGCTTTTTTTCCCCCCGAACGATGCGATACATTGCACCGTCCTCTCGCGATTATCAATTAACCGAACGAACTCGACGTAATGAAGAAACCGCGCGTCAATTTGAGCAAATTAATTATACACGTTCGTTTGATGAAGGAGCTACTTAGTCACAGAGAAAAATAATATGAGAGATGTAATACTAATTGAAAACAAAAACAAGAAATAAATGAAGTAAAGAAACATATCAATATTTGTTGATAATGAGAACGCTTTAAAGTTCTCTTGAAAATATTTCTACAAAAATAAACGCCCTATTCCTTCTCGTTTATCTGCAAATACCAATACATCAATAAAGGCATAAATGGTAGAAATAACAGGAAAATAAAAATTTTAGAGAAAATGTCAATATGACCATCTGTGTATGTGTATATGTACGCGTGTGCACACACGCGTATTAATATATATGATCTTTGTTATTTTTCATTAGCTTTTCAAAAAGTCCGTCTTTAAAAAGTTATTAATATCCTATCTCGGTATAAAAATTTATCTCGGTATAAAAATTTAAGACGCCAGTATATCATTGACGTTTCCAACGATCGTCTTTCAGAGACTGATCCTATTGGATACCACGTATGAGCAAAATAAATCAATTTCTATGCGTTTTCTGAATTCCATTTGGCGTTCCGTTGATCCGCTGTTTTTCTCGCAATGAACCGCTAACCGTTCGCCGTCCGTCTACCTGAGAAAACGGGATAGACGAGACGGGGTGAGAGTATAATGATATTCCGTCGGGAAGAGAGCTGTAAAAATTTGGAGTACGGCCGGGAGCGATGTGGCTGAACGGTGCAAGAAGTGTGCCTGGAGGAATGAAGCTCTCGGGACCCGACAGAATCAAATTACATGATATGGACCGTAAAATAAATAGACGAATATTCATTCTCTCTCTTGATCCGCGATTTTCTTTTTTTTTCTGTTATTCGCGACCGCTGTTCGTCTATCACCTCTGCTTTTTTTTTCTTTCTTCCTTTTCCCCTCCTTCTTTCTCTTTCTCTCCTTCTCCCTCTCTCTCTCTTTCTTTATTTCTCTTTTTGTGAGGACATCCGTTCGTACATGCTCTTTCATACATTCGTGAACGCGCGTACGTCATGCAGATCTCGTTTTTTGAAAATTAGAGTTGTCTCAGGCTGCTTTGCATTGGCGACGCATGTTGTTGCACGTACAACCGACATACAGGAAATTATGGCAGCTCCGTACTCTCTCCCGTCACGAATTTCAAACAACTAACTGAACCGACTGAAAAAGACACAGAAGCAATGAATGGTAGTACAAAAGCATAAAAATGCAATCGCCGCAGTGCGCGTTGAAATTTCTTCTACATAATATGTTCCGTCCATATCATGAATTATTGATGGAACCTGTAGAACCGATTTTTTTCCTAAATGAAAATTTGGTAGGGATTCAAGACTTGAGTAATATTTAAATATGTTTAATTAGCGAATAAAATAGTAATATGACATAATTCCCGCTTAATCACGTTAGCTGCAATTAGTGTCGTCCTGCAATTGTGGACCTCAACGTCTCATTTTGTCCGTCGAACGAAAAATCTCCGCGGCCAATCACGGTAATTGGCTCTTCCTCGGCAAGTCCGCTTATGTCTGGCGTTTGTTCTGCGGCGGCGCAAGGAGACCAATGTCACAGAATAGGCGGAAGGCAAAACTGCGAAGCGGAGGGAGCTCGAACCGATCGAGGTCCTCGGGACTGGGACAAAACCTGTAATCGAATCTCTACCGTCTATAGCTGGGAAACTCTCTTTTCCGGTCGCGCAGTTCAACGAATTTTTTTCTATCTCGCCGCCAAGTCTCCGGGACTAAACCTGGTTTCCGAAAACTACCCTCTCTGCCGGAGTTACGTGGTTATCCCGTGATTGAGTTAGCCGAACTTTTTCGAACCGGGGAGAATATTCTCATCGACGGCGACAAAACTTCCTGAAAAAATGGCGACGTTCCTCGCGTCTGTCGTAGCATTGTCCGAAAATTAATTGCCCGAAGAAAAGATAAAACCACCGGGGGCTTGATAACCGACGCGCGCGTCGTTTGATTTCGTTTCAAAAGGAATTTTTACGCCGCCTCATTGAAGCGTTATCAATAAATATTATATTGGCTCTTCCCGCGAACGTGTGCTGTTCTTTTTTTCCTTTTATCCCGTCTCCGGACGTGTTGTCCAGGACGACACTCTTTATATTCGTTCCCTTCTTAATTGATTATATGTATATTCCTGGTACGAGCGAACAAATGGGCATGACACTTTTTTCCCCGACCGCTCCTCGGACCGACCATCGACTTTCTGTTTCATGCGCGATTGCAATCAAAGGATTTATTACTTTCGGCAATTATTATTTTCCGCTTGCTTAGTCCGTTCGCTGGATGCAAATTGCCCTTTCGCGTGTCCTCTGCACTGTCTCTGCACCGTCACACCACATGCAGTCGTGTGTGCATATGCGTCCTCTCGGTTGTTCTTACGACACATAAACGCCAATAACGATGCGAAGCCGATACGAAATTATCCCGACAAGCGGAATTCTCTACAGTGGAATAGAATCCGCGATGAGAGCCTTCCCAATCCTCCCTTTCTCTCTCTCTCTCTCTCCCTCTCTTCCTCTTCGCAATTCGCGCACGTAGCCCGAAGTTCCATGTTTTTTGTCGCCCCTGCCCATCATCGGTCTATCCATCCATCCAGCCATCCATCCCCTGCTTTGTCACCCTTCTGCCGCAAGCATCCCGCGGGAAATTTTAAACTCAGACCGCTCGGATGGGAGAAAGACAGACAGAAAGAGAGAGAGAGAGAAAGAGAGAGAGAGAGAACGAAGAGAGAGATCGTATCGCGGGAACATAGAATAAGGTATGGGCAAAACGGAGGAGCGTCTTCGGTTTTCGTTGGCTGCATACTGATAAACCGTGTCGATATCGCCGCCAGGAATTTTGTCCTCCCTCGCGACGATGATACTCCTCCTGTTCCAAAAGTAACGATCGTCGCGAAGACAGTACGGCTCGGCCAAATTGAACTGTCGCTATTTCGTATGCCAGCCGTAACAACCGCTGTTGTTGTTGTTTTCCCGCAACGGAAGATTTTATCCTCCGCTCGTTTCCTCGCCACGGCGTAGAAGCATCCTCGACCGCTCGCGGAAGGTAAATCAGCAATAGCTTCAACAATAGCGCGAATCGACGTTTAATTAAAATATTTAATTAAAATGCAGGTTTATGTATAAAAACAGAGAGGGAGAGAGTGAGAGAGAGAGAGAGAAAGAGAGACGTGATATCTTTGGTCGCTGACGTTTTTCTTTTACATCACATTTCCTCACAGTCCTCACGCGTAATGAAAATAAATGAGAATAATATAAACATCATCACTGCGTATTTTCCACGATACTGTATTTTCAGTATATACTTGAAAATAATAAATTTGTGGCGAAGAGAGCTTGTGCACTGACTGAAAAGGGTTTGCAGCGAGCGGCGGCATCGCGAGGTTGACAATAAAAAAAATTCGGCGGCTCATTTCGGGAGATACTGTCGACAGGATCAACTTCGGCGGGCGGTGCCCACCAAATACAGGGCGAAATATCGCGCCACGTGTTACTTTGAAAAATTAATCGCTCCCGGAGGTCCCTCGGGGATCGGCTGCCGCGACCGACCTCTCGCCGTCGACCCCTTCGTTCTGAAGGGGACGAGTTACCCGTAAATTCTAACAAACGCGACGCATCGTCCTGCCGGGGGCATGAAAATTAATGACAGGGGCGTGACAGGGGGGGTGGTACCTCCGGTCTCGTATACCGGAGTATACGAAGGTGAGGGTGGATCAGACGGGGGCGCGGCAGTGCAGCAATAATGCATACGGACACGCGATAATCCGCGGAAGGCCTCTCTTCCTCTCGTTAACGCGCCGCCGGCCGAAAGGCACACGTCAGTCATATCATACGTAACTGCCGGCTCTGCGTGACAAGGGTCGTTTTACGTCTTACCTTACACTTTTACACTCTCCTATCCCGGGGCACAAGAACACGCCTGTTACGCTGAGCGTTGGGGGAAATACAAAGTCAACAGTTCGCGTCGCGTTCTGTTATTCCGCTGTGAGGTAAACCTGCCGCGACAAAATTCCTATATGCCAAATGTAATTTTCTAACATTATATATCTGTCGATTTTTTTAAATTGTTGTTTAAGAGAAATGTACGGTGATCTGTTCAGAAATAAATACCAAATGTTTCGGAAAATTAGTAAAAATTATTTAGATATCCATGGTGTATGAAAAAGTTTATATACTTGTATTAATTACAATATATTTATATTCTCTCTTTCTCACACACACACACACACACACACACACACACACACATTGTTGTAATTTGTTTTCTTGTTTGTCCCTTTCTTTTTTACTTTTCCTAATATATTATTAAAATATAAAATGTTTTTAGATACATTTATAAAACTTTTTTTTTTATCAATTTTGTAATTAAAATTAGACAAATTGTTTCTATATATTTTTGCACACAAATATTTTATGTTTCTTCATATTTCATGCATTCGTTTCTTTCTCATAGACAACTTTTATGAAAGAATTAAAATTTTTTACTTACAAAATTTTAATTCTTTCATAAAAAATTTTATAAAATATTTATAATTTTATAAAATTTTTCGCTTACAAAATTTTAGTAACTTTATTGTTAGCCATTTTTTTTAAACTTGCGCAGCGAAATAATTGCAGAAGAGTCACGTATCGTTACAGACAGTACATTAAATATCGTTAAAAATATGATACTGAAAATAATTTCTGAGAAAGTAGCTTTGATAATCCCGGAGTAATACCTGTCGGAGCAAATGCGGTCTGGTAATGTGTCAAAGGCCGGCTCAGCGTTAGCATGGCAGGAAACGTACGAAATACTTTATGTTGCGTGAAAAAAAGTGCGTTATACGTTCGTACGTAATCTGATAAGTGCTACCGCTGTAATTGTGTGTACACTGCGAGGCCGCGTAGGTCATGCTTGTAAATTATGTAACGGTCGACGAATGCGCCATATACGGACACGCCGTACAAGTCTACAATCTGATGGATTATCTTATCAGAAATGAATGAAAGCTCTGCCCTTTGTTATGCTTGATTACAATTCTAGACCATGTCAGAGAGAAAGAGAGAGAGCAAGAAAGAGAAAGAGAGAGAGGGAAATAGGATTTTATATATATATATAAAATCCTATTTCTCTCTTTTTCTCTCTTTCTGTGATTATATATATATATATATATATATATATATATATATACACATATATATATTGCTCTCTCTCTTATATATAGTAATAATAATAATGACGATAACGTGATGATAGCAATAATTATAATAATAAGAATTATAAGTATGTATAATATTAATTATTATTACTATTATTTGTTTGTACAATAATAACAACAATTATTATTATTACCATTATTTGTACGTATGCTCTTTGATGTAGTTGCATTTTGAACAAAAGCACCATTTCGCAATATCCGGTATTAACCTGATGACAATTGTAGCGTAGTCTGTGAAACGGTCGTTCGTTCGTTTGTTCGTTCGCATATTTTTGAAAATGGAAGAAAGTATGAAAAACTTATAATAGCATGTAATGTTTATTTCGTGCTGTTTCGCGTGCTGCTTCACGTAATACGCTTCACGAAAAGACGAAAAAAAAGTCGAAAGGGAAAGAAAAGGGGAAGTTAAAAATTAAAAAATACCCGCGTGTTAGCTCTTCATATATATCATTCCTTTAATTATGCATCTAGAGCTCCCGTTGTTTGTAGCTTCTGAAAAGTGCTCCTAACAAATCCCATTACGCCGGAAAAGCGCCGATACGCGTATGTACGCGAGCGTGGAAAAGGGGTGAGTGCGACATTGTCCGAGCGATTACGCCTCGTTCATGATTAATTCAACGCATTCACTCGCATTCACGTTCGAAAACACGCGCGGATTATGAAATCAAGCGGAGAGGGGGGAGGGAAGCGGATACTTGCGGATGCTGAGGCGTGATCGAGACGCGCGCCATCGTGATCGCGCGTACAGATGCGGAACGGCATTCGGTTGTCCGTGGACGTGTGGCGACAAAGGCGCGCGAGATGAAAAAGGGCGGACGCGAGAACGCGCGCGAGAACCGGCGAGGGGTGGCACAGCGCCTAGGAATAGCGATTAGAAATGCCGCGGTGGCCATTGCCGATCATTCGAAAGTCGCCGCCCGCATAGTAATTTCCTCGAGAGTCCTTCAGGACCTCACCCTTGAACGTATTCTCGCTCCCGCTACCCCCGTCCCTTTTGCGTCATCCGGATAATCAACACCCGCACTTTCTACTCACCGAAGGTGCTTCATTGTCAACTTGGCGTTTTGCAGGCGTTTCCTCCTTTGTAGAACCGCACTTGAATCGGAAACAAATCGAGAACGGTTTTGCGCCCGTACGTCGTCTCTTCCCCACCCGCTGCTTTCCTCCTCCGACTAGGTAATTGCGGAATTGGCCGCGTAATTTGTGTATATAAATATTTCATGCACATCGGCGGCAAAGTGGGCGGCAAGGTAATATTCGTATTTAATGCATTTAAATTAACGGAGAATATTTAACAAGCGAATGCAATTAATAGTCGAGCGCGGCTTACACGCGCGCACCTCCTGCATCTCCACGCAATACCGCAAATATAAACATAATTATTAATGTCATGTTAATATTCGCAATGTGGCACGTCAACGTTTGCAAAGACCGTAAGAACGAAGCGTAGGAGCCGAATTAACTTCGCGCGCGTTATTCTCATTGCTTATTAAATGCCGTTGTGTTCTGTAGGATAATTCTAGTAAATTGAATTGAATTAAACAGTTCTTTTCTAAGTCAAGATAGAAAAAAGAATACAGAATACTGTTTAGTTTTACTATTCTGTGATTATATTTTTTTCGAACCAGTGCACCGATGCACTTGCAAGAAGTATGACTGTACTTTTCTGAAATGAAATATGGCATGTACTTTTTTTATTGTTTTTTTATTATTCTGTGTACAAAAATATGGTGACGTAATAGCCTGTAAATTGGAAAGTCAATACTCTGCCAGATATCATTTTGTCATCAAATTATTTTGTTACATTGAGTGCTTAAATATATCACGTTTTAACTACGTTCTAAATACGGTTCTTTATGTTTTTCATAACGTTGTTTATCACTAACAATAAGTTATATTAGAATGCTTTTACAATTTGTTCTTTTAAGTTATTTTCTGAAATATATTTCGCTACATGTTTTCTGAAATATATTTCGCTACATGTTGTGTCTTGTGGAACAGTATAAGGTATTTATATAATTCACCAAAAATATTTTGCATTGAAATGAAAAGTCTTCTAGGAATCCTCATATATGTATATTAAGTTGTAAATATTTTATACAAGTGAATCATATTAAAAGAAAAGAAAAGTTTAGTTTATAATGCCAGTCAGTTGGGGGCCCCTCAAAAGTTTGTTTTTAATTATGCTGGGAAAACATTAATTATTACATAATATAAAACAGTATGAAAACTGCTATACCATATCTTATAGAATACACTTTCTAGTTTACAATTATTTTCAAAGTTTTATTTTCAACTTTGTTTAAGAAATATTATTTAAAGTAGTATGCCATTATTAATAATCTTCCTTTATTAGTTTTACTTAAAATATTGTAGTTTAATGTAATTAATAACTGATATTCAAAATTTATTATTTTGATTTTCTTAGTTTTGTCTGTAAATAAAATTGAAAAATCACTCAACTAAGACCAAATTTTTTTTATAATTTGAAAAAAATATTTTATTTTGTAAGTTTATTGTTGAAAAAAATAATTATATGATAAATATTAAAACAAAAATAAATGATTTTCTTTAATTCATTTAAAAAGAGATTTTAATTCAAAGATACTTCAACTTATTATTAGAATTTTATAGTTTGATCGTGGTGTGAAAAAGAAATTTGATCATTATACAAAGAAAATAATTTCGTTTTAATAGAAAACAAAGTAAAATTAATGAAGACAACAACAACTGGGAATACTATATAAATATGCATGTAATATCGACGCGTTAGACAAAGAATTAATCGCAATATAAGGAATTTCAATGACTCTCTCTGATAGACGTTGAATTTATTCGTGTGGCATACGCATCTCATAACCGTGGCACATTAAGATGTCATTCCGACGCAGATACCGGATGCTCCAAACGCACGATTTAACGCAAGACGCATCGCGCAAGTAGTTACTTATAGTTTCCGTCGGCGTTTTCTCTATCGTGCCTGCGACCTCCTTTCTCCATGAAAGCTATACTCAGCGACGTTGCGAGGGTCCCATGGAGGGTCGCTCAATCATTCATAAAATGCACGTTTTAGAGAGATCTTTCCTCCCGGAGCTTAAATATTCAACGAGCCATTCCTACCATCCTCTCCTCCACCCCGGGCCGATTCCCGGTGGACTTCGTCTCTCCGCGAAGCATCTTCCCCTCCGCCCTCGATGCCCACACACCAACCCCCGGCCGTTGTCGACCTCCGTCAACCCTTCTATTCTTCGCCTTCGTCGTTCGCAGCTCGCGAGGGCTATCCTTAGTCTTAGCCGGTGGGACACGTCGAACTTTCCTTCTCTTTACGAGCTAGCCGGCTCGCTCGATCGACCGGCGAAATCTCCCGCTAAATCTCGCCAACGAGAATTTTGCAACACACTCAGGAAGTGCCGCAGGAGTTCCGCCACTACTCGCCTCGCATCGTCTCACGATCAAACGCCCTGTAAAATAATATACCGAGAAGACTCATGGAAACTTTATGACGTCTGCCACGCGTTCGAGTGGCCGTGAAATTTTTAAAGCGCCGCTCAGATTTCGCCCCGACGACGTCCGTGCAGCGGGAATAAATCGGAAAATAAACTGCACGCTTTCGAATGAGCGTAGTATATAACAGAAATATCACAGAACGCGACAGTCGATGTTTGTCAGGATGAATAATTTCTGAAATCTGCACGGTTACCTCCAGAATATGCAAATGTTTCCTTGCATATTCATCGCGTGGCTATTTCCCTTTTCTATTTGGAATGGAAAAATTAATTAATTTGCCAGTAACAAATTTACAACTTCGCGATGGACCGAATCAGCTTTTGCTTTTTCACTTTGGTCGCTATTTTTCACGGGCGAGACTCACCTTAAATCCTTCGCTAAAAGATAATAAATGCTTAGATCGTGAAGTTCATAGCGGAGAGTTAAATAGCGGAAAAGAGCGATCGTGAAGCGTCGGCTTTACTAGGCGAACCGTAGAACCAGCCACTATCTCGGTAAATTGTGCACACATATAAGACGGTGACGTCGTGCGGCGCGGCGAAGAAGCCAAACCTTGTAATGCGCCTAAAGAGACCAAGAAGCCGCGGGATTAGGTCAAAGCGCAGGTGCGCGGAAGAGATCCGTGCGCGCCGCACGGGGAATGCTTCTAAAAAGACAGAGTCACTTAGACGGTATAAAGTATATTTTTATAATCCGAGGTGAGAGAAGAGAGAAACGCACTGTTCCTTTTCGAAGATGAAACGCGTTTTATGTCGTGCAAGACATTACTGCCAGCTAGGAAAATATTAATGATGGATGTTTCATGAGCCGCGAGTAAAATAATTAATGCAATAGTAAATTGTTAATTTAAAGAGCTGGTAAAGAAAAGAAAGTTTGTTTTTAAGAGAGTTGTTGGTGACGTTAGTTTTATGACCGAATTGATCCAAGTACAGCGCGTGCGTTAAGTAATAATAAACATTACTCTATCCATCTATACAAACGACTTACATAATGCACACGCACACGTATACACATATGTATATTTAGATACAGTTTTCTCTTGTAGTAAAGCTTCTAGGATTATTTCTAAAAGTAGCATTGCTCTTTCATGTAATTCCGATGGAGGAGTACGTTTTATACGTACAAAGTACTAAAACTTTTGTACGCAGCAAATGTTGTCACGAATTGACCGCCAAAGTCTTGTTAATAATGTGCACGAATGACTCTATATTATCAATCCCGATTAAGTTTGACGGATACTCTAATAGCTCTTTTTTTATAATATTAATTGTCAATGTAAAATATTTTCTTTTTACTGAAAAAAGAATGTATCACGCAATTCTCTATCTTCGATCTTCTGATAAGTAAATGTTTTAAATCTAAAGAGATTTAATGGAACACTTTGCTATCATATTTCTATTACAAGTGAAAAAACAAAATATAAAATTGTTTACTAAAGCTACGAGAATGTTGTTTTACGACAAAGGTTTTTGAAAGGAGAATTATGTCGATCCGAAACTGCACAAAAGAGTGAAGGCCAAAGAACGATAATATTTCCTTTGACTGAGAAAAGTTGTTAGAAGATTTCAGAAGCAATCTATAATAAATTATATTTTGTGAATTGTCTCTTCTCTCTCTCTCTCTTTGTCTCTGCCTTTTTCTCTCTTGGTTATTGGTAGAATTATCTTTGCTTTATTCAATCAACAAATACTTATGCTAATTTGTTAGAGCTTGTGGCATACTAGAATTATGTGATTAATTAATAACGGTGGAGCAAATTAATTTTGAGTGGCGCGCACTACAATTCGAAATACAGCAACTTTCGATTAACGAGCAAATGTTTAGCCTTCTTTAATTACGTGTTCGGCTTTCAGACACAGCTTTGTGAAAATTGAAAATTAGCGCGTTGATAATATCTTTCGCTCCTGTCGACAGCACTAAAAGCCACCGCATGGGGATTAATTGTATTTTTAACCACGCTTAAATAGCCACGCAATCTAAAATGTTAAATCCGTGAGATGCAAATGTCGACAAGTTAAAACGCGAATTTCAGTTTTTCTCGTGTATTTTTCCTAAAACAAAATGGATTCTCTAATTTTTAGGATCATTTTAATTTTGTTGATTTTCCGAATGAACAGATATTTGCATCGTGAGATGTGTAATGTTGCGATAAAAATGACAGAAAGCTGGAAGAAAAATACAGATCGTTTAAAGTTTTGTATTTTACGGTGAATTGTAAAAACATGTTAATCGCGTGTTACATGACACACACTGATGTTATCATATATTTCTCATTGATCACTTCAAACATCTTTTAAACACATCTCTTGCACATCCCTTGCGAGAAAAGTAGAGCCAGCTGAAAATTTAAAGTTATTCAGGAGGAAAATAAAAAAATTGCATATTAAAAAAATAATTATTTACCTATTAAAGTTACCATAAAGTTAGTCACATATCAGTTTTATAATCTTTACTTTCTAAATTGGAATCAGTATATGCTGTCATGAGTGATAATGTACTGATTCTGATGACCCTCCTTAGTGAGAGGATTAGTGAATTAGAATGATCACAACTATAAGTATAACACTGCAAATCAGTAAATAATACAATAATTTTAATTTTAAAAGTAGGAGATATTAATTTTGTTATGTTCTTTTAAAAAATCTTTAAAAACTATTTTAATTTTAATTTGTATTATTTTTCCTGTTTTTATTTACAGCGTTTTAGAAAACTCAATTTGTATCACTTTTTCTAAATGAAAACAGATGTATTTACAATCTATGTATAACACAAAATTGACGTGTGTCATTTTTTCATATGACATACAATAGTTATTAATTTTCCATTTGTAATATTGACTCTTTTAAGATTAGTCTGTGCACGACCTCACATAGATTAAAAAAAATTATTTAGGTCAATCAGTAGCTTCCAATTACTTTCGCAGGGAGTCTATAGTTTTTAATTTAATGCCACCTGTATTAAACAACTTAATAGTCCACAGAAATAATAAAATACTATTGTAATTTACAAAATTAATAAATATTTCTACAAAAGTTGCATCTTAATTATTTTAATATTTTTTATTAGAAAATTCTTGAAAACATCTCTTTTGAATCCAACAAAATATAATGAAACACTTGGCACAGAACTTATGGCTATTAAGATAGTATCTCTTTTATCAAATTAGACGAAACTGATTGTGAGATATGTAATGAAATCGAGTAAAATCCATCGTATTTAGTTGGCAATGAAAGAGTTAAATCTGTATCGCGCAAAAGCTAAGAAAAAATTCGAAAGAGCGTCAGCGAGCACACTAAGCTAAATTACTGAAACGCCCATCAGCCGAAGAGGAGGCCGAGAGGCGAGAAATAGAATAGAGAGGATGCAAAATTTGTCTATCGACCGGCTGGAAAAGTTACCCTGTAAGGAATTCCACGTAAGGAAGGTGCTACGGGACTCAGTTGGATAAGAAGGAGGAACAGGGGGGAGAGTGGGGGGGTTGTTTCATCTCGCTCCCGCCTGGCTCCCCGGTTCCGACTCCGCCGCTGTTTATATTTAATGTAGCCCATCCGGGATCCGGATGCGCCCCTATCCTGACAGAACTTCTATCCCGGTATCCAACCTGGCCTCTCTTCTCCGTTCCCTTCTCCCCCTCCTTCCGCGCCTCGTTCGCCCTCAATTTCGTTCCCCGTTTGGACGACCTGACCCGTGAAAAAGCATATCGACTCGCCTGATCTCCGCCACCGGGGGATTAATTTTTTCCTCCCTTCTCGTCGGTGCTTAATTTAGCGTGAATGGCGAGCGAGTGCCGGCGCTTCGCCCCGGAGAATCGTAAGGGCGAGTCTCATCCCGATAAGTAAATTTCGCCCCGAAACGGATGCGTTTTGCGTGTCCTAGAAATTCCATAGAACAGAAATGCATTCGTGGTTGATAATTAAAAATGAAAAAAAGAGAGAGAGAGAGAGAGAGACAGATCGCGAAGCCTTTCTTCGTCGATTCGAAGGTTTTCCGCGCCGCTCCTTCACCCGCCTGCGGTGCAGGAATGGAATTTTTCTCCGGTTCTTAATTAACAGTAATTACTTCTCGCGAGACTCCTCCGCCAAAGAGTGTCGCGAGGAAGGGAGGGAGGGAGGGAGGAAAGGAGGCGAGATCGGCGACGAGGAGACGACGCGATTCAGGAACTAAAACGGGTCAACCTCCTTCCCGTGCGCTTCGCGGCATTTCCTACTTCAAATTACGTGAGGTTTTGCTAGCAGCCTGAGGGGCTGCACGCGAGTGCAGCGCTAACGAGGCGCTGCGTTAACGCTGCACCCATGTAATCGGGCACTCCGCCGCTGCCGATATTCCCCGTGGTTTCTTCTCCCGTTTTTCTTTTTGTCGTGCCTCCGCGGCGACCGAGCGCTTGTAAGTGCGGTACATATTTATGTATATGCAACTTCTTGCATCTTTCTACACACACACACACACACACTCACGCGTATGGCGGGTGCATAAGCGCGCGCGAGGCTTAATAAGAAAGCGGGATGTACATATCCGCGATATACGAGCGATCGAACGTGTTTACCCCCGGATCGATTCTGAACGAACCTTTTACGAGGACCTCACGAATCTCTCGGGAAGAAGAGTAATATTCTAAACGTAAACGGCGCGAGGGTCGCACGCGCTGGGGCTGCCTGCCTAGCAGGCTGACTGGCCGGATGTACCTACGTGTCGCTGTATTTTATATCCTTAAAAGCATCCTCTTATCCGGCCGTCCGCTTTTACGCCGGAGAGACGTTCGAGAGTCCTGAAAGGTTCTTCCCCCGTTCCTACCTGTCCGATTATTTATTTATATTTATTAAGTTATATCCATAGGACAGACGGATAGCGACGTGGGCGCGCGGCTGGATGCGCTGATGATCGATCAAGTTTACTCTTCCTCTCTCTCTCTCTCTCTCTCTCTCTCTCTCTCTCTCTCTCTCTCTCTCTCTCTCTCTCTCTCTCTCTCTCTCTCTCTTTCCGCTGTAGTTTACGAGATTATCTCGAAATAGACTCAGTTGGTGGTGTTCTATTCAGGTTGAAATTCTCGTTGAAAACACATTTCGCTTTTGTGAATTATAATTACATATAATACAATGGTAAGAATTTATCTAATAATTATCATATTTCTTGTATTTTTGTTTTTCTTCCATAATTGTTTACGTCACGCACGGTGTGCATTGTATCGGACGTGTTCCACATGAGAGGAACGTGAGCTTTCTTTGCGGAATACCGAAGAGTATTCGCGGCTCATCACTTATTTATATTTATTAGAAGTGCATTTTACGACTTGGGAGAGAAAGGATCATTGTGTTGTCTACGCAAACGGCCGCGCGGAAATGGTTCCGAAAGTACAGGTATTAAAATTTTTGCACTCCCCAGTTCGACGTGCGCATTTTGTTGTGTCCGCGTTACGCTTTCACGTGTTCACAATCGTCTTACATTCGTATTTCTCAAATACGTATTCTCGCGGCGGCGGTGGCTTTCTTCTCTTTATACACGCGGAGTGCACGCCCGTTGGCCCTAAAAGCCGTCCGCATCAGGAATTCTCGGGGGCCATTTTTCGAGGTCCTGCGCCGCGCGCGCACACACCTCGAGACACGACTACTGAATAATATTTCAGCGAACGCTGGCATACGTTACCCTGAGAGCGGCGTCTCTTATACGGCGCTCCGCCGCGCCTGCCGCAGCAAAATATTTGATGACTACGTTACGACCTGGATGCTGCGAGTTATACGCCACATACATAGGTCGACAGGAGAGGAGGATGCACTTCTAATATTATTAGCTTAATTAACAGCGTTATCCCAGTCGCAGTAAAAATTACTGCATAAGAAAAAAAAAACGGATTAATAGTGTAAAAGTGCGATAATTATGTTATGTATATCTTAGAAATAACTTATTAATAATAAATTATTTATAACTTATTAATAGAAATAATAATTTTTTTCTTTATGTAGAAATGAACTAGAAAACGGAAGTTTTGCTTAAAATTGTTTCAAATATCAGTGTTAGTAATCTCTTCTTTCATTAAATAATATTTCTTTTTTTCATTATCTTTTGTTATTATTAATGTTATACAAAAAAGGTTAAATGTAGAAGATTATTAAATAAATAATAATTAATAATTAATATTAAAAAAATTGCAAGAACCGAATAAGTCTAAATCTTTTCTTTTTTTTTCGTTTAATTGGATCCTTAAAATTTTAATTATAACTTACAACTTTGTTCTTATATCTACGCTCTTCTTATATATACGCTTAGAGAAAAATTATCATATTTATACAATGGACGGTTTCGGGATGAGAAATTTTTTTGTTTCCTGAGAACTTATTGGTTTTTGTAGAAACCAAACTGAATTTTATTAAATTGCTTTTTTTATTTGCTTATTGACTGGTCCATTTATTATTTATGCATTATTTTTCTTGTATTGTAACTTCTTACTTATGCATGGACTGATGTAGTGATCCCTATTAATTACCTTCGTTGAAATTTATATTCATCGGTTTTGATGCCACATTATAACGGGATGAAGAAAACGTCTCGCACGTCTCGCGCTCATCGCATGCACAGTTTCACGCACATCCAGAGAGTGATCTCCCGTGTAACTCGCTTTATTCCCCGGTATCCTGTCAATTTCTTCAAAGCGGGGACAAAGCGGGATGTCAGACGGCTGCTCGCAGCGAATCTACCCTAAGTGATTGTGCGGTGTAACTATCGACTACGAGACACCTTTCAACTCGCTGGTCTCGAGGGGGTGTCGGCGGCGGCGGCGGCGGCAGCGGTGGCGGCGGCGGCGCGAAGGGTAGGAACCTAGAAACGGAGAACGGCCGCACGAAGTTCGCGACGAGCGGTGGGCGCGGCGAGGTGGAGACGGGATATAAGGACCCCCAGTTATAAGGATCGCTTAGCACGCGATTGTCTTCCTGCGGAGTGCGCCTTTAAGGGCTTTAATCATGGAACTTCGGCGGAAACGCGCGTCGTTAATATTTCGCGATCGCGAGCGCGCGTCTCGCCTCCGCTTTGCCTTTCAGGGCAGCCCCTCCTCCCCTCCTCCCGATAACGCTTCCGCGCGTCCGCCTATCAGCAACTTTTTAATCAATCATCACGCCCGCGCCCTCATCGCGTGAAACAATCGCGCGCGCCGCTCAACGATGCGATGAGTCACCTAAATGAAGTTTCCCGTTGCTAGACACTAATTTCTTCTCCTAGGAAACGGGAACGTCATTCCCGGCTCGCTCGCGCGCCGGTACCGGGAACCGGGCTCGATTCTGCGATACTTCAGCTCCGCACGTTGCCGGCCGCCCCGCTCCTAACCTGATTTATTACGGGGGTGTAAGATATTACGGACGCCCGTTCGACAAACACGTTATTAAAAGCGATAAGCGATAATCAATTTTGACGGCGAGGAAAAAAAAAGGATTATTTCACCTTTCAGCTTCCAGAGATGTCGTTCCCGGCGCGAATGATATCGCGTAACAATTCAATTAGGTCCGGGAAGGCGAATATACGTTCTGCATTTTTATTGGATCCGAAAAAACTTCATTTGCGGTTTGTGCCGAAATTCTCCGGATTTAAAGGATTAATATTGATATCACCGCAGCAATTAAACACAATACAACATTATGGTCTCTCTGCGTTTCCGAAAAAGATATATTGGTATTACGGAGCCGCGCGGAGAGGTAATCGTAGATCGAGTGGTCACTCGCACTGGCGACCGGTCGTTCGCAGTGGCGCACCTGCAACCTGTCAACCCTCCCCGGAGGTCTTTTTTCCCTTTTTCTACCCCGGAGGTAGAAAGCGGACGACGTCGCGACGGCGGCGGTGGCGGTGGCAGGGGGTTAATTTCCTATACTGGACGTATCCAGCCAGCAAAAGTGCCTGGGTTTTCCCTCCAAGTGTTTCCACCCCATCGTCACCGTCGTCGCTGTCGTCATTCCTCCTAGCTATTCTTCTCGCTTCGTCGCCCGCACGGACGCATCGTTCATCCCCGATCGTCGGTGATTCCCTCCGGGGGTTTACGTATGCCGGACGCAGTTCGGCACCGATTCATCAAAAGGACCTCCCACCCGTTTTTCGTCCATTTAAGAAAAGAGCCCGGCGGTCTCTCCCCGGCAAAAAGGAAGACGGCGGTGTCGTTAGGGGCAGACCCGACCTCACCCGTGGATCTGGGGATCGCGAAACGATCGGGACGTGAAGGGGGAGGAGATCCCCCCCCCCCATCCCTTCTAATAGAGGTGTGCTCGAGAGAGTATCCGAAGATTGGAGCTTGCCAGCGAGCCAACTATCGTTTCCGCGCGTCTCGTCCTCGCCGTATCTGCGACGACGACGACGAACGCGGCGGCCGAATTGTCCGCAGAAAATTGTCTGTCGGATGTTAGATCCTCGCAGCGGAAGTTTCTTAGTGACCGTTACGAAGAAACGTAACGTACTCGCGGCAATGACGAGTGGACACGTCCGATACGAGGCATGATTGTGTCTAGAAATACGTTCCCCATCGTTATATCTATCTGATGTCAGCAGTATGAAATTAATAAAACGTCAAATATACGTCTATAGCGTGCGGGATTAATGTAAAGTACAATACAAAATGTGGTTCAATATAAAATAGCTTGCATTTTAAAAAATAAGGAAAACAAAAGTCAGTTAAAAGATACCAGTAGTGATTAAGGGGATGCTGGAGTTCCCGTCAAACTTGATCGAAATCGATCATGTAAAATCATTTTAATGCACATCATTAATAAGATTTCGTATGTATTTTTTTGTAGATTTGAGAATTCTTTTCCAGAATTAAAGTAGACGTATTGATCAGTCTGTGAATTGCACTTTATACTGAGAATGAAAAGAAAAAAATATTTTTATATTGCTCTACTTATCGACAACTGTCACGCGTATGGAACCTAAATTTTTGTAGAACAAATTTGTCTCAATTAGGCATCAAAGTTTAACTTTAAGAACTCCACACTGTTTTTGTCACCGTAGAAATTCGAATTTTATAAATAAAAACTGTAGAGCTTTTATATCAAGCAAATATTATTACGACGTGACAGCTCCAGACATCACACTCGATTAAAAATTAACAATAACCGCAAATTAATTTTGTTTTCAAACGTCTCCAGCATTCTCTTAAAATCATAACAAAGATAAAGATAAACATATAAAATAATAGATTGGGTGGTGATTCAGCAAAGCAGCTTGCTGTGCAACCTCAACATTTGTAACTCTACGAAGATTTAAGAGTTCAACAAGGAAATTATGTCTGAAAGCAATTATTAGTGTACTCATTGAACAAATTATTTATTATAATAAAAATTGCTGATGTAATAAAGTTATATTTTCTTCAGTAATAAAATTAACTATACAAATTTACTTTGCTACTTGAACACAGAAAATTAACTAGCTGTATATTACAATACAGAATCTGCTAAACTAATAAAGTTGTTGGATTTTTTAGCAAACCTTCTTTCCGTATAGATATCTTTAATAAGTTGCTATTGAGATTTGAATGGCAAATGTGTGCATATCGCTTATTACTTCTATCGTCAGGCCGGCTTTAAATCGCTATAAACACACCGATAGTTAAACGTTTGCGGTAGGACCGGGCGGACTCGATATAGGAAGTATCGATTGTTGCCGACGCGAGGACATCCGAGGCACAATCGTCCAGAAGTAGTCAACGAAACTTCTTTTCCACCCGGCTATTCCCCCGTGTCTTCCGTACATATTGTCAGTTTCACTGTCAGTGCTTGCTGCTTGTAGACTCTGTAATTTCCGGCTGCCACTCGGCCTGTTCTTATTTCCCGTCACGTTCGCCACCCGCACTGGCCCGCTCCGCTTTTCTCGCCACGGCGTCGGCGGCGGTGGCCTGGTAGCTGCGTCCGCCTCGTCCTTCAGGTGTAATGGAGCCGAGAAGCAGATAATTACAACCCCCCCCCCCTGACCATCCTACGCCTGGCCTAACCGGGACGTCAGCTTTTTATTTCGGTCCCTGACCCGTCCGTCCGTCCGTCCGTCGTCCGACCTCTCCAAGATTTAAAGTGCGGATTCGTATTTATTCGCCAGCTTAGCGCTAATATTTCTTCGTTACGTTCCCTTGTGCTGCTCGCTCGCAGCCGGGCATGAAAGGCCGAATAAAGCGAAATTCGCGGAGGTAAAATTTCCCACCTACGCGTCACTCGCGGTGGTTTCCCTATTCCGTCGAATCCGGGCGATTAATCGTAATTTCAGATTCGAAGCCGAGGGCTTCGAGATTAAATTTGTGGCCCGGGACGAGCGAGAATCTGAGAATGGCAAAGCTCAAAACTTTTGCGACTCGCGATTAAAAATCCGAAATTACGGCAACGTTCGTTTGTGCGCACGCGCTATCTCTTACTTTTCCGTGAATTTAAAAGCTTGGAAAAAGAGAAGTGGAGCGCGCGTAAAATCGACAGATGTTATTAAGTTTGTATGAACGTTACAGCACAAGCGAAAATATCTTTTGCACAATTTACGCCGATGCTTAAAAGCACGCGCGAGTGCAGCTGAAAAGTTTCACCGGGGAGGGTTATTGCCATAATGATTTTGAAAATTAAAGTGATTTGCTGCCTCCTCGTGCCTGCCGTGCTCCTTACTAGCTTTTTCCTCTTTAGCCGGTACTTTAGATGTAATAGAGCCGAGAAATAGATAATTATCCTTCTCTGACCTACTTCGCGTTCGCATCCTCCGTCTCCTCAGCTTTCTCGCTGAGTCTTAAGCGATCATCTCCGAGTTCTTCAGTGTCGCGCGCGATGTTGAAAATATCATTCCACCATAAAAAGCCTCATATATCTAAATACGCCAGAAAGATGAATTATGACAACGTAATCAATTATATGTCTTTTTTTTATTAATTTAATGTCTCTATTTTTTTTTAAATGCTTATGTGTGTGTTGAAATTATTTTATTGAATCCTTATTTCTTTTTTTGATCAATTCCATTTTTTTTACTAACAACGTTATGTAAAACTAAAAAAAGAAAGGCCAAGAATGAGCATGGAAAGATATTTAATGATAGACTTTATTGTAAAACCATATGATAGAGACAGTTACGATTTGCAGTGTCTAATTTTGCAAAATACGAATCGCAAATTTCATATTCATTGTTAATGTTATGCAAATTAAGTCTCTAGATTACTTCGCTGTAATTAGATTTTGCAATAGCGAAAATTTCCACTGTAGCGTTACGAATAGTTGTCACAATGAAATTTATTGTAAATTCAAATCAGCGAAATTTGATAGAAATTGCTATTTCTAGTAACACATTAAGGGATTAATCGTGTCGTATAGGAATGGAAACAAATCGAATCGGCGGGAATGATCGTCGTGGAAGAGCGCGAAAGGTAACCCCGGCGGCGGAAGCAATCCCGCATTATCCCGCCGCATTCAACCCTTTCGCCATGAGGTCCACGATCGTACCTCCGGAGGTATCTAGAGGGTGGCGCTGCCGATATAACTGGGGAATCTCCTTTACAACTCTGATCGACAAAGTTCCTTCTGGCGGTGCCGCGAGCACACGGACGCGAAAGTTAGCGCTGAGTCTACCAGCATCCCTTCTTCCGCGCCTAGCGACGGCTCCCTCGTTCATCCTTTCACCCTCTGTTTCTCCTCATCCCGCGCATCCCCTTCGTCTCTCCCCTTTCCCCCGTGCACGTTGCACACACGATCTGCACCGTCCTTCGGAAAGGCGAGAGGCAACTCTCTTGCACTCGTGCGACTCCCATCACTCCCCGATGTCCTCGGAGACGAGGACACGAGCAAGTTTTGCGAAGATGGACCAACTTTGATAAGATACCGGTTTACCCTGCACACCCCGATTGATTATCTTTCTCCGCGGTATCTTCACCGCGATCTCAATGACGGATCCGTACGCACTATACGTATCCTTTTCGCACGGTTGAAGAACGATCTTGTGGATCTGCTCGGCACATAAGAGAGAAAGAGAGCATCGCGCAACAAACTTGTTTACGCACGGTCGAGTCTGCTAGACAAGATCTATGTATGTAAATAAAATTCGCGTAAAATTGAAAAAAGATTCTTTGCAACTGATCGAAGATCACATGTGAAACGCATTGGAACTAATAATTTTGGCGAATCTCTTGATAATCTTTTCTTGCTGAAGGACAATAAAGTGATCTTTCTGTTAACTTGATACCAGAAACAACATATTTAAAATATAAAAAAAGATTGTTCTTAATTACATGGATAAATTTCATAGTATTAAGAGTAGTATTTAAAAAAAATCTAAATTTTAGAATTAATAAAACATACTTACATTAATTATTACTTTTTGGTACCTGTAATACTTGTGCAGAGAGTACATTTCACAATCGAAGACATTTAATACAGATAGATTTCCAGAATTGTTGCATTTTACCTTTGCAGTCGAATAATCATTTTTTAACGTGCGTTCAAGCGGAAACTAGAAAGTACTAGGATACCAAAAAGATCGCGATGCGCTTTGATCTCGACTAATTGGGAGAAACCGTCTCATCTCTACTCGGAAGAAAGGGACGTTCTATTCGAAAAGTCGTATACGTATCGACGAGCAACCTGAAACCGCGGCACTTTATATGCCGGGGTTCTCGTGTAAATAATGTCTGATCAAAGTTGACCCCAGGCGAGATCAAAGCGGGACTAGCGCATTTCACACTGATGGAAACGATCACCGATCGGGTGCCGGTGGATGGTCCTCTCGCGTGAGGCCTCATTAGAATCAATTTCCGCATGCGATATCTCTGCGGCATGCGTTGCGGCGCCGCGGCATTAATCATACACCTGCACGTGGTCCGACGTCGATATTTCCTGGTGGCACCCCCGGGCCACTTAAACCATAGTCGTCAATACATCCGATGCGCTTTGTACATGTGTTGATCCGGAGAAGGATGATCGCAATCTGTCTTTCTCTGTCCATTTATCCTTCTCTCTCTCTCTCTCTCTCTCTCTCTCTCTCTCTCTCTCTCTCTCTCTCTCTCTCTCTCTCTCTCTCTCTCTCCCTCTCTCTCTTTCGATGGCACATTAACAGATAATCTTCTTCTTTGGTAGATCCGTTGCTTTATCCCTCTTGTAGAGAAACACCCTCGCGTTGATTCCGGATTGATAACTAGCAACGGCTGCGGCTGGTGGTGTGAGGCGAAGTGCAATGTAGACGAGAACGTAGACGAGAACAAGGACGAGGACGACGACAAGGACGAAGGTGGGTCTATGAGGCGCGAGGGCGGCACGTATGCGAGGGAGAGTGCAGGATGAGTTTGCGATTAAACGCGATTATAATTAAGGATAATGGAGTTTCAGCTCGGGAGTTCCTGTCGACTCGAGTCCCTTCGCAGCTGGCACTGTTATATCGAGTTCCCGTCGTCAGCTCCAGCACAGACGACCGTTCTCTTTCTCTTTTCCCCTCCCTTTCCGTCTCTGTCTCTCTTTCTTTTCGTTACCACGAAATGCTTTTGGTCAGATGCGTACATATATTTACACGTATCCCCTAAATTTTAGGAATGTGTGAGTGCGCATTTGTTCACATGTAGCAAGCAGAGAGGACCGGTATAGTAGCTTACTCGCTAATGAAGATCACCACGGCTCCTTTGCCGAACAAAGCAATTGGAATCGCTCTTTTGGGATAGGTCTCCCCTTTCTAGGCACGTACCAGCACCAGCGTGCCTGAGACGGTAACGTCTCCCGCGAGACGGCCGCCGATGGCTTGACGCGATTTTCAACTTCGACATCTTCTCATAGCTAGGATTTTTATGTGCAATAAGAATTTGGCGAGTATACCGACATAAAGGCCTTTAGATCAAACAATCACAGGAAAGTAAAATCCGAACGGTAACATTAATATAAGAAGCAGAAATACAATGGTATCAATAAAAACTTATATAATTGAGTTTCAATAACTTTATTTGACAATTTTTTGTCAATGTTGGATAAGATGAAAAATAATGTCTACGTGATTTATTTTTTATTCATGCTTCTTAAAAATTATTATCTATTATTAATTATTTTATTATTGCTAATTTTACGTATAAAATTTCAAAGTGCATTTTATCTTAAATATTTTTTAGAAAAAGCTGTGCATTTTTTTTTTGTATAGTATATAAAATTATAACATATACCAACTATTATTCAACAATATGGAAATTAATAGCTTTTCTGTGGGTAAAGTTACAGATTTCAATACTTTAACATTTTTACACACAGTTTTTATCTTATCAATATATAGCGTGAATCATGACGAAAAATTTTTCAGCACGACTTTTTCAGCGCGTCTTTTTAGCCACATTTCAGCACGCATAATCTCATGACATGCATTTGATAACTCTTGCAGACACTATCCAACACTTACCGACATTTACCGACGCTTTGTCACTTTCACAAATCTAACTTGTTCTGTCAATTTGCGAGTACCCAAGACACTCAAGGAATCACACATCAATGCACGGGTAACAAAAAAATATGCAACACGAGCGTAACGGCCTTTTTGCACAAATGCAGGTGAATTGATATTAATACATACAGGGTGTTTCTTAAGAAGATGCTAAACAGCCCGTGAAACTTGATCGAAGTCGATAATGAAGAGTCATTTATTTATCTTTGTTCATAAAAATATTTGCTTCAAAATGCAAATTATGTAGCTTATACGTACAAATAAATGGTACACCGAAGTTTGGATTAGATTGAGAAGTAAGACTATATTCGTCAAATTACAAGTCGTGAAAAAAAGTTATTATTTATTATTGGATCAAATTTTGTTCATTTAAGTGCTTTTACTACAGATTTCTCAGTGAAAGTGCTTAAATGAACAAAATTTGATCCAATAAATAACTTTTTTTTACGGCTTGTAATCGTAATTTGACGAATATAGTTTTATTCCTTAATCTATTTCGAACTACGGTGCACCATTCATTTGTACGTATAAGCTACATAATTACTTTTGTATTTTAAAGCGAATATTTTTATGAACAAATAAATTACAAAAATTTTTTTGCATTTTTGGTCTTAATCTAATCGTCCTCAGGTTTATTTGTGTACGTACTTTAAACCTGTAAAAGGATTTTCAATTCTGTAAATTCAATTCGAAACTAAATGGTTGAACAGAATGTCGGTAAAATAGACGACTTTAGGATCTCCTTAATGGCTGTCCCAACTTTATACCATAGGAGATGGGATTACCGACTGCAACCTTAGTACACCATTGTACGACAGTAATAGTAAGTTTTCGAACAGCCATTAAGAAATATTCTGTATACTTTAATTCTGGAAAAAGATTTTCAAATCCACAAAAAAATACATACAGAATATTGTTAATAATATGCACTAAATCAATATTATCGACTTCTATCAATTAAGTTTGTTCGTCATTCTAGTATCTTATTCGATTAGGGTATGTATAAAATACATCTTATCTTTAGAAATCTATTAAATTCACAGAGTAGACCTTTTTTATCCATTGATGCTGCACGAATTGTCAGTAGATGTGTCGGTATTTCAGACAGATTCTGTTATTTGGCGCCTCTATGTACATAAAACGTGAAAACGAATTTCGTAGCAATGGCCATGAAACCCGTAGATAATATTAATTTTTACAAAAAAAGCTGGTATTTTTTCTGTATTTCCAAGGCTCTATGTTATTGATATTGATAAATGCATATACAAGAATGCAATTAATGCGAGTCGGGCACGTCAAGTTTTCTATTTCACTATCTCTTATCACTGATAACATTTTCATTTTTTAAATAATTTTTAAATAAATTTTTATGGTGTTTTTCCAAGTTTTTTAAAATTAGACTTGGCTAATATTATTTTTAAAAAATTTTATTTATATAATTTTTAAATCGATGTTAATAAAAATTTTTTTTTTAATATACTTGGTTAATTGTATTGATCTCAAAATCATTTTTGAAAGCACACGTTTATGTACGTGGCATATCTTGTTTACGTTTTTAAGTTTTTTATGGATTTTATTTTTTCATTTTATTTATATAATTTTTAAAAGTTTATTAAATTTCTTTAAGTCTTTTTAAAAAAAAATATATATATATATACTTGGCTAATTGTAATAATCTCAAAATTATTTTTGAAAGCACGCGTTTATGTACTTGGCTTATTTTTTTTACCTTTTAAAGATTTTTTTATGAGATTTCACTTCTTTTTGTAAAAATTAAAGAATTACTTTTATTTTAAATTACAATTAAGTGCTTCATTTTTGAATCTGTTAACTTTATATGTATGTATATATATTTCCATAATCTAATATATTTTATTTTATTTGTTTTGCAAAGAATATGACTGCATTTTTAACATTTCGAGGCCAGTTGTATTTCTCTATACTTTAATTATTTATTAACACTGCTTTTTTGCGCTTTTAGTGCATATCATGTTTGTTTAATGTATATCGATTATATTCTCACTGTGATGAAAGATTGCAACTAATAATTTTATACTTATTTGCATTCACAGATATGCTTGTTGTAGGTATAGCTTTAATATTTGGATTTGTAATTTTTTTATTACAAATTCCGAATAACATCAGTTTGAAAATTAAGAATACTATTTGATTTTATTATATCAGTTTTTTCAAGTATAGATTTAGTACCATAATTAATACATAATTTTTCTACGTTAATCCAATGTGAAAGATTATATTGCATTTATTCTTCAAAAGTATGTAATTTTTTAAATTTTATAGGAAAATAAAATAATATGTACAATTTTAATTAATTTTAAGTAATTTTAATTAATTATTAATCACTCATTGCAATTAGTAATAGATTTGCATTAAAAAATTATACAATTTTGACTAAAAATAAGAAATCTTTGATCATGTTTTCGAACAGTTTTAATAATATTTATATCGTTTTAGTCTATGACGTCTATACATTCTGCAAAAACTAATAGCAAATTGTGTTTTACATATTAGCGTCGATTAAAGGTAATTGGAGTTGATTGAAGTGACCTTGATGTCGATTCTAGAGATGCATAGATTAATGTTAATCTCAAAATTTAATTATTTCTTACGAATTCTTAGAATTAGTAAAAGAACTAGATAACGAGTAAGTTAAAACGAAATTAAAGTTAATCCACATTTAAATGGACGTTGACGTCACAAGTCGACATAAGTATCATTCTGCCTTTATTACTTATTAAATGCTAAGATACAATAGAACATTTGTTGGACCACATGTCGTTAGATGCATCTATTATGTACTTGAAAGATATGTGTCATGGGAAGTAGGTAAAGCGGGGTTAGGGAGTTAAAACCAGCAGTAAATCGGTGTCTTTCGATGCAATGAAAACTGTGACAAAGTGGATGTGTGGGCCATTTTTGTAAAAATTCTCTATAATCGATAGTAAGTATTTTAAAAAGTTTATAAAATATACATTATTTTATGATTTATTATTATTGCACAGTATTATTTACTTTATAACTGCAGAAAATAAATATTAATATTATATTTAGTTTCTTTGTTATTTTTAATTTAGTTGTTATAATGTGTAAGTATATAACGAGTTTTTTTATTTAATAATCAACAAAAAATGTTATTCTATTCTTCTCGACATTCAATAAGAAGCAAAGAAAGGATGACACTTATTTGTGTCAATTTGTATTACCGAATTGATAGCAACATATAAAGCTAATTAAAGCAGAGTTAAAAAATTCTTTATAATTATTTTATGTGGATGATATTTAATTTTTGTCACTGTTTGAATTAAAGAAAAAAATTTATTTTTACTTAATGTATATATTTTAATATTCTTAATAGAGTTTTTAAGAAATAAAGTAAGTTAAATAGACCTTCTTCAATCCAGGTACAGTAGAATTCCGTTTATTTGCATAAAATTGATAGGAACAAAATGTGAACAAAGTTCTTGTTTGTTTTCAAATATACAAACTCATAGCAAAGCTGTTATTATTTAAAATATTTAAATAATAACTTTAAATAATGAGAACTTGATGTGATCGACTTTAATTTTCTGAATATTTTTATTATCGAAACTAATATATAAGTATTCATAAAAAACTAATAAGTATTGATACAAAACTTCTAATTTATGTACCTTGGTTATCGAAATTGTATTGTTCTTCGATGTGCATAAGTGGAATTCTATATGTATACTGTACCTTGTGATCTATAATTTTGTTTTTTTTAATTATCTGTTTTATATTTTGCAGATATTTCAAAGACATATACATTATACCTGCGATTATTTTGAACTTTGCGTTTAGTGCGATAAAGAAATAAATTAAAATGAAAGATCTTGTATTTTATGCCTGTGTTTTAACACTTTTTGTAAGTTGTTTCTTAATAAACTATCTTAATAAATCAAAAAAATTATTAAAAATACTATATATTTAAAGTTATATAAAATAAAAATTAAATAAGAATATTTAATAAGTTTCAGTTTTCTGTTTCATCAGAACTAAAGCAACAGCGCAACGATGAAAATGATTATAAAGTTTGCATGAATGCAACTGGTATAACTCCGGGTAAGTTATAATTATACATTGCAAATTTCCCATATTATTTTTCATCTCCATTTCCTTAATTAATTTAAAATAAAGTTTATAAATGTAATTCTGTTTTATTTAATTTAATGGGGCATTTTATTTCCTTACAATTTCGTTTTATATAAGCTAACATTTTTGTTTTATATAAGCTAACATTTTCGCAATAAATATGTTTTTCTTTGCATTAACCAATTTTATTTCTTAGATAACATTCACTCAGTTTGGTTAACATCAGAAGATATAATAGCTAATGTACACATTAAACCTGAAAATGAAGAAAGAATGAAAAAAACTGGCTGCCTTCTAGCGTGTATATTAAAAAGACAAAATTTAGTAAGTGTTTAAAAAGATGTTATACACCATTTATATATATATATATATATAATATCCAACAATGCAAGATTAAACTGTCCTAAGTAATAATATACTAAATAATAAAAGACTTGATAATTTTGTGTAATGCTATAATTACTAATAAATTTAATAACACATTAGGTATATCCACCTGACGCAAATTGCTATAGAAATTAATATTAGTACACTATTAGTACAATGTATGCAATTAAAGATATGCATATTAATTTATAATAAATTTATTTTAAATATTATACAGCGCACATAATAAAGCGAAGTTAAAATAAATTTATATAATAATTTATTTAATTTATACGTTTTAAATAATTTTATTTTAAAATAATTTTTATTTCCCATCATTTATAATTTATTTTTAATAATATTAGATGGAAGGATCAAATATTAAAGAAGCACAAGTTGTTGCAAGGTTACCTGAATTTTTTGAAGTCGTTGATGATTCGCAAAAAAAAACTGTGCGTAAATGCATGGAAGAAGGTGAGTTATGTTTTATATTATACCTATAATAATTATACATATACATATACAAATTATAATTACTAAACATAAGTTATTACAGAAATATAATATACACGCATACACATTATGCCTTTTATGCGTACATTTATAATGTTAATTTTGGAAAAATATATTTGCTATTAAAATACAAACAAACAGAAAATGTAGTTTTAGTTTTTTAAAAAATGTAGTTACATATTTCAATATTTTTAAATCATATTTTTATTTTTTTTTCTACAGGGAGAAGTATTACGCAAGAATGTGAGAAATGTTTCTCTATTTACGTATGTCTCGTCAAAGCTACATATAACATAGAATCACAGAAACATGGAAAACATGAAAAGAAAACTGAAAGAGTAAAAACAAAGGCCGAATAAAAAAAAATAGAAGAAGAAATAGAAATCGACCAGGCTGAATAAATGCAATTTAATAGAAAAATTAAACGTTCTAAGCATTGTAATTATTAATATAAATCCATAATATTTTAAATGTAGTTTCTTATATTCTATTTTAAATTTCTTGATTTAATAAAAGCACAGCAAATATAAAAATAGCGTTTTACACTCATTCACTACTTGTTTCCAGATAATCGAATCTGCCAAAAGTTGTATTGCAAATGTGTTGCATATATTAATAAAAATCTAACAACAGCCAAACACAACCTATTATTTTTTTATACATATAATACTAATCTGGGAAAGTTTTCCCAAAACACCGTTATAATTCACTTAGGGACCTACGATGATTGAGTAATTGAATAATTTGAATGATTCGTAACTCTACTGTGGGTTTAAAATTTTGGTTAATGTCTTACTTAAGTAAAAATTATCTTTGCGTAATTGTATCGACGGAACTAATTGAGAGATTTGACTAATATAACTTAAACATCTAAACAGTATGTGAAAAAGTAATTTCAATTCCCCAAAATTCAACACTTAAGTTATACGAAATATCGTGAATTCTATAACCGCATATCTAGTCCATAACTGCCTTCTATCCTCTATAATCTAAAATTATGAAATACAGATAGAGGAAAGGGACCCAATTTGGAACAGTTTTCTAAATTTATTTCTCGGAAACTATATAAACATTGCATCGTACAAATACCGATAAAAATCATGATCCGCTTGGTTAATTAAAGAAATAAACACATATTTTATATTCATTTCTACATAAAATCTGCTAAAAACAAATTCATCAAAAGCGAGTTTTATTTGCACAATTTTCTCTTACAAATTGCACAGTTTAAACAATAGTGAGTGTATCAATAACATTACCATCATTTCACATGTTTGTAATTTCCTAAAACTGTTTCTTTTTATTTTTCTCTTTTCGAAACATGATCAATTCGTTATTTTTAGTTACATGACATCTTTTGACGCAAAAAATGAGTGTTAGTAACAGCATAAGAAAGGCTCAGAAAGGTACCATTGGATTTGGAACATAGCTGTTGGCTGTTGGTAGAAACAGGGGCAATCAAAAGTCGTTCTGTTTACGCGTTTACGGCGTCGCTGTTCCGCGCATGTGCTAGAGTGAATCTTCAACATCACAATATCGCTCGCCATTTGCTTTTGCTGGAATGTTCAGTCGTTCACACGTGTGTCGTGCTCAGTATATTTTCTTTGCGTATGCACTTGCATAATCGTGCAAAAATTTAGGTGACGCGAAGTATTCATCAACATAAAAAGTGTTGATCGTGTTTGTTGGTGCTAAAAACAATACTATCATAGTCAAACAAATAATTAAGTTTCATTAAGTACAAGTATCTTTTGACATCCTACTGACTGCAAGTATTCTAAGTTTTTTTTGTAAAATATAAGAATCGTAATATTGTAAAAATTTATTAAAGTGGTGATTCGTGTGATAATTTGTGTAGTAATTTGTGAGGCGTTTTACATTGTGACTAATTTGGCTACTTGGTAAGAAGTGCATTTTTATATCATGTTCTTATAACACCCAATTTTTATTTAGTAGTATTTTACGTACTCTATTAATTTTATTTAAAATATGGAAAAATGTGATAAAATGAAAAAGAAACGAAAACGAATTTTTTTAAAAAGCTGGCTTAGTAATGAACAATTAAAATCTTGGATACAAAAAGTGCCAAACGATGATAGTCTTTATCATTGTATTATATGTAATAAAAATTATTCTTGCTCATCAGAGGTTTACAGACATGAGAAATCTGTGTTCCATAAAAATAAATTAAGTATTAAGAATGCTTTATTATCGCACAATTCTAATGATAAAAATGTGAGTTCAACAACATCAAACAAAACTATATTTAAAAAACAGTGGCTAGAAATAAAGGAATTTAAGATATGGTTGCGCGAAGTGCCAAATGATAAAAACTCTTTTTTTTGTTGTATTTGTAAAAAAATTTTTAGTGCAAAATTATCAAACATTTCTCGTCATGCAACTTCTAAAATCCATACAGATAATTTAAAAAAAGATAATAATAAAGAAATCATTACAACAGCAACATTATGGATGAAAAGTGAAGAATCACCTTTGCCATTTGAAGAACGAACAAAATTAGCGGAGATTCGATATGCCGCATTAATAGCTGACAAAAATATTTCACACGACACTGCAAAAGTAATTCTTAAATTTTTTCAAGATGTAGGAGATGATCCTAATATCCTGACAGATATGAGCATGGATCAAACAAAAGATGAACATACAATTGCAAACTTTGTTGACCCAATTGAAACTAATGGCATAGAAAAAACTCCAGAATACGAAAATTTCAACTTTTATTAATGAAACGTGAGACATTCTTCATGAAAAATGAATGATATTTAATGCTTGATATGTTAATCCCAAGACAAGTTCACTCGCAATTAGTAAAATTATATTTGATATTGATTGGAAATAGAAATATAAATAAATTATTTAATGCCTTTAAATAATTAGAAATGCACATAGATTAACTTTAATTTTGGTTTAACTTACTTTTATTCTAGTTCTAAAAATTAGAAAAAGATAGACAGAGTTAAATCGAGATTAAAGTTAATCTACGTTGGTAGAAACGAGCCTAATAAGTCTATTTTACATTGAGAAAAAAAATGCTAGATTCAAATAAATATTTTATAGAAAATCAATAATATTTATTTCAAACAAGTAATATTTTCTAAATTATAGAACACTATTACTTGTTTTAAATAAATATTATTGATTTTCTATAAAATATGTTATTAGCACTATTCAAAGAAATATTTATTTGAATTTAGTATTTTTTTCTCTCAGTGTATAACTCTTTAACGACAATGTCGATATCGTTATATTGGGTGCGTTCGGCAAAGCAAATCTGAAGCGTCTGGAGACTCTGTTGACACATTCTGTCTTTGTTATTTATTGGCATTGAACCAAGATAGAGTGAGGTAAGAGAGCACTTCGACGTCTCAGATTTGCTTTGTCGAACGCAGTAATTGTCGTTGCGCATATATTATATATGACAAAAAAGCTATACAATGACAATTGGCCTGTTCTTTTTCGCTGCACTGCTGCACTGGTGCAATAAGTTAGAGTGAGAACAAATATATTTGTCTTATGCGGGGACTACAATGGCAGCAGGAGTAATGGAGTAAGGAGTAAGAGTAACAATTGACCAATTAAAAACCGGGACTAAATAAACGAAATGGGCAAATCTCATTCATATTTCTTACTTCTTGCTCCTACTCCATTACTCCTGCTGACATTGCAGACCTTGCATGAATGCAGCCAAGGTCTGTTGATGAACGACGAGAGGGGAAGGAAGGTGTTCCCACTCATATTTAGTCTTTTGGCCCCAAAATGGCTGGGGCCAATACGATGTATCAATTCCACCTTTCCCTTACTACTACTCACTCACTCTTCTCGTACAACAAACACTATACACATACACTTTATGACTCCAAAATGGCGCTCATGCGATGACCTTCCTTCCCCTCCCGTCGTTCATCTACAGAGACCTTGAATGCAGCCAATGGCTGTATCTCCAGTGAGGCTAAAGGCCTAAACACAATGCCAGGCAACAGGCAATAGAAACAGGAAATAAAGAAAGAGAAAAAGAGAGAAGAAGATCATTTTTCTCTTTCTCTCTTTCATTATTTCTATTTCTATTGCCTGTTGTCTGGCATTGTGTTTAGGCCCTAAATAAGTGAACTGAGGACTAAGGGTAACATATCAAGGGTGCGTTCCGTTTCACGCATAATACGCATGATGCATCGTTCATCCTTGTTGTTTGTCAAACGTTAAACAAGGATGAACAATGCATTATGCGCATCATGCGTTGAAACGGAACGCAGCCTAAGACGCATATGAGGCGCAGTCTGGTCTATGAGGTAATAAGTCTATGGGGAAAGTCTGCGTGCGCCGTCGCGCCGTGCGCGGTGCGCGTTGGAACTTGGACGTGGGTGTTCTGATTCTGACGGTGTTCATTTGCATTAAGCAGCATTGAGAGTCGTAGATCGTTGGCCATCGTTAGCTGAATCGAGTTTGGGTGAAGAGTAAGACTGCGTTGGATTGTCTGGTGACTGCATTTGGGAATATCACACATTCTTGCTATAAGCTTGAAGAAAAATGCCGAAGAAATCCAACAAGTCGTGGGGAGGACGTGGAAACGGCCGAGGAAATGAAGACAAAGGTTACTTCGGTGAGTACCTTCCTCCACTTTCGTATTTTCTTATTATATTGATGACGCGGGCGCGCGGCCGTGCTCTCGCGACACGCAATATGCGCCTTGCGTTTTTGGTACACCGCTTTGATATTCCGATAATTTCTCCCGTGCTCGCGCGTTTACATCCATTTCTTTTTACATGTGGAAGCCATTAGTTCCACATGCGAAAAGAAAAAACAAGATGGACACCGTTAACACAAAATCCGAAGCTGCGTAGTTTTTTTACACGTACATGATTTACATATGTACATCCTATTTCACGACATGGAAGGGTTGGCGAAGAGATATGCAGAAAATACATTGCTCGAGAGAAAAAATTACGTTCGATTAATTCAGGAATAGGTCAAATCTCTCGAGTAAAAAGATGTGTTCTTGTATTGAAAATATGTACATTTCGTGTACGCGACGTAACATATTGTTATGCACAGAAAAATTTGTACTGAACAATTTGTACAAAAAAAGAGTGTTTCATAAATACGTATATTTAAAAATCTATCCTAAGTTCGTCAAATATAAGCATCCAATTTATTCTAAATATATTCTGAACTTAATAATTTAATACTTTAGACAAGAAAGTGAGAGAGAGAGAGAGAGAGAGAGAGCGCGCGTGTGTGTATATGTGTGTATTAAGCGTGGTCTACAATACATGAAGCAGTGGAGTAAGGCATAAGAGTAGGAGTGATGACTTTGTGATAAAATGCTCACAACAGTCTTGTCTAGAACGGTAAAATAAGCATAGAAATACGATCAATTAACAATGTCGAGGATGGGAAATAAACTGCTCTGAACAGCATAAGAGTAAGTAAAACTTAGAGTAAGAGTAGGAAATAAAATAAATTTATTTTACCTATGCCGTTACGCTAGCCTCTTATGCCAGAAATGAATCTTATGCCTGCTTAAACCTACTCTTCTTACTCCACTCCACTCATTTACTCCATGTATTGTAGACCACGCTTAAAAGTTGAAACAAAAATTTGATTTGGTTTTTACTCTGACTTTTCTTTGGCAAAATGCAAAATAATCTTTGAAAGAATAGTTTTTTTTAAGTACATAATTAGTTTTTATGATTTTTTATGATTTTTTGAAAACTATTATCAAGATAATATATTAAAATAATCATTAAATAAGAGATATTTAAAAAAAAGAAAAGAAAATTGATTACTTTTCTTATTCTGAGAAAACATTTATTTTCAATTTAATTTATGTACTGTACATTAAATTTGTCATGTATTAAACTTAATCATACATTACATATACATAAAACAAAGAAACTTAATCAAATAAACAAATTTTTTCTCAGTGTAGCAGTAAAATTTTTCTGTATGCACAGAAGGATTTTCTATTAAAAGATTGTCATATAATTACAAAGACTCTTGTGTATAGCATGGCATTTATACAACTTCGAATTCACTTTAATGTTCTAACTGATTTTTTGTATTATAATCATATGTTGTATCTAATTGTTTAATGTTATTGCTCATTATATAACAGGATTTGTACTACAAGGTATTTTGTAGAAGGTTAATGACTGTATTATTCCATGGCTGTGTAGGGTTACCTGCACGATTATTATGAACTTCCCAGATTCCAGTGCAAAGTTTAGGAATAGTAATCATGGAGGATATTGATTATATTTTAAATAATTGTTTCAAGATTAAAGATGTATTACATATATTTTCAAAATAATGAAAAGATTAATATATTGTTCTACATTGCATTTGGCAGTATTATAAAAAATTTATATAATTTTCTATCCAGATTACTTCAAAAATTATTTTAATAAGAAGTAGAAATACACTTTAACACTCTATGCTGAGCCATTTTTGCTTGACTTTATTTAGGCAATTGATGTTTGGACTAAAGATATATTAAATATATAAAAATGTAATATGAAGATATAAATGAAATATTTCATTATATTATTAATCGATAAGTCATTAGTTTATAGATCATATTTTTATATTGTTTTTTTTTTTTTTTTTTTTTTTTTTTTTTTTTAGTGCTAATATCTTTTTCAGTCTTAAACTTATCATAAAACATACATTTTGAACGTATTTAAGTAAATATGTCAGCATATATCGCATGTGACATGAAATGTGTTAATGGAAATGTAATTAAGAAATAATGATCAAAATCTGAATTTTTATGGAAAGTATTTTAAGTATTTAAGACAATTAAATAAAATTTTATTGTGATTGTTGTAGAGACTGTCCTGTAAATAAACTTATGTCTCTACTTCCAGAATATCTAAGTTTAGTGTTGCAATAGAACTTTACATACATTATTTTAAATACTTAAAGTGCACACACAAAAATGTGTTTTGTTAAAAGAAGTTTTGTTTTTTAATAATTTTACATAATAAAATAAATTAAGAATAAAAGTTCTTTATAATTTTTTTAAGACGCTTGTAGCACTATTATTAAGATGACCAAATAATCTGCAATATTATATCTATATTCAGTTTATGATTGTGTTATAAATTTGACAGCCATATTTCACGCAATTTATGGAAATGAAAATTGTATTAAAAAAAAATTTTTTTAATATTGTGCATCAAAATCCATGAAACAAAAAATGGCTCTTTTTTTAATTTCTTGTATTATTTGGTCTACATATCAGTTTAATTATAACTTATTTTTCTACAAAATGTTATAAATAAAAATGTTTTTCTTATAATGTAAATGTTATGCATATAGTTAGTTTAAAATATAAATAGTAAATTTTAAATTTTAATTTATTTTGGTATGTGTTTAATACATCTTTAAAATAATTATTTTGTATAATTTTACTGCTTCATGATTATTCGTTTTTAGGTCATGACGATCGTGTAGGAAGAAATGTAGGGAGAGATGGGATTCATATTGGCCCTACAAAGCATCGGGTTTCTTTCAAGACTTTTCGGCCTAACAACAGGGACATGTCACGCAACTTAGCATTGGTAAATTTGGATGAGGATATTCCAATGACTGGAAGTTCCAACAACAATAGGCAGGTAGTGATTAACCAGAGAGATAGAGAAAGGGGTGACAGGGCTTGGCGAATTGTGTCTCGTGGAAGAAACAGTCCCATGCCAAATAGACATTTCAAGGGAGGCCAGCAAGGTTCTAGAATGCGACCTCTTCCCATTGGCGAATCAAGTTGGTATAGAATTATTGTAAGTGCATTTTTATAATTATATGTCACTCAATTATCTATATAGAATATATATAGAGAGATTAAGATAAATTCTTAAATTCTATAAATTACAATAAATTCCTATTTATATTTTATGTAGAAGAAAAACGAATTTTTTGTTCTTGTCTCAAGAATATTTTTATTTTTTGAAATGTTAAATGATAGCATGTAGCTTAGTAATTTAAAACTTTAATTAAGAGAGAATATGAAAATAAAAAAGATTTGATTTTATGTATTTTGACTTATCAATAAAATTTTACAATATTCTTTGAAAGAATAGAGAAAGGTCGCCAATACTGGTATAAACCTTTAGCATAGGTCTCCTGTAGTACTCTCTTATTTCTCAGAAACTAATCGTTGCACTGTATTAATATAATATTAATACTATATAATAAAACCGTGATCTGCTTTGATAATTTAAAAAATAAAAATCTATAATTGATGAAGTTATGATTATTTTATAATAAAATCTGGTAAAAACAAATTTTACAACAATGAAAATAAAATTTGCATGATTTCCTTTTACAAGTTAGTTTAAACACAATATTTTATTAATAATAATAATATTATTTTACAATGTTTCTAATTTCCTCTAAAACTGTTGTATTTTTTTTCTTCGTATTTTTCTCTTGAGTTATAAAACATACAGTCCAAGCATAAAACAGTAAAACTTCTGTAAGAATAATCTATGAGCTTTCACAATTGTTTAAGCAACTTACATTAAATAAAGTTCTATAATTTCTTAAATTCTTTATATTCTTATATGTAGGTTACTTTTTATTTAATGTAATGTAAGAAAAATTTTAATAACATTTTAGGATTTTTAAGGAACATTAACAAAAATCTTATATAATAAATTTATTTTAAAGCTACTTAAAAAAGAACTCTTACCTAGAATTTTTAATTTGGTACCAATATTTTTTCTGTGTAGATACCATATGGTCATAAGTATGAAAAGGATTATGTAATAAATACTCTTTTGAATTATATGGCGCCTGAAGTATTTGTTCCCTTAACAGTAAGTGATACTTTCTTTTTTAGAAAATAAAAATTTTTTATTCATTATATGTATGTACAGATGATTTGCGATAGATTGATGGAATCTTAAGCAGATTTTATAATAGATGATGAAATGAAAATCAAGAATAACGAAATAGCAATTAAAAAGCTTTTTTCGAATTATAAATGTTTAAGTATTTATAAAAAGTGTACGTTAATATTTAAACATTTATAATTAAAAAATGAGCTTAATCACAGTTTTTCTTGACTTTTGTTTTATTTTATGATCTAGACTTTTACTTGTTGCTAAATATTCTGTATATATTTAATCAGTACAAATATAATTTAAATAGTATGAACAGATATATACATACAAATAATGCGATAAATAATTAGGTTGAAATCATAAATCCTTGCGGTTAAAGTAAAAACAAAATTATTTACAGTACAAGTTAATGGGAAATGAAGCTAGTTTCTATGTGGATGATTATAAGACGGCAAATGCATTGCTAAACTGCGATCGTAAAATTACGATGAGTGATGGATTTAAGTTACAAGTGAAGGCAAAACCAGGATTTCCAGTCTGTGAAATTGATAATAAATTGAAAGAGCGATTGAAGCAAGCGATGGTGAAGAGATATGTACAAGAGACGAATGCTTTAGATTTGTCCAAGTTTCACCTTGATCCTGGTAAGAAATAAAAATTAAATGTCTTTTAAATTAAAAAAATAAACTAATTTTTTTCAATTTATTTTAAGCCTGCATTTAAAAAATCTCAAATTATATCTGGAATTTTGAATAAACTTTAAAATCTGAGAATTCTCTCTTCAATCTAAATATTTAAAATTCTTTCAAAATTTCAAATACTCTATTAATAATATTAATAAGATGCTAATGAATGAGAAGCAAATTTGGAAGTTCTAACTTACATATTTGTTTTACAGAACTTTATTCTGATTATTTTTGTGCATTGTTCCACCCTATTATGTTAATAACTGTGTTGGATATTGTGGGGGAACACATACCAAACTTAGAAGCTCTCAACCTGGAGGGCAATAAGTTGCAGAATATCGAGAGACTTAGTGTACTAAGTAAAAAGTTCTCGAAATTGAAGATTCTTTATATCAGCGATAATAAGGTAAGTGTAAATAGAAGTTATAAGAAAAAAATATATAATTAACCTACCGTTTGGTTTTAACGATTTGAACTAATTATGTATTCTAGATTAGAGACATTCATCAGCTAGACTTCATTAAGGATTTAAAATTAGTCGAATTGAAGTTAACTGGAAATCCTGTCTGTAATAAATATAAATCTCGACAAAATGACTATGTTAGGTAATGTATTGAGTTATCGTAATCTTTTCTTTTACTAAAAAACAGGGAAACTGTTCAAGAATAATCTGCCAATTTATCCATGAGGTGAGACTCGGGCAGCAATTACGTTATATTTTGATAACTTTCTAAATAGAAAATTTTTTAAAAGCACATAATTTTTCATTAGATCAATAGCCTTCATCATTATATATCATTAAATTACAAGTTTTTGTCAGGTTATCATAAGTTTTTATCCAAAAGTTAAAAATAAAAATGGAATATTATTGCGTGATTAGTTTAAAAATATTTAAAATGGACAGTTTGCATGTTTTATGTGTATTATTTAATAATAAAACTTGTGTTTTTGTTATTTGTTATTCGATCAAGCGGATATTTCTTTTGCTATTATAGCGACGTCCGAAAAAGGTTCCCTAAGCTGCTGCATCTGGTTAGTATTATATTGTTACATTTTTCAAAATTATATTTTTTTATGTAACAAATGTAATTTGTTACGCTGCTACAGGATGGCATCGAATTACCACGACCGATTGTCTTCGATGTTGTTGACGACGCTGCCAAGATTCCCCCGTCGCAGAGAATGTTTGTCGCTGATGCAAAAGCACAAGACATTGCAAGTCAATTTTTGCAGCAATATTTCACTATATTTGACAGTGAAAATAGACAACCCTTACTTGATGCGTATGACGAACATGCATGCTTTAGCATGACAATAACCACTTCTCACAATAACAAGTAAGTGATTGTTTAACGTGCGTTAAGTTTATATAAAACAAAAAAAAATTTTTTATATAGAAATATATTCATATTTATCCATATCCATATTTTCTTTTACATAGATGAATTTTTAACTTAGAAAAAAATTAATCTAAAGTTTATTTAAAAAATAGTTTTTATTAAAATTAATTTATTTGACATTAACTGAATAAAAATTATTATAGTTATAAAGTTCACTTTAGTACTTTTTAACTAGTTAAAAAGTACTAGTTACTATCCAATTCTAAATACAATATATTAGTTTTAAATTGATGCAAATGTTTTTTCTATGTATTATTGAGTACAACTAAAATTATTTTTGTCATAGATTAAATGGGTATCTCCTGGAGAATCGGAATCTATTCAGAATAAATGACAACAATAGAAGACAGAAATTATTAAAACAGGGTAGATTACCTGTAGTTTCTTTTGTATCAGAATTACCACGAACGAGGCACTTATTGAACACCTTTACAATGGACATCTCTCTTGCTGCAGTAAGTAGCTAATTGTTATTACAAGTTGTCATAATGATTGCTACACAAAAAATTTATATAATGTTTTATTTATTCACAGCAAACGATGATGTTTATTACGATAACGGGCTACTTCCAAGAACTCGATAATAAAAGCGAGCCTATCCGCTACTTTAACCGGACATTTATAATTGTTCCGGAAGGTGAAGGATACTGTATTCGAAATGAACAGTTACATATCAGTCAGCCGCCTGAGGCGCAATTGAAGCAACTGCACCAGCAATTGAGTCAGCTAAGCAATCAGCAAACTCAGCTAACAACACCAGCGCTTAGACCCATAGAAGAGGTAAAACCGATGGCAACGGAGCTCAGCGACGATATAAAACAGCAGATGACGATGACATTGAGCCAGCAAACAAATATGAATCTGGAATGGAGTTTGAAGTGCTTGCAAGAGACGCAGTGGAATTATGAAAACGCCCTCTCTGCCTTTCAAGAATTTTTTGCGCGTGGACAGATACCATCAGAAGCGTTTACGAAGTAAATACATAATGTGAGTAGAAATTCATCACTGTGATAATAACTTGTAAGGAAAGTCTGAGAGCGAAATTTTTTATAAAACATCAAACTCCATTCTCTGTTCTGTTTATATTCTTATATTTATTTTTTTTGCGAGTATACCCTTATTTGTATCTTACATCAAAACCTGAATAGAAATCCATAAATTTGTTTACTTGTCAGTTTTGTATCTGTAGCAACGACAGATAGATATTAATTTCTACAACAAAAAAAAGAAAATGCTGAAAAAGAATTAATATGTATTAATATTTCTTCTAGTTTCTAAAGGGTTTCTAATGAATTTCTAAGAAGATATGTCTGTAATCCGTCTTGTTTAAGCTTACAAAATTGCACAATACCCCCCATGAAAGTTGTTAAAAATCACAATTCTAGTTTCATTGTAATCTTAATGTAAAAAAGATTACTGTAATATATTAATTGACAACATTAATGAAAATTAAACTACATTTAAAAAAAATTGTTTGCATACAAGCTTTTTTCCTGAAAAAAGTGTTCATGCTTACAATAAACTTAAAACGATTATTTAATTAAGAATATAAATACATGTATTACAATTGTAATAAAATTTTGTAATAAAATATAAATTTTTGAGCATATATATAATGTGTAAAATCAAGTGAAACTAACTAAATATTTTCAACAATTTTTTATATAGTTATTTGTACATTTTTTATTAATGCTGTTATATTAATAAGTATGTAATATCTAAATTGAAATGTAGATTATGTACGCATTTGATTTGTAAGACAAGTCGGATTTCCAACATCAGAAAACAATATTATAGTAATAATTTTATTACAACTCGAATTTCAGGTCAGGTTTTGATATATGATATAAAAATATCTTTTTTTCAATTTTAAAGAAATTTGAAAAGAAAAAAAGATTTACTATTTCTATATAAAGGAAAAAAGTACTGTTAATTTTGCATTAAGACACGAGCATGCATTCATAATCAAATTCTGGCATAGACAGTATTAACGATGAAACATTTTTTTGTATGTAAAAGAATTGCGTACCATTTGATATAAAAAATGAGATGTATTTCTCACATACATCTCACATACACAAACACATAAGTGTTCTTGCGGTATATATATTATATTTTCTAAAGTATAAATTAACTTTTTTAATTCATAAAAAGTATGAAAGAAATAAGTCTGTATTCCATTAGTATCTTTAATATTATCGGATTTGTCGATGGTTCATGTATATTCAACAATGATGTTAGATACAGAAACAAAAATGTTTAAATTGGCCATGTTCAAGCTGAATGAGGCAGCTAGTAGTTATTCGCCGAGCAATTCAGTTGGCTCTATCCAACTTGAACATGGTCACTTTTTAAATTAAATTTACAGGTAAGAAGACTTAGGTCTGTGGCACACGCTTTCCGTAACAGTAAGGTTTCGACGCATTGGATTGCAACTGTAACCGTGGCTAAATCGAGTATGTGATTGGTCAAAACCTTACTGTTACGTCTTACGAAAAGTGTGCCACAGGCCTTATAGCGAATTTGGTCGCCTGCACTCAGTGTACATACACTAAGACAGGCGACCGAATTTGCTAATAGTTAAAAGAGATATCGATATTTTTTATTCAAAAATAGAATATAATATATAAGAAAATTATGAATTCTATTTATAATACATACATTTTATTTAAAAAATTAAAAAGTATCCCTATCTCTAAATAGAAAAAGATCTCTGTTTATACCTGTAAAAGGCATACAATATTTATAATTATTTCTCTAACATCATTGCATAGTTAACTTAAGAAATTAAGTAAAAGTACATATATTTCTTTTTGTATATATAAAATTCGATTTTTAAAAATGTAGAATTACATTTTTGTTCTATTAACTGGGTTTTATTGAGTATATAATGTTTTAATTTTATCCAATTAATAGATCAAAAATACGCGCAAATAGAACTTAGATTTTTATATTTATATCTGCAATTTTAGAAAAGTCTCGAACATAAGACTTTAGTTATTAAAAAGCGCGCGCACGCACACACACACACACACACACACACACACACACACACACACACACACACACACACACACACCACCACATACATATATATCAAACAATTTCTTTAAAGAAAAAGCCAGTGCAATTTTGTAGAAAGTACAATCAGTTTCTCAAAATTGTCATTTAATAGATATAATTGCAATTGAATAGCACTTTTTATAAATTGTAAATAGCGTCATAGAATAATAAATTACGCGTCCGTAAATTGTTAGGTATATTAGGTGAAGTGGAGCGCTCGCTTACGTTATGTGAGTGTAAATTATTCGTCCGAGAAATATTTCGTGACAAAGATTAATTTTTTTTTTACATTTTACGATATACGTTATGTTCGCATATATGCGAAACGCACAACCTTTAGTTCTTATTTTAAACTATTTAAGGATGTGATTTCCGCACCTCGTACATACACACATCCAAAGAGAGGTAAAGAGCTGCTACAGGCATTGTATACTAGGATGATGTTCTGAAAAAGTTTTAGATCCAGAGCAATATCCTGGTATATTCTATTCCTAACTGGGATTCCTAACTCAAGGGCCAGGCGATGTGCCAGAAAACGAGCAACGCTAATCCGAATCCCAGATATTATCTGGTCAGAAAGGTGTACACTCGGCGTAGCTCTTTTGAAAGACATTGAAGGTTTCTAGAACTTAGTGGGGGTGAAGAAGTCTGCTATGAGATACAACAGTTGTTTAAGCACGGCCTGTTTTCCACGATATATGCACTCAGCTTATATCATCACAGTGGGAATAATGACAGTGGTTCTGCATTTTTCTCTTGAATCAAGAGACTTTCTATGTGTTTATGGAGCAGATATAATCCTTAATGTGCGGATGTGTTATATAGATAGACATATGGACTTCAACTATATCACACACAATGACAATTCGCGTAGTAGTGTGGAAAAATATAATAAACGCCTAAATGATGAGACGAAGCGGAAAGAAATAATTTATACTCACATACTCGTACGCGATAGTTTTAATTAAAAAAAAAAACATGTAGTACTTTGACTGTATAACATGTGCGAAATATCAAAAAAACTTGTATACATCTATAAGCAAAATTTTACAAATTACCGATATGATCAGAAGGCAAAATGTTCTTTTTTATGTTAATATGTGCAAGAAAAAAGATTAATTATTAATTAATAGATACTTTCGATTTGTAAAACTTGTCCCAATTATGTAAGTGTAAGAATCTGATATCAATATTACATAAGTAAGCATTATAATTTTTTTTCATAAAGAAGACTAAATATCATCAAATTAATGTATTAATGTATGTAATTAACGAATGATATGTCTTACATAAAATGATATGTTATACATAATGTAAATACTTTTATTAATAAGTGTCAGTGATGTATTAAGAATTGCTTGCACTGGCAATACTTGACTATGTATGAATATGAATAAAAAAATTATTTTGTAACTCATATCATTACTATTCTTCTAATGTTAATATTTTGTTCCTCGATTGTTTATTAATTATATGAAGTAGAAAACTTTGTTAAATTATTTTAAACTTTTTCTGGTCTGAGGAAAAAATATAAATTGTATACTTGACAAAGAAGCACTCGTTAATTTTCTTTTAAATGTAAAAATAAGATTCCAGGAATGTAAAATCTAAATATCGCAATGTAATAATAGAAGCATTGATTAAAAGATACGTTAACCTTTAGAGGACCGACATTTTTCACTTGAAATTTTGAATTTTTTTGTAAAATTTACACATATATACAACGAACATCTTTCATACAATTTCCAAGTTTATTGCTGTTTCATATATAAACCACCCTGGCCCGGAACAGTATGAAAATTTTTTTAATTTGAATTTTGGTGTTTCTAGGGGTTTTTGATGTCGCCGATCACGATTTTGAGGTCAGATTATCGAAATTTTACATAATTGGTTCTGTTTCATGCTATACCCGTAAATTTTACAATTATATGTATTCATATTTTAAATCTGTTTTATGCAAATGTGCATAATCGTGTTCTATGAATGTGCAACATTGTACAGATATAGCATGGAACAGATATTTTATCTCGCATCACGTTTATCACATATCACTTTGTTCCACATATACATGATATAAATTCAAATAATTGATTTGATGAAAATTCACTCACCGATTACTGTCGCTGCTCCTGCTGCTGATGCTGCTGCTGCTACTGCTACATTCCTTTTCCGATTTTGATTCTGAAAATGAGACAAATATTATTCCTAAACTCAAACACAAAAGCAGGTAAAGAAATGTATCACTTGAAAAAATAGTATATATATATTTTAATACCGAGTCGCTCCATGGATGCTGCTTTCTGCTGACATCATCCTGCTATTCTCGAACCGCACATTAATAACGATCGCCCGATACTTTTTATTCGGCACTCCCGATATTACGGATAATATCGCACACGAGTAAAACGTAAACCGCGCGCGAGAATTTCACTTGGCGCGACCGTTACATTTAGAAAAATACGTGAAAAGTACGGCACGTCGAGACACACTGAACAGAAGTAAATCAATTCGCTCCTAGAGTTTTGTATCTCTGTATGATTGCGCGACGACTAGTAAAGTTTCATTATTGGCACGATCGACATTCTACCGAACGGATTGCGTATCCTCCTCGAGCGAATAGAATGAAAATTACGCGCTGAGATACAACGAACGGAGACAAGTTCGTTTCGAGAATTTTGTATTTCGTATTCTCGCACGACGACTAGCAGCACTTCACTTAATTAATTGGCACTCGCGATATTTTACCGAACGTATCCCCTTCGAGCAAACACTGCTCGAACACGCACGCGAACATTTCACTTGAAACCGAAGGCAGATGTACGATGCCGCGCTTTACAAATGAATACGATCTCACATGGCTCGCGGGTCGTCTGTAGCGCGACGACACTTTCAACACAACACCGTATCTGCGCACAATGAATTCCGAACACGCGAGAGACGCACGGAGTCGACAAAGCGTCCGACGGTCCGACCGGCGCTGGAGCGCGAAGAAACATGGCGGCAGCAGCGTACGGGGGTGTACGTGACCGCTGGCAGGCAGACTCGGCGTTGCTAGGCGACCGACTTGTTGACTCGCCGCGCCTGCGTACGCCGCGCTGCTGCCGCCATGTTGCTCCGTGCTCCAGTCACGTACGCAACTCCAGCGCCGGTTGAACGCTCTGTCGACTCCGTGCGTGTCTCGCATTCAGAATTCATTGTGCGCAGGTACGATGTTGTGTTGAGAGTGCCGTCGTGCTAGTAAACGATACGCGAGTCATGTGAGATCGTACGTAGCAGATTCGTGTTCATGTGTAAAGCGCGGCACGGTGCGTTTGCCTTCGGTTTCGAGTAAGGTGTTCGCGTTCGGGCAAAGTGTTTGCTTCGAATATCGCGAGTGCCAATTAAGTGAAGTGCTACTAGTCGTCGTGCGAGAATACGAAATACAAAATTCTCGAAACGAACTTGTCTCCGTTCGGTGTATCTCGGCGCGTAATTTTCATTCAAACGGTTTTCTCACCGCTTTCCTCGGTCTGCAGTTTTCCACGAAGTTACGTGACGTCACGCCACTTTCGTGCCATGTTGATTTTCGTTCCAAGCAAAGTTTTTGTGTGCGCGTATTCGCTCGAGGAGGGTACGCAATCCGGTAGAATGTCGATCGTGCCAATAATGAAACTTTACTAGTCGTCGCGCAATCATACAGAGATACAAAACTCTCGGAACGAATTGATTTACTTCTGTTTAGTGTGTCTTGACGTGCCGTACTTTTCACGTACATTTTTTTCAAATGTAACGGTCGCGCCAAGTGAAATTCTCGCGCGCAGTTTACGTTTTGCTCGTGTGTGTGATATATTATCCGTCTAAAACCGGAAAAGAAATGTAGCAGTAACAGCAGCAGCATCAGCAGCAGGAGCAGCGACAGCAATTGGTGAGTAAATTTTTATCAAATCAATTATTTGAATTTATATCATGTATATGTGGTATTGCACATTTATAGAACACGTGCACGAACATTATGCACATTTGTATAAAACAGATTTAAAATATGAATGCATATAATTGTAAAATTTACGGGTATAGCATGAAACAGAACCAAATAAACGTGGACATAGCATAGAAGAGACTCAAAAAGTCATGCACATTATTTACGGGATTTATAAATATTTGACTACATAATTCAATGTGCACATTTTATGCACATAGAAGCACTGATGGATGAAAACACCTTAAAACTACGCGATGACTGCTCTCAGAGTTTCAGGTTCCTCTCTGATATGAGCCAGCAACAACCATAAAAACTACATAAACCATAAATTATATATTTCACATGGAAAAAACTCAAAATTTTAATGAAAAAAATGCCGATCTTCTAAAATGAATGTCTAGTGGCTTACATGTAGAACACCCCGACTCTCTAAAGGTTAAAGCACAAACGAGATGAATCGTATATACCTAAAAAATTTTTGGTATAAGTTTTTAAAAAAATGTTAATTTTTTTCAAAATCCAAAGTTAGTCACACTTTATAACTTCTTGTTAGTAAATTTTTGGATTTTTTTCTGGTTTCCAAACTACAACTGTAACAACTTTGCAGATTGATATGTGAATAAACGCAGCTTTTGTACAAATAAAATCATAAATTTATTATTTATTATATATTTAATATCCATTATATATTCAAGTTCAACAAAGCTAGAAATATCAGTTTTACTCATAAACAATATTATGTCATGACATTTGTTATTGTTTGCTGACTGAACAGTTCGGATTGTACAGCATTAAGGAACATGGGAACACTATGCTGTTTCTGCAAGTACTGTTCGACCAAACTGCCCAAACTCGCAGAAAAGGCAGTCTCCAACATATCTACACGTTCGCCGACATGGAAAAACAGGACATCATCCGGTGACTCGGCATATTGACTTGACAGTTTGTAGCAGCCCTCCTTTGATCTGTCTATTCTCCAACCGAACAACTGGTAACACGCTTGACGAAACTCTGACGAGGATGCTTTGAAAGCTTCCTTCAAACGCGCTATCTTTACTTCATACGTTTGCTTCAGCTCCGCGATTTCTATATCAAAGAAAAATAAAAATATATTAATTTGCGTGAAGAAAACAAGAAATAAAAATATTCTTGTATATGTTTATTCACCCTTCATTTGCAACGACGAAACAGTCGCTCCATAATTTCCCGATGCTACTTTGGCACGAAGCTCCTCCACTTCTCGTAATAGAGCTGCTTGTTTTTCCTCGGCCTGTTTCTCCGCTATCGCTGCAGGATTCATTGTGAAGTGCAGAATTCGGGCGTTACAATTGAAGTCTCCTTTCAATGCACGATGTTCGAGCTCGCCTCTCAACTGCTCGAGCTCTTCCCTCAATTTATTACACTCGTTTTTCTGAGTACCAGTTTCAGCCGCTTGAAGATCCGCTTCCAATTTGCTAACTAGATCCCTAAGAAAAAAATTTGAATATTTTGTCACGGAATAATTTCATTTTAATTAAATTTTTGTAATATACATGATGTATATGAAGATATATACCTATATCCATCTATAACACGTTCTAAAGCTGGTATTCTTTCGGTCATCGCATTGTTACTGTCCACCGTTATCTCCTTCTCGTACAAATCTAATTGCTGTCTGTAACTATCCCTTTCTCTAGTGACAAGGATCATCTTCTTCTGAAGCCTGTTCACAAGCTTACTCAGTTTTTCTTTCGACAACGTCATATCAGCGGCCAGCCTCTTCGCATCCTCATAATTCTTTGACAAATTCTGCGATTCTCGCAAAGCGGCGTCCAATCTCGATCTGAGTTGGCCCTCTTCTGCTTTCAAATCCAACTCGGCCTGCTGAAGTCTATTCAGTTCTCGCTTCATCGCTATGGGTCCACCAATGATGCCAATGGTTTCATATTCCTGTAAGCGAAGCGCAAGCTCGGATCGTTTCGTTTCTAACTCTGCCACTTGCTGCTCTACTTTCTCAGTGTGCTCCAGCCTGCAATAAACAAATCGAACTGTTAACTAAGTGTAACAGTTTTTTTATTTTAAACTTAGCAAAAATTACCTCTTTGTCATATTAGCCATTTGTTCTTCCAAAAGTAATTTCTCCTTGACCGATTCTTTTAGTACTGCAATCGTCTTTTTCGCCATATTCAATTCTTTCTCGAGATCATTAGCTCGTGCCGCTCTTCCTGCTAATAGCTTTCCCTCTTCCCATAATGCTCTTTCTGACTCTATTTTTTCCAGTTTCATTTTCATATTCTGTACTTCCACATTCTGCAATTCATAATCCTGTTGCATCTTGAGATAATCCTTTATCCTTTCTTCCAACATTGCTACTTTGGCTTCCGCTGTCTCCAGTTTCATCTGTAGTTCACTTGACTCGGTGACCTCCTTAGCAGGAGGAGACTTTTCATTTGCGGAGGCAGTTCTTAAATCCTCAGATAATTTTGCGTTTTCGTTTAACAACGATGCTATTTTCCTTTCCAAATTATTCCTCACCTAATTAAATGAAGAGCGTTAAAACTTTAACTTAATGAGAATATGTCATAGGAAGTATATATACAATTAATGTAAAAAATAATTACTTGAGACCATTCTTTCTCTGCAGTATCACGTCCCTCCCTTGCATCTTGGATTGTCCGTCGTGCGACATCAAGTCTGACTTCTAGTTGCTGAATGGTTTGTTTATCCTGTTCAGTCTGGACTTGCAAAAGACCTTTCTCCTTTTCAAAGACCTCTTCCATTTGTCTGCGTATATTATGCAGCTGTTGTACAGCTGCCTCTTGTTGTGTCAGTCTGGTCTTTAAGGATATAACCTGCACAGAAATGGTTAGTTAAGATGTGTTCTTTTTCGTTTTTATAATTTAAACATTCTTGATCTAGTTAAATGTTTTATCCCTTATTATCAACCGAGTTAGTTTGCTTTCTTGTTCACTGAACATTACAATTCTTATTTTATTTTAGTTAATAAGTTATTCTTAGGCTGTGTTCCAAAATTCACTGCCAGTATTGAAAATTTATAGTATATGTAACGTGGACTATAGATTTTCAGTACTAGCAGTGAATTTTGGAACACAGCCTTAATTTATAATAATAAAAAGTATTATTTAATATTGTTTAATAATAAAAAATTTTTGAGCATATTTTGTATTAATTATTGTAATAATAAACTTTGTAACATTAACATATAGTTTACAGAGTTTGCATCATCAGGTCTTTACCAAATTGGTAAACTCTTTCAAATATTTTTTCAATGCTATCTTTCAAAGTTTTATTTTCTAAATTTACTCGAGGATTTCATATTTAGATTATACTTATATTACCTCTCCTTTCATACGTCGCCATTCCCAAGGACTACCCGGGATGGAATCAGACTGAGTCTTATTATTTATAGATGTATCGGAATCATCCACTCTTGGCCGTTTGGGTGAAACTATACCGTCGTCTGAGCTATCATTAAACTTCGAGGATATGTAGCCAGTTCCTGAGAAACGCACCGGTACTCCAACACTTTTTCGGTATGACTCTGCTCCAGAACGTAGGTCCTTTATCATGCTGATAATGCTCGTGGGATCCTGATCGCTCATCTGCACATAGTTAAAGATGATTTGCTTGCTTACAATACAGCATTATTAACTAGATAATCGCGACATTAAATGCAGGGTATACAAAAATAAAGATTGCTTGTACGTTTTAATAATTGCTTATAATAATTATTCACACATCTCTTCAACTTTCCTTACTTTGTCTTGTCCCTTTCTGTTACAATTGTCAGCAATTTGCAGCAATTGTCAGAAGCAAATTGAAATTAATGAAACACAACCACGGACAATACCACAGGCAACACTTTAATATTACTATACTGACAACATAGAATTATCAATAAGATAGAAGTGAAGCGTGAAGCGAAACAAGTAGTTAGGTTAGAGCACTAGAAAAGTAGGTATTCGTCCGCCATTTTTCTTCAAACTAGCAAGTAACTAGCATGAAAAGTTTGTTTTGTATGTTTGTACATATATACATCAATAAACGCACTGTATCTTTGAAATTGGCGCATGGTGGCGCTTTAGACCTTCAGGATTGCGTTCAGAAACCTCACCCCCTCATGCCCTATATTATTTTATTCTTGTTTGTTATAGGGGCTCGATTCTTGGGGTCTGTTCGCGTCACATGCCCCGACATGCTCCTATTCACCTCAATGCACTCCAATACGTTAATTCCGATGACGCCAACCTATTAGAGTGCGTTAAAGTCAGTAGGAGCATGTCGGGGCATGGCGACGCGAACGAACCGTTGAATTCATTTGTAAGAGAAACGTATTCGCAAATTCTGTTCTTACAGAAAAGTTGAAAATTTATTGGCTATTGTATGGCTTTTAACCAATAAACTTGCAACTTTTCTGTTATGAGCGGATATTTGCGCATACGTTTTCTTGCGAATGAATTCAAGAATCGAGCCCTAATGTTAAACAAGGATAAAATGATAGCTGGGAACATTCGAGTGATATTTCTGAACGCAGCTTGGAATTGGCACATTGATGCATCTGGCAACTTTGCTGTTCTCGTAGCACTCGTAGGCTAGTTTGAGTCAGCCGAGGTAAGTGGTGTACGTCGTAGGGTGAAAACAGCTCCGAGAATGTCCAAGAAGCAGGACAAAGTGGACAACAGCATCGTCTCCGTGAAGAGCAAAGTGAGTGATAAATATATCGTCTAGTCGTGGCTAACAATATATTTCGTGCAGATTACGCATTTAAATTGTTTTTTAGTTCGATGCCGACATCATCAGATTCTCCATGAATCGTAATGAGCCCATGAGTTACGAGGACTTCGGAAAGCTGCTGGCGCAACGGCATGATTTGGGGGAAGACTTTAACTTCTCGATTTGGTATACGGACACCGATGGTGATCCACTTCCCATCAATAATGACAACAATCTGGCCAGGGCCCTGGCGAATGCCAAGTGCCTGCTCCGAATTTTTATACATAGGAAAGGTAGGCAACCTCTGTTGCACATCGCGTTCTTGACTCTTCGTACAAGATGATTCACGCATGTGTGTCTCTTTCACGCACGTTACATGTAATTCAATCGTTGTCATTGCAGGTGACGGAGCATGGGACAATGGATATGGCACGATGAAGCCTAAGAACTTGATATCCAGTATCTTGGGTGGTACACCGGGAAAGCCAAAATCTATAGTTATCTCGAATCCACATGATTTTAGACAGGTAAATTCGCGTATTTTGCTATTTTTTTCCAGATGCAATTTTATCAATTGATCCATTTACTTATTTTGTATGCTTACTATTTTTAGGTATCCGCAATCATTGATGTCGACATACTGCCAGAGACCTGTCGGCGTGTGCGCCTATTGAAACATGGATCTGACAAACCCTTAGGATTTTACATTAAGGATGGCGAAAGCTTTCGCATATTGCCACCGTCTGCTGGTGGAGGAATTGAGAAAGTTCCCGGTGTGTTCATTAGTAGATTGGTACCGGGTGGCTTGGCGGAGAGTACAGGACTTCTTGCAGTCAACGACGAGGTTCTGGAAGTGAACGGTATAGAAGTTGCAGGCAAAACGTTAGATCAGGTAAGTAGTGCTTTTATAATAATAATTTTTATTGAATCATACTAAACTATCGAACATTAATATGAGATAGTAGTGATTGCAATTATGAAAGATGAAAGAATTATTAATTACATAATAACATGAGTTTTAGTCATTATCTATTAGTTTAAAGATGGTGATACCAGAACTGCTTTTCAAAAAATATATATGAAAAGTTACACGATTCTGCTCTACTTTTTTAAGCTAAAACCTCTACATGTATATAGTAATATATTAAACTGTATTATATTGTTTTTCTAATGAAATAATATTGGAAATAATTTTCTTTGCAATAATGAAGAAATTATTTTATGTGAATAAATTAAATACACGTGTGCGAAACAATTTTCTTTTAGAATTTATTCTCAAAATTAAGAAACTACTAGTCATAAACTATATAGATTTTAAGGAATTTTATTATAATTTTAATAAAATTATATAATTTATTAAAATTTAGAAAAATTACATTAAATTTATAAAAATTGTAATAAAATTCTTTGAAATCTATGTTGTCTGCGACTACCATAATTTTGAAGGAAAATTCTAAGAGAAAATTCTCTCAGTATAGAGCAAAAGACTTATCTTCTTTCTTCCTTTTATCTTTTTTTATGCTTATTCGTGCACGGGGTAGGTGACAGATATGATGATAGCGAATTCTTCCAATCTCATCATAACCGTTAAGCCGGCGAATCAGAGAGCGGCGTTGACGGCACCTCGCCGTGGTTCGTTTTCACGTAACAGCCAGTTATCGTCGGGAAGTCGTCAGTCCACGCAGAGTGCTGGTAGTGATGAAGAAGCGGACGAAATTGTCGATCTTACGGGAATGACAATGCAGGACGACGCCTCGGCGTCGTCAACTCAACACCATCACTATCACCATCACCATCATCATCAAAATTATGATCAGGGTGTATTGCACTTGTAGAGTAACGCGTTTCTTGTATCTACAAACTTTAGAATAGCAGTGGACTACTGCTTATGAAGTATTAAAGTAGAACGCTTCCTTGGCCCCGAGAAAGCTTCTGTCTTAACTTGGAATTAATAAAGTATGGTACCGTAGATCTTAAACATCAAGGTACTAACATAAAAAGATGAGAAAAAGAATCGCGAAAGAAAGACAATTTCTGCACAGTATTATGAATTATATGCGACCGATATTCCTTGAGATGATACTTTCCGAATTCTAAGATTAAAGAAAACCGCTCGTATTTCGATACTTCGTAACTGGTCGTTCACTGTTCTGGGACGTCGTGTATTAGGCTACACTGTGAAAAGAGAAAATATCAATGTGTAAATTTCGCTGCCTAACAAATAATGTTCCAAAAGCAAAAGTGGCCTTACATGATATATCATTCCAGCTAGTTTTACAAAATGATAGAAAGAGTAAAAAACAAGTGTTCCCTTATAATGCAACAGAGTCACACGCCTATTCGTGTATCTACTTCGTCCACTCCACCGCATGTTTAGATTGTTGAAGTTTTCGAAGTTTAATTTCATTTTTATCTATGTTGTCTGTTATATCCAATTGCGGACTAAGGATTGAAGGGTAATGCTTTTTAGGGCGGTAAGAATTGATGGAAACGTGAAGAATATACGATCATACTTTCGCATGTAAAATATCGTTTTTTGGGTGCCTTCATCCAAGTGGAATCAAATTGTTAGGAAATATTACATTCCAATTATATCTACATCATTGAAAAGAATGAAGAGGGAGAGGTAGCGAGAAATACCGTTTCTAAGAGATCTATACTGCCTTCGTAGTTGACACGAGTCCATTTTTATATATGCTCAAGCCCACTTTTCTACTTAATTCGAAAAGACGTGTACATATATAAATATATACAAAGATATATATATTTATAATAATCTAGATATTTTTCTATTGTATTCTTTTCGTAATCGCAAATCTATCACTTGGACTTCCACAATAAGTGTTGTTTTCAATGGGCAATATTGTTCCATTGCCAAATTATCAATTGCATCAATTGCATTATCAATTCCATGATCGCTTATATAATTTTTTCAAACTCTGAGATTCTCATCTTAGGCCATCTTAGAATGTCCATGCATCATGAAATGTATAGTATCTAAAAGAGGATTTTTTTTCTTTTTTTAATATAGCAGGTGAGTCCAAGAGAAAGAGAGAGAAAGAGAGAGAGAGAGAGAGTGTGTGTGTGTGTGTGTGTGTATTTAAATAAAAAAATAAAATAAAAGATTAATATCATTGTTAAGAAGAACACATTTTAAGTTTAATCTGTATTTCATCGCTCGAAGCGAGAAATCACTTTTGTACTTAACCAAATAGAGTATGGATTAGACGCGTTTGCAAGAAGTACTTAATCGTCTGTACTTTATCGAGCCGTAGTTGTTACTTGTGAAAGGAGTGCGTTAATTAGCATTAATTCGCGAAATGAAATTAGATATATTTTTAACGCGGTACGTCGCATTATATTCTTTAGTACGGATAAGCGGTAGTTAATAAATTGCGAGAGAACGAAGATACTTATTAACGCTGTAATTCTTTTTAACGGCAGCTTACACGAAATAAAGATATTTTATTGTATTTTCTAAGCCGTCCTATTACCTTACCTGTACGTAATCCCGCGTAAAGCATGTTCCTTGGAATCACAATTGACGTCTTGTCACTCTTGTCTCTCTTTGTCGCGGTTACTATGGCATGTAAATAAAATATGGTAGAGTAGAGCGCCAACCACAAAATCTACATAACTTTGCGTGAGACATGATGCTCGCAAAAATTGGACGCTTTACAGTCGTTTGATTGAAGTAAAGAGAACGAAGAGAAAATTTGCAAATATTAGATTGTGAGAGAGCATTTCGTAACACCAGCGGGAGAGATGTCTTACGCCGAGCACGGACCCCGTATTTTTTTGACGGGCAGACCGAGCAGTGGTTTACCTTTGACTTATGGGGATTATGTTTTTCCGAAGAAACGATCGGAGGGTCGCATGAAGCTGTTCAACTCGTGTACGGATGTTCGTGCTTGGAGCCCGAATGTCGTGGAGAGCACGCGCTACTTTCGCGAGCTCAACGAACACGACAGACCCGAGGTTCGTTTCCCACGCGAATCTTTTCCTTCTTTCTTTTTTTTTTCAAGAAATTCTTCCGAACTTACGCTGAAAAAAGGACTTTTACTTTGTTTATATATTACCTATAGCTGTACGAACAATTCATAAATTTTTTTGACAAACTATCTCGAAATCCGGACTGTTATTGACGACGGGAAAATCTCAGTTATCTCGGTTCTCTTTGTGTGTACAGCCAGGGAAACTGATACCGTCCAGCGTAGTAATGGAAAACATGATAGCACTTACGGCTCAAGCCCAGCGTGAGCTTCGCGTTGCGCGGCGAGAACTGCAGAGATACAGATCCTTGAACCTCACCCCGGAGCAACGGAATCACCTGAAGAATTTCGTGAGCCGCTTGATCGCGTTAAAGCCCTCAAGTCGAACATGATAACACCCCTTCGTTTTGCAGGATAGAACTACCACGAGGACCGATAAGATGAAAGGAATGAAAATTGGATCTGTGATAAGACCACTCTCTCCGGGACACAGATTATTCGCTGTGAATAGAATTGCATCCCTGCAATATTCTGACACTTGTTTGTCGATATACTTTCACCCTAACAGATTTCAATACGGCACAGGCAACCACCCGTTGTTAACTAGTACACGCATTCTGAGAGAGAATTTGAATCCACCATTGGAAAATGACTCTTATTTGGTGTCACGTGTAACATCCTGCAATATATTAACCGAGATACCAGCTTTTCGAGGAGAAAGGTCCAACGCGACAGAAAGTAAAAATTTCTCTAATTCTAATAAGATCTTTTAATAAAAGCATATCCATTTATTTTTAACATTTATCAGAAAAAAAGACACGAGTTTGTTTTTTACAAAAAAAAAAGATTCCGTTAATTTTAAGAACACGTTAATATTTTCATTAGGGTTATTACTTGTGGCAATTTTGATTCGAAGCTTTGAATCAAAAATATATTTATGAGAATGGTGAATTTATTTAGGGAATGCAAATAATACTGTAAATAAAAAATGTATTATTATTATTATTATTACATGTATGTATGTACGATTTTAAAAAAATTAAAATTTCTAAATTACAAATTGGAAGTATTATGAAATATTAAATATTTGATATATTAAAGTTGTAAATAGCCGAATTCTCACTAAATAAATACATTAAATGTTTTTGGAATACTTAATTAATTAGACTCAATATATGCACATACAAATAAGAAAAAATAATGATTTATGATAAGATAAAAAATAAAATTATTCTGTGAATAAATAAATACAAAATAATTAATATAAATGTTCCGATTGAATCTTGTTCAGTATAAAACAATAATTTTAAGAACGCAAAAAGTTGAGACAGAATTATAAAATAGATAGAATGATTAAAATTACACATTTCTTTATTTAACGACATAATTAGACTAATAGAACATTATAAATTTTATTTTAGATTTTGTCATATAATTTTATAAATATAAATGCTTATCTGCAGTACTATTATTGTTATATTAAATTAATAATCATATGATTTGGATTCTTCGAATCTTTGAAGTATTAAAGTATTAATTTCGAAGTTTCAAAGCTTTGAAACTTCGATCTTCGAAGATTTCAAGGCTGTATCAGCTATATAATAAAAAATAAGATATAATGAGAACATGAGGATTTTAGAACTTTTAACATATATTTGGATTCCATAAGATCACTATTGGTATTAACTGCATAAAATTAATGAAATGTTTCTCATAACTGTTAATAAGATTTTACACACTCTTATGCATATTTTTAGTTTAGTCGTTTAAAATATTGAATGTGACTGTACATCAAATTCAACTTTAGAGAAGAAAATTCGTAAATCTAAAAAAAAATAAAGAAGTTATTAAAGAGTGATTCTGATATAAAATATGTAAAGAAAACACCTATTAAATATGTATTTTATATACAAATTTTATAATCTCTTAGTAAAACATAATTAAAAAAAAATTGATATTTAAAATGAAATTTAACGACAACGCTTTTTTCTTTAATTGATAGCATTTCTACTCGAATATAAGCACCTATTCTTGAAAAGAAAAATTTATTAGTGATTAATTATATTTTAAGATAAAAATATGAAATGTAAAATGTTAAAAGTAAATAGATTTTGTTAGAAAGGCAAAATTTTATTTATCTGTTACTATTTTCATTTGCACAATCAATTTTTAATTGTTGTAGTTTCAAAACTTCGAAGTTCGAATATCGAAGCCCTTGAAATAAATTATTATTCTTAATTTTTACCTATGTAAATTAACTTTACTTTCAATGTAACTTAATTTTTAGTTTTTTTGTTAAAAAATTAGAAATAAAGTAAGTTAAACTGATATTTATATTGATAGAAATGAACGTGAAACAAACAGTCGTGATAAATTTTACAGAGCGCAGCGATCAAGCGAGTGCCTTCATTGAATACGTTGACGCGTCTTCACAAGTGGTGCAAGATGTTCGCGAAGTGGGTGTACAAACGGAAGAATGTAAGAATAACGATGCTTACGACAAGCAGTCCAATGTCGACTCGCCCGTCAGTCAATACTACGAAACAAACGAAAGCGTATCCATGTCTGAAAGCGAGTCAGGGGTAAACTCGGATCCCGATAGCTGCGAGAGAAGTCATAAGGGAGTGATTATTCAAAAGGATTCGGAAATTATCGTCCTGAAGAACGAGCTTGGCGTACGAAAGAGATTTTTTTTAATACGACACCAATCGATTTGATCGAAAACGTGATTCATATCCGAGTGCCCAGTGGACTTTATCCTCATTTGTTTCACAGATGAAGGAAGACGAACTGGAAGAGCTGCGAGAGATGAATAGGCATTTGCAAGCCTTACTACAAGAGAAGGAGGAAAACACAAACATTTTGAAGCGTAATGTTAATGTAAATCGGTACTTATTCCTGATTACTTAACTTAAAAATTTTTGTAATTATTTGAACCTCGTGTCTCTAGAGCTTGCAAGAAACGTTGAACGTGGTGAGCGACAGACGCGACGACGAAATGGAAGATCTAAGTGTAAAAGTAATAGTATTAAAAGATTTTATGCGAATTATGTTTCACATAACACAAAAAGATTGTAAAAGCATTGTAGAAATATTTTATTGCAAATAAGATTGCAGCGCTACAAGAATGTTGTAAAATGTTGCTATGATATTGCAGCAATGGTAAAATATTCCTTTACGTACTACACATTTTTCATCTTTAAGTCTTTCTGTATAACTTTACTTTTTATTTATTGGAATTTCAATTGTATGGTTTAATCTACTTATATTTTTGCTTTAAATACATATGTAAATATTTTTATACAAAATCATAATAGTTTATTTTTACAATGTTTTCAAAAATTGCTGGAACATTATTGAAATTATATTACATATCCGTATGAAAAGAACGAAATTTTCTGAAATATCTAAAAACTAGATATAAATCTGCAAATAATTTTGTTAGACAAATTTGAAAGTAATTATGTAGAATATTAAAATCAGTTGTTAGTTCACTGAAAAAATTGTCTTCTAGGAATCAAGGAGATACTCTAAAAATAAAAGAAAAATTCTACAGTTAAAGTTAAAATCATAATAAAATTAAGTAGCTATTCTCAAATTTAGACTTTTCCTTTTATTTTTAGAATATCCTCTTGGTTCTTAGAATACAATTTTTTCGGTGTTGGTTAAAATGTCAAACTTTTTGCGGCAATTTTTATTATTTTGTGTAATTATTTTGATAATCCAACAAAATTATTTTTAAATTCGTATCTAATTAAATTTTGAAATACTTTTTAACAATGTTTATGAAACATTGCATTGTAATGTGTAAAATTGCAATATTGTGGCTGCAAGTCTGTGTCAGATGAGGTATTTCTTTTCCAACTGTACAGAGTATGTTATTGTTTTTCCCGTAGCTTTCTTCCTTCGAATGCATGGTGGATCAGTTGAAAACGGAGTTAGCTAGAAAATGTCAAGTCTGTTATTTCCAGTCGCAGGAAATCCAGAAACTTAGGAAGGAAGTTAAGGAGGCAGAATTAGTTTCCATAGAAAACGAGTCGCTTACGGTACGCGCAAAAACATGCCGCGTGATATGTGATTACTTAGAGAAAGTCAAATTTGATTTAACATGTATAAATATGTGATGAATTAGCGGAGGGTGAAGGAAATAGAGCATTTGGCGAGAGAGGCGGAGAGTTGCGGTATCGCTTTGGAGCAGATGAAAAATGTCTGGTGGGAACGTGATATGCTTCAAAAGCAATATCGCGAGCAAAGTTGCACGTTGGCGGACAGAGAAGACGAAATAAAACGACTATTGACGTTGATAAAGCAAATGTCTGCTACGGCTGACACTCGTGAGGTACGTCATTTGGCTACGTGCGTCACATCGCAATCCATTAATTTTAACGTCGATTCAATTAATAATAGGAAATAAATTATTCGACAACGCCGGTGCGACGTTACATTGTCCTAATTTATAATTAAAGTAGAACGGCGTAAATAAAAATTAAAGAAGTTTTACAAATTGCAGGCTTATTACGAAGATGTGACATCGTACACAGAAAGATTTACAACTATGAATAATAAAAGAGAAAATTGTAGGAACGTAGAAATAATTTTTTAAGATACTTTCTTCATTTCGCAGACGCGTGTAGCATAAATTTTTACAAGTGACTATAAAATAACAGACGACGAAATCAGATCGTTGTAAAACTGATTAGACGTTTAACATTAACAAATTTGATTACTGGCTGGCACACATTGTATTCCTAAATTTTAAATTAATTTTGTCTTAAAATGTACAAGTAAATATGTAACGCACTTAAACCTTATTTCATTTATGTGTATGTATTTTTTCTTGGAAAACTTTTTTTTTTAATTTTATAATCCTTAATAATCATTTTCACATATTTATATGCAAATGTTATAATGTTTTTTATACATTTATATTATTTTGTAATTCTTTATAATTCTTTCGGTTATTTATTTATGTAGATTTTTCCTACTAATAATTTTTACGATCAGGTAGAGATGAATGATGTAGTGGCCAACTTGAGAAATGAGATTCAGGCCAAAAGCGACAAGATCGCGCAGTGCGAAATGCAGCTAGTTTGCATGGAGCGAGAAGTCGGTAATCTGACTAACATGCTGAAAAGTAGTCTGAATAATTTCGACGAGTCTAAGATAGCGTACGAGGGCGTTTGCGATTACACCAAGTGCGAGCACGACACTTGCTTAGACGTGCAGAGCGCGTTGTCCGCTTTAAAAGCGTTCATAGCCGAGTTGGAGGAGTGTAAACTAGAACGACGTAATCGTCTACGGGAGATAGATAACTTAAAGGCTTATGTGGCATGTTACAGCCAAGAGACCGTCAGCGAAATTACAAACACAGATTTTGATACCGGACACGGATCGATTCAGCAGGCTGCAGGTATATTCCGGGCGTGTGTCTTTCCGTCTTGCCCTTCGCGATTGCCATTCCAATAATCCGGCTCCGTATTCATGTCAAATCAATCCGCCTTATTACAGCACGGATCAGTAATTCTTAAGAAAGAAAGGAGACTACGTTTTATTTCTTATTCTTTGTACAAGTTTCTCCGTTTCTGTAAAACGATGCACGTCCTGAATTCTTGAAACATCGGGGACCGTCTAAAGATTCGTCTTAATCACTTCCTCTAGTTTTATTAAGTTCTACTAAGTTTTGCTAAATTCAACTCTATCAATTATATACGCTTGCGAAAAATTATTCAGATATTGTATTGATTTTTTCAACGTTTTATACGCTATATATGCTTTAAATTTTGTCTTATTTATATTTAAGTTTTTTTTAAGTAATCTTTTTATATATGTTTTATTATTTGTTTATGAGGAAATTTCCTTTTCTTTTTAAATTATTTTGAAATTTTATAACAAATTTTATATGTAATTTATAACATTAATTTATTTCTGTGTGTTGATTAACTTTAATGTCAGTTTAATTTATTTTTTATAATTCTCTATTTTTAAAAGTGAGAAGTCAGAATTAATCTACATAGAAATGGATATAAAAGTTTTATTAAAATTATTTTTTAAATTAAATCTGACTTGCATATATTATTTAAATTAGATTTAATAAAAAAAATTAATAAAAATTATTGTATTCTTTCAACACTTTATTGTGCATTTTTTAATAATCTCTCATTTATGTGCACATTTTTTTTCAGAAAAATTTTCTTAAAAATTTTTAATTTTTTATTATCTGTTCATGCAGATTTTTCTCTCTCTTTTTTGTTAAAAATTTTGTATTAAATTTTGTATATAATTTAATATATTAAACATTTTATTAAAAATTTTTTATTAAATTTAATTTATATGTGACTTTAATATATGCACTTGTCAAAACTTATAGAAAATGTTTTTAACGTTTTATCTTTAAATATTATTTTATTTATGTGTATGTTTCTTCTCTGAAAAGTCTTTCAAATTTTATATATTTTTTATTATTTGTTTAAGTAGATTTCTTTCTCTTTCTTCCTCTCTCTTTCCTTAAAAGTTTTGTATTAAAATTTACATATAATTTAATACATTAAAACATTTACTAAAGTATTGCTAAATTTAACTTACTAAATAAAATTTTATATTTGCAAAAAGTTATTTAGATATTGTAGATTTTGTCAGTGCTTTACTGTACACTTTTAAATATAATTTATTTCATTTATGTACTTGCTTTTTCTCGGAAACTTTCTTTTTTTAAATTCCATTTTTTCCCTTATCTATATTATGTAGATTTTTTTCGCTAGTAATTTTGTATCAAATTTTGTATTCTCTATTAAATAAGTAAATGAGTTATATAATAATAACGCTACAGCATGCGTAGGATACATGTAATTGATTGCGTATTAATAATTTAGTACAGATTTGTTTGTGTCAAGTTCAATGCTCTAATAGGCACATTGTGGAAATATTGCACAATAATGATATCATGAAAATTTCATAATAATTGCACTAAGATGATACGTCATAGCAAAACAGTTTAGATTAAAATTCCTAAATAATATATTTGTTAAAAATTGGATATCTAAATTTAAAATATCAGTTGTTTACAATCTTTTCAAGAATTATTTGTAACTCTTTTTTTTGAAATGTGTAATATTTCATGCTACAATATTTGCACATATATAATTTAGAAACAATTATATATTTTTGTAAACATGTATAATAAATTGCTTATAATTTTTAAATATTTTAGGTATAATATTTAAAAAAATTTTTTTATTATTAAACCGTTAATATTTTTACATCCACTTTTTTGTAAATATATTTACATAATGCAGACTATAATTTTTACGCAGAATTTCGTCATATAAATGTTTAATAAATATTGTCATATTTGGGGTAATATTACAGAAGATGTTTCAACATCGAGTAATGGCGGATATCACTCATCTAAAGAACTAGTTAGCGTTCAGATTCAGTCGGATGATGTTGACACTACTACCACAACATGTTCGGAAGAATCGGTCAAAGTAGAGTTGAACGAAGTAATCTCATACAAAGATATCGATCGCGCTCTCGCAACGCATATCAAACGTTCCATCGACAAGATACATGAGATATCCGCGGTGCTTCAAGGTATCTAAAATATTTAAAATATAATTTACCGCTTTAAAGCGAGACGCGATGAATAATTATTACCCAGCGTTGAACATTTTATTAAGGCGCCGGAGATCACCACGTGCAAATTGTCAAAGAGTTCACGAGGCAGCAGCACGAGCTGCAAAAAAAGGACCTCGAGATCACAGAACTGAAGCAAAAAGTGGCGGAGCACGTGCTGCGGAGGGGCGAGGGTGACTGCGCGATTCAGGAACAATTGAGAAAGAAGATGTTGGAGAAAGAGAGGGTGCTGGAAACTATAATAAATAAGAGGGATTCGACGATCGAGAGGCTGCACGAACATCTCGCCTCGTTGGAGAGCGATATTGTTTCTTACCGCGCGGAATGCGACGCGTTAAAAGTCGAGAACACCGATCTTGTCAATGCGAAAAATTTACTGTCAAAGGAGAACAACGCACAAAGTGAAGAACTGAGAGCGCAGAAGAACCAGATATGTGAGTTAATTAAGCAGATACACGACTTGCAGCAGACTGTCGACGTCTTAAAGGAGGAAACGAATAATGTGGAAAACATGAGGAAGGAGTTAATAACTTTGTTATTATTTTTATTTCTATTAAGAGGATTTTTTACTTTGTCACGTTAATTTTTTAGAAGATTTTAAAGGAATTTTTTATTTTAGGAAAATGGATAAATACACGTAAATAACGCGATTTTGCTGAAGTATTAAAAATTTAGATAGATATAAAGTAATTTTGTTGGACCATCAAAATAATTAGGAAAAATGTTCAAGCATGATAAGCAATGCTGCAAAAAATTTTAATGTTTTAGCAACTAGTTTGAATGTCCAACATAATTGTCTTAATAGTCTAATAAAATTATTTTTAGATCTGTATTTACAGCTAAATCTTTAGATACTTTAAAAATTATTCTTTTCATTTTTTTTAAATTATTCTTTTCATTATTCTTTTAAATTATTCTTTTAAATTTTTCTTATTCTTTTAAATTATTATTTTCATTATTTTTTAAAATTATTTTCTGTTCTTTATTTATTCAATATTATCTAAATTTTTAATTTCAATTTATTGGAAAATCCGAAATCATAGTCACCGATGGACCGTGCATAGGTCAAATGGATCTACTCTGTTAATAAGTTATTATTTACAGTTTTATTTAAAAAAGCAGAAAGTCAATCTTCAATAATAATAATAAATAATAATAACGATTTAAACAATAATGAATAAAGAACAAAAAGTAATTTTTTAAAATAATTTTATTTATTTTCCTAAAAAAAATCTCCTACAAAATCAGCTTAACTTCTACAAAGTGGAAACTCTCTTAACACTCAATCAGTCATTCTTAAGTTGACTTGTTGGTTCAACAGATTGATCGAATTGCAAATGAAGAACAATGATCTTACGAATAAACTTATACAAGCCAATGAGGCTGTCTCCAAAAACGCCGAGTTTATAGCAAAGCTGGACGAAAAGAACAGGATGGCCCTGACTCACGAGAGCATCAAATACGATGCGATGGTGACGCAGAAACACAGCGACATTGTGAAGCTGCGGGAGGAGAATCAATCGCTGCGCGATCAGTTAAGGGAGACTGAATCCAAACTCGCGTGGAGCAATGAAACGATATCGTCTTTGAGGAGGGAGAGTGACAATGCAGCCGCGATAAATGTCCTGCGGGCGAGTCTCTCGGACTTGGACGTGGATAAGGAGAGGTTGTTGGCGAAAGTGGACTATCTGAAGAGTGAAATAGCAAGTTACCGGAGTTCTACCGCGAGCGTCGAAAGTAGATTGCAAGCGTTGTCGCATGGAAACGAGACATTGAGGGCGGATATAGAGGCTGTGAAAAGTACTAACGATCAATTGTTATACCCTCACGAGGATACGGTAAAGTCATCCCTAAAGGACGCACTGTACACACTTCCCAAAAAAATTTACGAGACAATTCTGCGTCTCCGAACAGAAATTGATGCAGAGACAGTAGACATATCTGAACATTGTTTGAATAAAGAAGCTGTCAAAATCGAAGACGAGAGAGAAAAGCCACAGACAAAAGTTTATGTTGATAAGGTATATAAATTAAATTTTATTACTCTTTAAATTGCAGAATTTATTAAATTATTTTCGTCAAAATGTTTCGTTGAAATGACTATTAATCTCACTCCATGAGATTAAAACAATTGGATCGATAATCGTAATTTTTTTTCAGTCTTGTCAGCAAGACGGGGACACAATGGATCCTGTCGCTCAAAAAACAAATTGGAATTCTGAAAACTCAGTGCACAAGTTAAGATTTCTTGAGGGACAAGACGAGGAAAAGTTGCGAGAAATTAAAAATTTAATGGATGACGTAAAACTAAGAGATTGCGAAATAAAGAGCCTTCAAGAGTACATTACCCATTTGTTGCAAAAGAAAAACGATCTGCAAGCTAAAGTTAAAGTACGTAAATTTGTATATATGTAAGTTTATATATAGAATAAGCTAAAATTTTTTTATCTTGTTTTTTTGTAACAAATTGATTTATATGACATATTCCGAAATACATCAATTTTATTTTTAATAGGAATGTAGAACTGTGATAAATTTAACTGTCACTTTAATCCTTAATTAAAACACCCTTTCAAAATCTCAAATAATAATAAAAGTCTAGCGAGACAATTGTTTCAAAGGTTTTTTAATTCTCTCTACAATTGTGTTCTATTTTTAACTTGAACGATTGTTTCTCGAGAAATTACATTTAAAAATCTTGCCCAGTAAAAACTAAAAAATTTGTTATTTACTATTGTAAACGTTTGAATCCTCTCCATCAGCCCCGATTCGTACAATAATAAAGACTGTTTGAAATTGTTACAGACATTTTGAAATATTTCCGGCGTTATTCTACAACATTCATTTACTACCTTTTGACGTAAATCTTGTATGGAATCCAGCCATGTGATATAAATTTTACTTTTCAAATGTCCCCAAAGAAAAAGATTTAATGGATAAAGATGACCTAGTAATTCTTAAATCGGATCTTCTTCAAAAGATAGTGGATGAGTGACGTAGAATAATACCAGAAATATTTCGAAATATCCGCAAATATTTTAAAGATTTTTATTATTGTATGAAAATTAGTAGAAAATATGTCAAAATAGTTTTATTAAAGTAAATTTTTATGTAAATTTTAAACTTCTAATTTTTAACACAACGACTTTCATGCAATTTCTCGAAAAACATTCGCCAAATTAAAAATATAAAAAGCAAACTACAGTTATAAACAGAATTTTTCAATTTTTAATAGCCTTATCTATTAATAGTTTTATCTTTATTTTCTCTTTTGATTTTTATTGCTATTTAAGATTTTTGAAAAAGTAATATTCTAATTACATGGATTCGGTCGAATTGCAATTATTACAGAGTGAGAAAAAAGAATGGAATTGATAAAATTTTCGTTAATTATTGATTTTTTGATAACTTTATCTTAATACTTTTATATACAGAACAATTCGAGGAATTATATTATATAGAAAAAAGTAATATAATTTTGTTTAAAAAAATGGTTTTTATGTGACTTTAAAAGAATTTAAAACATTTTTTATTTTATTATTGTTTGTCTCTTCAGAACAAACATCTTTCATTTGGAACATTTTTTTTATAAATAATTTAATTTTAAAATATTTTACTAGTTTCAAAATTTTTATTCACGTTTTATATTGTCGTCAAAAGCAAAATTGGCGTTTCAGTATTTTATCGCGCGAATTAGTTGCAAAAAATGCCGGGTTAAATGTTTTTGTTGTTTTATTCTGTATATAAAATCCGTTATATATATATAGTTTTCTTGTCTTTTATAGCGTTAGGTCAATATTTTGAAAATATTAAGATTTTTTAATCTGATAGGATCAGGTGAAGGAATATCAGAGCAAATTGACGTTATTGAAGAAAAAGTACGACAGTAGTTTAAATGCTTTTCATAAGCGGCATAATGAAAATATCGAGAGATTACAGGCGCGATTTGAAGACATTATGAAAATGGAGAAGAGCTCGTTTGACGCGGAGAGCTGGTTACAGGTACGGCAAAGGAGTCGATTAACGAGGAACTTCTTGCGTCAGTTCGTTAGCGGTTATTCTTTCCAGTCGCTGAACTTAAAGGAGCTGTCGGAGCTGCATAATCGAATCAATATTTTGAGTTCCCACGCGGCCGAGAATACAGAATTGGATATCGCACATATTGAAACAAAGAAGAATGACTGTTGGAATAATTCCCAGGAGCACAGGTTTTACAATAAATTCACTTTGCGCAAGCGGTACACGAGGCAGGATAAGTCGCCTGTAAGCAGAAAAACAAGCAAAGAAGAGCTTTACTCCAAAATTCTCAATGCCGAGAATGATGATAAGATTGCCGTAACAGAATTATACTCTCGCGATTTAAGACTTAAACAGAAACGCAGGTAATTTGTAATTTGTACTTTGTATACACTTACTAATCGTTAATTTTGAGACGAGCATTTCAATTATACACTTCTCTTTGAATGTAACAATCCAGTTTCTCTGAGGATAAGAAGGGAAATGCGGAATCGCCTAATTCTAGAACAGACAGAACTGTAAGTACGCAATAATTTCTTTTTGATCACTTTTTTAATCGTCTTGCACAGAAAAATTTTTATTTTGAAAGTATCTTTACTTTCTAAATTTTAAACATTAAAATAAGATTATATAGCGTTGAACAAAAGTAATTTTCTTACATGAAGAAATTCTTTATGATTTTGTAAAAAAATATATATATATCAAGAGACACGGTAGTGGCTCGCGCCAAGTGGGAGCGCAGCGAGACCGACCGTGTTCTTTTACGCGATATTTTCTACATTCAATAACAATTTTTATGAGAGAAAATAACATCAAATAAAAAATAACAATATAAATCTTCAAATCAAGAATTAACAATTTTAATATATTATCGAAACAATCGTACTTGTGTGTTCTTTAGAAAACTATAACAATGTTGAAATAAGGATATAATATTTTGCTAAAATTTAATATTATCAAATTCTATTCTAAAAAAGATTAAATTATATACAAACAGGATTATTATTGTTTTATACATAAGTAAAAATACATTAATTATTAAATAGAATATATTATTTTTAATTTGAGATATAATTTTTTTCTGTATATGTTACTGTATATTAAAACAATAATGTTTTGCATGCTAATGATGTAACGCAAATACGTTGCAGCTTGACAGGCAGAGAGAGAAATTTATTTATCAATGTAGCATACATCATAAATTGAGCAACGCCCGTTGATGTGCACCAGCGTGGTGGTATTTTATAACGTGAGGAAATGTTGAGCGCAAAAAGGATCGTAAGAGGCAAGATATTTTATCATCTTCACGTATTCCGCAATCACGCGCATTGAGATTGACAAAGTGTACTCTATACAAACCCAATGCAGAATCATTTTTTACTCGCTCTTTTTTTCTTAGTATACGTACAATTTTTTCGATGTTTTTTTCACCTGCTGTTGTTATTTATCTAACCGAAGTTGTATTCGCGTTATTTGTGTTTCGTAAAAAAAAAAAAAAAAAAAAAAAAAATGTATCTAAAATAGATTTTGTAATAAATGCGCAAAAAAGGGAATCTTACATGCGGATTTTTATAAAATGCTAAATAACGTACGAGGTATTTATGTATGGCGAAACGTACGTTAAGATACTTTAAGAATTCTCTCTGTATACTTTATGAAAAGTTATGGTATTTCTAGGTATTTATATATTATATATATATATATATATATATATATATATATATATGTATGTAAAGGGAGGAAACGAGGAAACTGCTACGCGCTTTAAGCTTTCGCTGTAATGCGCACCTATGCGCAGAGATGCGTTCTAGTTATACTATTCAAGCATATAGAGACTGACGAAATACCCTCTTTGAAACCGGCGCAACCGGGAGTTGAAGAAGGAGAATACCTCTCTATCTCTCTACGTTAGGTACGGCGCGTGGATAACGCATGCATGCGGGCGACGCATGCCTCGCAGTAAGTCCAGAGGCGATATGAATTTGCATCTGTTGCGCTCAACGCAAAGTTTACCCCGTCACTTCTGAAGCGCCCAGTGCACCGTGCTGCCGCTTGTGCTTTCCACAGTTGCGTCGACGATGGTAAATCCGATTATAGCCAAAGGAACTATCTATAATTCCATTTCGTGGGGGGACAATGCGACTGTTTACTCATTATTGCCGTTGCGCAATTATGTCGCTTTGCGCCCATTTTCTTTTCTGTGTGGGACACAGCATCGAATGTACCCTGTGTGGCACGCATTGGCGTTTTCTCTTGTACAGAATGTGAACAAAGGCAGATTTTGTCTATACTCTGTATGTTACCAGATACAGAATTATTCTAGTAACTCTGGACTGGATTATATAACTTTTCTAGGTCAAAGCAGAAAAAAATAATAGACAAAAATCACTGTTCAGTATAATCTGCTTTTGTTGTATTTTTTTTAACAATAAAACAATGACCTTGTGATTCTATTTTTAAAAAATGTGTATATTTTAGCTTCAATTTTTCTCATTATTCTCTTTATCTAAAAGTATTAAAATAATCGAATACAGTAATCGGAACTTTTCTTCGGGAGATTTTTAAAGGCTAATGCTCTTTTATTATTTAAAATGCAATTATATCTTGCATTAGTGTAGTTAAAAAATATTTAATTACACAAATATATTATATTACACTAATAGAGGAGAGAAGATTATAGACTAGATATGGAGACAAGTTATGGAATTCGCAATATTCTCGTATATTTGGTGTTGAATTCTGGGAATAATCCAAATTATTTCTTTACATATTGTTTAGATGCTATAATATGGCAATTGGCTATTAATATTTATTGTATTGTCATAAAAGCTGCATTTTAGTATTGCAGATAGCCAAAAGTTTTATAAGTATATAATGTGCATTTTTTTGTCATTTTGAGAAATATGTCGGGAATTAATTTTTAACTTTAATGTAAGGTTCAACTTGAAGGAGTTGAATATTATTTTGAAATAACAAATGTTTGATGTAATGTGTGCATGCATTTGATGTGTAAAGTTATATTACCTGCGTTCAGAGTTACGGATCACTTACGAGTCGCGAATCTAAATCCCATAATTTCCTCGCATGTAATTTGGTTATATTTTTACGAAACTTATTAGTTAATATTGTTTGTTATAATATTTTTATAATACTTCTACAGTGCGCAAGAGTCAAAGGTTTTTTACATATATTTTTAATATTTTTGTGTGATATTACACCGAGAAAAAAAATGTTGTTAATTTAAATTTTTCAACTTGATTAAATTTCTTCAGTTTAAATATTTATGCATTTAATTTAATTACATAAGATACTTCAATTTAACTATTTATATATTTGATGAAGTGAACTGAGATACATAAATAATTGAATTGAATAAATTTAATTAAGTTAAAAAATTTAGTCAAATTAACAACTTTTTTCTCAATGCATGTATAACAAAAAATTAACACTTTTGTGATACTAAAAAGCAGGATTCTGTCTCCAAGGCAAGATTTGAAGTTGGATTTCTGAGAATACTTTAGTTCTTAATTGTACGTAATTAAAAATTATGACATTTCAGTTAAAGATTTAAAAATTGCTCACATTGATTTAAAAATTTTGTGTGTTAGCTTCCGCTTAAATAACATATTTTAAAATGTTTTATTTGTGTATGTGTGCGTTTATATATTTATGTTAATATAGTAACTGAATTAGTCAAGTTTTGATTTTGACAATATTTGTTGACTAATTCAGTTACTAGATTAACATAAATATATAAACGCACACATACACAAATAAAACATTTTAAAATATGTCATTTAAGCGGAAGCTAACACATAAAATTTTTAAATTAATGTGAGCAATTTTTAAATCTTTAACTGAAATGTCATAATTTTTAATTACGTACAATTAAGAACTAAAGTATTCTCAGAAATCCAACATCAAATCTTGCCTTGTAGACAGAATCCAGCTTTTTATTAAATTTTAAGTAGATTTACTATACTTTTAATTAATGCTTTTTTTCACATGAGAGCTGCATACTTTCTAATTTTTAATAGCTTCGAATAAATTTTTTATGAGAAGATTTCCTTCTTTGAAAGAATATTTTGTATCAAAAGAAACATTATGTTTTTTTAGTAACACATTAATATGCAAAAAGTGCGCCGTTGACTTCGACGGATTAATTTAGGTACCAACTAATATAATTCTTGTCATAAAACGCACATTATTAATTTCCAGCAGTGAAGTTTATGTATCCTCGTCCTCCTCTCCCGTAGTCTCTTTTCTTCATAATCTTTGTTTATACACACGTGCAATATTAAACTACTTCATTAAATTCTATACTAAAGGGTCCTCGTATTTAGCGGACACAAAATGTGAAAGTTTAAATAAATTATGAAGACAAAAGAATATTAACAAAGGCAAGGCTGTATTATGTTTTATTTCAAACAAGAATGTCCCTTTGAAAGGGGAAAGGAGTGCGCATTCATTAAATTAAACAAATTATGAAGTGCATAAAAACAAAGTAATGGATGATAAAATGCATATGCTATAATGTAATATGCATTACATTTTGCATTATATTCTGCTTTATTTCGCATTTTCTATGCCTTTCTATTTGTCTGCTTCAAGATGTTTTGACTAGCATGTACTTGTTGCGCTTGTCCATCGAGGCTCTTCTTCAGGGCTAAAATAAACGCTTTTTGCTGTTAATGTTAATATGTACAGCCCAACTTGGTTCGACCTGGATTGCAGCGGGGGTTCTCGATGTTGAATCCAAGGTAGCCTGCAAGGGCCAGGCAGCAGGCAGTCAGGCAAGTAGACATAGGTGTTCTCTCTCTCTCTCTCTTTCTCTCTCTCTCTCTCTTCCTCTTTCCCTCTCTCTATTTCTGTTTCAGTCTATCTGCATCTATCTCTCCCTCCTGCTCACAAAGGGCGAGAGGCGCCTACGGGCAGAGGGTGAGTTTACGAGGCTCTGAGTTTGCGCACTGGTGGGCGCAGCCTCCAGGATCCTTTCACGGGGCGGTGGACGCGCGCGTGTCGCGATATATAGGAGGAGGACGGAGCTTGTCGGTCGGTCGGTCGCCCTCGCGCGTCAGGCACGTCGCAACCCCTAACACCGTAGTATCGCAGGTCGCCGGGTCTCCCGACCATGAGAAGAGGAGCGTCGGGTGCCGTCGCCGTCGGCCGTTATCACGAGACGTCGTCTCCGCCAGCGTCTATATCGTACGCGTCTACATCACCGCCTTGGTCGGACCAGAAATAAAAGGCCGGCGTCTGGAAAATTGCCGTCAAGGACCGGACGCACGCGAGAAAACCGGTGACACGGACCTCTTCCGGTGTGTGATCTTGCGGCCGCGGAAGAAAACAAAAGAAGAGAAGGGAGAGAGAGAGAGAGAGAGAGAGAGAGAGAGACGCGGAGAAGCCGGGTCGGCAATTCTCTTTCTCGAGAATTGCACGGATCGAGAGAGAAAGGAAGGGGGTGGTGATTATATGCGGCATGCGGTCTTGAAAGCACGCACGAACAGGTGGCGAGGCGGGATCATCCTCGCGGAGGACTCGGTGGCTGGCGAAAAAGAGGGTGAAGGCGGGAAGAGCAGAAATACGACACGCGTGTGCGACAAAATACGCGCAGGTACTGTGAAGAGGAGAGGAGAGACGCTTTGAATTTTTTTTTCGTACGCTGATCCTGCTCTCTTTTCTTCCGTCCTCTCTCTGTTTTTGTTCTCTACCGAGGGATACAGAGTTGCCGGGGGATTTGAGGGATTTTCTTCCGAATTTGTTAATAGTTATTATTATCACGGCGGATTTTCGGGAGGATCCGGAAGGGAGAATTTTGAAAGGGCTTCTTCGTGCAAGGCGAATTTCTCTTCCGCCTTTGGAAAATTCAAATCTTCTCCGTGATAATAACATTTAACAAATTTGAGGTAAGATCCCCTAAATCCTTGGCAATTTTGCCCTCAATGGAAAACGAAAGAGCGAGAGGGGGAAAAGAAGAGAAGGATCAATAGACGAAAGAAAATTCAAAGTTCTCTTATAATTATCTTAAATCTTTGCCTATATATGTATTTTTTTTTTATTCCATTCAGTTGTCTGTTAATCTTTTCGAGTTCGTTTTTCGTGTGTCTTCGATCTTTAGCTTGTCTCTAAAAAAGTATCAAGTTTAAAATCAGAATTTAAGACGCGTGTTGTCTAAAAGTCTTTTAGACAACGCATTTTTAAAGACACTTAACAAGTTTGGAAGTGCATGCTGGGAAGTGAATGATTCTTATTCGGTTATCGATGGGAGAAAACTCTTGTTACAGCTTGTTAACGCGGAGAGATGCATCGTATTTCTCCTCTTTGTTCTCTCATACTTGGCTTCAAGATTAGAAATAATCACGTTTTTAAATGCTTAAAATTTGAAAATACAATGATTAAGATTTCTACCACAAAGATTAGAAATTAGTAAATGAAATAATTGATTATAAAATTGGAAAATGCGAGGAAATATTTTTAAAATGGTATATCTGGCGAGTGTTATAATAAAAATGGATCCGTATGGCTGAACGTATTTATCGGAAAACTCCTAGAGCTACGTGCGCGGGACACGAGCTTTAAATAAAAAGCTATCGTATAACTCAGCGTATTTTCACTTGTAAACAGACTGCATGCGAATCTCCTCCTACCTTAATCATTTTGTCGGCATAAATGCACAGGGGCGCATATTTATAAAATAAAACCGTAAAATATTGATTAATTTCCATCGATTACGGAGTTATTGCGCACAAAATTATATATAAGGATAATAGAGAAATCGTTATATACAAGGTGTGAAGTTAATAATGTTGCAAGCTATTTATTTATTGTGAATTATTAAGGATAATAACAAAATTAAGTTTGACATTTTGGAATTTGTTGAAGCCTTTTAAGTATACGTATAAAGTAGAGCATCATCATTAGTGTCCTGTTTTTTAAATACCAAAATGTGTTTCTTTATGTCATTCCAATTATAATTCTGATAAAATAAAGAGATGTTGCATATTTTATTCTAATATAAGATATAAAATATCTTGTATAAAATATTCACTTTGACCTTTGATCGATTAATGATTCTATTCTCTGCACACATAGATGCACCAGTGCATCGGTAATGTGTAATTTTTTTTTTCCTTCAAATGCGGCTACGTTTCTTTTACACCGATCGATTTTTCTCATTCTATACAACATTCTATGCAAAGTAAGGTCATTGGAAAGTGAATAGACTTTTTACGAGACGTATCGTATTTTATATCAGAATACAATATGAAGCGCCTCTTATGCAGTATTCATATTTGATGATCTTAGCTTATTAATGAACCGATAATATTAATTGCCTATATAAAGATTTATGTAAGAACGGATCACTTTATTTGAAAAAGAGCGAAAAGCTTATCTCTTCCTTATTGCCGTTCTCCGGTAGCGGTATCTCATGAAAGGCAAACCCGGAAAAGATTTTGTTGCGCTCTACAATTTTCCGAGAAAACAGTTTTGTAATACTCTTAGTTTCATATCCTCTCTTCTTACATACAAGACTTGTCATTGGAACACACAGAAATAATATCTTTGGCTCGAGATTACAATACCTTTCTTTTAAAATACCGAACTTGGGGAGATTTATGTGCCTTAGCAGTATCTCGGGATAAGGATCAATAACGCATAATATGAAAAAGCGTCAAATTTTCACTCGCAGTCGATCGGAATCGGAAGTAATCGTAAAGGTTGGAATCGCGTCGCCGTTGAAGCTATTAGATACTCGGGAATATCGATTTTAATCGTAAGTAGCTTAAGATCTTATTTCCGCGGTCCCTGCGTGCGCCGTCGGTTCAATTTCCTGCTCATAACGGCGGTTCGCGCCGGGCTCGTCTTTATTGAGCTAAGAACGACACGCGAAACAAATGCGGCCTCGATATAATGTAATAAACGAGTCGAGAGCGCGGAAGCGGTTTGTAAGATGGCTACGGTGGGATTTCGAATTAATTGGCGCCGTGTGGCCTGAAAATCAAATTTCATTTCGTAGGGTTCTGTATTTAGTCATTATTATGGCTACGCTTTGACGCATATTTATATACATTCAGTCACACAGAGCGGCCGATACGATTAATTTCGATGGTTGTGCTCAGGAATGCCGAATAACTTCGGTTACAATGTTACAAATCGATAATAATATATTCACCTACCACGAATTAATGATCCATCTGATTTATACAAATTAACGTTATCCCCGAGTGCGTTTCTGTGTGATGGAACACGATAAATATCTCGTTCGCGGGAGATACAGCCGAATTGGACGTCAATGTGCTTTCGTAACGATTAGCATATTAATAGATATTGGTATCCGTCAACAATATTTACCTCCGCGGCATCGGACACGCTGGTAACACGCCGCGGTTTTGAGACTGACAATTATTTTATTGTATGACATAGCAGATCCCCGCGCGCGCCCCTCATACGCGTTGCGTATCGGACCGTTTATCGGACGCACCGTTTATCGGGTGAATTCTCCTCCTGCAGATTTGCAGACGCAACGACGGCACGGCTTCTGATGAATCTGCGCGAACCGACGATCACGTCCCCGGAACTGATCGAGGTGCATTCTCGGCGCTTAACGTCGAGGCGTCGTTTTCTACACTACTAGAACCCGAACAAGGTAACTTGGACAATCAATCACCGCTGTGAAGATCAACTGTGGGGAGGCACCCTTCTGGTCACGACCTGCATCATGCTCAGTCCTAAGATGCAAAAAACTGGTGAGATACTACATATATTTTTACTGTATATTTCTTTTATCATCTTTGCGATTAAAAGTGCTTGCGTGACTTTTTTTTGGCGTAAGTGCCTTTATTTGTACTTACAAACGATTAAAGGATTGAATTATTTTCATGAAAAAGCTTCTCATCTTCAAATCGTTTATTGTAAAAAGGATAAACTCGGATATGATGACCAAATTTTTTTTAATGCAAAAACGTACTTTTATTTTATTATTTTTTAATAGTATTTTATCAAATCTATTGCAAATTGCTTTAACATCCTTTTGTATTTGATTAAAAACGTTCTTTTATACTTCTCTTTGTGTATATTTGGTAATTTTTCTCTGAGCAAAAAATACAACAATTAGAAGACTTAGAATATTTTAAGGAATCTCTTAAAAAAACATCCGAACTTGCTTGATTTTTGCCGAAAATTTTACATTTATTATTTATTTATATTTGTATTTCCTGGTATGATGTTATAACCCAGATATTTTTTTTATGGACTTCGTAACAAATTTTTCGATTGTAAACTGGAACATATTTTAAACAATATTTTAAAACATATTTTAAAATATATTTTAAAACAATTTTCAAATATTAGAAATTGAATGTAATATAAATTAAAAAAAATATTGTGTTACGTACAATATAATTTTATTTTGCAAATTTATAGCTTGCAAATGGGTCAGTTTAACAGCGAGTGATTAGTGGTCAACAAAATCATATGACGAATGCATGATTACCGGCAAAATCGGATTTTGCATATTACAGAAAGATTACAGATTTTTTGAATTAGATTGTCATATTACATTCATTTCGAACGCGTTACTACTAAATAAAATAGAAACATTAAACGAAAGAAACGTTAATTACGAATTTATGTGTTTTCATAAAACTCTGCAATTCCGTGATCAATATACTGCATAACGTTTAATATTAAAATACGCATTGCTATTTAATGAAATTGAAATATGACAAATAAACGCACTTCGTAAATCCGCATTTTTTGGATTTATTTAGCCGTTTCCGGGGAGACGCGAGCGGGCATTAATCATCATTTATTTAATCGATCACCACAAAGTGCATTTAATCACGCCGCGCGCACCGAAACTATGAATAAAATCGCGCTAACGTATAGATTTTCCGACGGTACTTCCGTTTTGACGTTACAAACAGGGTGTATTTTATATTGCGGGTATATATATTAAATATAAAAGCGCGAACATCAAAGGTCTTCGTGCTCGTGCCGTTCTTGGAACTACAATATTTGCGTTGGAAAGTTTGCCCTCTCTCGTCGAAAATTTACGATAGTGCGCCCCGCTTTACATACAATAAATCCATTGTTTACTGGGAAATTTTCCGCGCCATATCGGGATTAGATTTACCATATAACCACGCGAGGATATAAATACAAATAATAATCATAGTCTCTCTCTCTCTCTCTCTCCCTCCTCCTCCTCTCGATATTCGCACTCTCCTCTCGTTGTTCTTCTTCCCCGCACCCCCTCGCTTTTCATACAGCGGCGGAACTCATGCATGCACGAGGCAGGATTATATCGAGCCCTTCTGCCTCGGGGACAAAACTTCGGGTTCGATTTCGCGGGAACGGGGAGAGTTTCCTAAGTTTCCTAAATGTCACGTATCTTTGCGCTCAAAGTTAAACACACGATCGCGTACAAACTGCGCGCCGTAAAACGCCGCTCGCGATATTCGCGTCACGCTCGGCGTCGGCCGATTGAGCTTGCACCCGCGATGCCGCACAGTTAAACCGAAGTTACACTCGCACGGACCGGGAACTGGGAGTCGTGTCGTCATTGGAGATTGAAATCTATTCGAAAGTAGCTCTCTCCTGTTCTCTCTCTCTCTCTCTCTCTCTCTCTCTCTCTGGTAGCACGCGCGTGCGGACATGGACGACCCACTCGCAATCGACCGCTCAAGTGTCCGGTTAAACTCCTGTTCGGGCGAGTTTTTTTTTTTTTTTTTTTTTTGGTCACGCAAACGTTTGCTCTCGTGGAATTTCACTGAATAACGTGGGGTTTTTTTTTAATCACGGGGACTTTGTAGCTCGTTGGGTGTTGACTCATATGTACGAGTAAACAGCGGGACAACTGCCGCTGTTGTTTGTCGCCGATGCATCGGTGGATTAATTATTAATATTTACGTTGTTGCGACGCGGCAAACAAGATTCACCGGTTGCTTTGAGCGTTATTGTCGAAACGGTTGCATAACGAGATAATTCGATGCGCGATTGTGATGCGTGCGCATTGTTGTGTCATGCGAAACGTACGTATATATATATGTACATCGTATGTGACTTTGCAATTCGGATGTAATTTTGCGTTTGTGCATGTCACATTGATTTCCAAATTCACAAGTGAACCTGTGTATTCGCGTAGTTAATACATATTTTCGGAGTGGTCGCGGTGTATAAAATATGAAACTCATAGATGCGCTCGCAAACGCAAACTTATTACAAAGAGTGAAGGATTAACAGAGATAATTTTAACTTACATTAAAATTAAAATAATTTTAATTTAATTATTTTTACCGCAATGTGCATTGTTTTATTCTAGCTGAAGCGTCCGAGATTAAATTTTTATAAAAATTTTCAAATAGATTTTTCTTCTTTTTTCAAACAAATTGTTATCTGCGGAATGGATAAAATGGACCGATCTTGGTTCCCGAAGCGACAATTAAAATATTTAATAGTTTCGTATGATTTTAATATTTTTTGACAAATTAAAAATTGTTGAAGATCGAAATTGAATTCAGTAGTTTAAAAACCACGAGAAAAACGTATTTAATTCATCTCTTTTTAATTGTACAAATGTAGAAAAATTCACGCGACGACACATTGCACGTATCGCATTCTTCCCAAAGAGAAAAGATGAGTCAAAATGATGTCAATTTTACGTTATACTGGTCAAATTTAAGTCATTTTTAATTCTGATTAAAATTTCGACTTTAGATGACTTTAAAAAAACTTTATATTCTCTTTTTATTGTGTTCTTTAATTTTTAGAAAATGTAGTGCATATGTTTCTTGACTACGTATTGACCATATGCTTACCGTTATGAAACTTATCTTATAAATATAGATGACCAATTAAAAATTCTATAAATTACTTTTCCTAAGTATATTTTTTACTGTAAGTCTTTCATGTGTATTTAGAATGTGATGCTAATCAACAAAATTTATTTTAACAATAATTATAGGAAAAAAATTGATTAAAGTCAAGAAAATATCCATATTTTTATTCGATGTTATTTTGAATGACAATTTAATCATCTTTTTGAATTTTCTGTTTTCTTTGGGGGTTAAAATTTGAATAGATATGCCTTGTTTTGTGACTGTTTATAAAAACTACGTGTCTATAATGTGTTACAGTGAGGGTAAATGACTCCCAGCTGGTCATGCTCTCAGAGAAAGCACATTACGATCATTCGCTGTCAGGATATTTGTACAAGCGGACAGCTGATTCCACCAAGTGGCAACAACGATGGTTCGTTCTCTATCAGGTCAGTGAATTGTTTGTTGATGAATCGTCACCTGTACCTCGTCGTACATGGTGCACACGTTATTTGTTAGCGAGATAGTGTCATCCGATTTATGTGATCCAATTTGAGGCTCTCGTGCTTGAATCAGAACCAGAATCTGAATTTAAACACAAACCTGCCTCCTACTCCCATTTCCATTATCCCAGACTATACTGCTGCTCAAAAGTGTTTGCCTATCTCGATTTTGGTACACATCTTTTATATGATTAAACTTCCGATTAAATTCGACTACATTCTTCTTATACAAAGTGTTCCGAAACTTGCGAATTAAATTATTACAGCAAGGAAAAGTTCTTAAAAAATTAAGTAAAATTATTTATAATTAAGTATAATTAAGTAGTATAATTATTAAATTATTAAAAGTTTTTAATTTCTTAAGCAGTAATTTTTGAGATGTAATAATTTAAAATCAATTACAAACTATGTTTAATCAATTTTACGTTCGTGAGTGGCGCATGTTATAATTAGTGATACTTCTCGTCACATCACAGGTGATGACCTAAACATAATCTCCGATTGACTACCTTTTTATAAGCAATCACATTTCAAAAACTACTGCTGAGATAAAAATTTGCAAATAAATATTTGATTTAATTTTTTGAGATTTTTCCTGCCACATTTAATTCGTGAATTTCGAGACAATCTGATTGTGTATATTATAATGTGAAATTTGTGCCATCAAGATTATTATGCCCAATATCTAGAAGATTAAGAAAGATAAAGGGAGACTGAAATTCATTCTTCATTAAAATTCTCATCACTTAATTAAGATAAAGTGGGCGAATACTTTTGAGCCGTAGTGTACGTAATTCTTTCTCCTCGGGCCTAGAAAATCGAACTTCGCGACTAGCACTTACTTCATCACGACGTATAGTTCGTAATTCTCCGAGATTAATCGCTAGAGCTCTCCGCAAGAAGAAGTTTTGCCACGGCTGCGGGAAGTTATCGCGAAATTATCATCGTAGCCGTCCGCAGTCAGCGTCGTTTTTATTTAAAAACGACGTCGGAAACTTTACCGTGGGATTTTCAACTATATTAATAGCCGTTGGAATTAAAATAACGACAATATCTGAGTTTACGCAAACTTGTGCCGCGCGCACAAAGCCTCTCCCTCCCCGATTCGTCGGAAACTTCTTTGCTCGCGGGGATGTTGTCTGCTCGTGGCCTAACAAACTTCGTCGGAAATGAGGCCTCATTAACTCTCACGGAGTTTCGGGCCGGCCCGAACTGACTGATACAATTAGGGGAGGAAAAGGCTTTCGATATAGTTCGCGACAAACACCTCTATTCGCTCAGGAGCAGCAGCCACCATCGAGAATTCGCCTCCTTCTCTTCCCTCTTTCGTCTTCTAATATCGCGCGATCCCTTAAGCCGGCGGTAAATCTTCTCGTTATATGTTTTCGCGATCATGAAGCCGCTCAATTACGGCGCGGACACGAAACTTCTAATTATTCTATTAAAAATCGTGTTATCGCATCGCCAACGAGCTTCAACTTTTTCAACACAAGTTTGCCGCCCGACCGTTTAACTAATTTTAGTTTTAAAGAAAAACAATCTACGCGAAGTACCACGGGATTTGCCGCCGTCGCGTATACCACTTCACCTGCCCGGGCTCGGGATAGCTTGTGTGTACTGAAAAGCAATAAGTAAGATCGAGTAAATACAGGAAGTATCGTTGCTTTTTTTCCTTCTCGTTTTTATAGGATCAGACAAATACGGGGCGATAAGAGCCCCGTATCTGTTTGAGCAAGTTCTCAGGATAAGGTAATAAATAAAGTGGAATATCTCGTTGTTTGTAAGAGGTAAGTTCGTCGAAGTAAACGAAGATATCATGGCCACGTGCTACTTGTCTCGCGCGGATCGAAACTACGGCGCGATACGCGCGATAATCGAATGTCTCGACAGGACGTTTCAATTGGATAACAGAGGTAACTCCGCGCGCGCTCTTAATAAACTTAAACCTACAAAGATCGGATACTTCGGTGTCTTATCATTTCACGCGACAGTGGTTACATTCTTCCGGGCATTGCGAGAGTTCGAAACTAGTAAAAGGAACAAGATTTTCTCTCTCTCTCTCTCTCTCTCTCTCTCTCTCTCTCTTTCTATGTATCTTTCCTGTGGCGTTCGGCAAATTACATGCAATTTCCGTGAGTCAGAAGTTAAATACATTTGAGATTTGTATGCTCCAGTGTATCCTTCTTCCCTGCAGTTTCCTTTTCTCATTTCGAGAAGTAAGTTCGCACAATTTTCACAAGTTTATTAAATTTTATCACAAAACGCGGGCGTCATTGTCGCGAATAGAAGAGGGCGGTAATATGGTCCTCCACATTTGCATATTATGCGATAACTTTAATAATGTAGAAAGATAACACGACCAATACACGAGTTGGGTGTTATTTTTTTTAATTAGTTTCTACCTATATAAATAATTATCAATAATTATGGAACGTTTCAATTTAACAAAGGTAATATTACTAACACCGATGAAATCAAATGAAAAATTTTAGCATTTATTTAGTTTTATTAATACAATTATTACAAAAACATACATTTTACTGTAAATTGTTATATAACGGCCAAAGAGAATTTAATTAAGCTAAAATATTTTGTAATTATTGATATTATTTATATAACTAGAATTTAATTAAAGAAAGTAACTAACTCGTGTACTGACCTATTACTATTCTAGATTATTATTATTAATGCAAATCAAATGAGAATTTTATTTATTATAATAACTTTGTTAATAATTAATATTTTAAGTAGAAAATTTAATGATTACATTTATTAATGTATTGTCAATAATAGATTCAAAAAATACATTTAAAAATTAATTTTGTAAAAAAAATATAGCGTTTTGTGCTACAAAATTATATATTTATTTAAAATCAAAAGAATACGCTAAAAAAAAGAACAAGCAAGTATGTATAATTAAATGCTAAAATGTATATTTTGAAAAATTTTCAAAATGTTTAGTAGTGGTAAAATGCCTTATATTATAATTATTTGTTATAAGGCTTATAACAAATAATTATTAGTTAAAATTTGTTACTTAATAATAAAGATATTACGAATGGCCATTATATACTTATAAGGGCCATACTATTTTCTCTGTTGTATCGACAAACGTAGCAGCGTCTTGTTTTGTTATTTACGATCAACCATCTCTACACATTTGCCAACATGAGTTGACCTGTAATCCGTGCGCGGTGCAATTAGACGGAATACATATTACGGATGATTAAAATTTCGTTTGTTTGTCAGTACTATTTAAACCGCCGATTACAACATTTCCAGATGCTTGTCGATAATGTCAGACCGCGACATAAAAGCGAAATCATTCCTGCAGGCTCGTGTTTTGTATCGTGTATCAGCAACGCAAATTTTATCCGACGGATTATCCGGAACGTAACTGGCTTTATGAAATGAGTGCACGTACAATTGCAATATTCATCCCGCAAATCTTGTACCGACAACGCACGTGCGCCCTGTAATTTGATTTCACGTAAATCAGACGATATTATTTTGTATAGCATTTATTTTCTAATAAAGCAGCGGAAATGTGTAATATTTTAGTGCGCGCAAAGCTGAAACAAAACATTTTTTTCCGTATTACAAGTTATTATTTCGGTAATGGAAGATAAAAGCGTATCGCAGGTTTAACGTTACATATTTAACGCATATCGCGTTATGTAATATAATTGAAATATGCAAAAGTAAATGTTACATGCATACAATTGTAAGAAAGTCAAGCTTTAATTACTGTATTCTACCCGAATACTTTGCTCTTACTATGAGGATGGCTTTGTGTAATGCTTTATGCCGAGCGAGGCGGTTCTTCAGTAGTAACGGTCTGGATATGGTCAGACATTCCTGCCGGCACAAGAAATATTATGCTAAGTTGGAGACTTAATGGAAACCTAAGTCACTCTAAGTCACTATAATATTGTGCCTTAAATTGACTTAAGTTGGCTTGACTAGAATTTAATTTTTAGGTACGCAGATTGTTTTATTTAAATGTTTATTTTATTGTAAAACTTAAGGGGATATTCTCATTTCAGTATCATTTCTATATCCACTTTTAGGCCCTCTTTTTAGATAAAAAACTATAAAATTAAAACTTGGTATGTTTATTTTATAATATTTGTTGAATGTTATTTATAAAATTTTAAAATATTAACAATATATTTTAATAATTAATTTTAAATGTGTATGGGCATATTACAATGTAATACCGTCTTATTATTATTATGATTTTAGATGCAAAAATAATCAGAAGCAAAAATTAAAAAATTTTTTAATATATACTTTATAAATATAATATTCGTCAAAATCAAGTTAAAAATTTGATTTTTGTATAAAATTAATATACATAAACAGCAAAGTTTAAAAAAATTTGATTAATGCTTTTTCCAAAAAGTTTTTTTCTTGAAAAATTAAAAATTGGAACTTTCATTTGATTGTATTTAATTTAAACAAAAAAAGAAAATGTTATAAATATCTTCGAGTCACAATGTTAATATTAAAATTAGATGAGTTATCGTAATAATTTTGAAAAATATATTGTTTCGAGAAAAATGCGTTAAAATTTTTGCAAGCAGTTTATACATTAATATAAATTTCTGTAATATTTTAAATCTAATTTTTATTTAAAAGTTTAAACTATGTTCAAAAAATGTTTAGAAAATAATTGAATTTTTAAAACCTAAAAGAGAGAATATCCCCTTAAATGACGTAGCTCTATATATTCAGATATGCAAAGAATTAAACATTATGACATCATTGTTTTCTGTATCTGAGCGCATACGAAAAAATTACAGGTGCTTGTTTTCTCACGTTTCCTTCCCATCGTGAAAGGAAAACGAGCTTTATCATAAGCCGCTATGACGTCTGTTACAGAATCTGCTATTCTATTACGAGAACGAGACTTGCTCACGACCCAGCGGCGTCGTTCTGCTGGAAGGCTGTTATTGCGATCGACTCATCACCGCCAAAGGCAAAGAGCCGGATAAACAGGTACGCAATGTATTGCCTTGGCAAGCATGAGCTTTTGTGCAAAGGGCACACCTGCACGCGGACAAAGAATTTTAGCGAGCACGTTTTACTTCCATCTCTGCTTTAATGTAGCACATACATTTTTGTTCCACTTTAATATGGATGCGCCGATAGGAATTGCATATGAGACTGCCGAGTTGTGTCGAAGTTGCTGAAGTCTATAAAGTGTACCGCGCTGTATTCAAGCTTCTTCTAAAAATACAATGTTGCATTGAAAAAAAATCTGGTTGCACAAATTGGACATCTAAATTCAACTAACATGTCTATTAAAGAAAGGGTACATTCTTTGACATTTTTTAATAAAATTATCATATAATTCTAATTAATTTCTTCTCGTTAAATGTATTAGAATTCTTGAGAATAATAGAGAAAAGTCACCAATATCGACATAAATATTCTAAATTGACATTCTTTATTTCTAAGAGAAACATTGCACTGTATTAATACTGATAAAAACATGTTTTGCTTAATAATTAAAGATAATTAAAGAAGCAAAAGTTTATAATTTATATTTAAAAGTTTTTTCTATATAAATTAGAAACAAATTTGTACGATTGTTTAGGAATTGCAAAGTTTAAACAATAGTGAATATATTATTAATAATATCCGATTATTTTACATGTTTTTATGTTCTAAAATCATTTTATTTATATTCTTTTTATGTTTCTTCTGAAATGCAGTTACAAACATAAAATCGAAGTACAGCATAAATCAATCTGGATAAAACGATAAAACAAAATAAAATATAGCAAAATTATGTAGAATAAAATTAAAGCACAACATTATAAAATTTATCAAGTTAATAATATCTTCTTCATCTATATATTGTTGTGCTACATGTTGCGTCTTGCGAAACAGTCTAAGGTATTTATATAAGTCATAACAAAAAACGTTTTACATTAAAATGGAAAACTTTTCAAAATTTTTATATACCTGTCCTTATATAACTTATAAGTATTTTTACAGATAACTCATGAAAGAAAAAGAAATGAAAAATGTACCATTACTGTTTGTTATGTTGATTTTAGAGCTTATTTTACTAGACGCTTATTTATATTCATGAAACTTAATTAGTGCAAAACGTAAAATAATGTTATAAAAACTGCTTTCTTATCTGATATTTTTTAGTTTATATTTATTTATTGTTTAAAAACTATAATTTAAAAACAAAGTAGTATGTCGGTACTGGCGATCTTTCTCTGCTGAACTTATATTTAATTAGATCAGCATAAATTTTTAATGAAAGTCACATGTAATAAATGTAATAAAAGTTTCACAGACCCAACTAGAAATATTAATCTTATAGTTGAGTTGAACGTTCTGGCTGCTAAAAATATCAAATCTAATCGTGATAACTAGAAATTCTGTCGTGTCTCATTTAAATGTTGTCATACACATCTTGTTGATATAGTCAAAATATTTATCTTAGCACACGTTTTTTATAAAATACAAGAACAAAAATTGTTCCAACATACAGCTTACATTACAGAAAAAATTGTTTTACGATATTAATTAACTTTTTCCTTTCTTTCGTTCTGTGTTGCCATGAGAATTGATAGGAAACAAAGTAATGCAATTTTCCATTACCATTTGTTTCTGATGGTGCGTTTAAACGCGCAACGGATAATTCAAAACCGTTTACTGTATGTTAATGTATTTAATGTATTTAATGTCAAAGGCTAATGTGTCGTTGTACGCACGTGCCTTAATTTAAAAACATACATACGTCGCTTTTAACCCAATATATATAGACAGCGGCCGATGTTTCGCTTCCCAAGATATTCAATTAGCGTTGTATAGCGTTATATTCCGAAAATCCGTAACTTTTGCGCACCACGCACAATTCGGCGACATTTTCGAAACAAACTACGATTTATGAAATAAATCTCTCACAATACCGTTACCCGGGGCTGGGATTATTTTTCTGTTATACGAACGTCGTGCAACCATTAACACTAAATCCCGATTCCTTTGACATCGAACCTCTTTTATTCCACGCTGAACTCGTTCGGTATTGAGCGCGATAATGAAAATCGGGCAGTTGCATTTAACGCTGAACAGACGGAACAACTTCTTTGATTTATGTAGCAGCGGAACGTTTTTAATCTGTCATTTCTGACTTTTGCCATTACAAATTCTAAATTGTCACGTTAAACATCAGATAGATCATTTTGACTTTCGTGCACGCGCACTCCACGCGTATCCCTCCCCGTTGAACTCGAAATGCACCGAGCAATTAAAAGGTTCATCAACGACATGTGGTCGCGTGAGATGATAGGGATAGAGAGAGCGTATCGATTTCTGCAAAGGTCACGTGATGTTGGCCGGCTTTCCCGCTTTTTCTAAAGATACACCGGCCGTCCAGTTATTTTCTTTTGGTCACCTAGACAAGGAGGAAACTGTTATTTTTTTTCCTTATTTCCACTTTCGTTGCGCGCGGCCGATAAATCGATCCGTACACGCGCCTGCTGCGAAAAATAATGCGTAACTTCAACCGCCGCTTTAACAGCCCTGACTTCGTTAGTTTAGCACCGCAATTAACACCGGGCAGAGGCTGTGAGGCACATCCAACGTACCACCGGCTGTGCTTGGCAGAATTTATACTTGGTTTGCTTTCCAGTTTGATTCAAAACCCATTCGATTCGAAGCTTAAAAAGAGAAAAGTATTCTTAATAATATATAAGCTCTTATTAATAAATCAATATTTCCCATTTCTAAAAATATTTAGAACGCAGTCGAAATTATAAGGTCAAGTATATAGTTAGCGTTTTATTATGTAACTGATAATAAATCAATAAAAGATATTAATGTAACATTTGAGAATTTCTCAATATTTAAATGAAAATTAAACACACTTGATCGCCGTGCCCCTTTCATCGAAATACCTTCAATTAAAATTTAGCTTTCAGTTGCTTAATTCAATTTTCTGGAGTTAACGCAGTTAATTAAAGTAGAAATATTTGTCAGTACTGTGTGCGGTTCGTACAGTCGAAATTGGTTGGTTTGCGGCGAGAGAAAGAGCAAAATCATGTTCACGCGAATAACGACTACGACGACGTTTATCTTGAGCGTTTAAATACACTTATCCCGTTCTAAAAGTCATTGTCTATCGGTAGCTTCACGAGTTTCCGAGACACACAGTTACGCGAGGGAACGCCAGTGGGTCCTGTTCTCTGCGTCCCTTTCCCCTCAGAATCGCCCTTCTCCCTTTGCCTCATCCTCCTTTTTTTGCAGCTGGCGCAGCGGAAAACGTGTTCATACTCTCGGCAGATGTAAATTAATTAAGGACGAGCCGCTTGCGAGTAAAGTGACCGCGGCGCGGCGTATCGCGGGTATAAGGTGAGATTATCCGATACTTCCGATATAACGCGTTTTCTTCTTCACGAGAGCCTCGTGCTGCCTCGGCCGAAGGGAGGCTTCCACCGTGTGTCTTAGGGGCGCGCTTCATTTATCTTCTAGAGGGAATGCACGGCGTGCGTGTATTTATGAAAGATATAGAAGCCGCCAGACAAAGCGAGTACATTTGCTGTACAAGAGTACAATTATAACCCGGGTACAATTGGATGACTTTCACGTGGGATGTTCACTTATTGAAGCGCCTCGCCACCGAGGTATCAACACACATACACACATACACACACACACACACATATGCTCCAATTTAGCGGTATGGATAGTTGTCAATTCGAAACAAGCAATCGCCAACAATTAAAGCCACCGGCTACGATAATACTTTTTTTTTCCATATAACGTCACATACGTGAAAAATATTATTTCGATATACTGCTCGGATATGAATTTTAGCCTGCGAGTAACTGTCTACCGACACGTGTAAACTGCACGAATTAAAAGACTATACACGCAATATGTATATATTTTTATATAGTATCTAATATAGTATAATATATATAGCATAAATTTTTTTTATGTTAGCGCGGAAAAATATTTTTCCGCAAAATATTGGATTTTGCGCGATCGCGACAACAGGGGTTTAGGGATTCGAATAAATAAGCGCCCGGTGAATAAAGGGACCGTAAAAAAATACGCATTTCAAATATCGCCGCGAATGCCGTGAATCGCAGGGGCGAATGCGGGAATCGCATTGCAGGAATATTGCATTTTCGTTCGAACGGCCTATTAACCGCATATTTACCCGGAATTACCAATCGTTCCGCGCACAGCCGCCGGTCGCATAATATTTCCGTTTGTCGATCATGGTGACAAATGATTATGCAAATTCCCTGGATTAACGTTACAAGGATCGTTTAACGACCGTATTTCGAATTATCCCTGGCAACGCGCTCTCGTGTTGAAGCAAGCTTCTCACTTTCGATGTGCTATTCTCGAGGTAACGTAACTGTTTGAGGTACCGCGTTGAGTTGCGTGGAAAATGTAAAGCTAAGTTGGCTAATGAAATAAACGGCCGTATAAATGCGGCTGCAATTTCGACGCGTTGTGATATGAAGAATACATTACCGCAGCTTCTTGCCTCAATTCGTATGAAAAAAAGTGCTTTAATTTTTTCCTCTTATAAATTTCCGAGAAATAGATGACAATTTGCCAAATGTAGAGAAGAAAGTAATACGGTTCCCTCATTTACATTTTGTGTAATAACTTTATTAATATTTTAAATTGAATACTCTTGACGATCACATTCGATGTATTACGTTAATATATTGTTCAATCAATTGTGGACTCAAAATTATGAAATACAATTACAATTAATATTATTATAGATATTAATATATATTATAATTAATATTACTTATTAAATATTTATTAAAATATTTTGTAAAATTATATGAAATATTTATAGTATGTTAAATAATGTGACGATTTCATAAGAGGTCAAAAAGAAGTAAAAGTAGTATGTAGCCCACCTTCACAAAAATAGAGTTAAAAAATTGGTTTTGTTTAAAAAACACGGTGTTTTGATATAAAATTATATATTATAAAATTAAAAAAAAAGTATTGCAGAATATATATATAAATATACGTACGTATACATGATCTCTACAGTATATAGTGTACAAACCTATAATACATGTAATGTAAATTATAGATTAGCGATTAAAACTACAATAAACTCGAATGACTACTATTTGATATAAAAACTTCGAAAAAAAGATTGTGCTTATATTAGCAAAATCTTATGCTATTATTCAAGTTTGTATAACTCGAAATGTGTATATACAGCCAAATACTATGTTAAATAACAAAAAACAATCAAGTGTTTATATATCAGTTGATAATACATAAAAAGAATGATAAATTATGTGTAATTAAATACTAAAATGTATCTTACAAAGGAAATGCTTAAAAGTAAGAATGCCTTATAACAAATATCGGTTATTTTATCTTGGTACGTCAATTTGGGTTACTAAACAAATGTTTGCATAAGTAATCACTAGAATTAATTGTCCGATAACTAAGTTATTACGAGTAGTCATATTATAGCTACAAAGGCCAAAATAAGACTATTCTGTACTTATTGTTATGTTCTACTGATTTTTTCCAAATTAGTAAAATTTGACTGATTTGTAATACACTTATAATTGTGATCACTGACTACATACTGTTTTTCAGTAATTATGAGGCGGTACTCTGACCGGGATCAGTGTATTATTATTAAAAAACGGTGCATATATCATTGATTAATGAATTTAATATAACACTAAAATCAAATTACTCATTGCTTTTTAGCGAATAATACACAGATTCTGATTTAGAGAGTATATAACGTAACTGTTCATTTGAAAGCATTTGTCGATAAAAGTTAGTTGAAAATATGGGCCTTTGTCCCTGATAATTGTCTGATGTAAAAAAAGCCAATTATTAATTTTAATTGTTTCAGTCATTAATTCACTGGAAAAAGGTCTGGTTGCTTAAATTGGAAATCAAATAAAGAGAGAGAGAGAGAGAGAGAGAGAGAGAGAGAGAGAGAGAGAGAGAGAGAGACCAGAAAATAATTTTTTCTCTTAATTAAATAGAAAAAAAATTCACAAAAATGTTACAAAATGTACATTTAATTAGACAGTATAACTTTTTAGTCAAAGTAACATCTAGTGAATTAAATTAGATTTTATAAGTCCAACTAAAAATTACTAATAAAATTCTTATTAGAATATGTCTTTTAAATTTAATTATAAAACATATCTATAGTTCAATCTTGACAATGAGAAATTTTGTTTGGTCATACCGAAATACAGTCTATCTCATACAACTTGATATATTTAACATTTCTGAACAATCTTGTCAAGGGTGATTATATTATTTTAAAGATTTAAGCGAAAAAAGAACTTAAGAAAACATGTTAGAATAATTCAGAAATTATCTATTATATAATATTATGTTTGTTAAAGCTACGCGGAATTTACTACGCGGAATTTACTTACCTTTTTTAATCCAACTACCGCGACCTTAGTACGCGGACAAATGTGGATCTTTCTTTCTAAGAGAGCACGTGGAATATTCTATGTCCCTGCCGGAGGCAGCCCTTTTGGATTCCCTGCATTATCGAACATTGTCATTTGTTGCACGTACAAGATATTTTTCTCTTGTAAAATGACTAGGTTGTTTATTATCGAACCGTAAAACCATCTTGCTTCCGTTATTAATGGATCTCCCGATTAACTTCTAATCGGGAGAGCCATTGTAATAAGTTAGCGCGACACAATATACGGAGGGAGGTAAATTGTTGTCTTGATTAATTATTCGATTGCTCGTATTAGAGCGCGTCGGAATGCCAACCGCTATCGTTTTGTTTCACAAACTCCGCTTTTTCATTTAAAAGTACAACCACGAAATAATATCCAGTTGCATTCTGGGAAATACGAGGAACGGCCAAAGAGAACGTCTCTTAATAAATTATATTTCCACTACATCAGAGATGTGCGAGATAGCTGAGATTTGCTCCTTTACTCGCTCATGCTCGCCGGGAGGTCAAGGATGGCGACCCTATGTATAATGTCAGGTGCGAGGGTTAAATCTGACGTTTCTTAATCGGGCGCTCTGCACCGCCGAGCTTTTACACGCTCCTCTGAGGATACAGAAATATCCGGCGTTACATTTGATCTCTAATTGACGCGCAAATACCACCAGCCGCTATTTTGTTATTTTCAAGTCACAGTCTCTTGCTGCTTCTCTCTCTCTCTCTCTCTCTCTCTCTGTCTTCTCTCTCTTTCTTCCTTTCGCGCGCGTCGCGTGTCTCTCGTTAATATTATACGATCTAGAAATATCTCGTCAGTAATTCCACTAACAAGAGACAACACCGTCTATATATATCTCTTTTCATAGCCATCCGTTTTGCACGTGCGACGTGTGACGAAAAGATGAAAATTGAAAATACCTTAGTAAAATAGATATTGTTTTTTTTTTGTAAATAGAAAATTATTAAAATAATAAATAATATGAAAGGCAAGAAATTTAAATTACGTTTTTGATAATGTCAAATATGACGATGATGTTTTCATGAAAAAGATCTGCCGAGAACGCCCGCGCATCTGACATATCTTTGATAGCTGCAATCTGCTTTCGTAATCATGTGCAAGCTGCACGATTATTATCGGCGATGTATGTTCTGACGCTTATCCGCTTACGCGTTCTCGGAGCGTGTACAGATAATAGATGTCAGAGAATATCACAGTAACTTGCTCCTTCTATATGTGGACTACTGGTTCTTCTAATTAATCGGTTTCTCGCGACTCATCACAACAAAATATTATAATATTAAAAAGTACAATACGATTCCGGACTCTGCAACAAACTAAAATTTACGTGTTTTTAAAGAATTCTAAGTAGGGTCAAGTGTAGTGACTGATATATTTTTGGTTATTTGCAAAATTAAATAACTTTATGTTATCGCCATGTTTACCTGTTATTATTTATTATTACATCCAAACATAAAGATACTATCATGTTATTACAATATTCAATAACATGTAACGTTCTCACACATAAAAATATGTCGTATTTAACATATACAACATTAATATAAATAAAGCTTTGACAATATTTCGAAAAAAAATCATGTGTCAAATAATCTTTTTGAAACGTTTGTACAATATTATTTTAAAACATAAAAGCAACGTAAAAATCATTCAAAAAATATGCATAAAGTCAACATTCTAAACGTTTCAACATGTTATTTTAAAATTTTTTGCTCAATAGTTAATACGTATACGTTCAAAGCTTATTAAAATATCGAAGAATTTGATCAACACTCTGAAAATTTGAGAATAAGGAAAACAAATAAACTTAGACTTGATCGAGTAATATAATGAATGCTTTCTTCTTCCAATGCTGTTAAATATGCCAAGTGGAAAAATGGTATGTTGGAAATTTTTTCTTAAATTTTTTTACTTGCACATAACAAAAATCAAAGATATCAGTTACTCCACTTGACCCTAGATAGAATCCACTAAAAGCTCGTAGATTTCACAGTTTGTTACAAAATCCAAAATCGTTTTGTGCTCTTTGATACAGAATCTCCTGGTACAAAGTTTCTTTGACGATTGACGGTGGTGAGAGGGATTAATTTCTTGAAAGAGTCGATGCGCTCTCTCTCTCTCTCTCTCTCTCTCTCTCTCTCTCTTTCTCTCTCTCTCTTTCTCTATCTCGCGCGCGCGTTTATTCAAACGTTCAATGTATTCGTACATGGTTTTTTGAAAGAGTTTCAGTTTATGCGTTGTGGTAGAGTTGCAATTTCAATCGGCGATCGGTGAATTCCGATTACTTTACTTTGCGTCACTTCTATTATTGCCCTGTTTTAATTCCGCGAACTATATAATTAATTATTTCTCTACCATAATGCGCAACGGCCAAAGTTCGCTAATTAACGTCGTAATGTAATTAACAACGACACGTTAATATTAATAACAGAGCCGATGATAAACGTGGGTCGAAGGATAATCGATATCGTCATAAAGATGCGGAAGATTTAACTCGGACTTTGCGAAATGCTATTTTACTGTACGTAATGTGATGTGTGGCGAACTATATAAAAGCTTATACCTGTCATGGGGTTTTTCTCAGCCTCGTCGAGTGCTAGAAATGTTGAAAATCTGTAAAAATACACAATCGACTCCTCCGCAACTGCAAATACCGGGGATAATAGAACGAGCTACGATCGGAACTCGGAAAGAAAGTCAAATAATCCAGAAGAAACGATTGAATAACCGGAAAGAGACGGTGAATAGATGTGAAAAATGAGTGAAATTTGTTGTCGGCCACGTGTGTGCGCTCGCGCGCCGCGAATGATTTTCAGATACACGTCGCCGAGAAAATATGAGAAAGTGGAGGGCAAGATATCAGAAAACCCCCGCGGAATTGCAATTTTACGCGGAAGACTGCCTCGAGGGGTCGTTTCTTGCGACCCTACGGGACGGAGAACTTCAAAAATAGATTCAACAGGACGATCGGTGTTCGTTCCTCTGGAACGAACCTTTCTGTCCGCACCGTTAAAAAATACAAGAGATCCTCGTCGACGGAGAGCGCTTCGACACCAACTGCGCCAGGGATGTGGGTTAATTAGATTTGAAAAAAAATTCTGCTTCGCTATATTTCCTGCAAAATTGAATTTCTAATCTTTGGAACTGCAGGAATGACGCCATCGCGATTACCCCCGGCTTCTAATCCCTTAGCAATTAACTAACGTTACATATCTGGGTTCTCTTTCTTCGAATAAAAATGTGATTGGTTAGAATGTGTCAGTAAATTCGGGATTTATGCAGTTTAATAGCATTTAAAACTTAAGAAAAGTGTATGTAGTATTAAAATATCGTATTTCTTATTGCCAAAGAAGCTAGGCATGAAAAAAAGATAAAATTTAATTTGTAAACGGTTTTACAATGTTTCTATTTTCGTTTTATCGATAGATTCTCTTTTCCATTTTTATTTTCCGTTTTTACAAGGAATTTTCCAGTAAAATTTGTCACAAAAATTTTTAATGAGACCTCTAAAAGACAAAATACTTCGATACCGCACTTAAAAATAGAGAGAGAGAGAGAGAGAGAGAGATCGATTTTCTGGCGTGAGTTTACGGGTCGGTATTCCCTTGAGTTAAAATTTCGTTGAAATGCCAAAATTGCGCGGTGCAATTTACGCATGATCGCCACGGCGCGCGCGGCAATCGTAGCTGTGGCAGGCCGCGGCAAATTTGCCCGTTAATTGATTCTCCAGGAGAGAAGCCCCGTAACAACCGCGGTCGCTCCTTCTCTCTCTCTCTCTCTCTCTCTCTCTCTCTCTCTCTCTCTCTCTCTCTCTCTCTCTCTCTCTCTCATGGGAAACCGAAACGCTACAGGCATTGCGACAGCAATCGTGATATCGCAACGGCAAAGTGGCGTAAATGCGATGCGTTCGATGCATTCGCGACGCCCTAATCCGACGGCTGCCATGTCATGTCGACACGGCTGTGTGTGGGAATGCACGCGACGCGCGATGACAATCGAACTGGGGTTGCTCTGCGGGATAGGGCGCCTCGAAAGGGCTGCCGCACCGCACGCCCCACCGCACGTTATGCACGTCTCGCAATGCGCGCTGCATTGCGAGGTATTGCGGCGTCCCATCTCGCCCCATTTTCCCTCCGCGGTTCCCATCTCGCGGTTCTTATCGTCGATTCGCGCCGCTCTAACCGCGCCGATAACTGCCGCCCCGTAACACCGCCCCCTGAGCGTCCCCCGAGAGCTTTCGCCGGGAAATTAAATCCATTCCCGCGAATATATCGCGGGAGAGTTAAATTCAGGCGGCCGATCCACGGGGAAACCGACGCTGTGGGAGGTCAAGCGTGACTCGAATGCTTTTCATTGCGAGAGTTTTTTTTCGTCGCGCACTACCGAAACGTCAAACGCGCGTTTGACACGTATAAATATTTCTCTGGCCACGTCCGAACATTGGCGTGTTTACGGGAGAGAGATCGTATATTATACGACCGCGTGCGCGCCTCGTTTTATTGTCCGGCATAACGTTCCGCTGAATAGCACACTCTTTACTCTACAGAAACGTAAAATCCACCGCGCCACTTCATTAGCCGTAATTGTCGGGGCATTATTCGGAATTGTTTATCAAACTGTGCATAAGACTTTTACTGCGGATGTACGGAGAAGTTTTACCACACTGAGAAAAGTGATCCGTTCAAAAAGTAACAAACGGATATATTATCGATCTCTTTAATCGGGAAAAACTGATAAAGGTTAACATGACCGATTAAAAGTATTCGATTAGAAAGTTCCGATCGGATATTTTCTAATTGGAACTTTCTGTTCGAATGTTTTTGATCGGTCATTTAAGCTTTTATCCCTTTATCGTTTTTTTTCCGATTAAAGAGATCGGTAATGTAAGTTGTTACTTTTTATGCATTTTAAATTCGCAAGTGCGATTAAGTCGTTTATACGACGACGACGACGCAGCGCGCAAATTAATTTTCGCAGAATGCCCTAATTAATTTTCGAAAATTCTATTCGCTCAACATTCGCGCGTGATCGTCGGGCTGCGACATTAAGCTTGCTAAGTATTGACAATCCGTGCCGATGTATATCGGAGCTTATCAATAGCGCTTCACGGCACTCTTGAATGAATCCATCGCCAACTACGAAGATTAATGGGCAGTGGGCATCGGAGTGGTACGCACCGGTTATCCGATACATAACGATGCCATCAAGTACTTCATTCGATCGATCGATTATATTTGTGTTCGATCAGCCTTTAAATTAATTCCGCATGCACCTGCCGAATGTATTTCAAACTAATATAAACTGAATATAGCTTCGGAATTTTACTGTTTATATTTAAACAGTAACTTCTAGTTAAGGATGTGTTAGTTACTTTAAATTAAATTGAAATGGGAAATATGTAAATATTTGTACTTTGAATAAATTTTATATACACATATGAAAGTTGGGTGAATATTATATTTTTAATAAAACATTTTTTTAGTTTGTTTACTTTGCTTGTTATTAAATTAAAAACTTTAAAAAATAATGTCTGATAATAATCTCGATTTTTTAAATGTAAATACTTTTTTTGTATATGTTTAAGATAATTTATGTGAAAAGCTTCATTTTGAATTTGATCTTAGTTATTCTGTATTACAATAAAACAAGTGCAATAAATTCTTTAAATAAAGATATAATTACATATCCATTTTAAATTTAAATTTTCTTTATTTAAACTTTTTCCACATAATGTATTTTAAGGTTATAAAAATTTAATTATAAAAATAATTATAAAAATCTTTATTAACTAATTAAAGGTAAAACAATTTTAATTTTTAAGTTACTTTTTTAAAAAATTGGCTTTATATAATTTGTGGCCCGTAGATATTAAATATTTTTTTAAATAAAATAACTTTAAAAATTAAATTTTATGACATTATATAAATATGTTCTTTTTCTGTGTTACACAAAAGATATGATAAACAATTAAACATAATATTTTATTACAAACAATGCAAAACTTTTTGTTATATGTAAAATATTATTAACAAATTTACTATTTTAAGTTGAATTTATTGTTTCTGTGAATTTAAAAATCATGATATATAAAAATCCGCGAAAGAAAATTAATATAACAAATATAGCAAATTTTGCATGTAATTTTGAATATAATGAATTGCAATAAATTTTACGCTATATTGAATCCGTTGTTTTAAAATTTGAAATTCTAACATCAAATTTGTATTCAGTGACCTCGAAAACTCTCATACATAAATTATCATCTAAATCCAAACATGGAAATAGTTTGCCCATTTCTGACCATTTTGCATTTTAAGGTTCTACAAAAAGTTAACACCATTATTAGAAAACATTTTGTACTTATAACTTGTTAAATTTTTTATGTTGAATTTTTAAACTGAATGTTATTCAATATAGTATGAGTATATTATTGTAATATTTTGTGTTAAATTGATAGTCAACATTTCTTGAAGTAATATAATTTATGGATAACAAATAACCTAAAAATTATAGTTTTGAAATGTAAATTCTCAAATAAACAAATAAAATGTACGTATCGACATAGTACAACTAATTTTATTGAAAAATATGTTTCTACAATTTATTTTTAATTATGTTAAAGTATTACATTTTTGTGTTAATCCTTACATAATATTTGTTTTACTATCCAATATATTTATATCTTTTAATTTAGTATTAAAATTTAAATAAACCGTTAAGACACATGCGATATTAAATAACATTAATTTTCCAACTGTATAAAATTTAGTTTAATATTTATATACAATATTATTGTTTTAATTTACAAATTGTAATTTAAAATTAACTCTTTAAAATCCAGGAGTTGAAGGTATCAGCATTATTTCTCGTGGGACGCTGTGTAAAGCGTAATTTTTTTGAATACTCATTTGCGAGTGAAAGATTAACGCAAGTATTTATAAGTTCATAATAATTATCGAAATAAGAAGTCCTTGGGAATTTAATGAAACCGTAGCAATTGATGGGGTCCTTACTTTAATTTTTGACATGGGTATTGCGGTCAAAGTGGAGTAAATAAAGGCAATGATCAAGATAGGAAAGAAAATAAGACGCTAGGGAAATCACGTATTCTCCTCGTTCAGAGGACAGAGCGTCCTGGATCCGAGAAGTACTGAATTTTGCATTGGTCTGACTGCTGATGCTATGACTACACGGATGCTGCATGCACACGCGCGGAACAGGGTTACTGGGCAAAAGGTGCTAGGGTAGGTAGGCTGATGAAAGAGGGTCAGGAGAACACGAAGACGAGAGAGAGGGAAAGAGAAAGAGAGAGAGAGAGAGGAGAGGAGAGAGAGAGAGAGAGAGGAGAGAGAGAGAGAGAGAGAGAGAGAGAGAGAGAGAGAGAGAGAGAGAGAGAGAGAGAGAACTGCATTCGAGAGTGGTGTGGTCTGATCCCGCCTGTTGCTGAGTTATACATAACATATATAGACGTTCGAGCACGAGAACATGATATATATGCCTGCTTTTTCCTCTTTTATGCCTCCCTCCCTCTCCCTCTCTTTCTCTCTCTTTTTCTCTCTCTTTCTCTCTTCCTTTCTGTGACACGTAGATATGCAGGTGAGTTCCAACCGCCATTGCTCGTGACACCCCACGGCCTTATTTTCACTCTCGTTCTGCTTCCCCTTCGGCCGCCGCGCGGCTTTGGGCTCGACGTTGCTGGTACCGCGGCAACCGGCATAGTATCAGAAGGGATGAATCGATTCTGTTTCTAGCTAAAAATAAGCTCCTCGTGGGAACGCCGAGAAGCTTCCGCGCCGCTTATCTCTTATCTTCTCTCCTCTCCCCGTTTCCCTTCTCTTTATCCCTCCCCCTCCCTCCCTTAATTACGTTTTTGCGAGGTCTACCTGAAACTCTTGAAATTCAATTTACGCGCATTTTCTTGTGACATTTAGCATAATGGCGCTCCGCAACGTGTGTGCGATTAACACGTCCCGGCATGTCGTTAATTTATCCGTCAGATCCATTTTTAATATTTTATTAATAGCTTGTTTCTTGCGACTAACGATTTTATGTGCATTTTAATTTCAATAATACAATAATTTTAATCTTTCTTAACATTTACTTAATTTTGTTTATACAATCACTTAACTTTTATGCAAAACACACATCTGTCTAATTGTTAGAATTTTTGTCAATTCAATAATACATTACGTATTTAATTTCTTTAAATTATTTTATTGTTTCCGTAATAATAATTTCATTGCAATGATTGAGATTATCCCCCTTAGATTGCCCCGGAGCGGCAATAAATGCTTCGCTCACGCTACGTTTTACTCTCACGTCTTTCCATCGTCATATCAACAGCCGGATCACAGGCTACATCCGGCTTTTCCCGGGGGACACTAATTTCTATCCGTCGCGGAAATGCATCGCGTGTAACGGTGGAAGTGCATCGTTCGAAGTGGTCGGCGGCAGGGTCGGGGGGGTTGTACAATGCGGCAAGGGTAGATCGAACTGTCCGCCGAGAGCGCAAACGCCTGTCGATCGGACGACTTCAAGCGGGAATATCTCAACGGCGATGATGCAGTTAAGATTAACAGGTCTTGTGGGGCGACCTCGGCGGGGCGAGAGGGCGAGGCCGAGGGCAACGCGAGATGTAGGTCGTAGGTGAACGTCGTCGCATCGGAACGAAATGAGAATCACGAGAATTCGAACAATGTTCCCAGCCGCGAGTCGTCTGAGGATTTCGTGGAACTGTCCTTCCTCACGTGCACGTGAAGTTTCGCCCGTTATCGATATCCCATTACTAGAGGATATTCCTGTCTCGGTATTACGATATATTAAAGCTTTGGCTTCGCGCCACGCGCCAATAACTTCCTGTTAACCGATTCTTTGGCATGAAAACGCCACTCCACACACTGTTAAATTTGTAATGTTGAATTATTCTCAATTCGTGGTGTTTTTTAACGTTTTTGTAGGTCGCTTTTGCTCCTATTTCACATGAAGTCGATTTAATTACAATAATGTATAATATCTGGGTTGAATAAGGTACATTTAATTGATTTTTTTATGCAGTTTTTGAAAAATAAATTAAATTGACTTTATTCAATTCGGGTGTCTTAAGCACACACACAACAAACAGAAAAATTATTATATTTGATTCAAATTGATTTGAAATTAATCCCCGTAATAGATCTATTAAATTTAATTATTTCTTTTAACTGTACGTTTGGCATTGAGATAAATTTCGATGCACATTAGTAGTTAAAAGTAACGAAATGTTATTTAACTGATTTAACTTTGACCCTTTAATGTTTAACAGCGTAATGGCTCTTTTTTTATTTTGTAATTATCAGTTGCTCATTATTTTGATTTGTATTTATTTTATTGAAGGGACGTTTTTTCCTTTTAAGTCGAATTTCCGTGTTGAGTATACAGTGACACAGTTCCACCTTAGCCGTAGCCTTGGCAGAACCTTACCATTGTTTTACCATTGTCGGTTTGAAGAAGATTAGTAGATATTTCTTTATCTACGGAAGAGATATTTTGCAAGAGAGTCATCTTCTTTTTTAAAATAAAATAATGTGTTGTTCATATCTCGATCGCGTTTAAATGTGGCACGGAATGACGTCAAATGCATAAGAAAGAAAGAAAAAAAGACAAAATGCCACGTCACCGAGCAACTGAACCGGAAATTTTACGATAAACGTACCTTTAATTAAGGTATCTTAGAAATTAATTAATGATATCTGATAAAAGATGTGCATTACTGCTTTTTCATACATGTCAATGGAGGCTTTTGATTGCGATCGTTAAATAAAACTGGCGCAGTCCAATCAATTTGAGATCTATCATGTCGTGTAACGTGACATATCTTATTTTGTTATCTCGATTTCGGTCTCACTCAAAACGCTATGTTATAATGTATGCTACGTGCAACATCATAATTATGTGTAACAACGTATTTTGATAAAAGGTCAAATTACTTATTAGTTTAATATTTTAATTAGGATACGCATAGCTACGTTTGCAATAACATTTGCATCTGTAACATGTACAATATCTCCTCTTCTCTCGCTTTAATTATATTAATTATACATAACAATACTAAGTGTAATATTATTATTAGTACTTTATGAATACGTGAATCCAATCGCATTTCAGTTGTAGTATACGCACATGTATAACAGATTCAGGTGCACATATATGTATACATATATACAATGCACTATTCAATTTGTGCACAATTTATGTTTTATAATGTATAAAAATATAATTTGCATTAAAATAAAAAGATTCTTCTAAACAGTATTTAATTAAATACAAAATTTGGCAAAGACGCAAATGTTAAAAAAAATTTTACTTAAGATAAAAGTTTCTTTTTAACGTTTCATCTAATAACAAATTTAATTAAATGCATTAGTACACATTGATTATTTATACAACATATTTTTTAATATTTTTTTCTATATTTTATATGCAGAGGTTAACATAAAATATTTACAGTCTACAAATGAAATTAAATATTTAATATCTACGGAGGAAATACGTTTTGATATTTCTTTATGTAAACACACACAGTTGTACATTTCTTAGAGAGGTTTTTTTCAAAAGATAATTTTGCTTGCGTTATCTCGTACGAATGCGCATAATTAATTACGCAAATCTCACGCTCGGACATACTAGAAAAGAAATGTCTATTAACGTCAAAGTACATTTGCGGCTAGCTCATATCATTTAATTACTTAACGTCGCGAATTGTCGCGTAACTATTTAATTCGTTATTATTACGGCATCATATTTTTTTATTTAATTCTTTGTGATAGTAACTCTTTCACTTTACGCTGAAAACGCATTTTGCTAATTTTCTTCGCGCAAACACACACACACACACATATATTCAAACGCTAACTCGATCAGAGTCGCATATACGATATTATTTTTATTATGTGTACGTTAATACTTGTTATATACGTGCGTTATTCGATAACACGCGGTCGTCCTCGCAAAATTGAAATTTCAATTTGCATTATGTTTAATTCGAATAAATTGCAAACATGAAGCGCTGCGAGCTAATAATCAATCGCGCGCGGTCATTGCGCGCGTTACTTACCGCCTGTATAGGTATATTGCGCCCCGGATGAGACAGGACGAGGTAACTTTGTGGCCCAGAGCGAATTATTTTCCCCCTTTTTTCCCTCTTGTCAAACATTTACCCTTGGCATTCATCTCAATTTCCTTACGACCAGGGAATCGTGCGCTTTGAGCGCCGAGCTTTGTGTGCAATTTACCTTTGTTACGTGCGGAATAGCGTGTTTCAAAAAGTTGATTAGATGTCCACAAGGATATATTACTCTCTCCCGTTCCTTTTCCCCGACCGGTCCTTATTTTGCATTAACCGACGAACTCATGGCTCTTTTATTATGCCGGAAACGTGCCGTTATCGCTCCGGATCCTATCGATCGGAATTGTTCCAGTGTCGTCCGATAACCAGAATTTTTAACTTCTCTGCTCTTCCTTCCTTTTCCCTATTCCCCTTTCTCGCTCTCTTTCTCTCTCTCTCTCTCTCCCTCTCTTCTCTCTTCTCTCTTCCTTGCAGGAAACGTCTGTCGAATCTCTAACTGACTGATCGAGGTGAAATGTATCGGAAAACAGTGTTGTTCGAATTGCAGCGCACCTGCCTCGCACACGTTCTGCAACTGACGAACAACGGGGATATATCCGTGGCGATATCACGTCTGACGCGAGTGATTTTATTGAAGTCTCATCACGCGTGCGAGAATCTATAACAATCCCCCCGCGAACGTGCCGCGAATTGTGCCTTACGACCCACCGGAAACCCCCGCTGCGCGCGATAGCGATCGCGACGTTACCGTGAGAAAGTTGGGCTCCGTGACGAATTATGTAACTTATTATTAATCAGTTTTATTTTAATTCCGCGCGTACGGAAAGTAGTTCGGATTAAAGTGGGGAGGGGGGAGAAGGTTGGATAACTTTCATCCCGCCGTGAAATAACGTCGCAGGGTAAACGTAGCGACGGGATGAAAAAACTCTGCTTTTTGCGAGTTTTTATTAAATGTAATAGAGATCTTCGCTCGCGCTCGCGCACGCGCAACGGAGAATGAGGGATGCACAGTCGGTGAAAATTATAATGTGAACTCGGTTAATTATATATTTTTTAATTTGCAGCGCAGAGCATTTATCGACGGCTGACCGCTTCTACCTTCGACATGTTAACTTTTATATTCTGTACTTAACGAGATATATATTTTTAAAGGTGTCTCTTCGCGCATCATCTTTTATCTTATATATCTTTGAAATGTTCATCTTTTATTCGCGTCCTTTCGATCGTCCTTTCATTCGTCTGCGAAGAAAAGGGAAACAAGAGCGAGAAAGAGAGAAAGGGAAAGAGAGAGAGAGAGAGAGAGAGAGATTTCATTTTTATTATTTTAAACTTGTTTTAAGTTTCTCACACGTGCATGTAATATAAAAATTGCATTCTGAGGCCCGTCATGCGACCCTCGAATGACAGTAACCGTTAAAAAATTCAAGAGCACAAGTGTAAACTTTTCAGCAGGGATTCACACTTGACGTAATATTGATTTCATATGTTGCACGGCGGAAAAAAAAGGTTTCTCTGTTTGCTCACGATAACGGAAACGTAACAATGGACAAATATCTGTAGCACATTTCAAAAATTGAATTCACCGAAATTAGTTTTTAGTTTTCAACTCGTGGGTTACCGCAGTATCCTTAGATCGAGCCAAAAGTGGGTCAAATGTGTAACTCTAGTACATACTTTCATCGGGCTGCCACTTTATAAATGAAATGTTACAATTTTTATCAAAAAGGATATGTTTGTCTTTAAAAATGCAAATGCATGTAGGTAGTATACTGGGAAATAAAAATAAACCGTTTTCTTTTATATTTTAATAGCAATAATTTAAATATTGCTCTAGTCTGATTAAACACGTTTGTGCACAGTCTCTTTCTCTCATTGTCAGTCTCAGACATTATGCTGATAAAACAATTTAGTCTTGTATGAAAAAGTCCTATATACATTGGCATGTGAATTGTATAAATCCTTGCATTTCACGAGTGTTTTATCAAGTGGGGAGAATTTGGCCTTTCACATGTTGATCATTTGAATCCACGATGATTTGAACGAGGCTCGTTAACCAATTACAGCTTCGATAACCAAGTACAGGTACCTATACGTTTTGCGTATTTTGAAAACCGGCAAGCTGCAGTTAATAAGCGAAAAGGCTCGAACTTGATAACGCAAAATGCATCATTATCTCTTTGAACTTTCGATCGGCATTCGGAGTGCAAATGCCTGCTTATTAAAGCCACATTAAATCATGAATTGACATTACGATTGGCGCGGTCTTTTTCATCAAACAACGAATGGCACATAGTTAGTGTGCTGCAACGCGGACCTTTGCCACCGTCATCGTGGCTCTGTGAGAGCGGCAGATTTACGATTTGCCGTAACGCGCGAGTGCAAGGTTGTATATAATTCTGGATTAAACCGACAGCTCGACCTTGACATAAACGGAATTCATCCTCCGCTTCGATGTTAGCTGCGTATTCTGATAGTGCGCTCGTTATACCATTGCGATTACAGCACTTTTGAATATTTTAACATGCAAAGTATCTAAACGAGATATGTAACCAGGATTGGAAAAGTTACTTTTAAAGAGTAACTTTTCCAATTCTGATCACACATTTCGTTTAGATAATTTATCTTTTGAAAAGTAACTCACTACCGACTTAAAAAGTCATGATACTTTTTTTGTTACTCCTTTAATGCTAAAACAAGATAAAATTAAACAAAAAAGTTTATTTCTTATGCTTTTGTTAGAACATTAATGAAAATGGTATTATTTGGTATCTTCAATTCATAAGAGAATACAAAAAGTTTAAAGAGAAATATTTAGAAATGCTTATACTACAAATACAGCATTTTGATTTTTATTAAATTTATAAATACAGCGTAATATATAAACTTTCTAGATTTTTAATCTAATGTTAAAAAATTTGAACATAACAATTCTAAACTTAAAATTGTTCTTAAAGTATCTCCGCTAATGCAATATTTTAATATCTTAAAAGTATACTGAAGATAGTATCTCTTAAACATAACAACGAACTATGAATACATATTGAAGATTAAATACACACGTGCACAGTTAAAATAGATTCAAAATATAACAAATAGCAATAAAATTAATTGTTAAATTTGCCATCATTAAAATGAATGAAAAAATGTGACTATGTTACCATTAGGATAAAAAAATAAGCAGAAATGCGGTAATACCAGCCCCTTACTAAAAAAGTTATTGTAAGGATAATTGCGTTATTTTCTAATCCTAAATCTAAATAACGAAATAAAAATCCCTATTTGGATTATCATTAAGATAAGGGAGGACGTGTAAAAGACGCGGTTGTGTTAAATAGAGTTAGCCAGTCGCTGTTCACCGTGCAAGCAGAGCGAGGTGGAATATGCACCGTCTAATCTAAATGCAAGTTGACACGAGTCTCGCTCCTTGATAAGAGAGGTAGTAGCAGCGGCTGAGAGGATTCCGTGCCGTTCCTCGGATGTTGTTATCGGGGCGAGACGCTCTCTGTACTGCGAGCTCGCTGGAAACTGTCCTCTATATAGTAACTGCGAGTGTGTGGCCAGTAGTAAACCGTACCCGGCGATTACCTGTTGTGTGATGGATGCCAGCTTAGTGTCGACTCACCGCGCGTAACCGACCTAATTCAGACTTTCCGCGTGTCTCTTTTAGTGTTGGACGCGGAGACGGAAAGGATAACTCGAAAATTTGCCAGAAATAAGTTTGACATACTTCGTTAACCTTAATAAAACAAATCTTTATACAAAGTATAAAAATATTGTTGAAAGAATGACACTCACTTTCTTTTTAATATTTGCAAAATTTCTGGAACATCTGTGATAGTTAAGTTAAAGAATGAAATGCGTAAAACAAACAAAACTCAAATTATATATTTCGTTTTTTTTAAATTATATATAGTTATTTTTATTACGACTGATGAGGATTTTGTAAAGTCGAAACGTTCCGAAAAGTTGTTTAATATTATGTAGTACATTACTTTTTATTTGTGTTTATACTTATATTTTTAAATTATGTTAGTCATTAAATTATAATGTATTAGGATAACTGTTCTTGGCTCGATGTATTGACCTGTATTCTCATTTATTGAAATGCATAAAATTCAAATAGAACTCTTAAAATTCTCTGATTGAAATGATTTTACAACGTCGAGATTAATACCTGGAGCAATTATGCTTTCGTACAGAGCTTGAACTTTCGTCAACTCCACGTATATATACACATGGAATGCTTAAATGAAACAGCGTCAAAGTCTGCTGACGTGTCATGACTAAGAAGTCAAAAGCCGTAATTATTGCGTTGCAACGGCATAACTCGAATAAGTTTCGTTTCAATGTGCACGCTCTCAGTTGGCACGAAACGACGAAATGAATTTCTCTCATTTCATAGTTTCGAGAACAAAGAGCAAAGTCAAGTACATGTGGGAACCGTAATACATTTACTCTGACTTTCCGCGTTATTTTCATGTCCTCAAGAGACCTGATTTTTCAGACATTTCTCTCTCAAAGAACAGGGAAGGAGTTCTCATATCGTCGTTAAATCATCGTGTTTCTAAGAGATCCGGAAAAAGAAAGTCTCCTAAGCGAAAAGTCACATTGATCGATTACAATGTTCTTCTCACGTGGTAAAAGAAAATGCATCACACAATGATCTTTCGTCGTCCGGCTTATTACAATTTTCATTGTCGTTATATTTATAAAATAGACAATCCATGAGCAATGTTATGCTTGAATAATTTAACATTACCTAGATAAAGTAAATTACATGTAAATGTATTTCATATAAGATAATTTAATTTTTAACATTATTTTAGTACTAAGATCTTGTTATATTAAACTTTCTCAATTTAAATTATATTATAAATTATATTATAAATAAATTGCAATTTTACTCAATTACTGTTTTAAAGATAATTTAATTTTAAATTTAGATAATATTAAAATAATATCGCTTTTGAGCAATTAAAAATATAAAAAACAATATATTTACATTTTTATTTATTAACAAGACTTAAAAAAATATATAAAAAGAATATAACTTACATTATAACGATTGACAAAGTTTTTCGTAAGTTTTTCAAATAAAGTTTTTGAAACACTTGTAGTTTTGAAGCAATTTCATGTTGCGCTATTATTTTCTGATCTGTACAATTTGTTGTTATCATTTCAAACAATTTTCCTGTTAAAATAAATATCTTGGATATTGAAGCTAAGAATAATACTTTATACTTATTCGCGTTCACATTAATTTAGATGACTGCAAAAAGATAGTTTTTTTTTAAGTGTAGATAAAGATAATATACATTTACATAATAATCTATTATAAAATTAAAATAATTATTTTTTATTTAGATATTTATCTAGATATTTTTGTACAGATATTGACAAACATATTCATAAGTTTGTATAATATAGTAAATAAAATATAAACAAATTAAAAATAACAAGCATTATAAAGAAGAAATGAATAAAATATACAGTATATTATTTTTAAAAAATTATATATATGTGTGTGTGTGTGTGTGTGTGTGTGTGTGTGTGTGTGTGTGTGTGTGTGTATAACGTGTATGTATGCTTATATAAAACATATATACATTTTAAAATATTTATTTTACAGTTTTTAAATTTTTTATTGGAATATATATTACTTATTACATTTTTGCGCAAGGATGTAAAATTTAGAAATATATAGTAATCTATATGAATAAAAATGTAAATATTTGTTCCTCATCTAAGATCTCCGTAAGTTTTTCACCGATTGCTTTAAAATTTTGACACAACGTTGCATTCGTAACCGGGAGTGTTCTTATGGGGTCTGATTTTGGAAATACCGTGTGTTTCAAAAATGATGGCCATAATTTAATTTTAAACAATACTATATGTTAGGCAGACAGTACACCGTACTTCCCTAAATAGATGAATTATCTTTTAAATTTTAGCAATATTAATAATATATGTTAGGTAGATAGTACACCGTACTTTCCTAACTAGAAGAATGTTTCTATTGCGTTTAAATTAAAGTAATAAGAAAAATCAAGATGGCTATTATTTTATTGAAAAAAAGGGTAAAAAAAAGGAACTTATTTAAAACAGTCTTTTGAATGGATTTCTAAATCTATGGCAGCTTTTAGAAAAAAATAACGAAATATTGATTTATAAAATTAATTAATAATAAATTAAATACATACACTCTAATTTAAAATGCTTAATTTAAAAAAATGGGTATTTTAAAAAGAATTTGGTTTTTTTAATTGAAAGTTTTAATAAAATAAGATTTATATTACATACACCCGGAGAGACCGGGAGAGACGGAAAGAGACGCGGAGAGACGGAGAGAGACCGGGAGAGACGGGGAGAGACGGGGAGAAACCAGTAGAGACCGAGAGAGACGGGGAGAGACCGGGAGAGACTGGGAGTGACGGGGAGAGACGGAAAGAGACCGGGAGAGACGGGGAGAGACCGGGAGAGACCGGGAGAGACCGGGAGAGACCGGGAGAGACGGGGAGAGACCGGGAAAGATTGTGAGAGACGGGGAGAGACGGGGAGAGACGGGGAGAGACCGGGAGAGACAGAGAGAGACCGAGAGAGACCGGGAGAGACGGGGAGAGACGGGTAGAGACGGGTAGAGACCGGGAGAGACTGGGAGAGACGGGTAGAGATCGGGAAAGACCGGAAGAGGCGAAGAATGTTTCTATTGTGTTTAAATTAAGGTAATAAGAAAAATAAGGATAGCTGTTATTTTATTGAAAAAAAAGGAACTTATTTAAAACATTTTTTTGAATGGATTTCTAAATCCATGGCAGCTTTTAGAAAAAAATAACGAAATATTGATTTATAATAATAAATTAAATACATACACTTTAATTCAAAATGCTTAATTTAAAAAAATGACTATTTTAAAAAGAATTCGGTTTTTTTTAATTGAAAATTATTTCAAAGTTTTAATAAAATAAGATTTATATTACATTATAATAAAAATACAAAATAATAAATAGAAACAAATTAATTGAATACAGTGCTAAAGGCAATAAATAAATGAAGTAAGTTAGAAGTACGTGAATAAATGAATATTAGATTTATTAAATATAGATAAATGTTTATTCAAAAATAAAATGAAAAGAGCAACAGTAAAGCAAGGCTCTTGAAAGTTAAACAACGAAAGCAAAGAAAATTTGAAAAAAACGTAGCATAAGAATAGAGAGCCACAGCAACGCGTGGCAGGGCATAGCTAGTAATAATAATAAATAATTATAATTATATAATAAATTAACGTAATTTTAAAACGTTAAATTTTAATTGACGTAATAGAAATAAAAATGTTAGAAAGTATTAATTATCATATTTATGCAATAATGGAAATATACAATTCTTTCTTTGCATTAATTGAAGTAAAAAGCTTCAGATCCTAATCTTAAAAAAATCATGGCTTTTTCGCACAATAGTGTAATAATTATAATACATTTTTTTAAGATGAAGTATTTAATTTTTTTTATATATTTTACGATTTAGAAGATTTATGCATGTTGCAAAGTATAGACATATACAAAAAATCTTGCGCGCGGTTTGCTCGTTGCGTAGTGCCTGCAATGCAGACTCATACATTACGATGAAAATCTACAGGGACGTGTAACCGTAGCTGTAAAAGTGTAAAAACAATGTTACGCCCAGAATGCGAGCAATGCGAAAGCACTATCGCGATATGAGGAAAATGCAGTCGGAAATCTAAGAATAAAACGAGTATTTCTTTACTTCTTTCTTTCTTTCACTTTTTTTTTCTCCTTATGTTCATATAAGGAGCAATCTAATTCAAATTTAATGCAGAAAGTTGCGTTGAATTTAAATTACGAATACAGAGAGAAACGGAAACGTTCGCGCAAAATTAAATCTCTTATGCAGATTCTTTTTCGAGTGTAAAATACATTTTTTCACATCCGGAATAAATTTTTGATTGGACATGAAAATTTTCGTCACTTCTGGAACGTTTTCGTCACACACGGAATAAGTTTTCGATCGGCCATAAAAATAATCAATATGCAATATGTATAACCATTGTATATAACTATTGCATTTTCGTCTTTATATTTGTTCATATAATATCACTGAAGTAATCGGTGAAATATCTATCGCGTATTGATTTACATAGTGCCAAGCAAACTAGGGATATAACTGCCATATGACATACATATAACACCCATTACCTATAATATTTACTTGTACGTTATATAGCAATTATATCTGTGTTTGCTGTGTGGAAGGTTCGAGACCTCCGTCTCGAGTATTAAAAAAAATAGGAGAAGAAGTGATTCCCGGTCGACCAGACAGTCCTGTGGTCAACAGTGATCTGCCTTTGTTACGAAAAAGCCATTGGATCAGGAATAACGGCAGAGAGGAAAGAATCGCTCTTAATTCATTTATTTTTCACGGGAGAGGGGACTGATAAGGTACATATTCCCCGTCTCGAATAATGGATTATCTGAATGACTGATATCTTTAGACATCGAAAATCGATAGTGCTAACTAATGGCGTTTCCATAATTGAAACTGTACCGCCCGACTGTTCCGTGACCGACCGCGGATTCAAATTTCAAAGTAATATCATAGAAAGCACTTAGTCTCTCTCTCTCTCTCTCTCTCTCTCTCGTATTTGCCTTCTCGGCAATATGGGTCATGAATATTCACACGGATAGTCATTGTTATTATACTTGATTCCACTTACAATTGGCCCGCGCCTCGTGTCCCGCGTACGTAACGCGTGCACGTCCGACAATATGTATGTATGCGTATCATACATGCGAGGCTTTTGTCGCCGGGACTACAATGGGACGTTACATTTTGTCCGCATCGAGTTGTAACGTCCGAGGAACGTGTAGAGCCCGGTGCTGCGAGTTAACGAAGCTAAAGTAATATCGATATGCCTTAATTAGCCGCATCTCTCTCTCGCGCCCGGTCAAACGCATGCTCACACCAATTATGCCTGTAATGATCCCATAGAAAGCTAATGTAGCGCGAACGAAGTTAATTGGTATAACACATGTCGTCTACCGTATCGCTTAACGAATAATATTCTTCGTCACGCGATAGAGAGGATTTTATAATGTATTGCGTACGCGCGCGTACGTTGACCGCAAAATGAAGCGAATTAACGTGAAAACGTGAAACCACTGCCCATTTATTAGGCACTCAATTTATGTACAAATGTATATAGGTATATATACTGTAATAATATACTAATACTATTACTAATACTATTACTACTACTACTACTACTACTACTACTACTAATGGTAATAATAATAAATATACTAATACTTATAATAATATAATGCGTAATATATTAATATTGTTTCAAATCTTGAAAAATCCTCTTAATCGTTAATTATACAATTTTCTTCAAAATATTAAATAAATCGATAAAATGTAATTAATTAGTTTCTGAGTTTGTTCACGAGTTCCATGTCGTGGCTTCGGTCGCCGCAAATATTCGATCTGTGCAAATTATCGATACATGAGACGCGAGTAATCCGTGCGTCCGGGGAGCTCCGTCGGGCACTGCCGTATTTTAGTGCAATATAATTAATGCTTCTATTTTACATTGTCACCTCAGATTTTAATTAATTAACGTATCGGTGTGCAATGCGCGTTGTTAAGCCGCGTCCGAGGATTGAATGTAAGCCACGGGTGAAAATTAACTGACGCACTCCGCGCTGCGTGACAAACGCGCTGCTTCAATTTTAATTTACAATATCCGAGTATCAGAATTCATCTTCTAATTTATTTTGTGTAAAACATCAATTCGCTGCGAGCTGTTTCCATGTTGTCCCGAATACACAAAGGGGAAAGAATATATTTCCCTTTACTCTTTAGAAAACTTGGTAAAGGAAGGGAGAGCTGCAACCCTTTTTTTTACCAAGGTAACGCAATTTTGCGTAATTAAATGCACACCCATTTTATTTTCTAGCAAAGCTTGTCAGTTTCCTGCTTGGTAAATTCATACATCATAACGCACGCAACGGGTGGTAACTGCACTCTCACGTAATCACAGTTTTTCAGTTTAGTTAATTTGCTTAGAGAATACTGCGTATTAATTTTTTCCTGTTTCTGTCTCTCTCTCTCTCTCTCTCTCTCTCTCTCTCTCTCTCTCTCTCTCTCTCTCTCTCTCTCTCTCTCTCTCTCTCTCTCTTTCTTTCTCTCTCTCTCTTTCAACACTAGAAATATATAGCCATTATTGACTGCTTTTATTTTTTAAAATTAATGTTCTATTTCTTGTTCTCGAGGAATTTCAAGTCTTTTATTTTTTGTGAATTTCTTTTGTCCTGAAAGAATACTTCATTTTTCATTTATTTCTTTTATTTTTGTATTAATTTGTTTAACGAGCAAAAAATGTTGTAACTTTTAGTTAAAGGTCAAACGTTTGTATGAAATTTGAAAGAAATATCGTCCAGTTCGTTGAGACAATATGTTACATCACGCGTGATCGAACGTATGTATGTAATACCTATATCCCGTAGTTAAAAAGATGAAGGGGAATCTATCTAGTAACTCGTTTCTCAAAACGCTTGCGGCATACGATACGAGGATAGAAAGACATTTGCGCGGGAGTGCCAAACGCGCTTCATGAATAGGTAAAAATGGTCCGAGAATTTTCTTTGAAAATGTAAAGCGGGGTTTCCTTAGAAGAGAAAGACCTTCCCACCTTCGCGTGTTTCACCTTGTGGAATGTCGTCGCACACAGAACGCCGACGGGGAACTTCACTTTGGATGGAGAATGTTACGTTGCGCTGCTAAAGCGCAACGTACGATGCGTTCTACACGTAGGAAAATATCATTCACGTCGAGAAAAGCGATTACCCAATTTTTATTTTTCTTCTAAATAACGGTTATCTTCGCAAAGAATATTTTCTTGATCTCAAAATCTTAAAATACACCCATTATTTACTTAAAACACGTAATATTTCTAAACTTTTTGTGTACACGTACGATAAATATATATTTATAAATTAAGTAATTATTTATTTAAAATATGTTATATATAATATTCACAAATTTATTATAACTTTATTATCCTAATAATATAATGCTTTAATCAAGAAAATTAAGTTAAAATAAAAATTTAATTTGCTTATTTTATTTTGAGTTTTTTGATATAATTTTATAATATTCTAAAAAAAAATATTTCTTTTTTGAGTTGTATATGAGACTGTTTCTAAAATTTATGATAAATAAAAGAAAAGTGGATAAGATTTTTTAAATTTTTTTGACGTACAAATATTTATTTAGTTTTTTTATTTTCTAAAGTCTTGGTTATTATTTGTAAAAATTGAAAAGTGTTAAATAAATAAATTTAAATTTAAATAGGTTTGAATCTTTTAGAAATGTGTCAATTTTTTGCTCCTATATGGATTAATTTCAATAACTAAAATGACAAAAAGTCAAATGAAATTAAAATGTACTTTTTATGAATAAAAAGATTTATATTATATGGATCGTAAAAGCATTCTTCCATTATTTTATTAATATTTTAACGCAATAAAAGAAAAATATAAATATAAATAAAAAATAAATATAAATAAAAAGATATATACTATTAGGTATAAATAAAAAAGTAAACGAAAAGTAAATAAAAAAGTATTATTAATTATTATTTGTTAAGTATTATTTTTTTATGTATTTAGCAAATATAATTTATAATTTGCATATATGAATGCATCAACGCCCACGCATGGCATTCGTCATCTTACTCGCGGTTGTCGTGTTTATTTATTTTTTAAAATAAAAACACTACAATGGACGAAAAAATATTAGTACATTATTGTATACTTTTTTGGTTCATGTTATATTATACTGTGTTTTTAAAGAAATGAAAATTTTTATTATTATTGTATCATTTCTTATATACAAAAACCAAAATATTACATATAGATACATATAAAACAAAATTTCTTATTATCTTGTCTCGTATGTTGTCCACTTTTGTGAATTAAAATCAAATTATATAGAGACAAATAAAAGATTATATATATATATAATTATTTAAAATCTTTAATAAATTGAGCTCAGTTTATTATTTGTTATTAATTTAGTTTTATTTAGTAAAATTAACAATTCGTTATTTTATCTACTTTGTCATCCTACTTCCCTCCTTTCCTCTAGATTTCATTATCTGTTATTTGTTTACTAAAATTAACAATTCGTTATCTTACACACTTCGTCATCTTACTTTCACTTCCTTTCCTTTAAGGCAATCAAGAAAAATATTCTTTGTTAAAGATAAATGTCACTTACTGGAAGTAAATTGACTAATCGTTTTTTTTTACAATATAATTTTTCAGTGTGTACTCATTAAACGGTAGATAAACTGGTATTTTACAGTCAACTTTCACATTAGACTAACTAATTTCTCGTGTAAACTAATAAATTAACTAATTTCTTGTTTAAAAATAAAATAAGAGAGAAAAGTACATGCGAGAGTTTTGTTATTCGTATGTCTGTTAATACCTGGTTGTACGAAATAATCCGTCGGTTCCGGATTTGCATGATCAGCACAGGTACGTATTCTAAAACTGCCGTGCAAAATCACGCGGGACACGCGCTTATTTGCGTTGCTATATTTGTGCGATTTTGATTCGCGTCGAATTTGCAATCGCCATGTAGCAAAATGAATTCGCAAAGAGTTTGCATAGTTAATGTGCCTCCGTAAAAGCTATCGTGTGAATAAAATTGCCGGGATAAAACCGAGGTACAATGACGAGTCGGTCGCCGAGAACGGAGGTGGTTCTAAGCTTTTTGTATTATGCGGAAATTTATAAGGGAGGTGGAGGAGGGGGTAGTTTAATGAAATCCCCGAGAGGGCGAGTTTCCGGATTTGTCCAGATGCATGTAAAATAGCGAAAGAGCATGTACAAAATAAATCCGACCGGAGGCCGCGCGGAGGAGGAGAACGTGTAGAGAGATTCTCCATCGTTTGCCTCTCAACGGCTTTGAAACGCCATCGATTTGCTTGCGCACGGCATTTTTCATACGCGTGCACAATACGCAAATCGAATGCCGTGAAGGGATCGCGCTTTTTTTTTCCGATCGTTTCCCCAGTTGTAGTCGTCATTGCCGTGCGATCGAAGAGATAACTCAATTTTTTATTCCGTTCCTCTGTTGCAGCACTGTTTCGCGATATCGTACAGGAGGGAGAACCAACGGCAATACGAGCTAAAAGCACCCACAGAGACGGACTGCAAAACGTGGATCGATGCGATACGAGAAGCTAGGTAAATGACGGTGCTCGCGCCCAAATCGAAGATCTCGGGGCCGATTACGATGGCGCGCGGCAATAACGCCGCCGTCGCGCGTCGCTTGCGTTCACGGAGATTGCGCGTTAATCACATAAATCATCCACGATCGTCCAAATTGACGATAGAGATGGCGTTTAGCCAGGCGACACATTTGAAAATAATTCAAAGTTCTAATTATAGATTCGCCGCCGGTTTGTTTCCGAGAAGGCTTTCAGTCACTCTGGCTCGGATTAATTTCACTGGGCAACAAACTTTGACTCTTTCTTTTAAATAAAAAGAGCGTACAGTCATTTTGTATTTTAGTCCGTTCAATCAAAAGCCGTTATTTAAATTTTAATATTAACTCACAATTTTGAAAAAGATGGTATCACAAAAAACTATTTCGAGAGTTTTTGTTTAAAATACCATTTTATTTTGTTTCGGTTATAACTTTCTGTTTTTAAGCTATAGCAATTGGAAAACAACTTTTTTCATATACATTTTTTTATTATCTACTAATCTGTATTTTTTTAATAGAGTAGAAGTCAAATTTTTAATGGTAACATATGTCTGTTTACACATAAATGAAAAAGTTTAAAAATAAAACATTACAAATTTTTATGTTAAAATTTTTATTTTACCATGTATTTATATTTGTGATGATCGTGGTGTGAATTATAATTATACGTTTGTTTTCTACGCTTCAGATTCAAATACATCCAGAATTTATTAAATTTTTAATTGCTCACTTGCCTGTCAAAATATAGTAGTTCATCACTGAGAGTGCCTGTGTATGTCAAGATAGTCAGTAGTGATGGAATTGAGTATTTTATGAACCGCATTGAAAAAAATAAGTTAAATTATTAATATTAGTTAATTTGAAAAATTAATATAACAACAATCTGATAGTTGAATTAAGTATGAATAATTCATAATTTTCGTTAAAATCATTAGACAAATTTTATTGCATGCTAATTGAAAGTATACTAGAAAAAATCTGATTGGTAAAAAATTTGGTAGATTTGATCTGCTAAAACAAATCAAAATTTTTTCATGAATTATTAGGTTCCTAAATCAATTTTTGTACAGAACTAAAAACTACTGGCAAGATACATATTGTATTTGTTTTCATTTTTGAACTCAATTTTAGAGACTTACAAAAGAAATTATTACAATATCGGTGAAAAATTTCACAATGACAAATTTTTTATTCTGTTATATGTGATTATCTTCTTATGAGAAATAGAACGCGGTATCCAGAAGTGTATCAGAAATTTTGTAGATTCAATTGGAAGATATCAATTAAACCCATAAAATTAAATTTAAATGTTCTAATTGACCTGTTAAAATATTTGATTGTAATAATTAAGATGTTTATTTTTACCACAATTTGTTTATCTTAAAATATTTGGTTAATTTATGATTGTTTTTTCTATGTAGGTTTGAATTTGTTTGTTATTTAAAATTTTTTACGATTACTTTGAAAAAATAAAGTAGTATTTTCAGGTAGACTCAAACGCGAAATAATTTTTAGTTATTTTAGTTATTTTGGTACAAACTACTTTTTTATTGTTAACTATTATTTTATTCACGGACATCGACAAAAAATCCGATTATCGTCGGTTTCACTAAACAACAGAGCAATTGAATGAACATATCGAATCGATCTCTTTCTTGTTTTCTTTCTTTTAAGAAAATTAAATGTGACTTTGTCAATGAATATTATGTCAACGAATATTCGTTAAATGCTTTTTTAAAAAATTAAATCAATTATATATACCGAGTAAGGATATTCAATATTTGTTATGATATGTTTGAGCCAGCAAGCGCAGGCCAAAACATGATCCCCGTTAATAACGCATACAATACAAAAGCTTTATTTCGCCCAAATTATACAATTTAAATTATTTTACGGTATATCATTATCAACGGAAATAAACTTTTCATTAGTATGGTCTCGTCGAAGCCGCGGACGGGCGTTCCTTTATTCTTCGCGCGTTTAATAAGTCTCCCATTTTTAATAAAAGACCAGCGAAATAATCTCAGGCTTTACGATTGGAGACTCGCGCGCGTTCTCCTTTATGTAAACGAAAGGAGGAATGCGCGCGAAAGCTAACGGAATAATCCCGCAATGGACAACACGGGATGATTAACTTTGTTCCAACATTGCTTCGTTTTATCCACACTTTACTGTGGACTCTCGGTCTATTATTCAAGAGGCTCCCTTAATCTCGCTGATGTGCTGATAAATACGCTTACGGGCACCGCATTAACATCGAGCCATCTCAGCTACCACCTCTCTATTAATCCCGGGTACCATAATTTGTGCACATTAAGGCCGGAGTAATCTTCATCACCGGTATCAAACACGTCTTATGGCCCATGGGGCGAACTAGTCGTAACAGTCTGATTATTGGAGAAAACGAAGAGGGTTGCGCGATGTCAATATTACAAATGGTATTTCACTCATTAGTGCAGTTTGTTTTAAACGGTTATTTTATTCTTTTGAAAATAAAAACAATTTTCTAAGAAGGCTTTCATTTATCTACGTATTTCCTTTAAGCAAGCATATAAATTTAAATAGGTCAAACTAAAGACCAACAAGATATAATTGTGCGCATTTTTTATGATAAAATAAAAAAAGGTAAAAAAGTCATTTTATTATAAAAGTTATATTTTTCTCTATTTGACACTTAAATTTTATTGAAAGATAATTAAAAATTGTGTTGGCTGCTATTCAAGTTTTTCTAGATTTATTTTGGAAATGTTACATATTTATTACATATTTATTACATTATTTATACTTTTAATTGTTTGTACGTTACTAACATATTTTGTATGTAGATTATCGTAGTTTCACTTACAGAAAATCGTGATATTTTGACGTTAATGTTGATCTATTTGTTTTAATTATATTGAAACTTGTATATTGGATTTCAAAATACTTTTACATAGTTTTAATAATTTTCCATTTGGGGAAATATAATGTTTTCTTGCTTGTAAATAAATTAAGGTTATTTAATTTTAACATATATTAACTCAATCTTTTATTACATAAATTATATGTACATAACCAAAATGAAATTTAAACTAAACTATTAATTTAAACACACACACACATCTGACATTATAATATTATAATATGGCTTCCTAATTTGTTCTATCGTTTAACATATGTAAATTGTATGTAGTTACGTTAATTTTATTTGTATGCCACATACACGATTGAGAAAAAAGTGAAGTTGAAACATTTTGATTGTGTGTAATATTTAAAATATAAATATTAATGTTTATTTTGTTGTTAAAATTTTATTTTTGTCTTCATTTTTTCTATTTGTTTTGATTATCTTTATTTATTTGTTAAATTATTAAATTTTCTAAAGATGGCATTTACAGTGATCATTGTAACAGGATTCAAAAAATAAAATAACATAAGTTTTATAAAATTGCAACAAATTTAGTGTTTTATGTAGTTATATTTTGAAATATATGAACAAAGCAGCTAGTTAAAATTAACAGCAATGTAGCAATTTTTTAGGGCCAATTTTACTAACTCCGGTTACCTTAACTGGCCGGTTATTCCATTGGAATTGACCAATCGTATTTGTTGTTAAGCAAAATTAAGAAATGCGATTCCAATGGAATAACCGATCGGTTAAGGTAACCGTAGTTGGTGAAATCGAGCCTTAGTAAAAAATCTCGTTTTTTTGGTTGCAATAAAAAATTAAAAATCGTAAAAAACAAAATCCTACTTAGTGTTAAAAAAAAATATATACAATAACATTTCAAGTTGATCAGTCTAACAGTATATCTTCAAAATGTAGTGATTATGCATTTTTTTAAATATATAATTTGATGAAAACGAGAAAACTTGAATAGCACACGACATTATATCATTTTTTAATAAAAAAAGTTTCAAGTAGTAAATGATAAGTAGTAGTAAAAAAGTATGGTTTTCAGAAGGAATAAATCCGACCTCTTTATCTCTTTCTTTGTCTTTGTTTTTTCTACGAAAGTTTGCAAAGTTATGCCATCGGCTTTTGCATAATTCTTTCCAATTATTATAATGTATGCTTTTAAATTCTGTTAAAAGGTTTCGTGCAAAAATTTTTCTTTACTGACAATTTTTGCAGCCAGTTTGATTCTGTTTATGGATACCGTTATTAACAATCCGCCGACAACTACTTTGTCGCAGGTGCTTTTCCCGAGGAACGTGATCGTACCACTAATGCTCGCAGATGCGTCAAACGTCGTTCTAATGTTTCGCGTCATGCCACAGCGCGTGACGCTGTTACGTTAGAACAAATGGCAGTCACAAATCCGTGTTTTTGCCTTTTAAAAGTTACTAGAGAAAAATGGAAGTTATATATTTATATCCTAACTTTAAATCGGATTTGTATATCTTTGCATCTTTTTCACAAATATCTTCTTATCTGTTAGCCATTCAAAGTATTATTTTTAAGCATTAATTTTTTAAATTTGTCTGAGAGAGTACTTTGAGCTTAAAGAAAATGATTACAGATTAATTTTTATTGTTTTTTAATATATAAATCTGTGAAACTTAGTGAGAATTAAATCAAATTTGCTTGCTTTGATTATTAACGTTCAAATACACAAAATGTTGCAGATAATGTCTTTATATGACGCAAAACATTTTTGTTTGTTTTTGAGTATTTTATCGTGTGAGACATTATATCTCCTTTCAGGGTATAATCCTCGTTTTACTAGCCGACTTATACATGGTTCCATCTCGGCGGAATGGCTGTCTTCTCAGATTACTGTTACCCTGCACCGTAATATGCATAGATAATGATATCTGAGTTACTCTAGTAATTTTGTCTTACTCGAAAATACAGGGTTGGTAGTTCTTCGAGTATACCTCGTGTCACGCAGAGAGGTCAATCGATATCGTGATAATTTTTTTATGCAACGTAGACCACGCTCGTGTGCTTGTTATCCGTAGATTCAAGCAAAGCTTTTTAAAACGCTACGGGGAGGAGAGTATGAATAAACTTGTGCTATGTGCTTTTCGTGGCTTATGGATATGTATGTAGAACAGCTCTATTAAAATTTTAAGTCAGATTGAAAGGAGACCTTTTACAGAGGAGAAGCTGTGCTTGCACATTACGAGAATTCTGAATTTGCACAAACATATTCAAAGTGATTCTATAAGTAAACGTTCAATGCAAACAAGTTGTACACAGAAAAAGTACACGCTTGTTACAGCCCTAGCGTTGGTTATAGAAACACATTACATAGTTAAAGAAAATACACAAGAATAGTAATTGTTTGCTATAGTCTTCTTTCTGGAATCCAATTTACAAAATTAATCTTACGAAATTGATGTCATAATTTTGAGAAAGTATTTAGTTGCAAAGAAATATTTTAATTTATTTTAGCATATTGAGACTACGATATGTAACATGTTAAAGAACATTTATTGCACTCAAAATTAAATACATACACATCGACATCTTTCAACAGTTTATTAATAATTTTGTATTTTTGACGTTTTTTTTTCATGTAACTTGCGCATCTATTTATTGTAACCGTTTGAGAATGATATCAGAGCAAAACGTTTATTCTTGTCATACAGAATTATTTAATATATTATTTAACTTCTAGTGACTTTTATGTCTCTTTATTTGTTTTAATTTAATAATTAATCGTCAGAGTCTTTAATTTGTTTATTAAAGTTAAAATATATGTTATTAGAATAATCGTTTTTTATAGTTAAACGCATAATACGATTTCGTTTATCAAATTGTTCTCGTTATAATTTTTGGAAATTTGTGACTAAAACTGTGAAAATGGCTATTTTATTTTTTGACATATTAGATTTGGCCAAGAGAGATTATGAGCTTACGCCAGATTTACGATTTTTACAACAGTTACAAAACAAGATTTTGTAATAAAAATCACCTCAAACACTATGAGTTATGCGTGTTTATCGTAATAATTTTTGATTATATAAGAATTAAAAAATTATTAAGTAATTCTTACATTCACTTTAATATCTCTAGAAAGTATTTATATTATTCTTGATAAAAAAAATTATATAATAGTATATAAATAGTATATGTGTATAAATAGTGTTATACATATTTACACCTGACAAAATATTTCAAAGAAAAGAAATGTATAGGATACAAATGTCCGAATGATCATTAAGTGTTAAATACGCTATTAAAATATTCAGCTTTTAAGAATAATTTGTTTTATCGGATATAGTAAAAAATATTTATAATTAATATGGAATTTATGTCCTTTTTATACTCAATAAAATTTAATATTACATTTTATGCTTGTTTGTTGGCCTTCACTGCTTTATCTTTATTGATTTATACATACGAGCAAAACTTTACTTTTTTGATTTATAGAGTCTATTGTTGTAAAAAATTGAAACATATCTATTGGTTTTTATATTTACATTTTGAATATATAAATTTTATTTCAACGAATGTTAAGTATGTTGAACTTCCAGTTCAACAAATTTAAGCTGAAAGTCCTGACAACATATTTAATATTTATTGCAATAAAACATCTCTAACATATTACATATTGTAGTTACAATACGTCAAAGTATACTATAACTCTTTTTATTCAAGTCTAACAGTAATTTTCTTAAATTCACGTGGCAGAGTAATTTGTTAAACGGTATTCAGCGATAAAACAAACTACGAAAAACGATCTCTCTCGTTTTTATGCTAAAAAAAAAGAAATTTTTGTTAAACAGTGTCATATAGTAATTCATATTATAATTTTATAAATATATATTTAACATGAAAAAGATATGTACGTAGCGTATCATCTTTCGTGACATATTCCTCTCCGGGGAAAGATACTTTACGTCTTGCTTCGTATTTCATCATTCGTATCACTTTACGGAACCGGCTAAATTCGGAACCACCCTCTTTTTCGCTTAGATTAAACCGATAAAATGTAAATATCAAATGTCATCAGTTACACGAGGTAATGAGAAAGATTCTAAGAAAACTTACCGACTACTTGGCATCGAAAAATTTAGTAAGTCAATTTGCAATCGAAATAATACCTTCAAAGCGATGAATATAACGTTAAGTATAAACGTTGAATATAAGTATTACACGCAAATTAGAATCTTTTTTTACTAAGATAATTTTTAGATAAAATTTACGGTATAACCTTTTTTTAAAAAAAAATATTTTAATCCAAGATAAAAATTGTATAAAACTATATAAAAATAGAGAATCACAATACATATGCGCGCTTGCAAATTTTGCTGGTTTTCAGATCGTTAAAAAAAATATTCTGAAAATTTTTAAATTCTGTCTCTCGCTCGTCTCGTGACTGCAGACTGCAGGAGAAAAACTGTAATTCTGTTTTCACGCAAAATTCTCGGAATGTGCACTCCGTGCATTTTTCCAGGCCACGTACGAGCGTTTTATTTTCCTTTGTGTGTGTCACGATTTTTCCCTTAAATAACACTTAAGCGCGGCGCACGAGATACGCGAGATACCAGAGCCAAGTCTAAACTGCCTTTTTCTTGGGTATTGATTCTAGCTTCAACAAATTGTTGCTACAAAAGGAGGAGCTCGAGCAAAAGCACCTGCACCTGTTGCAAATCGTCGAGAGCGAGAAAACGGCCAAGTGGCAGTACACTCAGCAATGCGAGGAATTGGCGTCAGAAATAAAAAAGCTCCGAGCGGAGGTGAGTAATATCAGCTGTTTTATATTATATATTTACTTTATGATATTTTCTCTAGCAATTCCCTTTCCGCACTGTGTGTATTTTTATTTCAATTACTGTGATATATATTTTGCAACCAGCAGAATTATTAATCAACGTAACAAACGAATCAATTTTTAGGGCATCTATACATCACACGAGGAAAGAATTTTATATATCTTTTTATCTTAAATAATGTAATTTTAATTTTATTTTCATATATTTTTATTTTTGTATTATACATTTCTGATGCTTAAAGATTGCATTAGCGTATGCGGAATATTTTTGTAACATTCTCTCAGAAAATAATCGAAAGGTTTGATTTTTATACATCTAAAAAGTGTATTACTACATCTATAAAATATACTTGTCCCTTCTTGCAATACGATATCACGGAAAAATTAATTAAAATGTCCGCTACACATTTCGTGATTTAGTTTTAATTACTACCAATTGTAAACATCGAAGTAACTTCCGAAGTACCTTTGAAATTAAAATTAAGCTTCGCGTTAACTTGAGTAGCACCATTAGTCTTCAAATTCTGCTCGTTGATTTCATCGGATACCTAATTCTGATAATTAAGTGGGTAGTATATCAAAGCTAATGAAATTATTACATTGCAGAGAGGAACTGATAATATTTTATTTAAGCGCACTACCGTTCAGCGTTTAATCCGAATCTCGTTCGAGCATCCCACTTGGTTTACTTAGAGAGATTCAGGAAGGTGTTTACTCGGGATTATTGCCTCTGCGAGATTACGGATTTTGCGGTGGTTCTCTCGTTACAGCTGTGCGCCTTGAAAAAGGAGCTGAGGCCTTCCGTGATACCGATATACTCGAACCGGCCGGCGGTTCAAAGAACCATGTCCCAGGGTACCGGGACCTTGTTCCATCCGTACGGCAGCAGTGCTCATATTTCCAGCGGCTGCTTCGCCCCCGGTTTACGCGAGATCTCGGAGGGTTCCATCGAGATGCAAAAGGTGAAGAAGGTCCAGAGCTTCTTCAGGGGCTGGCTGTGCCGACGGCGCTGGAAGCAGATTGTTGAACAGTACATCAAGAGCCCGCATGCCGAGAGTATGCGCAAACGGAACAGGTAATTGGTGCCGCTTTGTCGCGCAACCGATAACGTACGGCCTCTCGTTCGCGCATCTCGTTTTTCCATTAACGGCTTGCCGTAATTTTTATTAACGGTTTTACCTCCGCGAGTGTTACGGTTTCGTTTCGCGCATGGCCGCGCCGTATGGAAATGAACGCGATAGGCGTACTTGGAAATTGAATTTGAATGGAAATAGAATGAACGTCCGAAAAAAGGTGTAGTTTTTTTTATACAAAATAAAATTATCTGCTCTTCCTGTTAAATATAATAACTTTAATAATAACAACTGTATAATGTTTTTATTTTGCGGCAGAATAAAATTCATCCCGCTATTTCCCTCGCCGTTGGGAGATTTTCTCTCTTAATCAGCCGTTCCGTGTATTTCCTCATATTTCATTCATTTGCGATGTAACAACGGTGTAAAACCGACCGGTTATTGGTTTCGTTAAATTCGCATTGCCGATGGTATTAAACGCGCATATACGCCCTACTATTTCAGCCTGGTATTCCAAATGGTGGAGGCCGAAGAGGAATACACGGAGCAGATGGAGATTTTAGTAAGCTGTTTTCTGAGGCCTTTCAAGATGGCTGCTAGTTCAAAAAAACCCCCATGTAGTCACGAGGACGTGAATAGCATATTTTTGAATAGTGAAACCGTGCTGTTTCTCCATCAAATCTTCCTGAAGGGTCTCACCTCGCGTATGGAGAGCTGGCCCACTTTAGTTTTAGGTACGCACTACTTGAATTTACTTTAAGTAGTACAGATCGATATATAGGACAACGAGTGTCTATGTCCCTGATACAGTTTTGCAAATAAAAAAGACGCGAGTTTTTACAATTTCAAGTACATTATCGCTCAAAAGTATTTACTCTTTTTAATTTAAATTAAATTTTAAAGAAAAATGACTAAATTTTTCTTTTTAATCTTTTAAATATTATACTTAATAATTTTAATGACTTAAAGTATATCCTACATATTTGTATATCTTCGCATTTATTAGTCGGCGGTATATTTTTACAGTAATATTTTAAAATTATATTGCAATATGATAAAATATTCTAATTTATCATAATATTTTTACAAGATTTTTGTAACTTGTAATACTGCAATATTGTAATGTTATTATATTTGTAAAAAAATTGGATTGAGTAAATGCTTTTAAGCAATAATGTGTCATATTTACACGTTTTTTTTTTCTCTCAATGATATTAATTTACGCGAGTAGATATAAGAAAATATGAATGTATTGTACGTCGATCAATCACGATGTGAATGATACGTAGGTGACTTGTTCGACATGCTGCTACCGATGTTATCCATATATCAAGAGTACGTGCGAAACCACCACTATAGCCTTCAAGTGTTGACTGAGTGCAAGCAATCGTCACCGTTCGTGGCGTTGCTCAATAGGTTGGAGAACAAGACTGCCTGCCACGGACGATCCCTGGAGACCTTTCTAACATATCCCATGCATCAGGTAAGAGCGCCATGTGCGTATAAAACCGTACAGGCGGCACAAAAGGCCCGCGCAAGTGTTTCTGAATATTCAATGGTATCGCTTTACGTTATTATCACTACGGAGGGGAATTCCGCCAACCTCAATACCTCAACTCGACGCAATTTTTTTCTTCGAGGTTCTTTCGCACGGAAGCGAATTTCTCGCCGCGCGAAAAAGGAAGATAGAGAACTGGAGCGATTATCTCCGGCGATATGAATACCTCCTCGGGAAATGATCGATTATACAAAATAATTTAAAGGATTCCATGAATATTGCATGAGCTTTGACGATCTTGGTAAAATGAGCGACGGGGAAAATATACCATTCCATCGCGCGACCTTTCGTGAATCCTGCGGAACACGGAACATTCTTCTTCTTTCTAAATTTATTGGCGAACTATAATATTTAATGTGATTTCTTTTATTCTGTGCTGCAAACTAAATTGCAGACTATATAATATTAATTTCTGATTTGCACCTCCCTCTGTCTTTCTCTCTCTCTTTCTCTCTCTTTCTCTTTGTCTGCTCTTAGAAAATTCTAATTTAAAATCTGTTTGACAAATTTTGTGCGTCACAATTTACTCTCCTAATTTCTTCTTCTCTTTTTTCTCTGATTTTAGTGGAACTTGAGCAGAAGTTCCTTAATCCAGCTACTTACTTTATTCGTTTAGATTCCAAGATATATTATTACTTTGCACGAGTTATTGGCGCATACGCCGTATGATCATGTGGAACGTAAGAGCCTCCAGAATGCCAGGCAACAGCTGGAGGACCTCTCGAGACAAATGCACGACGAGGTATTAATTCAATTAACTCTTGAAATCATCATCTTTTATCTCGGCTCTAAAAATTAATCTAATCGAATTTCATTTCTCAGGTTAGCGAGACTGAAAATTTGAGGAAAAATCTAGCAGTGGAGCGAATGATTATCGAGGGATGCGATATCTTATTGGACGTTAATCAGGTCTTCGTCAGACAGGGTGAGTCTTCATAACATTTTGTTTCTTTTAAATATATTTCAGACTCATTTTTGCAAGAAAAGTTTATTTAGAAAGTGTAAGGATATTTTAATGTTGCAATAAATTTGTGGGCTATCGCTTTCTAATTATCTCTAAATAGAGTATAAACTGTTCAGCTATATACAAAAGAAGTATAAACTACTATGCTTTCACACACAACATACGCACGAAGGATTATCTCTGCATGTAAAAAGAAACATCGAAGATTAAGAGACTCAACGTACTATGTCGAAGTCGATAAGAGACCGTGATTGCCGGATAACTTTCGTATCTTTTACGGTTTATCTCTGGTTGGGAAACTCATTCTTAGTCGCTGTCGGTAAAGTTCGATGGAAACTGCCCTGCTGTTCGGGATAGGAAAAGAGGAAGAGCGCGGGTTAAAGGGCGCAAACGCACGGTTACACGTTCGGAATCGATGACGCGACTCGGTCGCGTCGATATGTACTTTCGTACTCGGTTTTATCTCGATCCTGCGCAATGTGCGGCTCCTGCCAGGGCCGACATACTGCTCTACTACTGACGGGTCTCCGTCGGGCGAGAAATTATTACGCCGGTCGATCATATGGCTCGATAGCGAATCGCGACACGGTGGCAAGCAAACGGAATGTCACGTGGTTGCAAGAATTGCAATTTTATTAGTCGTTTCAAATTCGATCGGCATAAAATAGCTCTTCTGGTGTTTATAATAGTTGCAATTTTAAATATACTAAGGAATATTCAAAATTTAATACTGTGAAACTCTTTTCTTCGATACTTGTTAAAAATATTAAATAATTATTTGGAAAATAAAATAAACAAAGTTAAATTTATATCTGTAAGGAATTGTGTATATGTTAAGAAATAAAAATTATTGTTTAGAAAAAAAGAAAAAATAAGAATATAGAGTAAAAGACTTGAACGGATAAAACACTGTATTTGCATTTTGCAATGAAATGATGCATATTGTGCGTCCCTTGAGGATAACAAGAGAGAAAATAGCGCAAGATCACTTCGAGTAGTAAGAGTCTCGTAAGCCGGTTCTATGAACACGATCCTGGCAGCCCTCGTGCTTGACGCCACATCACATGGTTATCACGTAAACGTCTCTCGGTCGCCAACGGTGGAGCAGACCATCCCCGCGAACGCGATCATCCCTTTCGCCGTGCGCCTTTCGTCGCGGCGAAAAACCAGCCGTTGCGGATCAGTCGCGCTCCATCAGGAAGGACTAAGACTTCGTTCGGGATCTGGTTTCCGTGCGCCGGGATACACGGCGGTAACGCGGGCCTCAGGGGTCGACGAACGAACGAAAACAAGCGGCGACCGACCCGTACATTGCCATTTTGACGGTACGAGGGTTTCACGAATTTATTAATGCTGCTGAAAGGCGGGACCAAGCGACGTGTGTGGTGCTGAGGCGGCCGGGATCAGGGAAAATCTAGGAATCAGCTGTAGCTTTTTCACCTCATCTGGCTGTACGTAGATAAGGTACACGCGTTGGCATCATCCGTCCGCGATGATGTTGAAAGGAAATCTCGGCTTCAATGCTTCAAGAAATGAATGGCAGATCCCGCAGCCACGTCAATATGTGAGATCAAATGTGAAGTTGTTTCCTTCGGAAAAGTTGACTCGACAGCACCGGTTTCAATTTATTTACCTGCATTACAAGTACGCTACGTATCTTTTTAAATGTAATGAAGAAACACCGAGGATATCTAATCAATTGACTTGGCTAGCATTAAAGAAGCTGTCACTTGTTTCTTCGTAATCTTAGTGTATCGCGTTTATTTATTTTCTTCACTTGAAGAAAGAACAATCCAGTGAATGAAGCCAGCGAATTTGGATTTCGATTTATAGCTCCGAAGATAAGGTTTTACACGATCAACAATATTTAGCATCGAAAATGAACTGAACTCCGCGTAACAATGCCGGTTTCAATTTCCGTATGACGTCAGCGGCGCAGGCACGAGATACTACGTATCTCTCGTATTCACCGCGCGCATTCAACACGTCCGTCGGTGCTATTTTTAAATGCGTATCGGCGGCTGCCCCTAATTGTATCGATTATTTCAAGAATGCTCGCCGTGGTCTGAAAAGACGAAATTACTTTTGCCAAGCTTTTATACTTTCTTCAATGAGGATTTCGCTTCTTCGACGAGATGTTAATTGTACAGAACGACGTGGATTCTGATCGATAAGTCCAATGTTTCTACCTCTGATGTATGTTTTAGGTACGCTGATACAACTCGTAGACAAACCGCGCGGTGCGCGAAGCAGATTAAGTGCTACTTTCGGCGGCAAAGCCGCGAGCGACAAGGAGGCCGTTAGACAGTGCTTTCTCTTCTCGAATCATCTGTTGCTCACGACGCGCCAATCCGACGACGATGGCCGCTTGAATCTGGTCCCGCAGATTGGCAAAATACCCCTTTCCGATGCGGTGCTGATTGAGGATCCGAGCGATCAGGGTGTTTTAGACGACGATGGTAATTATTTGTTTATTATTAAGCTAACGATTCGCTTTTTTAATTTTCTTTGAGATTTCTCTTTAAATTGGCGACACGAGAACATTTTATTTAATTAAAAACTGATGTCGAGTTATCAGTAGATTAGGAATCTTGTAAAGGTTTACACACACACGGTAGTAATAATTTAAATTTTATATACAATCTTTCTGCTTATCTTATACGTCATATTTATATGCGATTTAATGTATTACTTTTTTACATAAAGGTCATGTGTTGCAAGTTGTCTGAAATAATAGAGATTGAGAATTTATCTAGTGCTACAGAGTAGCGACTGTAAACTAATTTTAGGACTGTCAGTATGTTCGATGTCAAGCGGCATTAGCGAGAGCAGCGGAAGCGGTAGCGGCAGTGGGACTTCCCAATTGCAAAATCGCGACTTCAAAATTGTGCTCGATATAAAATCCAGTAGCTCGCAGGTGACCGTTCATTTAGTGGCGCCTACCATGCAAGTAAGTGCACATCGAATTGCATATATGAAATTCTTATTAAAATAGACAGGCGATCTTCTCTGATGAAAATTTTTCTTGAAATTCTCTTTATATAATTTATTAGAATTTTTATATAAATTTTACAATTTAAAAAAAATTTTTTGTATAACATTATAACTTTTCCGAAAATTTTGTAGATTTTTTAATATGAAATAAAACACTTTTAAAAGTTTTGAGAAAAGCTTATATTATTTCTAGAATTTTTTATATATTATTTCATTGATAGGAAAGCGACACATCTCTTCAAAGTTTCAGTAGAACATTATTTAAATTCTAAAAACAGTATTTTAATTGCGATAATATGGGTAACAAAAAATACAATATATTCTATAAGTCAAGTTTGAAGTATGCATTTTAAAACTATATTTTGCTTTGCATTCGAAAACTAATTTTAATAAAACTATTAAAATTTATAAATTTTTTTTTACAAAATTTAAATTCTTTCACTTCTATTATCATACTTGCACATAATGCGATTATAATGGAAAAACTTTTCGTAGGAAAAAGCGGCGTGGGTCAGCGATATCAGTCAGTGTATGGACAATGTACACTTTAACGATTTGCTCCACGGATCGTTGTCGGACACCAGCTCTGTGACGATGCCGCACTCCATCCGGAACGATCCTAAACTATTCAAGGACGACGTGGATATCAGGTTTAGCCGTACTTTAAACTCTTGTAAAATACCGCAGATCCGTTCCGCGACACCCGAGCGGCTGCTGCAGCGACTGACCGACCTCAGGTTCCTTAGTATCGATTTCCTCAACACATTTTTGCTGACGTACCGGGTGTTCACCGATGGCGTCACGGTACTAGAAGCTCTCAAGAAAGTTTTCTACGAAGCCGAACCACCAGATTCGCAACTCCCTCCTACTGGATCTCTCGTGTAAATATGATAACAAGTGATAATAATTATAAGTTTAAAAAGATTTTAGTTACTTCATAAAAATTGAACAGAGTGGTCACAATTATCGCTCTATGAACAAACTCGATACAAAGAAGATGTCTTCAGATTTTTCTTACAAATTATAATAGTATATTATACAAGCTGAAATAAGATCAAAATGATTGATTAAAAAGTTACAGCAAAAAATATGGAATTGCAATTGATAATTCTTTATATTAGGATTTTTTATGTGATTTGTGTTTGATGAACTTAGTATTTATTGCTTGAAATGATACAAGAAACTAAATATCAACTTAATATCAAGTGATTACACTGTAAGTAATATGTTGTTGAATAAAGTTTATTTTGCTCGTTTCTTTTAGTATTTATTATTTAAAACAATTGAATTTATCATATCAATTATTAAAGCTTATATTAAAGCTTACATTAAAGAAGATTATTTCTGTAACAGTAATAATTATTTCGAACACGTCTGAAACATTTTTTTATATTTATGTTTTAGATCCTTAGATGTACTAGGAGCAAATGCAAGTGAATTACAATTGTACTCCGAGGATCGAAGGAAAAGTAGCCTTTCACCGAGACGAACTAGTGGCGCAAGCTCAGTATCAGGTGCATTAAACGTTTTTTAAATAAAATTTGCTCAACAATTAATAATATATTATTTGTACAAGATATATTACATTTGAGGCTTTCAAATATTAATAGTCATATTTTTTATGTAGGATATGGATCAGAAGTGAGTGATACTCGTGACGTGAAATCTACTGATGCTAATACCAGCGGATATAACTCGAAAAGTCACTGGCGGTCTGGTTATAAGAAGTGTGAGTACCTCTGCTATCTTTATAATAAAATATTATAAAGAAGAGAGTCGCAAATACCGGCATAAACTTTTTAGAACAGTCCCTCAGTTCTCGGAAATTAAGCATTGCAGTATATTAATACTAATAAGAACATCTACTTCGAAGATTTTCATTTTTTAATTCTTAAATTATTTTTGTTTTTAAAATATTATTTTATTCTCTTCTGGTCTTTTTATTTTATAAATTTTGTTGTTTAATACATACAAATACATTTTATTGCTTAATTTATCAATTTTTTTTATGGTTAACTCTCCTATGGGATTGTGTCAGAATTTTTTAATAATCCGCATAAAAATGTATTAAAATGCGATTTAGAATTTCTTATGTGTAGTGGAGGAAGAACAATCGCTCGGACTCATTTCCGAAACTCCGGTCATAAAACGCAGTCCAACATCGCAAGTCGCCAGTTCAGCCAGCTCGATGCAATCTCCGATTATGCCACGAAAAATCAGCATTCGTGTAGATAAGGAAGAGGATGACGGATGCCACCTAACGATACCGAAAGTAATAGCTGTGTCGTCCAGTTCCGAGACACTCACAGGTATAACATGAATCATACAAGTTGATACAAAATTCAAATCAAATGTTAAAAGTTAAATGTTATTATTATATTAAATAATGTTTCTTTCTCTCTTTTTATTAAATTTTAGTTTGTCATATTTTTAATAATATTTAATAATGTTTTTAAAAGATCTTTTTCAAATTTTATTTTTATTTTTTTTCTAGGAAAATAATGATATATTTTTATATATCAATATTTTTCTAGAAAATAATGATATATAAAATGATATATTATGTAATAATAATAATAGCAATATTAAAAATCGATATATTTTATTTTTAATAACTGTAATTTGCTTATACTTTCTTTAGAAAAGAAAAATGTTTATAATTTACAAACCTATTATTTTTTTTTTATTTAAAATAAAAAACAAGGAGATATTTTAAACTTTAAAGTATTTTTAAAAAGCAATTTATTAACACAATTGCTGCAAAAAATGCTTATGTGTCAAATTGATAAATTCTTTTCTCTTCTATGATAAAATATGATAATGAACAAAATAATTTAGAATTTTATACATTTAATTTATTTACAATTTGATAAATTTGTAATGTATTGATATGCATATATAAACGACATTTGGAATATAAGACGTTACAGCAATCAGCGCACCATCCTCGCCAAGCAATTTAAGTTCTGTGACGCTAATTGGTTCGACGGAATCCGGGTCCGGATCCGGATCTGGGTCGGATCCAAGTCCTCAAGAAGGAGGTACTTACTCACGTCGTGTCTCGGAAATTGACACACCTGTCACAAATGAAAAGGAAAAAGGTACAATAAACTTTATTTTTGTAAAAATTTTAATTTTCATAAGAAAAAAAAAGAAATGTATTATTAGAGAAAAAACAAATTATTTTGAAATATTCCGAGAAACTTCTCATTATATAAAAAATTTAAAAAAAATTATTTAAATTTAAGGTTCTTGATTTATTTTTATAAATTTAAAAATATAAAAAAGTTATAAACGTGATAATTTTTTTTTCTGTCAAGGAATATATATACATATATATATATATATATGTATATACCAATATATGTTGTACGCACAAAATAAATTATAGCACAATTTACTTATGACGACATACCATCATCGATCGAACCTGCCAAATCAGACACTCCAAAAACACCGAAGACACCAAAAACGCCAAAAACACCGGACACTCCGAGAACACCGAAAACTCCGGACACTCCGATAACGCCGAAAACACCGAAAACACCGAAAACTCCGAAAACACCAGACACGCCGAGAACGCCGGAAGCGTCAAAAACGCCGGACACGCCGAGAACACCGAAAACACCGAAAACACCGAAAACGCCAGTCTCTCCGCTGACAAAGGATGCCAAGGATGGTAAAGAAGAGCAGGCTTCGTCGACCGACGAAGATAGTGTAACTTCTCCTAAACCAAGCAACCAATTGGCACAACCGAATCAGCAGCAACAGTACTCGGAGCATAGGGCATCTATAGCTTCCGCACCAGCAGCCACCGGATTAAGAAGTGGCTCGGTCTCCACCATAACTGGCGTATGTATTAGCAATTAAAAAATGAATATCAAAACTTATGCTCAAGACTTTCTTTCAAGACTTATGCTTGAATTTCTAGTTTCTATCAATGTAGAGTAATTCGATTTAACCAAAAGAAAATAATAAAAGCAGATTTAAATTTTATTGAAATTTAGTTTAATGATTTATGAAAATTATCGTTTTAGTCTTCAATTTAAGCTGTTATATCCTTATTTCTTAACAATATTTTATTTAAATAATTAAATACTAATCTGAATGTATATGTTATTTTATAAAACTTGTCAAGTTATCTAATATTAATCTTCAAAAAATTACAATTTGTTTTATATATGTAAAATGATGCACCATTTATACGTGTGTATAAGAAATAATTATATATTTATACATAAAAAATACAAAATATAAAATTAAAGTATTACATAGACTAATAAAATAATATCAATTTTGTCAAAATGGTCAGATTGACACCAATAATTATTTAATAATGTGTTATCATAAAAAAGATAACAAATCTCTTTATAAATTAAATATTTATGAACCAATAATACAAGATAGGATTATATAAATTTTTTTCTTATCTGTTTTTATCGGATTTATATTTTAAACAGAGAATTTTAATCTTGGTTTACTTATTACTTTTTCTAGATTTAAGAATTAGAGAAAGATAAAGGGTAAACTGAGATTAAAGTTAATCTACGTTGATAGAAATTGACATTAAATTAGTAAATTGAATTAATCTTCCTTTGATTATTAAATACTTATGGATTCTTGAGATAATAATTAATATAATTAAAAATTTATTTCTGTTTAATTTAATAAATTTAATAAGTAATAATAATAGTGCGTGCATTTAATGAACATTTTTTATTTTACAGAACTATTGGGCAAGTAGACGGTCGATGCATGACGAAAGCTCTTCGCAACAGAGTAGCTATCAGCATGATGCACAGGTTTCCAGCAAAGCTGGCGTGGTAATAACTAGCTTCCGCCAGAGTCATCGAAGGTTCGTTTTAATGGTCCTATTATAAAAGCTGTTTGCATTTTCTCGTGTCTCTAAAACTTTTGAAGGCATTCGTATCGATAAAAATTATCTCTATTTCGTTTTTGCTGAATGTTGAGTGCCGTAAGTGGCAATTTGCGCCTTCTAACGCATGAGAGCTTCTACTTGATATCATGTTTCATTTATCAGAGTTATAATTAAAATCATTCTTAGAGGGAGAATTTTAGTGAGAAGAGAATTTTATAGAGAAAAATGATAATGTTTTATAGATTGCTTAAGCATTTTCTGATAATTTAGTCCGTAAGATATTAGATAATTTAGAGTTAACATACAGTTTACCCCACTCTGCAGAAATTTATTTTTTAAATGATCCCTATATGATACGAAATTTCCGTTTATCATCCAAGTTGTTTTTATTAATATTAGAAGAGTTTTAAATATATTGTAAATACTTTACATTTTTATATCTGTATTATGTGAAAATTTTTTATTATAATTTTATTATACATACTTTCAAACTTCTTTTTAATGCAATATGTTCTGTTTTATTAATTTGTAAATATCTTCATTTTCTTTATAATTATAATTAAATACTATTTATCAATTATAATTGATAAAACTTATTTATAACGATTATAACGCAATGAAAGATTACCGAACTCAAAATTTTTACTCTACTATTTTGCCTGGTAAATTATGTTTTTATCATCATCTTCAAGATCAAACTAAAGTGAAAATCCTTAAATCAGGAAGATACTCCCGCTGCTGTTTCTACTCAACCGTGTTTCATGTATTGTTTTGTGTCATTCATAGCATTGGACCTGAACCTATTTGGTAAGTGGGCTCATTTTGCGTCATTATCCACTTATTGCGTGTAGCATGGCTGCGATCCTCCTGCTTGCAGCATCGTTGAAAGCAAAGCCTGAAATGTCTGTTCTGTGCTCTATTCATAAATATCATAAATCTATAGCTTAACGAAATTTAATTATCAGTTATAAGAGTTAATAATAATTAAATCCTAAACGCGTCTCTTTCCGCTTGCTAATAACTAATTGCGCCGCTTATACACGATTCAATTCATCCAGTCTAATTTCCTCATTAGAGAATGCACCATAGCGAACAATAGAACCATAGAACAATAGAACCAAACGAAATAGAAATAGTTTTTACCCGATAGTCGCCTTGTGCCACTTGCTTATAGTGATGAATATTCCAAATGATTGAAACCGGCAAAAATTCTGGTGAATAGCTTCTGATTTTAATGAAACCTATCTCTATTTATTTAGAAAGGTTATTAGAGAGTTTACTATATATAATAATATAATTAAGTATTATTTGAAAAAATAGAATACAATGAAAAACAGATACATTTTATATTTATAGCATTGAAGCTTCAAAATTCACCGAAACTACGCCAGTTACAATCTTTACTCCAAATATGTACTTTGTATTAACACATAATAATAAAAGTAGCAAATAAAAAATTTACACCACTGACTTGGCGATATTTTAAAACTCCTTTTGCAAAATTGAGATGCACACTAGACTCTAGTAGAGTCATTCTACTCGCTTAAGTCATTTATGATGCTTATTACGCGATATAACATAGTAAAGTGTATTATTTAAAAGAAAATAGAAGAATAGATTAATCACTGGATCTTTCCTCGTGCCGTTCCTTCAGCACAGTAGCATGCTTTAAAGTATATCGCGAACGACCTGATCAACAGGTATTTAAAAGTGCGATAGAAATTCGCCTAATGCAATGTAGAATGTAGAGCGAACGCATAGACCAATCGAGGTAAAGAAAGATCGAGATTCAACAACTAAGACTTTGATTTTTATCTTGTACAAATATGACCATCAACATTCGTTGATACTGAAATTAGTCCTGAATTTAGGAGCAGCACGTCTACGGCGGCGACGGCGTTTGCCATCGCAACCTCCGCCTCGAGCAATCCACCGGACATTCGGCCCTCTACCGCGAATGACCGTGGTCGAGATAGGAACAGGCGGAAGGAGTCAGTAATGTCGACTGCCGCGACGATGAGGGTGCTGAACGTCTTGAGACACTGGGTGTCCAAGCACGCCCAGGACTTCGAGATGGATCAGAAATTGAAGAGCATGACGATCGAGTTCTTGGAGGACATTAATTACAGTCCCAATCTGTTACCAGCCGAACACAAGGCGGCTACTCAGCTTCTTAGATTGATAACCAAAGAAGAAAGCGACACCAACAAGATCGACTTGAAGAGGCTGCTGACTCCACCAGTAGTAAGTAACAAGATCATCTACTTCATTTAATACTGAATAACGTACTAAACCTATTTTCTTGGACTTAATTTTTACGCATCCCCGAATTTAACATAATATAATAATATACAATGTTTACACATGTTTTTATTAAATTAAGTTAAAATTAATAACTTGGAAAATTAATTTAGTTATGTTAAAAATTGTATGAATAAAAAACCAAGTTGAAACTCTGTTAAAAGTTGCAATAGCATTGTTTCAATTAAATTATAGTACATTAGGTCATCGAATAAATTTTATATTTTTATTTATAAATTTTTAAAATATATTTTAAAGATAGGTGTTTTACATCTTAAAGCATTATCAAAAATAGGAAAATTTCATAGATTATCTTATTATTATGTTTGAATAACTTTATAATTTGTGATTACAATTCTCTTATTAGTTAAAATTTATTTAATTTTTTATTTGCTCTTCATTATTATATAGTATTGTATTTTGCAGCTGATTTCAGGACTAAAATTCGGGTATTCACTATCAAAATTTTTTGTTGTTAATTAGAAAAAAAAAATACATCTTAGAATCAAAGGCCTGCAGTTTTCAAGAAAATTTTTTACATCGGAAAACTTTTAACTTAGAAAAAAGGTTAATATGTTTCAATTTATATTCTAAAAATAACTGGTTGAAATCAAAAATTAATTTACTCAAAATTAATTAAGTTATAATTAGTTTTTAACTTTTCAACTTTATTATTTAATTTTTCAATTAGTTATTCAACTTTGATATAATACATAATAATATTTAACCATATTTAGTTATAATATTTTAATAATTTAAATATAATAATATAATATAATAAATATAATAATAACTACTAACACTTGTTGCCTTTCTTGGTATTTTTAGATTCCAAGTAAAGAAAGCATCGAGACATTGTCTGCACTTGAAATCGCAGAACAAATGACTTACCTGGATCATCAAATATTTGTTTCTATCACCAGCGAGTAAGTAACAAATTTCTAAATCGCATCGCTGCTGTTCAAATACATAGATGTTTACTTTGCAGAGAATTTCTTGGGCAAGCATGGATGAAAACGGACAAGGCGACACGTGCACCTCATATTCTTCTCATGACGAAGAGATTTAACGAGGTGTCACAGTTAGTTGTCTCCGAGATTATTCGTCGTTCCAACATGTCGTCCAGAGTCGCGGCTATCGAAAAATGGGCAGCAGTCGCTGACATTAATAGGGTACTGCATAATTACAATGGCGTATTGCAGATTTGTGCGGCGTTCACAAACAGCAGTGTGTACAGGCTGAAGAAAACTTGGGATAAAGTTTCCAAAACGGTATGCTAATTAAGAATTTCCCAAAATTTGTATAAACTCTTTGAAATAATTTGTTTAATAGATTTGTGTAAATATTATAGCAAATGATATCAACAACAAAAATCAATGTTCACAATTCTCTATTATATCAATAATAATATTTCAAAGAATAACTTTTTTGAAACACAAAAACCCAAAATAATCGTTTTGTTGTCTTTAAGACGCAGAATATGATCCTGATTATCAAATAAATAAATATCTTAAAAAGTTTGAATAATATAATTTAAAAATGCTTAATAAATTTTGAATAATTTAATATAAGTTGCAACTTTGACATAATAAACTCTATATGTATATTAATTATATATATCCTTTTAACAATTGACACATTCTATTTAAAGGCTGAACATCTTAATAAACTACTTAATTTTACAATAACTTTTATATGTTATTTCTTTTTATTATGAATGTCAAAATACATAATCAAACAGATTTGTTGCTGTGTTAAATTTTTCAGAATTGTGACGTAATAGAACAATTTGATAAACATATTGGACCAGAATCATATTTACTGCCAAAAAATGATTATCTCTGCTTTTGTGTATTTTTTTTCTTAAACAGTGCAATAAGATTTTAATATTAATTACATTAGTATCAATAAATATTATGTACAATTATCATTAACTTTCAGACAAAGCAGACGATAGAGAGACTGCAACATATCGTTTCATCCGATGGGCGCTTTAGAAATTTGCGGGACGCCTTGCATCGATGCGATCCACCTTGTATCCCTTACTTAGGTCTTTATCTTACTGATCTTTCGTTTATCGAAGAGGGTACTCCAAACGTTACCGAGGGTCTTTTGAATTTTTCGAAAATGCGAATGGTGAGCTGAATATTTTTTCAAACCATTTAAGATTTATATTTTAAATTTTCTTTTATAAAATTTTTTGATTTAAATATAAGTAAATATAAGTAAAGTAATTTATTTAAACAATGTATTATTTAATTAGATGCATTATTTAAACAATGTATTATCATTAGAAGTGTGCGAATTAAGCATTTGCAAGATCAAATTGAATAGAGTAAAATCTTTGATAACATATTTAAAGTTGAATTGAGTTGAATAAATGTTATATTAAACAAATATTAATAAATGGATATGTAAATAAGCACTTTTTGTAATTAAGTTTCTTAATAAGTGTGTCTAAAACAGGCAAAACTAATGTTAAAATTTTTAAATGTAAGTTACCTATATGTGGCGTTTTCAAGTTACATGTTTACCAGGTGTTTATATTTTATGAGCATACATTTCGTTTATTGTGATTGCATGTGATTCAAAGTAATAGTACCTTAATGTATTTCATTAAAAATATAATGAATCAGTTTTAAGTTTTATTTTTGATAAATTCGTGATTAAAACCTATGAAATACTGAAACAACTTATAAATTGTCTATTGCGTAGATAAATTTTTTATTAGTTGATAAGATTTAGAAATGTTTAGGAAAAAAAGTTTTAGAAATCAACGATCATGCACGAGAATTGGTACGTAAAATTGATTACGCGAAAGATAAAACAAAAGATATAAACAAAGTAACAAATAGGCGATTTGAATTTAAACTATTCGCACACTTCTATTAGTTGTCTCATGTTACTACACTGAGAAAAAAAATTGCTAGATACAAATAAATATTTCTTTGAATAGTGCTAATAACATATTTTATAGAAAATCAATAATATTTATTTCAAACAAGTAATATTTTCTAAATTATAGAAAACTAGTACTTGTTTTAAATAAATATTATTGATTTTTTATAAAATAATGTTATTAGCACTATTCCAAGAAATATTTATTTGAATCTAGTATTTTTTTTCTCAGTGTATTTATCTATACTGATGAACAAACTTATGAGAGAATATTACGCGCTTTTTCAGATTTCTCATGTAATCCGCGAGATACGGCACTTCCAGCAAACTCCCTATAAAATTGAATTAGTCACTAAGGTAACCAACTACCTGCTGGATACGTCGCTCCTGCTGAACGAAAAGGATCTATATCGCATGTCCTTGGAGCTCGAACCCAGAACGTCCAGATTGAGTAGTTCTGCCTTGATCGATCTACCATCTTCGGTCAGCAACGTGTCTACAAAATAAATTTGTTTTGTGAAGCAACTCAACTCCTTCGTTCCACAATGAATCGAAAAGAGAAGTCTAGGTTTGAAAAGAATTTACTATTTATTGCGCGATTGGCCGATCGTTACGACGATCGCGAATGCGTGACTCGTCGTGTTATCAGCCCCGTCCAGTTCTGTCCATCTTTGCTTATAACGTAACGTCCGTTAACTTCCGTTGTCGTTTTATTTATGTAAGATTTATATAAATAAGCTCAACAATGATCTCATTGTCGCACAGAATCGACCTCTGATTTGCGGAAGAAAATTTATCGTTATTATTTAATAAATGTAGCAATTATACAAAAAAAAAAAATAGCGAAACATTGAACGAAACTTCTCAACGGAATTTCCGTGTTACCAGAACTGCTGTCGCAGTTTCTTTTAACTACTTTTTTCCCTCATTATTACTACAGCTGATTCTATTCTTTTAAATTTTAAAATAACAAATGTTCTATTTCTATAGTAATTTAAAGTTGCAGTTGGAGAGAACTGACAAACGAGATCGCAGATCTTAGCAAAAGCATTTGATAGTAACGTGTACAGATTCTAGAGAATTAAATACGCCATTGTATATAAAAATTTGCTGAAAATAAGAAAATGACAAAATATTAATTAATAATAAATGTAGAAAGATTCTCTCGTAACGATACGTTTATGCTAAAACTCTCCATGTCGTTGAAGAAATTATAATCTTATTCAAAAGTGCGGTCAGCTTGATCTGTTCGATAAATAATTTTTCACAGAATACTTGAATTTTTTTTTACAAAAAACAGGCTGTTGCTGACACTGACAAAATAATTTCAATGAAGGCGACAAAAAATTGGTTTTAGTTTAGCCAAGCTCAATCGAGCCAGTATTATTGCGCGAGGCGTATAAGCAGTTCAAACGAGTACGTTTAAGAGAATCGATTTAAGAGAAGCGTATGAAAGGTGAAGGAAGTTGTATTCTGACAATCAATAGCGTAACGATATTGCTGTTTTTTGTTTATTGTAATTTGTTATTGCTACGAGTATCAAAGAAAAAAAACTCGCATGTCAAACAGCTGAAAACCAGTTAAGTATCATTTTTTCCAAAATTGTACACAAAAGTGTTATAATTTTTATGAAAAAATTTGTTATTAATATATTGTTTTATTAACATATCTTGATACAAAATTTTTTATTTTAATTCTAATTTGGATATTTACATTGTTAAAATAACAGTTATAAATTTTAAATATTTAAAAGTATATATACAAGTTTTCTTTTTGTTTGCCAAGCGAGATGTAAATCTTATACAAAAGGGTATATACATATCAACTATATTTAACATAATTACAAATCAATGTTTCTCTCGCCTGCCTCTATATTTTTATTCTACATTTATACCAATAGCAACACAATGATCAGATAATTTGGAACCGAGATTCCGTTGACCCACGCATTACAAAGAAAAAAGAAAGAGGCAATCTTACAAAAGAAAAAGTTATATACATGTATTATATATATACATAAGTGTATATATATAGGTATATATACATATATATATATATCTATATATACACCTATCTATTTTTAGCTTTACGTTTATTAAGAGACTTTTAGATGCATTTCTGCATCAATAAAACTAATCGTTCCCACTGTGCAAAGGGCACACGATCTTTTCGAGCTCAAATATGAAAATCATGGCGTGCAGACCACGCGTTTCTAATCAAATATATGCGAGAAGGAAGGCTCTTTCTCAAAGTGTCGTCTTTCGAAAAGACGGCGAGCAAAGAGCCAGGACAGCGCTATTCACATTTGTATTCTTTAAATTTAAAAAAAGTGTCCCTTAAGGTCGTGCCATACGCGAATTAGAACAACGCGTATAGGCATTCCAATCTCTACCAGGGTTTATTCTCAAAAGAAAGCATGATATGGCGGCTATTGAAAGGATAAAACTTATCTATATTCTCCTTTCGCAAAGTCTACGTTCCTCGAAGACGACATGCGACCAGTTAATTAATTGTAAATATCGAGAGCTCGTTACTTTTATCGAATTGTAGCTACCGTTAAAAGTCGATTCGACTATAATAACTCTGGGTGATCCGCAGATCACATGTCTGTCTTATGTCTCCAAGAAATTGTCATGATTTATACATGCTGTTCTAATCTCTCAACATTCGATACTATTGTATCATTTCTATAGGGGCGCATAGAAAAATTATATAAATATTAAAAGTATCAAAAAGAAATTACCTTTTAATTTGCACAATTGATTGGTCCTCAAAATGTTTTGCAAAATTAAATTAATTAACATAGTCGATTTTGCATAAAAATTTTCCGACTGTTTGATGACAAGTTGATGACTATTTGAATTAATTGTGTGCATTGAAAAAAGAGTTTAATGATTACAATCAATCTTTGATGAAATAATTTTAATTATATGTTTTGTTAATATATCCAAATGTTGTACTAAATGTAGTAATATTTAATAATTATATTAATAATAGTAATCGAAACGTAATAATAGTAATAAAACTTATTAAATGCTTTGAAATTTAGTTATATTAACTAAACATTTAATTGAATTTAATTCACCAAAGTAACTCTATCATTTAGAGTTATTTTTATTATTATATAAACGTAATATTTTTTATTATTATATAAACTCCTTTTTAGTATAAATTGCAAAAATCATCAATATTTTAACCGCATATTACGCAGTAATGTTACACGTTCGTCATAGCGGTAAAAATGATTTCAGAATATGTAGATTCTTTTAATAACAATGCATCTAATGAGAACACAAATATAATTGAAAATTTAAAAGTATAGTAGAAAAAAGAAAAGAAAAAAAATTAGAATTCGGGATTAATCTTTTATGGAAAATTTTATGGAGCATATCACTGTCACAATCAATTATTGACGCCCTTCAGGATTTAAATATCCTTGTTCGCAGCGATAATATTTCAGATGCTGCTGTGATAATTTTTGAGTTTAAAATACTTTTATTTATAGAAACAATAAGTTATATATTACTTTTATAACTTATAATCATACAAATTTACACTATTCGTATTATTATGTGTAGTTGTATGTTTTAAAGTGTGTTTTTTTAAATTCTTATAATTTCAACTAAATTTACTTGAAAATACTCAAAAAATTCTTTGAAACAATCAGTCTTTCAAGAAGTGATAGGATGCGCAAATCATTAAAATTGATGCGATTTGTGTTCCCACGATTTTATACCGACCGCGTATCATTGTTCTTCCTGTGATTCTAAATAATTTTTCCTCTTACGGTTTCGTTGTTTTTTTATCGCAAACGATCTAAGGTAAAAGTGAGCAACGCAGGGACATGTCCCTTTTCATTAATACAAAATAGTCTGTTGAATTAAAAGTAATACAAAAAACTTTTTAATAATAATACTACGACCCGATGAAATAAAAAAAATTGTTAAGAAATATGACTTTGTAAAAAGAATTAAGTAAATTTCTAAATATGAAACATGTGAAATTTAAATTTAAATTTGAAAAATAATTCATAATAATTTTACAAAATTCTGTATAATATTTTAATCTTACTAGAATTGTCAATAATTTGCTTTGAAAAAATAATGTTGCTGTCTACTTCAAGAAGTTGCCCACTTCCGTTTAAAGCCTTGTGCCAATTTAAAAGGAGATCGTGCGACGAGTGAGAATCGATTGCATCAACAACCCTTATGAGACTATCACCTCTAATTAGCAATGTCTGTTTCTAGATTGTGATTCAATCTGTGACAGCGTTAAAAAAGAATACTCAATTAATTATACGAATAGATCAATGACTGATGTCGATGCAATTGATCCCAAAGTGTCAGAAACGAAGAGTTGGTGTAATTCAGCATTTTAACGTACATCCGTAGATCACGTCGTATAGCAGAGCTGTCTAGGCGTTCACGAGCTAGCATTTCTCTCGTTTGTCCCCATGTGTTCTTTTACGTCAAAGTCGGACAGCTCTGTCATATAACATGGAAGAATATTTTCTAGAGTGTACAAAAATAGAGTATTACGATCGGCTAACGTCTCTATGAGTCCGTTATTATAATATAATTCTTGATCATCCTTTAGACATAATCTGATTAGCGCCATTGCGTATAGTATAATTTATTATTTTTAGAGTCATTTCAATTTGCGAACGTTTACATTTCATTTAATTAAAAAGTGAAACGCTAGTCATAAATGTTTCATAAGTATCTATGTTATCATATGTAGCAAAATTTTTATGTGATGTTATATACAGGAAATTGTTTAGCTAGTTTAATTATTAAATCTCGTAACTGCTGTCGTTCAATTAAGATTACTAATTGTTATTGTGCAGAGGCACAAAAAAATGTCTTTCCTACGTCGGTTTTTTCGGTCAAAGTGCCAACGAAGTTGCTATTCTGGGCACCTATTTACAATTCCAATCGAAAAAAACGCGAGCTTCCGACTAACAAATTGTGCAATCGGCTTATTGCCGTTGCGACAAAATAAATACCTAGTAGCAATTTTCCTTGATTCGGGGAGGCTTGATCGGATCGAGTTTTTTTTTAATTATTCTATCATATGCATATATTCGTACAGTATCCGAAAATATGAAAAACTCGGCTGCAATAGTCTTTATGTAATAGGGTAAATTCCAGAGTTGATTGTCACAGTTCTTGAATAGTAATTTGCAGAAAAGAAATTAATGGCAGATTTTTAAATACATATATACATTATAATATCTATATTTTTTAAGTATTAAGAAATTATTATTTTAGAATATAATTCTAGAATTACCGTATAAAGAAATTAATTAGTTTTTAATAAAGCTGTAAAAATGAAACAATTAATTTTGTACTCGGGGTTGATTCTGAATCTCATCTAAAATCGATTGTTACTAATCTCGGCTTAGTTGGGTTAATCTACAATCTGCAGTATACAGCTGTCTTTAGTAAGAGATATTAGATTTCACAAACTGCATTAGAATAATTATTAATTAACTTCTAAACAAAAATTATCTAAGTTGTACTATTTTTTTAAATTACAAGAAAAAAATTGTAGTAATAACAATACCAAAAACTAATATCAAAACCAAAAATAGAGATAAGAAAAATTTTTTCATAACTTTTTCTTAAAAATTTATATCAAATAATGTACGCAATTCTTTTGGCACAAATTATTTTACACTACAAATTAATATCATATCGGCAACTTACAGTAAAGAAATAAATTTCCTATCAAATACTGATTGAGTTATTAACTTTTTGATTTTGTATGACAATTGGCCCCGGTTTTCCGGAAGGGAGAAATATAAAATATTTTTGTTTCTTCATGTTAAAGTGTACGGTAGGCGCGGATTTCGAAATTTGCCAGTTGGAAGCTTGCGTTTCCGATCGGAATCACAAATAAACTGGTGCTCTCTTTCGGCGATCAAGCTCCAAGTGTACCTTCAAACGTTCTAAATACCTTGTTCAGAAAAAAAGGGGTTGCGATTTTCATTACTGGCGCACTTTACGCACGTACCGTAACATGTACTCATGTTTACTCGCGGCACGCCGTGAACAATCTCACGTGAGCGCTATATATAGACATCGATATGTGTCACGTACACTTCCTTGTACATAATTCTAGTTACATATTGAACATGCATTGCGCTAGGCAGCCATTACCGTTGTTGATAGATCTCACTGTACGAAGGATGATGAGTATCGATTGACGCGATTACTACTACTAATGGCCATGCCAAAATGTAACGTCGCATACCTATAAGTATGATAGATTTATCGTATCCGATCACGAGACGGATAAGTTTGGAATTTTGCGATCTTCGCGTTCTCGCAATCAATATGATAAAAAAAAAATGCAGTATCTATCTAATGTAAATCTTGTGCCATTTTATCGCGTTAACACAAAGCAGCGTGACGCTCTTTTTATCGACAACTGTACATTTAAGCTATCGATAATAATCGTACGACAGTAATGGCTTATACCAAATATAGCACGTGGAAAAGTGACAAAATTGTGGCACTTACAGTTGCCCAAAATTTCTACAATCTAATTAATTCTTGTGCAGACGCAAATTTATCAAATCATAAATTTTTATTAAACAACTTTGCTTCGAGAGAGTTTGAACTCAGAGTCCCGATTTATAATGCAAAAAATGTGATCGCTTAATTGATCGTTTAATAACGTCATCATCGAAAATGAGACTAACGTTTACACATATATATACGTATAAAAACAGCATTAATAATTGAAACTCCGACTTTGAATATAGTAATTTCAATCCTCGAATAATCAATCCTGCACAAAAATTTTAAAAATTACTACAGGAAATTTTCAAATAAATCAATCGCAACAAAATTATCAGCTCGATACCAAAATCACAGAGTTTGTATAATATAAATATTAATCTGGACATATATAGTATTAGTCGAGTTAAGCGTTAAAATAATGCGCAGGAAGCACTCGTCGCTGTTCTAATCACGATTTAAAACCTCTCTCAACCTCTGTGAATGTAATTGTCGTTAAAAGCTATATGATATAATTGCTACGGCTAGTTGCGGGTGCTGTAAGGAGTACCGTCTTAACCAAAGTTACCTCATTTCTTATTGTCGATGCGGCACTATAGAGAGAGAGAGTTGTCTACTCCACTTCTTCGATTGAAATTATCTCGCGGTTACACGACGTACAATTAATCGGTTCGACACGTCAATCGCGACGGTATCTACAAACATATTTCACAGTAGCTTTTAACACGATAAGATCTACCCTCCCCTTACTCCTTGTGAGACCAAATAAAAAAGTGAAAGAATTACTTATCGGTAAATGTAAGACAGAAGAGAGCAAGACTTGTAAAAATCTTTAATCATTTCTCTATTATGCGTAAATTAATAGACGGAGATGCAGACGCAAAGTAAAGTAAATAAATGACGCAATTAATGATTGCTTTAAATTTTCTCAAAAAATATCAGGATATCTAACATTCAGTAATTAGTTTAAAATCAATTCACTTTTACAAGATATTTCTAAGAAAATTTAAAAAAATCACATCACAATTATTATTTACAAACAAATTGTTACGATCGATATGTGTTATTTGCACTACGTTTATATCCATACGGGTGAAATTCTTTTCGGTCCATTTCCATTTATACGGGTTAAGTGCGTACAAAAGGTTAGAGAGATTCGCGATAGAAAGGATTTTTAGTAGGGAAATACGCGCGCGCGGGAGTAAAAAGTTTCGCTCATATTCTCCGTTCTATTTTTTGAGTAGCACTCGAAGTAGATGCGCGAGAAGCGCTATTGTTGAAAGAGAGCGCGAGTAGGGCTTTAGGTCCCCTTCAAGTTTTCGCGTGCGTATATATCTCCAGTCGTAACTCCCCGAATGTCTTGATATCCGGAGGAATTCTACCTCGCGGACTTTCGCACTTTTCTTGTTAGCTCGACAAGAAGCAGATATTAAACGGCAACTGTAGATCCCTCCGAGAAAATATGCAGCAGATATGCAAGATAAACGCGAGGGAACATTTTGGAAATTTGCGTTTAGTATTTCAAAGAGGAAAACTCGAATCTCCGGAAAAAGAACTACAAGTTTTAAATCCCTAAAGTCTCCAGCAAAGGATTTACAAAAATATTTAAGCCTTTACCTCGAACCTCTATATTTCTTCATTGAACCTTGCTTCTTTATACTTCTTTTGCGCGCGCAGCTTTGCGGATACATTTCCAATTCTCCTAATGTTAATAATTTAAAATCTCTGTACATACAAACACTCGATTTGTTTGCCGCTAGCGATTATACCCGTTAATACATGTTTAATATATGACATATTACTATTATGCGTGTGAGTGGCTACGTGAAGCGAGCGTACAAGGATTGGGGTTTGCGTGTCGGCGTGTATTTGTGCGTAAGTGTGCAATGATGTTCCTTCGACTAAATTAAAGCGGAAAGCTAATAGATCACAAATCATCAGCTGGTTGTGAGTAAATGTTAACTAAGTATCAACCATACTAACGCAGAGACTCAAGCGCGCGCGCGGTGACCGTTGGGCAAGCTCAACTTTTGCGAATGTATAGATACATATATTACGCTAGTAATCGCAGCCGTTTTAAGACAAGACATAGAGGGATATAGATGTTTGTTTAAATACTGTACATAGATCGCTCTATATTTTAACGTAGTTAAAGGCAGATTTATGTCGAGCCTTAGGCGAGACGTAAGGAAATTGCAGCGAAAGTCATTTTGCCCAACAGCAGCGACCGCCACGCTCTCTCGATTACTATTTTGACATGCAATGTAAGTAATGTTATCACGACTGTATTATCTTATCTTGTTCGGACAGAATCAAAAATGTCGCTCGACGATTGAATCAAAGAAGGGAATAACGGAATTACCCGTAAACATAGAAATTGGAGTTTTAGCTATACGTGTGTGCGACACATACATACGTATATACGCACACAAAGTCCCGTTATTGTCTTTGATTCAATCGGGATTTTAATGTTGTACATGTTTATAAGCCACTAAGAGAACTATTACAAATAGTTGATAATTTCGTTATTCAAAAGAGAAGAGAGGCGACAGAGAGAAAATGAGAGAGAAAGGGAGAAAGTATAACGAGGAAAAGGCTAATCTCTATTCTTGAATATTATACAGTAATCGTTAAAGCTGTCTATTGTCTATCAAATATTTTATATCTTCGATCTGTATACATTAAATAGAAAATATTCTTCTGTATATTTCTTCCTGTATTTTTTATCAAACATCCATATCCACACTTAACATTCTATCAGAAACAGAAACACACAACATAATAAAATATATAATAAAATATAGTATACTTTTTATAACAATGTACTATAAAAAGTTATATTATCTGTGCTTTTGCATTAATTTAGTTAACGTTATAAAGTTATCAGACAGATTCAATTTTTATATTTTATCATTGGGCCCCGTTATCAGTTTTCTTATAGAAATCGAAGCACTCATTATTAATTTTCTTACTCGAAATATACGTTTCTTTGTAATTGTAACCATCGAAAGCGGAAATAATGAATCTTAGATATAATAACCGTCTTAAACGGGTCACGCGGCCGCACAGTGTCATACTTCATCCGGATTGCTGGCGCTTTGGAACAAATTGCTACTTTGCTTACCGAATGTGCGGCGTAATCCAGCGTGTAATTGCGGCGACTAAGTGGATAACGAACCAAGAACCGTAACACTTAATTATCACAGCTGAACACGCGATATTGCAAAGCGGTCCGTACATGGGACTCTCTCGGCCGCCATTAAACCATGGTAAAGCCGCCGAACCATTTCGGCAAGCGGACAGTTTCTGAACTCGCAAAGCGAGTACATCTACATGCATTCGCGGCACCGCAACTCTACTTTTCCCGGTCTCTCCATTTTCCTCTCGGTACTCACCATTGTCCTGTCCATTATTGTTTGAGGAAAGTTATTATGTAACTATATATATTTTCCTTTACCTTAAATCTTGAACGACACATGGAGTATAGAATATTCATATGGTTTTCTTTCGAAAATTGGCATTTCTATAATTTTGAAGGTTGGTTAATTTTTTTGACAAATTTGAACACGTTAGAATACATTTTTCTTTAACATAATGGAATTAAGCATTAAACATTAACAAATAAACTTTAAATAATAATGTTTTTAAAATACGACTATGGTACATTTTTTACTTTAAATTTAAAGCATTAAATTTTCGTAATAATATTCTTATATTTTTTCAACAAATTTAAATAAAATTATTTTTCAAAATTTTTGTTTTCTTTTTTTATTACATTAATTTTATTAAGAAAGCACATTTAGCGCATTAAAATGAAGCTAAAGCCTACACTGACAGAGAAGAATATTTGATTAAAATAAATAGAACTAATAACAAATTTAATAAAAAATAAATAATATTTATTCTAAATAAGTAATATTTTCTATAATTTAAAAAAATATTATGTGTTCAAAACAAATATTATTAATTTTTTATAAAATATGTTATTAGTATTATTTAAATAACTATTTATTTGAATCAAGTATCCTTTTTCGTCAGTGTAGTTTTATAAATTTTTTATGAGAAAACGGAACAGAGAAATAGGATTTGTTTCATTAAAAGATCATATTTTTCTCTATTTAACATTTAAATTTACTAAAAAAGAATATAAAATGAAGGCGCTTTCCTCAGTTCATGTTTTAAAAAACGGTATTTACGCTATGACTAGCTGCAGGACTCCTTAAAAAATAAAATGTCATAAATTTTATAAGGTTACAACATAGCATTTTTAACATTTTTTAAAGTAATTTGTTTAAACAAAATGATAACTAATCAAATTCAATATATCAATTTTTTTATTGATAATATTTGTTTTTTGACTGCAGAAAGAAACAAACGTCATAATAAAAATTTTTTAATTACGAATCGATCCAGTCGTTGAAGTATAAATAATCACGCGTTTTAAAAACACAATTTAAAGAACAACGCTATTTTATACTTATAACTTTTTAAAATAAAATTTAAATGTTAAGATGAAAATATGTATTTACTTCTTATCATTTTTTATTCCTTAATGTCTGATGTTTCAAATAAAAAAAATTATTTTAATATATTTATTTTTGTAAAAGTTACAAGCATTCAAAGTTTAGTTGGGTTATCCATACCCTATGTTATCACGGGAACGACAAGGTGTTTTCCGTGATAAAATAGATAATATATATTATTGTTCTTTCACTTGGATTAAATTACGAGTACTTATATACTTTATGTGTCACTCTATCAATAAAGCTTACATCTATGTATATAATTCTAACTATCCTTATTGCCGAACCGAGTCTTCTTCGTATTTCTTAGCTTCTTCAACAACCTGACCATTATTTATTAAGAGAAAAAAAAAAGACGTGGGCTTTTTTCCGACAAATATACCAAGCTTTATCAAAGTAGGAAAGTTGACGAATGTCTCTCTTGTGAGAAGCTTTTCATGAATACGTTTGCATATGTAGAATGAAAAAGAAGTGCATGCATGATTGTTTGCAGCCGCGATGCAGCTTGCACCCTTTGAGGTCTACCAGACGAGAAAGAAAAAGAGAGAAAAAGAGAGAGAGAGAGAGAGAGAGAGAGTGAGAGAGAGGAGGCGTCGGGCAAGAAAATTGCAACTCATTAATTACCAAAGATTAATGAGAGCTTCCTTGAGCGCGCGTAAAGACGTGCTATTCCATTCTTTGCAAGCAAGCCTCGTCAATGAGATGGCCGATCGGTACTTTGATTCACCCCCGCCACGGGGGCACGGTACCCCCGCGACGGTAACAAAATGAAGGCATCGCCCTCGCCGTCGCCCTTCGCGTTTACGCTTATTCGCGCGAAACCGTTTTACACCAATGGCGACGCCTTGATGCGCGTCGCAGCTTTCAGAGTTATTAAAACAATCCATTTACACACCACCGTACGGTAGATATATATATATTTTTTCTTCATTTCGCCCTTTTTCTATCTCTTTTCTCTGTTTTCCTCTTTTGTTTGTTTTGCCCGCGACTTTTCTCCGGTGGCGCGCTCCACTCGAATCCGCACGGTCGTATTCGTTCCGTTCCAGCTGATTGCGATGGTAATGCTCTGTAGCAACGCGACCGCCGACGGTCGTGAAAAGACGGATCGTTTGTCTCCGGGCTGTCTTGCGGCTTCTTGAATGATACAGGGAAATATTACGTAGTTCACGCGTACGTCTCGCAGCATATAATTCTCGTACGCCACGAGCAGACATTAAATAATGTAAGTCTCAGTATATCTCTAATTATAATAGGAAGCCATTATTAAATATCTAATTGTAATATAATAAAATACAGTACACAAATGCATGGTATATGGTGTAAATTACATTATAATATTATAATAATATTATAATAGGAGAATATAGACTGATATGAAAATACAACTAATTAAAGATGAGTCCTTGTTCGAGCATAGTTGGATGGATATTCTATGTAATTTGATATATCTTTTTAGGTTCATCAAATTGTGCGCCGAATAATAATGAATAATATTTCAGTTTTGGAACACAGTAGAACAGAGCTAGGATTTAGTTGCACATTTTGTGCAATTTATCGTGTATCAGTTATATGGCTTTAAGTCTGCTGCTAAATTAAAAGAAATTATTTTCTATTTACGAAAACTATTAAAAAATAATAATTTTATAAAAATTGTAACATTTCTGTATCTCTCAAACAAGTTCTTCAATACCATATATTTATAAAATTTTTTTCATAAGTAATAATCTCAAAAATTTTCTAATATTGGTCAGTAATATCAATATTTAAAAACACTTTGTATATTCGTACTTAAGATATAAAAACGATGTCTTGTGATTTCACAGTTTAAATTTAATACTTCTGTGCATAAAAGATAAATAAAATCGTTTACGTGGCTGCACATCACATAATAGGATATAAATTTATTACATAAATTCAGTTTAATTATCTCAAATGTGGAAAACGACATAACCATTTGAGACAAGTTAATTCAACATAACATTTCGTAATATCGTCTTCATTTCTTCGACATGACGTAAATGTAGAAGGCCGTAGAAAATGGAATAATGAAACATCGCACAATTGCAGCGCCCCGAATGAGTATTAATTTTAAGAATCGCGCGAAGTGAAACCAAGTGTCCAAAGGAGATAAGACTGCACTTAATTAAGCAGATGTTAGGGTTTCCACTGAAATGAACACACCGAATTTATGGCTCAGCTGTGTCTTCGTCACTCATCTCTCCGCGGAATTTCCGCGGAGAGATGTTCACCGGAAAATCGCACTTTTCACAGAACGCGTACTGCATAGATAATTTACATGAAAATGTCATTAACTAAAATAACTAAAAAGAGATACATGATACGATTATATCAACTCATAGATAATTAATGTCTTAATATTAACTTGATATTATTACAAAAAAGGGCCCTGATTAAATCAATATAAAACGCATTTATTTTTGTAAAATTAAATTGAATTTCTAGTTACCATGACTAAATTCAATTTGTTGTAGCGAAAAGTGATTTTAAAAGACTTAATTATAAAGATTTGATTAGTACTTTCAGGTTAATCTCTCTATACAATTTTTAGTTATATGCAGCATTACCGACAGATGAACGCGATAAACTTATACTTTGTTTTTATGTAAGTAAAAAACCATACAGAATCCAATAAAGAATAAAACATCGTAAGATTTTTCATCGATGTGCAATCGTGTGTGGTATTCTAATTAAATGACAACTCCATCTTGAATGCAAGCTTCACATTTGGATTTAAAGTAAATCAAATGTTTATTGACAGTATAGTTTTTTAGTTCTGTACAAAAATTAATTTAGAAATCTGAAAATTGCAGGAAGTTATGTGTCCAAAAACATTAATATAATATTATTTGAAAATATTAGAAACACTAAAATTTTTGTCTTTTCCAATGCAGTTGTGTGTATGTTAGCTAATCGCCATTATAGATTGATACTAAATAAATTAAATGTTAACATACAGTATTAATAATTTAGTACCCAGCATATTTAATAACAAGAAATTCTGATAGATATAAACAGGAAAGAATTAATTATAACATTTAATTAATTCTAATTTATTTATTTTCCAACAGATTGATTGAATCTATCAGAATTTTTAATAATCTACTATATAATTACATACTTTTTTTCACTGTATTTATAAGTTTTATATTATTATCACGAATTAAACTGAAGTATTAAACAGATATAATTTAATTCGTGTAGCTGAAATATAAATGAATTGAGGGAATTAGGCTCAGAAATCAGACTTAGGACAATTAAATTTGAAAGATATATATATAAAATAATACCAATTCCAGGCTAAGGTAATAAATTTCTTATGTTTTTTTCGATAAAGAGCTAGGAATCTTATAGGCACTTGTTAGCATTAATGCTATTAAATTGCTCGTCAATATAACTTGTAATATTGCATATTCCGGTTTCATATAAGCATTATTGTGTCTGAAGATGAATATGCAATGCGCAATTTACTTGAATTCGAACTTGCAATTTCCAATTAGATAATATATTATTGTACATACGCGCGAACATCGGGTGCTCTGAATTAGTGTTATTTCATATACTTATTTCAGATGCAATCTAAATATTAGAGACATAGAAATGTGTGGAAGTTATTTGTGTACTTGTCATTAAAATAAACATCGGACTATTAATTTCAGGTCGACATCGATTATCGTTCGCTATCAACCGCAAAATGCTAATGACCCCCCCTTCATATTTTCCATACTGAATCAACTGTTGTTGTTTTGTGCATTGCGGTCTCCGAAAACATGCATTATGATTGAATCACTGGCATCATCGATGACATTGCGAGTGCTCATGAAAGAACCACACGGTTATATTATACAGTGGCAAATCGGCATAATGCTGTTGATTACAACGAATCGGTCGGGCGACTGTTGTTCTATTATTTATAGCCCGCTTCCATCGCGATACGATTTCATCGGTAATCATCAGCGTGAGATTATCTCGTGAATATAAACCGGCTATTGTATTGTTAACAATAGCCGATGGAAACCCGCATTTTAATGTTGTGTCAATATTATACTACGGCTGCCCAGTTTTACACTAGTATCGATGGATCCGCCGGCTTTCCAGTTTGGCAAATACACACATGCGGTTTCCGCGGATGTGCGTAAAACGGTTTCTTTCGTGCATTAAATTGCATTCGGTGCCCCGGAAATTTAACGAAGTGGATTTCGACGTGTAATAATGACGGCCGTCGCGTAATATTATTTATCACGCGACTCTAAATAATCGGTATTTGGTGCACGGTTGCCGCCGATTGGAGAGTACGCGAGAAAATCTCTCCGCATAAAAGAATTTTTATAAGTTTTAGGGGGGAAAAATACAGGGGATTCGAGTAACATTTGCGTGTATTCAGCGTGACGCTGTAAAAGCGGTAAATGTCGCTGGACCGCGCGTTGTCGGATAACGAGAACAAATTGGACCGTTATTAATTGCAAGCTCGGCGGCGCACGCTTTTAATTAATGCTCTTTTAATTAAGGCCATGATTATGATTCTGGTATAACGGGAGCTCGTTCCGCACTCTCGTTTACATCACGCAAGTATTTTGATGTATGCAACGCGCCCTCACCTTCCTACGCTCTTGTTTTGGTTTGATAAACAATTAGATGTAGACGAATCCTCCAAAAGTCTGTCACATACGAACAGTTATAATAAAACGCATAATAATGGAATTAAAATAAAATTAATGAACGAGCCAGTTGTCATTTATCTTCATTTTAGTAATGCGATCTGTAATGAAATACAATAGACTGTTTATAAAGCATAATCCAGAAGATTTCAGTAGTATAAGGCAGCCTTAAGTCCGACAGCATGCCAATGTCGCTCTCAATTGTTTTTTGATCATAGAAAAGTGTTTAAATAAAGTCAATTTTTAAAAATCCATAAATCTATACAATAATTGGCAAGAAATAATAATTGCTGTTGTTGTTAATTTCATCCAATGTGTTGCATGTATCAAAAATTATAATAAATGTACATACCTATAATCGGCACAATTGCGTAAGCATGTTCAACATCACGCGTTTTGCACACACATATGTGTTTTGTAGATTAAGATATAAAGTTTAAAAGACTAAAATATTGAATGAAAATATTAGATTAAAATGTAAAAAATTTAATACAAATGCGTGTTAAAAAAGCAGTCGGATGAGAGTATCCATGATGTTAGGAAAGTTCCTTTTGCACATAATACCTGAAGGATTAAATGATTCAAATATAGTTTATTATTTACTAGGCGCATATTAATGTTAATATGGCCGTTAATTACATTAAAGCTAATTTAATCGCATAATTAAATTAATTTTCAATAAAGTTCTTTTTAAATTCATATTAACGCGTGTGTGCACCTAGTATAATTAACTAGTATCTAGTAATAATAAATTTTAAGTCAAATTTACATTTCTTAAGTTTAATTATCATATTATATTTATTTTTTTTATTATCAGTTTAATTAACGATATATAAAATAGCAACAATAGTCACTTACAAAAATCGTTAATCAAAAATAATTCGAATTTGGTATAATTTAACGTTACAAATTTAATTGTGTAATAATGAAAAACGTACTCGCATACAACTTGAAGAATTTTGCATAATATATAAAAATTCGGTAATGGACATACGTACATATATAAAGGAAAAAAAAGAGAGACAATTTAACTGATTGCTCTTAAAAAATCTTCTCTCGTTTTTTTTTTTTTTTTATGACAGGGTATATTCGCTCCGGAAAAAAATAAAAATAATAATCGAGCTGACACAAAAATAAGGCGAGACATATATCAAGGTAGAAAGAGCTGTAAATATCGCATTGTGACTGATACCAGTAATTTATGAATGAAACAAGTTTTAATCATTCCGTATCGGATCTTTCTCACAGTCGTCATTAGGTACGTATACATTTTAAACAGTTGATATCTGTTTCGCCACATAATGGATTACAGCATTTTTCAGATAAATAAATATCTTTCCGAGCTCGCCTTCAACAACGCGCGCCATTCGTATGCGCAAGAATGATAAAATTGAATTCCTTTAATGAGAATTATTTCGCCCTTTCTCCTCCCCCCTTTTTTTTCTCTGGTATTTAGTTACGTTCAATGACTCGCCAATAACGAGATTTCGAGCAGCCGATCAAACGGAAATCGGATTCGTTCGAGTGGGAAAAGGTACGATAGCACACGGGCGCACACGGCTTACAGTATTTTAGTGCCGGATGCTGAATAATTGTACTCTCGTAGCAACTCGTACCCCGGGCACTTTAGTTTCAATTGGGCGTCGCTTATTAACTAAATATTCGGGTCGAGTGCGGCCGCGACCGCGTGTTGAATCGTGCATATCGAAATGCCTTCGTAGGTCGTCGGTATTCCCGATTGTTTGTGCCGCCCATATCCGATTACCCCGACCCGAAACGGTCCCGCGAAATGCGCCCGCGATTTAGATGTACTTACCCTACCGTTGCGCGGGTATAGCCGTGCAATTTTTCACAGCACCGAGTTCTCGTAATATCTCGGAATCTGCGCCCTCTTCCTCGCCTCCCTCCCTTCCAACTGTAATTAGCAAGATCCTACACAATTCCGGAAGCGACGCGAAACGCGCGTGGCTGGATGTAATAATTAAAAATTGTCGGATATTAAAACGCTTGCGTCCTATTATATGCGCATTATTTTATATTTTCATAAGCGCCCCGTGCTTTGAAAACTGATTTGTAAGCATTCTGCGGGAGAAAATTATATTTATCTTTAGAGAGAAACGCGCGCGCTCTCTTTTCACGGATCTCTCCTCTCCACTGTATCTCATCCATTATCCTTTTTTTTTTTGCGCGCGCGCGCGCGTTCTCGTCAGATGCAATTTTTGCTGCGCAATAAAGGTTCCATAAAACAAATCACACGGTTTTCCATCCACCCTCTGTAAAATAACAATCTCTGTCTATACATATAACTCTTTAAAAAAACAAGGGAGTCCATTCATCTCGATCAAACGAAATTTACGCGGGGTCGATGTGTACCTCGCAAATTTTCGATTATCCGGGGGGAGGTAAGTGGGGCGAGCGCCGTGACACCGTCTGTTCGCGAATTTACGACCGGTCTGACAATGTCGGGGAAACGCTTTGCCGCTACATTTACATAGCAATGTACGGCACCTCGAAAAACGTAGTTCCCCGGACCGTTTCGGCCAGCCATTTTACGAAAACATTGTATTTACAGCGAAAGTAGGGCACGCCGCGATATTACGCGAGCGCTATAATTTTCTTGTTCCCCCGCACGTAAATGCAAAGCACGTATTGCCGTCCTCCTCTCCTCCTGAAAATCGTAAATACGATTGCAAAAAGTTCGCCATATGCTTTCGTTTAGGCTATCTCATAATATTCTGACATATGCACTCGCTATACGTATACAATTTCTCGATCTGAATCGGCTATTGGAAAACCCACACAAGTTAATTTTTGTTGAAATTGCGACATTAAAAAAAATTGTGTATTTATCACACACTTTTGATTCTGAATCCCTTAATATCTCAATTTTGACAAAAATCAATTTTTCATTATTTTTTTAATGGCCAATTTATTCATATAAAATGTTTAATGTATATTTCTTCTTTTCCCGACATAGATAAAATAACGAAACTCACGTGTATATAATATAGAATAATATAACGACAGATCTCTTTTGTTGTGATTATGGTGTCCGAGATATAAAATTGGTAAATTGCGAAAATAATCCGCAGCTAAATCGCTTTGTCGCGATATTCTTCTCATTTCATAAATCGAAATATTGTACTTACACAATGCATTTACACAGATAAAGAATATTTTTTTGCCGACACATTGACAAATATCAGCATATAAAATAATGAAATAACAAAATCTCTTTGTAATCGTTGGATATAAACTACAAAATTGAGGTAGAGGAGAATTGCTGAATACGCTACTCTACATTGAATCTTATTTTATATTCTTATCTTAACATAAACATGTAGTGATAAAAATATGAAATAAATGAGAAATGAATAATGTAGATAAAAATTTTTAACAAGTTTTATCTTTCCTATTTTGTGATAACTACACTTTTAAAGATCTCATAGAACTACAAATATAATGTAATTATGCAATTTTGTACTCAATTTTTATATTTTTATAAAAAAAGATTTGAAAATTTGTACATTTATTGTACAATGTATACATATTTGTAATTATTATTAAGATTAAATCAATATTTTTATACTATTTATTAAGTTTCCTAAATTATACCATCAAATTTAATTACGATAAACAATATTAATATAATATGATAATATGATAAGTGATAAATAACTATATAATAGTAAAACTAATAATTGAGATAAATAAAAATGTGTTAATTGCAAAAGTAAATTTAAATCAGGTTTATTTTGACATTTTTTTCATTATTGGTCATTATCATTATTTTTAATGATTAAATATATAATCCCTTTTTTAAAAATTTTGATATGTAGGTAAATAGAATAAGTATTTTAGATTTAAAGCTTATGAAGTTAAAAAATAAGAATTATTTAATGTTTTTGTTATATTTTTAACTATTTTAATTAATAAATTCAATGCTTTCGAAAGCGATATGATTTATAAATTGCGCAGAAACAATTTTTAGAATTGGCAGGTTTTCTAAATTAAACATTTATAGCCTCTTGCAAAAAAAATATTTATAATAAGAGACTTATAACAAATTAATATGTTATCGAAAGGTTTAAATATTATTATTAGTAATATTACCTAAGATACAAGCTACAATTTTCAACGTTTATTTCAAATCAATACTAAATGGGAAGTGCAAAATAATTTAAGTGATATGCAACTCTCCTTTACACGAAAAATAACCCGCAACGCAACTGAATCTCTTCGTCGTTGTTCTTCGTTTAACACGAATCGAGGCGCGAGTAATCCCTGGTACCGAATTGTTAACTCCGCGCCGAAGTAAGTAACCGTAAACTGCGACGGCCGCGCGATTCAAATCATTTCATGCATCCGCACTCGGAATTCGAGATTCGTATTACCCAGTATTTAGCTCCCAAGGCGCTTCCGCTATCGCGAGAGGGGTCAGCGCAGAAATTACTTTGTTATAATTTATAGTTCTGGGAATATGCATCCGGGGAAGTTAATGCGCTTTACACACACCATTTTGCGTGCTGTATCGTTTGTGCGCGCGGTAGGTGTTAAATAGAGATCCCTTTTTGCGGCGACTTCCGTTGTTGCGAGTGTATCGCGTATTTAAGTGGCCGGACCACCGAAATATTTGTTCGCCAATTTTAAAAAGACCATTTGGACGGATCGATCTATCATTATCGGTTAACGCGATACGCTTACTTTATGCGCGCGTTGCGCTATTAATTCATTACGAATAATTCAACGAGATTCTAATCGGGATTTGTTGATTAAATAAACACGCGACACAAAGCTAAGAAATATCGCGTACGTCGGTCATGGCTGTGATTAATTAATTTCATAAAGCACTTGATTTCGTTTAATTAATTAATTTTAACGTCGAATCCAGTTTTATTCTACTTGCAGCAAGGCAAAAAAGTTATATCCCAGTTATTTAATTTCGCTTCCCTCGCAGCAGATAATTCTCATTAACGCAAAAAGCTTAATGTAAATTTTCCAAATAAATTCTCATTAATATAAAACATGTTTGGTCACACATGTGTACGCTAATAATACTTAAATTAGGCAACCGAAATGTGTTCCGCGATGTTGAATATTCCAGATGTTTAACGACGCGAAATACAAAAATTAAAACCCAACAGCGATTAAACTGTTTTTTTTTCAAATTTTCCACTAAATATTAAAAATAAAAGATCTTGTCGATCGCAGTCAAAGCAATCTGCCGAAATATCTGAGCGACAAAAAACTCAATTGTCTATGCAATTGATTACCATTACGGCCGACCGACTACGACTGTAGCCGCTCCTTTGATTTCGCGAGTCGAGTCGTCGGCTGCTCATCGAGATTCTCTCATTTCGTTTCCCCGCGGATAATTCGCCGTTATATCGCGGAGCTAGCAGCGAGATAACCACTATAGACCATCGGTTTTCGCGGCGAGAGCGCGGTTGCCGGAGATTTTCTTTTGGATCGTCTCGCTGATTCTCGATGATCCGCTTTAACACCGCCACGCAAGGGAGCGGAAGAGAACGAGAGACGTGGTTTCCATCCCATTCCTTCCGGACTCTCATCCTTCCTGTTTTTTGCGAAACCCGTCTAAATGCTAATTGGTTTCTCCGTTTCCGTCCCGCACACCGTCGCCTCTCCGCCGTCGTTGTCGTCGTCGTCGTCGTTCGTGTATCTGTATACGTAATCTGTCCTCTCGGCGAGTAAGCCAATTTTTCCGAAGCAATTACGATATTACCGTGCGGCAGAGGTTTATATCCCGTCGCGATATTTCCCCGCAAAGATAAGGAAAAGAAAATGCAGCATTCTAAAATGTTTTACGTAACTAAATCGACTGTTGTATTTTTTACAATTTGAACAGTATATAGTCGGTATACATGATATATGGTCTATCGCAAACATTACACATATAATTATTTTCATGCGATTTTGAACAGATATTACGTCTCTTTAATTCCGCCGTAGAAAAGATTAAAACATTTTTTGTCGGCTATTAAATCAATATGACCAGATATTTATACTCACCACAATTCTTTATGAAGGTGGAGAGAAGAAAAATCGACAATCTAAAACATCTCATAATTAACTCGATTATTGTATTACACATTTTAAATATTAAAAAATTATGTAAAACAAAGTATATCGAAAATAGACGTATACAAAAAAGTTACATTTAAATTCTTTTATTATTAGTATGAATAAAGAATTGTTTAACTTACAGTAAGAAAATGGCAAAATTATTTTTAGAATATAAAAAGTTTTTGTCGCTAGTAGTATAAAAATAAATTAATAAAATTTGCCAGACAGTCGATTAGACAAATTTTATTAATTTATTTTTGGAAATTCATATAGAAATATAATGTTCTATAATATTTTTCTATAATATTAAATTTCATATATTTCTGACAGACTCCTGATTCATGAAATGCTTGTGTATTAAATAAAAAACTTTTTAAATTTTAAATTTAAACTCTTGTCCCGTTTCTTCATTTAATTTTTAAAAAATAAACAAATTTATAATACGATATTACAGACTTTATTTTATCTTATACTTTATTTTTATTTTCAAAACTATCAAATCTACAATAAATTACAATGACATTTCTATAAGGTGTCACAAGAAATGAAAAGACTATATTATATTGAACATAAAAACATGAAAACTTTGGCTTACGTTACGATAAAAAAATATAGAAAATATAGAAAAATCAATACATAACAAAATAACATGTGTGTGTGTGTGTGTCAACTGTAATTGAATTAAAGATGCGAGTAAAAAAGATGTGAATGTATCATCTTGTTTAAAAATAAGTCAAGTTTAATGCAAAAGTAAAAGCTTAAACAGTGTTAAACAAGAAAAAACCAGACATCTTAACATCTTTCGTTGATTGCTAGAAAAATATAATCGGCAAAAGTTTATATTTGTCGCGATATTTTCTTACAAAGACGAAAAAATGTGGTGATCTAAAAAAACATCTTATGTAGCTAAATCAATTATTTTATTATATATTTCAAGTCTTTTTAATATGATAAAGTTGAAGAAAACTAAAACATTTTGAAAGAAAAATAGTACATTTTACCACTAATTAATATGATTTTAAATTATTATAATCTGCAAAAGTTTATATTCGTCGAAATATTTCCTTACAAATATAGAAAAAAGCAATAATCCAAAACATTTTACATAGTTAAATAAGTTATTATATTAAACATTTTAAATAATATGTAAAACATAATTTCTAAAAAATATACGGATATTAGTTTTATAACGAGTTATCATTAGCTTTTTCCACAATGTACGTTAAGCTCAGATAATTAGTTTTATATAATCTACACAGATATTATGTCTTCTTAATTTGTCATCTAAAAAGATAATTACATTTTCCCATTGTTAAATTAATATGGTTAGCAGAAATTTATATTTGTCGAAAGATTTTCTTAGAAAAAAGAAAAAAAGGAATAATTTAAATCGTTCTTAGTGACACACGACATATTACGGACGCGGATTGGATTCAGATAGAATGTGGACTTTCCATTCACATTAAAATTTCGTAACTTTTTGTCTACAAATTCTATTTTTTATGGTTTGTCATACATAACTGTGTCTAGCACAAATTTATTATTGTAACAGACATAATAAGATTAATAATTTTTATATAATCTCAACACTTGATTTGATAATTATTTGTGTTATATGTTTATGTTAATAACTTTTTTAAATAGCCTAATTACATACACATCTTAAATTTAAAAAATAATTTAAATAATTTAATAGAACGTATCTAAATATATGTGTAAAGTTGGAACTTAGAGCTTACGCTGGTTTGATCCCAACCAATGCATTCGTTTCAAATCAGTTCGATCAGTCTTTAGTGGTTTATTCCATAATAGAAGATGTTATCTCATTATTTCATTAATACACATTCAAATTCTTTTGTAAATAAATCACTCTTTCGGACATTGTAAACCATCGGCAAAACCAATAGATAATTACAATAAAGAAAAATCTTGATCTTCAATGACGCGAATTGAGGATCACGAATCGCAAAAAATTGAGACTCGCTTATTTAGCGATTCGTAATCCGAAGCTTTGCTTACTTCTATCTAATTAGCTAATTAACAATTCTCAGTTTGCAATCCAAATCCCAGATTTGCGGTGTGAAACAATGCGCAATATATCACGTGTTTTATATAGTTAAATCGATCATTGTATTGTACATATTTGAGTTCTTCTCAATTTTACGATGCAAACACATTTTACCATTGACTGCTGAATTAATATCAGTAAAGATTTATATCCGTCACAATATTTCATTACAAATCCTTTTAATTTGACAACGGAGATCAGCCGGTACATTTCACCTGCTGAATCAATACAGCACAGTAATAATGTAAGTGACAAAAGAGAAAAAAACTTCACGCGAAGAAAAAAAAGAGAACGGAAACCGCGACATCGAATTTTACTCGTTACTATATAGACAGCCTCGCGCGGTTCGGACAAAGCCCTTTTCCCCCTGATTAGCGACAAAGTGCATAATCGACGAGGCGTATTGCGTAAACCTTCGCCGCCGATATTTAGCCGCCGCGCGCCGCGGCAATTTCAGTACGATAATGTTCTTCCGCGTAATTACCGGACGAAAGTCTCTCGATACAACGAGTTTTATCGCGACATCGCGCGGTCACGCCGAAATGAACGTCCACTGCGCCGCGGCGCGCCGTCATGCACGATCCTCGGTTAATGCAGCGATACTCGCCGGAGGTGAGTGCGCGGCTTTTATAGGCTCGTTACATGACGTGTACATAAATGTGCCGCGCGCGTCCGGCAAATTCGCACATATCGCATTATTGACGTAACGTGTATCCTATTTTGAAAAAAAAAGGAAAAAAAAAAAGGAAACTTATCAGCCCATCGCGCTCCATTTATGCGCTCGATAAACGCGCATTGTTCGGCGTGATCAAAAGCGCCTGTTATTAATTATTTCCGCGTCTGATGTTTTATCAATGAGTGCGTTCTATGGGAGAAAATAATTTGCAATTCGGTTCACAAAAAAATCGTGTACGAAATTAATTAAAGACTCTATAGTGGCGAAAAACGCGGAAAGCGTCGTCGATGACGTAAATTTGGACGGTAACAATAAAAAATAATTGTAAAAATAATTGATATTATATTCTATATACACATATATATCAATTAATTGCAATGCCGCACGAAAATTTACCTTTGAATATAATGAAACGGATGTTTGAAAGGAATTATTAAATGTATATCCGGTTGTCAATCGTTGCTCTCGGTGAAAAAAAAACCACGTGCACGCGGCAGTTTGCGTAAGATTTATCTTCGTGAGCTTAAAATACGAGTTGAACAAAAATCAATATTTTTTTTTGATCAGTAATATTTTGACGCATATTTATTATTTTTGCACGCGCGGAGTCCTGTTTGCCTAAAAAATAACAGACGGTTGTGATTGCCTACTAATTTTAGCTTAAAAATAATAATAACATTATTATATCAAGTAATTAATTTAAAATTGCACGACGCGGGGGGTAGAGAGTGATTTGCCGCGCGCCCTTGGTCTCCTGTTTGCGACATTCATCATACATTGTACCTTTGATCTTACGAAATAAATAATATTCAGCAGCAATTAACGAATTTTCATAATTTACAGGAATAATAAGCTGGACAAACGATTGCAGAAAGCCTCTTGCGTGTATGCGTTACGCGACTTGTCAATTGCCACAACTTCGATTAAACGGTAATGCGAATTCATTATTAGCTCATTTTGAGGAATATATTAAATGATATTTACTCCATATTCCTCATTTAATTAATATAAATTAATAATAACACTATATAATTTATTTCTAATTAACTTGTATACGGTTCTCTTTATGCGTGTAATGACTGGTTTATTCATTATGTTACTAGAATTTTTTACATTATGCTCAATTCGTCGCTTGTTAATGTTATTAACCGACAATGTGTATTTTTCTGCCATTAAAATGGCATCAAAGTGAATAAATAATGAAATCGATAATTTAATGGTAGAGTTGGGAAATCACAAAGAGCGCCCCGCATGAAGCACTGCAAAATATTTGAAGGCATAACGAAAAGAGCATGAGAAGGCTGCTTACGTTCGAAGCCGCGCACGCACACGCGTACACACGTTTACCTTCCTAATAAAGGGATTTAATTTTCTTTTCCCATCCGCAGTAAATATCGCGCAAGCCAAAGCACATTACCCGTAAAATCCTCACCGGGAATCCCGCCGGAGCGTCCTGCCCTCGGTCCAGTTCAATGAATTCATTAATTGAATAATCCCAAGGTTTGAGCCGCTCAAAGACAAGCACTTATCCCCCATCCCACAGCGGCTACCCCCGATTCCCCGTCGCGCCCCGTGCGTTATATATGCAAATTCCGGGGCGAATTCGGCGTAATGGTCTCTCACTCGTTCCTCGCTTTGAGACTACCCCCGCGGTACAGCGAAAGCTCGAGTCCTCTTTCTTTCCCCCCCCCCTTCTCTTACCCTCGTCAAGGGGGAGTAACGAGCTAATGCGAGCGCAGTTAGACGGCGCCGACCCTAATTCCGCAGCGCGACCCCCGCAAATTCATTAAACGATTGTGATTTCATCCACCGCCGCACTTTTACGGCCACCGACTCACTTTGCGCGTCCCCTTAAAGCACCTCGTCGTAAGCGCCCTTGGGGGGAGGGCTTTTTATCGCGCCATACCGCGGCGAGGATGTACGCGCCCGAGCATTCCCGAGCGGAAACCAGCGTTCTGATCCGCTTCGATCTCATTACGCGCTGCTTAGCGCGCCGGTCGGCCCGCCGCGCCGAAGCGGAGAATTTCGGAGATCTCGCCGCCGCGGAAATTATCGCCGTAGCAGACAAGCGGATAAACACGCTCGCGCCTTCACGCTCACCGTACTGAACACAGCCGTAACTCTGACTAATACCGTAACGTCTCCGGAATATGCATAGTAGAGTCTTCGAGGATACACCCGGGCTCTCACGCTCCGGGATTACGCCGTCGCCGTCGTCCCGCGTCATGAATATTCCGCGGGCAGCTCCCCGGAAATCGCGAATACGCTTGCTAACTTCCTTTTTCTCTTTCCAGCGAACTGTGCGGAACGCGACAGGTTGCGACGAACTGCAGCGGCATTCATCAGAAAATTATCAGAGTAATCTCGTATAATTTTCACGCCTAAAAAGAATACATTGATCCTCTCTGTTCGGAGTCTTTTGAGGGAACGTGAGCCTCTCTTGTGCTTTACTTGCAACCGTTGAACCCGCTAAATTTTTCTATCGAATTATAAGTTGATATTTCATGTTTATTTATTTTTACATTTTACTGCTCCTTGGCCTCTTCGTACTTTATACTATTAAACGTGAATCTTCTTTTGCAAGATGAATGCAATTTTTGCGATAATATTATATTCTTGTATGTTAAATATTGTATTTTTGCTAGTTAATTGACAGTATTAATATTACTCAGCTCTCTCCGACTCAATATATTTGCCACTGAGTTAGTAAACATGTTTCTTTTAAAGAACAAAACATAATTTTTTGTTTAAAACATGTTTTTAATGTCGCAAATACGTGTTTTAAACACATAATTTATAGAGTAAATACATAATTTACATATTTCTTTACACACAATTACGTCCATCTCATATTACATATATTACATATAGTCTTAATATAAGAATTTAATAAATAATAATTATACATAACTAATATACAATGATATAATTGTTACGTTTAGAGAATTTATATTCCTTTCTTATTTTTTGCCATAAAATAGTTTTTATAGAAGTAAAATTGTTAAAAATATTACCTATGAGTAATATTTTAGCCTTAACGATATACATATAGTTAAACTAGAAAATCAGAGTATAAACGGATAACAGGATTCTAAACAAGAACACTTGAATTGCTGCCATAAAATTAAGCTTCCACTTTCTCTAATAAAAAAAAAAAAACATTTAAGCACTAAAGCGCACTGAAAAAAATTGGGTTAAATTAACTGGAATGTGAACTAACGGTTCGGATTCTAGTTGAACTTATCAGATTTCCAATTAATTTAATAAAAATTCTTGTTGAATTAATTGGAAATCTGGTAAGATCAACTAGAAATCTGAACCGTTAGTTCAATTCCAGTTAATTTAACAAGATTCTTTCTTTCAGTGCATGAAACTAACCAGGAATTAATATAATTCTTGCCGAAAATACATACAGGGTTAACAAAAAACCTTTTTAATCACAATGGAAACGCGTTTGGTTCGTCTGCAAACATGTTCCCACATCCATCTTATGATGGGTAATAAAAGAGAAATCAGATACATTAATCAGTATTTTAGAAGCAATTAGACAGTGTGACAGATGGCATCCTCCACTAGGACTAAAACAATTCAAACGGAGACAAGGAGATACAGAAGCAATAGAGGATTATCTGAACAGATAATCAGCTAAGGCGCTAACGATCCCTTCGAATAGGTGGGCTTAGACCCCTAAAAGTGAAACAATTAATTTACGTGCGTGCGTAAATCATAATTTGCTTCTTATAATAATTTTTTTTGTATACAAAGATATATTAACATATCTTAATGTGACTAAATATTATAAATTCTCAAGTAATAAATTGTGTAAAAATAACTTTATCTAACTTTCCAAATGTAATTTAAATTGTATGTATTTTTTATTATTTGCTTTTGTTATTAGTTTTAAGAATAAACATTTATGTTTAATATTAATCACTATTAATTTAAATCTTTAAGTTATCTCCTCTTTCCGAACAAAGATTCGGAATCTAGTCCCGAGTTATAAGCATTGAGTTTCTTAATTCAAAATTTAAATCTACGAACACGCAACTCCGGAAAGGGAATAAACCTATTGAATGTTAACCCACATTTCTAAGATAAAGATGCGTTCGTTTTATAACACGCGCTCTTATTGCGTGTTCATGAAAAAAAGATTTTTGTCTTTTCCTGACTCGTCCAAACTCTAAACTCTGTAAAATAAAAATTCTCTTAAACACTGGACATAACAACATAAATCTCGTATAACTTTCTTATACGGAATTTTCGAAATCAACATTAATTTTTATTAACAGTGTTTTCTTCAAAAACTTTTCGTTAATGTTGCGAGCAGCTGTAATAGCGTTTCTACTTAATTTGAATTTAAAAGAAAATTATACAAATTTCACAGTGGAATTTATATTTGTTTTAAACTTTAACGTAACGTTAACTAAAACAAAATAATCGAGTTGCGACTACTAAAAAGTTTTACGAGTGCAACGTAACTATAATAATAACTACAATAATAAGTGATTGATAAATTAATATAATGCTGCAAAACTAATATGAGCGAGACAGTGATGCCAATATTTTCAATTTGAGAAAGTCAGACATTTTATCCCACGGACTTAATATTCAAGATAGACGATTTTTGCGATGCAGGAGAAACCTTTTATCCGGACTAAATTGTCTGCGTAACTACGAGGGACTTTTGCGGTTCTCTTTTCACGCTTAGCCAAAGCAAGGGTTGCAATCCTTTATCCCTTCTCCGTAAAATGCCTTCCCGTCTCGTCGCGAGGCGTACCGCGCTCCTGTAATTAAAAGCGCGACGGAGCGCGCGAAAACGCGATGCGGAAATGCCGGGCATAAATCCGGTTGTGCCTTCTGCACAACGGAGGAAAAACTGTATACTCAGCTAGAAAAAAGTGTTTTGCCCTAGGCTGCGCGCCGAATTATGCATGTACGAGCGTGTGCCACCGAGTTCTGAAACATGAAATTTTCACGCACTACGAGCAAAACATTATTTTGTCTTAATTATGTTTGGTCGAGAGGGAAGAAAGGGGAGGGGGGGGGGAGGAGAAGGGGCAAGGTGGACGTTCTGAAAGGTTGACACACGACGGATACACATTGTCATAATGAAGCCACGACGTGGCGACGTAATTATCGTTCGACAGCCGCATCATACGACATATCGAATATGTATGAAAAGCTCAGACGGCCGACGATGCCGGCAAATCTATTCATCGATTACGCACGCGTTACACGCGTATATACGCGGTTACCAGTACGTATCGCGCTAATGACGACGCGGAATCTATGATAAGGACGTTTGCCAGGAGGCTTAATTAATTAAGAAAATCAGCAAGAGACTGCGAGCGAAACCAGAATGCTAATTAAGTAAGAGTCGTTTCCTCAGAGTCCAATTTTTCAGTGGAAAGAATTTTACTGGGAGAGCGTGCACTTTATGCGGCTCCCGCCGCGTTGCTCATTTTTCCGTGTTTTAATTGCAGTTATCGCGGATAACCGGGCTTCAATCAGAAGCCCATCGGGCGCCGGTATACATACGCGAGTAAACGCAACGTCATCCTGCGCGTGTGCGTAGCTTGCGTAGCGTAATGGAATACTTAAATATTTCACCGACGGATGCCAACCCGATTGCGTTCCCTACTTAATTATGCCATTAATTCGGTCGCTTTTATAAAACATTTCCCCTTCCGCGAAAATTACGCAAGTGACGCGAAACGGGCGCCATATTACGCCTGTCAGTCCGATGGATAGTTCGTATCGTTGATTCGCGATATATCTGTACATATAGTACGAAGGTACCAAAACACATATTGCGGATACAACTAATCTCGTGGGATTTGTAATTTTCGCAAGCACGCCGATGCTCGAATTGTAAATGGAGCCGGTCCACTTTCACCGGCAAACTTAAATATCGCACGCTGTTTACCAATAATCGCAAGCGATCGCGGAACAACATCGACGACGGGCAATTCACGTTGAGGTTTCATATCCCCGGTTGTCTGTTTGTTACACGGCGACACGTTACACAGACACCTCTCTCTTTCTCGCATACTTTAATTAAAAACGGACTAGTAAAATTACATTCCTATATTTTCCCTCAAATATTCCACTTTTCTGCATTGCATTTTATGAATTGTTCGATTCAAGCGGTCAATTAAAATGATTTATCAGACGTGTTTTCTTTAAAAAAAAAAAGGAACAACTACCTATCGATGAAAAGCTACGGACATTTATCAAGCAAAACACCGTGGGAATAATTAAAAATTGAGAACCTGTTGTAAAACTGAAAGTAATACGTATACCGATAAAATATGGTTTAATGAGTATTGTTTCTCCTGCAATTGATGTTTCGAATTTGAAATACGTTCGCAAATTATTATTAATAAACGCGGTATTCCAAACTTCCAGATATCGTATTACGATAGTTATGCGCGGGATTTTCATAGTTATATGCGACCTCCGCGCGAGTTCACACGACATGGATATGAATATTGACGTCAATATTCAATTTGAACACGTCCACGCGAGCGCATGCACGCGGTCACAGAATCACGCGATACTGTGCGGAGTCCAAACGATCGAGATTAATAATTCACGATTGGGTGGTCCTCGCGAACCTATAACTGCGAACGTTACTTCATTAAAACTCGCGCCTAATATCTCACGAGGAGATACGCATGGTTATAACGGTCAAAGCCTCGGTTAAAAGCAAAAATTATAAAACAATTTATTCTAAATATAGTAATGTGTATAAATGAACATAATATATGTAATAGAGGCGTGATTAAAAAACTAAGTAAATATTTTAAATTTTGTTTATATATATATATATATGTATATATATATTTATGTATACAAAATAAAAGTTTTATACAATATTTGCTTGATATGTTAAAAATTTTTTTAAATTAATCTACATTTTATATAACGTTGAAATAAAAATATTTTATAGAAAGGCAAATTAAAATCGATCATTAAATTTTTATTTTTATTTTTATTTAATTTTGACATATACATTTTGCTTATATAATTAATTAAACTTTAATGCTAATTTTAACAAAACAAAATTATCTTACAAAATTTGCGAAGAAAAAGGAAAATAAATGCTTGTTATTGCTAGCATCATCATTATCTCATTAAATTGATTATAATAATTTTTATAACAACATAAATTTTATAACAACATAAAATTTTAAAAATTAAATTTAAAAAATTATTTTTTATTTATCTTTTATTTTAATTAAAATAAAGAAATTTTTTATGCAAAAAAATTTGATTCTGCTAAACCAAAATAAGGAAAACAATCAAAATATTTTATAAGTAATGACTTTAATTTAAACATTATAACCTGTTTTATTATATTTGAAATTTTAGCAGCGCCAAGTTTCTTTACATCCAAAAATTTCTTCATTTCAACTAAATTTTTTCATTTTGTAAAGTTATCTTTTTAATTTTGCGATGAAATTTTACATTCCATTAAAATATACCATTTAGGTTAAAATAAAAAGACTTTTAAATAAAGACATCCACATAGCAAAAGTTGGTCCACTGGATGTGTCTCAAAGGATTTTCAAACATCTAAGATACATCCATAAAAATCCATAAGACACCTTAAAGATATATTGAGAATATCCCTATGTCCGCTTATAAGAAATCTATACGCAAAATTAAACGTACTCAGGATATAATTATATAAAATAATATTCATTCCAAAAATATTCACTGGATGTCTATTAAATTTTAAATTATTTTTTAATATTCTTTCCCGCAACATGTTAAATTATGACATCAGAGACTTCAGTCTCGAATTTTTCGAAAAATATTTTTTAAACAAAAGTGCGCATTCATTGATTGGCATACTTTTTAGATCTTAAATATATACGCAAATTATATACCTAATCGCATGTAGCACCCTATTAAATGCAGCGTCATATGTAAAAATTTCTCTTTAATTAAAATTTTCATATTTATTTTAAACTATATATCTTTCTATTATTATATATTTACTATACATTTACATATTTATTAAATATATTAAATATATTAAATAAGAATATTTATTAAATATATTAAATAAAAACATTTTAAATAATGATTTAAATAATAAAATTAATAAATTAATGAAAAATACTATTCTTTCAAAAAGTAGCAGAACATATATATGTATTTTATGTGTGTGTGTGTTTTATATAATCTTTTTGAAACTTGCATTTTACTTAATATTTATTCTTAATATTTGTAGATGATTGATTTAAAAAAATGCTAAATTTCTGCTACAATTTAAAAGAACAATTATTAGTACATTTTCTGTTTGAAGTAAATTGTGAGTATGCTGCATCACTATTCCTTAACTTTGTGTCCGTTCGATAAACACTGTGTAACTGGAACTTTCGAATTTCTTGCTCGTAATTTCAACCAGAAGCCTCCATCCGCTGTCATGCCGAGTGCTTTCTTCAACACCATAGGAATTCTGGTTTTGACATCGGGTTCAAGATCGCAACGCCATAACAGATAGAACAACATGATTTTTGCTTCCATTATAGAGAATCTGTTACCTATGCAGATTCTAGGCCCGATACCAAATGGCATATAGACCGAGTTATCCACACTACCGTTAAGGAATCTTTCTGGATCGAACTTGTCTGGTTGCGAGTAGTACTTTGGATCGCGGTGGAGAGGATAACTTGGAAACCATATGTAATCTCCAGGTTTTATCGTGATCGGTTTGCCATTCGGAGTCGCTGGTGGCAATTCGGTCTCTTTGATGCATTTTCTGTCAAGAAGATGTGCTACCGGATAAAGTCTGAGACTTTCACTTACCACAGCGTCCAAATATTTCATGCCATTAATAGCCTCATAGGTAGGTTTGCCGTTGGTCTGTCTAAGAACGTCGTCGATTTCTTCTTTTAATTTGCTCTGAACATCGGGATTGGTACCAATTTCGTGCGTCATGAAACACATGCCTGTTGATACAGAATAAAATCCGGCAGCAAAGAAAACGAATGCCTGGGCGGTCATCTCGTTAATGTCAAACTCAGGTCCGCTATTCTTGTTCCTGGTCTCCATCATCAATTGAATCATGTCGGGACGAACAATTTTCAAATGATCCCTGGTCTTCACTGTATTGGCGATGACATCTGTGAAAAAGTTCTCTACCTTTGATCCAAACATTCTCAGCCTGAAAAGTTTTGCAATTGACGGAAAGCTTCTGTACATAAAATATGTGAAGGTTATCCAAGCTCCCCCAAAATTCGTTGATTCTTTGCCAATCGTGAAGAATTCGTTGTTTGGATGCTTAAAAGAATCGACACTGATACCAAAGGCGCATGTAGCTATCGTGTCGTTGGCGTATCTGCTAATTACGTCTTTCATATCATACGTCTTGCCGGCTTTTCCAGATTCCGTTGCCACAAAATTAGCAAAGTTCTCAGCGCACTGACTCATAAGACCAAACATCACCTTCATTTTGCTAGATGTGAAGCTAGGGGTAAGAAGCTTTCGCATCTCGCGCCAATGATTCCCTTTCAAGTCAAACAGATTTCTATTGGCTATCGGGTCGAGATTTCCGTTTACGAAACCACGGCGATCGCAGAAACGATCGAATTGCTTGATGGCAATCATTGAAATCAGCTCCGGATCACGAATAACAAAAGTTGGCGTGGAAAAATTGCAGAGGCCAAAGTATCTTGCGTTGGGGAAGAGATTGTATAATTTTCGTAAAAGATCCGCGTGGCTTGTACGTTTAAAGACAAAAGGCGCCATGTTGCCCAACAACGGAATTGGTTTTACATGCGGAACCTTCAGTCGTTCGAAGTAAGTTAACTTGTCTAGCACAAAATAGTACAAGCAAATACTCGCAGCCACTATAGTCAGAAGCAGAGTAAACGGCTCCATCGTGACAAGAATCTCCAAATTAGCAGGAAACGTTGCCGATTATGATTATCAATAGTTTTCGTCTCAGTTTAATAAATCAATTTTAACGTTTAATTGTTGAAATACTGTTAGTTATGAGTAAAGAAAACCGTAGATTAATTGAAGCTTCTGTCAGAAATAGTTAACTCAATAAATTAACTGGTGATGCGACGTGTGCACCATGCGTGGTAATCTGCGACTGGCTGCTGCAGTACGCTACAATGTAGTATTATGAGTGACATCGGAAATGTGTAGGTGCAAACGTCATGAAGTTCGATGAATCGAAGTGTGTATATGCGAACGTCACGAATTACGTCACTTTGATTAGCTTTTTAAGAGGACGGTGCTTTTTCCTAAAGATATATTTTTCAACATGCCAAACACACGCGGCACTATCGTTCGTTCTATCTTTATATAAAAAAATGTTAAATATATTTCATTACTAATGTGTAATCAATGTTTAATTATTGCTTCATTATCTTGGAATTTCCCTATAATTCTTGGGAACTTGTCCGGGATAGGCGCGGATCGCTTAGTGGACAAAGTTCGAGAAATATTTTGTAAGTTGGATGCCATAGTGAGAACAATCAAACTGCGTGTGCGTCAAGTAAGATATTGATTTGAGGTTTGAGAAAAAAGAAACAACGAACATGTAATCAAGACGCAATACCGTTTGCGTTGTGAAACGTTTTTCGCATGAAGTACATAAAAGACGTCACGATACGAAGAATCTAGGCGCTTATTGATACCGGTAGCACTATCTCATTGATACGCGCGGATGATGACGAATACTATCAAAGATAGGCGCACCTAATTTCCGAGGAATGCGATTTTTTGATATAGGATCTAAATCGAAATAACTACTTTAGGGAAGTTTCAGAAGTGAATCATAATCGACGCCCACTCTTATTCGACTTTCATACGAGTTATTTCGGACGGAGTGTTGCGATAAACATTGTAGGTACTAACGTTTTAGATATGATAGAGATTAACGTGAAGTACAGTGCAATCACGATTAGCGCGATTTGTGAATCAATAGCCAACGGAGATAGTCCTTCAACACGGACAGGCTGTTGTGACATTAATAAAAAATTATGAGCCGAATAAGACTATCGATACTGACATTAAAACAATTATTCTAAAAGATAACAAATCGGTGTATTGAAAGGCGAAGTATTTGTCACAAACAGAAAGATATATTGTTAATGCAGATAGACGAATGGCAAAATGTTACATTCTAACTCATTACCTTCTAAATTCGATTTTGCATGCCCTATTGTATTTGTTTAAAAAAACGGTTCCTTTGAACTGCTAGATTGTAGGCTATTCAATAAAAAATAATTCAATGAAAAAGGTCGTCACCTGCTCCCGTTAATCGAAGGTTGCAAAACTCTTTAGTACACTCGATTTAAAAAATGGATTCTTCTATACATGCGTATAAACGAAGAAAGTATAAAATACACATTATTTGTTGTTTCCGACGGCCAATATGAATTTTTGAGAGGGCCTTTCAATTTATGTAATTTACCATCGATCTTCCAGGAATTCATTAACGCAATGTTCAATGACTTTATTTAAAAAAGAAATAACTCTGGATGATCTGATTGTGCTTTCGGAGAACGAAGACGACAAATTAAGAAATCTGTTTTGACGACAGTGAGTCTAACTGATAATTAGTTGTTTCTTTTTGCAGGAAAGAGTTAAGTTTTTAAAACACATTATCGAGAATGGTATCAATTTGATCGTGGGAGCAAGAAACTGAAGTTGTTGTGCGTTTTCCGAAATTACGAAATTAGGCAGGTATAGGTTTTTTTTTTACGATGCTTTCAAAAGTTAATCTAAATTTCTTAGAGTGAAAATACTGCCACTCCAATTTTTCGAGTGATTTTTCACTCAATTTCGAGTGATTTTTCACTCTTAAAGAGCGGCAGTGACAGTATTTTCACTCTTTAAGAGTGAAAAATTACTCGAAAAATTGGTGTGGCAGTATTTTCACTCTAAGAAATTTAGAGAGTTCAACAAGATAATTTTTATTTTAAATAATCCGAGATGAACTGTATCGGATTCGTGGTTACATCTAAAAATTCAAGCAGTACTGTGATTTGGAAGGCAATGAGTATCAATTAATTACAACAGGAATTCCAAGAGTAAATGGACAGGTCGAATGTTTACATCGTACATTGATACTGCTGCTAACTAAATTATCAGCCCTGAAGCCCGCTTTCCTCCTTCCCCGAGTGGTGCATCTAAATGCTACTCAATTATATCGAAATGATGTCTTTTCGTATTCTGTTGTGTTTCCTCGCATGATAACCCAAATATTGGAGAAATCTTCAAAAATAAACTCATCATTTTGTTTAATGACAAAACGAATTGCGGCAACAGGCCGAGGGGAACATCGCAAAAATTCAACGTGAAAATAAAACAAGATATGACAAAAATAGAAAGGAATTAATCCGATATAATGAAGGAAACGTTGTTGCTTAAGTGTACGCAACAATGACCAGGTTCTTTCGTAAACATCTCGGGTAATACCCGAAGTGATAAAAGTTCTGTGTAATCACCGTCGTTGTGCGTAAGGTCGGGAAACACGAGGGGGCCACTACACGCATTATCAGTAGGTAATTTCATTCACTGAAGCTTTAGCTCGAAGATGATGATGACAACAAAATCTTCGAAGTTTAAAAATAAGAAACTAGTGAGCATTTGAAGCGAATGCTTATCCAAAATGGTCAAGTATATAAAGAATTGCGACAGTTACACTGAGAAAAAAATGTGCGACTATAATTGAATAGTAAAATAATTATAGTCAAGAATATAATTTTATAATACATATAATTGGGTCCAAAAATAATCATAAATTATAGTAATCTTATGATTATTGCAACTAATTTTTTCTTTCAGTGTATGCTATGATTATTCTATTGTGATTATTTGACTACCTTAACGCAACGACTATATTGTTTATGCGTTATTCTTTATCTATTGAGAAATAAAAGGTCAAAGCGAGAGAAAACAGAAGGTCAAACACAGCGGAAACGAGAAGGCGCGCGATAGCTCTGGTGACGAATCAAGATAGAGCTTTAACCTCCGCGACCCTGGACTCTAACGTCGCCGCCGATTCGAAATGGCTAAGATAGAGACATCTGTAGGGATGCAATACTTTTGATGACTTGTCATTTCATCGAAAAAGAAAACAAGCATACAACAATAAATACAACACAGTTTTGACCGGAATCGAACCCAGTATCTTTGACGTAACAGATCAGTGCGCTTCAGAACACCACATTCGCTTCAGAATAAAACTTCTATTTTTATTTATAACATAATGAAACAAAGCACAATATAAATTTTAATTAATTGTTAATTTAATTTTTTACCCATATTTCTCTTTGTTAGTATGTACAAAAATACTTTCAGAAAATACTGAAAAAATATTTCAATATTTTCTGGCTTTGCCAGTGCGACTATTGCTTTTGTACCAAAACATACGGCTGCTACATTACCAAATTCTAATTGATATTTGAAAGCTAGTTTAAAGGTATTTTCTGAAGATATTTTGAGATCTAAATATGGATGATTTATAATAGTAATAATGGACCTAAAAATAAAAAATTATTGTAGATTAATATAAAAATAAAAAGTTTAATACAAAAATGATAAATGTGATAATACACTCGAGTTAAAAGTTAAACATTTTCTTAATATTATTATTATGTACACAACTAATAGTTTTTTTATAAGACGAGTTGGTTGTCGAGATAATAGTGCAGGGCAATTAACGCTGTAAGCATAACCAATAGAAAATAAGTTACAATCTATAAGTAGGATGTCGTTATTAGTTCCATTTTCATTGTGGTTTAAAAAAGTACCGTGATAAAGTTGCAACTATGTAGTTTTATCCTTGTCTTTTCTTATAACTTACTAATTATAGTATCGACATTAAGAGATAGAAGATTCAAGAAATTAATATTATTATGACAGTATTATTATAACTTTAATGGAAATATTTTACTTGCTATTAATAATGAAAAAAGTGTTAACGATTATAACATTTTTATGTTTTAGTGGTAAATGCGTTTCTAACTCGCAGCACTGATATGTAATGCAAATAGTCTAAATTTGTATTAAGTTTTACATTTCAATTATACAATGATCTCACCATATCATGCCTGTTAATTTACATCAAATCATGGACTGGATGACAAATTTACATCGATTAGTTAAGATTAATGTTTATTCTAATATGTGTTCATTAGAGATTACGATGAAAATAACATTTGACCAATGTACAATTGCCAATTGTTTATTAATTGGTACTGGAGCAGATCAAATTGTCTAAAAATAGCGCGTTTAAGAATGACACATAGTATAGGCTTGTTTTTTTTTTGTTACACCTCTACCTGATGCAATAAGTTAGAGTGAGATACATGCATACTTTTATGTTACTTTAACTTATTGTACCAGTGTAGTAGTGTAGCGAAAAAAAATCGGCCAAGTGATAACAGATGCTAGTGTTGTTTTCAAGAGATTAAAATAATTAGAATAATGTTAAAATATTTCATCAATTAAATTATTTTAAATACAAAAAAAAATAAAAATATTATTGTAAGCTCTGTACATATTATAATGATATAAAAATATATTATAGAATATTAAAAATAATTGTAATATTAGTACATTATTTCTAACCGACCATAATATGTTAAATATATCAATGAGTTATAAATCGCCTAATGGTCGGCAACGGATCTCAGTAATTGATATAATTCTTTTTATTAAATTTAATCTTCTTATCTTTATTTTAAACTGCGCGCTGACAGGATTCGTCAGACTTAAGACACAGTACCTAAGTTAAATTTCGATGCTCAAGAGCATCTTAAAATCCCCCCTTCCTACCTTTCCCGAAAAACTGTAAATTACTTAAATGCGAAAAATAATACCTCAGCCGGGGTCCTAGCCAATTCGACCACCGAGGCATAAAAATAATGGTAATAAACTGTTAAAACTCACGAGATATTATATAAACGTCTTCAGAGAAAAGATATTAAGATTTCATTAATACCAGATTTATTTTAAAAAATAAAAAATTGCTTTAAAAGTGCTTACTTCGCTACTATTTCATTATATTAAATCAATATATAATATAATTTTATTTTAAATACTTTGTTTATTTCTTAAATAGAAGCTTTCGCATCTTGCAACAATAATCGCCTTTCAGATCAAATAAATTTCAGATTAATATCATTTCTACTGGCTATCGGATTGAGAGTTTTGTCCATGAACCACGGCGATCGCCGAAGTTATCGATTTGTTTAATAGCGATCATTAAAATTAGCTCTGGATCACAAATAACAAAGGTTGGCGTGGAAAAATTGTAGAGGCCAAAGTAGCTTTACGTTAGGGAAAAGATTATATAATTTTCGTAGAAGATCCGAGTGTTATACGTTTGAAAGCAAAAGGCATCATGTTGCCCAATAATGGAATCGGTTTGACATGCGGGATCTTCAGTTGTTCAAAATTTAAGTTAACTTGTCTAACACAAAATAGTATAAGCAAATACTCACTGCCAATATAGCCAAAAATAGCGTAAACAGCTCTATCATGATATAAATTTCCAAATTAATAGAGAACGTTTCTGATTGTGGTTGTCAATAGTTTTTGTTTCAGATTGATAAATTTTTACGTTTGATTGTTGAAGTACTGTCAGTTATGAGTAAAGGAAATAGCAGAGATGTTGAAGCTTCTATTAGAAACGGTTAACTCAATAAATTGGCAATGCACCATGCGTGGTATTCTGCGATTGACTACTGCACAAATGCCATGATAAAATTAATAGTAACAAATTAAAAATATGCAGATAAGAATATTAGAAAAAAGAAGAAAGTCGTTTGGATTTGAGATAATAATACTATTTTTGAAAACATATTCTTATCAACATGCCAAATAAGCATGAAACTGTCGCTTTTTAAAATTATTTTTATCAGTTTTATATTATATTCAAAACAGGATGATTAAGTTGAGTGTAATCATTTTCGCTTATAAACAACAACTTTCTGCATGCCTAGCAACGGCAGACTGGGCAATCCTATTTCATCGCACGCTTGCATTAAAAATACAGAAAAAGAAGAGAGATTGCGGAATATTTTTTATTAAAAAAGTTCAAGAACAATATTAACTTGCAAAAAAATACAGATAATTTAAGTACAATTTACGATAGATTATTATATGTGACTTTCATATTAGTTCTCGAACAATCTTTTCCTTCTGTCAAATGTTGTGGAGTATAAACGTACCGCTTAACACGGATTCCGAAACAATAATTGACAGTTTTATTTAAAATTTTATTGGCCCTTTGCAATGAATTAATTAAGGTAGTTGGATCTGTTTGTATTTTATATAATTTCTACCCTTATTACTTTTAATAATTTGTGATTGAGTATAAAGGATATACTTGAATGACAAATTGGCTTTGCATGTATACATGTGAGTCTGATCTTGAAAATAAGGCAAATGAGCTTTTTCGCGCAAGAGATTTCGAGATCTCAAAATTAATTGTTCCGATTTTAATTAGACTGGTCACAATAGAAAACTCGGATCAATATTATATTATATTATATAATAAAATTGCCATTAGATTTTGGATTATAATTTTAGCTTCTAAAATATTTTAACTGAAAGTAAAATTGACAGCTAAATTCCAGATAAAGCTTAGTAACAACACGACATTTGCGCAGTAAAATTCGGCTCACAAGATTTTTTTATGTATTTGGCGTCGCACCACTACTACGTCACTTAATATCGCACAAGATAAGGATTTTCGTCATTTAGGGGAATTCTAGTTTTATCAGTTGCAATACTCTTGAAATAAAGTGCGTCATGCGTCTTATTTATGAGCATCCGGTGATTCATTACTAATTAAATTAAAGATACAAGTGGCAAGAGGGGAACAGTAGACGTCAACAACGAAATTGCTTTAAAATGTGCAACAAAATGGTAGTATTGATAATAAGGCAATAAATATCTTCTTCTGTTGATTCATATACCCACACAGGACAAACCATTTTAACATCATTGCAGCAGAATTGCAATTTTGCAGATTGCTGTGCAATGTTGCAGAAACATTGCATTGCCATGGATTTGCTAACTTTCAATAGCAATATTACGGTAACGTTTTAGAAACGTTGTAAAAATATTTTAATGTTATATTTTCTGATAAATATTATTATAAAGACTATTATTATTATTATTATTATTATAAAGATAAAAATACTGTAAATAAAATTTTCTTTTGGCACTCAAAAATTTTGATCCAAAATTCTGATTTTAAACTGAGAAAAACAATTCTAATTATTCTGTTTCAAGAACCTTTAAACTTATATATAATATTAATAATAGCAAGGTTAAAAAAGTAAAAAAATTCTCAAATAATGAAAAACTGTAGGTGCCTGATGCTTGTTTATTTCTTTTATTGCAAATTTCAATAATGCTGTTGCCATAACCTGGACTAATGACTTCTTTATCGTCGAATGAAAAAAACGCGATAGTTCTTCGTTCGATAGTATAGCGGATGTTAATTTTGTGTATAGCGCGGTCCTTTGTTCGTGTATCATGTGCATTGTCCATATAATTATCTCGGGCACATATAACCGTATCACACGGTCACCGGTATATATAGTTGACCACGTGTCCATCCATTATTGCGGTGTTAACTCGATGGCGAATGCCAAGCGCATCGTCTCAAATGCACGCACATCAGATAGATCAAAAGGCCGTGGTATTGTATCTTGGACCGACCTAGACCGCAAACCTTACTTCAGTAGTACAAGCTGAAGCTGCAATGCAGGAGGAACAGAACTGTAAGGGGATACGTCGGTCTCTCTAACGCTCTCTGTTTCGCGTATCTCCTTTCGATTTATGGCGTTGGTTAATTAATGTGAAATTCACTCGGTTTCAAGCGAGTATTTCGGCAAATTTTATCATTCAAATTGTCTAGCATATATTAATCGCATAGACGAAATAAAAATTGTGCGATAATTAAAGGTTAGGTAATTAAAGCATGTATTAACACAGTTAATAATAATAATATCGATAGTATAGTTGGGCGCTTCGCTTTTGGGCGAAGAAAATGTTTTACGTACAAAGCTATGTAATCCTTAATGGCGGAACTGCCAAGATATCGCATTTCTATCATTGCGAGAAACTGGTTGTGACTTGTCGCTCTCGCGCCCTCAGGGCACTGTCTGTATACATTAAGAATATTACTTGTTCCTAATATTTTTTGCTCCGAGCGCTCGTCTGAATGTATGCATTTTTTTTATTTCGCAGCGACTTCAAGAGTAACGAGATTGCGATGCATCTACGCTACATTTTTTTTTTTTTTAAGAATTAGGAATATAAGAAAAATGCAAGTTTCCTTTTTTGCACGCGAAGGAACAAAAATACGAGGCATTTAAAATGCGTAACAAAATCCGATTGAAATCCTCCCTACTTGAAAAAAAAAAACACAAAATCTTTCATCTTGGTAGCGACGTAAATTAAATCCAGCAACACACAATTTATTTACATAAAACCAATCGTGCATGCCGCCCGTTGGCTTAATAAACCTTTTCACGATTCGATCGACAGCCTTTTCAAAACAAACGGCTTAAACGTTCAGTTTGAACAATATTGCTTTTATCCGCGCGCAGAGAATACCTCGCCGGGATGCAGGATGTAAACCAGCGCATTGGGGTCCGTTTTTTGTTACCTTGTATCATCAGCGATACAACGCCGTCGATTCCGCCGGTGTCGCTTTGCGAGAAAATTATTAATTGTGACGTCTCGTCAATACGTGACGGCGGCAGAACGGACGCGACGTCGTAAAAAGCTGTTGTCGCGACGGGTTATGAGGGAGAGGGCGGTGGGATTTTTATGGGGGAAAAATTCAGTGGCAGCACGTGCTCGCCGCGACAGGGAATCGAAACGGGACGTATACGCTCGCGCAATTAATATTATTTCGAACGCGACAAAACGAGCCCGAATGGATTTACGAGTACGGTGCATCCTGAAAATCCCTCCCCTCCTTCCTTCTCCCTCTCTTTCCAACGTCCTCACTTTTTTTTTACGACGCTTGTTTACGGGCGCACTTAACCACTATGATTTAGCGCTCGTGTTGTTCGATCGTTTTGCGGAAGCACTGAACAGAATTTGAGAATCACATCGGCGCGGACTGCTTTGCTCTCGCTCGCTTGCACTCAGCTGAAGCTAAATTATTGCGCTACGAAGTAATAAAAGCTAGCTTGTCAGGGACAAAAAACGTCAGGTCAACTGTGAAACATTACGTACGGAGAAATTGGGACAAACCAAATTGCGCTACTTTAATTAACATTCGTCATTACGTTTCGTCGCAGTCGGATGTAAATATATGACCCACACACGTAACATAAACCGATATTTTTTCAACTATACTTTCAACAGCAAATGTGCATGTTGTTTTTTGTCGTTCTATCTTCAGCTTAATCTGAATTGTTTATATTTACTCTCGATGTGAAAAAATTTATAATAGGAGATTTTGCACAAAAATCTTGCCTTTAAGTTTTTTTTTTTTTTTTTTTTTTTTTGGTAAATATCAGAATAAAAAAACGCAAAATAAAATGTATAGAATAACTTCGGTAGATCTGTTGCATTTTTTGAAAACTTGATTTATCAAGTATTATATTTATTATATCTGAAATAAATAACAAATGTCAAATGTAAAAAATCAAGTGTTATTAAAATCAATAAACAAAAAAAGTTAAATCAATTATAGAAATGGTTTTAATATTTTATACATAAAAATATCATAATTGAATCGTCGTTTTCTGATTGCAAATTAATTTAATTTAATGTCAAACGTAAAATTGTGAACGTGTTTATCGATATAAATATATCAAATCTGTATAAATTGACTGCTACATGCGTTATATATTAAAATTAATAAGTAATGAATTAAATACAATTTAAATAATAAGAAAAGAATAATTAAAAAACTAACAGTGATATAACCTAAGATGAACTGTATGTCACAAGTCAAATGTGCTGGGGATAGTAAATATGATCTTTTTGATCTGCATCTTAAATGATAATGCAATAAAAACAACCGTGTGTCGTTTGATTTGTTTTGGAACTTGTTTTTATTTAAGCGTATTTTGTTTGTACTTTTCTCAGTGAGTTTAAGATAAATAAATTGTAAAAAGTTTTATACTGGCTACTATAAAAACAAAAGTATAAAATTTCCTATTCCATATTTATAAAAAAATTAAAAACCCTCGTATTTTTACTATACATCAAAAGATAAAATATATATTTAGCTACTTATGAGCGATACAATCAAACTAAATAGACAAAGAATCCAAGAATTAAGCATTTGTGTTTTATACTTCATTCATTATTATCTCTTTACTTATGTAAATAACCACTAAACCTTTTACACTCCCAAAAGAGAGAGTAATCATTTTATATACATTATAATTTATCGCTGTATTACTCGCAATATTGATAAATTAATTCACAATGACTTCATTAATATTAAAAGTAAAAAATTAAAATCATAATACAATATGATACTAACATAGCATAAAAACTTATAACGGAGTAATATTAATTTTATATTTCTATGAGAGATTATAAGAGTTAAAATTATAAAATGTTTACATATCAAGATATAATTTTTATTTTTATTATATAAATTATTATACAATTATTATACGATTTATCGTTATTGCCCATTTCTACTAACGTAGATTAACTATAATCCCGGTTTATCTCTCTCTTTATCTTTTTCTAATTTTTAGAAACTAAAATGAGATAATAAGTAAGTTAAATCGAGATTAAAGTTAATCTACGTTAGTAGAAACGGGTCCATATAAATTTATTATTTTTCCTGGCTGAGAAATCATATTTTTGCAATAATTTTTTTTACAGTTTTATTAGAAAGAGAGCTTTCATAGATATCAGCATCAATTACTTATCAATTTAATTTGTGAATTAATTATCTTGTGCAAAGATTATGTTTCAAGATCGACAAATATGCCGCGAGTTCATATGAGAGCTGGAAATTGTACAATTTGTATTAGGCATCGAGAACTTGACCGAGAAAGAGCACTTCCTTTATTTCTTGTATCAATTACATATCGGCCCAATATTTAACTTATTATAATATTATTAATTAATTTTTTGTTTATATTGGAAAAAGCTAATCATGTATTGCGGGAATTGACTTTTGCCTATGTATCAATTATTTAATCTCTCGGATCAGTCGGTCAAAAGCCGAGGGGACCCTCGTAAAACCGCCAATACACAGCGGGATGAGGCCATCGGGAAAGTTTTCGCTTGCAGACGTTACGTCAGCTCACTGCAAATCGCGATTGATTTTACGAACTCAGAGCGCTAAACGGATTAACGTCGGACGGAATCATATTTGCCCCGTTGTTCCTCGAGCGTGTCCACGTGCTGACCTAGATCGATTCTAATCTGATCGTGCACCCGAGCCGAGGGCTTACGTCGAAATTGTTCCCGTTGGTGACCGGCCAGCCGGCCGGTCGGTCGGTCGGTCGGTCGGTCAGCACTCTCCTTCGATACCTCTCCACAGGGATATCCGCTTAAGTGCCACTAAGTATGGTAAGATATATGAGGAATGGCCGGCGTTATGTATTCATCGAACCGCGCGCACCTGAATGCCACCCCGACGTTCCCAATGGCGCGCGCAGGCAGACGCATTCACGCAGTTACTCAGGACCGCGCTGTTTATCGACAGCGGCTGTGTATCGGAGGCTGGGCTCCCGGGATGCAAATGACTCTCGTACATCACGTCGATAGTACACAGTCCGCAGACAAAGGACTGTGGTACTTACCCGTCGGCGAAACGGACCCGCCGCCACTGGCGCGCCGATGAAGCAGCGAAGACGTAGATCACCCCCTTGCCGTTGTCCTCGATGCTTCTTCTTCTACTTCTTCTTCTTCTTTTTTGCGCGCTGAATACTCTATCGCTGGGATTTCTGCGCGATTTCGGCTACCGCGTGGGGAAGAGGAAATACTGGAACGGAAGATAAAACTGAAGTAAACCCGATTTTTGTCGCAGCGAGATACAGCCCGGAATACGGCCCGTTATTTTTCACCGTTGGAAAATAATCGTGATATCAGCAGAATGTAAGTAGATATAAAACGTTTACGGAATGCATACACAAGTTGTTCAGTTTCGCATTTTTAATTTTCCGCTCGACAACAAGCCTCGGGATCAATAACGACTTATTTATTTCCTTCGCTTTATGTACCAGCGACACAGAGCGGGTTAAACTTTGAAATGGACTCAATCAAATGTCCGTTTTAATTAAAAACGTGACGGATGGATGTCAAGACGAAATTATGCAAATAAATGACGACCCAATTTTTTTCGGATTTTATAACGGAGGGACAATCAGGGAACGCGTCGCACAGCTGAATGAGAAATACCCCCGTGTCTCCCACAAATAATCGTTATTTCTTCTCCTTTAATTGTTTTTAGGAATTCTGGTACAATTGGATCCAACATAAACGATAAATCGGTACTGCTCGTTTATATATACATTAATGGTACGTTCGATAGTTTAACATCCTTCGAGTAGTGTCGCTAAGAGCGTATCGCTGACCGCTCGTGTGCTAACAAGTAATTGATCTCGTACAATCGGGTTGAACTTATTCGCTACCAGTCCGTTCTCGTTCGTACGCGGCGCTCGGCGCGAGGTAATTAAGAAGGTTCTGGCGTTTGATGAAATATAAGATAGAAGTCTGTAATACATATATAAAAAATGCGAAAGTTAATTATATCAACAATATCCGGAAAAAAAATTTTATTGACTTTTACTGTTTCAAAGATTAATTTTAAATGTACAGAATTTAATACGTTTGCATATAAGATGAAAAATTATTCTAATCATAAAGTAAATATGTAAATACGCATGTTTGCTTTCTTCGACATAATTTTAAGCAAAGCGAAAATATTTGTCAAATCGACATATTTGGTAACATGGCAATATTGTGTAATTATCAGTCAAATTTAAAATACTCATATTTTTTATATGTTGTTATTTTTACAAAAATAAAATATTTTGAAACAATTGAATTCAAAATCAATTACATAAGAAATAGAAAGATACGTTATTTATTAATATATTTTGTCATGTATATTTTTGAGTGTAAAAGAGATATATACATATGACATATAATTTGAGATAACCTAATATTTTCTCTTTTTTAATATTTTTGAACGTCACAAAGGCACGTCATTAAAACGCCCGTAAATTAAATAAGTATTTTACATTTGCTATTTTGTCATTTTTTAAATATTAAATAAAACATATAAAATGTTAACAACAAGTATACTGACATTAGCGAATTATATATTGTTGATAAAATTGTAAAAATTATCATTTTAATCGTTTTACATAATTTTAAGAATAAAGTAGCGCTTATAGCCAATAAACCTCCTTAATCGCGCCCGCGTCCAAGTTCCACGTTTCTTTTTTTAATATCTTTCCGGAATATACAGAAGCAGGATTAGCGGCACCCGCGTGTGCGAAAGCCATTTACAAGTACTAACGAGGACAGATCTCGTTCGGCGTATAAAAAAGCATGGATAAGGTAAGGGTAACAAGAACAGGAGGACGGGATGTGGGAAAGAGGGAAAAAGGGGGAGAAAAAAAGGAGATACGGTGGTGATTTTGCAGAAACTCGTTCTTTCGTGCCCGACGACGATCGTGCACGGTACGATCGTCGTCGGGGACGCGTCTCATCGTGGGGAACTCTTCTCCAGGAACATACAACCACGTCGCGCCTTCTCCCCGCCGCCGTAACGGGGAACCTCTCGGTCGCCATCGCCAGATATTAGACTCAGGGGTGCGCAAAATTTCATCGAGCTCCGTGCCGGATCATTTGACCTCTCCGCTGCTCAGCAAAATTCCCGATATTACCTCGGCATACCCTTTTTCCCCCCCTGTAATTTAGTTTGAAAGTAAAGTTACTCCTCGGGCGGCAGAGGGATTAATATTTAATATGCTCGCACTTTGGTACTTCGCGTGCTTGCGTACCGGGCGAAAGGAATGAGACGTGGGCGATGTGTCTTGTGCACCCCTGGTTCACAGCGAGTAAAACGCGACGATAACACGATCGGAAATCGGATCCTCCTTTATTTACAAGGCTGTGCCTCATCTTCGCTAACTTTTTTTCTCAAAAGAGTCATTTCCTAATTTTTGCTGATTTTTCGTTCGGTGACTGAAATGATCTCTCTATGTTGAATATACCGATTGATTCCGCTTAGCGCGACAATCGTGGCGACCAAATATTCCACCCTGTGGTGTAGCGTTTGCTCTTTTTCTTCTTTTTCTTTATGCTTTTGTTGGTCTACTCATTTTTTTTTATATCAAAAAAAGTTTCACGCGCTGGAAACGCGATTCGGAATCTTTTTGGCAGGCCACGATCATCGATACTACCGATTGATGATGAAAGTCTCAGTGTAACGATTGCGTTTTAGATGACGAAGCACTCGATCGATCTAAGAGTGTGAATTAGTAAGAGTTACATCGTGGTTCTTAATCATGCCGAAGAGAGTTACAGCGATCGTTTATCGTTACATTCAAGAAGGTATTTACAGTACGGCTATTCGTGGGTCGATCGTGCTGCTGATAATGCGTATCCGAAGCGTATCGAGTCCTTCAAGTGATATCCGGCATAAAAACTATTTCTGCTCGACGACAAAAATGGAGCAGACGGAGTTGTCGAAGAAATTTTCTTCTATTTTTTATCGTTTTCATGTTGTCCGTGTAGATTCGCGTAAAATATAAAAATATAAGAAACAATACGAATTCGAAAATAAACACCAGAAAATAAGCCACGGAAAAAATTGAGCAACTATAGAATTGTTCAGATTTATAAATGTCCAATTGTTACGATCGTTATGCGGACAGATAATAAATTAACCAAATATGTCGTCATAAGTCTCATGTTGCCAATACATAAATTTAGACACATTTAACAATTATAAATCATTATGTTTTCATTCATTTTCGTATTTCGGAGTTGTTCCAAAATCTTTGCACAACGTGTTATAAATGTAGAAATAGAAATGTCATTTTGTGTGAAAAATGAGATTTATACGCTTCTATTTATAATAAAAGCTAGAAAAGTTTATTACTAACAGTTACGTGTACATTGTGACTTTCCAGCAAATCTAAATGCATCACGAAACACATGCATCATGTATAATTTTCTAGCCGCTCACAGAACAGTGCCATAAAAATCGGAATAAATAACGCAATTTATTTTGCACACAAATATAAATCATTTCCGATGTATTTTTGCTTGCACACGAGTCTAAACATGAGTCTTGTCTAAATTTAGCTAACATATATAATTTCGAGAAAACTTTCAAAGAGGCAAAAAAATGATAATTTCAAAGGTTTTCCATTTATTTAAAAAGAACATTAAATTTTATCTGATGCAGCTAGAAAATTTGTGTTGAATTTAACGTATGTCCCAAATAACCAATTCAAATTTTTTTTGTTAATTTAACACAAAATAAATATAATACAAAATAAGATCAATATTATGTAAAAAATCAATGCGAAAAATGTTGCACTATGACATAACTTGGAAACAAATTGTGGCATAGAAGCATAGAAGCGTTTTCTTCAGTAAAATTAACATTTATAACATGTTGAGACATGTATATCTTATTCTGTTATCTTAAAATTTACATTTCAACACTACATTATTTTTGTTATTTAATCATTTATCCTTAAATTGTGCTATTTTAACGCTAAGAAATGTTAAATATCAATTTACCACAAAACATTCGGATAAACACGATAACGTTATGTTCAATTAATGTTCGGGTATATAAAAAAAAAAGTCAACAAAAGTTTTACCATGGACCTGTTTTAACGTAAAATGTTTCGTACTTGTATGCGTGTGAACGTGTATGGGAATATTTTATAAAAATAATTATTTTATAAAAGTAATGCGTTACCGTTATACCGTTACTCAGAAAGTAACGATTCGTTATTCTTTCATAAAACACTTTGGTTAATCGCAATATGGCCCATACGCACGTATTGGTATAAGGTAACGATAAAAATATATAGCGATAAAGTTTATTATCGTTACAGACTTACGAAAGAGTAACGATTGCTACGCAAAAGAAAGGGAAAACGATAACAACGTAACGCGTTACCTCTCAAGCCTGTTTTACGACAGCCGGTAGCTCCGTCTTGCTTCGCATCTAAATATTTATTTGACGACGCTGTGTACACGTCCCTTGAAAATATAGGGCGTCGTAATGCATTGTTACCGCCCGGAATAACGTCGCTTCGCGTCGCGCGCCGTAGTCACGTTTGCATACGCGCGCCTCGGATTCTCCCGCTACGACACACGACCGACCCACTCGCGATCGGAGATCTATGGAGACGTATACACGGATAGACCAGTACGATACGGATTCTTTAATCACTTAAAGCTTAACGTTATCTTAGCATTGTCCCTCGCACGTGTCGTCGGTCCCGGCACCGCGCGCTCCCTCGCCGCCGGTGGCAATTCCGGAACACCACATATATTCTCGCTTCCGTAGCCCTCCCCCGCCCTCCCGCACTATCACGTCAATCTGTCCGCTCAGCAGAGTCTCTCGACGTGTGCTCTGTGTTTTCCAGTTTTGCGCGCGGTGAAAATCGCGCGCCGGATGCGCACTCGGACGTGCAGGTAAATTCGGAGAGAGTCGAGTCGTAACGGTGGATTGAGATGTTTCAGAGACGCTTCGAACGCTCACGTGAACTTCGGAGACGCCTGGTCGAAGTCGCGACCTAAGGATTCCCATACAGCTCGGGAGTTTCCAACAATGTTGCAGCAAGGTTGTTTTACTCGGCAAGGTTTTTGCAATGTTCCTGAAATGTTGTAAGATTGGTGCAATGTTGTTGAAATGTTGCAAATGTGCTGTAACGTTGTTGCAATGTTGTTGAAATGTTACGTTGCATACCGCGCTGTTTAGGTTTAGGTTTGTATCTCGTGTTGCAATCGGTGAAATTTCGCCGAGGTTTGACACGCGCGTCGAATTAATCGTATCTCTCCCGGTGTCACGCGTGCCGCTGCGAGCTTCTCTGTTTCCCCGGGATGAACTTTCCGCGTCGCTTTCCGCGACCGATATATATATTTCCCGGCTCGGCGCTGCTCGGATGCCGCAACTGTACGCCGCACCGGATGGAACTTTATTCGAAGAACATTCCGAGCGCGTCAGCTGGTTTGCGTTAACTGCGACCGCACGGCGGACGCGATATAATCTCGATCATCTCGGATGGGAATGCAATTAATTTGATGTATATTTGATACATGCGGAATGCGATAGTTGAACGATCGTATTATGACGATATCCTTTTAATAAATAAAAGAAAGGAATGTTATACGCATGAACGATCCATACAGCACAGAAAGTTTACAAAAATATTTCGTTTATAATATTATGAATAAAAGATGTAAATTGTTGCTGTAAAATATCATTTACTAGAAGAATTGTAATATTGCAGCAATATAATGTATTATATATATTTAATAGTGCTAGAATAATTTAAAAAATAAATAAGCAAAAATATGTCAATGCACTATTGTAATACGTATTATATATATTTATATTTAATATAATATGTACTCTTGTATAAAATATGCATTCTGATATCTGTTGATACGTTATTAAAAGATTTGCAAATCTTAATTTATATAATGATTTCCTTACCTTTTTGCTGATAAATTTGTCCTACAAATTATTCATGATTTATATAATGCCTTAGAATCACATTAAAATTTAATATTAAAACTTTGTTGTGAGTACACAATTAAAAAATTTAATTGTATTTTGGTTTGGAAAAATTGTTTCAATTGCAAAAATTGTTACTATCAAATGTTTTCAAAAATAGCTTTACATAATTAATCACGATAAATTCGTGCTTAAATACATTACAAGATTTCTGTATAAAATTGTTTACAAACCTTAACCACAAAATGTGCACTAATATTTATACGTAAAATCATTGCAGTTTATTTTTACATGTTTAAAATATCGCTGCAATGTTACTAAAATCATGCTGCATATCTGCATTTTAACAATACTTTTAAAATATTGCATCGCAATATGCAAGACTGCATTGTATCCACAAAATCCTGGTGCCATACGGAAAGTTTGAAGATAAAAAAAAATATATGGAACTGAGAAACTTTAGCCGAGAAAATAATCGCATGAAATTAGTATCTGTAATTAAAGGCGCGAGTTTATCCGTTTGAATTTTAGTATAATAGCGAGAAGATATATCGTTTCCACGCCGTATATCGACCACGCCGATATTTCCCTCTCACGAACGACGGGTACGTCGAGCTTAGTTACATAACTTATCGAGTCTATCATACGCGCACACGGACCGATGGTCTCGTTGGTCTTGTGGCCGTGGCGGAGGATCGACCCTCGGGCTCGTAAATTCGGCGTCCTGAGATGCAAATGGAACGCCCGGGCGAAACTGCGGGAGTCCCTCCCTTGCCAAGCTACGAATTCCGCGTGGCCCGGGCCGCATAATTCAGAGATACTTCAGTGGCTTTTTCGTTCCCTCGCGAAAGGCGAAAATCGATTATTGTCGTAGCCGATTCCGTTAGTCGGTCCCGCGGTAGGCTCCGGGCACGGGTCCGAGGGAAATATTTATTCGGCGAAACTTCCGTCGAATTCGGCGCGTGAGAATCAATCCGAAGGAGCGCCGAGCCCTCGCGCTCGTGGAAAGAAAAGTTCCGCAGTCCCAAAAGCAGCCCGGGACAAAAAATAACGGATTTATAACATCTCTAGAATCTAACATCTCTTTTACCTGCGCGACTCATTTCCTTCGTCTTTCTTGTGTCCCTCGGTGGCGCGGAGATAAAAATTAACTAGACACTTTACAAAGATGTAAAACAATCGTTCCGCACGTTTCAAGACGGAACTTGAAACTATATACGTAACTTTAAAACTCGGCGTCTCGAAGTCCTAATAGAAAAATTGATTTCCTAATATAAAATACGAGATTGCAACGTACATGATATGCGCATCCGCGATTGAAAAGAAATTGCATTTCGAAGCCGGTGACGCAAAGTTTTCAGGCGGGTCGGAGTGCAGCGCATCCGGCGCGGCGGCTTACGTGACATTCGTATAACGCGGGTGTGTGTACATACGTATACGAGCGTATGTAGGTGCGCATACATATCTCGGAAGTTTGCGCGAGTGAGGATAAGTGCGGCGAACCTCAAAATATTTGTTCTCTTCGGGGGAAGAAGCGAATACTGTGTACCGGCGACCAGAAATTGAGTGGAATTCCACGCGATGGTTTTGCTCCCCTCCCGGCCGGCATATCTGGGTCGCTCGGTTAGCATGACCGGACAACGAAAACACGTAGGTTCTTGCACCCCTCGAGAGCCTCATTCGCGACAGATCGCTCCAGACCGTCTACGCGATCATCTTGCCCCCTTGAGAGAAAAGAAATGTTAATTTCGCCGTCGAATGTCGACGCAAGAGAAATCATTCTTCCTCCAAAGTACCCCTTTCTCTCTTTTTCTTTTTCTCTCGTCGTCGTCCAGTTTACACATCCCCGATTTCGCCCGGTCGGATCTAAACGTTGTTGTTTTCGATCGTTGTAGCGTGACGAGTCCTCTCATCGTCCGGCGAGAGACCGGCGTAGAACACACGGGACACGCGGTGGGTCGCTTTAAGGAGAAACCCCGGAAGCGAGAGAAAAGCTACGGCGACTCCCAGATTCTGGAAAATATCTTCGCGTTCTCACCGCGCACTCTCCCATTCCTTCCAGAGTCCAACGAGTGGCTGATCGCAGCACGGAGAGAAGAGCGAGCCTGATTTATAGAGTCTGGCAGGTGATGGTTAGCGCGGGTAATGTGTGTTGCTCCCTCCCTCCCTTCCTCCTGCCCGCTCCTCTTCTACCTCCTTCGCCTGGCCTCTCCACTTCTTCTTCGCCGCCACCCTCGTCGTCGCCCCGAACTCTGCCCGGATGAAACTATCGGCCGTTACTCTCTTACTGCAGCGCCTCGTGATCGACCAGTCACCTCGCGAAGGAGCCGGCGTGCAGGAGCAACAGGAGCAACGCGAGCGTCCTCGTGGCCGCGCCGCTGTTGCTGGAGTTTCCGTGCTGCATGGCCGCTGGATGCTCTCCTGAAACCCAAGAAAGCCGCATACACATAAATTATTTTGCAGACGGGGACTAGGCGGTCAGGGATGCGGCGAATGGAAAATTTACATCACCGCTCGTGCTTCCCGTCTTTCCTCCTTCCCCCCTCCCCCCTCTCTCTCTCCCTCTGTCCCTCCGTTCTCTTTTGCCTTCTCGAGAAACTTGTATGCATGAGAAATATATGACATGGACCCGAGAGATCCCTCTCAGGATCTTCATTTCAGTCATGAATTCTTTGACGAATTTGAAATCGACATCTTTGTGACATTAGATAACGTGCGAATGAAAAGAAGGAAAAAAAATGCAAGGGAATAGGAACGCGAGATTAACAACGAGCCAGTTGATAATTTAATTGTGCAATATTGGTGCATTTATTTCACCGCCGGAAGCACTTTAGAATAAATTTCTACGTGTAATAATATAATCAAAGCAGTACTAACGCTTATTAGAATAATCACGAATAATTAATCACGTGATTGTGCAAAATTGAGAGCGCATTAGATCAAGCGCAATAATTATTGTGAATAATAAATACTTATATGAAGATATCACGGACGGTGGGCAAATATAGAGTTTCGTTCCACTGGTGTTACAAACTCGTAACGAGCGAAACAATCGCGTATCGGTGATCAATTTAAATATAAAATTTACGACCATTACCGCTTGTTAAATCAACTTCAGAATAAACTCATCATTCAGTGAAATATTGCAATTCGAAAGCCGTAATCGCATTTTAACTGCTTGACTCAAGATATATAGGCGGATAAAACGTGAATAACCACGGCAGGGTGGCGAAAGAACTGGTACCTTTATCGTGTGTGCTTTAACAGAAAATATATAAGGTCTCTCCAAAATGTTCGGTTCACACACAGGGGAGAAGTCGAAGTCGCAGATTCTTCGGAGTCGCGCGTATCGATTTCAGATAAATCAAATATTTAAGCGGACATTACGTTAGATATTGCAATAGCGCCACTGTTTGTCCCCGATCTCGCTGGCAACAAACGGCGAGATTCCAGAGAAACTGAGATTCCGTCCAAATGTTGACGCCGCCGGCGGCGTTCCCGCGTCGCGCGTTGCGTCGCGCGCATTTCTCAAGAGTTTGCCGTAACGGGGCGCATTGATACGATGCACTCGATACTATGACGGCGCAAACGCCCGCGTAAACATAAGCCACGCATATACACACGGCACGCCGCAACTAACTTCCAACTCTCGCGCGCGGCGCAAATACCCGCGGAGATCTCCACGGAGAACCCTAAGCGGGGGAAACCCTCAGGTGCCGTATCGGTAATCACTTATCGGCGCGCGGTGGCTCGAAGTTGCCGTCGAACTACAAGAGTTCTTTCCGCAGTTCTTACGCGGGGAACGAGCGTGTAAGTGCCTTATTCAAGTACAATGCTGAAGTTTATTATTAATGCAGCGTGTTGTGCGCGGTTATCGCGAAAGTTCATTATCACGGCGTATGTTTCGAAGTATGCGGGGATACTTAAGTGCATTATTTATGCAGTTTCTTAGTAATATTAAATTGCAACCGGGTCCCCTCCCATTGGACGCAGGAACGATCGGTTATATACCGCCGCGATGAGTTTCCTTACCTAAGATTTACGCTAATGAAATTAAAGCTTATTTAATAAGAACTATTATTTCCTGCCGATTATACTTTGAGATGGGAAAAATCACGTAATAGAAAGCAACATCAAAGTTGAGGTAAATGAACAAATAATTAATAAGATGCCTGGATTTTAATAAGACCTACTTAATTTATTTTATTTCTTTAACAATTTTACACAAAAATAACGGTTTTACCAAAATACCTAAAAGTTTAGTTAGACACAGATCTGAAAATAATCTTGTTGGACCACTCAAACAATTATGTTAAACTGATCGTTAAAATCAAAACAGTTATCGGACGATCCTCGCCACCCTATTTCGTGTTTGCATTTAACGGTAGGCCGCGTTAATTCGGGTGTCTTTAAATTAATAATTTGTTATTACAAAAATCACAAAATGGTAGAGAATACACACACACACACACACATTCTCATTATTCAATAATCTGCATTAAATTGACGGGAAAAATGTTGGATAAAAATAATATCTTCAAAAATAAAAAATGAGAATACTTCAATATTGTTATTATCAAAACAATTATATATTATATAGTATATTTCTTAGACAATTATTATAATATTAAAAATATAATATTTCTTACTAAAAATTAAAATTATCAATTTTATAAAAACCATTAAACTATAATATAAGCAAGATTATTATTATTCCATATATAAAGAGTAAAATTTGTTACTTACATATAAAATAATAATTGCAAAATGAAATATATTAGTTTAAATCTGACATTAAACTAATATATGCTTTTTCTGTTATGTGGAGGTTTATTAACACTGTATAAATTAAACTGTATCAGCGCAGGTACGCTATATAAATAATTTTCCTAGTTAAGAAAGATACATTTCCATTTTCTACTGGCTGATTTCTCACGATCGATAGTAACATAAAAAAAAAATCACTTCGATGAATTTATACACCATGTATGAAGCAACATCGCTTTTTCCCCTCAAACAAATTTACCGGAAGAAATTTGTAACTGTCTATGCAACAGCTCGTTTGATGTTGATCGTGCCCGAGGGGGCGCGCCGAAACTTGACCGGAGATTGATGCAAGAACATTGCGTCGGTAAAGATCAACGAAAAGGGTCAAACGGCGGCGTTCGCACTCGAGGTCGGAGGGGTCGAATTTCTTTCGGCCTCCAACAGCACACCTACCTACACAACCTGTATTCCTCTCCTGCCCGCATCCATCCAGAGGGGATGGATTTCTGCTCCTGAACGTATTTTTTCCTCCCCCTACCGACGTCCGTCTGGAGCGCGAGCTAATTTACGACTCGCAATTCGACGAACGACCGCGCGGCCGCAAGAAGCGCTCATTTTTCAGCGAAAACGAGCATCAGCGTCTCGGGGAAAAAAGAAGAAAGTGAGAGCGAAAGAGAAAGAGAAGGAAAGAAAAGCGAAAGGGTGAGAAAAAAGAGAGAGAGAGAGAGAGAGAACGGCTCGCGAAACGACGATCCGCGGAAGTAAATCGACAGCAAGCACGAGAGGGGATAAAATTGCCCGGGGCTTTTCGATGGGAGACGACACTGACGATACACTCCACACCTTTACCGCCGAGATACTGGAGTAACGCAGCGAGACGTGAGTGCTTGCATAAGTTCAAAATGCATGGCGTGCGTTGTCACGATAATGTTTAGGATTTTAATTTATTGCACAAAAGCGAGAGAGAGAGAGAGAGAGAAATGGTATGCATATGAAATCACATCGTCCATCATCTCCTTTTTACAAGTACATAATTCTTTGGGCTTTTATATAAAGTTCCTAAAAGTATCATAATATCAATTTAATTGACATAATTTAATTTATTTTGCGTTTAACATAAATTATAATTTCTGCATAATTTAATTTATATTACGTTTAACATTTATTAAACATAATATAAATAATTTTACGCAACGAATCGATTGCATTAGTGAGAAATACAACGAGTACAAAGATGTAACAAAAATCATTCGTGTAATTGTTCTCTTTCACAATTTTCTTCTTGCTTGTTATATAATTGCAATAAAAATAAAATATTAAAGTTCAAAGTTACATAAATTAAAATTGCAATAACGTTTTCAGAATGACGAAATGAGTTGCAGGATAATTGTAATTGAAAATGTCCAAAAGTTACAGTAGTCGCAATAATTTTCATTAATAAAAATCCAATTGGAAGACAAGAGATAATGATTACCAATTATATTGTTGAAAAATATAGATGTCCCGTATATTTGTCACAATATCGCAATTACGTAATTGTATTCAATTAGCTCTCATGTTAATGAACCGTTTTATATCCGCAAAACGGCCATGAATTAGAAAACAAAAATGAAAGACTTTACTTTTAACAAAAAGCGTGTTATTATTAGAAGGAACTCTGCAAGACTTTCTTAAAGTGCAAAAACAAGACGGTCTATTACCTTTATTCATAAGGCATTAAACTGTCTCGCGTAAAACGCATGCGGGACACCGCTTGGCCATGTACATATCGCGACTCATTATTCTCTAATGCTTAGTTTGCAGTGAAAACAAAAGAAAGGAATGAAAAGTAAATTGTTAGTCTGAGTGCGCCGGATATTATTGCAATCTATACACCGTAATATCCCGCGCCACTCAGAGCACTTTAACGGATAAGCATTTTAATATTAACAAAGGTGATCGGCGGGACGTATATTCTCGTAAACGTGAGACCGACAAACAAATAAATAAATAAACAATAACGAGAAACGACGGATAAATATGTTTTAAAATTAAATAAAACTCAAGCGATGTGTGGAATAATCAAATGGCCAGCAAGCAGCGTTTTTGCTTGTGGGATATAAAAAAAAATAAATTGCCCAAAATAACGGGATAAATTTTTTATTTATTGCCAGAGGGCTTGTTAAAAACTGTAACACTATATTTTCCTAAATATTCTCAAAAACCGCCCTTCAAAATGCCCTTATTGATTATATGATAATTATTCCAGTACTTTTACACGTGCCACCAGCGAGTTGCATAACATTGGCCACGTAATATTGGCCGAGCTCTTGAATACGCGCGTTAGTAACAACGCGAATAACGCGGATAACGCGGATAACGCGGTTGACGTTGATAGATTAACCCGCAGTCGAGGGTAATAGCCGAAGAAGAGAAAATCCAATCTCGATACGATGACGATGACGATGCAGTCACACGCTCGCGAATTTGCCTCGATACGCGAAATCGCATAGGGGACATTCTCGAGCATACAGAAATTGAAATATAAATTGAAATATTCGCGGTAATTTTGCGTGTTTATACGACCAATTTTAAACTTTTGCATTTTGATGTCTAATAAATGCGCGAATCAGGTTCGTCAAACTTAAACAGAACTCGTATAACAGAAATATTAAAAAAGAGTTGTCAAATGTACATCACTTAAGTTTTAGATGTTTTCACATTTCTCTTTGACACTGATTTTATACAAATAAACGTTAGAAATTGTGACTTGTGATGTTTCAAGCATCTAAAATTTGCGAAGTAAAGCATTACTTGTAATACAATTACAACTTTTTTTTAGCTACGGCCTGGTTATCAACACTACCTTTTTTTAGTAACTGTAAAGTAACATAGTTTTTCTTACGTTACTTTACAGTATGATAACTATTGTAATAGGTACTTTTATTATTGCTTTTTATATTTTGAAACTATTTGTGACAATTTCCTTATGTACAATATGTGTATGTATTAATCTTTAGTTTCTAGCTCTAGTATTCATAGTCTAGTGTTATACTTAAAATCATCTTAAATATTAATGTTTTTAAAAAATGTGTCGTAAACCATTATATTGTCACATACATTTAAAAAACTTTGAACTTAAAATTATCATTTTATATTAAATTTTTAAAACTGAACCAAAATTGACGCGAAAAGATGTAAATTTTCTTGTATAAATTGTAAAAAAATCAAAACTTTTTAATTTGAATTTTTGGACTATTTTTAAATATAGTTAAAATTTTGTTGTGTTTGTTCAAATTTAACATACAAAATAATATTGTTTTCATTAATACTTTAACAAAAGACATTAAAAAATGTTTTTGTTATTTTTTTAAATTTAACTTTGTTTTAACACTAAAAAGCAACAAAAAAGTGCAAATGACTGTAAGACATACGTAGGGAAAAGAATGTATGCTAGTCTGTTAGCATACATTTCCAATATTTTACGTAAAATAAGTAATATTTAAGTAATAAAAATATATATTTTTTTAAATTCATATTTTTAAAACATTAAATTAGCAAATTACTTTTAAAATAGTGATAACAAATTTATTTTTAGAATTAACAATTGGTAATGATAATTAATTACTTTTCGATTCAATAAGAACTAATAGTAACAAATTATTTAAAAAAAAATAATTTTCTTAATCCTACAAACATTTATTATTATAATAACGTCACAATAACAAATGTCACGTACAGAAAACGTCATTGTCGGAAATTCCGTTATTTTTGTCGGAAAATAGGGAACGCCTTACCCGCGCGGGCATCGCGACACGCTGACGCAATTATCCCCGACCGCACCGAGCAACGTTAAGTTGAATGTCCGACGTGCAGCACTGCAGATAGTTAAACATAGTTAAACTTTAACCCTTTCATCCCAGAGTCTTGTTTATAAATTAAAATAGATTATCATTACAAACAGCCATGATTTACATAGTATTTCCCGAGGTAAACTCGGATATTCGAGAACACCTCCTTCAACCAGTCCCTTTTACAATACTGTACGATTTATATTAAATGCAGGTTGATAATCAAATTCATTGCCAACGTATGCGAGAGTGATCGATCATAAAAGTAGACTGCGCCTGCATAATCGAGTTTCACGCAAGGATCCAATCGAATTCGATTAATCGCAGGATTGGCAATTTACCGGCGCTATTTGCGGCCGCATTAGCGCGTCTATGGCGCGATTGTATGCCTGGATATCCAAAGGCTAGGGCTCAGATGTACGCCACCAATTAGCAAATCAGCTGTCGCTAATGTTTACTCGTGACTGATGAAGGCAGCGGCATCCCGCGGTAGCGCGCAAATCCGAGACGCGGGTCAATGGTGAGAAATCAAGCGACCGAAAATTCTCACCACATGAAGCCAACGAAATACTACATTTTACAAGCGAAATGCTGATTTCATTACGCGACTCGTTGTATACCACGTACGTGAAGTATGTAACCGTCAGTTAAATGGATTCGCTCGCGCGGCCGGGGACAGACCGACCGACCAACCAACGTCTGTCGTGAAATGGAGAAAATTGGGTAAAATTTCAACGAGATGTCGATTAAGGGACTCCAACAGTCCCAATTTGCACGACAATGTACGTTTCGGCCGTGTTTCGCAAGTCTTTGAAAGACTAACTGAGCGTTTCAGAATTACGTTGACGAGACTGAAGCGCAGCGTCGGGTCCGCTTGCAGTGGCGAATGTGAGAGTGCAAACGCGTAATCACCGCGCGGCGTAAAAGTTTTACGCCAATGCGTAATTAACATTAAACTACTTTACATTAATGGAAATTGTTTGTTGCGACAAAATGGGAGTTAATTTTCTCGCCCCGAATTGCGCCGTTTGGCATTCCGTGTGACGAAAGAGCGCAATCACAGAACGTGCGCCCCGAGAAAGGTCATCGGAGTACTATTCCGCCGTAATGGTCGAATTACACGAGCGATTGGCATCTGCGTTTGCGTTCGGGTCTCTCGACTAATCAAAAGGAAGCTTTGCAATGCCCTAATTACACCAGCGATTTGGCGATTGCGTTTGCGTTTATGTCTCTTGACCAATCGGAAGGAAGCTTTATTTCAGCAGCCTTTTTCCGATTGGTCGAGAGACGAACGCAGATCGCTAGTGTGGTTCGGATGTAACGCAACGGCAAACCTCCGGCTGCAGCGGCGCAATCTCGCCGTTTAATAAACCGCGAGTTATTCGCCGCTCGGGCGGAGGGAGTGTCCGCTTTTTATTATGTTTCCGCGACTTTCGAAGTGCGGCCGCGCGGCCGCTTAAATCACGGCCAAACTTCCGGGTGGCGAGCCCGGGGCGCGCTCTCCCCCCCCCCTCCCTCCTCCCGCCTTGAAAGTGAAATATATCCTACCTGCGCGGCTACCTACTGGACTAGTCCCTGCCGTCGGGGTCGTCAACCGGGAGTCTCCCCCAACCTCCCATCCTTATGAAAATCTCGATCATAAAGCTCGTCGAAGTAGTTTCCCCTTGCTACACCGAGTTGCTGCACCGCGGTAATCCCATTAAGGCGGCCTGATTTGCAGCAGTGCGACTGCCAGGACGAGAAGAGGACAAGGAGGCGGGGAGGGGAGGGTGAGCAGTACTCTTACATAGCGCAGCACACGTAAAGGAGGAGGGGGTGGGAAAAGGGGTTGCGGCACAGCTGCCAAGAATTATTGCGCGTTTTTTACGCGACATTAGTGGGCGGGCATCCGGCCCGACGACGAATAGGCGGCGCGTTAATACAATGTAACCAGCGCGAGGGCACACTGCGTCACGAACGAGCTTGTAGCGCCCGTCGACCTCCTCCGGGCTATTCATCTCGAAAGGAGGAAGCGCCGCGCGAGGATCCAGGAAGAAGGAAGACCCGACCGCGCCGTTCCAACTTCGTCCTCGCGGTAAGCCTGAATGGGGGATACGCGCGTATGCTCGCCCGCTGTATCTCGCGCGACGAGTAACGGTTCCGCGGTAATGGAAGTCGAGGAGGTCCCTCCATCCGTCCACGTGATCGAATTAAAGTACCGAAGCACCGAATTTCGCCCGAGAATTAATAGATTGCGCGAGCGCAAAAGTATAATCCCCATTAAAATACGAGCCTCGAATAAAATGTCCCTTTTGTTCAACTTGAAATCCGCGCAGCTGATATTTCAATACTGTAGAATCGCGGGGATGTAAAATTCATTTGGAGACGCTACGTTAATGAAACATTTCCTTATCGTAAATAAGAAAAAACTCCAATTAGGAAACCGTCACGGAGGAGACGTGACGTTTTCTGCTGATTATAAAAACTGATATTCATGTTTAAATATGCCGAGAAAAAAAAGAACTCCGACCCGACGTTACATTACGTCGGGAACGAGTGTACTTACATCACGGATCGGTGATCCTTTCACAGAACTGATTACCCTGCGAAGTGCAGATTTGTTCAGGCGGGGCAGCTAGTAAAGCCACGTATGCAATCCGACGCTTTCACCTTGTCGGAGCGCCGGGAGGCATGGTGTAGCTTGGCCTGGGGTTTGCCCGACTATAAACGTTACGACGCGGTGGAAATTCGTTGCTACGGTTAACGCAAAGAATTCTCAGAACTGCGCGTGCAATTAGTTTCCACCGCGAATCGATCGCGGCACGTGAACTGCGTTCCGCCCCGGGAAAACTCGCGTGAGTTTTGCAGGGGCGAAAACACACGTGTGATCTTGAAAAATTGCCTTAACGTGATGTATTATCAGTTAAATGAAAACCTCTCGCGACTTCCTTCATTTTGGTATACTGATACAAAAGGTTTGGTTATCGCTATCAAATACTGATTGAATGAAATAATTAAATATTCGATTAATGTAGCCAAAAATAACCAGAAATCTTTACTTTTTAAAAAATTTATTATAATCACTCATATTATAATCAACATTTGATGGATGTTACCAAACTTTTTCTTCACAATGTATAAGGATTAAAATTAACATGTTAGCTAAAATGGCGCATATTTTTCATACTGTAATAAAGAAAATTTCTTACATAAGCAAAAAATTAATCTTTGCTCTAGTAACTCATGTTTTTATTAATTTTTTATTGAGAGAATCATCAAATCTGTTTAACTGTAGAAATTGAATTCTAAAGCATATTATGATTTTGCCGAATCTATTTCTTTTTCATTGATAATTCAAAAAGCATTTAAGATCGAATTTCCAATATTTTGTATATTAAAATATACAAGTAATTGGGTCACTTATCCTATATAAAAGAAAACTAAAATAAAGTGTTACAAATAATACGATAAATAAGTAACAAAAAAAGCACTAGACACTATCAAATATGATATCAGAGCGATGCTATTAATATCCTTTGTAATAAGTAACGAAAATTATAGAATTTAAGTTTGAGAATGTGAGCTACTTAAATTCACAATTAAGATAAGTTTAAAAGGAGCATTTTGATAAATCACGTTTGACAGAATAGACGATATTACAGAATAATAGAATGCTTTTTTTTATCCCCGTTTCCGTTCTTATTTTACCTTCAAATGTGTCGATGACATTCTCGGGAAGGATTTTGAGAGAAAATTCACCTCTCGCACCTCGTGCAAATCGTGACAAATGTGGCTGCATCTGGCGGAATTCTTTTTGTTCGCCGCAATGTAATGGAACGAAGATCTAATTTCGCGCATTGCGCCACGAGTGGACGTAGATAGATCCGATTGGGCGACTTAGCGCAAACCGCAAATGGCCGGGGCGATCAATCTCCATCGAACCTATTTCGACCCGGATCGTCCCGGGCGTTTCGCGCGGGTGACGTTAAAAGTTTGATTACTCAACTATGAATGGTCGAGTGGCATGAATACCTGAGGTATCAGCAAAAAAAAATCGCGCGCCCGGAAAACACGTCCATTCTAACCCGATAAAAGCCTCCTTTCGATACTCCCAATCCCGCGTGCCTGCGTAATTCTTTTTTTTTTTTTGCTCTCCCGCGCTCCACTTCTCGCCAATATTGCGTTATGCGCAAAAGCGAGCCGTCTGTAGCTCGAGTTCGAGGTATAGATTTCAGAGCATCTGTCGACGTATCGCATTCACAGTTATCGAATGACACAATGCACATACGCGTAATTTGAGCTATTGCGGTATGGTCAAAACAGCAAGCGTGTTTCACGAATATCGCCGGACAGTGAATGCTGAATGTTTCCTAGATTGATGGACAGTCAGATACCTCGTTATGTTAACAAATTGAACAGCGATAATGGTGCACTTACGGTATATCTGCCAATCGATTTGTCCTTGACTTTCAATAAAGAAGTCTTTTCAATAAATAAGCCTTTTGTATCTTTTTGCCTAGAAATTTTCTATGATTTCTGTTAAACATTCGCAAATTAAAGGAATGAATATTGTACGTTTATGAAATATATACAAAGTTATTAATTACACGTTATTTGATTTTCCCATGTCGTATTTTGATTTCATCGAGTATTAATTCCGATGGAATTTCGTTTCTCGAAACGCGTCGTTCGCGAGGCGCACGTTATCAAATAACCATTTGAATTCATGACAGAGGAGAAGTTTGGTGCCGCTTGATCGATGATAACGACTCGGCGATCATAAACGTAAATCGGTTTGAAGGCGAAGAACGGACAAAGAGGAAGGGAAGTTACGTCGACAAAGGGCGCGGCAATATCGGACGGGCGAGAGCGGAAGAAAAATTTCTACCCTCCTCCCCGGAAATTTTGCGGCGGCGGCGGCGGCGACGGCGATGGCGGGAAAACGGATTAAAACTTCCTCATCGGCATCGCGGGAATAATTGGTTTAGTTATCGGATCCCCGGCCAACTGTATCGCTGGCCGATGCCTCGCCGAGTTATCGACGCCGCTTTCTATACCACTCTCCCGCGTTTTCCACTCTGTGCCTCTCCACCTAACTCTGTTCCTTTAATCTCGCGTAGTCGTTCCGCACCGTTCCGTTCCGCTTCGCGTAGCCCCGTCGTCGTAACTCACGCTCGAAATCATCCATCCGACTTTTCCCCCTGTTCGACGATGTTTTTCCTTGACCCGATGACAGACGTATTTTACAACGACGACCCTCCGCAAAGCTTCGCAGGGGTGATAATACAGGATGCGCATCAGCCATCGCATTCGGCATTCATCCCGCTGGCGAGTGCATCTTGCGCGAAACGCATTGTACGTACATACATGTAGATACGAGCATCTGATGCCCTTCGGATATTACACATAATGGCATAATTTAAGATGGAGAGAAACAGTAAAAAATAATATACACTTAATTTTAATTAATACTGAAAAATTTTTGTAATACACGGTTTTGCCAAAGCCGCTAAAAATTCAGTCAGATACAGATCTGAAAATAACTTTGTTGAATCATCAAAATAATTATGCAGGGCACCTAAGCATGATGAGCGATGCTGCAAAAAGTTTATGAGCATTCTAGCAACCAGTTCGAGCGTCAAAATTTGTTTTTAAGATACTCGAAAGATATTAATAGAAGTTGAAAATGGGAAATAGAGAACATGTATGTCACTGCGTAAAAGTCACGTGAAAGTAGCGACGGCTTTGAAAATAATCTCATTTCGAAGCCGATCCTATTAAATCGCGAAAACGAACTAACGATAATCAAGAATCAAAAGTGCTCATTAAAGCGATAAAATTTCATCTGGCAATAGGTATGAATGGGAATCGTGTATGGAATGAAAAAAGTGTGCGGCTCGTGCTTTAATGCGAATGAGAATACTGTTGTTAATTGGCCGAAGTATCGACATGCCCGAAACATTTATTGGCCGTCGTATAATGCAATGTCAAGCTACGATACCGTAATTTGGCGGCGGTTTTACCGGCCGTCGTTTTCCCGCGCGTCCGCAATGCGCGCAGTGCGATGGTCTGTTTCCATTTGCCTTTATCCCTTTTAATATCGTCGCTTCCATGTCCAACAGCTGGTGTTAAGCAGATCAACGTTGCTGTCGCCGGAGTTAACGACAAAATGCAACGCGCGTGACCATCGGGTCCGGATAACCCGTTGTTTCAATATTCGTCTGCGTTTTCCCTCTTCAAAATTCCACGGGTACTATCAATAAATTAATTGACTAATTTATTAAATCATTATTCCGTTAAACGCAATAAATTAGTATTAATATATTGATTTGTATTATATTATTAGTTTCGCGTGTGTTCTAAATTGGCGCGAATAAATCGCTTCGCTTATTAATTTATCAGTTTTGTAATTAAATAGTACTGTTTTGTCCGAATACGAGTGATTTTGTAAAAATTTAATAGAACAGTATAAAATACCTAATAATCGACATACACAGGAGAGAATGTTCGATTAGAAACAAGAGACGTAGATAGAAAGGACGAAATTAACTTTCTGCCCCTCGTGTCACGATTCGCGATGACAGGATCCATTTTTCGACGACAAAATGTGGCGGGCGATTTCGCATTATCGCACTGTGTCGTCGCCTTTACACGGCCTTAATTATGCGACGTATCTAACGACACAGGTGCACGGTCATTTATTGCCTCTAACGCGTCGTAAGCGATGACCGCTTCCTCGCGGTTGCACCGGTAACATGTTCTTGATAAACCAGCAAAGAAAAGTAAACGTAAGGCAAATATCGGTGCGTCTAGTAATGAAATTATATTCCATTTCTATAATTTTTTTTTTCGTATCAAAACACTTGTAAAGTTTTTAGATGTATTTTCAAGTACTGCATTATTACTACTTTTTTTAAGCTGTACTTTTTTCAAAATTTTTATTAAATGCTAAATAACAATTTTATATTAGCGCGATTAGTGTTATTGAGATAAACAATCAAAATATTCTATAATTCGTGCACGTTCGCTTTAACCTTTAAAGCGAAAAAAATCTAAATTGACGACTTGAATTTTTAAGAGATTCAAAGCCGCTCGTTACGGATTCTATTTTCTTGGTTTTCTGTGCAAAGACGATCCCGAGGTGGATAAAACTTTATCCCTTTCGAGGTATTATCGAAACGGACGGCGCTATCGAAACGAAGAGAGCATTGTTGTAAGTGTTATTGACAAACCCTTTTTCCGCTTTTCTGTGCCCCAGGAGCGCTGTCTACGAGCAGAATTGCGGCTGCATAAATTTAAATCACCTGTGCCATGTCTTAAGATCATTTGATAGAGAGAGAGAGAGAGAGGGGGGGAGAGAGAGAGAAAGAGAGAGAGAGAGAGCGGGCGGATCGGCTAATCCTTCCTCGTTCTATAATGCAGTGGCCTTTGATACGAAGACCCCGGGAAGACTGAAGGGACAAGTTAAAATAGTAAAAGTTTTCTAACTACTTCTGCAATCGTTACGATGACGAAATGAGGTAACTTTAATTGGAGCATGTAAATATGCTCTTGGCACCTCGTTTACCGCAAGCGCAATACTTCCAGAGCTAATTGCTATTTATTTGTATCGACTGTCATTGCAAATTTTGCCAACCATTCCGTGGAATAACTCTGTCAAGAGACACGAAAATGTCTCGCGTTAAGTGTTACATAATACGAACAGCAAGACCGGCAGTATATCGATATCAAAATTGTTGAATCGAATGAAAACGCTATTATTTAGAATCCACTAAGTGGATAAAATTTTTAATAAATTCAATTGATTATTTGGGGTAATTATATATAATAAAAGTATCATTATTTGTCTTCTTTATATTAAATATTAAGATAGAATTTTTTATCCTTTATATCAAAATTGGGTAATCTATATTTGAGGAAATGTCGTCGCAATCCTCGCCCTAGAGTGTCCGATTATAGATCGACATTTCAATACTTGCATATACACATTCTCAAACGTTTCCAAACATCCTCTATATTCTTATTGTATTTTTATCCATGTTCACGGTATATCTGACCCTTTCCTATGCTACAAAGACCTCAATATATCTTGACATGTCCAAACATAGTCCAACACTTGTTCAATTCTTATATTCACTTACACACATCCCCACTTCTCTCTAAAGATACACTTCGATACCGATACGTCTCAATACACTGAAAAAAAGTATAGTAATAGCTATGAAAAAATGTTGAGTAAAATAAATGCCAATTAAATATTCGATAAATATTGCCAAAAATAATTTTACTTTACTAAATATTTAATAGAATTACCAAACGATTGATTGATTGTATAGTTTAGCCTAAATATTTAGAACAATAAAATTGTTTTTTATTGTATTGTATTAATTAAATATTTTATTAACGTTATTTCACTCAACATTTTAGTATTGCTAAACTCTTTTTTTAGTGCATATCCTTCTCAAAATTCGAAGTAAAAATCACAGCTTAATATATATATATATATTTGTGTGTGTGTGTGTGTGTGTGTGTGTGTGTGTGTGTGTGTAATAATATTATAATAGACAGGTCTCGATTAGAAATCCAATTAAAGTGCAATAAAAATATAAGAGCAAGATTGCTTTTCTAATTGCCATATTTTTAGTAGTCTGTATTCTTCAATATTAAGAAATAACGCATTAATTTTAATACCGTTATCATTAACTTTATTTTCTTCGTTATTAATTTTATTTAATAATTGTCATAGTTTTTTGTTTGTAACGATAATGTAATAACGTTTTTATAGTAAAAATAATTAAAATTTTTATTGTAACTTTCTCAAGCAATACACATGTCCAAAATCTAAATATACTAGAATAGAGTATCAAATATTTATAATGATTAATTATAATAAAACTACTCAAAATTATTGCATTTATGTATTATTAATTCTGCATTTTCAATATAAATTAAAAATAACATTGTTTATTACAAAAAATATTATATCAGTAATGATTCATTGACAAAAAAGTTTAACTTGTACAAGTTTAATTTAATCTTTACTGTTAAGTTTTACCTTTTAACTTATCAAAGTGGGAAACAATTTTATGTAAATACCTTAATAAAAATGTTAGACTACAGGGACTAAATTGTTAGGAACAAAATCTTATACAATTTACTCTCCTTGAATCTATTCTTAAATTTTTTTTAATTCGCAAAATTAGTTATTGTTTATTATTCAAAACGGTGCACAGGTCAAAATCTGAACGTTCACTCGGCCTTTCAAAAACCTTTTCAATACAATGACTATTGTAAAGCTACAGTTCCAGTGCGCGTAGCTCATGGTTTGTAATTCGTCTTGGCTTGTCTAGGCTTGCCTAGACTCGTCCGTCTGGCAAATTGAAAATCGCTATTCAACGCGAGATAAACCTGATTTTATGTTGTCGTACAATAAGCGTGTTGGACATTCCAATTAGCTCCAAAAATTGAGTTTCAAAATTTACTATCAACATTAAAAATCTGTTTTATACGTAACGTGAATTATAAATTTTTTATATTGGCAGTATATTTCAAACACAGTCAAAATAAAAAATTTAAAAACTTTGAGAACTTCTCTACTTTGCAACCAATCGGAACATCGAGAAGTTATCATACAACATAAAATATTAGGCTAATGATGTTATAAATAGGCCATTGTGAGTTTTTGAATACCAGTTATAACGTTTCAAACAGTTGTAATATGTGTTTATAAGATCACAATGATTACTTTTTATTATATGTTTGTTGGAATCTCAGCTAGTAGCGAAATATCAAATATTCGCTGTGTAATGAAACTAAATACGGACATATTTTGTCCCGTATCAATTTTTTGTAAAGTGGCTGGTGCTGATATAACATGCTTTATATTTTATGTCTTATTAGTATTTAATAATCTATCATCGTTTCTTATCTCACTGGAGACGGGATTCGTCATGACTTGACTTCTACGCATCATGGGAACCTAAAGCCTGCTGGTAAGTCAAGTCAAAGAGCTTTGTGAGTGAATGAGCCAACGAGCCATCTCGCGCCTTGGATCGTTATCAATTTGCAAGTTGAATTTGTGACGAGGTACGAGCTATGGTGAACCACGTGGAATCCTAGCTTTAAATTTATTTTGTGGGTTTATATACATCCCGGATACTGCAATGCAAACAACATACCGAGTTTCGAGATAAACAACAGCAGTACACTATGTGAATTGTCGAAGAGGTAATTAGAGAGTTTGAGCAACTACTAGAGGAGAAAAACTAGATAAAAACATATTTTTCGAAATTGAAGGAAGGAGGTCTACTACATACATTACATAGACTTTAAAATCGCTGATTAGATTGAAACTTACGTAAATACTAAAAATATATTTTATATATATATATAAAGAAAGAGGTTTGATCAACAAAATTTAAAGATATGTAAGTAGGAATCACTAATTATAAACCTATCATTACATCAACTTTAATTATATCAATCATATTTTATTTAGTTTATTGATATAAAAATGTTTATTGATAAGAAACAATTGAGACTAGGGAGCTTTAGATAAAGTAATCTTAACTTAAATCGTATACGTTAGGTATTATTTTTCAAATGTGTTGCGTTGAGCGCAGATAGATGCAAGAATATGTAATGGGTAATGACTTATTAAAATAAAGAATCTTTCTTACTTGTGCTTGGATCGAAAAAAATGACTCACAGTTATATTAAGATAGAATTAATCTTGTATAATAATTCGAAAATGCGTATAATTTTGGTTGACAATGAGTTAAATAAAATATATGTGTATAAATTTTATTTTAATTGGTATAATATTGTGATGTTATTTATTTAAAGAGAATTACGACTACTGCCACTTGAGTTTTATTTTTTTTAATGGTACAATAGTTTTTTCTCAGGAACCCGTACAAGTGGTTTTGTACTCTTTTTTAATTCATTTTTCTTGATAACGTCAATATTGGACGTTACCCGAATATAAAAAAAAATATCTGTCTAAGAATAATATTATCAACGATGATCAGGACATCAAGTGTGGAAAAAATTTGGGGATATATTTGTACCGACAAATGTAATTCTCGACAAGGTCTCGATTCGTTGATTCCGATCAGAAGCTTTCGTCCATTACTTAATTTATTTCAGTAACGACTATCTTGCACGCAAATCGAGCATAGAACCGCCCTATCTATAATTCGTTGTCCACATTGACCTCCGCTTAAAATAGAAGGTAGAGTAATGGGGCAAGGTGAGATAATAAAAAAAAAAGTGTGTCGAGAAGAACCAGATGATCGTCGCGATTATCCCGCTTGAAAACGCGTCGTGTGTCGATCGATTCGCCGCCGCATCGAGGTGCAATCCGGGATTGCAAGGTTTCTATGGAAAACAAATCGTTTTGCCGTAACACTAGCCGAGTGTAAGCCGCATTCACTTTCGTAAGGCCGAAATCGTGGCAACGATCCAGACTGCTAATGAAAAAAGCGTGTTTCCAGTACCGACTGTCGTGAAATTGTCGTGTTTCGTTTGCCACTCGAAACGAAGGCAAGTAGAAATCGATACCCGGTGCAAAACACACACACACACACACACACACACACACACACACACACACACACACACACACACACACACACACACACACACACACACACACACACACGCACAGAGCTAACAAGTCCAGAAATCGCTCCCCTTTTCCAGCTTTGAATCCGGTATTGAATCCGATATAATAAAAAAGTTAAAATAATAACAAATCTATGTAAAAAAAAACATTAATAAATAGTATAATATAAAATAAAAAACAGTCATAAGTATAATAAGAAAATAATCAAATAGATAATAATAAGATCTAAGAAAGCAATGACAACCGTTATTAACAAAATCTTTCATGATACAGCTTTCAAGAATTAGATGTAACAAAATGTGGAATAATATTGCTTTTTGATGAAACGAAATAAATTTTAAAACGGTCGTTGGACGTTACAGATTATCAACTACGAATAGCGGAGCTATTTCGTGTAGCTCTTTTTTGTCGTGGATGTTCAAAAAGAGGCACATTAAAAAGTTTAAAAGAGGATTACGCTAATGGGCAACTCGTATCGTAATGTAAAGTACGACGTGGCAACACCGTCCGAAATTAACTCTATTACCCCTATTTTATTACTTCGCCTCTCTTTCTCCCTTTCGTACGCGCTCTCTCAGCGAGTATTCTGCGCGCTCCGCGTCAAATCACAATCAGAGATTACAAAATGTTTGGCACAAATAAACCGTTTTCCTATAATCCATAAGCCTGTTATAATTCAATGATGCTTGCGTATATTGTAACAGGTCGTACATTTTCCCAGGAGTTATTATTCCGCGTGCAAATATATCGGCCGTCGTAATATACGTTCTCGCAGCCCTTGTTTTAATGTCCGCGTTAATTGATCGTTTGTTTTATTATATTGTGTTCTTAGCGCGCTTGTTTGTTACGATTGCGTTGGCTCGATCGCAATAAATATCGCAAAGTGATAAAGAAATTTATATGAAAAATTGGGCGTCGTAGCACCCACGCAATCATTTTCGAACGAGTGTTTTTGATGTATCACCCTCAAGTGTCACCCCTTCTCGTAGGGCGTACCAATAAGACGGTAGGTAGAGGTGCGAAAGTTACGGCTAATGTTCATAGAAACTTTCGGCGGCGAAGAAATAACAGAGAAAAGACTTGGCGCGCGAAGGAACTCCCGAGGATCATCTTATTACGACATCGCGAGTGTCGGCCTGTCGATCAAGCTCGAGACAGAATGAAGGATTACGAGTGGCAGAACGCGCCGAGTAAATCCCTACTCTGCAAACTGCCAATAACTCGTTGTCAGTCGCGGCACGTATCGTGTCTCAAAACGAGGCGACCATATTTACGATGCGATTTCACGACGTAGTAAAAAAAAAGGTCAAAAGTAAAATTGAGAGGAGTCCGTGTAATTCGTCTCCTTAAACTCACCCGTAATTCGACAGCGGAAAACGGGGATACCTTGCCTCTTGACCTTTAAAACTGACGGCGAGATTGCTTGAAGCTTACGAAAATTACGTGTTGAAGCAGCGAGGGCAGGCTCGTACATATTTCAGATCAAGACCGACAGGGTGAGACTATATAGTTTTCTAATTTGTCTGTCATTTCGCTCGCGTTCAATATCAATTTGGCGGTTCCGAGGTTGTTTTAAGTAATACGTAACGGTCAATCCCCTAATTGTGATCATAATAATGAACGAAAACCGAATAGCCCATCTATCAGTCATCCAATTATTACATGGAGAGCGTTGCGCATCGATCCTCGTTGGAGTACTATCACGAGGGAGTTTGACGCGAGTGGCAAATAAATCGTTTTCGCATTATTCTCCTTCCGTAATTCGACAAGTTCGATTGTTCGGTGTCGACGTCACATTCGTTTCTAAAGTAAGGTATTGACATCGATCGATGTCGAGTAGGAAAATAGACGACGGAAACTCTCGATCACTGTTGCTCGAACGGGGATGTGATTAAAGGTACGGGAAGGTACGATGACGAAAGTTCATGCGAAAGCTTAGTGGATAATTAACGTAAAACGTAAGACGTCCCGCCGAGACAATTCGCCGAGTAATCCTGGCCGCGCGTTTCCAAACCAAGGGACGACATTAATCCGAATTCCGGGGGTGTTGATACGTAAAAAGCGAGCTGACGAGGTAAGAGGGCGATGCGTGAAGAAAGGAGCGATGGAGTTTCCACCGCGGAAGTTTGTCTTTCAGCAAGATAAATAGAAGCGAAGTGGGACATGAACCTCTTTGAACCTCGTTGTCCATCCCGCGAATGTAATGTGGAACGACGGGAAAATTTTCAACCTTTTCTTCCCCCTTCCCCCAACCCTTCTTCTCTTTCTCTTTCTCTTTCCGTTTCTCTCTCTCTCTCTCTTTTCTTTTCGTCGTTTCTTTTGGTCGAAGATGGAAGACAATAAATCCTGGTGTGCAGTTACGGCACGGAGCGCCGTTAACTCCCGATAATGGCTCTGTATTAGTTTCGTCTCGTTTGATCGTGAAACTTTTCTTATTTTCGCGCTGCGTCGGGGAGGGAGTCACGTTCGACTATAGCTCCATGGGCTCCACTCTTCGCCGTTCGTACTGGAATCGGACAATCGGCTTCGATCGTGCGGGCGCGCATCATTCGCGCGATTGAACACACGCGATCATGTGCATAAGGGCCTTACGTGTGCGTCGGTCCTGTCGTCGTCTCAATTGCTCGTCGGGCAAATTGAGGATTTGTTTGCGTTGACATTCGTGTCGGTTGTCTTGATAAATCCTTAAGCTGTCGTGCGGAAATATCGTTCCACGTAGCACGTGTGTTTGCGGGATCTACATACCCTTAGAGCGAATAATTTCTGATACGTGAGTAAACGACACTATGGTGAAAGGTAGAGAACGCCGGTTCTAAATAAATGTTCGCGTTCGAGAGAAACAGATCTTATAATTCTAACAACAAATGAATACAACGCGCGAATACAGATTAAATCTGAACAAATTCTATATTTCTGTCTTCGATATTTTATACTATACTATATGTAACTATATATTTTCAATTGCATTCTATTCGCGATTTTCTTATAAAAACACCGATGATAAGAAGGAAATTTTTTAGTTGAAAGTAACGTGCTTTTCGAAATTATTAACTTTTATTCGGAATAAAAGATATGAAAATATATTATATAGTTTATAATTATAATTTACAGATAAACAGCTCTTTTTTTCCTATCAACTCTGTCTCTATACTTAAGAATCTACTAAACATGTACAGTGCAAGATTTATTCGTGTTACTTGAAATCCTTAAAAATATTTATAATCAGCTAAAGAATATTTCTATATCTTTGATATGAGAAATGAGAAAGACTACATTTTACTTTTTATTAAAAATTATAATTATTTAAATGGAATAAATTTGATATTAAGTTTGAAACTTATCTAAAGTACGGAAGAATAAACAGTCAAGTATTAAGAGTTAGCTTTAAATATTTTAAGAAGAACAACCATCTCTTTAAACAAAGGAATTATTACCAAGATTATCTACAGCTTTATCTCACTTTAAATTTGGCATAAAGATAAAGAATTAAAAAATAAAAATAAATATTTTAAAAATCAAGAGCTTAACAATAACAACGTATAAACTATATTCAGTGAAATATCATCAATGGTTAAAACGTCTAAAGTAAGCGGAGACGGAGAACAAACTGCTCTGTATGTAATATGGTCTGCCGGTAGAGAAACATACAAAAAATATTCTACTCATAAGCGGGGAATTCCTCTAAGCATTTCCTCTAAGCAAGAAATCTTACATGAAGTATATTCCTCTTTAAAAACGTACTTTACAAAAGAGTGGATGCGTCACATATATCCAAAAATAAATTCTTCTAGGAAATTGTACTATAACAATTCGAATAATCACTTAAAATGCCAATTTTCATATAATATTTTTCTTATATAAAATCAACATATTAAAGTTATGATATATTATATATTTTTTAACACATTATGTATCTTTGTATGATCTCATAAGCACTGCCGATTCTTAGAGCCCAAGCAGCACTACGTCAACTATTATACAGGCGCCAAAACTGACAGCAACGATGTCAGTTCAGATATCAATGGTTACGCCAACTACCTGCGCGCAGTGAGGATAGCTGGCAACATTCTTCGACCTGTATCGAACGGTCGAATCGACAAAGCGACTATCTCCTTCTGTCTCCTTGTAGACAACAAAAGAAAAGAAGTCATAAATAAGTAACTAAAATTGATGCTACGTAGCCTTATATCTTCAATGTACTGAATTTTATGTAGGAGTTATTAGCATTCCAGCCATCTAGTGATAATGGGCTGTATAAGTGATCTCAATATAAAAACAAGCTCCTAATATACTTGATATCCTGGACTTCGAATATTAACTATTAATGGATGTCCGAAATGAGACATACAATGTACATCCGTTTCAAACATCCAGATGTATGGATATTAAAAAATACAAAATAAATGTTTGTAGGATGTCCTATTATCGGGGATATACATAGAGATAATATAATCACACACACACCTTTATCTATAGGCTTGTTCATTTTCGCTATACTGTTATGCCGATGCAATAAGTTAGAATAAAAGAAATATATATGTATGTATTCCCAGCAGGCCACGGTTTGTAACAAGAAAAATATATATTCAAACGTTGGAGAGAAAAAAAAAACCTAATAGAATAGCCTGACTAACCAAAACTAAGTATGAAAGGATGAACAAAGAAGTGGTGGAAAAATGGATAGAGAAATAGTACGAAAAAGGAAGATAATGCGAGAAAGGACATAGGACAGAGCAGGTACTAAAATATAAGCATCTTGATTGGATGTAAAAGAATACATACAAAAAAATGTAGTAAGGGTTGATGTCTTGGAGGGGCAATGAAAGTATATAAGTATTGTCGAAATCATTAAAAACTTTGTCGTTGCAATATCGGCGACTGTAACGTTAGTTACCGACGATATTGTAACGGCACACAATACTAACCTCACTGATCTTTCAATACGACCTTATTGGAGAAAGTGCTCATAAGCGAGTAACAAAATTGTTCAGAATCAATTTGATTAAACTGCAGGGGAAAGTTACCGAATTTGAAGTGTGTTTAATTATGCTTCTCATTTAATACGGATTTTTGGATGCAAATAAATGTTGGCAATTGTAGTTTGATACTTTAAGTACCCATTATTACAATGTTTAGTCTTTTACTAACAACAAATTAATTTATTCCCAAGTAGCAAAGTGACGTCATAATAACACGCAAAAAATATTTTGCTAATATAGCTAGATTTCTAGATGTCACAACCAAAATATATCGTTAATTTTTGGATCTGCTAGAATTTTGGCTATCACGTATAGAATGTGTAAACTTTGCTTCTATTAGTTAGATTAATTAAGTGCAATACATACACATATCACAGTATTTGGTAATCATTTATCTAACTCAGCTAATTTTTACATACATATAATTTTTGTTGAAGTTGCATTTTTTGAGTCTAAGGCTCCGATGCCAAAATGCCTTTTTTTATTTTGCAGCAGCAGAATTTTGGTCGACGAGAAAAGCGACTTTTAACGGCTGTGCACTCTATTTCCAGTCGTGGCTGTTGAAGGTTTCTTGAGTTTACTGACTTACGTTTTTATAAAAGATGTTAGCTGTAAAAATCAAGAGCAGAAAGATATTTGTCTTTCTGTTTAGGTTTCACTAAGTTTAGATATAAATTCTGTCTCTCTGTTATTTAAGCTGATAAGTTTTACACCTAAGTATAAAACATATGCAATATCACGGTATTTGTTAATCATTGATTAAATTTATTTTACTTCAAAGTTAAATTTTCACATCTAGAAAATTTTTGCTGTAGTTGTAAGATTACTTTAGTGTAGTTATATTTATTACAACATTACTTAAAACTTCTACAATCAGAAAAACGGTCATCCACCATCAACGTTAATCGTTTGCTTTAATTGTTAATCGCATAGATCGACTCGGGAACTGATACTTCGTGATGATCCATGAACACTCGATGTTTATCAATATACATTTATTATAGATCAATTAAATATGTTGTCAAAAAGAAGAGAAACAAGTAAATTATATTTTTATAAATAAATATAAATTTACAGTTTTTATAATTACAATCTAAATTGAAATTTTAAATCTGCATCTCAATATAAAAAAATCACGAAAATAGAATTTTATAAAAATTATTCGGTCGTTCAACTTTAGTAGACCGAGTACTATTATATACTTCTTGATACTAATCTTTATAAAAATAAAAGCTTTTTTTCATCCACCATATATACTATTAATCATTTTTTCCCGGAAACCTCACATCATATTTGTAATCAGAAACTTAAGAAATCCCTAGATATTTTTCGTAAAAATTAAAACTTTAAATATATAGCCCATTATAAAAATGGCCATTTTTAATTTTGAAAATATTACTTCGAATTCATTGTTACTATAGGCAACAAAAACTCCGGGATACAAAGTATTATATTTAAATTATTGAAAATCTGTCGTAAAAATGCATGCTTCAAAGCGTATATATGGGATGATGCTTTCATGAACTTTGACTACTTTGATACTACCCCTCTATATCTCTTAAATCAATACTCGGCTCAACTTGAATATTTTTTTTGTGGTTTATATCTCGTCATTTGGCACACAATTCAGTTCAAAAATCGCGGGACTAAAACGGGAAAAAACCACTCGAATTTTGCGGTCACTCTTTAGCTATCATACACAGATTTTTGCTGCTACAACTAATCTCTTTTTTTGTGTATTTTTCAAAAATTTTATAGAATAATTCTCATATATGAATAAATATGACATAAAATTGCTTTTAATTTCTATTCATAGAAGAAATATAACTTCACAATAACAGAAATAAATGTTTTATAAAATATTACAATTTTGAAAAATATAAATACACAGTTATAAAGTACACAGAGACAAGTAGACAAAAAACTATAAAGATTTAATTTTAAACATTTTTATTATACCGTCTCAATAATAATTGCTAAAAATTAAATAAAATGATTTCTTTAAACCTCAAAATAATTATAAAAAATACATATCTCTTAGATTTTTATGTTTAACAAGATGTTTCAAGAGAAATCACAAAATCGATTCTGGATAGTTATGATATGGTCCTTGCAAGAAGATAGAAGAGACATAGAAGTTTTCAAAACTTGCTTGAAAAATCTCGTAAAAATTGATATACCGCGACAATTTACGTACACAAGTTTGACAAGAAACTTCTTTTAAAAGCAGATTTGCAGATCCAGTTTGAAAAAAGAAATAAATAATTTATACATAAAAATATGTTTGTAAAACGTTTTAGCTTTATATATTTTAATATATATGTAAATATGGTGTGTTCTGTGTTACTGTAGTATTGTGTAGTATTTTTTAGGAAAATATCTTTAATAATACATTTTTTATATACACCACAAAAATATTCAAGGTATTGTATTAATGTTAAATATTAATATCAACGTGACATATTAAAGATTTTTGTTTTTATTAAGCCGAAATCCGATAAAGTAAGAGCAAATATAATAACACAAGAAATATTATTTTATAATATCATGTTTAAATGATAAAATCGTTTATTGATTAATATTTACTGTGGGTATTAATTATCGAATATAAGCTAAATTATTTTCAAACTGACATTAAAAATGTTACGATTCACGTCGTGTGTATTTAAAAATGTGAATAGAGAAACTTTGATAACGTCGCATAATTGATAACTGATTTCGATGGGGTACAGGAAACGCGTATAATTTATTGTTCTACGCCTTGTCGAAGAACTTGGCAGCGTTTCAGGTCGTTGGAAAGTTGACCGAGGCCGCGCAGATGTATCGACATTTACTGGCCGGCTGCAATCCCGCTGATAAATTGCACGTTATTATTTTTGCGCAAGCTGCACGTGCTCGCCGATTTAATGACGAATGTCCGTATAAATATTAATAGCTATTTACTAGAAACTATACAGTTACCATTGTTCAGATGTAAAATTGATAATTTAAATTATTTATGTAAACTTGCTCAGATTAGAGCTTCAATAATAGCATTGAATAAAATTTTTAACTATATACTTTTTGTTTTAGTTTCTGTCCTCTTTTCTCTTTCATTGTTGTTTTAAAAGTTCAAATAAGATAGCTATAATAGTCCATTCATTTGTTTATCTATTTTAATGATCACAATTATACTCAAAAATCGTGAAAAAGTGACGATGCGTCGCGAGGCAAAATTGAAACTCGCTGCGGATATGACGCTCGACGATGTAATTGCAAAATTATCGGTCCTACATTAGACCACATGAGTAATGATAAACAAGGCAGAAATAATTTAATCAGGTTCGCGGCGCGGCGGTATCGGTGCGGAATCACGCCGCGCGCCAGCAGATATATTTCGGCGAGAGCTATTCAAACGGACTTTCGTGGTTCGGAGCGCGCCACGTTGGCGGATAGAAGGCAACTTGAAAACACGTATCGCGCAGAGTTGCTCGCCTATCGCGGCTAATTACGCGTAATGCGCCCACCGGCCGCTTTGTTGTTGCACACCGCGAAACTCGTTACGGAAATTTCACGACTCGCGCCACGCGCGAGTTATTACGATCGTGCGTTCGTACGATATGCGCTATCTCGCACTTCAATCTCTGCGCCGACATTATCCTTCCCGTAGTGTTCCAATGAGAAGTCTTCCTAGGAGAAGTCGAAGTTGCGAAGAGCGAGAGAGAGAGAGAGAGAGAGAAATATAGATATATATTACTCCGTCTCTACTTGCACGTGCGCCACTATAATTATACATATAGTACTCAGACTTTGGCCTGGAGTAATGCAGATTCCGTGTATATAGAGTGCATACAGGATGTATCAGACCTGTGCCACTCTTTTTTTCCCAGCAATGAATGTCTGTCGGAAACAGCACAAATATTACCAGTCTATTTACCATGGAGTTTAGTCTTAAAAGTTTTATTACATAATTTTTAATAATTTTTAACATCTTTGAATTAATGGAGGACTCATAATTTGACATTATCTTATTTTTCTCGAATACCATAAATGATATTTAAAAAGTTTAAGCAAGAATTGTGTTTAAAAAGGAAAGCTATTTATTTGTCTTTTTTGTTTGTCCTACTCAACCAATGTTCTATATAAAATTTCTTACTGAACTTAGGCTTACCCTGTTTCCTGCAGTTCCCTGTAGTCGGAAAACAGATGTGCCACCGTTAGATAGCTCTTAAATAGACTTTGAATAATGAAAATTTTTTCCTCATTTTCCAACATCCATCCGATATTAAAGAGAAAAAATGGTATGTGTAATTTGATACACCCTGTATACAAGCTGTTTTCTCATAACTCTCTCTCTCTCTCTCTCTCTCTCTCTCTCTCTTTCTCTTACTCGTTCTCATTTTAACAATTTAACTCGGCGGATATTGCGGTACATCATGCAGTAACGAAATCCTTTGATAAGTCATACGAAGATTACGAAGACTTACGTCTCGGCCAGCGGGCATTTCTCGCATTTGTTGTCCTCAACAATTTCTCTCGTATCGCGTGCAGTTTTCGTCCGCGCGAAAAAGTCGCGGAGAGAAACTAACTTGATGCGGAAAATCGCTTGCGGGTCGGTCTAAACTAATTACAACTCCAGCAGATTAAAAAGACTTCCATTCGTTGTGTTTCCCTCGCGATTAACGTTATTGCTTATTCGAGAAATATATGCAATGACCGTAATACCAAAAGTGGTATTCGACGTAGGAAGGGTTAAATCGGGGCTTTCGTGGGCGCCCGCTGCCACAAACGTTTGCTCCGAATCTGCTGCGTGCGCTCGCCGCGATTTACTTCCGATGACCGCGGTAGCACTTCCGATAGCTGCGGTATTGCTTCCGATAAGTTCGGCATTATCCCAGCGGGGATCGAAGTCGAGAGAAGTGGAGAGAACGAGCGAGAGAGAGAGCGCGTAGGAAGATATTATCCGTGTAAAACAGCCACGCAATCTCTCTCTCTCTCTCTCTCTTTCTCTTTTACTGTCAAGCAGCCACTTGACGTGCATATCTCAGGAGCTCGCGTGCCATGACGCGACGTGCAAACGTGGAGAACGTGCATGCAGTGGAAAGAGAGACAGAGAGACAGAGAGAGAGAGAGAGAGCAAGCGAGCGAGAGAGAGGGAGAGAAAGCACTTCGGTGAACAACCTGGCAGGGATTTGCATGGGACAATATCTCGTCTGATTTATCCCCCAGAGGCTGAGGGGTGGAAAGGGGCAGACGAGTCCGAAGGATTTATTTCTTTGGCGTTTTACGCGTCGTACCGCGCGCGTGGCACGGGGAAATAAAAAAAAGGGGGGTGGGGGAGGACGACCCTTTCTTTGCCCAGGTAAGAACATCCGGTTTATCGTCGGTTATATGCAGTACGCGCGATTCCCTTGCAGCGTGGCGCGCCGAGCGGAGCGAAAGCAAAGCGCATCGACGCGGTATCGCTCGCGAGCGTTTATGGCCTTTACCGTTTAGTTTATCGGAGAACACTTTTCTCCCCCGGCCCTACTTGAGCCTCGCGGGATTTACGGCCCGCCCCGTAAAGTCCGACTCTCCGCTTACTTTCTCGCGTCTCACGACCCCCGGTGACTTCAACAACGCCCCGCGCTCACCCAATCGACGAGGGTCGTGACTTCGCTTTCGTGTCGTATCCGCCCGTCAGCAGATAGTGTCGTCTCCAGACCAGCTCGTCTACGGCTCGTTGACTGTCATCGTGTACTCGTTTCGCGCGGCAATCTCGGTGAATCGTAAAAACACCCGCCCTTATACATCACGCTTATAATCGTTCAGTTCTAAAATGTAACTCTGCCCCATCGCGACGTTTTAAATGACATTATCTGAGAAGCCATTTCGACACGATACAGCAAGACCATTGTCTGTTACTTGCGAAGGTCTGTGTACTCGGTGAATGTAACCTCCGACAAAAGATCGTTGTCAAGGCGCTCTTCCGTTATTTCTGAACTCTCAATGAGAGTCCCCCCCCCCTCTCTCTCTCTCTCTCTCTCTCTCTCTCTCTCTCTCTCTCATACGTACGCACATGCGCGATTTTACGAGCGAGGTCAGCGCGATAACCATCGGAACGAGGGCAAACGACGGTGGGTTGGAAACGGCCGAATTGGGTGACCGGGCTTTCAGGACTCTGTAATTTTCGTCCTTGCTCCATTACGCTTGGACCCAAAGCGAGTAGCGTGGAGAGATGACGATAAGCGCAATAACCCCAGATATACCGCAGCCAGTCCTTTCATTATTAATAAATCGCTTGCCGAATGTCGGGATAAATTGATTTGCTGCGTCAAGAAAATGTCTGTATTTACAATACGTCTTGCAAATAATTCACTTATTTGCTCGATTTAAGTTACGATCTCATCTCTCAGTGTCTCTTGACGATATCGTTTCTATTAGTTCTTAAACAAAGCCACAAACCTAATTTCAATGACTCCACACACATGTGAGAGAGAGAGAGAGAGAGAGAGAGAGAGAGAGAGAGAGAGAGAGAGAGAGAGAGAGAGAGAGAGAGAGAGAGAGAGAGAGAGAGAGAGAGAGAGAGAGAGAGGAGAGAGAGAGAGAGAGAGAGAGAGAGAGAGAGAGAGAGAGAGAGAGAGAGAGAACAGGAAGGAACGGTGAAGTTAGTTAGAGAGACTTCATAGTTTGTCGTTAGATCCGAATACATATATATACTCAGTTGACGAGAGTTTCATTCCGGTAAGTTCGCGCGGGTTTCCCCGGCAGTAATTACTTGTAAATCTCTTACGAATAACGGCAAACGCGAGATTAATTTCGTCCACGAGAACGTGTAATAATTGCTGCCCCTACAACTGCGGAAAGTATGCAATTAATATCGTCAAATTGTTTTCAATTATTCGAGTTTACGGCTATTAAAGTCCTGCCCGATCGCACAGCGAGTATCGAATTATTGAACGATCTTTGAGGATAATATAAAAATTTTATTCCTATTGTGCGATTCGTATTGCGCGTACGCGTGATTCATAAATACTATATCCTTTTTAAAAATATAAAAGGCCCCTAAAAGAAAATCAGAAATATAAATCAGTATGCTGCAATCGAGCGAGTTAAAAGAAAATCAATGGCGCGCACTCGAGCGCTTTAAGTTCTCTTCTTGAGATTCAGCTACTCTTTTCTACTTGTGTCCGAATTGCGGAAAATTTTGCTTTATTTCTCCAATTCTGCGAACGTCAGATCGTCTCAATTTTTTTTCACCGTGTTCGCATACAAATGTGTAAGCGAAGCTATTTTGTGCGAACATCCATTGTTCATTACGAACCCGATCAAATAGAAGTTGTTTCTCTTTAACAATCCTTCAAGCGAGCTAAAACTTCCTTTTATAGTAATACTTGAAACGTTCCGTAGGAAACTTGATTAAAACTGGATACAAACTTGTTGAGATTAATTAATTGATTTTATGCTTTCGCATTTCTGGCAAAGTAAGCTTCGTCAAATTTAACGGTAAATCTCGTATTTGATTACATTCTATTCTCTTTAGTGTCTCAATACATGTATACGTAAGGGAAATAAATTTTAATAAATTATAAAATTATATTTTTGGTTATGAAGCAACTGTGTTGGCGACAAACAACCGTTATTTCCACATTTATACGTTCAAAGCGTTTGATTCCGTAAAAGATACAATTTGCCGAAAATCCAATGCGGTGAGCGAACAATATAAAGTCTTTTTATAACGACACATTGACACAGGTAGATATCGCTTTGTATCTGCATGTATCTCTCGGGCAATTTTAACGTATACAGCGCATTTTTATTCGCGCTGACATATTTACATGCGTTTGTGAAATTTTATTTGAAATGTCGCCGTTGAAACCATAAAAAAAAGACTACCTTATGAAAGGCCAATAATTTTGCCGATATTATTGTGGAGAAAGATATACGGAGACATATTGGCGACATTTCGGTGATAATATTGAGAATTTTCGATGATGTACGATTTCATTCGCGACTCACCCACCATTGAGCACGTGGACGAGGACGCTGGCGGACTCGGCTGTGGATGGTGCACAGGTGTAATTGCCGGAATCGGCTGGCAGCGCTCTGCTGATCAGAAGACGTGACGTTCGCGTTTGCTTCTCCGTCACGACGCTAATGCCCCCGCGTTGGCTGTAGTTTATAACGTTATCGCCTTTGTACCTGAAAAATTATCAGAAATGATTTGAAAATTAGTAAGTATTCTAATTTTAGGTTGAGTATACTAGTTATTAATTAAAAAGTTAAAAATTAATAACCTTTAACTTAGTTAATTTTAAATTAATTTTTAACTTCAACTTATAGTTATTTTTAAAACATATACACTTTAATTTATCAACTCAATGCCTACGTTAAAAATTTATCTGTAATGTAAAAGAAAAACTTTCTTATATAAATAATATTTTTTTGCAAACTCGATCACAACTTAGATTTAATTTATTCAATAATCTATACATTATTTAAAATAATTTAATTTAAAGATGTTAAAAATTTACGATATTTTAATAATATTTAAAGTAATTCAATTTTTTAAAATTACAATATTCTTATTTAACATAATTAATATTTCTAAAAATTAATTTTTACTTAATTTAACTTAATTTAATTTTCACATAAGTTAAGATTAATTGATTTTAAGTAATAAAAAAAGAATCACGCTTTAATATCGCGGATTTAATATATTTTTCTTACTAAACAACTTCACAGTACAACAATTCTTCAATGTATGTACAATAAGTTTACAACAAATTATTATTTAAAGTTTTAGGTACAAGCACCGTGCAACCTAATTGTTAGATCATTCTTATTGTAGCAAAGACCAAAGACTAAAGTAACAGGGTACAGTTGTAATACTGCAAATATTTGATGTAAATAAATAAATGTGTAATAGATAGATACATATATTTTCAACGATATACGTTTAACAGATTGGCATTTGTTCGTTAGTGTCTTGTGGATTCTTATAGAAAATAGACATCAACAAGAAGTAAAAATTATTTCATACGTAGATATAAAAAACCTTACTTAAGGATTCATCAAAATTTTTATGAATCAAAAATATTCTCTCTTTATAAATTAATCTTTCCTTCGTGTGTGCAACTTTCAACACAAATAAATTAATTTTATACATTAAGTATTTTACTTTAATTTAATTTAAAAAATATTAATTTATTTAACGTTGGTAAGTAATTTTAAAATTTTGTTTTAGATTTGTAAATCTGTGTGCCTAAGAGAATCAGCAATAAATATCTATTATTAGAAAGCATTGATGTAAAATACACTTTTATTTTAAGAATACTTTTTACGCATCTATTAAATTACTCTAAATAAAATATACAAAATAAATATTATACCATATAAGTATTAATACGAGAATGCAGACACACTTCCGCATCAGCGCGCTAGCGAAACGCAAGATCTATAAATTCTAAAGACCACCACCTCCAAGGACTAACTCCGTTGAAAATTCACTTCATCGGAGATTCGTTTTACGGGCGCTCGTGTTGAAATTTTTCGATAAAGCAGATCTACTCGAATGGAGGTCACTGTAGATTTGGATTTCGCGAAATTCACGGTTCTGTGTCTGCGCGAAATACACGTGAAACAAATTCAATCCGCGTGATCGTCAGGGGAGAACGCTCAAACTTACCAATAGATGAAGGATGGTGGTTCCGGCGTTTGCAGCACGATGCAGGTCAGATTGATGTCGCTTCCGCTTTTGATGTAGAGCTCCGAATTGCCGTTGATCTTTGCCTTCGAGACTGCGCACGGGGACAGAACAAAGTTAAAGTGGTTTTTGGCCGAGGAGCGGGCACGCGGATCGGGTCGACGAGTAAAGCCCGGGCCAAGAAGTATGATCGCAATTTCGCTTAAATCGCCGCAAAGCTGCAATTAACTCACGAAACCGTTCAAATACGGCCACTTAAAAATTCACTTAAGAAACAAACGGCTTCGGAAACCGTTATTGAAGCACAATAGGGAACTTGTAATCGCTTTAAAACACAATCCCCAAATCTCCGTTCTTACATTGATTTTCTTTAAATTTCTCAACCAAATCGCAAACATAAATCGAGTATCTTTTCAATTTGAAATTATTACTTTTAAATAATTAATCGTAATTTCAATTGTAATTCACGTAGCTTTCTATTTCCCCTTAACGCTCGAGAGGATCCCATCAAAGTTCAGTAGAATTACTTGAATAGCTATCGGTTGAATCTTATCCGTCGTATTATACAAAAAGAGAGATGTACCCACGTACCTACTACGCTCAAGTTGAAAGCTTGACTAATTTTGGGCTCTGTCGAGACTTGACATTCATAGATTCCGCTGTCTCGCACTTGCGGCGAACTGATTTTCAGGGTCCACTCGTCGCTGCCATCGCTGTGCAACGATTGGAAACGCTGGTCGTTCGTGTACGTTAGGATACCGACAGTGAGGATATGCAAATCCCGCTGTCTGATCCACGAGACCTGCGCAATCAAGAGACACCCACCGTTATTGAGATACACTATAAACTGAACGTTCGGTGTTTAAACCGTCCAAATTCTCTGCCAAGACTATTAACGTTCATTCCGCATGGCATTATTCTTTTAAAAACATTACAGCGTAAAATAATATAGGAGAACTCGCTAAAGTATACTGCGCGCGAATAAAAGACACTAAAATTTAAAGATGAAACATTGACGTCAAAATTCTTCTTCGATCAGGTGATATCACGCACGCGTGAATGCACGCACGCGATCAAATTATTATGTATACAGATGAGAATTGCCGAATGTGTACCATTTAAATTTTATCTTATATTTCCTATTTTTAATATTTATTTGTACGCAAATGAAAGTTGGAAATTGCAGTTTGATGTTTTAGACACTTATTCTATAATATGTACTTTTTTACTTCAATAATAAATTAATTTATAAATCTGTTTGTTACAAAGAGTACTATTTATGTAATTAATTGTGTAAATTGTAGGAGAGACCCGGAGTTCGTTGACAAAGTTTGCATGATTTCAACATTCAATATTTTAAACAACTAACTGTTATGATTACACTGTACTAATATGATAAAGAACCTTTCTCTACATTTTAATATCGGAAACAATTCTATACGTGATAAAGTTTATTTGATAATAATTAAAATACAAATATGTCGCACTGTAGCCAGTTTGCTGATAGTAGGATAAATTGACACATATTATGGTATAAGTTTCCTGTATGACAAACTTCATATTAAATTAATATATAATAAAAATTAAAAAAACAGATCACAAATATGTATTTTTAAATAAACGTTTTAAAGTTATTGATCAAATAACAAAATGCTATTATAGAAAAACAAATGTAAACTGTATTTCAAATATAAGCTTGTTTTAACGTAAAAATTATACATTAATAAATATATACAGAAATACTAAATACAAAATGTTTTGTTAAGTTGTAATTAAACGTTTCACACACATACACACACACACACACACACACACACACACACACACACACACACACCTTACTCAGTTTCACTTAAGTTTACTTTAAATATGAGTCAATATATCCTATTTCTACATTTACATTCAATTTCAATCATTTTATTATAAATTACTATTATTGTTCAAAATATATATATTATGTAATAATCTAAGAGAATATTTTATAACTTTTAACAATGCCTGATTTGAACTTATTTTCTCAAGCTGGAAAACATATAAATAATTCTTTAAATGTTCAAAAATTTACTTGTTTTCCCTTGAATCATTTTTTCCTTTCTTTATTATAACAATTGCATGATTAAAAATTTAAGAAATTGTATATTATAAATTATAAATGTATATTATATTATAAAAGAAATATCAGAACGTAATACCAACTTTTCTCTTGTGCTAACGCACTTCAGCCTTTCTTACCTGTGAATCTTTTAAATCATATTTTTTATCTTTGAAAAGTATCAAATTTATGAATTAAAATAATTCAAAATATAAAAAATCATTAACTATACATAATAATTACATAATACTTATTTTATTAATCTTATTTATTAAATTCATTTATTAAAAATAATTAAATTTAATAATTAATAAACACTAATAAAAAAGAAAGAACATTAAAATAAAACTGGCTTAAATTAATTATTGCAATTGACATATTTTTATCATATCAAGTATTAGTTTCACTGTTCATTTATCATTTTACATTAATATCATCTATTCATATTTTAATAAAATTAGATAGATTTTACAAACAAGAAATGCAAATTGTTTTATAATAACTTTTTGTTGTAAGTATAAAAAATTAGTATAAAATTATTATGCTCAATACATTATTATTAGCTAACAAATTGATAAAAAATTAACATTATTGATTTCTTAAAGTTTCTTGTTAACGCTACAAAATAAGATATATATTAATCTGTTAAATTTTTCTATATTATTCATTTTTTCCTTTCATTATTTACTTCATATTTTTGCCACTACATGTTGCTTATATTAATTAAGTAAGAATATAAAATGCTTATATTAATTAATTAAATAAAAATATAAAATACTGATGAGGTATGATTAAGTGACCAACACACATTTAACAACGCTTCCCTACGTAAAAATGAAGACCTATGACTGACATTTGACTGTCGTGTGACAATCTGTCACCGGTGCAAAATCAAGGCTTAAGCGAAGTCTGCAATCGCGACGGTCTGGCTGATTCTACGATCGCAAATATAAACGTTCAGATGCATGTGCGTGGGCGCGTTATTGAGGACCGATGGCGTGGCTGTGAATGGCGGAAGCAGGGGAGCTAAAGGCAGATCCGCAGAGGGACGAAGGGGTAGGGGCGCGAGAGAAATTTGATTTATCGGCGATTACGATCGGTGATTGGACTCTGACGGGTTCCTGTGCGTCATGCGGTGATGCATGAGCAGCGGCCGATAACGCGTAATGTCACCGTTCGCCCGGGTGACCTATGCGCCTACCCGCGAAATTACTTTGCATTAGGACCGCGAGTGATGAATACTGGGTTAAACAGCGGCCCGAGCGGCCCGCTAATCCACTAAACCGTCCGAAAAATTGACGCCGCACGACCATGTGTTTAGTTACGCACAATGCTTTACATTTTATAACGTGTATGCGTGAATACGCCACTTCTCATGTGATCCAACAATGGGCGGACTGTGAATCAAATTGGACAGCAGAGTGCAAAAGTGGTTTATTTAAAAAAAACAATAATAAAATAAAAATTTGAGAAATTAAAATATTAATTATTCTCTTTGTAAAATATTTATTTTTTCTTTCCCTCAGTAATACAACGTCAAAGAAATCTCACACAAAAGGTTAATTTTCTACAGCACAATTAGATTGTGTAACAGTTTTACAAATGTCAGTCAAATATAAACTTTCTAATTAACTCTCGCCAAACGATATTTTATGGCCAAACACGTTGGAAATATTTCAATGTTATAACGAGATCATGCGTTAACATTAAATTCGAACTCTCGTAATTGTCTAAATTTGCGCAGGAGGTGTATGCACATTGAACGTGAAGAGTTTTACTTGCCCCGCGAGTTTGCAGGCGGAAATAAAAAGAAAAAAATAAGAGAACACGAAAAAAAAAAGAAAGTTACAAGATCCTTGGCGCGCGCGCGCGAGGATGTGAACTAGGTTACTGTAAAAGTGCGAGGTGGTGTCGCGTGGGTAAATGAGGAATGAACTCGTATACGAATTGCAGGTCGTGCGAGTGCATTAGCGAAGTGAGCGAAACGGAAGTTTGCCGAGGGAACGATCGCGGATTAATGCCCCGCCGACGTCGTAACTGCGAATTTATTTGACTTCGAATTGCGTGATTCCGATCGTACGGGATTTCCACGCGCTCGCACGTACGTAAAATTTATCAACGAGCAACTCCGGCAACGAGTTCACGCGCCGCGCGTGAAAGAGCGCCGATGCAATTTTGAAAAATACACCTCGCGTAAAATAATAACGTAATTGAAAATTTTGCGATAACCGAACCAGGTAAACTTAATTTTAAAACAACAAATTTGTTGCGCTTTAGCTTCATTGAATCCCTCTCATAGAGAAATTTAATCGCGAGAATTTGTTGATGCATAATCGAATGTTAAAACATTCGTCGAGCTTTGCATAATTTACGTAATGAGAAGATTAAACGGTTAATTAATTTCTTGCCCTAAAAACACGGACGACATTGACAGCGCAGCTGAATTATTGATTAGCGAAGGTTCGGGCGAAATAAATCCGTAATATTTTCCGCATTTTGTATTCTCAACTTGTAGGCTCTATCTTTAATCTTTTCGACGGTAAGTTCGTTAAAACCGTGCTTGGTTGGATTAGTGGAGAAACGAACAATATTGACATATATAATGCTATCGTTGCAACGATGGCACAAAAGCGAATAACCTTTTTTGAATAATTTTCAAATCTTTGCTATCACGACAAAAATAATAAATCAGGACGTAAAAGTAAAAGAAAATTAATAAGATAAAAAAAAAATTGTTAATGCAATGAAGAAATATTTTAGACAAACTCAATTGACAAATGTAGCTTGAATGAAGTATAAATATAACAGGTAAAAATATAAGAAGAATATAAATCTCATAATAAAACGAGAATAATCTTTGAAATCAGTATCGTAATATTTCTATAAATAATTTTTACAAAATAAAAAAAGCAGCAATCTTTGCGGCAAAAATAAAAAGATCAGGACAGGAAAAACAAGAATTGATAAATTCAAAAAGATTTAAAATGTAAAAATATTTCGATAAGACTCAATTGACAAATGCGGTCTTGATACAAAGTATAAATATCTCACGAGACGAGAATAATTTTCGACGTCGGTATCGCGATGTTTAACGGATTCGCGATCCTAATCTTTTACTCACTATTGTAAAATACAACGTTGTCGAACCCGGGGACTGTTATTACAACGAGCGGGCTCTTGATAAGGAAACTTGGAACTTACCGCACGATCGCCAAGATTGCGCACCCTGCAGTGCAGGTAAGCGGATTGCCCGACGGTGGTTGTGGTCTCCCTCTTTGTCGTGTTGTCGAAGTAAGGCTGACTAAAGGGTTGCTCCCAGTAAGAGGACGGATGGTGCTCCACTACGGATCTCCCGTTCTTGGCCGCGCATTCTGTCAAAAACAATAAGGCTCGTTAATGGGATTTATTTATTGATATGCTTTAATTTGATGAAATTTTGATTCGCGAGAGTATTGGAATTTGCATAAATCTCTTAAAAGCCCTACTGAATAACTGAATCTCTTAAACGCCGAGAATAGCAAATTTCTCCGACAATAGCATAATTAGTCAAATTAATCGACATCCGCGGTAACATTGGGAAATTAAGTAAAAAAGAGAATCCATGTAATATTCGAGCGCTCGTGCTCGGCCAGCGCAAATTAGAAATCATCAAAATGCGTAATTGAGAACAGATAGCTTAATGACATATCGATAATTGCTGGGAACTCGCGCAAATCGGATTGCGGCGCGACAATGCGAATGAATTATGCGTTAATCGGCGAGACGGAATGTACAAAATGGGATTTCAGGCGGATCGAAACACGTAGGGTGATTAATTTCGCGTATAAAATCTCGGTCACGTCGCGCTTTCATAAGGAAATCGATTCTTTCCGCTCGATGATTCCCATTACCGGGAAGAGGGAGGTTCCTGCCCGAGCTTATCCGGTTGAGCTTGAAGCGACCCCGAACTCGTCGGTGCGAATACAGAAATTCAAATCCGAAACCCCCTGTTCGAGACGTCGCGGACGAATAAACTCCACCCTCCGGGAGTTCCACCTCGAAAATTCCTAGCGCTTTGCGCGAGAAAGTTCTCGTGACGAGGTTCCTACTGGAACGAAGATCTGATCTATGCCTAGGAATTGCGTGATTTACTGACTGAGTGATCAAAATCCGTTCGTTAAGTAAAGTTAAGTAAAGTTACGCGCATACGTAAAATGGCATCTGGCTTTCAGTGCCTTCTAATATGAATTTTATTACTCTTTACATAGCGGAGAGATCTCATTCTCTTTCTTTCTCTCTCTTTTCGAGGATTCTCTAAATATGTCACAATTAGAACCGAAGATAAATAAATCAATGATAAAAATATTTAAGAAAATAATAATAAAGACATAAAAGCGAAAAGAAATAGTAATAAAATAAAATTATTGTTGGGGTACCGAGATCATAATCCATTAAAGATATTTAATAGACTTTGAGAAAGAGAGTTTTCCTTACGAGTGCAGCTGTTTTTCAAAGTAACGATCCGCCAGTGCGGCGTAAAATTCATGCAACAGTCCCTCATCAATTTTTTTTCGCAACCCGCGCGATACTCATCCCTCTCCGACGGCTCGCCTCACTGATTACTTTATTCCAAGAAAACGATACTCTTGGTGGCTACATAAAATCTTCCGAGAAAGCCTTTACGCGCATTATAAGAAGACGAGCAGAGTGAGAAGATTTACGGGGAAAGATGTTGCTACAAAGAATCTTTATTCTCATGTTGATATTCCATAAACGGAATATCCTGCGACCGCGTAATAACAACCGGCATCTTCAATTGACATGGAAATTTTTTCTAAATGTGTTTAAGTATATCAAGTAGCAGAGACCTGCTTGATTTTGCAGTTTGAAAAACAAGGATATAGTTTGTTGTAATCTTTTGCGCGCTGAATCCGAATCCGGTGGTAAGTATGTTGTATCATCAAGTTAACGAGAAAAATGAAATTGGAAACGTTTCTCAAAAATGCGTTTTAGAGTATTTTTAAAACTCTACAGTCAAATAAAGCCGTTCTCTAGATTTTAAAGAGCAGACTCGTATTAATGCTTAAACATTATACTTTAATATAAAAAAAATATAAAATCACATTTAACGTAGACACCATTGTACCTCAGACGCGTTTTATTTTTAGAACGTTGACGTTCGTTTGCAAAATAAAGACCTTGATAATTGATATTTGATATTTGATACATGAATATTTGATAAACAACAAAGGTGAAATGTTTGAAAAGCGCTGTGAGCATCAAAGCGAATGCAGCCGAAGTATGACGATTACCCTATTGTATCCTATTGCAAACCATGTAGTAAAAACAGTGGATTTAGACAAAAGACTAAAGATATTCTTTTGTTATAAAAATGTTTCTTTTATTTACTTGAACAAATATAATTTAAAAAATTTTTGAAAAATAACGATTTTTTAAAAAACTAATTTAGCAGATCTAATAAATTATATTTTATAACTTTTTATCGAATCCGTATCAAACCTACTATTGACATTTTTATTATTTGCAATAATTTTGCATTGAGACTGTATGTTGCAATTGTTCTACCTGACTGTGTGAATTATCCCTAAAAACAAAATGCGCCATTTGATAAAAGATTCGATTTCATATTAAAGTATAAATTTCAAGTATTAATTAAATCTTTTTTGAAATTTCTCGTATAAAAAATTTGGATGGACTGTTTGAGATATGTGAAATGTCCCATGTTGTGTTAAATTTATAATAAAAATTTTGTTACTTTGTACATGTGCGTTTTTTAAAAGGGAAAAATGGTAATTGCTATGTATTATATTTATGTTCTATATTCAGGAATTTTTTTTTCTTTCGTTTACCAATACATACGATTGGCCTGTATGTTTCGCGTGAACAATTGGTTGATACATTATTCAAATTAACAATCGTGAAATTCTTCGGCTTCAAAGCGAAATCCGTTCGGAAATCCCTGACCGCAGGGTTGAATCGTCGATATCCCCGTTCGCTCGAAATACCACGCGAAGTTCCACAATGCAGCACAAAAAGCAGCCGATTCCAATCGCCCCGACTGTTAATCGGGTTTTTCGCGTTGCAGCCGGTACGACGAGCGTGGCAAAAAAGGCTTAAAAACTGCAGGACGGGTCAGAAAGGGATGAGTTTGTTAACCTCGCGTACTTCCTTCTCCACTGAAAGTTCGAGGCAAAGGGAGCCTCCAGCGAGGCGAGAAGCTTCAGGTGTTTGCTAATGGCCCGCGGCGCTGAAACCAATCATTCGTTGATGGGCCGCCTTTCTCCACTACGCCGTTTGTTCAAACGTGACGTATTTCTTATTAGTCTCGTCAGTACTGGCTTTTCTTTTTATATTAATGCGAATCTCGAAAGAAATCCGACGACAGACATCGTACATCCAAATATTGGGCTACATAACTGACAGAAAGCGAAAAATGGGAGGAGCAAAAAAGAAAGATACTCAGGATCTATCAATAATAGCTGTAGAGATAATTATCATTTTACAAGTCAAAAAATTAAATTTGTTAAAGGTCAAAATCAGATTCAGTAGCTGAAATTATAAAAAAAAGCTCGCTGTTTTTCACATTTTACTCCAGGGACCAAATCGGCTTGTTTTATCCATAATTCTTTTAATCGTTTAATTTAAAATATTCAAATTGAAAAATTTTGTTTTTGAATTATGTCATTATTATAGCACATGAGCAATATTTTTACGTACACCAAGCATTGACCTGCTTCTATTAACGTATCTTATATTGTAAAAAAGGTCAGAGATATATGTTAGAGAAGTTTAAATTAAAATTCCATATGCAATTAAAATCTCGACTTATATCAAGTAAGCTAAAAGTGTTATTTTCGGTTAAATCTGCTTCTATATTAACGTATTTTACATTTTAAGAAAGGTCAGTGATGTAAAGAGATTTAATTTTAAATAAGTTCCACATGGAATTAAAATCTCGACTTATATCGAGTCAGCTAAAATTGTTATTTTCGGTTAAACAATGACCGACAATGAGTACCGTCCTAAATTGTAATCGTCAAATTGAAGTATAAAAGTGCCTCGTGATGTAAAATAAAATTAAAATTTGGATAAACAATCTTCTCTTCAGTTTTGAAATACGCTTCATTTACGGTATAATTAAATCGTAGAAATTAAGTTTCTTGGAAGGTTTCTCTTTGATTTTCGCCAAGATGAAACTCCCCGCCAAGTTACGGCAAGGCGGTGGCTACGTCACGAGCAGCGACCGAAATGCAAAAACTTTGGGTCTCTCAAAGTCATATCTCAACTATTTTCTCGTTACGCTGCCCTCAACGAAATTGAGAATGCACCGCAAAGAAGAAGTGGAACAGAAAACATGTAAAGGCAATGTACAAAGAGATACTTCGATTCTCTTGATGTTCCATTCGCGATGACTCGCGATCATTACTCAAAGACGCTTAAAGTGTATCACGAGTAAAGAGATTTCTATTAAAAATCAGATCGTTACATGTACAAAGAAACATAGACAAAGTAAACCTAGACAAAGTAAATCCAGACAGAGAAGTTTGAGAGAGAGAGAGAGAGAGAGAAAGTGAAAAGAGCGCGAAGTAGATTCGTTTGTTTAGTTTTTCAAGATGCGACACTCGCTTAAATGTATTTGTTAGCTACGGGAGCAATCCGTTTAAAGAGATTACGAGACGAAGAACGCAGAGAATGTCGTCAAGGCGTCTGCTTTTCGCGAAAGTAACGCAACACTTCTCGTTGAAATCCAAGTAGCTTATGTTCCTGGCCTCTCAGCTTGTTCAGTCGCGTGGAGAACTCGAACGGAGCGATGTGTCTCCGGATTCAAGACGTGTCTCCAAGAGAGAGAGAGAGATAGAGAGAGAGAGAGAGAGAGAGAGAGAGAGAGAGAGAGAGAGAGAGAGAGAGAGAGAGAGAGAGAGAGAGAGAGAGAGAGGGGGGGGGGATAACAAGAGAAGGAGAGGGAAGGAAAGACGCACGAAATTTTTCCCGCAAAATCCGGAAAAAGTAGAAAGAAAAATTTCTATTTAAGAATGTGAAGAGCGTCTGATTCTGTTCGTGCTCACGTTTTCCTGGGCCACATATGTTGCCATTTTGTTTCTTGGATTTGTTAGGTTGTTCATTTTTCATCACTTTGACTGAACATCACTTTGAATATGAATTGAATATGTTATACATGGTAACGAGTATAATTGTCTTGAAAAAGTTATGAAGTGATTATTTCATATCATGCAGAGCAACAACTATTAATATTAATAGCATTCTTCCGAAAGAGAACTATCGGGTACATATTAAACTCATTATCCACGAGTTCATAAAAATCGTTTTGTTTCGCAATATTAATCGCGATGAGTTATTTAATAATGTCGTGGTTGCGAAAAACCGCCGTTTGAAAGATATCAATTAACTTTTCCAATATAATGGCGTATCTATCGGATAAATTGAATACCAATTGTCATCGGTATTATCGGGAAACACTTTCGGGAGATTGAGAGCGTAAATTTTGGCTTTAAAACAATATATATATAACAATGCAATTTTTATAAGGACGAAAGCGCGAACATAAAAGAATTAAATGTTAAAATGTAAATTTCAAATGTTACCATTGTAAGCATTGTCGAATAGTCATTAAGAGAATAAATATTTAAAATTATATAAAAGAAAATTATGTATATATATATTACAAATTCGAATAATAATTTCTCATTAGATATATTTGTTTTGGGATTCGCAATATGAAATGTTGAAAATGACGTAAATATGTCTGTTGTTGATATTATAATGCAAAATATTGTTTAGTAAAAAGATTAATTCATTCAGCTCACGCGGGCGTGAATTTCTGACACTTTCGCGGTGACGATGACGCTCCGAAAATGTTGTTAAAGTGCTCGTCGTAAGTATTACGCGCAACACGAAACCTCTCGCTAAAATCTAAGTGGCTTATGTCTGCTCTATGTGTTGTCCCGTTTTCCCACGACGTTGCTGCCGTACGTGTGAAAGCGCAGCGTCTTCGATCCATCGAGAGACGCAAGCACGTTCTCTTTTCCACGTCTTCCTCCTTTTATTGCATCGAGTCGCTGTATCGGAAAGTTACATCGAATTAGACCGTGGCACATCTTTCCTCAAATGGAAGGTATTAAATATTGGGTCGCAAACAATTACTCACGAAGCACAGCGTTGCAATCGATATTAGCAAGAAACAGCCGGGCGAATACCACGCTACCAACTACGGAAATTTTATTTTATTAGAAAAAGTTCCGAGCTGATATTCTTTATGGAAATATATCAATTTTGCATAATTATGTATCTTTTCTACAGAAAACTTTATTCGTAAAATTTATCTCGAATAATAAATAAAATATAAGTGCATGCAGTAAACCAAGGCGTGAGAGAAAGAGAGTACTTCAAAAAAGTACGTTACGTATTTTTAACACAAATGAAAAAGTGCAATGGTAACCGCTATCACTGAGAACGAAAGAATTAATGGTAGAATTACATGGCGACATTTTTAGAGAATAAAATCCGCGAAGGAATGGAAGTAATTAAAAATGTCAACACAAAATGGTATCATCACGAAGATGGACATGGTTTTTAAGCGCTTCATTAACAAGGATGGATGAGAAGAACGAGAAATCTCTCGGCAAAACCGTAAAACAAAGCAGGGGCCTTTACTTATACTATTTTGTAAACTCGCGAACGCTGCGGTCGGACGAGTTTCGCGGGAGTTTCACGGTTCGACGAGTTGAGAAGCAATAGCGGCCGTTTTAAAAGGAAAGTACGAGCGTAAAGTGGAATGAGAGAGGTAGATTAATTCTTTCGTTTAAGCAACGCCCGCAAATGTTTGTGGTTTCTGAATTCTTAATGCGTTTCAAATTAATTGCCAATACACACGGGTATCCGAAAACAATTTATATCTTTTTGCAACGATTGTTAGATACAACTAATTTTACTTTGTAATTATCATTAACGAGATTAAGAAAGTGACTGTTACAGATATTTTCGCCGCTTTGTTAGAAGAATTCTATTAATTACATAGAATCATTTGTTTAATGGTAACGCTAATATGCCAATGCACAAACCAATATTTGTTAAAGCATTTTTTATTTTCAAGTATTTTAAAACTTTTTCAAGATATAGGGTAAACTCGGGTAAGAGGCCATAGTTTTTTAAAATACAAAAAACACTTTTATTTTTATTATTTTCTAATAGTGTTTGGTATATTACTTTGCTGAAGCTTGAAGTATGTAAAACTATCGACATTTAAAAGAAAATACTTAATAAAATTTTTTTATTATCAAAATATTGAAACATGAACATTGGCCATCTTTCACAACTTTTGGGGAAAAGATGATCATAGTATTATAGAACAGTTGGCTATATATTTTTTATATACCTAGATAGCACAAAGAGTTAAAAAAGAACTCAATTGTATGTCACCAATTATGTCACCAATTATGAATTCTTTTTGAATATTTTTTTATAAAAATTATTCTTGCATCTCAAAAAGAATTCATAATTGGTGACATAAAATTGAATTCTTTTTGAATCTCTGTGCTATCTGGGTACTTAACATTTATAAAATAATAACAAAACTTATAATTTTACATATTTAGTTTTACTGCCACATATTATCACATATTTAATTTTATTTTTAAACATTTTTAACATTAAATGTTCACACAAGTTTAGGATTAATTTAACTCATTGTCACTACTAAAAAAGAAAACATAATATATCAAATTTAAAATATTAGGTGCACAATTTTTGTCTCTTTTTATAAAATATGTACATAAATACTTACCCCGAAAAGTCATGGGCTATCTTGCCCAAATTGTGAGAGAAAGATAATCATAGTATTTATTTAAAAAATTAAAAAAATATATATAATTACACATTACAATTAACAAACTTTTGTTATGTGGATAACGTTCATTGCGACAGCTCAACTGTAATTTATTCGACATTGTTGCAATTTCTAATGAACACGTAAAAAACTTTGGAAGCAGTCAAAAGTAAAAACGTGATATGACATCCACAATATCGTTATTTCGAATAGTATATGCACATAAACTACAGTAAATATCGATTAACTTTGAAAATAATTACGAGAACACATTATTTAGCAATTATCGGAGAAATTATAGCCATTGGCTATCTTTTCTGTATGGCCGTCGTACCCTAACTTACCCTAAATATTTTAACGTGAATAAATAACATTGAACACATACTTTTTCATTCTTTTTAAACTTGGTATTATCACACAAATATATATACATTTGTTTTTTTTGTTATTCAGCATTTTATTTGGTTATACATATCTCAAATCATATAAAGTTAAACAACGGTATAGGAATTTGCTAATGTGTAATCAAAAATTTCCCTCTTCTCTATCCTTCAAGCGTGCTGACATCTTCACAGTTCTAACACAGCAGCTTTTTCGAAGTTTTTATAATAGTTTTAAAATAATTATTTGATAAATTGATTGAAGTTCTATTGAGAATTTACAGTTTATATTATAGATTTTTAATAATAATTTGTGTGTGTGTGTGTGCGCGCGCGCGCGCGCGCGCACTCTATATACTAAAAACATTATGTATACATATATTTACATCGATTCTGCAACATTCTCGTTTTATTTTGACAAAATTTATAATTTTGTAATAAAATACTGTTTTGAAACAAAATCAATTTTTAAATTTATTTTAATGAATAACCTGTTACCCTATTTTCCTTCAAACCATTATACAATGTCGTTACAGTTTTATAAATAAAACATATCCTAAGTAGATATTTTATAATTTTAGAATCGACGGAACAATATATTGGCGAATAAAAATGTGATCAGTTTTCAATTTTAAAATATTGATCAACAAAATCATATATAAAACATAAACATCATTTTACAAATAAAATTCTTTATCCAGCTATAATATAAAGTTTATTTAAATTTAATTAGTATATCTCACAAAAAAATTCAATAAAATTTATATTGAAATAAATATATGTATTTACGTATAACTCGTGCAATTTAATCTGTCGAATTGAATATTTCAGAAAATATCGAAGATAAGGAGAAAAATTTCAGACAAAAGTTGTTTGAAGGAAAACAAATATTAATAATAACGAGATAAATCATTTAGTATAAGGAAAAAAACACACCTGACCCTGATATTTTCAAACAGAGAATGTTCAAAAAATCTGTTTTTGTGTAAAAAATGATTCTATTTAAAAAAATGCAATTATTGTTTTCTGATGTATCATTGCATTTACAAAAAAATAAGTTAATATATATAAGAAAATAGATATTATCATCACCTTTTGCCGGCACTACTTTTTTTTCTATCTTTAATCGAAACATGTACATGTGTATATATATTTCTAATTTAAAATTATCCGAAACACTAATAAAAATTCTTATTAGATGTATATTAAAAATTGAATGCTCTATATAATATATATAAAGAGGGAGAGAGATGTCTAAGAGAAAATATAAATTTTGTATATATACCTCTCTAATTAAATCTTTTTATGGAATAATATATACAAATTAATTATATGTATGTACGGCGTGCATATATCTTTCTAACGATTCAATTATATAATAGTATGATTCTACGTAACCTATATACTCGAGATAGACTCGCATCGATTACAAGTTCATAACGGATTCACAAAAGACTTGTATTGTTCTCATACCTCGATTGGTAAAGAATGTCAATGTCAATGTATACGTAGCAAACATCGCATGGGGACATATTCCAATTGCATTCGTGGACGCGCTCGATCAATGTTGTCATAAATTTTATGAGGGGATAAGCCATCGCATGCCCCCTCCCTCCTTGCACTCCGACTCTCGCATCCGTTGCATGTCCGCGCATCTATCAACGATTTAAGGGTCGTTACTAACCGTAGGTGAACCGTAGCATATTACGATGCAGATTCGGGCTCGGCGCGGCTGAAGCAATCTGGGATCCACTCTGGAAAATTTTGCGGGGGCACGCGCGTCGGCAATTTTAAACGCGCGTGTGCACGCCTCATTAGAGACACGTGTCGATCATCGCTCCACATGTTACATTTGCATGCTAAATTCCTGCTAATAATTTACGAACGCTAATCAGCCAATGAGCAAACCATATCACACGGAATCCTTCAATGGATAGCGAATATATCAACCAAATAGGAGAAAGAGAGAGATTTAATATCCTTCTATTCACGTTGCATCGAGTGAGATGTTTGGTTCTCGATTCAGCGCGCATTAACTCGACAGCGTCGAACAGTCGGAGTCGTCCCATGAATCGAGAAGGGGATATTACGAGTAAGATGTTTCGGCATTACATGCATTCAACGAGTATTAACTCGATGTATCGCGAAACAAGAATGTCAACGTCACCGGCTTGTGATGAGGAGATGAGAGAGAAATGTTAGGAGCGCGGATGGTGCTCCGCTGGTTGCGCCCATTTATCGAGTATTAGCTAAATGCCCCGTGACTTCGGAGCAGGAAGGGATGGAAATGTTAGAGACGCAAGACGTTTCGCTTTCATTCGTGGGGTATTAACTTAATGCCCTGGGACGAAAACGTGCTGTAACCTCCTCAAAGAGACAGACGGTACGGAGAATATACTCTCTAAATCGGAATCAGTGAAATTAGACTATTCACTGAAAGACAATGGATAGTCTGATTTTGGTGACTGCGCAGCACTAAAGAAAAAAGGTGTTGATTTGACTAAATTTGTCAATTTAATTAAATTTCTTCAGTTCATGTATTTAAATATTTAACTGAAACATATAAATACCTAAACTTAAGAAATTTAACCAAGTTCAAAAATTAACTACTTTTTTAAAAATTCTCTTATAACTATATTAATCATTAATATACAGTAAATAACAATGATTTCGATACGTATGTTTCCTCTCTAAATCGGATAAATAATCATTGATAATCATAGTTATAGCACAGCAAATCATTAAGATTTTGCTAATTCAAATTTAAAAATTTCAATATGAATATTTGATTTATTAATTGTTTTCAAATTAAAAAAAAAACTTAATATAATTTTTTATATTTATCTACTAAATTTACTGCAACCTGATTAAAATACATATCCTTAATACGGAGTAATTGGATACATGATGGAAACTCGAAATTTAATTATGCAAAGTACATTTTCGTATCATATACATTAAAGTCAATGATACTCAACAAAGAACGTAAATTTGATTTTGTTTGTGTATTTGTAAATTGCTATTACTTTTATTGATCATAAATAAGTTACTGGTGATCAGATATGTAAGCAATTACAGCAAATCAGTAAGATTTTATTGAATCGGATGTAAAAAGTACGATATAGATATTTATTTAATTTCTTAATCGTCTTCGAATTTAAAGAAAATAAACAGTTAAACGTTATTATTCTATTTATCTATACTAACTTTATCGCAATCTGAAAAATTAAAAAACTGTCTTTAATATGGAATAATTGGATATATGATGGAAATTGAAAATCTCTAAATATGCATTTATTTTCATATCACGTACCTTAAAGCCGATGATACTTAACAAAGAACGTATATTCGATTTTGTTTGCTTATTTGTAAATTGTTAATATTTTTATTGATCACGAATTAGTTATTAATAATCATAAATAATAAATGTAGCACTGCAGATAAATAAGATTTTACTGAATCAGATTTAGAAAATAAAGCGGAATATAAAATATACAACACACCGAATCTCCAACGTACCGAATGTTTCGCGTGTGAGTATTGGTAATTCTAATACACATTTATGAATTGAAACTTATAAATTTAACAAATTTACGAAATAAACCGTACAAATGCACCCACTAGCCGTTGCAGTTTGCCGTGGGACATTTCGCGCGATCAACTTCAAGCGCTCACGTCGTCATTCTTCCCACGAGCTCGAAGATAAAGTGCCAAAGGGAAGTTAAGCTCCTTATCGCGCGCGAACCAGAAACGCCGATCGCGACCGGACTGACCTGCGGTCCGGTGAATCCGGAATTCTTTTCCAGGCTGGCGATTTCGCGAATGGATTCGGCCGAATTCATCTCCGTTCCGGCGAGACCCGCAGTGAGATAGCGTCGCTATAACAGTGACGCGAGGGGGAGGGGGTGCTCGCTTTTAAGTAAGTGGAATGTGTCAGCGGATGCCTAAACTTCCGGGCGCTTGTCGAATGGAAACGTCCGCCGAAACTTTTCCAATTTCTTGCGTCAAAGGGAATATCCGATAAACACGGCCGCTCCGCCGTAATTAAAAGTACGCAAAGCCGCGCGCACCTCGAGCGAGAGACGAGTCGTGCGAAACCGCGGATCTACTTAATCCCGCGGATCGACAGAATCCGCAGCGCGGTTACCTTCAGTTGGCGCGAGACGAATCTTTTGTCGCTGTGCAATTGGACAACTTTCGCATCAACGGCGCAGATAGAATGCAAAAAATGGTCACACGGAAACTTTTAATATCTCAATTGAATTTTTACATACAATTATTTCATTGAACTGATGTATCACTGGGTTAAAACGCAATAATTCTTCAAATTAACACATAAAATTAATGTAAAAATGATCGAGTTTGTGTAATAAAATTAAAGGGTTTTCTACAAAAATCAAACAAGTATTTTTAAACTCAATTATGACATCAAATCATTCTCTAGCAGCACGTCATGAAACAATTATGCTTCAGAAATAATCAAACAAAACAAGAAATATAAGTAATAGATATAAACTTTTATAAGTTCAGAAAGTTTTTATTCTTATTTTATAAATCTTCGCAAAATGTTAATCAGAGCTTGAAACTTTCTTCTTTCTTATATCTATTGTACTCTAGAAAAATTGCTATATATGTATACAAAGAGAAATACAAAAGAATATTTTTTGTAAAAAACGATTTAAAAAATTTTATAAACAACAACAAGTACAAAAATAATTATTTTATACTTTAAATAAAATATTTCTTACTTCATCGTTATTATTATAATTAATAAATATAACATTCTCGCAAGACTCAAACAAGTCCATAGGTTTTTCCTTTTACACTCTTCAATATATGTACATATAATTAAAGTGTATTATTTTGTTTTTATATTTATTATACGTTCAAAGAAAAAAATTAATATATTTATACAATAAACGATTTCGAAGATAAGTTTTCTGCTTTACAAAAATACATATGTAATGTTTGGTTTTGTAGTGTTACGTCCGGCAGACTCCACGATTTCCCTTCGTCAGAGGAACAAATAATTTTACAAAAGAAATTCCGTTTCAACGGTCTCCGATAATTTTTATGTGTCTAGGATTAGTCTGTTAGAAACGTAATAACAAACATAGATGGACGAAACGACCAAGTAGATAATTCCGACTCCTTTGAATATTGAGTCAACAAATAATAAATTCTGAAGATAGAAATTCAAAAAACAACCATGGGATCTAAGCAAAGTTTCACGTTTGCTCACAAAAAATGAGCAATAAAGTATCTAAACATAAGCAAAAAATAAATAACCGTTTCCTCCATCTGCAACCCATACCGTAGCGCGTCTAGCACAATAGAAAAAATTATTTATCTCTTAAACCCAACGGGAAGATAACCTACGCGATAGGTCGGATCCCTTCGATAAAATTGAAAGAATGTGGGAGGAAACAGAGAAACTTTCGACAGATTACTTAACGTATGATTGGGCAAAAAGGAAAAACTATTTCTCCAATAAGAAAACTTAGAATTCACCCACCACACAATCCTGAAAAAGAATCCTACCAATTAGAATATTTGAACCACCTATCTCTGGATCCTCCCCTTGTAAGACTCTATATATATATAATACCAAATCTTGAAGGGAGTCAGTTGTCTTTATACCAGTTAGTAATAGTAGGCAATAGTAGTCAGTAATGAAAGTATCAGTAATAAGAGTTTAGCAGTCAGTAATGGATAGTCAGTAATAGTAATGGAGAGTAAAGTTTTAGAATTACGTTTTTAGAGTTAGTTAGTTAGTTAGTAATCATGTAGAATCAGTGCGCAAGTAGACTTTAGTGCCGTTCCATCCGGGCAAGAAATCTATTCGATTCCGACAAATTTGCTCGAGAACCAACAATGAGTAAGTCCCACAATCATAATTTCTTTGGTTTTTACGTTACTCATGGTAACATCTCCCTTCCATTTTAATTCTTTAAGACACCCTCCTATTATTTATAAATAATTCTCTCTTAGAGTTTTTTGTCCCCCTTCTTTACTCGGTTTGCGGATGCGAGCCCGGCAGCTCGAGAGTCCGACCGGTCGTTCCGGTGCGCGGATTCAGAGACGGTCATTCGAGAGTCCGACCGGCCGTTCCGGTGCGCGGATTCAGAGGCTGTTGCTCGAGAGTCCGACCGGGCGTTCCGGTATGCGAATTCCGCCCTTAGTGTTCGAGAGTCCAAACAACAATTCACGGTTTTAATTTTCAAGAGTCTGCACTTTCCTAACCTTCTCTCTCCGAATTACTTAAGATATAATGTAACTCACAAACAAAAAGCTGCCCATTAGTTTTACACTTCCGAAATTTATATTAATAACCTTTGTGTTTTTTTTTATTTTATTAATAACCCTTTGTTAAACTTTTAAAACTTTTGTAAACTCAATCGAAAATCTATTTTTATAACCCTTTGCGTATTTTTAAACATTGTAAACTCTTGCGAAATTTATTTAGAACCATTCTTATAATTTAATCTTTATAAATTCATAGCCAACAAATTATGTTAAATCACGACTTCAGCGCTTATTTGTATTTCTTTATATTTTCATTTTTATTTGTTATTAGAATAAATACTTTTGTTAATTTTATGTGAAACTTTATCATTTATTTTAATTAACAACGATCTCGTCTATCCCGAACAAAGACTGCACCTGGTCCGATCCCGAGTTAAAGCGATTCAATTCGTTGACTCGAAACTTGGACCGACGAACGTACGACTCGAAACGGGTTATAGCGGGCCTATCGGCACGTTGACCTATATTTTTGAGTCATAAAAAGTGCGTTCGACTCGAGGCACATACCCTCTCTTAAACTGTGTGCCTACGGGAATTCTATACGTTTTGTTACGTTCTTCCCTGCCTTACCTGTTCTCCCTGAAATATCCTTCCTACCGAATAAAGAGTAAAATCCCATAAGGCTGGACGTAACAGTAGGAAACTCTTCAATTGAATCTGCTCGATAAAGGTATTATATGGTTCACTGATGGTCTCACGTATCGAAATGTCGTGATGTCAATCCACGACGAATTAGCGCGTCGCGATAAACGAAGGGGCATCGCGAAGGAATGGCGCAATAAAACATGCGTTCATCTCCGTAACATCCGGCGATTACAAAGCACACGTGTAAACGCGGACAATCGGACGAAGATAGAAAATGACGCATGCGGCGAATATTGTTTACGGATTTAATGGCGAGTTTTATAGTTTGATCGATGCGCGGATTACGTCGGGTATGCGGATTTGATCTAAAGCGCGATTTGATATATATCCATTGCAAGCGACCGAATGCTATTCATTATTTTGAACGAATACATATGTATTCATTTTACGTTAGTTCTCAGATTGAAAATGGTCGTTATGTGCGAACACTCTATAACGCACCGCATTCTGTAAATTCACATTTTGTTTTATTGCATTTGCACCAACGTCGAAGGCTTTTATTAATAGCTAGCCCGGTCAAATTCTCTCAAAGCTGTATTTTTCAGAATTTTCTGAGACTGTTGATTGAATATCCATTATTCCCGTTAATTGCCACTACCAAATAAAACAACACTAGGTTTTGGATAAAAATTCCAAAGCTAAGGCGCAATCAATTTGATATTACACGTAGAATGCACGTTTTTATTCGTGTTCGCGGAATGCAATCGGATCGATTATATTATCGAGATAAATTCGCGATCGATCCGCTCACAATGGTCGACCGGTCTTGGCTGAGGATCGGTTGGCGACTCTCTCTCTCTCTCTCTCTCCAAGTTTTATTTAAAACCAAGGAAGAGACAGGGCGATGAGAGCGCAGTTTCGCCGTATATACGTCGCAATAATAATAATGGTGCAGGATTTATTGCATTTTTCAGTTGCGCAACAATACCGGAGGGCAGGGTCCACGGCGGACCAGGTATAATAGTCCCCATCCATATTGATGCGTGCAAACTTATGCAGAATGTCGCTAGGGCGCTCCGCGGTAACATACCTCCAGTTCGGGATCTTCGACAATGGCTAACGTCAAAAATATTGCTTTCAATAACGCGGCAGAAGACGGAGGACATTTCCCAGCCGACCGGCTCCCTTCGATCGGAAGGAGCTCTAATAAACGAGTCTTCGGGTTCGTGAGAGCTACAATACCTTCCGCTCAAGCGGATGTGCCCGCGTATGTGTGTGTGCGCGCGTGTATGCGTGCTCCTTTGCCTTGCAAATTTCGCGAATTCGTCCTCTGCGCGTCCTCGTTACACGAGTCGTACGTCAACGAGCTCGCAGAAAACGATATCGTCTTTCGCGCTCGAAGTTATATTATTGCGAACCCGGGGATCGCTTTTTCGCGTGGCCCTGCCTTCAACCTGCGATTGGAAAAAATCCGAAGTCACGCATGAGCGCACGCGACGAACGTTCCAGTAAGCTATCAGCAATACCATCCATCGTCTAGAAGAATCTGCGAATTTCTTCCAGAAAGAAAAATTATTCTTCTTGGAAGAAGAAAAATTTGTAATAAATCAGATGGTTCCATTGAAATCCTACTTCACGTCAAAATTGATGAGGGATATAAAATAATATTTAAAAGATATTGAATTCTACAAGTTTTACTTCGCTCCCTTTTAGAGAGGGACACAAAAAATTAATCATCTCATATAGTCAAGAATATAAAATCTTTAACGAACAATCTTAAATTTCAGCAAAGTATTAAATTACTTAATTATTTTAATTATTTTAATATTATAATTGTTATATATCTCTCTCTAAAGAACATATTTTTTATGATTGTTTTGATAATAATAGTATTAAAAAATTATAATTTTAGTTTAAAGGGATATTGTATAATTTCCTATCCAATACTTTGTCCTCAAGAAAATTAATATTGAATAAAGATGAATATATATATCATTTATTATCATGAAAATTTCTTCATGTAAACAAGTTACATCTGTTTTTAAAATTGTGTAAAAAATAATTTAATTTTTTTCAAAGATTTTATATTCTTCCCTAAATATGACAAGAATTATTAAATAGTTTTAAATTGATGCTAATTTTTTTCTAAAATATATAACAGTTATTTTTTCACGCTAATGTCTCATTTTGCGGAGACACTGACGTATGGACTTGTAGCGCCTCGATAGTCGTCGTCGGTCAATGGAATTTTTGTCGATCGAGCAATGTAAATTCCAAAGTATCGAATCCCACAGAGCGTTGCATGTCGCGCGTCATTAGTCGCGCCCGAACACGAGAGTTTCTCGTTACTGAATCAGTGGGCTCTAATCTTCGCGAGCGCGAAAAAAAAAGCGTGTCTTTCTTTGATGATCGGAAAGCCGGACGACGGACGCGCGCGTTGTCCCTGCGTGGCATACGAGGTTTTTTTTTTTTTGCACGTACCACCGGATAAGCCTATCGATCTAGGACGCGCCACACGACTCGATCACCATCAGACTCTAACAGCACTTTTATCGAAAACCTGAAAAAACCTTCATTAATCCTGGGCACGTTTTTTTTTTCTTTTCCGAACGGAACTTGATTGTTCGCATGGCGGTCGCAGAGCGGCGGCAATGTAAATGACATATAACATATATTCCATACTTTATTCAGCGTAATTGTGTTTGCAATAATAATTATCTCGTTGTACGAATGCGTCGTGGACGAAATTAAAAATTCGGGCCACTTCTCCGGAAAAAAAAAAGGTCCGGACCAGCTATGATAAAATATAATTCAGTTGCAAAATCACGTTCTGTGTAATTACAACGGAGTTTACGTTGCAACGCATCGGCCATTAATTAAATATCCAATAAATGATTGGAAAGAAATTGAAATTTACGTCAACGCGAAATGAGAAATGTGCGGCCGCATTTAGCACTGCGGCAAAACGCGGCAAGATTACGGGCCATTGTATGGTATTGTAGCAGATATCAAATTAAAGCTGTGCGATAACTTACGTTGGAATCCTCCGCGTTGGCGCAGCTGCAGGATGTAACTTCGCCGTTTCGATTTTACGACCGCAAATCTTGCGCATCGCGCAAGAACAAGTTTACGCACTACTTTTTCCCCTTTTATTTTTTTATTAATACACAAGCTCCAATTAACCGAACGTCGATTTAATAAATTTCGCGGAGCTCTCTCCGCGCGGTTTTTACCGTCGGACGAATTGGAGTAGCGTAACTCGAGTAACGGAGGAAAAAAGAAACGAGACTACTGACGGAGGAGAAAACTACTGACTCTAACTACTTGAGTACGTGCGATATCATGGATATAATCAGCTGTACGACGGTCAGTCAATGGCTCGGCTATGTACGGGGCGGCTTTTCCAAACGAATCGAGGGGCATGGCTGGGAATTGCCGTGGCAAAGTGCCTCGGGTCATGTCTACCAGGGCAGAGCAATTTCGTCGATTCGTGGCACGAAGAGAGTGAGTGGAGTGAGAGGCCGGGTGATGGAAAGGTACGGGGAAAGAGAGCGAGGGGATGCGGCGCGGCGTGCGAAGAGAACAGAGGCGAACAGAGGAGATATAGAAACGAGAACTGTCACGGACAAACCTTCGGTCAATTATAAGTTGCTTCGGGACGTGCCTCGCTTACGAAAGGCACCCGGTATATCTTTAAACCGAGGCGCAGATAAGGCTGTTCGGTGCATGTCGAAACGCAAAAGGTTGCACGAGGCAGAAGGGCGCAAACGATCACGCAAACGGTCGCGCAACACAGTGCAGGTTTCGGAAAGTCTTTGTCTGCAAATCCCCCATCTCTCCGTGTTTGAGGCATACGAAATGTGAGGAATATATATCTCTCACTTTCATTCATCTAATCCTTTCAAACAATTCACGAAGGTGAAGCGATATCTTAACAAAATGGAGAACAATGGTTCTCATAATTGTAATCGAGATTACTCATATTATATTACACGATACAAATATTTTAATTAATAAATGACAAAGTTTATGGTTTCGCGTAATTGCTGGTAATCTGATATCAATTAATAATTTTAATATTAGATATAGAGAATGAAACAATAATAATAGTATAAATTCACAAAGGTCAATGATATCTTAATAAAATAAACAACAATGCAGTTCATATTCGTAATCAGGAGTATTGTATTACATATTGTATTATATAATATCTTAATTAATTAATAAATGGCATGGAGTTCGGCAGGCTACTAAACAAATGATTACATACTAGAATTCATTACATAATGACGAAGATAATACGAGTGGTCATAATATCTATGCGGCTCGTAATATGTACATTGTCTCCTCTATTATCAGTCTTGCATTAATATCATTTATTGTAATAACTTTGTGATAATACAATTTAGAAAACTTGATAAAGCTTATAAAAACATTGATTTAACCTTTGTAATAACTAAAAATATATACAATGAATGTAAAATATGCTATAATAAACCTTCTTTTATGTGAAAATATTAAAATTCGGTATAAAATTGCATGACTACATTATATTATCGGCCAAATAAATTGATCGAAAATTAACATCAATATCTGATTTTTTAAGTATTGTTAGCACGCATAAAAAACAAAAGAAAAAAAATTTATTAAGTTTTTGTATACATTATTTATTTTTTATTTACTTCATATTTTGTCATTAAATATTGCTAAAGAAAACTTATAATAAATTTATTTATTATTGGTGAGAGATATTAAACATTGTTGTATTTCCAACGTTTTTTTGCGTACCAATTGCTTATATCAAAGAAAAATATGAAATATTGATGATGAATTAAGCAACCGGTGCACATTCAGCGCAACTCTCCTCTACCAGATATGAAAATCAGGAGAGTAAATACTAATTTATTTAAATGTGCAAGTTTATTCAAGAACTCTCAGGGAGAGAAATAACTGATAAGGCAGAGAAAAAGTATAGGAAATCCGGAGGTTCGACGATGGTATCTTTATCAGGCACGTTATCACACTTTGCAATACAAACCGTGTAAGGAGAACGGCGATCTTTCGCTCCTCTTCATATGCCATTTTCCGGAAAATCTAAGTAAATAACGTGACTGTGCGCGAGTCGTTTCGCCGAACTGTTCCTTCCGAGAGGCAAACAGTTAGCGTAAATGCGATTTTATCTAAAAGCTCAATATCGAGCAATACAAAGAAGGAATGGAATTACCGATCTATCGCGGCCCACCGAATAACCACGTCGAGGCAGAGTCGATTTCATTGACGCTGCACCGATCTCTTCAACGAACTTCATCGATATCCTATGTTTCTCTTCTTATTTGATATTATATACTTCGCAGCTAAACGACGAACTTAGGATTGCAAGAGAAGAACGAAGAGAGAGAGAGAGAGAGAGAGAAAGAGAAAGAGAGAGAGAGAGAGAGAGAGAGAGAGAGAGAGCGAATCTTTTTAGAGATCGCCGTTATCGTATTCTCTGCCTTGTAATGGAAGTTCTGCACGAAGAGCTGCATTATATTCAGCATCTTGCAAGAATATTTGATCGGTCAATAAGATAGAATTGAGAATCGAGCGATGAAGTATAATCATTGGATTTGTCCTTATTTTTATATATAATCCTTATTTTATGGAATACAAAATTTTAGAATAATAAAGAAGCATTTACCTGTATTTTTTTTTTCAGTATTTGAATAATGTTATTAATGTGCATAATTTTTGTTATTATGTGTAATTAACAAAATGTAAATTTTTATAAAATTATTCTCTACGTATATTTATTCTTATCAAAATGACATTAAGCTGATCTCAGCGAAATGACATTATTATATCCCGATTTTTATGAGTAATTAATCTGTGCGAAAGTTTCCAAACAACGAATATTGAGTGGTACCAGTTGACTTCGCAGAAATCCGATAATCAAAGTTACGATAAATGGCCTTTCAACCAGACAAGAGCTAATTTCCTCATGAAATTCAATTGCAATATAAATTACCGATGAAAAGACTTCAATAAATTTCATTAAAAGTTAATTAAATGATACAAAGAAGCACGATTACATTACGTCAACCGAAATGTTCGACAAAACGTATTCTTGAGAAATCGGGGGAAGAATCGATTTCATCGATATCTCTCGTATCATCGAAATCATCTTAATACCGATACTTTATATGACCTCTTCCCGATAGCGTATAGAGATTCTGGAATGGACCGAGAGATAGTATAGATTCGTATCATCAAATCTCGGTTGCTTCTTTGAACATCGGTAGCCTCCTATAAGGGTACCATCGTCGTAAAATGTTTCCTTCCGTTATTTCGTTCCCAGAGAATTTTTCGTATCGAGAATTGTCGGCGACTTTTTAGTTTTTATCATGTGTATAGATCATCAAATTTTGAATAATTTAAAAGAATTTTAGGAAAGTATATCATACTTTCTCGTAATGTTTAAAATTACACAGAAAAAAAAGATTTATCTCGAGTATCTAAACATTTAAGTAGATATAGGTTTCAAAATAATTTTGTTTGTTATTTTCATAATTATTTTAATGGTCTAATAAAATTATTTTCGAATCTGTATCCACACGTAGCTAAACTTCAGATACTTCAGCAAAACTATTCTATCCGATGATAACCACGGAGAAAAAACGATTGATTGATACAATAAAACTATAGTTTGTTACGCAAGTTTAACATTTATAACTAAACAGATTTAATAAAAAGAAATTTTAATTATCAAACATAATTTTTTTGTTATACTTAAATCTGTATAAATATTAAACTTGCAAGCTACAGATGTTTTAACTGTCATCAGATGTTTCCTTGTTTTTATTAGGTTAATTTAAGAGATAAATATATCAAAAAGGAATATTTATTACAATAATTTATTGTAAAATTATAGCGTTATGTGAAAGTCATATTTCCGCAAAATGTACATATAATAAGTGTACGTAAAAAAATACGTATGTAAAGTTCTGATATATAAAGTTCTAATACAGTACTACGAACAGTAAAATCTGTCGAGAGAATTTTCGAATTGCATCTCGCGATCATAACCTAAAGAATAATCACTGAAACAACGTTATATGCAAGATCAGCATAACGTCCATCGCGGATGTCGCGGAGCGATGACGAATTCTGGCGGATTATTTTGTTAAAATACAGAAAAAATTCGCGCTTGAGGCAGCGCTGTAATTGCCACGGTGTATTACAAGCTCAGTATGACATACCGCGGCAGTTAGTAACATTTTTCCAAGCCGTTGGAAACAAAGCTGGTACAGTTTTGCGAGCGCCCCAGGATTTATTTCTTGTTACTACTGTTACCACATGGCACAGCTTGCCATTTTCGAAGCGCACGTGTCACAAAAATAACTGTTGGCCTTTGAGGGAGAGCCCGATTCGTTTATTCCGGATTGCAGTAATATAAGCAATACGGAAAATAATTTGCATGTAAAAATTTTGCTCACGCGCCAAAGAAGCATACAGTTTTTTCTACAACCCCCTTTTTTTTCGATGCGATAGTTTTTCGCGTACCGCGCTTTCATATTGCTATTTAACGTTGATATCCATTTTACGAATTTCGTCTCAGTCTCTATGACAGCTTACAATTGTGTGTCACGTGCATTTTATTCGCGCGTGGTGATGTGCATACAACATTCGCCGAATTTACAGATATTTCTCATCTTTCTCGAGAGCATAAGAGGGAGAGAGAGATTAATACGATCACCAAACAGGCGGCTGCTAACGCGGGAAGAAATCGTTGGAAAAACCTCGCCGTTGACAGCGGCGTTTGTGACTCGAAGTTAGTTATGCAAATAACTCAATCTCGGGAGTCAATGTGAAAATCAAGTGGATCCTTCACTCTCGCGCGAAACTTTCGCAGTGACGTGAACGTTACGTCGAAAACGCGACGTGAAAATCGATGTTTTCGTCGGTGTAGCGAGGGCGAAATGGCGTTTTACGCTTCTTCGGCAGCTGTTTATCTGGCTCCCTCGTATTCCTTCGTACGTTCCTTCATATGGCGCATCGAAATCTTATCGACGCCAGGAGGATTAAATCGTAAAATGTAAGATGTCACGTGACATTTCGATACTCGTGTGTTCGTTCAAAATGATAACGTTCGACATAGCGACCGTCGGCTACGTAATCGCGCAGGTAATGCTGTCGTTGAAGTTGCTCCGCACAGTATTTCAACAATTCAATGCTGAGCCAGCAACGTGGTTGGCAGGTATCCAACTAGCCCTCACACATGGTATTCACCCTCGAAACGCGCGTGTTCGTTGCATACGAATAAAATAAACGATTGGCAAAGGTAGATGACATCAACAATGATATTCGATGGCTATTACTCCGATTTGGCTTCAAACAGAAAATTACCGATGCGTCAATAATACTAATGAAATTATAAAAATCAAATATGTTCGTAAAACACTTTTTTCGAAAGATATTTTTTTCCGAAAGAAGTCCATGTAATGATAAGCCACGGATTAAAGACCTAATTACAATTAATTTTGATTAAAAGGTAGAATATTTTTTAATGTTGTTTTCTATTTTCTTTGACAAATTCAGCATTAGCCATTAGAGAGAAAATGTTCCGTTGATCTCATGACAGACTAATTGCTGTAACGGCACAAAGAGAAACACTTTAGAAATACGATACATACAGCAGTAATTTGACGGAACATCTAGCCGTTAACGAACGGTCACAATAGAGACAAATTAGCGCAGAAATACAGTATTTCGTTGTTAGTTAACTAAACTTTACCTCTTTTTTTGCTCGACATACCCGTCACTCATTTCAAATAGTAAACGTTCCGCCAGCAAGTTAAATAGTGAGAAAAATGCAGCTACATTTGTGACTACTATTTGTAGTTCAGTACCTTTTTTGCACATAGATTTCAAAATATTCATGATACAGGATTAATGCTGTCTCGCAAGTTAATTTAAATGGAAATATTTTATTTTCATGACAGATGTGCACCATCGAAAATAATACCAATAAAATATCAATAAAAAAGAGAGAGAAGATTTATTAATATTCAAATTATAAAAGCAAACTCTCTGATAATATAACAGTAATAAGTAAAAAAGATGAAAAAACCGATAACAGAAAAATAATATAAAATATAAAAGAAAAAAATAAAATAAAATAATATAAATAATAGAAGTGAGCAGAAATATAAAATAGCTACTGAAAATAAAAACTATGAGAAAATAAAAGTTAAAAAATGCAGAAAAAAATACATGTTGTAAACACACGCAAAAGAATGAGACAGATATGTAAATAAATATAGTAGATAAAGAAAGAAAGAGGAGACAGAAGAAAAAATAGAAATTAAAGCATCTCCATACTTTCAATTATATTTGTAAAATTGTTTGGTGGTTTAAAAAGTTGTTCGCTTTCTATTAAGACATCATTATTCAATCTGCATTAATTCCTACAACGGCACGTATATTAAAGCTTCATTAAGAAGAAGTAAATTAAGTAAGTGCATCTCAAAACGACGCGACGACGCGAGAAGTAGTCGCGTGAATTCGAGAGAGATTTATTCGGACTAAATCCAATATGGGACACTTGCCCATTTTCATTCATATCTCTTGGTTTGCATCGCTTTGATGAAAACCGCGAGTATGTGACTAGAAACCATCTCTAATTAATGAAGGATCAGCTTGCGTCTTACGGAGCATCATCAAGCGTGAATGCGACCAGTAATAAGACGCGCATAGCCAAGAGCAAACCTGTCTTGCACAAATATAATTACCAAGATATATCCGGCGAGGGAGCCCTTAAAAGGGGGCATGAATTACCTTACGATTGACATTCCCCGCCCTAGAAAGGCTGACCTCTGTAAAGTTAGTGCCCCAATTTCAACGTAATTTATAGAGTTCTAATAAAATTATAGGGAAATTCTGTTCATAAATTTTCTATTACATTTCACGAAATGATTCGCGAGCGCAAACTCCAATATATTTTAGAGAGTACATTTTGGAGCGGTTACTGAAATAATATCCCAAACTTTCAGAAAAATTCCAGATTTCCAATCGCAGGATTCTCCGCCAGAAAAATGTCCGTCCGGCAACTGAAAAATTGCTGGATTTCTTTTTCAGTTATGATTATTTTAGCGCGATTCGAGTGTACGAAGAGTGACCATTGACTCCTTTTTCCCCTAGGTTAAGTACGCATCTCCATCGAGACTGAGTGATCCCGCCAGCTCGGGGGTTGAGCAAATAAAATGTCGGCCACAGCCGAAGAGCGGCGAGCGTAAGCCCCCTCGGGAAGGAAATGGAGAATTGCATGTAATATACCGTGGCATATACCGTGTATACGCTTCCCTCGCGAGACTGCGATAGGTGTTAAAGCCGGCTCGAATATTTCCTTATCGTGATCGTTGCACGAAGAGCACGAAGCTTATCAGTAATCGGCCCTCGTGTAGGACACGGACTCGTGTCGCGCGCGCGGGAAACGGAGGCGCCAGACTTTTTCTGCTTTTATTCACTCCTTTTTTTTCACTCACGATGAGAGGGAAGGATAGAGCGGGGGGGGGGGGGTGAGTCATGCGTTTGTGCTACTTTCCCCGCGACGTCGTGATTTAACGCCGCGACGCCTTGGATCGCGAATGACCCCGCGAACGAATGACTCTCTTTCGGTCGTTGAACGTGGAAGCACGTCTATTGCACTGCACTTCTCCTGTATTCTAACGCGGCTTTTCTTATTGTGACTCTCATCCTATTATGTGTATTAAGTGTAAATATAACCCTTGAACAAATAATTACATCCAACTGCTTCTTTCACGAAGAATAAATGCGAATTTATGATTACTTTATTTCTGATAAACGAAGTAAATACTTTATCAACAGTTACCCTTAATAAGCAGAAAATAACAATGAAAAATCCAAGGTAGATGATAACTGGTTTTCCACTTTTCCGATCTATGAACATTTCTCAAAACTGAAAGCCGATTCTTTTCTTGGTATTTTTCCGAGGCTAAGAGAAATCTATAACTCTGATTCTCCGCTAGCGGTTGGTATCTTTTTGCAGCAAACTCCAGCACGTAAACATCCCGATGATTCGGGCACTAATAAATGTTCTGTTTTCGACGATACGCTCGGTCATGTTGTTGCAGCATTTTTTGTACGCGCGTGTGCAACAATAAATTGTATAACTGCATATGCCAATCACACAACAAACGTATGTACTTTTTTCCACGGAGATATAACGAGCTGACGTAAAACTCAGTTCGCTCAATCATTATACGTCATAGTTTTTTGCATCGTAACATCTTATTTACGATAGGCGTAAAGTGAGTTTTATTATTCACAATGCACAATTTTTGAAAACATGTATTATAATTTGCAGAAAGTATATCTCTACTCTTCCGGAAACATTAAAAAACAGCGGAACTGCTTCAAGATATTTACACGATAACGAATAGTTTATGTTACGCTATCAAGTTGCATTATGGTTTCCAGCGAGTTGCTGTATTATATAGTCGCTAAAATTCGAAACTTTGCCTATTATCCATAAATATGTTTAATTACGAACACGCAGCTGCATTACGAGCACACACGCGAGACGTACGAAATAGGTCAAAAACTGGGCGATGCAATATCACAAGATCAGGTATCGGTGCGCATGAATTCAATGAGATCATAATTTCGTGATTTATACATTTATACTATTGCGCGAAATTCTTCGTAAGATAAACCTTTTGCGCGATATATCTGCGCCGAGTATTCTTTCTCGCCGTTAATCCCGACACAATATCGCAGTCGAATTGTCTTAGCACGGGCAGCACTTTACATTTATTATTAATTCAAATTACGTCTCTCCGACTGCCCGGAATTCCAGCACACTCCGGGTAAATTCCATTTTAACGAGAGGAATTCTTAACCGAGCTGGTATCGCGTTGTCAATTGAAACTACTACGGGGACACTTTCGTCTGCGCGGATAGTCTTTGTAATTTATCGTGGACAAAGAGTAATTCGCGGAAAATGCGCTTATAATTTGCCTCTACGTACATATACGCGTGTAATCCGTTCAGTTGATAAAATTTGTGTTTGCTCGATAAGTTTTAAAAGAATAAAAATTTTTGAAACATTACTTTTTTCGAGATATTATTCCAGAAAAACTTATAAAATACAAGTAAGTTTCTAGAAAAACCATTAGGCTTTTATCTATATATTTAAGGCGCAACTTTTGAGGCGCTGAACATTAGGAGAAACTGTGACGTAGGATGACAAAGTGGGTAAGATGATGAATTGTAATTTTAGCTCTAAGCTAATAACATAAAATGAGTTGATGCTCAATTCATTAGAAACTCTAAATAATGCCTTATAATTTGATTTTAATCTGTCTACAAAAATGGAGAATAAAAAATGTATTTTGAACGAATCTATATATAAATTTGTTGACGGAAAATAACGTAATGATATTAATACTTCCATTTGTTTATAAAATCATAATAAAATATAGCTAAAATCGTATACAATAACATAATATTTCTTCTCGCATTGCACTTTTATTAAATAAATAAATAAGCATGACGACGGCGCGAGTAAGATAACAAACGTAATGCACGAACAAAATGACTCATTCGTACATGCACATAAGTTATGTTTGTAAACTGTATAAAAAATACTTATTTGATACTTAATATTTTATTGTTTAATTTATATTCAATTTTTAATTAATATTTTTTATTTTATTTGTTTATTATTGTATGTTAAAAAATATATTAATAAAATGTAAAAATTTTTTAACAATACAATAAATGTTTTTATTTTTAAAAAGGTCATTTTAATGTAATTTTTACTTTCATCTTACTCACATGAGGGCAAAATGGCAAAATTGATACATCCTTAAACAATCAAAATTTATTCAAACATTAATTTATTAAATAATTTTCAATTTTTACAGATAAACCAGGCTTTAAGAAATCTGGAAAAATAGGTAAGATATTTTTACGTCCCCCTAGAAATTAAGAAAAATTGCTACATCTTATGACCGCCGTTTTACCTTTTTTTCTTTCTATATTAATTTGTTTAGAATCTTGCGATATTCTTACTCATTGTCGATAGAATTTTTATGACACGGGTCTTATACCAATGGTATTATTTCGTCTCGCATCGTCGCAAGTGCGCGTCGCTGTAACCGAAATATCGGTTTGGAACCATGCCAGGGTCAAATCTTTTACGGAGCTAGCGAAATTTAACGAGAACAGCCCGGTAAGACTATGCGGGCCCAGGGCCGAGATTTAACATCTCCGTGAATTTTCCTCCTTCGAGATATTAAAGAGAAGAATCTCTTTGTCTCTCGCAAAGGGGGGAAAAAATTCAAGATATGGTAATTCCTCTCGTGCACTTTCGACACGATTAATAATACGTTATCAAGCCGGGGTAAATTTGTTATCGCGAAGGAAATGTCTCGGGCTACACACGTGTGACAATTTGAATTAATTGCGCGCTATTAATTCGGTCGGGAAATTAGTTCTGGAAAAATCGTCGTTCCTAATCTGCTCCAATTAAACACGGTCGTAAACGCTTCGAGATTTGTATCGCCGCGCGAGTTTCACGCCACGCCGGCACACTTGGAATAAGGACGAATTATTATATTATTAATCAGTCCGCGCTTCGCGCCTAGAGAGCCGGTCGTGATCTCGCGCGCGCGTTATCGATGAAACGCCACTATTAGCTTCAGGTTTCAGATTTCCGCTGCGCGGCGGCGCGGGCACCGACCGACGTTTTACTGCGCTGGGGATTAAATCTCGGAGGTTTATCTTAACACTCGATAAATTATGCAATTAATTAGAGCCGGGCAATTAAGCGGAATCAGATGGCGTACGAATTTAGGAGGGCGTAATTCCCGGGCGCGGCGGGGTGGCCGCGTGCGTGAGTCGAAAGCATAAGGCTGAGGCCTGAAAAAAAGCAATTATCCTTCGTCGGGAGAACGGCCGGACACGGGAAGAGGTTTCGTGCGGCTAACGCTTTATGATGTTCGGACGGACTGGAATTCACGGGCGAGCGTGATACGTATAGCGGGGGTGTGCCCGCCGACGCGGCAGAAATTAACGAGCGTCACGATAATTAGAAGCGATGGTCTTGGCGGCGGGAGGAAACGGCGGTAGCCGCAAAACCGGAAATCGTGCGATTAAAATTTGTTTTGCGCGACATCAAAGGTTTCCTTGCCGGCGCGCAAAGTCGCGCAAACGCGCGCATTTATACCGCTGAAATCACTCTTTTCGGAACTAACGGCGGCGGCGGCGGCGTCCCGCGAGACCACGGCTACCGCCGACGCAGTTTAACTTAATGCGACGCTAAACGCTCCCTTTTTTTTCCACGCGGGCCACGTGAGCGAATTAGACGATAGAGGAAGGGTTTTACACTCACGACCCTCGGAAACGTTGAGTTCGTGGCACCGTCACTAATTACGCAAAAATATACCGAAGTTCAGTGGCGGCAACAACAGGCGGCGTGTCAGATTTTCACTTCCGCAATCTAGGGAAAATACCCCTCCAAGTCTTATTTAAAACTCACGCGACATGTGTTACTGTCGTTCTTCAAACATAAAATACGCCCGTATCATTTCGTACGCGATTGTATTTCCGTCGTACGCGAAGTAATTCCGAACGACGAATGGGCATAAACCGTAAAGAGGGGTAGAGCGGAAGGAGGAGCGAACTCCCCGGAAATGGAATGAAGAAGTTTATGTACACACCGCTCGTAAAGCATCCCCAAGATAAAGTCCTCGTGTGCGGTTATATCTCCAGCCCTGTTATCCTCCGTCAGGTCTCCCCCTCTTCCTCCCAACGCGTCGCGTGATAATTCCGTGACCGGGGGCAATTAACGGGCCGCTGCTAAATCGATGATTTGTGACCGCGCGAAAGAACTCTGGAACGACGAAGTGTCGCGAATACATAAGGATCGCGACACATCCGGTGCGCGACATTTCGTCGACGAGAAGCGGGATCTTAAAGTTCAATCCTATATAAAAATCATCGCGTGCCGGCCGGGTTGCACGAGGAGAGTTCATCCTCCCTATATCGACGGCGGCCAGTGGCCTCTCGGGATCCCGCCGTGCGGCGCGGAATCGATACACGCGCGCGTCTGCAGCTGGAAATTCGCTCCGCCGCCGGTGCAACGCATCCATTACAACGTCAAGCTCATTCTCCGTATGTAAAGCAGACAGCGCGGCGAGGAGAGCGGGCTTTATTGGCCGCCGAGCAAGCACGACCGGCAAACGTGCGTAAATGCGCGGGAGAGCGCGCCGCAAACAATGACGTTTCCCGTCAGAATTTTAGTGGGAATTTCGACGGTTCGGCCCTTACGGCACGAATCTGACCGAGGTGATATCGTCTCGCGATGCAAAGCCGAGCACGGAAATCATGTCGGCTTTGATTTCTACTTCGCGGGAGCGGCGGAATCGCGGATCCGCGCGGCGACTCGGTGACCGTAAAATCGCATTACGGTCGCCGTCAGCAGGGGAGAGGGTTATGCGCCGCCTAATACAATGTAACCCCGAGAGTTGTCGGAGTAGGTACTCGGCGAGAGTTCGAACGAAATTGACCCTTCGCGAGCACTCTCCGCCCGCGCACTCCGAACTTTGCGGGATGCGCGCGCGCGCGCGCGCGCGCGGGCTGCATCCGATCGCATTTACACCGTCGGACGACAAGGTTTGTGCTACGACGAGGTAGATTGGACGGCGGCGGCGAAACTTCGGTGTAACACTCCTGGATACCATCAATATTGAAGATCACGTGTAAAGCAAGAGTTTTCACGGTAACATTTTCAAAGTTGCACACATATGCTCGTACTATACGTGACAAGGAAAAAATTTAATTTCTGATAATTGTACTTTGTTAATTTCTACCTTGAGCTTTATTTTTTAATTAATTTTTTATAATTATATTTAATTACTCTTTTGTACAAAATAATGAAGTGATTATTGATGTAAAAAAAAACACACATTATCGCTTATTAAAAAACCATGTATTGCAAATTGCATCATTCTTTTAAACAATAATACTCTTCCGGGCGAAGACTCGTTTGACGTTATCAAAATTTTGTTTGAGAAATTGATCTCGTACAAGAAAAAAGGAAGAAGAACAAAATTAAAAATGCTAACAATTTGCACTCGTCTTATGGATTGTCGAATCGTTCCCTTTTTTAAATGTAAAAATCTGTATTTGTTAACGCTCCCTCTTCCTGTTTCTATCTCTCTAAAGCAATTATGTTAACTGATGGCAGTGTCACACTATGTTGTCATAATCTCTCACCAGAATCAAGGATATAACACAATTGACCTGATTGACATGGAAAGCTTTTAGTGTAACGTAAACCACATGATGTTTTAATGTATTTATATGACACATTTATAATAATAGACCTATAAATGTATACGAAACGTATATATAATAGGTATTATGCATGAAACTTAATAAAAGTATTCACAAAATCCACTCTAATTACATCAATATATAACAGGAATAAATGGCCGAATTATTAACAATTATTGTCCAATACGTTGGAAATTTGATCTTAAAATATTTTTTTGTTCAATACATAAATTATAGTTATCTGTCAACATATAAATTAGATAATTAAAGAGAGTTTTTCCTAGAAAAACCAAACAAGTATATTTTTTATGTGATATATATGATCAAAACATAAGGCTTCGTGCAACGTCACTCGTAAGTGATAGATCGTGAGTTTGAACCTACACATCCGTATATACGGATTTTTAAAATCGTAATCTTTAGCTCACTTACTATTACTACTACTATTTAGCATTAAATTATTCCCCATTAGCATTATATGGTATGTAATATTTTATACCGGTAAGATTCAGACAAAAAATAGAGAGTTTTATATTTATTATTTCTATCTAACAAGAATCAAACCAGTCTAGACGTTCTTTATTTCTTTTTTAAACGCGTCTTCGAAATATTAATATTCGAAGACGCATTTAAAAAAGAAATATCAAAAATTCGAAATATTAATACAACTTCGTTCTTATATCTATTATATGTCCAGAGAAAAATGATTAAATTTATACAATATACAGTTCGAAGATGAGAAGTTTTTTGTTTCTTGAAAATTTAACTTTTCAAACTTGTTTGAATTCGGTTTTGTATACGAAATCCTTCAACTGTATTTTACTTAAATTTTTAAGGAGTCCACTTATTATTATAACATTTCATTTAAAAATAAAACTTTCATCTTCTAAGACAAAAGCACTTTTTATGAAATCCACTATTCGATTCACTGTCGATAATTGGACGATTTATTCTACAACGTATTTTACTTACGTACTCCTGCAACGTAACTAATAATATTTGATTGTTAATAAACATCACAGCTTGTGTTAAAGCTCACTTAAAATCGCAGTTATCGCAGTTACTTTTTCTTTAATGGCCAACCAGCTGTAGATGCATACGCCGATCGCGTCACGCACGTTCGCGACGGCCATTTCTCTCACGTTAAAACTATTTACGGCTGACGTACGCGGCCCCTCGTCTCGCCGACAGTTTGCTCGATGGATCGATGATGGATGCAGGTTTCTATCAGTTTCCAGAGATCACCGGGCGAAGTGAACAATGATCGATCGCGCGCGCGACGTGAAAAATGAAAGGGAGCGCAACTAATTGCGAGCGCACGAATAAATTCGTGTCCCTATCACGCGCGCCGTATGTTCCCCGCGTATCGAAAAAAAAAGAAAAGAGAAAAAAAAATACGACACCGCCGTAAGTGCTCGACGAGCCGAGGGGAGCGCATCAGCGAGCGTGCGCGATTCCGCACATTAATTTTCGCACGCTGCCGTGTCGCGTTCGACTCTGTTCCTGAATAATAACTGTATAACACTATGTTCACGAAACGTTCTCTCACAGAATGTTTGCGACACGTGATGCGTCACGAAAGTTCAACGGTAGAATGTTTTCCCGTCTCGACTGAAGTGTGGCGCGTGTAACGATAAACGATCGCACGTGCAATAAACAATTTTAGTTTTCAAATAATTGCATATTATACATTTAGATAATGTTACGGTAATTCGGCTAAAAGATCGAGTTTCGATAATAACGCGATTTCTAATTATAATATAATAATGGTTTTACGATATATATCATATTATACTCGTAAATAACGAATTAAAATGACGCTTTCGCTCGGTCGGGAAAGGATCCAAAATGGGAATTCGTTATTTAGAGAGCACGGACGCACAGAAGATTCGATCGTGCCGGATCAAAGATTCGCAGACGTTATTACACGTTCGCTGAACCTGATCAAAGTCTATTTACCGGGTGATGCCCTTCGGTAGCGATAGACGAGTTTTACACGTGAATTTATCCCATTCGGGATTGCTCGTTCAAATGTGTCAAATAGTCTCGATGCAATTACTATTACAACATTGTGACTTTTGCGATGAAAAGAGCAAATGGGCAAGGCGTCTCTATAACAATTTCATGTCTTCTTGAAATGTCAATCTCTACGTTTGAATAAATAATAAGACGTGAAAAATGAATTGCCTTTTTTCTGTAGAATACAAATGTATAAAAATAATGTGCAAAAATTTAAAAAGATCAGGTGCAAAGTGTAATAATACAAATTCAAGTAAAATAAATATTATACAATATATAATGTTAGTAATTGTATTTCTATATTATTACATTTTATTTAATAAAGCTTGTTGTAAAAAACGACTTACGACAAGAATAAGACGAAGAAATATTTAAAGCCTTGCTTTAAATATTTCGAATAAAGCAATTACGTACAAAAGACATATTAAAGGATAAAATGAAGTAGAACGTATTTATCGCTTACGGATCTCTCGAGGAATGAGAGCAATATTAAAAAAAAAAAAAAAAACATCTCGTAGCACCTTCTTCGATTTCTGAGAAAGAGAGTCTATTCGCCTTCGAGAGAAAGAGAAGATTTTCTTTGATACTTGAGGGCTCTGAGTCAGGAAATACCCTGTTCCATGCATTCGAATGGGTATTGGCTGAAGAACTGACTTGCGTCCCAATGCAATTACGATTACATTTTTGCTATTGCTTTTTAAAATGTTTTCGTTACAGAACTATCCGCTCAAAAGAATTTGTGGCAAACTATCTAGATCTGTCATTAAAGATAATACCGAAGAGCATTAATATCTTGACTTATAATTTCAACTTATATACAGTATATTTAGAAATTTTTTATTATATATGATGATTAGGTCGATTATATTTGCGCTAATTTTGCGAATAATTCGAGGCAATATTATTATCCTCCATTTATTTGCGCCTCAAATAGCATTTCCAATTTATAAAAATTCTATCGACAAGACAATTTGATCAACCTTTGACTTTAAATATAACATTTTAAATGACAAAAGCATTTAAATTGATTTAGAGCATAGTGATGATTACCTGTTTGAAATTTTGTTGTTTTATTTTCAAAAAAATTTGAAATAAAATTTCAAATATTCGATATTTTATCACGTTGATTTGCTAAAAAATAGAAATACGAGTTGATATCTCATTCAAAACAACCCAATTGCATCTTTTGCTAACCAATTTAATTTTAAAACTAATGTAATTCAGCTATTTAAATGATCTCATTTCTCATGTCAATCAAACCACGATTTTTACGTCGTTAGAATTTTAGTTAAACATGTTTTAACCACAATTTTTTAATATACTTGTTTCATTATTTATTATACATGTATGTACGTATGTGTCAGGTATCAAAAAATGTTTATTTTTAAGTACATACACATACACGCAATAACTGTGTAAAAGCATTATCTTTTATTTGTAATTATTAAAATGTATTTTTTCAAGATTTAATTTTAAAATAATAAAAAATGACAGATCGTTCTATATTGCATTTAAAAAAAGTAATAAAAAAAGTTTAACAATGATATTCTATCTAAATTGAAAATTATTTTAATAAAAAGTAGAAATAAAATCAAACAGAAATGTATATTAATAAATAATAACAAAATCTTAATTTTTTTAATATAATTTTTTTTATAAATATTTTAAGTATTTAAGACAGTTTATGTAAAATTGCGATAAAGAGATTAGTCGTTCTGTGTAAATAAAGCAAAATTTATTTGTTTATTTATTTACAGAACAATTAAACTCTGAATCGCAAAATAAAATTTTTCTTAAAATATTTTAAATATCTAAAGTATTTCTTCAAATAATTAATAATTTGTTATTATTTTTAAAAAATATCTTTTAGTATTATAATAATAAAAAATAATAAATAAAACTTTAACAATGTATTATTTAATAAAAACAGCGTATTTTATATAAACATAATTTTACAAGTATAAATATTAACACATTTTTAAATATAAGTTTAATACATTCTTCAACGTCAAAAACAACGGTCGTCAATTTACACCATGATACATTTTAACATATTTCCGCTACTATTGCAATATTTGCTCTTCTTAATGGTTTCCTTAAAACCAACGAACCGGCATTGACGACATTACTAATGGGTCATCCTGTCTCTAGTTACGTCAAACATTAGCATATCTCGACTGATAAATTTTTCACCCGTCTCTCCCAGGACGAGACACGACTGCCTATTGGGACTTTAACAACGAACTTTCTTATTATCCTGCGCACTCCCCTGTGATCCGACCTGACTCTCTTGCGGTAATTAAGCTCGGCGAACGAACTTCTCGCTGCGCGAGGCTCATATCGCGCAAGTACATTCCCTGTCGCGGGATTACCGTCGCATTTTTATGAACCATCAAACTTCCATATTTCTAAAGTTATGCAGCCTCGAAGGGATTATTTTATCGTAATATCGCCTCCGCGCATTCAGGATCATCTCGCTACCGAATATCATCAAGTATCAACGAATTAAATTATTCCGTCAAAAGGGAATTAGCTGATGTTTAGATTATCATCCCCATACGTGTTTCCAGCGTGAAGTAATAATAGAATTATTGGGGATATTTTGAAGCGCGCGCGATTTTAGCGTGCCAACACCTGCACAATGCCGTTAAACCGACTGAAGTCAAAACCGGCCTTTAAACTGTCTTTTCGCATGCGTTGACCTGGAAATAAATCCTTCCGACCGCGGTACATACAAATATCGCCATAGAATTCGCCGCGGAGCGACGAGATACTGTTTCAACGGCACGCCTTCCGAACGCATTTCCATCGATTTCGAAGCACTCACTAAGTAACTCGTGTGTACACACACCCTCCCGACGAGCGACGCGGGGATACATTTGCAAGGCGGCGGGTGTAATCGCGGTATAATGAATCATTTCGCGCGCGCATACGCGAGTTTCTCTTTTTAACCGCACGATGCGTGACACGTGACGCCGCGCGATTGCGTGCGCTCGTAAAGTGCACATACCAGATGGTAGATTCCGCCACTCCGACTAGCATCATTAATTCGAACACGTATTTTTTTACCTACTCTCCACCAATCTCTTTGTTTATCGGCGCATTTCTTCGAAACGCGTGTTTACGTATATTTTATGCAACTCGACTCTCGCATATCGCGCAATTATATCGAAAACGAGGATTGTACACCCATCGTCCTTTTTCTTTCATTTACGAGAGAAACGTGCTTCGAGAAAACGGCGTTGGGGAAAAACTTTTCGCAAAGTTCATTGAGCTTTTCGCCGTATATGTTGTAGAATGGCATGAATTGAGAAACACGCGTATCTTTTTTTTACGAGAATGCTTTAGTGCAGTCGTACGAGTTGAAATAATACCTCTAAACCAACTTGATGCAGAGCAGTGATATGAGTCAATGGTATGTCAGACACTTTAAGAGATATAACTTTTGAGCATCTTATTACGATATAAAATTATACATTTTTTTTTTACAACACCGCGCGCGCACGCACACACATACACACACACAGAAAAGAGAGAGAGAGAGAGAGAGAGAGAGAGAGAGAGAGAGAGAGAGAGAGAGAGAGAGAGAGAGAGAGAGAGAGAGAGAGAGAGAGAGAGAGAAGAATCACTCTTCGAGATCAAAGAGAGGTGCGGCCGCAAAGTGTCTTCGTCGGTCTCGAAACGCGCGATGATAAAAGAAGAGCCGTTAGTAGTCAAAGCGCGTTAAAATCGAGAACGAGCGCCGGTGAAGTTCCGATGCGGCCGGGACAGCTTCATTAGCGAGGGAAACACGGGCGCGCGAAGATACGGATATGGCACAAGGCCGGCCTTTCGGCACAAAGCGGAGCCCCGTTTCTTTTCAAAAGAATGACGCGCTCGCTCGCTCGCTCGCTCGCTCGACAGGGGAAATTTCGTCGGCGTTATCAACGGGAATCACGCAAGGGAGATGCACACGCGCGCGGCCCATCCTGCGCTCTCTACACGCGGCCGCGCCTAATTGTCCCGCCCGTTTCCATCTTACACACGTCGCTCTCTCGAATGCCGAGCGGATGGTTCATTGGGAAACAACGGCAAGCTCTAACGAGAGAAAGAGAGAGAGAGAGAGAGAGAGAGAGAGAGAGAGAGGCGGCAGTATACGCTCTCCTCGTCCAGTGGAAATATTCTATGCCGTCCTGCTTCCGCGAATTCGTTAAAACGCACGAGCATTCCGTGCCGTGAAATCGTAGTGCAGCTGCAGAACGTCCGCAAGTGTACGAAATTCGCGAGATTTTTATTGCGAAGAACAACGCGCGATTCTCAATGCGGGAGCCAATTATAGCCGCCCGCGATTTTTTCTAATGCTGTTTTTTAATCTTTTAATTACTTTCTCTCCCCCCCCCTCTCTCTCTCTCTCTCTTTCTTTCAGTGTTTTTGTACTAATTTTTTAAATAATTAGATTTAATTTCTCTCTTTCAGTGTTTTGTATTAATTTTTTAAATAATATTCATGTTACTTTCTAAAATATTCATTCACGTGTTAAATTAATATAAGAAAAATATAACGTTTTGATACGATTGATGGAAATAAATTGTAGAAACATGTTTCTTCAATAAAACTGTAATGGGTTGACACATACGTTTTATTCAATTATTATGTTTCAAAATTTAATTATTTCTTTGTTAAGTATTTACTCATAAATTGTATTATTTTGACATTGAGAAACGTTGATATCAATTTATCAAAATATTTAAATAATATAATTATATTACGTTAAATTAACACTCGGTAGAACATTTAATACAAAACAAACTGTTTTCAATATAAAAACAAATATTTTCTACTGTGTATGTACTAATTGCGAAATAAGAATCTTAAATTGCGTAATTTGAAATTTTAAAGGCTTCACATTAATATTAATATTATCTAAGATACAATTCAGCGATAGTTCAGTTGCATGCATAGCTCCGAATTGATTTAATTGCGCATGCTTTATTAAAACATGATTTATCTATCCACATCGGATTACTGATAATTATATGGCGCGTTCTCGTTCAGCGACACGCCGATTAATGAGTAGTCATTTCATTAATGGAATACCGGATAACAAGTGGAAAAACACACATGCATATCGATCAGATACACATAAATAAATTGCTGGAAACATTCGATTAAAAAATCTTCTCTATTATGTGATTCGTTAATCGGCTAACGCGAAATTGAATCAAAATGTAGGTATTCTTCCGTCCAATTTTTTTGGCACTTGTGCTTTATAATTTGAAGTAAAAATTATAGTTTTATAGCTTTAACACGTTCAAAGAGCTTTACGAAATTTAAGTTATTCAATTTGGCGCACGCGTTGCGGATATAATTTTTCATACTTCATTATTATGGACACGCCTCCTTCTTTTTTCTTCACGATAACGAGATACTATATTGAAAAAGCTAAGCAAAGGCATTAATATGAAAAATGCTGCATGCTATTAATACGAGCGTTCCGTGCCGAAACCCATAAAAAGCGGAGCCTTCCGTAATATCAGTCGTCGTCTCTTCTTCGCCTTAACGTCGTCCGCGAGGAGGTATACGGGTTCAATAAAGAATAAATAAGCGTCATTAAGCCGCGGAAGGAGCTCGCCGATCGCTCGGAGGATGGAAAGGGCGATCGCGCGTTAACGAAGTTGCCGGGCGAATTATTCCGGCTGTTTTACAGTCTGCTCGTCGGCACGAATAGCCTCATCGGCCCTCTCCTGCTCAACCCCTCCCCCCTTCGTCGCGACGACGTAGAAAACGGCGAGCGCTTGTTAAAGCGTGAGATACGGGCCGCTTCCTCGCGAAATAAAGTCACGATGCAAATTCAGGGCAGAGCGTCGCGGGGGCGTAAAGAGCAGACGCGTCGGCGGCGGAAGCAATTTCCATGAAACATTCCCCCGAATGAATGAGGGAGGCCGGAGGGTAGAACGACGACTTCGAGTACTCGGCGAGAGCCTACCTATCGTCGACACTTTTATTTTCGCCACTCATCTTCTCTCTCTCTCTCTCTCTCTTTCTCTCTCCACGATTTTCTATTGTCTTCCTCTCTGATTCCACCGACCTTTCGCGCATTCGTCTCGCTTCTACCCTACCCTATCGATCGCGAGTGCATTCACGACGTTTTCCCTCCACAGGAGAAACTCGTGGCCTCGTTATCCCTCCGTCTCCCCTACCCCTCTGTGATTTGATTTCCGGGTACCGCGAAGAGGTTTTTCCGAAATTTTCGAAATACACTTCGTGGCGCGTCTCTTCTTCCGGGACGGTGAAAGTCGAGAGTCGTCGAGCCGCAAATGCAACTCGACAGTTGACTACACGAGAAAAATAGCGCTGGATGGTCCATCCGCCTGACGTTTCCACCGAGTGCATGCACTCTAAATGCATAGGCTCGAGGACGCATATGCGCTTTCTTCGTGGTCGTCAGAACGTGCGACATTATCACGAAGAAAAGCGACGTGCTGCCATTCTCGATTATCACTGACACGTAAACATAACGATTTAGCCGTATAATTTCAACATGTAGATCCAGAGACGTAATGACTTCTTTCGAAAATGCTCACGTAACGAAACAACGTACAAATTCCGAATGGTTAGACGAAAAGATTATTACGTCCCACGACAATACAATAGTAGTGCCAACAATAGCAACAATATAGCTCGTGAAGTAATATAATTCTATGAAAGCTATTGAGTTATAAGTTAACAGACCTATAATCATTTGAAACCTTTTTGCGGTGAAAAATTTATAATCTTTTCAAAATTTTAAAATTTTATTAACTTCGTTGTCAACAAAATAATTATCGAATGTAATTTTTATCAACAGTGTTATAACGATACGACAGAAATGCACTGCCGATGGGCAAATTGAGAGAACATTGCATAATAATAGCATCAAATTGACGAAAATTTCGCAGTAATTACGCTACGATAATTTGCCATAACGCTGTAGTTTTTCAAAAATAATATTTGTCAAAAATATTATATAAATCCTAACTTGAGGTATAAATATTTCAAAGGCATTCTTTATTTAAAATTTTGTCATGCTAAATGTATAATATAATATTAATATTTCATCTTTCAATACTTCTAATTTTAATTTAAGAATAATTATACATTTTTATATTAATAATTTGCATAATTAAAACAACTATACATCAAAATAAATCATAATTAAATTATAACAACTGCAGCCACTCTTTTCCCTCGGTGCATAATTGCATGTCATAAGTTTTATGCAAGATTTCATTACATGTAATTTCGTTATCCTATCGCGGGAGCATGGAATTCGGGACGCGTATCTGTCGTAAACCGTTTAGTCGTTAACAGATCCCGGCCATTTAAAGTCATCCCGAGGAAGAAACTCGCGCCACGGGCGGAACTTGAATGTCTCGAGATCGAAAGTTTCTGCACTCTCGTCCACAGAGAGGAACTTCGGATTACGCTTCGACGGGAAGGTGAAATGGGCTCGAATTCCACCGTCGAATTCCGGTCGAATCCAGATTGGCTCCCTTATCGCTCGAAGATATCGTTTGTCTTTTAAGAAGACATCGATATCTGTGTTTGTCTCCCCCCCCCCCCTGCGCGTTTGTCGCGCCCTGGCAAGGACAATTGGAAAATCTGGCAAAGGATGCCGACGTGATCGACCCGATGAGATATAACATATCTGATCTCATCTAGTACGAAATGGGAACCGTCACGTGCGAAACACACACACACACACGCGCGCGCGCACACACACGCATAGTCTCTTTTTCTTTTTCCCTAATTTTTCTTTAATCCCGCTCAGAATTAAATCGCACAGGAATCCTGGTTTCTGATTCGCAACAATATGCATAAACTCGTGTGTTTAAATACCGGGCCCGGCCGGCGTTAAATTTAATCGCGTTTGACTTCGCGACCCAGTGGGGCGCGCGCGTCTCACCAGCCGAACTTCCGGCGAACAATAAACTTCGCGTGTTGCCGAGCCACGTTGCCGAGGCAGAATTCCGACGTATCACCCCTAATATGTGTTCCGCCACGAAGTCGTAGATCCGCGACGCGTTTCTGGGAAGGGCGCGGCACACGCCGTCATCGCGATCATCGATCCGAATTTAGAGCAGCACGCGCTATAGGGGCAAGGTTCGTGTATGTGTGAGCGTGCGTGTGTGTTGAGCGAAACGCACGCGCGCCTCGTTCCGGTCGAGGGAAGTCGTTACTCCATTAAGATTCTACAATGCCGCCGTCGGCCGCAGCGAGCAAGTTTCTGGCGCAAGACGCGGAGTCAGCGTGTCTACGTTTATGACGGTGGTGTTGCGGATAGCCGACCCCTTGACCCGGCCTCGGGGCGGCTCGTGCATCGGAAGTGCATGGGAAGCCATTAAGTTTATACGCCGCGGATATTGATTCGTGATAAATTGAATTGCACCAGTGAAAGCCAACAGTACGCCGGCCAGCGTCTAATTACTCGTCGTGAATAATTAATCGGTTACTTAGCGTCGATTGTACCTTCGACTGGCCCGTTTTCTTGCCAGGCGGTAATATCCGACGGTAAGGGACTGCACTCGCCATTAAGGATTATGCGTCGTTGCAACGTCACGTGATAGACACGTAACCGGTGCATTTACGCGCGGTATCGTCCATCATAAACATAATCCATCTCGTAACATTAACGGGGTCCGAAGGGTCGTTGAAATATCCATCGCAAATAACGTTAGAATCTTGTTCGGTTCAACGGGAAACGCTGCCAGTGGAAACTAAAATATAATGTTGCACAGTTCGGCTTATCCGAATTCAATTTAATAGCCGCAAAAGTCATATCGACCGTAAGTGCGTCGTGCGTGTATGTGCTTTCTCGCTCGAGAGTATTTGGGAAATCTAAACACCTCTCGCACGTCTTTTCGCGAAGGAGGAGTCGAATTACGTTCCGCCTGAAAATGGAGTCGTCCGCTCGAACATTTCGACATTCGGGGATCTCTGCTGTCCAGAATACCCGCCGAACCGACTCCCGCCGTCGTTCAAGAAAATGGCTTAGCCGTTAGGAGAGTGCCCCGGCCCGCTACCTAAAGCAATTGCAGTAAGCTCTCCTTTCACCGGGATGATACCGCCGACGTGTAGTCAGCGTGCGCGGCTCGGCGGACCAAATACAATATGAAGCTCGGGAAGGCGGGATTTTTTTTTTTCTTCGTGCCATTGCGATTCCAATACCCGGTTACGATGGCGAATCGCGTGTTTCCCATCGTCGCATGATATTGCGGCTCTGCGACTCTCACGTATGTGCAGCGTCGCATCAAAATATTTCCCGCCGACACGATTTTTCTATACGCACCGTCGGGAACACCGCGCGCCGCCGCCTCTTCATCCTAACTCAACCGCGAAAACTTGCCAGACACATATAGGTATCTTATTCGCACCTCGTATATACCACGTAAGAGGTGACAAACGACCGATATGACAGCCGACCTTCGAAGTTTCGCAGTTTATAACATCCCCCGAGATGAACTTTCCGTTATATTTTCGTTAGCTGTTGCGACCGTAACGGCGAATAAATCTAGAGTTGTATAAATTTTGATAAGGAAATACCTCACCTGGCAATACCTCACCTTTTTAAAACCAAGGAGATTCAATATAATTAATGATTCGTAGTACATACAGAGTCTTCCAGCTGTATAAAGATTTAATGACGAATTTTTAATATTGCTGTTACAATTAAAAATTCTGACACAAAAATATAAAGATTATAAACAATTTTCACTGAAGTTTGTTTTCAAATTGTTGAATGATTACGAAAATCTAAATTATTACACATTAAATTCAAATATATCTATCTATATTTTCATAAATTTGTTTTAAATGTTTAATAAAAGATAATTTAGCACTTGCCGATACTTGCAATAGTGTAATTACAATTTGTTGTTAATATATCCAAAAATCATTAATGTTTAAAACAAAATTATTGCGCGTACCTTGAAATATTGAAAGATAAATGTTCTCTCCGAAAGCGAAAACGTTAAAAATAATTATTAAAATAATAATACAGTAATTCAGAAGAATTATTTTTGTCCATGTTAAAATTGTATGTTAAAATTTGCAACTTTTAAATTCCTATGTAGAGTATTATTCAATTTAATAATTTATAGATAGAGAAGAACACACAATTAATTCAACAAATAAATTATATATATATATATTTAGTTTAAACTTATTCCGCGTTTCGCTATTACTTGATATCTCCCAGGTTTTCATTTTCCCTTCACTGCACTCACACCTTCGCGAAATTAATTACGATCACGCGCACATTAATCACACCAGAACGATCGCACGACATTTTGCACAACACTTCCGGTTAACTACGCACGACGCGAAATCCGATAAAATACACGAAATGTTAATAAACATCATGGCTTCCCGTTATTCAATCGTATGTCGCTGCCTTAGTATCTTTCAAAATATACCTCTTTATCGTTATAATTGTAACAGTTAATTAATTTGTATAATTAATATTAGTTGGGTTGACTATTATTAGTCCTTTATATAAAAATAACGTCCGAATAATTCTATGATACGCATGCAGACTGGCTCGTAATATTACTTGTGATATTTTTTTTACATAACAAAACAGCGTGTAATGAATATCGAAACCAAGGCTGTGTATCAAACTTTGTCATGTTGAAATATTCATATTGAAAATTAAATACCAAACTTTTTATTTATTTTTTAGAAGTAAAATTTCAAATTAATTTCATACAAGCTACAATAATAATAATATTCTTTATTACAAATATACAACATTATGTAGAGATTGAAAGTAAAAAAGAGAAAAATTAGTTCAAAATACTATAAAACATGTAAATAATGAGGCACTAACAGAATTGCTGTTAGAAAATCCAATAACGCTAGTATAATAAGCGTTATACGATATCATATATCATATAACAATACATTCTGGTAGGATTAAGGATTTATTGGAATCGAGAATCTTGATACGAAAATGTGGGAGTTACAATACCTTTTGAATTAGCAAAGTTGAACAATTGTAGAGTTTGCACGCTCAAGTCCGTAATTGCGCTTACGTGTATATTATACTTCGTGCTCTCGATCAAGAAACAGTCGTAAATTACCTTTAAATTGACGAGAAGTTAAAAGCGCGATGTGACATGTATTCACGCCCGAGTATCTTTAAAACAATGTTTATCATCTATAGAAATCACAAATAAAGCAACAATTTAAATCCCCTAATACTCCGAATTTTACGCTAAATAAAATGGCGCGAAATGTTTCTTTGACAAGTAATTGTCGCTTCAATATGTTTCAAGTCGTTAATCGTGCGATTATTTAATTGTCCGGAAGGATATATCCAGAAGAACTATTGTTTAAAGAAAACTACCGTATTTTGAGGGAGGACGAAGAAACAGTATGCAACGCAACCTGTATGCTTGCTCGAGCGTCGGCACATGAATGATAACATCGTGACTTTGCGGTATATACAATTTGTAAGCCATTGTGTAAATAGCCATTGTGTAAATATGCATATACAGCGTATTATAACAACAAGTACCGGGTTAAGATAGCAGGCTTTGTTGTCATGATGTGTTTAATGTACTAGAAAGTAAAAGTCGAATTTTTGATACACATTTTTCAATTTCAAAAAATTAATTAGACGAATTGTCGCATATTAAATCTAATAAATAAAACGTATTTTATTTTAATAATTTTTGATGGTTTTATTAGACAAATTTTGATGTTTGCAATTCAAACATTATTGTAACAAGCATATTTTCGTATAAAAATATTTTCAATTTTAATCTTTATATGTAATCATTTTTAATTAATTCATTATAAAGTAGTATACGATAATTATGGGACATTTTGTCCATATTGATACTTTCACTGTTGCTGTAAGTAACGCTTAATACATTAAATGTAACGTTGTTAGTAACAATTACATCATTTGTAAAATTTTGTTCGCAGCTGGTATCAACGTTCACTCCCGCTTTATATGTGAACTGCGACGTATTCAAGGTATTTGGATTAAATCTCCTAGCATCAACGACAATCCGATATCCCTTAGGAGACGTTTCGTTCGACCGAAGCAATCAAACGAACTCCCACTTTCACGTAAACGATATTCGTGCCTGTATCCGCTTACGACGGCGCCAGGTGATGCTCCAGATACAAACGGGACTTCTGCCCTCAGCAGTTTTCACAGATAGGTTCTCTATTTTAACATTTCGCAATCAAAACTATATCACAAACAGTAAGTGTGCTTTCCAGCAAGCATTATGAGAAAGAACATATCAGTGTGTCTCACTCACACTAGTGAACACTGTGTTACACTGCGTCTTGTTGGAAAGCACACTAAGTCTACCCATTAGAGTTAGAAATTGCACGTGAAAATTATGAATTGTATTTAATTTCACTGGAAAAAGAATCTGATATCATTATTTTTTAAATTTTCAAACGTTATATCTACTGGAAAATAAATGAATCAGAAAGAATTTTTGTAAGAATTACTACATGATATGATTAATTCATTCATGTTCTCTCTACTAGAATTTCATGTTAATAATACTAAATTTATTTAGAATCAGCATATAATAGCAATTAGCACATAATGACACTAGAGGAGACACAAGTTTTGACATATCCGATAATATCTCAGATGCTATTAGGTATATTTCTTTGGTACATATAATTTTTAAGAATTATAAGATCCCTCAATTTTTGTACGAAATTAAAAACTATGATATCAAATACATCTCTCTCTTATTTACTTTCAACCCAAATTGGGGAACTCATGTTCAAGAGAGATGAATTATTTGATACAAATATCGCAGTAAAAAATCTCATAATGCCTGTGCTCTTTATCCTATTTTGAGTGGTTTTTTTTAAATTACTGTCGCGTACTATTGTAATTATAGATGTTTCACAGACAATTAGAAAATACAAATCAAATCCTTATATAATTAAGTCTATCAAATTTTCTTGCTATATCATAAAAAATTTAATCATAATAATCAAAAATTCTGTTTAAATATTACAAAAATATTTAGTTTTGTTAACTTAATCAGAATATTATTTTCGCTGTTTTTATCAGAAAATTCTTTTTCAATTTAATTTTATTAATAATCAAAATAACAGGAAATTTAATAAAGCTAAAATTTTAAAATCCCGCCTTTATGAAATAATAATTTTCTTTCGTGCGTCTCTTCGTATGTACATGCGGTAAAGGCAGAAGTGTACACTTCTTTTTTATTACGCGACGTCAAAGTAACGAATTTTCACAATACGTCGACGACACAAGAGGACGGGAAATTTCGGCGCGAATATGCGTCCAAAAAGAAAAAAAAATAGATTCATCGCTGATTGCTGCGAGGACCCAAATGAGGATCGGCGGCGCCGTGTATCCGCGATTTTCCCCGCGGGCGCAGCTCGTTCGTGCGCATCGCCGCATCGACGTTCTCCTCCGTGCTGCTCTCAGCACATCACGTCTTTCGTGTTATTCCGGAAAATGTTGGCGATTCGTAGGTTTATCGAGAAACTATTAACCTCCCGAGGATAATCGAGGATTTTTCCCGACGCTGTCGAGATACTAACGCCAGCAACAGTGACACAACGTTTGCAACGTTCTCTCTGTCACGACACTGTCAATCCGCTGTCATCACCGCCATCGTCGGATTATTAATTTCCCGCTATCGCCACATTACTATTTTTAACCCGCTGTGTGATGTCTTGCCCCACGAGATAATTTCATTAATCAGTAAACACACCAATTTCTGTATTAGCGAAAAATAACGGTTTTATACACGTCGTTGGGAAATTACTCTGAGTATCGTTGAGATATTTTCGCTGGAATAATAACGCGAATAATGTATCACAAAGTGGACAATTGGATTGGGGGATCAATGATGCGAGTGTACGTGACATGCATGATCGACTTCAATAACGCAAAACAAACGAGATTATGAAATCTTCGATAAAATCCGTGAAAGCAAGAATCGAGCGCTCGCTTCGACGTTATATTATATTTGCTCTCCCCTAAGAGAAAGAACGGAGTTTCTCTTCCTTCGTCATGAACTAGTTTCAAATCGCTGGCGCATGAATCAGGACGCGTATATTCGTTTCCGGAAACCTACTCCGGGAGAGTTCCTAGTTCGTCTTATTTTTCCCTTCCCCCTATCTTAAGCTCGGGAGAAAGTTTCCGTGCACTCTCTCTCCACTCTGATGTGCTTCAAGAAAGGTACATCGCACTAAAGTTAGCATTGTTCTTAAACAAAAATATTTTTGCGATACTGATAGAATTGCCGCAGCTGTCATTTTGGCTTGAGAAAATTTTATTCGGTTAAACTATAAAATCCTTTTAGGTAAAAATTATGTAAAGAAAAGTAGAAGAGAAGTTTAAGTTCGAACTATAGTTAAGGCGATGTTCGAAGAAGATCGCAAAATCAAAATTCTTTAATTTATTTAACAAACTATAGAGCACATTCTTTAAAACGAAACTAATACTATATTAAACTTTCAAATCAATTTACCGTATAGTTATTAAAAAGATAAAAGTTTAAATTAAAGTTTTAAATATGCATCAGAATCCTATCAAACTAAAATCTCAAATTATCTACGTTATTTTCTAAAATTCTTCAATAAAAATTATTGAAGTTAAAGTTTTTTGTCCTCGCAAAGATTCAACTCTATTTACTTGTGTCTTTCGTATGCAAATAAATTTTTTTCTTTTATAAGTAAAAAGCTAATAAAAATCTGCTTATGAATTAAAATTGATTTGTGATGAAAGGTATAATGAAAAATTTAGCAACGTTATTAGAAAAATAATTTAAAAAATTGTCACAAAGATATTAATTAAAAACTAAGTTATAAGGTTACAGGAGTAGATGAGCTTAGAAATGTCACAAGTTAGCTGTCTAAATGTATTTACATCCAACGTTTTTAATGGAAAAACTAAAACTATTCATAAACAATATGTAAAAACTTATTAACGATTATCAAAAACATTTTATTTAGTAATTTATAAGTTTAATTTTATGTAATTTTAAACTAATAGTGATTTTTCAATCTGGAATCTGAATACATGCTAAAGTTTTTCAAAAATTGCTCAATAATATAAGTTATTTCTGCTAAGATTGTATTAATTATACATCCTTAATTGTCCTTATTGTCATTATTAAATTGTTTATCAATTTATTTTGTATGCTATATTATTCCTATTTAGGATTGCGTTTTAAAATTAACAAAATGTTGACATATAATGTACAAAACTGGAATATGTATATTCACGTAGAAAATGTTAGGCATCATGGATTTGCTTTGAACAAAACAGACTTATTCTTCCTATTTGTGTTACTCACATATCCGATCTAATTTCACATATTATTATTAACTATAAAATAACTATTCATACAATTCTCAAATTTGTAAAATAATGCATGTCATTCAAGTTTCATAAAATTCATACTACATATTGAAGACTACACATTGAAGATTAAAGATTATGAAATAAAAATTAGAATTTATTCAATGAGAACGCAATCAATTGACATTGTTTGATATTGATCAAATTTAAATCTTGAATTTTCAATCCTCAATCTTCAATGCATAGTCTGATATAATCATTTAGTATATTGCTTTGTTTAATCAAATGATTCTGAAATGTTGCGATTTTTTGCGTGTTAGCACTGCAGCGTTCCCGAAAAAGCATACAAATCGAGAACTATTTGTGACGCTCTATTTACCGTAAGAGTGATTGGTATTTATTGGAAATTGTAGCAACACAAAACAGCTTGTCACTTTCGCATACAATAGAAGAGCTGCGCATACACAGGCACATTTAATTCATCCTCTCGAACGTCTTTAAATAATTGATGGGTATTCAACAATCTTGCGACACATGTCGATTTCTCGCAAATCGACAAAATATACGAAATTACCTGATAACTGTGTAGCAAAGTGCACAACGAGATGAAAGTAATGCGAGAGCGACACGTTCAAAATTAAATATTTTATATTAATGCAATTAGCTTAATTGATTACTTTGTGATTGGCTACTTTTAATTGCTCATTGTGAAAACGATTAAATTTTCAAATTTTAACGATTAAATTTTCACAATTAAATTAACGATTAAATTTTTACGGTAATAATTATTAGTGATCTTATTTTATGTTTTAAGAAAAAAGTAACGACATTTTTATCAGAAAAATCAGTTATATAAAAATAAATTTAATAAAATTTATTAGAAAAATAAATTTAAATTTTATATATCGATTAGAATTGCTACAAATAATTCTCATTGAAAACTAGATATTGAAATCTCGAGGTTTCAATTACAATTTAAATGATATTCAATTTTCAATAAAAGTTTATTTGTAAAGAAATCATAATTTTATAAATCGGAATAATAAAATTTCCACAAATCTAATATCTTTACTGCAGATAATCTCTCCAAATTTATATTTTCTACTTAATGTAAAATTATGTGTCTGGTTCATTTAAAATAGATCCTGTTCATCATAAGGTATTTGAGAGATATTAAAAAGACGGGAAAGTAATGTTGTTTTTATGAATAATGTAAGAATACGTAGTTGTTAAACAATATAATTTTTTATTTATTCAATAATATAATCCATTTTTATTACGGTCGCCTCCTCACTTATTAATTTTTATTAATTTTCTCGAGAAAAGTAACCAACTTTGATTCTGTAACATAACAATGCTTGACCGTACATAGCGAAACAGAAGCGTAACAAAAAACTCAAGACTTAGAATAGGAAGCACTCTCTCATCCACCTGTATTCATCGAGTTATTGTCTTTTTCCGACTATTGCATTTTTTATAATAAAGAAGCTTGTGCTAGTGATGTTCAAATTATCTTATCTATATTTTACAAATAAAAGCCGATTAACTTCTTTGCAAAAGAAATTAAAAAATTCATAATAAATGAACCATCGTAGAAAACAATAATTATATAAAATTGAATAAATAATAAATTACATTATCACACTATACGCATACTTCGACAATTTCGTTATCAAAGTTCTATGAATTTCTTTTCTTTGAAAAATAAAGAGCGCTGTAATTAATAACATTATTAACATATAAATTTATAGACTTATACGATTTAAAATTCAATAAAAATGCCAAAAGCTAACAAGCTATGCTAACTATTTGTATCATAATTCCTATCATATAATTTATAATTTTTTCACTAGATATGGGAGAGTTTACTTTGTTAGACAATTTTATCACAAAATTGATACGACGAATTCTGAATTCTGGAATTCTGAGACTTATTCGTTCTTCATGACATGAAAATTGGCTATTAGACATATGAATAAATTTACATCATCATATGCGAGCGAGAAGTGCCGATCTTTCTCTAATTTGTATAATTTTTAATTCACGTATTATTTTCAATTATATTTTCTTTTCGTTCAATTATTTTTTTTGTCACTAAAGATAATCGTATTAGAGATTGAAATGTTTAATATAATTTAAATTGTTAATTTTAATTTATGACAGCATAAATATATCTAAAGTAGCTCGTCCTGTGTAACATTGTATTAATGTATAAAAAATATTAATACAAAATTTCTTAAAATAATGATACAAATATTTTCTAGAAAAAAATGTTTAAGTATATGTAAAGGTCATTAAAGAACTTTTTTATATTTGCAAAAGTGATCAAATTTAAATTAAAATCAAGAAAAAAAATATTTTTTTTAACTGCACACCTTTCAATTTTGAAACGCAGTTCTTAAATTTAAATGGAATAGTAATGTTAAATTGTAATATTAAATTAAATTGGTAAAATTATTTAATAATACTTGATCAAACATTTACGGTGCGTGGCAAAAGTTCCGGAATGGTCAAATATCAGAAAAATAAATCATTGTCGAGAAAAATGTTTCAAACAAAAGTTATATAATTTAAAGTAGGAGAAATGATAATAAAATTAATTGTTGGACTCAATTTTTAGTGTCACATAAACGTCATCGCCATTTTGCTATATTTGATGTTTTTCAAGATATTTATTTGACTATTCGGAAACTTGCCACGTACTGTATAAGATTTTTCCTTCTCCAAAATACTGTGAAGAATTGTTGCGAAAAGTATTACTACTGAATAATTTTTTCGCGACAAACTTTTTGGACAGGGAGAGATTTCAGCATCGACATTATTAAATTAATCATCAATTTAATATTGCGATATTACTATTTAGATTCAATTTAAGAATTAAATGTCAATATCGACAATAACGATACGCAGTTCAAAGAAAGATGAAATAAAATCAGATAAAACATTTTATTGAAGCACCAGTAAAATTCTGCTATAACTGTTGTCGGCCTTTTCTCCATTTTAATTATGTTATACATCACAATTTTATTTCAAATATTGTAATAAAAATTAACTCAGAAGTGTAGAAAAGATGAAAAGACGAGAAAAAAGTGTGTAAAGTATATTAACAAAACTGTTTATATTACTTATAAAAACAACTTTGCTTCCCGGTTTCTTTGATATTGACTATATAAGGCGCGTAAAGGCGCGAATATCCTTTTACTATCAAAAGGATACTATCCTATCAAGGAGTCAAACAAATCTGTAAGTTGCGAATACCTTTGTCGCATTGCGCTGCGGCAAAGCACAAGCGAGATGAATCAGTGCGTGTGGAAATCTGTGAAAGCTCGACTTCCGCATGCTCGAAGAAAAACTCGCTGCATTGTATGACGCAACAGTGGAGATGCAGGAAAGACAGGCCAAAGCTGACATCTCAGGCGTGGATGCATGCACGTAATAGGAAAGCGTGCAGACGATAGGGGAGTGGGAAGGGAGGAAGGGAATCACAGGGATTCCTAGAGAGCCAGGAAGGGGGCAACAAAGAAGCTCCCCAGAGGTTCTGCCGAGAGGTCGGCACGCGACGCACGCTAAACGCGTATCTACGCAGGTGTTTCGCGAGTTCGCCGTGCCGGTCTTACATAGCCATGATTTGTGGCTCGAACGTGAAATGCGTAATACGATTGCAACGAGAAACGAAACGTTTCGAACGCTAGGCTTCCTTCCTTCCTTTGGCCGCCGCTGCGTTCCTGCGCCGAAGAATTCGATATGAGGAATGCGCACGCGCACGCTCGCCAAGAGTTTGTTAAATTTTTCATAAAAAACGACAGAATTCCTTATAATTCTTGCTTTAGCATTGTACGTTATATAAAAAGAGAAAGAGAATTAAAATCTAATATCGTATAATATGATACACTCAAAAAAATAATCTTTCAACTTAAAAACAAAAAATTATATGTGTGTAAAAATTAGGTGAGATAGATACATAATTATAAAATATTGTAATGTGTTTATGTATTGCATCTAATCAATCTAGCAGATAGAAGTAGAATTTTCAAATTCTATACGTGACAGCCAAAATTCTAACAGATACAAAAATTAGCGGTACAATTTGGTTGTAATATCAAGAAATCTGTCTATATCAGCAAAAAAATTGTTGAAGTGTATAATTTTCGATAACTCTATTCTGTCTGTATTTTATCCATTCTATATACGTATAAATTTTTTCTTTCATATCTAAAAAAAATTAATCTATTAAAAAATAAATCTATTTAAAAAGAAAATGTCTATTTCAATTTCCTCACAATTCTGCATAAAGTTTCCGTCCCTCAATAATTGTGAACCGAGCTGTAGATACGGTAATCTAGGAGAAAAAAAAACCTGGCCGGTAATCCCTATAATTAATTGAACCTAGATGTCGGTGCGACTGAAAATAGAAAAGGTCAACAAAGCGCTTTTCACTCGTCACGATCGGACTCCGATGTTCTGATAGAAATGTCGACTGCCACGTGTGTCAAGCACCACCCTCCTCCATCCTGTGTGATATCCAGGCAGTACGCATATCTTGCTACGTCTTCTTGCCTCTGCCCGGCATAGATTCGCATCGCGGCATCGCATGAATAAAATAGGGCGACAGGTGCGTGCGGGCGACAGCACGCGACGCTTCGAGAGGGTGGCACAACACCCTCTACGCTAGTGCAATAGGCACGAACGGCTGCCAATAATGCCGCACGACTTGAGAATTAATCATAGACATAACGGGATTGGTAGATTAATCGACACGAGAGCTATGACTTCTTTAGCCAGGACTTTGCGTAATAAGAATTTTGAAGGAAAACGCGACTGAAGACGGGATAAGCCGAGGGTTTATGTAATAAATGCGATAAATAAGCAAATCCATTAGTAAATATAACGAAAAAATTAAATTTTCTTCCTCTGACTCAGTTGCAACGTTTAAATTTATTAATTAAATATAATACATAAATAAAATATTTTTTAAGGTATTTCTTTTATTTTCTTACATTTAAAAGTTTTATTATTTTGTTTTTAAAACATGTCTAAGTTTATCATTATTATTTATAATGAAAAATAGAAACACATATATACACGCTCATAAAAAAAAAATTACGCGTCCACTTAAAAAGAAATAGATTAAATTATTAGATTGTATTTATCCGCTAGCCGATCAATTTTTATTTTTAACCGCGTTATTCTATTCTGCATTTCTCACTAAGCATTCTAGAACTATATTCTTGAACATAGTGAAGAGTCGCGTATCTTTACACTATTCTATGTATGCAATGAGCTTCACGAGTGAAAGCCTATCACAAATAACCAAGCAGCGTAATAATATTTACGCAGAAGTCGCTCTGTCAAAGACAATCGAATATTAGGTCAAGGAATCCGCAAGTGGGACGGACACTATTGCGGACGTGTGTGCACTTGGTCGGCGCCGACGAGGTATGAATAATCGAGGAATGGTTTCGCGGAAATCCGACGCCAGTCTATTTTCCCCGTCCTCCGTCGATCGCGAACGCGAACGCTCGACAAGGACGGTTATTAAACTGGTGCTAACCGACGGTTTAATCATTCACGAGCGCAACAAAGAAACGACGAAGAAACCAACTTTCCGCGGCAAGTACACGCGCAGCAGGTACACAGTGTAAACAAGACGAAAGTTAAAAGGATCCAGCTCGCGTGCTCGACGGAATTAATTACGCAACTTCGATCCAAGTGGTCCAGGCCGTCACCGCGCGCCGTTGCGGAACGTGCGCACTTATATGCGGCCCACGGGAGAGAGTGACTGAGTGTGTGTGTATAGACCGTGCTTTTCGCCAACTTTCAACGCGCGGCAACGCGCTTTAATACCAGCGGTGTGAAAACACGGTCTCTCTCGCGCGGTCTTTTCGATCTCCTCGCCGAGCCCTCCTTCCCTCGGCGCGCGTTTGAAAAACGGTACATCCGGTTTTACTGGGATTGATAAGAGATAAATATCCCCGGAAATTTTCCCCGAGAAACATCTCGACGGGAGATCGGGGGCGACCGATGCATCGCTCTCGACTTTAATCTTGCAGGAGTTACCCCATACCATGCCGTACCGAGATCGGCGCTCCGGAGTGGAGGCGCAGAGGGCGCGATATTCGATATTTATTCCTATAAGTTCTTGACAGACGGGGATCCATAATTCAGCAGCCGACAATCAGTGAGACGAGGCAGGGCGCTGGTGGTACGAAGCGCGCGGTTGAGGAACATTTATTTTGAAGCGCTGTCAGAGGCTCCGCCACTCTCCTCCCCGATTCATCGGCAGCGAGAGAACCGGAGGCCCTCACAGCTTGGAATATTTATGCCAGACGGATTCCGAGGATCGTATGTCTCGAGCCGATACCGAGAGGGGAGACGGGCGAAGGGAAATACGTACGAGATACGTCGCGAGTCGAGCAGCAGTATAAATGACCGGATGAAACTTTTAAAAGGGATGCGGCCACTGCCGTGTGCCTTCGCCCTCTCTTTTTGTAGATTAGAAGGAACTGCCGTTCTCCTCCATTTGAATACGGATGTATAGCCGCGATATCTAGCGACACTTAGTTCTAAGTAACGGTTACTTTCGACAGTGTACTAGGGGACAGAAGTTTTCGTTTGTTTCAGATTAGATTTAAAAAAGACGACTTATATAAATTCAAAAGTATTATATAAGTCCTTGTCGCATACTTCATAAAAAAATATTAACAAAATAATTAAAGAATGTCGACGAAATGAAATCTTGAGATTTATATGAATATTCTAATTTAGAATTCTCTTTATCATACTTTTAATTTGGATTTTATAAAAATGTCATCAAAATGATTAAAGAATTTTGAAGAAATCTCTTAAAATAAATCTCAAGATTCATCAAAATTATTTAATTATTTCTATCTCACAGATATTATTTTTTCTTTCAAAATGATTAAAGAATTTCAACAAAACAAAATCTTGAGATTTATATATTATAAATTAAAAAATATGGTAAAAATTATCCTTGTCTTGCTTCAGAAAAAAATGTCATCATAAAATAATACCGTTCATCAAATATTGCAGTACTGAGAAATAGAAATGATTGAAGAACTTCGACGAAACGAAATCTTGAGATGTAAATTAGAAAGTGTGACAAAATTATTCTTGTCTTACTTAAAAAAAAAAATCCTATTAAGAAATAATATCGTCAAATATAGTAGTCAAATATACCGAGAAAGAGAAATGATTAAAGACTTTCGACAAAGTAAAATCTTGATTTATATAAAGTAGAAAATACGACAAAGTAATTCTTGTCATACTTTATAAAAAAACGTCATTAATAATAAAAATCTCGTTCATCAATGGTAATACTCAAAGGTAGATATGATCAAAGACTTTCGATAAGACGCGAAACGCAATCTTATTGAGAAAAGGTGACAGCTTTTCGAGACGACAAAATCGATGACACCGCGACGTAACACGGAAACTAAGTGACAATAATAAAGTGACGTGGAAGTTTTTTGACGTGTGCATTTTTTTCTCTCCCCCCGAGCGAGTGAATATCCGCTCGAGGAGTCGATTCGGTCGGGAAATCACGATGCCGACTAATTGCTAATAACCGGCGAGCAAATATTACTTCAATCACGGTTCCTCGATAACGTCGTTAAAGCCCGGCGACTGCTGATTGCGCGACGAGCGGGCGCGGAGCAGAACGCCCGCGCGCTCGCAAGCGAGCGCGGCGTATGACGGATGAATCGAATCCCCGAAAATAACTGGATAAAAAGATTGGGGACCGGTTCGCGAGCTGGTCGCGACCGCATCGATTCTATCGCGCCGGCGTTCTACCAGCGGCGGAAATCCCCTTTCCGCGACGTCGCGAATTGATAACCGATAATAATTCGGCGAGGCTCGCCCGGCAATTCCGCTCTCTTTTCCTTCCCTTTCTCTCTCTCTCTCTCTCTCCCTTTCGCACTCTCCTCTCAGCTTCTCGTTATGTTTGCAGTCCCTTTGAAAGCGGTCCACTCATGCTCTAACCAAAACCGCCTCCGCGTTCAGGATTATAGCGCCGTACTATATGCACCATATACTATACTACGAACTGCATATGGCTTTGAACGCGTCGCGACGCAGCGCAACACACAATAAACGGACACAACGGGAGGTATCGAGCTGCAGGCTATGCGCTGCTCGTCATGCAGTTATGCACCGTGAGAACCTGTTACTTTGCGACGCTTGGATATATAATTTCTGATACTGTGTCACGTAAACAATGGTAATCCATTCTCTCCCGCGGCGGGGACGCGCCCGCACGCGCTCTCTCACGAGTGCGATCCGCGCGATGCACGCAACGCCGCGCGTTGCAAGTCAACGAAGTAAACAGCTAATGCCAAACTATTAGCTAACTCCGGGAGCGCAGTTAGCACAATCCACTCCTGCTATTGCAAGCACGAGATTTACCGCGTATCCGGGGCGAGCCTTTCCGCTCTCTTTTTCGTGGTAAATTTAAAACCCGGCTGCGCGCAAAACTCAAAATATTAATGTAATATCCCAGAGACAAAGAGAGATCCGTACGGACATGTGTGTCGCGATAAATAAATAAATTCGACCAGATCCGCAAATTTTCGGCTCACAAAAACCCCGGGGGAGGCGGTTTGGACCAGAGACCGATGGAATTGAAAAACCGCTGATATTGCGTTGACGCTCTCTCCGAAACGAATTCATAAAAAGCATCATCGTGCAAAATTTGGGAAAACCTGCGGACACGCCGCGTCGCGTCACCGCGTTTCATCGTCGGATGACCAGCCTACGCTGATGTGAAAGTGATACGATTTCATTCCCGTGATTTTCATCCTCGCCCGGTGTTACGTTTGCTGCAGATCGAAAGAGAGATAATTTAACAACATGGAGGAAGAGGAAAGGGCAGAAAATTTAATTACGCGCTCTCGATGATGACCGCCAGGTCGTATATCATTACGAGTTTCGACGCGGAGATTATCTCCGCCCGCTTGCGGCTTCGAAGATCCGAATGCGCTCGATGCGACCCACTTGGTGTCTCATTATGAATTTTCGCCGGTAAAACAAAAATTATAGCGCACTCGTGACGGCGGAAATGCGATGCGGACGGACGATAAGCATTAAAAGTATGAAACGTTCGTAGCAATTGTAGATTAATCCTTAATTTTCATAAAGGTGAACGTAAATTTTTGCGCCAGATTTGTGCGGAACAGATAAGCGTTTAAATAATTTAATTATCCTTTGTATAAGTTACCTTTTTACATAGAAATTACTTTATCACATAGCGACAAATTGCAATAAATAATAAAATAATTCGAGAATAAAATAAATCAATTACATGAATTGTAATGTCGTTGCGACCGACATTTTACTTTATATAAATTAATCCTAAAAGTGCTAAAGAGATTATATTTTATTACTAAGGTATTTAATAATTATAGTATGTAGATAAAAGGCATGTAGGAATTACGTGTTAAATTTTCAATGCTGGTAGATAAATTGACCATTATGCACAATGTGAAAAAGGAAATTTATTTTCAAGTTCCAAGAACAAATGTCTGTACTTCTTTAAAAAAAACATTAAATGTGTAATTATATCGTTTCTGAAATTTCGAGAAACCGGCCAGAAATCGGTCAGATGCGGAATAATAAATTCGTAAGGGTCAATACCCTCGAATGTGAGAAATATTCGATCGTGTGAACAAATATTAGCACTTTATTTGGAGCACCTTAGACGGCGATTGTGCCAATTAATTTTGCAATGGCGGCATGATCACGACAACGATAATTTCTTTTATTATCACGCTTGCAGCGCTAGCACAATAGAGCGCTATATTCGGCGTGTATTATCGCGTGCGCGGATAATAGAATTCGCGCGCGAACAATCGTTATCGTAGCACAATAGCATAAATCCCGGCTTTTCGATTAAAATCCAAATGGCTTGTGGTCCTCGATCGGGGAGCGAAAGCGAAAGAAAAGGAAGATCGAGGGGAGGGGGGGGAGATGGAAGGAGGAAAAACCGATCGTCCTAAACGCGCTCGTCGCGTCGCATGTGCTACGCGCGCGGACGACCGCCGCCGTGCTCGGATGCACTTTGTGATGCACAACTCGCGTTTGCACAATACCGACGTAAAGAAATAGATTTTCCGCCTAACGAGACGGAAACCAACAAATACCGCAGCGTGAGGTCGTGGCACGCTGCCAACCGTACATGATAAAACACACCGCGGGCGGACATTTTTTTTTTTTTTTCGTTCGCTTCCCCTTTTTACATAACGTGTGTGGGCGCGCGCGGCTGCACCGGGCGAAATCTTTTTCGTTCCCCCCCCGCTCGCGTCACGCGTGCGTCACGACGACGACAGAGAAAATTCCCTGGTGGAAGTAGCGAATGACCACCTCAAAAAAAAAAAAAAAGAAACTTTCATTTCCGACCGCCTCTCGTCTCTCCGATCTCGTCGGCCAAGAGCAGTACGACGGTAATTTGGAAAAAAAATTCGTTGACCCGCGAACGCGGTCTGGCGCACGGTACGGCAGTGCAATAATGCACCTTCTCGTTCATCGACAACGAAAGCAACACGTCGCGCGCGTAAACTCGCTGAAAAGATTCACCCAATAGTAACTTCGTGTGCCGGATGTCGAAATTTCCAAGGGTGCCCCGGGGAAACGAGAAATTATTTTCTCTCGGAAAAGGATTTCCAAAAACCACGAGAGATCCGTCATCCTCTTGTCGTCGATCTTGTTATTTCGCTTTTATTTATGAGTATCGTGACTTCTGCTCCAGGCCGGCGTAGCAGCTAGCGCAATCGATACGTTCTAAATCCGGGAGCAAACATTAAAACTTACTGATATGAAATCCCGGCGTCGTCCAGCGGCAACCTGTCGTGTTTCGTCTGTATATATATGTATATATATATATATATATGTAAAACGGTCGTTTCGCCGACTCCGCAACTTTTGCTGCAGAATGACAAAGCACAAAACTTGCATGCATCGTCGCGCACACGGTTGTCGTGCAGCATTTGCATAAGTGTCAACAAGTTGTTTGAAAAATGTAAGGTGGATGATGCAGTGAAAATATGGAAAAAGAAAGGGGGAGGGGAATCAAAATTTCGTGAAAACGCGAATTATTGACAAACTTCATGGTCGAGATCATCAGATCAGATTCAAATTCGCGTGGAGAAGGATTTATGTACTATCAGAATGTTTCGCGATATATTGGAATGTCTTATTTGTACGGGCGCAGGAGAATGCAAATTTTTATGACGGGGTATGAAAGAATCGTGCCTAAATGTAAAATTGAACGATAATTTCAGTCATTCGAGAACGAAAGGGCTAAAAAGATCTATATAGCATGCAAAAGGATTAATTTGAATGAGTCGTGCAATCTATTGAGGGATTAACTACACGCGAAATCAATTCTGATGGATATTAGCGTGCTTTATCTCAAAAATATCTCAATCCATCACCGGTTAATACGCCATTCCACTCGGTGCAATTTAATCTTAATCTAGTTCATTACCCGTACACCCCGGCGAAATATAGAGAACGCGATACGCCACACGGGCGTAGGTGAATCCGGGGTTCTCCCCAAAAATGCGGCTCGTCATTTACACGCAATCCCACACGAAATCCATTTCTTTCAAGACGGACGCGAGAGGCACGACACGCCCACGTTATACAAAAATCAATTGTGCTCGGGTCGGCTCGTTCTCTAACAATCGCGCCGACGATCTGAGAGCACAATAGAGATACTCGGAGCAGATATCAGAGAAGTTGCGGTATGGCGAGGAAACATTACTCTTATTTTCCGCTGTACGTATTGAATTACGCGGTTGTGAAGAAAAATATGAAAGATGTATCCGGAGCGTATCCTTTTTTTAGTGAAAATTAATACCTCCTAGGAAAGATAAATAACAGAAATATCGGTTAAATATCTAATCAGGGACAGGGTTGATGGATCTCTCGACATCTCTCAGTGAATCGGAGTACTTCGGAATACGGAAAATATATCGCTATTCTCTGGTTCACAAAGCCTTTGCCGTCAGCTGCGAACGTGATGCTGTATAAGGTTGCATTGATCTCCTCCGCACGATCATCGCACCGGCGCGGGAAGGAACGTAGAACAAAGAATGACGTAATCGATACAGACGTAATCAAGTTCGCGAGAAGATTACAGGAAGCAACGGTACTTACGGTTTCGGTATCGATAAACGTCGTAGGATAAAAGAATCGTAGAACCGAGTCGCACTTGTACTCTTGCAGTTTTAATTTTTTCAGATTTAATGAAAAAATAAAAAAATAATCCTTTGCTATTACATAAAATTGCAGGCTGTATACTCTAATCAGACATATTAGTCCGTGTACTAAAATATGCTAACGCTATTTTTATCTCTTAATCGATAGATAGAAGAGAGGATATTGCCATGTGTATGTGAAAGAGAGAGAGAGAGAGAGAGAGAGAGGAAAGTGCACGTAACGCTGTTGGGGACAGTTGTTTTGTTAAAAGAATCCTTCGGCTTGACACAAATTGCCCGACATTTTTCTCGATACACGCGGATGTTTTTATGCACGACACGCACGCGCTTTACGTGTCCCGTTGGTAGTAGGACGTATCTGTTCTCGCATGATAAATGTAATTCAACGTGCACCCTGTGATTCGCATGGGTCTTTTATTATGCGGTCTATTCTTTTTCCCGTGCGAAAGCAAATGCAGGAAGCGCACCTCGTGACATCTCGTGGGCGCTCGTAAAAATTCAAAAAGTTATGCGAGCCCATCGCCGCTATTATGAAAACTATATCCAGGGAACGGCGGGATTTTATTCCGAAAATAGAGAGACCACCACTGGCCCTTCGCGCGATATCTACATCCCCAGATCGTATATTCCAATGCACGCTCTAATTTACCGGACTTTCGGTTTTGCTATTGTGCCGACGCGCGCAATGCAGCCCAATATTTTTTTTCTTTTTTTTTTTCAACAAGGGCACAATGGATTAGAAAAAGTCTTTAATGGATTAGAAAAGATTAGAAAAAACAACCGGGCGCACTGTATACATATATATATATATATATATATATATATATATAGTGAAAAATAGCGTTTGCTTTTTCTATGATATTTCGAATTTGCTCCCGGGCAGTAACCCACTTTCCCCCTTATCGACTTATATTATAATGAAGTCTACAGGCGTGCAACACGCCTTCGCATCACGCTCCATTAATCACGGGTTTCAATACTAACGCGATAAAAATTAGCAACCGGAGGACGCTATTTATATATATCGACGAGAATTCCCGATAATTGACATCGCGTGGAATTACCGACGTTATTTTCAAACACGCGCGACAGCGCAGCCTTTTACTTCGACGCGATATTAAACATAGCGGAAACATCGTTACACATCTTCATTAATAAAAATTCCATTAGAGTCCAACTGCGCGCTGCTCGAAATAGTGATACCAGAAGTTTCTAAATGCAGGTATCAGCGAGAAATGGTTTACAGTATTATTAAATCTTTTCATATTCTTCTTTTTAACTTCCCTCCCGAGACTGAGACTGATTTTAACGCGAGAAGCCCCGGCTTCTTTCTCTTCTTCGCTTGTAAAATTCGATAAACCTGTCACCCGCATTTTCTCCCGTCTTCTCTTGATTGAGAAAATCCCTGGGCGGAGTGGACGTCTTTGAGAGACAGCGTTGCAATTATCCCCGAGATGTTCTATATTTTACGCGCTAACGAACCGCTTTGTTGCCGGACGTTAGCGGCCACAGACACGCGTATGACAGTTACGACTTTAAAGCCGCGTTGCAATTTCACGACAAGAACGACGACGGTCGCGGATAAGAGTTCTCGTTACCATACATTCGCAAATCGACGATAAAGAGGCGGCGTACGAAAATGATAAAGCTCAAGAGGTCTTCGCGCGAAAAGCAATTTCGGTCCGCATTGAATCTCGAAAATGCGAAAGCGCGCGCAAAAAAAGCTCCACGTAAAAGCGAATCAATACTCTGCTGCTTTTCATATCACCGGCAAATTTATTAAAAATTAAATATTCGCATCGTAATTAAACGTCTTTAAAAATGTATTATTAAAAAAAAATAAAACTTTTAGAAACTTGCTTCTAACTAAAATGTTAAAATGATTTATTTTATACAACAATTATACGTTAAATAAATCTGCAATGTTAAAATATTGATTTACATTATTTCTGGTACGGATATTTCTACCACGGCAAACACGTATTTTCATGCACATTAATAAAGTCAGTTGGACATCGTTCAAAATTGTTGACTTTTGAGATATTCGAATTGAAAATAAATATAGGTATTCTTGGCGAAATATGTGTCAGAATGCCGAAACGGATTGAGAATTTCACGATAATTCACGACACTCGTTATAGAAATAGCCGTCGCATCGATCTCGGGATCGGCATAAAAGCAGGACGGCCCTGCACTCACAGGATAAGGTTCCCGGAAAAAGTTTCGCGAGGAAAGCAATTTGCCGCTATATCGAGTACGTGAAAGCGCGCCGGCGGAAAGTTCGCGTCCGGAAGTCACTACGAGGTGGTGCGGAAGTAAATCCGAAATATGGTGTGCTCTTTGCGAGTGAGGTGAGTGAGGATACCGTATCCCGTGGTGCGGGCCGCGCGAGAGGGTCGGCCGAATGCAGGTCAAAGGATTCAAGGAGATGTCGTAAGGACCGTTACCATTCTTCAGGCTCGATAAGAGGCGGAAGAAGTCGCGTTTGCGGGATGCATGCGAGTAGCACGCATTATTGCACCGATACCGGAAGCATTGGAAAGCACCCGTGGCTTCCTACGATATTCGTGATGCGGCTTCCGGATAATCCTCGGAGGAAGATAGAAGGAAAAGAGGATGCAGTAAGATCCTTGTCGCGTTCAGACCAGTCGCTCGCGGTGAATTTATCGCCCGATTTTTTTTTCACTCGCGGCTTTTTCCTGATACAATCACGATTAAGATTTTTCGATCAAGATTTTTAAAAGTACGAATGAAGAATTGTTTTTTACGACAAGCGTTTACAGAAAAAGATAAAGCTTTAATCGATGAGTAATTTTTATTATTAGCTTTAAGAATTACGATGTTTTGACTATCGTTTTAAATTTTCAAACGGCAATAAAATAGAAAGCAGAATTGAAATTGTTGTTGCAAAAACATTATAAATTCATAAGTTTGTGCCAGCAAATTCATAATTTGAACAATGTTTCTATTATCGAAACTTACTGATAATTGTCTCAATGCTCTAATTTGTAAAATTAAAAAGAGTCATGAGAATTATTAAATGCATCATCATCGATAAAAAATATGAAAAATTTATGAAAGACGTGTGATGAAATATCACAGAGATTTGCCAATACAACTACCCACCCATCCATTCACCCTCCTTTGCGTTACTTGGTGTCTTTACATTTTTCTTCGAAATTACTGAACACTTACATCGTCACGACTATTGCTCATTCTGAAGGAAAGAGAGAAAGCAAAAAGGAAAAGAGCGAGAGCGAAGGAAGGAGAGAGAGAGAGAGAGAGACGGAAAGATCAATCTCATCGGAGAAACGAACGTTAGACGTCCGGATGGGAAAACGAGAAGACGAACGAACGATTGCAGTAGCAACAATTTCACCGCAAGCCGTTCGCGCGTAATCGACGCGTCTTTTTCGAAACGTTTTGCAGTGCAACCTATTTTCGCGTAGTGCCACTCGCGAAATGGATCGCGCAATACGCGAGAATGTTTTATGGCTCGTGGCAATTTTTCAATCGCGATACTAGACCATACCACGCGTGCTATTGCCGTACGATATAGTGGCTGACCAGTCCGATGGTTTCGCTAAGAATATTATTTATACAACTAGACCCAAAAAAATCGCATAACACCGCCATAGTCGAAGAGAGTTATAACAATTTTCAATTATATATACGAGTAAAGGTATACAGAATATTATATAAATGTTATATTTTCTTTAAATTTGATCAACAAAATAGAAAAGAAGTGTTATCGTAGCGCTTTTATATTGACAATTTCTCTCAGCAAAGACTCACACGACAAAAACGCATGATTTTAATTGAAATAACTTAACTCTTTGAAATTTAAAGTTTTACATAATGAGATAACGATCAGAAAATTCAATATATTTGTGTCGTATTCTCAAAAATATTAATTTAACAAACAAACAAAAATGTTATTCTACACTAAGAAATCAGCCGACAATGAAATGTATCCTGTCTATCTTATACGATGTCCGCAATAATCGGAAATTTAAAAACATTTTATGCCGTTTATAAAAATAAACCGTAATATCGCGCATATCTCTTATCACCTCTTATTTCTGGCGTTGTTTTACCGAACTGTCGATACTTTATGACACCGCGGCGCGCTTTATACAACATGGGATAGTTCTTGATATTTCCATAACAGTACACACGTTCGTCTCCTCGGTCGGATATCGGAGGATCCGGAAGGTGGTCGGGTGCAGGATGTTTCAGAATTACGGTACTTGCGCGCTGATAAGGCAGAGCGATTCAATCAGATTGAGCAATCTCGGACTGTAGCGCGAGACGTACTGTGCACGGACTAACTTATTCCCGTCTCGATCACGTCAAGGATCGTAAAGCAGATCAACCGGCGTAGATTACTTTCCGTAACCCGAAAACGCTAACGTGAACTGATCGTCAATTAATATTGACGATGCTATTTTACAGAGACAGATTTACAGCTATGGGCACGATCGGCGAATGATGATTCGTTGAAGATGTGTTTCGAATAAAAAGTTCTATGTAGCTGAGAATTATACTCGAGCGAGCATAAGTTTGAATTAACTTGAACCCTGCAACTTTAATGATATTACGCTATTTATCTACGGGAGTATCTAACTTGTGCAATTAACTTTGTAAACAGGTCGTCCATTATATTTTAATCTTGATAATATATAAGCGCGAAAATTAGTTTCGTAATTATGCTCGTAATCAAAACGAGAGAACAAACTACACGCATACAAAAAATCCCTCAAAAATGATCTATTTATAAGGGAGAAGGTGTGGTATGCGGTCTTCCATTTATATTTTGTACAATAACATCGTTAATAATCAATATTTTAAATTAAAAACTTAATTCCCGATCGCCAATGTGTTATTTAAATTCATTTTAGGCTCAAAATTGTAATAAAATATCTAATTAGGATGTTAATTATTTATAAAAAATGTAACGACACTGCATATTGGATTGAAGAGAAAACAGAGACGATAATATGGCTTTTCACTAAAATAGATTTGAAAAATTGAATTTGTTTAAAGAAACGGTGTTTTATTAAGAAATAATATTTAGTCAAAATAAAGAGAAAATATATATGCAAATATATATACGTATGTGCACATGATCTCGTCAGTGGAGTACATTATTGAAAATCTATAATACATGTAATGTAGAACTACATGCATACATTCAGTAGAACAATCAACGAATAATCATTTTGATGTGAAAATTTCTGAAAAGTGTCAGACCTGTTGAGATATCAGCATGCTTAGGAAGCTATATTAACAGAATTCCATGCTATTGTTAAACATTGTATAGCCAAATAAAGTATTAAATAACAAAAAAAAAAAAAACACTCAAATGTATGCGCTCAAGTTTAAAAAGAAAGCGTAATTCAACGCTAAAGTATACCTTGAAAAAGTTCCAAAATATTTAAAAGCAAAAATGTCATTTAACAAAAATCGACTATTTTGACTTGCCATATTACCGTCGCTGCTAAACAAACAATTTCATAAATAATTCCCAGAATTCCCCACCTACTAACAAAGATACTACAAGTGGCCGTAATACCTACAAGGACCATGATACCACCACCTTCTCCTCTATTACCATCGAAATAAACTGTCTCGTAATTTACTCCTCCAACGAAGTCGTTTACCGAAGAAGTTAATACTCGTTGAGAACTGCGTTCGTGCCGAGAGACAGCCCGGTAATTAAGCTCGACCGAATCGACTAGAAAACTTTATCCGAAAATATAAACAGAGTCAGCTCGCTCTGCCGTCAGCTCGCTTGCGCTTGACGCACACACGTATTTATTCCCATGGGTGTTACGCGCGCTGCGGTCTAATTGCAGGAAGAGAGGGGAGAGAGAAAGGGAGAGAGAGAGAGAGAGAGAGAGAGAATCTCGACGAGAGCGCGACTATTAGTCTACAAACGCCACGCGTGAGTTCTCCCGAGATCGTCGTAATGCGATTCACGCAAATGCGGCGATTCATCGGACTGTAATGAACTGCAGTTTGCGCTGGAGTGTCGGCTGTAAACGAGCGGATTTATCTCGAGGCTTGAGTTATGCTTGCCTTTGAGTTCGCCTTAACGATCAATTATACGGTAATATTACTTCGCTCGAATTTATTCAAAAGCGCAAGCGCAAGCGAATTCACCAGCGTATTGATATTAAGTGCGTAGTTATTCGGCGTAATCGCGCTTCAATATGGATCGTAACTCTTTATCGGCCTGGCAGTATTGTCGGCCGCGAAACGATGTTCATAACGCGCGGTAATCGAGTCGTTCGTCTACCGGGAGGGGGCAATGTATTAAGGGAGCACACACAATACACAAGTGTTGTACTTGCGTACGCCAACCCCTCTGTTTATGACAGGAAATCATTTCGCCACGCGCCGTTCGAAAATCTTTGATCCAATTTTAGAGCCATCGCTCTCTTCGGCCATCGTAATCCCTTTTCTATTCTTGAAGTGACGGAGATGCGCGCTTGTGTAACTGTGCGCAAGGGTTCGCGCGTATATATTTGCCGGACATATACCCGACGGCCATTGGAATCGCTTCCTGTTTCTCCGGGCCAAATTGAACGAAGACATTGATAGCTCACTAAGAGGCTGCCACCTCTCGCACGGAAAAAAAATAGATTGGGTGATTCAGCAGAGTTATAGCTCGCTGCGCGAGTTTGATATCTACAACTAAGAAGATTTCACAGTTTAAGAAAGAAATTAGGTATGAAAGCAATGAATGAATTATTAGAGCTGTGTTGCAATGAAAATTGCCAGTGTAACAACTTATCTTCGTTGCAGCGGCAAAAGTATGCGCCATCTTGGTTGCGTTTTGATAATAATTTTAATCTACATGTTTGATTAATTTTTGCAGAAAGTTGTCTTGCTGCGTTAACAAATTTGCTGTGCTATTTTAACAAATACGATTAATTATAATTGCTAATTTTATTCAGCTTTAAACTGGCTATTTTAACATAAAAAGCTGTTCGTGTATTACAGCTATGAATCAGTGAAGTTCTTAATTGTTTTAACAAATCTCTTTTTTTTTCCATACTCCTGTCAACCGTTCAGATCATTAATTCTTTCTATCACTACTACAAGATAAAAGGTTTATAGTGTCTCTTTCTCTCTTTCTCGTTTAATACATTCTCAATACAATCATAATGCAATCTCATGTTAGAATTTATTCGCTTTCATAACATTGGTAGAGAAGATATACAGCCTCCATTTACATTTTATACAATAACTTTTACACAATAACATTTTATACGATGTACCTCGAAAAAGTTTCGCAAAAATAATTTATAACAATGTTAATTTGTATGTGGACGTATTAGCGTTTCTGCAAAGCGAGCTATTAAACAAATAAGCATATATATATGTAATACTTATAAGAACCACATTTCACCTTCTCTATTAAATTTTAATATAAATCGGAGGATGTGCATAATAGTTAAATAAATTTGCTCCAAAGGTTTGCGCTATAAATCGCGTTTGTGCTATTATCATTCTATTTAACAGTATTGATTCTCGTCCGTGATCTTCGTCCATTCGATATTCATCGCGGTATGATTCACAACGCGCCAAGGGTGGATATTCAAACGCTTCTCGCGGGGTGGTAATTCAAAGACGAACTCAGTTTGCATCCAATGGAGAATTATTATGTAATCTTTGCCTTCTGAAACGGATATCAGTTGTGACTATAGTTACAGTAACGTGCTCTGTCACGTATAATGGAAAGTTCAGGTATTCCCTTCCCTGGCGATGCCTGAAGGCTACGATAATTTTACGGCTCATTTGCATAATGCCGTCGGCCAGTCACGTGAATCACTTTGATAAGCTCAATAGTAATGGTTTACTCTCTCGCTCTCTCTTTCTCGCTCTCCCCACGCTCGTCTCTGCGTTCGATTGTATCGGGATCTCTGCGGGGAGTTTCGATTTACCATACGGCCATGCCGACCGACTATACCGCAATTCAATTTTTCGGCATTCGCTATGATATAAAGTAGAATATAGACAAAGGGTGTTCCAGCGTTACCGCGAATATTCTATGTGTCCGGCGACAAAGGAAATTAAAAACGCGTCATCGTTATTGGAAAAACGAAGTACGTGACTGTGTCAAGTACTTGAACGACGCGGCATTGGAAAAACTGTCCAAAGGCTATTTTCAATCTTCCCGAAATTTCTTGAATATCTCGTAGATATCTTTTGAACTTTTGCGTCATTCCGGTAGTCTCGACATTTCCAAATATTCAATAAGCCAATGAAGCGCTGATTATTTAATAAATCTGCTATTCTCGCCGTTTACAAATCCGTCATTCTTAATCTTGCACCACAGAACAATATGTTATCTATTTCGTCACGGGACCACGGAACTGGATATGGCACAATATCCAACCCGACTTTGATTGCCTATAACTTCCACAAAAATAAATGAATCGTAAAAAACGTTTTTCAATCAAAAGATTCAAGAACACACAATGGTAAATGTATATGTCTTAATCAAATAAAAAACGTTTGCAAAATGAAAGAAGAAACTATAAATTTAAAAATAATTTTTCTTTTCAAAAATTTGTATTTGTGGTGAAATTAAAAAAAACCTTCTAAAGTAGTGTTTCAAAAACTAGATATTTTAAACTTAAAGAAAAAATACGTTAGTCTTTAAAAGGTACATTTGGATAGGGCATATTCAATGATTTTAAGATTATTCGCTTCGTCTTTTATATTAGAAAGAAAAAGAGTATTGTGACGTGTCCTAATTTACTAGATAGATTTATAGTCAATCTTCAAAATTATAAAAACATCAACCTTCGCAAAAAAGTTCTCGGTATGTCGATATCTCACTCTAAAATTTAAGTACGTTTGCCTGCGCTGAGAAAAATATGCAGTTTATTTGATTAAACTTTTCAACTTGATTAAATTTCTCCCGTTCAAGTATTTATGTATTCAACTTTAATACATAAAATATTTAAACTTCAATTCAAATATCTATATTTGACTGAAATATATAAATACTTGAAATGAAGAAATTTAATCAAGTCGAAGAATTTAAGTCAAATTAACAACTTCTTTTTCTCAGTGTATTATCGGGGGAGCGTACAGTTAGCTTGACATTTTCGGGAAACGATGCATTCGTCGGGCGCATAAAAGTTAAACAGGGTGTCAGGTTTAATAAAGCGAGGTGCAATTAATTGTGACGTTTAAAGGTGATGCGAGGCACGCTATGCAAATCCAAGGCTGTATCGTCGCATCCGCATAGGTTCTCTGCTACACAGGTATATAATAACATCGACTCTCTTCCCTCTGCAACTTCAACGAAACACACCGCGGCATTCTCGCGGCGTCTCCTCCCGCGCCCGCACCACCGACGAACTCGAGAGAGTTTGGCAAATTGGCTTCTCGACTTACAATCAACCGCATTCCGCAAACGTGTTATACGTCCGTTCGATATCTATAATTCTCCGAGCACAACGCTTCTCAAAAGAGAGAGAGAGAGAGAGAGAGAGAGAGAGAGAGAGAGAGAGAGAGAGAGAGAGAGAGAGAGAGAGAGAGAGAGAGAGAGAGAGAGAGAGAGAGAGATCGATTGAGAGAGACATCGATGTCCGGGTAGCGTTTACATTTTATGAACACACATGTATCCGCGTGGATTTGTTGCGTTAAGAAATTCGAGCAGCGACTCGCCGAGATACGCCGCAAGAGAGCGGCATTCACTCACGCGAAATCGATTCTCTTGCTCTTTCCCTCCCTCTGCTTCTCATTCCCGTCGCTTTCGGCAGCAGCGGTGATCAAAGTGAATTACGAAATCGCAGAATGAAAATAATCGTCTATAAAGCGATGCAAATCCGACATTGATGTAAAAAAGCAATTTGTATTTCCACATTTCTCTCTCCCCTCTCTCTATCGTTGTGCGATGAATTGTCGACCCTTTCAATTCAACGCGATAAATATTACCTCTTTTACCGCTTCAATGAAAATATCTCTTTCAAATAAATTCCGATTTCATCGATATTTTCGAAACACGGTTTATTACAAAAAGCCGTAATTTATACAGTTTCTATTGGCGATGAATAGCGGTGATTTTGCGAATAAATAAAAGCAAAACTGTTCATTCGAATTGTGGATCTGGAGCGTGGGATCACAATGCTGAGACTCGTACCGTTGGATCCCTCCGTTGCAGCCCGTAATTAACCTTCGTTCAATGGTAACATGCACAAGTCGACAAAATCGGAAAATAAATATACACACACACACACACACACACACACACACACACACACACACACACACACACACACGCATGGGCAAATCAACAAACGGAGTCAGTTGGTTACTCTCGCAAATAACCTGTCGCTTAAAAATTCAATTTTCTGTGACGTTCGTAAGAAAGTTCGATAGAATTTCCGGACACCTCGTCTCTCGATCCTCGGGGCACCAGAGGTGCCACACGACGAAAGTCGCCCGGAAGAGCGCAGGGGCGCCGCCGCCGCCGCCGCCACTGGGAAATGGAGGGAAATTTGTTCTGCTAATTCGAGTGATGTTTATTCTCCCAAAGCTAACAGCCGGCATAACCGAGACGCGTTAATTACCGAGCATGTCTAATTCGGTTTGCAGTTTTTTTTCCCCCGGGGTCTAACGGTGTCGCGAAATTATATCAACGCTTTTTACTCAAATGCAAGTACATAAAGTTATCTACATATCTACCCTTGCAGCGCGAGCTCGATAATTTCTCTCAATATTTACCCTTATCGTCAGTTTCATCTCTATACGAAACTTGCGATAAATCAAATAGTCCTAAATAGGAATCCTAAGTAAATTGTCCAAAAAGAGAGAGATATAATAAAAAATTGTAATTTCAACTTTGCACGAGTTTCTGAGTAATATTTTGATATAAGTTTTCGATATACATCTGAGTGTAAAATAACGCTTAATTTCTAATGGAATTTCTATTTAAAATGCAATTTCGCGATGCAGGGAAATATCGCAAATAGAATTTCCTTACATCGGCAATGTGTCCGTGTAGATACATATATATGCAACATTATGGCCCCATATTATTCATCATTTCTGGACGTGGCAAAATTTCAGGTAATTTATATACGGTTTACTCGTGAAGCGTGTTTATGACGAACGAGTGAATTTCCGCTACATGTCCGACACGACATCCGATCGATATCTCCTTTAAGGAGTGTTCTAAATAGTGCACACCTTTCGCGCTATTTAAAAGCAGAAAAAGCTTTTACGATGCTCCCTACGAGCGAGAGGAATTCGTTCGATTCGTTGAATCCCAATCCGTAAATTGCCCCGACAAAGCTGTAATGGAAATACAGTTTGGTATAAGAACAACTTGAAATTCCCGATCTCAACAATCAAATCGTCCGTTGCTCCTACCGACTGTTCTCGATGTAATGCAATTCAGCATACATATAGAGAATTATGAATAACTCGGTACGTCGATAGAGTTCGCTCTGAAATTATTGGCAGAATGCCTTTCGCCGAGCGATCTCGAGCGATTCGGTTTAAAGCGCTTTATTCATGAGCCCATTCATTGCATGGAAATCAACTGGAATGCGATAGCTCGCGGTATTTAAGAATACCGGAATACACGGGGAAGCGATTCCGTCCTTTCGGTAATCCGCGGGCGGGAGCTACGTTCGGAATTTGTCTTATCACGCAAAATGTCGCGGTAACACGACCGCGTCCGCGATCTCAACTCTTTTACAAATCCTCGGCTAATTATTTTATAAGTCGCGATTAACTCCTAACCGCGAGATATTGTTAAAAAAAAAACGTCGAAATTAATTATAGAACGTCCTGCAGAGAACAAACTTGTGTTACGGTGTTGAATAAAAAAAAGTAGCGCGTTCGATCCGTTAATAAACCACATCCTGTTAAAGCTGGTTAGCTCGAAGCTGGTTAGCTCATTAAATCGCAATATTCCGTCGAAAATTGGGTCTCCCTTATAGTATTTTATTCGTGATATACAATTCGATGTAATCGCGTCCGCACGAGTGTGTGGAAAACAATACAACCGTCGGTGTCGGTGTGGCCTATTTTACTGACACACTCACGTTTTGTTCGAATGAGCGACATGAGGGTGTCGTTGCACCGCTTTAAGTTTATTTGGGCCATCAGGAAACAGCAAAAAAAATGTATATTCGTTCATCCGCCGCTCTAGATTACATTCACAGAATTCTATTTAGATGCGCCCGTAAACGTATTTGTGCATTCGCACTTCGTAATAATCGGCTTTAAATTCCTGATTATCGATGTAATCATCTATTTCATTCAGTCGCTAAATTACCGAGCGATCGATGCAAATTGAGAAATTTATTCGGGAAAATAGCGTTACGAACAATTATAAAATATTTACATGTAAAACTATAAAATTATCCTCTTCTCTCTTCCCATTTTATAAATTTATATTTTCAAAGAACACAATCTCTCTTTTCTCAAATTTCTCAAGTTTCACAGTATCTTCTTTAATATATGAGATTTAAAAATTGTAGAACTTTTTCCCTCGTCACACTTCTGTTGTGCTCCTTTTACAACAAATTTCTCAACTTGAAAAATAATTTATCTCATAAAGGTAAATTTTTACGATTAACGTAATTGAGACAAACGTAGAATAAAACAAGGCCGGCGTAACAATAATAAGCGTAAAACTGCACTCACCGGTCTGGTGCGAGAGGAACGTTATCAGGGGCAGCACGGCGCGCAGCCATCCTCCTCGATGATCCTTCATGCTGGATATTTCTATGAGCGGCGTCGAACGGCTCTTCTCTTACTCTCCTCCGCGAACGGCGACGACAACGACGACGACGATGACGAAACTGATCTCGTTGTGCCACACTCTCGTCGCTCCTCTATTGATAGTTTACTCACTGCAGCATCATCCGACACTGAGCAACATCCGCGAACGGCTTGCACATCACCGTCATTCTCTCGATAATTTCTCTAATCGCGCACACCACTCGCTTGTCGTATCACATGTCTGTGATTGTTTTTCGGTGATAATCACCCGCGATTTTCCTAACAAACGTTTCTTTCTTTCCCTCCCGAGATAACTCTTCGATGACGTCACGCGACGCTCCTTTGCGGCAATCGCTCTTCCCGCTATCGAATATCCTCTTGCGGATATTCAAACGAATCGACAAGCCATCAATGCCCGAATGCTTTGATAAGTCATCCTCAGGTCGTCGACAAACAATGCCCGGTCTCCTGATTCCCTTTGTACGAGTTTGTGTATCAAATTGGTTCTTTTCCCCTCTATCTCTCTCTCGCGAGGTAACTCACGAATAATCTCCCTTCGAATCTTAGATCTCTCTTCTCTGCGCGATTGTGATTTTCTCTCCTCGTCAGAATGCGCAACACTATGCAGGCACTCGTCGAGAAGACGGAGTCTTCTTCGAATTTTCACGCGTACGTCGACGCTCGGGCGCCCAAATCACGAAACGACGTCATCGTAAGCGCGGGAAATTTCATTTGCCAGCACTCGGCGCTGTGCGGTAAGTTCGTGCCGCGCGGTTTGACGATTATTGTCAGTTTAACGAAGCACATACGGCGGCACCGCCCGCATTCTGCGCTCGCCCGGCAGAATCGTTGGGCGCAAAACTAGGTTGACTTTCGCGGATTCAGAAGTGACGGCTCACCGCGCTCCCGTATTCGATAAGATTTTCCCCGCGTGAACTCGCGAAAAGAGATTCCTCGCGATCGCGCCCGGAGTTCGTACAACTTTGCAATTACTATACTCCGGGAAATGTATACGATTATACACGGCTTTTATTCGCGAGTTACCCGCGTGAGTTCCATTTTTCAAGTCCGCGCGCAACGAGAGACCCCCAAGAGACTTTTCTAAACTCGCGTTGAGGGTAATTAATTACCGCGAGGCACGAGCGTCTTCGTACTTCAGATACCGCGTTAATTACCCCTCTTCCGATTTACTTCTTAATTGCCCGTGCACCACGATTTTATACACACTCAGGCACGAGCTCCGTTCGATATGGCGTGTCAATATGGAAAGACCCTCTCCCTGCTTTTTCGATTCACATCGGGCGAGCTTTGAATCACGATGAGACGCCTCGTGACGCGTTAAACTACTCGATTTCGAAGTACCGACAAATATTTACCAAATCCGACACACTACTGCGAATCGGTTTTCGCAGTGACGTCACGTATACCGGCCCCGTCCGCAATAAAAAATAGGGGGAGCGAGGAAACTCGCGCACTATCTCGAGCACTCGAGTAAGGACGCACTTACACTTGCTACCAATTCCCAATTAACTCTGTTTTTAGTTCTTCTGGGGAGAATCGAGAAACATTCCAGGTCTAATCAGCGATCGATGCACAAATCAGCGTCGTAATCGACACACGGGGCGTTTTTGCGAGGCGCTAAGAGTGGCCCGGCGCCACTTTTCGCTTCACACCTCGAGATATCGACCCCCTTGATAGAATTGCATTATTTATCGGACACGCTGCTACGTGCCTCGCGCACGGGAGTTTTACGACCCGGCATTATCGATTGTCCAAACGACCAGCCCCGAGTGCAGCGCTTTAATTCACCCACGACGACGAGCAACGCATCGTTTATGCCGCGACCACCAACCACCGTCTCTCGCGGAAGCTCGCAAGACATGGAATAAAGCTCCGTCCTCGGCGGGCGGCGTCCTTTGATCATCCGAGATCAAGGGCAAACGGAAGGATCTCCTTTTTCCCTCTCCTCTCCGTCATGTAGAATCGTAGTTTCAAGATTCCGCGTAGATTCCTCGCCGCGCCGTCTGGTGCAAGTATGAAGTTCAAAGCTCCTCGTCAACAAGCGTTCACGTGAATGATCTGATCGATCTGAGACGGGGGGCTCGGGGATTTTAGGCGGCCTTTTAATCCCGGCTTAAGTAACCTCCGTCTTCTGTTGGTGTCATCGCGTTCCCCTCCCGCGGGTTGTGCTCCATTAACCCGAGGCCGGGGTGTACATTAATCGGTGGTTAATCTTGGATCTTTAATTTCTCATGAAATCTCTTTTTCATTGCCATTTCACATTTTGTTACGCGTTCCGGAAGAAAATGTGGCGGCTTCTGCAACAAACAAAAAAATCCCTCGTATTAAACACACAATCGATCGAATCGCACGGCGTAATTATTTACAAGTCTTGCTCTATACTTTTATTGTATTTTTATATTAATGCAATTGTAAAACCTTTTTCGCCTGATTAGACAGTGAATAAAAATCAAAGCAGATAATAATAATAAAAAAATCGTAAATATTGTATAAAGCGGTCGGAGCAAAAATCATTTAAATCCACGTCGTAAATTACAATTAAAAGTACACAAGCCCATTCAGGGTAAAATCTGTTTGTCAGAGTTTACAGCGATGGATTTATGGGTTGATAGAAATCCTCGGTAACCGACGAAAGTCCGGCGTGGAGTATTTAAACGAATCTCGACAGTTAGAATGTGGGTACAAATCCCAAGATAGTTAAGGCGTCTTAAGCATCTTGTATGTATTCGTCCAATTCTGCACGAACGAGATGTAATTGGGTCTACCATCCTCGCGCCCCCCTCCCCTCTCTCTTTCTCTCTCGCGCGCGCGCGCGTGCTAACCCCGAAGTTCGCAGCCGGGGAGAGATATACCAGCGTCGTCTACCAGGTGCACTCTCTCAAGTCCCTCGGATTAAAGTGCCGGGGAGCGCGCGAGTGCCGCAGAGTCACTCGTATAACTCGGCAGTTTAAGATTGACCGCGGAGTGACTCGATTACGACATACCTTGGAGCTTCGAAATTCGGTGGATTTTAGGATTTACTACACCCCGCCGGGTAATCAGCTGCATCTCCCCCCCTCTCCCGCTTGGGCTTTTTCCCTTCCATAGATAATTAGGACAAGCTCAGCTGAAATCTAATCGAGTGGATCCTTCATTTCCATCTCTCTTGAAGTCTCGCCATGTGGAAAACGCTGCGCAGCGTTAAACAATTTCGTAAAAAATATATATATATTTTTTCAGGCGGCACGTATCATTTTACGAGACATAAAGTTTAATGAAATGTAAATATGAATCGATGCGACTGGTACATCTGCGAAAAAGGTCGTAATAATTGAAGCCCATTTGTCATTAAATGTTCAGCTCGCTGAATGTATGTCTGCGCTACTATATTTCACGACAAATCAAGAATTTATATGAATATACACGAGGATACAAATGTGAATGTATAACGCCACGGGGTGAGCATTGCAGGATTTGTACATCCAATTTCCAGACGACAGGGCTTAATAACCAAGGAACTTCCTACGTATGCGTGTTAATTAAAGTACACACGCGTTACCCGAATTTCTCAAACTTTAACTACTCCTCCGTTGACCGAAAGTTTAAATAGCTCGCTGCACATTGGTACGAAAGCGAGGATATAGAGAACGCGTACTAAACCAACGGGCGAGGAAGGCATGACCGTTTGCGTTAGATTTGTAATACAAACGTTCACATTCAATTTTGCATGTATTTGCAAGCACGTTAATTATGATATCATTGTTCAAACACGTTGGAAATAATTATATAGCATCGTTGCAGTTTCAATTAATTGATCGAAATTTATTTATTGAGACAGCAACCGTTGGTTCGTAGTTCGGCAACGAGATATGTTCATCCGTTTACGCGAGGGTGATGGAAAGAAGATACGACGGAGACTGACGAACCATGTTTCGACGTTAAGGACGTTAAAGGGGAGATGAGAAAAAGCTAACTGCTCCGCTTTGGCGGAGCTCGGGAATTTCTGTCGAACTCGAGAGATGAAGCAATATAACGTCTCGTACGGAGGCTAACGGGAAGCAAGAGCTAGTTCGATTACCCGGGAATTGGTCTTTCATCGTCACTCTAATTCGACGGTTACGTGGCAGCTTTCCGGAAGACTCACGGCGGTTACAACTTTGCAAGCAACCAACGATTGCAACGGTTTGCGAAGGAGTACGCTGGATGAAATTTGTCAACTGCATCGCCCTACCGCAGCCAACCAAGCAGTGCCACGCGAAAACGACCAGAACTCGTTGCGTAACTCGCTACAAGAATGAAATAAAGTTTACAATATTAATTTGAGCAAGAGAACGAAAGAAACGAATTAAAAATCAATCTTGCGATCTGACAGCTACATTTCAGCAAAATTTCATAAACGACAAGTGGACGATTTATACAATAAATCGGCCATTATTTTTGTTTCGCAACTTGTTCCATAAAAGTTCTCGGGATTTATATATATATATATATATATATATATATATAATTTTTTTTCGAGAATATTTGTATACATTTTGCTCACAATTTTAAATAAATCCATAACGCTGTGAGATACAAAAGTTCAGTTTCATGTTTGATAAAAATTTAGTGATAATTGCAGGTAATTAAAACTGCCAGATATTTTATTCATGGGAAAATTCGAAAAAGAACGCACGGCAAAACAAATTTTGCATAAATATTTCACAATTATCGTATTACCGTTGTTTGCAACAGAACTTTTACTCTGCTGTTATACACAATTACGACAGAAAAGAATCATAAATAATTTAACCACCTGCAAATCTGACCGTCCGGTCACCATGAATATTTAACGACTGTTGCAGGCACGTCGCGCAACGCGGAATCTTTCCCGTTTCGTCGTGTCGCGCTATTGCACTTCGCGTCGGTTGACCCCCTTTTTATCCGCAACGCCCACAATTGCCAGAAATTGGAGATGACCCAAGCGTACCGAATGATAAGTCCACTAACCTTCCACCATCTCGTGAAAATTATTTTTATCTCGATATGGCCGTCGCGTTATTTAGTAAGCTTGCTTGTGTATAGCTCCGCTAAAAGCTTTCCCAATAATCCGAAGTCAAACAAGAGACAGAGCCGTTAACGTCGAGATTTGGTAAAGAACGATGCTCTCCAAATAAATTCTTCACGCGTATACGAAATGATCACGAAAACAAGATACGCGATATCGAGGCACGCAATCCATCCCTCGCTTACAACACTTTGCGAATTATGTCTACGAAGTGCGAGCTTGCATGTAATCAACGAATAAAGCAATCCTCTCGTGCAGTCATAAAGTTCATAACTACCTTTTCGCACGGTCAACTGGAAGCTAACCGCTCATACGGTTGCCAAAAACCAAGCCACTATATCGTTAATGCTTGGCTCAAAGAGAATCCCCTGTAGGTCTAAGGAAATCTGTCACGTCTCGTTTCATCCCTTTGTTACCATTATGCTTTTCCGATTCTTTGAACGAGCCTTATCTTTAATACCATTTAGATTTTCGCGAAAAATGAAAAAAGTAAAAAAAAATTTTTTTCAATATGAATCTATTAATTAATGTTTACCGTGGTGCACTGCAATCACATTTGCTCTCAAAAATAAAAAAAAAATTCGAATAGAAAACAGACCACTCTTGAATATTGCAATATTCTTTATATGCGTCAAATATTTGTGACTTGTCGAGATATTAAAATTTATAAAGGCGTTATATTGCTTTTCATTCAAATACATGTATAAGTTGTGAAAGCAGCAAACGTGGGTATAATAAAGTCGAGGTCGGCGGGGTACAATGCGAGTGTATGCATACGTTTGTACTTTAATCGTCGGAGATAATAATGCTGCACGCGGAATCACGATGTTCTGGCAATGGTATAACGACGGTGCAAATAAGAGAGTGGTTTCTCGTTAGTTGCGATTGTGTAGTTGCACCGCCGGAACCGGCCGAAGCGACGAGGTGTCAGCCTCCCGGTACAAAACCGCGACACGTCCTTAATTTCACAGCGCGCTTGCATTTTATTTCGCAGATATAAATTGATTACCGAAAAAAATCAATCGAAAAAACTGAAGGGAATCTCTGAGGGTTGCGAGAGGGGTGTGCACTTGCGTTTGATCATCGCAACTTCCGTAGTAAAGCTCCAGCGATATAAATTTTCGATCCACCACGTGGATCTCGCGTTCGACTTTCAACGGTTTGTTAAGCACAATTTCATCTTCGCATGGTGATCAACGAGGTTAATGAAGACGCCCATGCATCTCTCTCACTAACGAACTTACTCTTATCAGAACGGGGCTCTAGTCGTGAGACGCGAACCGGATTTAAGTTGCCCGCGTTATATAAGGTGTTATCACTACGTGGCGGCTTGCCCGCGACTGAGAGAGCTTTCGGACCAACCCCGTCCGAGTTTCCCGGATCGGCCGCGGCAGCGCTGCATAACCGAATCCACCCCCGTTTTCTCTCTCGCTCTCTCTCCCTCTCTCTTTTACCCTCGGCCGTCTCTCTGCCCTCTCCCAGCCCTCATTCGTTTCTCTTTCTCGCACCCCCGTGTCCCACCAGCTTCCGTTGCCCCCACGACAAAAACAATTGCCTCTCCGTCCTCCCCGCGCGTCGCTGCCTCCTCATACTGTCGTACTGTCCGATACGTATCTGCATTCCCTATGTATTAGGTAGTAAAGTGGCTCCACTCTCACCCTCCACCGAGGAAATCTGGAATTCTTGTCGTATTTAAATTAACGTCTACGGCGACAGTGCTTAATGCCGGGTAAGGAAGGTGGGCTTGTTTCGCGTACGACGACACCGGAGCACTTTTTCAGCACGAAATCAGTAGCAATAAAAGAAGCAAAGTCATAGGGCAAATTGTAATTAAAAGTAAACATCACAAACAAGATAGTTTGTACTTTATTAAAAAAAAAAGCTTTATATTTTGACAATCTCTAAAAGTTAAAATTGTTGCAAAAAGTATTATAACAGACAAAGAATTTGGTGCAAAGACTTTTCTCAACACATAAGTATTTATTTATCTTTATAGCGTTCTTGATTTTCTAGCATTGTCTTAAATGTATTCCTATAAACTTACAACAAATTCCTTTATCAAAAAATTTTTATTTGTTTTAAAACACATAAACAATATAAATATTAGAACAGATACTATGGAATATATTAAAATAATGATTACAGCATTCTTTATTTTTTATAAAAATTATATCTTAAAAATTTCCTTTGCTACAAATTTATTTTTCATGTGCAATAATTTCTATTTTTTTGTAAACTACTATTTTAGATTACTCAAACACAAAAATATATTACCATATTCATTCTTATTTTAAATAATAATATTTACTTTATATAATAATTGAACAATTTAACCAATTTATATAATTTCATTGTTTTTTTATTATATATCCAATAATATATATTACTTTATTTCCTACGTGCCATTATACTGTAATTATTTTTAACTGTGTTTCAATCAGGTTACATGAATAAACAAGTTTGCGCTTTATTTATTACGTTATTTATTACTGTTTCTGAAATTTGATCTGTATTCCATATTATATCCTAATTTTTAGACTTCTCATTTTCATACTTTATATTTTCGTTAATTTGTACTGAAGTTGAAATTGAATTTTGAAGACTTACAATAACTGGTCATTATAACTTTTTTTTCGCGTTTTGTGTAAATAAAAATATGTGCATTTCTTTTTATTAAATATATTTTCATATCGATAAAGTATTAATTAAAAACGAGCATTTCATATTATCGCCAGAACTCTACATTTTTTTAATCTAATATTAAAAATAATATATATGTTGACACTATTAACATACATATTAACATTTCATTTTTAATAATATCAAGATTTTAATATTATTATAAATAATATATACATATATATATCTGATTAGACAGATAGATAATCAACTAAATTATCGAAACATTGTCCATTAAAATACATAGTAATATGCACTTGTTGCATAAAGCTGCACGTCTAAAGGTATATGGATAAATTTATGATTTCTTTTAAATTCGTTGGAGAGAAATGTGCTGTTATTGAGCAACAGAAAAACGAGAAAGATATGAAATCAGCAATTATTTCATTTAAACTTCATAAAACCGAATGGCCAATGATTATGTGCTTTACGTCCTATTGCGACGTAATCACGCAATACTGCGAATGAATGGCCGGCGTATTACATTGAATGATGTATACACATCGTAAAGCGTTCTTGGCGGTGATATTCGTTGAAAAAATTTAAATAGCGAAATCTCATTGGCAAATTTAAAATACGCAATATTGCCAGTGAAAGATCCAACAGCGGGACGCAATCCCTCTTAGAGCAATCCTTCAGCAGAATATTTTTTTCGAAATTGAATCGGTATCAGAAGATATAATACATAATGCATCAGCGGGCAAATATCTCGTGGCTGACAGCTGTGATTTATTCGTTTGATTTCATCGAGAACGGTCACTGAGATATCAAAAAGAAGATGCCACATATACCTCGCCAACGAGGTCAATCAAAGAATACTTCTTACCGATAATTAATACATAAACGTCACTTTTTTTCGTCGAATTGTCATCGTAAAAGAAGAGCAACGAGATAATTAATCGTGATCAATCAAATCGATAATTGAACGATTAAACTTTTACGTCGCTCAGAGACTCGATGGCATCTTAGATCCGTTCGCCATTTTTCCCCGAAGAGAGCATTTCCGCCAGAAAAATCACACGAGCTTTATGCGTGCTCTAAAGTGTACTCTTTAACGCGAGCGTATCAGGAAGTGAGCGCCCAGGTCTCTTCACAGGTATTGACTTTCTAACAAAAGCGCTCTTCCGATAAAGCGTCAACTACACGCCACCCCCGGACGATTCTCACCCTACCTGCCTCTGCCACACGTTGTCCCCTCACTCTTCCTTCCGCCAGCCAGTTAAGCCTGTCGCCCTACAGGTATTTCGATACACTCAGCGACGGGGCGCCAGCCTCGACCAGCTTCTGCCGTAAAATAATTAATTTTCAACAGGCAACAAACCATTAAAGTACTCGGACTGGCGTGCGCATGTAATTATCGGCATGCGTTAGAAACATGATATTCTTTTGAAGCCGGCGCACCTTTGTGCCGAACAAAAAACAAAGATCGAGTACTAATTGAGGTCGAGAGTCGTCAACTCGACGAGGAAGGCTCGATTTTATCCCCCCCCCCCTCCCCGGCCAGTCTGATCGATTTGTCATTCGATCTATGTCGGCGGTTTAACACTTTTTACTTTCTCTAAAATCGATTCGTTTTTTTTTCGTACAATAAATGCCAAAGAGAGATAATTATATGTCATATTTCGATAAATTATTTCGTAAGAGTGCAAATAAATGTTCATGATTTTAACAGAAGTAAAATGATTGAATATCCGATAACAAAATAAAATGCATTGGATATACGCTTTAGGGTAGTTTATTTTAAAGTTGCATATTACGGCCACGTCCTGATTCCATTTTGATTGACGTTCTGCATTGTTAATGCTTCACGCGGATATTCAATCTTTCCTGTAGGATAAACAGGTAGAACAATCACATAGCAGTCGATTAGATTCTACGCTTGCAATTATTGATTAATCGTTGATAATTAATAATCCGTCATTCATGCTAGATTCGATAATTTGATGCACGCGTTTTCCCGTCAAGACCGATTTCCTTCGAGGTAACTGTTATCGTTTCCCTTAAACAACTGCATTACACAAAATCGCCAGTATGTGCACCTGCGACGTTTCACGTAAGAACAATTTATGCGATCCGTATCGTCTATATTATGTCCGAAAGCATATATTCTATGCGCGATAAATGAGCTTATTACATTTTGTTGCCCTGACTATAAGTACACAATTGCGGCGCACGATATTTCCATATTACTCCGAACAATGTATTGCCCCAACATAATGCATGCGTACACACATATACAGAGTATTACTGTTTCTGACAAAATACTTGTTAAAATCATTACCAGCTTCGTCAGAAACAGTAATGTTATATGCATGCATTGTATGCATTGCATACACCAACATTGGCATTTCGGCTCGTATTGACATTTTACCTATACTTACATTAATAATGCATGTACACGTTCAAACGCGCGTTTGTCCGATTTCGGGTTATTTCCAATTAAAGGATTGCTAATTAAAATACTTAATTAACCATCTCCACTTGTCAGCGAAACGTTATATTATTGTGTGTAATATTTCAGCCATGTGAAGAATATTTCATGAAATCGGTAACTTGTTATGAAATTAAGTAATCTTCGATATAGCATAGTGTATAATTGTATATAAACAAATGTATTTATTATAGATAATGTAATTAAATATTTTCTAATTTTAAAAGCGGGACAACTTATTATTTATTAGATTTATTATCACAATTTGGGAAAACATATTAATAAATATTTGTCAAAGAAATCTTTTGACTAAAATTAAAACATTTTTAACACATTTGATGAGACAGCGAGACAAACAGAACTGTCCCGTGAAAAGAGACATCTGGTCACATTAAATATAGATATAGGCTATAGATTGAATTGATGGTTACACTTTTATACATACACGATATATTCCTAGATAATTGTCCCCATTTTTCATTTGTCGATATATGTATAACCAATATGAAATAGATAGCTCGCATACATACATATACATATGTATCAAAATACAGAAGGCATATATATATATATATATATATATATAATTGGGATCGATTTAATGAATTCATTTTCTATATATATATATATAGAAAATGAATTCATTAAATCGATCCCAATTTCTTTTTAACAGATATGATAACCAGCAAATGCCATTTAAGTGTTAATTGCATCGATTTTGCTCGCAGATAATTCGATTCGCGTACCTCTTTCATTATCCTCAACCCCGTTCCGTATAATTCATTCGGCAGCAGACAATTCCCCGATATGAGATTCTCCCGACTTGATAAAGCGACGATATCGCGCCCGTGTTTTCTATAGTAACAGATTAAATCTCCAGCACGAGTTTAAAGATTTCTCTTAACTTCAATTATACAACTGCGAATCACGCGCCGTTAATGCTTGTTTTTCGAGCTGTAATACATTGTGCGCGATAACTTTTAACCAACTAATTTTATATCAGTCTCTCACGTCAGAAACTGACTCTTCCTTCCAACGAGATATTTCACCAATACGCCGTTTGTAAACTCGCGAGTTTATTGCTCGCGAGCAAACCTCGGATTATGTAAAGGATTGGTACTGCAAACAGTATAATTTAATCTTTTTTCGATTTTCCTTGACCTACTTCGTCTCTCACGCAAGCCGTTCAATTATCCTTTTTCCTTTTTCTATTTATTTCCTACCTGTCTTACTGCAAATTGAAGCAGAACGGATAAGTTAATTCTCTTGTTTGCCATTTAAGTTTTGCCAACGAAAAACAAAAAAAGCTTATTGACCTATCAATAACATTGCTATGAAAAATCGCAGCTATACAATATTGTGTAACATATAAGATATTGCGTAAGATATAACATTATACTTCAATTATAATATATTTTTAATTATATGATAGAATTTAATTGATACATAAAATATTTATCTTTAAAAATATCATGTAATTATAAAAAATTTAATATTATTTACTTATAAAATAAATCACACATTTTTACTAAATATGTGATTATAAAATAGTAATATCTTTCTCGTTAAGATAGAGAAAGAGAGTCATCAATACTAACAAGTCACTTTGCTTTTCGATATTTTTTAAAGAAAAGTTAAAAATAAAACTTTAAAAATAAATGTAAATTAAAAAGTGTCTTCTGTCACATGATGTGTAGCAGTTTTAATAATACTGTTTCATATTTCGTAATAATTAATGTTTTTACAACATTATAAAAAATAAACACATAAGATTAGCCGCCAAAACTAGCATAATAGATTACATTTTCCTTTTCTTTTACTTTAAAATAAGTCATTTGTGTCACAAGATATTATATTTACAATTTAATATATATGAGAATTGCTGGAAGCCTTTCATTTCGATGTAAAACTTTTTTTGTCGGGTAAATACCTTGTGCTGCAAGATGCAACATGTAGCGCAACTATATATATGTATAAAGGTTAGATTACGTTGGACTCGTTTTTAGAACTTTTTATAGAAAAAAAGCATTAACTGAATTTTTATCTTTTTAATTTCCTAAATAGATTATATTTTTATTAATGTGTGACGCAATATTTAATTTGTGAAAAATAAAGAGATGCCGCTTTAGAAACCTAAGTAAATATTGGCCATCTTTCTCTACGTTAAGAGTCTCACATTATTGCTGCTGAGTTAAAATTTAAAGAGCGAGTCTCACTGGACTGTACACCTCATCAAGCTGCTACATCTAAATTTAAAGCTGTTCTGAAAGATTAAAACGAATTGGATACAGCTAAAAGAAGATCGTTCTGTTTGTATTAAATTCTCAATATCTAGACTATTTCCTTTTATCACCATTAAAAAAAAACAGCCAATACTATAATAAATCAATTGTATGTGCGAATACAGGTTTCAAGATTAAATCCCGAGCAAGTTTTCGACATTTTATATATTATTTCTAATTGCGTCTCCTGGCAAATTTTCTCAGAGAGAAGCGAATAAGTCGCTTTATAATCGGACTTTCTTCATCGTTATCCTCTCGCTTTTTCTCGCTTTTTCTCGTTATACTCCCTTGCCTACGCTTCCCCTTTCGTACGCGATGCGTCTCAACCCCCTGTCGTTCTGCTTCTGCGGCATCGCATAATACTACCGCGAGAGATTATCTTAATGGCGTCACAACTTTCCAACGAGCATCATGTTATCGGGACTTTAATACTACGTTAAGTACCGCACTTCTCACAGAATCGTTGGGACGCTAAGGACGATTCGCAAAAACCCGCGCCGTTGCTGACGCGAAACCTACGCTAAGATTATTTCACGCTATCTCTCGTCTTGGCATTTATCCGGATGCACATTTTGTAATCCCCATTAGTTCCTTAACTGGGAAAATTCACTTTCTCCAGGGTAATCATTAAATAGCAGGTAGTATTGTTTTTACTTGTTAAATCGAGTTAGTTGTGCCAAAAGGTATCAATATAAATTAAATGAAAATATTCATTCAGCCGCAATGTAAATATTTTATTGTAATGAGACAAATAAATTGTTTTCGCAACCATTGATATTGCATTAAAATAATCATTGATAATGCAATCGTTGATATTACATTAAAGTATCACTGGTATAGCGTATGCAACTTGATAAATAGCTGCAGAATTTATAAATGCAGTTTAATTGCTGAAATATAAAACTTGCATTGCACTTGCAGTCATCTAATTAAGTATATTTAAAAATAATCGCATCATGTAAATATACAGCTAGGGTTTCCTATGACCTAATCGTTTACAGATTATCAACATTTTTTGAAATAAAACGACATATTTTAATTAATGTTATATTTAAATAATAAATATAACGTTAATGAAAAGAAGGCTCAGCAATTTAAAATTAAAATATGCAAAACGTTGATGTTTACAATAACAATACATTTATCTGATAACCCAAAACGAAATATTTGAATTTCGTTTATATTAGTTGCGAGAAATATTATATACATTGTTATTATAAGCAAATTTTGCTTGACTCATTTGGTTCTTTCATTGTTTTAACATATATATAATTAAATTTATTTTTTTAACTTTATTACTATGTTAATAAAAATGACATCCTATTTAAAAAAAAGCATTGATAATTTTAAATAATAAATACAAAAAAATCTACCATAATTGCCACTTTGAAATAAATAACTGTTTTCTTTGATATTTTTTTCGTCGTGAATATTTAAAAAGCCTAAATCAAAATGCAAATAAGATTTAACAGATTAGATATTTCAGAATTGACCGTGTAATATGATGCTTCAATGCAATATCAACGATTGCAAAACAATGCAACAACAATGACTGCAAAGCAATATATTTACCTAATTACAATGTTATATTTACCTCGCGGCTATAACATAAATATTTTCATTTAATTTACACAGATATCCGTTCGCGCAAATAACTCGATTTAACGTTAAAAAATCACGTTAAAAACTAAAGAATCTAACGTGTAAAATTTATGAATTTAATATGTTAAGTAAACGAGACGATAAAGGTTTACAGTAGCCGTGAGATCGAGGTCTCCGGAATTTAGCATTCTTAAGTATAATAATTAGTGTAACAGCCGCCGATATGTGAAATCGAGCCAACCGAGCAAACGAGCGCGAACAGCGCGAATAAGCTTGCTACTGGAACGCGTGCGAACGGGGTCGTCGATGCCTCTCTTTCTCATAATAATCCACGAAACCCCGCCGCCTCTCCTCTCGAACGACAACCGTCGTCGTTCTCTCGCACGCCGGCCGCGATCCAACAACGGGTCGCATACGATGCATTTATTAACGCTCGAGTAGCAGCAAGGCGTGGCGTCATGCACGGGATTACGTGTCGGCTGTTATTTTCCCGCGAAGCGCGATAGGCGGCATACGGAATCACCCCGGTTACACACATACCCGGCGATAATAAGGCATGTCGTGACTGGAAAGTTGTAAACAGCGCTCCGGGTGATGATAACGGGCGACGAGATTCCCGGGTGGCATTAAACGACACCTAAGCTCGCGCGTCTCAAAGGCGAAGCCGCGGAGATAAGAATCTCCGCGGGGGATGAAACGCGGGACGATCGTGCTCCCGAAGAAAACGTGCTCTCTCGCGACGACGGGCTCTTGCGAGGAGATCGCAGATAAACGGGCATTTTTGTACTCGCTGCGATACAAACGAAAGTACCACCTCTCCCTTCTCCCTCCACCCTCATCGTCCCTTCCCTTCGCGAGTTCGCGATTCGTGATTATCAGGACGGAACGCACGGGCGCGCACGTTTTCTGAACTCCGATCAAAAATGATCTCACTCTTTTTGCCGACTTTCGTGTCACGCGATAGTCTAATTACCGTCCGCTTGCCTGCCCGTCGCGGGCGCCTGACGTTACGACGACGACGGGGCGAGAACGATTACGCCGCCGCGCCGGTTTTCGCGATTCCACGCTAACGCGAGCGACTCTCACCCCTTGTCCTCGTCGTCGACGACAACGACGACGACTACGACGACGACGACGACGAAGGCTCGCTTTACCCGCGACTCTCCGGTTCTTCTTCACCTTCACCGCAGAACTACGGCCCTAAATCATAACTACGGTACCGTCGTTTAGAGTGGCGCAAGAAATGAAGACAAATGCCTGGGGGTGTTATGAAGGGGAAACGCGATAGCCGCGGACATGAAGATTCGTTGCGTGCGCGCCTCCTTGACGCTCCTCTTCGCATGGCGCAGCATCATCGTTCGACCGAGAGCAAACTTTCAGAGAAAGAGTACCCGGCCGCGACAATCTCTCCCCTTCTTTCTCTCGCCGGCGTTGTTGATGAAAATTTGAACGATTCCACCCGGTGGTCCCCCCCCCCCCCCGTCACGCCGTTTCTCCGTATCTCCTTCATTTCTCTCCGGGGAATTCCCCGAAAGTGTCTATCCGGAGAACGACGGTCGTCCGGAAGTTCGGTCGTTCCCCAATGAACATCGGTCGGTCGATTAATTTTAAAACGAGCGAGCGACGGAGCCGTTCCGTTTGCAGACGCGTATAACATCGCCGTTAACTTTCGGGACCCCTGGACTCGGGCGGACGTTATTATTACCGAGTTAAACCCTAAGCGACGAGACTACCACCGACCTACGAAGTTTAATCGTCGATTTACCTCTCCCCGTTCCCCCCCCCCCCCCTTCCATCCGGAATCTCGTGTCCCGTGAACCTCGAGTATCAACGTGCTATATGACCGTAAAGTCTCGTTACGCGCGGCTACCTATTTTCCTCTTCTTTTTTTTTTTTATGAGATAGTGCAGCTCATATATTATGTGCAACATGTAATTCTTGCACACATTGCCCCATAAGAGTTTTATGTCGCAGATGTTGAAGGATAAATTAAGAAAAATGGTACTTGTACAGTTTCCAGTTATGAAACGTGATGCACAATAGATTTGAAAGACGAATTAAGGTACCTGTAGTTAATATTGCCATGTACCTAATATGGTTCACCTCATATTTTCAAATAGTTACGCACTCTCTAAATTACAATCAATGAAAACTCGACAAAATCAGTGAAAATACACTTTGACAGTGATATTCTTATGATCATTTACTGATTATCAATCAATGAAATAAATACACTGATAATACAATAATTCTAAAATGGAAATCACTGAAAGACAGTAAATATTCACTGATTATCACTAATTATCATTGATTATCATAGTTATAGGTATGCCACTGCAAATCAGTGAATCTCCACTGATTGCGATTTAGAGAGCAACGAATTTCACAGATAACGCTAATATATATCGCTCAAGAAGTCGATACAATATGTTTATGCCAATAATTAATGAACATCTGCTTTCTATGGCTTGTAATCATATTTTGTTCAAATTGTGCTCCTCTGAATCTAAAATTTTAGAGATAAATTTTTACTTTGTATAATTATCATGTAACAATTGTAAATATCCACAATATTCACATTATCGTAGGTCTTTAATTATATCTTTCAACACAATATTTACTTTACATTTTTATTAAAAAGTCTTGTTTATAATTAAAGAAACACTGGAAACACAATATATCTTATAATCATATAAATGCTAATATTACTTCTGTACTTAGAGCCAGTTGTTCCAACTTCTTGGTAAACTTACCTACCAGATAAGCATGTATCTATCTTCATTTCTTTTCTTAAATAAATAAAGACAAACATATATTTACCTGATAGTTTACCTAAGTTTACCAAGAAGTTGGAACAATCGACCCTTAGTATTTAACTCTTGATTAATATTTCTTGTCTTTCTCGAGTTGGAGGAGCTTTTCGATAGGTAAAAATTAAGATAACGCCTTATAGTAAATAACACAATTTTATGTTTAATAAATAATTGTACATGTAATTTTTTTCATGTTAATAAATGCTTAATTCACATTAATTTTTTATTTAGCACTTTTTTCAAAAATATTTATAAAAAAGAGGAAAATATATAACTGAACCACATTGAGTAAACATGTCCCAGGTGTTACTTTAAAAAAAATCCTTATACTATATATTTACGTAAATAATTAAAAATATTTCATACAATTTTTGTTTAAAAATATTTTAATTTTCTATTTTAAATCTGACATTTATTTTTAAATTTTATATTCATCAAAAAATTAAAAAAAAATCCACAAACCTTAGATGAACCATATTGGGTACAGATACATTCGATTTTAAATCAATGCAGATATGGAAACAATAAAGTCTTAAATAAAAATCAAATAATTTTTACAGCTTGGCTATAAATACGTTGACATATATTATGTAACACTACCGTATTTTGCAACAAGCAATATATAGACATTTATTAGGTTTTATAGAAGTTGATTAATCAATATTTTAAATAAACAATAATTGATTCTATTTATGTGAAGAAGAGCAGTTTCGAAATTTCCTGCACATTAAAATATCATATCACAATTACATTAAAGCAACTGGATGAAGCAATAGCTTCGTATTAAAAGCAGATATATGTCCAAAAAGTGAAATCAGACAGATATTTAATTAATTTGGATAAATCTCCCGTGAATTTACTCTCATAAGGGTGAGCCGTAACGCGATCAAGGTAAATAATTTCCTAGTTCGGAAAATAGAAAGCCACAATCTTGTTGTATCGATAAGTCAATTCAAATCGAATGCCACTAGACCGGCCCATTATCGGAACGAAAGGGGTTCTCGGCTACAGATAATAGATAAGCTACATCGAGAGCGCTTCAGCATGAAATTCAACGTGAAATACACCGGCGGACGGAGAGACTGTACCATTTGCATGTGGGGACGCACGAAAAGGCAGAGAACAATGGTGCCGCGCGTGAGTAATGTTTCAATTTTTTTTTAACCCCCCCCCCCCTCTCCTCGAGGATCCTTTATATACACGGCCGCGAATGTATACGCCGGATCCTGGAATACAAAAGTCGCCGTATATATTCGGGAAGACAGTGCGGGAGCGCAGCGCTCGATCCTCGCTCGATTATTCCCTAAGTAAATTTATTAATGGCAAAGGGCTAGTTCACGATGTTGTCGTCTCGGTGGAGAGAGAGAGAGAGAGAGAGAGAGGTCGTATGTGATCGAAGGTGAAATCGATTTCCTGCGGGCGCGGTAACGTCGGTCGTTGGAATTTTACGAGTTTCGAAAAATAAAGTTTCCTCGCGCGCGGAAAAAAAAAAGAACGGCCTCTCCTCCACGGAAAATTTCTTACTTATCCCGGGGAGGTAGAGTGAAAAGAAAAGCACCGTTTAACGTCGGCACGTTTGCTTTTCACTCTTCATAAATAATGTAAGGGGCGTAGGTATAAATATTCACAACAAGCGCGCGTGTATCAGCCGCCCTCGCGACTCTCGCTATGGAATTCTCGCCGTTGAAGAAACAATTTTCCGAAAGTGTGGCACTTACACGGCCTTTTTTCTGTCGCGAACTTCGATTACAGTAATTTTCGCACCAGCGATACGGCGAAGTTCCAAGAGCGGTGCGTGATTAGCCGACGACGGCGAGGGAAGAGAAGGAGGCGGAGGGAGGGTGGTGGATTTGATCGACACTTCTTGTTTTCGGCGCGCGATCGTTAAAACGCGATCGTGCACGCGACGCATAAATTGCGATTCGCAATCGCGTTTATCGGATTATCGAGCGTAACGCAACGCATTAGCTTACTCGGAACGGGTACCGCGCTCCACGAGCTGTTCCCATAAATATTAGTTAAAGTTGTCCGAGTTTATAATTAATCTTCAGTAGCTTTCTGAAAACGGGGGAAAAAAATGAGGAGGAGGAGCGTGAAATCGATTGAGGCTTGGTCGACGATGATCCGTGTAAACCGCTATATTTTTTAAACGCACTATAAAAATAGACGTATCGCCTACTGTCTGCTTATATAATAAGGAATAAAAATTAACATTTCGCAGACCAGTAATTTTTAATTTAAATAAATGTGAAAATAATTCTGTATATATGATGAAGTCCTTTGCGTATCGAATCTTGTACGGGATTATAGACTTATATGTAGATTAACTTTAATTTCCGTTTAATTTACTCTTTGCCTTTGTCGAATTTTTAGAACAAGAAAAAAGATAAAAAGTAAGTTAAACCGGGATTAAAGTTAATCTGCATTGGCAGAAATGGACATTAATGTTCCATTTTCTCGTGACATTCATACTGTAATCCTTCAAGCAGCTGGTGATAACGATAACGATAATCAGACGTGTAAATTTTAAATGTTAAATAGTGAATGATATTTCAAACTTCTCGTACTCGAGATCGATTTTTCGAGTGCGCTCGTTACTGCGTTTCCTCGTTACGACGCTTCCTCGTAAAATTCAAATAAAATTCGAGGAAGAAGTTTTATATATATATAAATAATTCGCTCACCAGTTGCGTCCGCCCGGGCATCGTTATTCCATCGATTTCTGCTCGGCTCGGAATTCCAGGAAGACGATTCGCCTACACCGGGCCACACGCGCTTCTACTCGACAAATCGTGAATCACGTGAAAACGCAATCGATTGCGATCGATCGCACGCGCAAATTTACACGATACGCAATTTAACATTACACACTCCCCGACGCGTATTTACCTTCGCGTAACACATCCACGTGTTCATTTTCGACGCACGAAAAGAACGCGAAAAACTCGACAGTAATCCCCGGATCGCGAAAAAATTGCCAGCAATATTTCAATTTCAATAGACGTACATAGAGGAAAATATTGGTACAGGCCTCTAAAAATGGCACTCCCTTATTTCTCGGAAACATTACATTGTTAATACTAATAAAAACGCGATCTGGTTAGATAATTAAACAAATAAAAATCCACAGTTCACGCATTTATAACACTTTTTCTATATGAAATATACTAAAAATGAGTTGTAACTTAATCCAATTTTTATGGTTGTTTTTTTTTCAAAAACTTTATTTTTTGAAACTCGTAAAATTGCAACGACGTTATCGCACTCGGAGGAAATCGATTTCACCTTCGAACACATACAGAACGACTTCTTCCACCGAGACAACATTGACCGACATATAAGCTTTTCGCTATTAATCAATTTATACTTAGCAAATAATTAAACAATTATATAGTTGCGCTACAATATGTTGCGCATAGATAGATATTTAATAAATAATCGGTAAAAATAATTTTACATCGAAATAAAAGGCCTCATAGGAATTCTCACATGTATTAAATATTTTGTACAAATATTAAACAAAATGAAAAAATGTTAATAAAAAAAGTTATGTTAAAGAAAAAGAAAAATATAATTTATTATGTTATTTTTAGAACTAAATTTCCTCATTTTTGTTAAGAAAACTTTAATTATTATAAAATGTGAAGCACAGTATTTGAAAAAACTATTTGAAAACATTCGCTAGTTTACTTTCATTTTCAAAGTTTTATATTTAGTTTTGTTTAAGAATATTATCCAAAAACAAAATCATATATCAGTAATCGTGTATCAATATATCAGACTTTCTAATATCTGTATAATAATCCTACTAGATTATTGTTTTATTTCATCGATCGACAATTATCAAATACTATTGTATCATCGATGGAAAAGAAACGCATTATCAACATCCGATATTCATTCGGCAATACCCGCTTATTGATTTGATAACTGAAAAAATAAACTGAAAAGAATGAATGGCTAATTGTAAATACTCCTGTATCATTGAAACAGAGAAAACAGATTACAAAAAAAAAAAATGATATTTCGTTTGGCAATAATATTCCTCTTGGCGACTAAAAAAATTAATAAAAAGTAAGTTAAGCCGAGATTTTAAAATTAATCTGCATTAATAGAAGTGGACATTAACATTCCATTTTCTCGCGACATTTATGCTGTAATCCTTCAAGCTGGTGATAATCAGGGCTGCGGCGTTCAACAATGCTGAGTGCACCTAGATATCATTTTATCCTTGTTTAACATTCAGTGAAAAACAAAGAGTAGTATATCTCTAATGTTTCTGAACGCAACCTAGGCGTGTGAATTAATTTTGAAAACGAAAACAAACACCGTGCATTCCTGATTAATCCAACACAATCGTAATCCGACACACAAAGCGTAAAAGAAAGGAGAAAGGGGAAAAGGGGGCACTTTAATAGGAGAACGCCAATTTAGTAGTACAATACTTTCTCGTTACAAGAAAAAATTTTGAAAAAAAAAAATTGTTTGCACAGAAAACAAGAAATCGTAACCTATTTCGACCTCGCGATCAAAAGACAAAAGAGAACCAATTAAATTGGTGAAACTTTTATAATCAATTCTCTTTTTCTACTACAGTAGATAAAAATTTCTGTTTGAAATACGCAAAAATTTGTTTCTATTTTATCGTAACTTTTTTTATCGTAATAATTATAATTTTTTTGTAACAAAGTATGTAAACACATTTTTAATAAATTGAAAAAGCTATTTAATCATTAATTCATTGATGACTGTAATAAATATTAAAGAAAGCATAAAAGGGAGATACTCCCCGGCGTTATTTTTCCTTATTACACCACTGCGTGCACAGCAATGTAAACGTGCCTTTCCCAATGAGTGACCGTTAAATATTTTTGCGCGCTAAATACTATCGAGAGGAAAATTATGAATATTCCATATTTCATTCAATATAATAGCGTTACTCTCGCTCTCGGAGAGCAAAGCAAAATGGTTAAAAGGCATCGTGCATTCGTTCCCGCTCGACGCGGTGATAAACAAGCACGTCCTTCGCGCGGACGGGACGTGCCTAGTGTCCATCTGCCTACGGAGAAACGAGCCAACGGGGAAAAAAAAACAACAAACTCCGTCGTGCGATTCCCGGGAGCTCCGGGCAGTCGGAGTGGGGAGGGGGGAGCGTCCCGTGCACGTAGTGTCGCAGGGACGAGTCGATCGCGCGCGTTCCTTCGCGACGTTTCCTTATGGGAAATTACGCACGAATTACGCACAGGTGTACTCCCAGGCAGCGGAGAGTGATGTGAAAAAACGGCAAGGTGCGCGTATGTGTGTGTGTGTATATGTGTGACGTCTAATAGACGAAAATAGATTCCTACCAGGCTGCGTTCTCACTCTGACGTCGGTACTGAAAATCTGTTTAACCTACGTTACGTGCACTACACATTTTCAGACTTTACTATTTCGGATTCGTGCACAGAATAAGTTATCTGAATGTTTAACTGAATACCGATCGGAATTATTCCTTAAATCACTAATGTGCTTTATCTAGAGAAAACAAAATAATTCCAATTGCAATATATTCATTCCACAGGCCACGTATTATGGGAATTTTCGGAGTGAATAATTCCGATCTCGGAATTATTTACTTCCTAGATTCCTATGGTGTTTTTCAAAGAAAGCGGAATAATTTAGAACAATTCCATAAATACGTGTCCTGTCTGCGCTTTTCGATCAGCGGTACGTTCGATTTTAGATGATCGTGGTGAAGGTTACCGTACGGTAGACGAGTGGCCAAGCGATATCATCGATGCAGCAACGGATCAGGCTGTCCTCCTTCGGTTCTCCGGTCGTGCCACACATAACTATGTGAGATTTGATAAAACTAATGTTCGATCGGATACGTAGACGGATAAATAGACGCGAAATGCGAGCGATACGCGCGCGTTGCTTGCCGTGTCACTGAACGCCGTTGAGTGTTGAGCTCGCCATGACGGACTTGTGAGCGACTCGCGTCCCTGGCGACCGACGTGTGAACCCCTCCAGATATTTTTTCGCGTTTTTCCATCGCGTCCCTGGCGACCGACGTGTAAACCCCTTCAGACATTATCCCGCGTTTTCCCATGGCGCGATGTTAGAACGAGTGGTATCGCATTTCAAAGTATTGCCAAAAATTTTAAACTTTTTTACAGATTGTTCTAACTATTACGTTGGAATATCCCTGCAAAATTTGACCATACTTCTCTCTCTTATTAGTTTGAAAGTTATTTAATTTTTCATTTGCTTTTGCAAAATCGCGTTTTACTTATTTGCAAAATTAATGAGAAATTAGCATCACAAATTAAATTAAATTTTGTACGTATGTACGTATATACTAATAAAATAACAAATAATATTCTCATAAATGTTTGTGCAAAAATTTATTTGGATGCAATTATTTAAAAATTATTTATTTAAAAAATATAGCAAAATAGTATCACACCTCAAGTCATTATAAGTCAAACTTTTCATTGTTTTCTTTCTATGCAGTTGGTTTCAAAGTTAATATTCGAATAATTCACAATCAAAATATTTGGCGTTGATTTTAAATAACATTCTAATAACTTTCAGTCTAGATTTAATTGAGCAACATAAATGTTTCAACTTGAAATAGTGATTATTAATAATAATATTAAATACAACATATTAAAAGAAGTTACTTACACCGCCCGACAAATACCCCTCGCGGGATAAGGGTAACGTAGATATTTATCGACCTAGCGACTATTTTGCAGCAATCGATAATTTAGATCGATAAACATGTCCAGTCCGCCGCTGTTGGCTGATGGCGCTATGGTTACTTCCCACGTTCCCCCTCGCACTTCGCGAGGGAAAACCTGCCGCGTGAACGAATCGTTGTCGGGCAGTGTGCAAGATGTAACGGGAATTGTGATACGTGATTGATAGCGTCGCTGATCGATACGCGAATCGCGACTGGCGAAGACCTCTCGTCGCTTCGGCTAACGTGTATAAATCGATTAACCTGTAAATCCGCCGTACGTTGACGCGCTTGCCAGTCGCCGAATGGGGCAAGTCACGCGAATTTCGGACGAGCTTCGAGACGATTGTTATGTCGCGGGATTGCGCCGGAGTGTTGAGCACCTCGCGAAAGACGACGATATTCGATCGACGCGCGGATCAATCGCGGGTTGGCAAATTCCGTCAAGTTCCCTCGGCGGTTTCCCGACGGTTTCCCGTACGCCACTCGCCTCCGTTGGTCCGCCATAATCATGACTCGGTGGTTGACGATCGACGCGCGACACGGCGAGACCCTTCGGTGCGACCGCGCGTTTTCGTCGCGAAGTACACAGCAATTCGTGAGCTTCGCGCCCCTTTGATTTTGTAAAAAAAAAAAAATCAAACGACCGTTGACGCCGGCGAATGCAAACTCGACAAGCGTATCCAATATTCGCAGATCTCGTACAAATAGCTATATAACTGCGAATTTCGAACTGCCTCGAATCACGAATCACGCACCCAGTTTGGCGCAGCGGGCTTTGTATTCGTACGTGAGTTTCGGGAGTGTCGTTTGTAAGAGAGAAACGCCGGTTGAGAGTAACACCGCGATTGCGTCGTGTTCCAGCCCGAGTTATGAGTGAAACGGGTATGATTGTGTACGTGTGTGTGTGCGGGCGCCAAATATCTGGATCACCAGGCAAAAGTGCCGTGGAGCAACGCCGAATGAATCGATTGTTGTTGATTACGTGAAGTAAGCGCCACGAACGCTGTGAACGTTGTCTGTGGGAAATTGAGAAATCAAAGGCTCTCCGATACGGAAAACGACATGGATTATGGCAGAAGCGGGGAAGCAACGGCGGGACGACGATGGTGAGTTTTAGAATTATTTGTATCAATTATTATTAATTTATTGCTGTTGTTATTAATTGGATCTTACAATTGGTAATCGCCACTCACGGCGATCTTATGATAATAAAAATGCTTACCTTTTTATTCATATATATGAAATATTATTTGTCGATATATGACGAAACAAGATTATTATTTTGAAAATTATTTACATAATAATGACTTTAATAATGACTTATGATTAACATTTTTGTATTTTTATGTAACAGAATAAATCGATTGTTGTTTACGTGAAGTAAGTGCTACGAACGCTGTGAACGCTGTCTGTGGGAAATTGAGAAATCAAAGGCTCTCCGATACGGAAAACGACATGGATTATGGCAGAACCGGGGAAGCAACGGCGGGACGACGATGGTGAGTTTTAGAATTATTTGTATCAATTATTATTAATTTATTGCTGTTGTTATTAATTGGATCTTACAATTGGTAATCGCCACTCACGGCGATCTTATGATAATAAAAATGCCCACCTTTTTATTCATATATATGAAATATTATTTATCGATATATGACGAAACAAGATTATTATTTTGAAAATTATTTACATAATAATGACCTTAATAATGACTTATGATTAACATTTTTGTATTTTTATGTAACAGTTTTATTTTATAAAATTATATCTTATATCGTAATTATATTTTATTTTATATGATTTTACAACATAAAATTAAGGTGCATTTTTTATGTATAATTTTCCTCTCTCTTTGAGCCACTTTATTTATATAAAAATAATTAATATGATATCAATCATTTCTTTCAATAAAAATGAACGATGATGGAGATGAAAGTAACGATACTCTCTCGTCACACAAAAAATGCGTAATCTTCCTTTTCGTGAAATGCGATTTTACAAAATGCAAATTAAGGAAAATATAATCATTAATACAGATCGTTGACATAAGCGTGGTCCGATTCAATTAATAACTATGAAACATTAATTGACCGCCGGTAACATTGTAGATTGATACAATCCGTTTATGAGTAACAAATCGGACAATTAATGCTATTAATAAATGCTAATACGTCACGATTATCATTTATTTATCAATGGCAGATTTTGGATGGCACTGTAATTACATGGAAATGCGGAATTTTCAATGCGCAATTGCGTATAATTGCGTAAGCTCGAAATCAGAAGCTGTAGGCGTACAATTTTGCAAGTAAATTCTTTCTTGCGGAAAATCGTAGGAAATTATGTACAAAGAATAATTGTTATAATTTATATATTTACGAGATATATAAAATCACACGAGAAATAGCAGCAGCACGAAGATCCAATTATAATACGACTTGTGTGAAATTAATTGCGCTTTTACATGCCAATCTTTATTCTTTTATTATAATTCATTTATATTAACATTTTAAAATTAATACATACATTTATATATTTGATATAATATATAATTTGATGAATATATATTTATATATTTGATATTAAATTTCAAGATTTTAATGTATCTGTACAAATATCTTAAATGCATATACATACACCAAGTAAATATTGCGTTAAAAGTATGAAATAACAATGTTACTACATTAATTAAGCAAAACCTCGCTCAATGATATTCGACAATTATCTCTTAAAACATTAAACTTTATCGAAGTTTTTTTCCCCGGAACATCTCCTCGGTGTCTTTTTACTCACTGAATACGGTTAGAAAACGGTAGAAAGGTTTTAATTCATTCACTTTAGAGGCGCGAATTCGAGATGGCGTAAAGATTTATTCATCGAGATCAAATAAAGCCCGCACGTACATTTTACGGTTAATTAAGGACGCATCCGCGGAACTTTGCGCACATCTCCAGAATTAATTTGCGCCGAGCGGGGTGGTTTAAAAGGGGGACACGCGAACAATTTAGATTCCGTGAAAGGTCGAGACCGGCAATCGACGACGGGCGAGTAGTCGCGCGCTGCGATTTAAAGAAGGGGAGAGTTTGTGCACTGCAGGTCGGCGGCGTGATACGAAATCGACGAGCGCACGCTCTCTCGGACTCTCTCGGATCGTTTCATTATTCAGCGGGCCCGCATGCAGCAACACGCGTCCTTCTTGGAATTCACGTGCGAACGAAGCAGACTGGCCCCCGTGTAGTACGTGCTCGGTTTTTTCTTTCCCCCACCCCCTCCCTCATCTCCCTCGCAGCTTCATTATGTATAGGGTGGCGGTCAAACTGCTCTCTCGCGACTCTCTCGTTACCTTCCACGCAGATTGCTTCCCGATTAGGAATTCCCGCTGATATCTAGTCGTGCCTTTCGGATTCTTTCCTGCAGCCAGAGTTTTTCGCGCATAGTTATACGTAATTCAAGAGCTTTTAATATTGCATTTAATTCTGTACCGGGAGGGGGAGGGGGCAATAGATTCCGTTCTCACATACACATTTTCTCTCTTTATCTATTTGTCTATCTCCCTTTCTTCTTGCTACCTCTTTATATCCATAATAAAATTTATGTCAGCGATTTGAAAAATTCCGAGCGTAACAATTTTCGATATAAAAATTTCACGAATTCGGGTATTCGGTATTATCAGTAGAACGTCATTTTCATCGTTCCACGGTACGGCGGCTATTTCTAAATGGCAAGCGAGGCAAAATTTACTATAAAGCGATGCTCTTGAACGCGATACTGTATTACGAACCGCATTGTTCCGTGTTGTTCAACAGAAATCATTGGATCCGAAGCTCGATTGCTGTTACTTTGCATATTTTCCCTCAACGTCAATGCTCCTCTTATTTAACAATATCACTCTCGTGATGTAACTCTGTTACATAAACGAATAACCGATAGATTATATCATCGAAGCCGATACAGCAAGCAAACTTCAAAGGGGCAAGCAGTCAGTTAAAGAGCTAAAAACCATCGTCTTTAGAAAGAAATTTTTAGCGTATATTCGAAAATGCGACCATTAAATAAATGAATAGATGATATTTCATCGCGATAATAAAAGTACTATGAACTCCACTGTACAAGTTTGATATGTATTATAATATGCAAGTAAGACAGATGCAATCTTCTTTTAATTCTTAATTTAATAATAGTATTGACAATATTGTAAGTCGATTTAATCAATTATAAATATAAATTTGCATAGAAATAAATTTTTAATGCTTTTCATTAAGAACTATCGATGATTAACATATATTTATTTTTAATATATGTAATAGATTGAGGTTATATTTCATATATTAGAAATAAATATATGTTAATCATCGATAGTTCTTAATGAAAAGCATTAAAGATTTATTTCTACGTAAATTTACAATTGACTAAATCAACTTATGATATTGTCAATACTATTAAATTAAGACTTAAAAAAAGATTGCATCTGTCTTACTAGCATATTATAATACATATATTATTGAGCACATTTTCTATTTCTAATTATATATATTAAATCAAAATTAGAAATGTACTCAATAATAAATTAATGTTCTTATATAAGAATTACTGATAATTACATTTTTTTAATATTTACTATATATATGTATACATATATAATTAAAGATTTATTATTACGCAAATTTGTATTTCTAATTCTATTTTTGATAAATATTGATTCATAATATTTTCAATACTCTTAAGACTTTAAAGAAAGAATGTAGGCTTTCTAGAATTTATTACTAAATATTAAACAAATGATAATATATACGAGATAAAGAAAAAAAGTAAATCGATCAGTTTACATATTGCAAAAAAAAAACGTATGGTTATAAATATGAAAAAGAATTTATTTTCATTGCTTTGGTAGTTCTAATGAAGTAAAAATAACGATATTATATGAAATAAAATAATAATTTTTCGTGTGAAGTGAGAATTATTTTGGCCATTGTAATATTTAATTCACCGCAGAGATGAGCTGAATTGCGATCTCTGGTGGTGGATAAACCAGAATTATACAGTAGTTAGCAAATTATTTCTTAAATAATGTTTACGGTGCAATTTACGCTTTCAGGATAAGCAGATGCGGTGGTAGGGATAAGTTAGAAATTAACCTGCGTCAGCGCTTGCGATTTACGTAAAGCGGGCTCTTTGCATGCGTGTTTTGCTCGCTTTGAGGAACGAACTTGGTAGTTGACTGCACATGAACTGGCGGAGAAGTTTTTAAGTCGCGTGAGATTTCGCGCAAACCCTCCTTGCCGGAGTCGAATTACGTTTCCTCCGGATGGATCGGAGAAGTGCATTAGCCCGACGAGCGTGTGTTTCGGTTATCGGCTTACGCGCATCGTGGATTGATACGCGAAGACGTAAATTATCGTTCGGTAGAACTCGCTTTGTATTTTTTACTCTGCCGAAAAAAAAGAGAGAAAGTTCCAGGCTTTCTTCCTGTAAGTTTTAAAGTTTAAAAAAAAAGATTGAAAATAAGGCAGTAATTTATTCGGCCACGTTGCTAGATTTAATGATGTTGTAGGGAAGTTGGTAACTGAAATTATTAAGAAAAAGGAACGATATTTTAATTACAATTTTGTTGAGCGCTTAAATTAATTTCTGACCGAGCTCTCTTTCTCAGGGCTCGATATAATCTGAAATTTTTCTTTTACGTTGACTCTATTTCAATTTTTCGAGTATTAAACGGGCCACCATGTCGCGACGGCGGCGGCGGGATATTTCGGAAAGTTTCCTGACTGCGTAAACGAGAGGGAAGTTATTAATCTCCAGGGCAGGACGCGACGGAAGCGATGTCTCTTAGTTTGCGCCGCGTTAATGTGCCCGGCCGGAAAAAGAGAGATCAGGGAGAAATGAAGCTGGGCATAGGAAATTCATACATTTCGTGCTCTTGTATCCGACCACTTTTCCGCTGTTCTTCTTCTTCTTCTTCTTCTTCTTCTTTTTCAACCGCATGTCCCTCTTTCCGTCGTCTTTGTCGATTTTTCTCGCTTCCTTTTTCCGTCGCTACTCTCTCCTTTCTCTCCGCTCCGTTCTCTCGTTGAATCGATAAAGGCTTCAGTTTACAGAAATACTTTTATCTCCTCACAATTGCATGTCCAACTTGTAATGTCGCAAATAAATCCGTCCAAAGAAGGAGTTGCGCGTTTCTCTTGGAGCGTAGGCTAACGTTTTAAAAAAAGTGCAATGTAAACTCCAATGTAAACTCGAATTACATAATGAAGTTATGCAGATTAGGATTAATGAACCAAAAAAAAAAATTACGTTTCCAAGTAAAAAATATTTAAATTAAATCTGTACAAATCTGTACAAAAATGAAATCTGACAATTATTAATTGATTTGCAATTTATTATTTTAAAATCTGATTATTTTAATATTTTTTTGAACGATCATTTTACTGGTCCAATGAGTCTATTCACGTACTCTCTAAATTACTGTATTATCACTGATTTGTAATGATATATTTATAGCTGTGATAGTTAGTGAATATTCATTGTCTTTTAGCGATTTTTACTTGAGAAATATATAATCACTGAAAGAACAGTGTATTTATTTCACTGATTGATAAGTTACAAGTGTACCACTGAAAATATTTTACAAAGCGCGAGAACTTCAAATGCAACTTATAATGGCTCCAGCAATTAATTATATAATTATTTTATAACTTATAGATGAGATTGTTATTTCATCTGCGCTCAGACTCCCTCGCCGGTTTGTCACGTCTGGCCGAGATCCCTCCGGTTATCATCATCACACGCGGATGGCATTGATTTTATAATTAATTAGCCGCCGTGTCGCGGCGCGAACGCGCGAGCGCGATCGCGCGCGGGGTAAGGTTTGACTAATCGTCCAATCAATTAATATAATGACAGCAGTCGATACGGAGTCCCCCGTGGGCGGGGGATATTCGTTCGCGTGTACATTAGCGATTTGCGTTTAACTAGTTTCAAAGCACGTGCAAGATAGTGTACACAGCTATGATTAAGCGTGCGGAGCACACACAAAGGCCGCCGTACACGGTTGATAAAGGGCTAATACCTCCTTATAAGTGCATAGGTGACAGACACCCCCGAGACGCGTACGATAACGAAATTAATAACGAAAGGAATCTCGTTGACGCGGCGACATAAATTACCGGGAAGAGAGAGAGAGAGAGAAAGAGAGAGGGACACTCGTGTTTCATCCGGCGTAAATTTGCTGGCTCCCGACAGCATTAATTGTCTCTCCTTTCGTGAGAAAGAAACATCGAGACGTTCCCTCTAACCGGATCGGGCTGCTTTTTATGATAACGCGTTTTATTTCATTATTCGCGTACGCTCTCCGCGGATCTAACGCTCTGCGAGCCACAGCGTCGTCGTGAAAAGTTTTTAAACGTGAATTAACAGTCTGCCGGCACACCGGCGTGTCACGGGAATAAGAATAACAAAAATCCAGATCTGCTCTCCGTTCCTCCTCCCTTCACTCCTCCTCTTCCTCTTTCGCGGCGAGTGGCGAGCGGGATAAAAAACTTGGCGCCGGCTTTGACCATTAAGTCCTCTCCGGTACCGGGGAAGAATACTTTGGTGTACCTGTGACCCACTCTCTCTCTCTCTTCGCCAAGTCGTTGGAAAGTTTCCCGGCAAGCGGGACTCCTTATAATTCACCGATTCCACTTGTTCGAAAGTGTTTTCCGACGAGCGCGCGCGATCGTCATCGCGTCATAATCAAAGGGCCCGGCCCGCGGCCGCGCGATTTGATAATCAACCCCCGCGAGAGTGAGAACTCGATACACACGGGGCGCGCGTGCGCGCCCTTTGAAGTCGAAAAGTCGCGACGTAATCGCCACGCGTGCATACATATGTACGTGCATCATGCACACACGGGAGGGCGAAACAAACGAGTTTGATCACGTAAACATGCGGGCGTCCTTTGACGTCCATTTCCGTCAGAAGTTTCCGATCGTATCGGCTCTCTCTCTCTCTCTCTCTCGGGCGCGCGAATTCGTGTTTTTCATTAACCGCTCTCGAGTCGACAGAGTCGGAGCGCCGCCGACTTCCGAAACTGCGGCTCGATGCATCATTAATTTTCGCGCGTACACCCAAGTGTACGTTAAAATACGCAGCGCACAGAGAGAGATTTAGACACCCCGGAGTTTTACATCATCGGCGGACAAGAAGTTTCTTATTAAGACAAACTGATTGCCAACTCCGTCGGAAAATTTCGCGGTTAAAACATTCGAATAATTTTTGCTGGACTCGCCTGAGACTAATTTCCGTTCAATTAATAATTCAATTTCCTTCACGATTTCGATCTCTCACTGATACGTTGGCAAATGTGATTTGTCCGCCACAATTCCCTCCCCCCCCCCCCCTCCTTCTATATTACACCAACTTTTTTGTAACGCGATGTTGTATTTGTTTTAATTAATTTGCTCTGTCATACGGCCGTGTGCGGGCGGGCGAAACGAAAATCCTGCATGCGTAGCGAGAAGCGTGCGTTTGATACGCGTGTTAATCGAGCCGGCTGCTGGCCGTTGCCAGCCAAACGGCTGGCAAAAAGGGGGATCGGTCGCAGCTACATCGCGTAGCAAATTTAATTCTTTTCGCCCGTTAGCCGCCCTTTGGTTTATTTTACGCTATACCGATATCCACGCGCGTTGTTTGTTACACACAAACGTTAGCTAGTAGATATAGCCGCGATACATCGTGTTTGCTCTATTGCTTTTCGCAGTATGTCGCATTGCGCGACGCAAACGCGTGTGTCCGAAAATGATTTAAAAAAAAATGCCCGTGTCATGAATTTTTCCCCCGCGGTTTGTATATTGTTCCGTAAATTGCAAATGTATGCGTGCACAAGTACGTACATACGTAGGAGTGACCCACTTTGCGCGTTCGGCTATAGATGGGATTTTTGGTATCAACGGTTTTCGGTTTTTAGTTGTCCATAAAAAAACACCTAGTATCCCCCAGTCTATTTTTCGCGGTACGACTCGAGAAAAGGGGATTCATATACCTGTACTCGGTACGACCATGTACCCCAATTTGGCTCATTCTCCATTTTCAGATAGTCACACAACGAATTTCAGATAACACTAATTTATTACTCAGAAAGTTAATACGATATATTTTTATGATATTTAATTAACATCTGCTTTCTACGGCTTGTAATCACACTCAAATTGTGCTCTTCTGAATCTAAAATTTACCTCTTCAGAAGTAAGTTTTTGCTTTGTATAATTATATTATGTAACAATTATAAATATCCGCAATTCATATTATTGTAGCTCTTTATACTTTTCAACAAGGTATTTACTTTATACTTTTATTAAAGCGTCTTGTTTATAATTAAAGATAGAAAATTCTTTGTATGGTGAAACTATTATGGCCAGGGATACTACTAGAAACACAATATATCTTATTATCTCACAAAATTAAAAATTCTGTTTTTTTCTTTAATGTTTAACTTTTGATTAGTATCCCTTGACTTTCTCCAGTTGGAGAAGCTCTTTGACAGATAAAAGTTAAGATTTAGTAGTAAATAAAGTTTTATATTTGATAAATGGTTGTATGTGTAATCTTTTCCATTAATATTTTAATAAATAATTAAACATGTTGATTTTTATTTCGCATTTTTTCAAAAATACTTATTTTAAAAAATATATATTATAACTAGACCACATATGTAATCAACATGTTTAATTATTTATTAAAATATTAATGGAAAAGATTACACATGCAACCATTTATCTGGCTACTTTTTTTTTAAATTTTAACTTATATAAATAATTAATAATATTTCATATTTTTTTGGATTTCATAAATGTTTTCCTATTTTAAATCTGACTCTTAATTATTTTTTAATTTTGTATTCATCAAAAAATTAGAAAAATCCCCAAAGCTTAGGTGGGCCACATTGGGTACAGGTAACCTCACATTCGCGTCTCGCGAAAGATTTAACGCATGTTGAAACGAAACGTTTCGAGCACCGTTTCATCCACTCTTATCCCGAAAATTTAAAGCTCGCCGGCGAGGGAAGCTCGCGTAATAATAAAAGCCGTCGATTTTTGCCTTGATCGCATTTCCGATCACACCCCACACGTGTGTAACGAGATTTATTCGATTCGTCCCGCGGCGGCATAACGCGAAAACGATACAGGATACATTCGCGAGAGAGTGGATTGCTGTCAGATTCCGGAGAGGCGATTGTTGACGTGGCGACATGAAAAAGTGTTGTACGCCGCGGCGCACATACGGTGCACATGTCACACATATACACACACACACACGCACACACACACCCACCGGCACCACCGGCGTCGACAGGTTTCGATGGAAACGGAAGCGCAGATAGCCTGCCTCTTTACGGAAATGAAGCAATCGCCGAGAGCCTGGCGCGGTGGCGGTCTTATTGCCTTCCCGGACTGTCGTAACGCCGGAATGCCATTGACGCCTTCTCCATCACGCGAAATAAGCTGGAACTTTCAACCCGGGGGGAATAGAAATTTATGCGCCAGAACGGAGGCGCATAAACTACCCCCGGCCGGCCAATAAAAACTACGTATCTGGTCGCGGTATTTCAGGAAAACCGTTAGCGAGCGAGGCGTTGCGTTGGGAACGTATGCCTCGCGCTCGTTTCACTCGCGACGTATTGATTTAACGTATTTTGTACTGCAGTCTAACGATGATGCCGGTTTTTCAATTAACAAACGTCGATTATTTCGCAAGGGGGAGAAAGTTCGTCGCTGCCGTTTTTTCCCATTAGCGGTTCCGGCGATGATTTGCGTGCACAAACAAGGGATCACCGTTCGCCGCTACCGTTCGTATTCGCTGAAACGAGGTCACGGGTCTCTTATCTCCCTCATCCTCTCTCTCTCTTCGTTCCCTCTCTTTTTCTGCCTTCATTGCGTTCTTCTGCCATTTATTTGCAGAATATGTAAGGAGCCAAGCGCACAAATGACCCAATCCCGGGAATTAATGAACGGACGAAGAGAATCGACGCGCCGCAGATAGGTCACGTAATGGGGATAAAATTTTCCTTCGATTGATCGAGAAAATCTCAGCGCGATTTTCGCGGAACAACGTTGTCCGACGAATCGGTCACCATGACATGTAATACATTCACCGGCTGCGAGCGTTTCCCTTAATTCTTTTTCCTCCCTTTTCCTTTTTATTCGCCGTGTCGTCGCCGGCCGTCGACCATGACGGGGATGAAAGAAGAGCGGAGGAGGTGGGACCACCGCCGACCGAGAATGTGGGGAGATAAAGAGGAAACTTTTCGAAGCACTTGAAATACTTGGCGCTTCGGAATTCACTGATCTCCGCGCGCGACGAGGTAAATCTGTCGACTAAAGAATCTTTCATCCTCCGCTATTCTCCACCTCTCCGTCCGACCGGAGTTTAATCAAGATTTACTCCGAGTAACCGAGGATCTCGCGTATGGTTAGGAGGGAATACCTATTCTTTTTCACGTCGTACGTACTCGTTACTTTCTTAACTTTAAACTTGCGAATGTATCGCGTTTTCGTTTTCTACTTTCTACCGCCTGGAACTGAGATTTCTTATACATATGTTCGCGCGTACGAATATAAATTTGGTGTTTCTAAATGTTGTAAAAAATTATAAAATAAATAAAGTCTTTAAATTGTGTGCGATATTTGTTTAATTATCGCGCATATTTTTATGGCTTTATTTTCAGAATGGCGTTATTTCCACCCGCGACTCGTGAACGTTATTATTTTCATTTTTGTTATTCAGCGACGCGGAAAATGGAAAGCGTTCGTTTATACAAGACTTATGGCGGGGGCAATTTTGTTCATTAGGTTGATCAACAATTTACTTCTTTTAATTTAATTTCCTCTGCGTGCATTGGAAGCGATACTTACTGGTCGTGCAAAATAACAATTTCGATTGTGGGATAAGAGTATGATCGTATCCAATAAGCGATCCGTGCAATGGAGGCAATTCGTGAATTATGATACGTCGATTTACGAAATGAAAATATATTTCGCGAAAAAAAATGCAACGGTATTAACGAGTTTTAGGAATTTTTGTCTCGTAACAATTTTATAACAATTTTCACAAATATGTCACAGAGACAGAAAAGGAACGAGCAACTTCATATTTGAAATTCACATATTTGAAACAAATTTGTTTCATATTTCTAATTAATCCCAGTTTTATTTTATCTAAAACCGGTACATTCTTCATTAGCGAAACTTTATTTACGTCCCAGTTACATATTCAAACAGAACATAAAAAAATTGAAAGCACTGACATTCAATCATAATATTTTGTGTTACTGGCAAGTCTAATATAAAATAGATCTATCTTGCGGCACGGGCAGCATTCTCAATAAAAACAGATTTATCTAGTTTAGCACGTGAACCATTCATCCATCGTGTTCGCCGGCAACTGCCAGACATGCGTCTGGACACGTTTAATCGATTGTCACTTCAGGGAAGGGTTTGCGGCGCGCGTATATACGTGTCGATTAAATGTCGCCTGGAATATACACCTGGCGTGCGGATGATTGCGCCCGCGCGGATGTTTATACGACGGGAGACGATTTTAGGGAGCTTTTCTCTTGCGAAATGTCGCTACTGTTTGCATCGTAAAGACGGCCGTAATGTCTAACCAGTGGACACAATGGGCCATATTCCACCGTCGCGTTTACCGCTAAACGCGCGGCTATTTTCCCCTAAGTTTTAGTGCCACATTTGGAAACGTCCGTGGCCCGATCGTAAATAAAAACTGCGACCCAGGTGAGAGGCGTTCATGGCGATCTAAATGCCTCGCGTCGCAAAGCGCTGAGATATTCCACGCCTTACGTCTTCGCCCCGCAAATTTCCCGAATGTATTACGAGCGAGTATAAAATTTGCCTCTGGCTGTTAAAATGAATCTGAACGGTGGAGCTTCGTGGACACCGTCCTCGGTCAGTTCAAACGCGCAATTTGTCAAATTCAGTAATTATCAATTACCGAACGCAATCAATTCCCTTACAATAATCTATATACAATACATAATGATAAGTCCCTTCTCATTTTCCTCCATTTATTAAACTTAAAAATTATAGACTTGCTATACGCAGCTGTCGCATAATTAATCATCCCGACTGATTCTTAATAACAATATCTTCTGTGCGCGTTGAAGTTTTAAGAGCCTTTTTCGATCGCTGATTGGCGATATTTACCAGTTGGGATGAATTCGCAAAAATGTCTAGGAAGCGGAGGAAGAAAACACGGGGAAAACAGAAGGAGGCGAGAGATCGAGATAAAGATAGGGGGAAAGAGACAGCGAGAAACGGGGAAGGAGTTGCATTAGTTAATTAGATTGGGCAGGAGGCGTGACGTCGTAATTATTGCAACGTGGCTTTAGCTGTACCAAGCTCGCCTGCCTGCCTACCTACCTACCTGCCTGCCTGCCTGCCAGCGCACCCTCCTCCTGCCTACAGGTCTGTCTGCCTGCCTGCCTGCCTGCCTGCCTGCCTGCCACGACAAAGTTATTAATTGCTTCCTACCATTCTAGCACAACGCTTCGCGCGAGGCGAACCCTCGACCCCCGACTCCGCGAGCGCGAGGCGTTTGTTCGATGCTCTCTCTCTCTCTCTCTCTCTCTCCCTCCCTCTGCCCTCCTTCTTCTCCTCCGTCGGTTGGTTCAACATCTACCTACATGCTCGTGTAATCGCTATCGCTATTCGTCATTGTGCGCTCTCGCGCTTGCGAGAGATATTCTTCTAACAGACAGCTTGCCACTGCTGCGCCGTTTGCTTAATGGTGACGCATGACACGCGGGAGCTCGCTCAAATTGTCGGCGCAGTTTTTAAAATTAAACGGCGATCTATCCCGTCTACGAATTTTTTGCCTGTTTCGACGAGTTCCACCTGCGTCTCGCCGTAATTTCCCAGGAAAATTTTTACATTTTCCGTCGCGTGCGTCATCCTTTCCCTTCGAATCTCTCCGCTCTCGGCGGATTGAAAGACGCAAAACTCTGTTGGAGGCAATTTATTTCACGTTTAAGCGAGAGATTAAATCCAGAGAGTTTGTTACGCAGTTATCGTATTAATTTATCGAATTCATTCCGCGTAAGCGCATCTTCGGCGTCGCAACGACGTCTCCGCTCTCTTCTCGCGGGCGCGGGTCTTCAGAGTCTTTGGGCGAGGTTTGCGCAATAAAAAGACGGAAACTGGAATGCATATGGTATATTCTGACTTCCGCGTATTATATATTATATATACAGCAAACTCTCGCCGAAAGTTGCCTTATCAATCATAACGCGGCGCGGAAACTTATAGAAAACGTCTCGTGCTCGCGCGCGCGCGCGCCTGCATCGTGATTTATAATCTTCGATAACTTTAGCGTAAAAACGGAGGATACACGCCCTCCACAACACAGGAAGACTCCCAACTTCCGTTGTACGCGCTTCCAAGAGATGTAGTCCGTCTCTTTCCCCGGTGTCTTCCTTTTTTCTGTCTTCTCTTCTTATTTTCCCCCTCCCCCTCTTCTTCCTTGACGCCCACGGTTAAGGCAGACGCTAGACCACCTGCGGGATCGGGAGATAAAGTGATAACGTTGACGGGCAAGAGCTCGGCGATCCCGCCACCGAGTGCATCGCCGATCCGAAGGTAATTTTAACCGTCAACTGCAGCCAGCCAGCCAGCCAACGCGGCCCGTTATCGCCATTAAAGCGCAATTTTCAGCAGCCAGGTAAAAAGACGTGGGGGCTTTTTGTGACGTCGCCGTCAGGTGTGCGCGCTCAGGTAAGTGGATAAGGATGACGTCGCGGAAAGGTAAAAGCGCGGATCCGTCGCTGTAGATATTACAACGTGTACTTTTTGCGCGCGCCCGGCTCCTTTTTTTTTCCTTCGCTCTCGTCTCGGATCTGCAATATTTTTTTCTTTTGTCCAGACCCATCCGATCAGCCGTTTCGATAATTCGGGCCTCGAAAAGTACACACGTGGCCGCTGTTCGATAATTACCATATTGTTTATACGAGCGCGTCGGTGATATATCGCGGTTTATGCCCATTACGAATGCCGCGGAAATAATTCAGTAATTTAATGCTTTATGTGTGACAATGTTCAAATGATCATTGCATAGTTAAACGACGTAATTTAACAATAAATTGGTAAACACGCCCAATACATCTCGCGAATATACTTTACAAATGTGCATTATTTATAGATATGTATATTCGAGCGTATCCCGCGTGCAAAATCGTAATGACGCGCGTGCCGGCAACGAGATCGATCGGCTATCGACCGATCGGCCTGCGCGCGCTATGTAAATTGAAAAACAGCGCCGAACGTATACACACGCGCGCAACGAGCCGAGTAAAAATAGAGCACTCCATTTTTTTTTACACGGCGTTCGATCTCACGACGCGGCACGCGGAAGGGGAGGGGGAGGGGTGGCATTCCAATCAACAAAAGGACAGTTTCGAAACAATTCGCTCTCTTTTTTTTTTTCGCGTCGTTCAATTTTTGCCGGACTTGCCGTTTCCATCCCGTCGCGTCGCGTCGCGCGTCCCGCCTCGTTGGCGGTGGACCAGGCCAACGTGTGGGACACACGTTGCGATCGTACGTGACGTCGGCACGATTGGCACTTACGAGTATTCCCGATTGAAGCATCGCGCGCGCGCGAACAGAGAAAAACGACTCGCCAGACGTATGACGCAACGGAAAACCAATATCCACCCCCCTCGCGCGATGCACCATGCACGCGCTATGAATCCAATCTCGTGTAAATTCGCGACTGAGTAGAGCATCACAACCCACACGGTTCGGTTCTCCGCGACAAAGAGCCGTTCCGTTGCGAAGCCCGCGCTAAAACCCCCCGCGCTGGAGCCGACAGAGTGCGGAATCTCGTCCGCGAATGATCCGGAAAATTGATGCGGAATGATTTTTCGAAGAGCTTTCGAACACCGGGAACGGAAACACCGTGTCGTTCGGTAAATGCGTTCGAATAATAAATACCGAATAATACGCTGAATAAAACGCTTGAATAATATACTACGTGAAATATTGAGCTGTGTAAACATTTTTAATTTTCCACTATGATATTGTATTGAAATAGACCGACGGCGATACCTCGTATCAAAAGCTTGCATATGCATGCTTTCAATAAGTAATCCAATTGTGCGAGTTCTCTCTCTTTTCCCCCTTTCCCGCGCATACTGGCGAATTATCGGGCATCGAGCAACATTTCACGCGAGTGCTGCTGCGCACGTTCTTCTTCGCTGCGAATAAAATGATATTTTCACTCGAGATGGATCGTCGCGAGTGACTTGCAGTGATTGTATCGCGATTTATCTTAGTTAAGAAATTCGAGGGAAATTCAATGTACCGTGCAATCTCACATCGCGCGTTGCTTCTCGTCGCACATCTGTGATCTAATTTCATATCGTTTCGCGAAATCAAGGGCTTTCCTTGATATGAAGAAGAATCGCGACTAAAGGGCTGCACATCGGCTGTATCTGCCAAAAATTGAATTACCATCCGTGAATAGCACAATCGATGACTGATTCGCTCAGATTGATCAGATTATTCATTTAGAACGATGTAGGATTTACGATCAATAAAATACTAACAATTTGCAAACGGACAAAGTCGGATTTACGTTTTTTTTTTTTTTTTTTGTTGAGTATCATCAACTTTAATGTATGTGGTGCGACAATAAACTTTGCATGATTAAATTTCGAGTTTCCATCACATACATTCGGTTATTCTATATTAGAAGTACGTACTTTTATTAGATATCGCACTACATTTAGTAGAAATATTATCAAGTAACATTAAACTAATTTCTCAAATTCGGAGACAATTATGAAATCAAATATTTATATTCTTCTCTAAATCTACGAATACTACGTATGTATCTACAACCGTGATTATCCATGGACTATTCTGGACTATTCACTGTCCAATTAAGAGGCGGCTGCTACTCTCACTGGTCGGAATCAACGTGAAATTTCACTGATTCTGATTTAAAGAGTAAATTTAACAGATTTCTAAACTATAACTAAATTCTAAATTTTAATTTTTAAGATAAAGGCGTTTAATAAATTTGTATCATAATTTGGAAGAATTGTATATCCATATCTCCTTCTTTCTCTCGTTCTTTACGACCCTTTACAAGCAACGATTGCAATTTTGGGTCGGTAGTATATCGCGTTCGATAATCGAGGACACACGAGAGAGGTAGCGGGACAATTTTCAAATGGCGGCACGCGCCGCGCACGCGGCACACGTCCTATTTCACATTTGACACCGGCATCGTCATGCGTCGGTCTCTTCGTGTAATTGCAACGCAACGCGGAACGCGGAGGGTAGGCGGAACGGTGGAATGCAGAAGAAGAGAGCCGCTACCGAATGGTGATTTACTGCGCGCGGGGAAGCGTAGCCAAATATCGATGTAAACGGTACTGATGCGTTGGAAAACTGGATTTACGCTCTCTAACGGAAGCCGTAAATAAACGCACCGCTCGAAGTGTGTGGACATACGTATATACGTATACGTCGCGATATAAAATGGTGGGTAAATAGGGGAAATCGGGTCGATCGTCGATTCCGAGACAATAGCGGGCGCGCGAGCTGTCGCGCAGCAAAAGTTCCTGTTTCAGATCGGCAGAGAATTTCATTTTTATGTCTGTCAAATAGGTCGATTTGGAAAATTATTGGCTCCTTGACAAGAATATCGGATAATGATGCATATTACTTGATGTGTGACTGACGAGAGAGACGAGAGAGACGATACACTCTAGTTGTAAATTATGAAGTTACACGGAGGGAATTTTCTCTTAAAATTTACCCTCAAAATCTGATAAATGTTGGATAATGTGTGACCTCGAGGAATTTTATTAGACTTAGTAAATTTTATTAAAAAGTATAATGAAATTCTTCGAGATCACACATTATCCTACAATTACCAGATTTTGAGAGGAAATTTTAAGAGAAAGTTCTCGCCGTGTATCGCCTAAACATTCTTCTACAATTACAATCTACCTGACGTACCATTGCAAATTTTTCAGCATCTTTCGAGCATATTGGTATCTCACGGCTTAAATACTTAAAAGTTTATTGATGAGTAGTATCGCTGCTTACATATCTATGGTAATTCAGCGGTTAACATGCTGTTTGATAAATGAATATTTTGTAGCCTCTTATCCCGACGAATCTGACGCGAAATTTGGACATTTGAGTTTTATTAGTTTAATACGAAAATTACATTTATTATGTCGGCGTGAGATGAAAATCATACGGCGATATTTAACTTTAAATATACGCGGAGGAATACAGAACAATGGTTTTGTCTTTCCATCGCATGTCCCAAGCTGAATGTAAAATGTCGGCGATTTTAATATTATGTTGACGCACACACGTAATGTAATCTTCATATTAAATTCATAAAAGCCATTGTAGAGATATAAATGGCTCTTGAACGGCGAAACGTTTAATCTTTTCGGTGGCAAATCTTTTATCATCATGAAAGACTGAAAACGGAGGAAAAAAGAAAACGAAGAAAAAGCAAATTTGGCGGGTAATCTTATCAACCGGTCGCGCCAGCGGTGCGGCCACAAAAGTCAACCAGCGCGCGCGCGCGTCCAAAAGAAAACCCAACAATAAGCGGTAGCGTGACAACTTGATTTAACTCTTTCGCCGAGAGACGCGGGTGGAGGTCTTTTCCGCGAGAAACATGATTTATTGACGCAATTCGGGGCACAATTGCGAATCGCCAACGGCAAGCTGTCGACTCTCGGTGGTCTCGCAGCGCTGTGAATTGATGTTGAAGCCGGCCGGTCGTCGTCCGTACGGTCGGTCTGACGAGCGAATGTCATAAAAAGTCACCAAACATCGCGTGGTCATGATTCGCGTTAAAGGCTGGATGTACCGGCACGCGAGTAAGAAATTTCGATACGGTAATGGACGATACTGTCGGGGCTGGTGGGGGCGCGCGGGCGTATATGTGTATGTGTGTGTTGTTGGCCAAAGTCGATAGGCCAGCAGCAACAGCTGCCAGCAATCGTCCCCGGGAATTGGGGTGAGCAGTCCCGATTCCCAAGAGTCCCGCGCCAAGTTGACCCGATATGAAATTTGATAACCCTAGGTCCTCGTAGGAACGTCATTGCGAAGGGCCTGCCCGAGTTTCTTTGGCGCCCTTAGCACTCCTTTGCCAGTCCGTTCTCCTCCGTCGCGCTTCCCTCTCCCTCGTCGTTTCCCTCGCGAGAGACACCGATTCCGTGGGAAAATCAATTTTGATAAGTAGCCGACCGCCAATCCTTGCGAGACGCTCTGACTGCGGCGCATCAGTTTCGAGCGGTCCCTCCATTACTTCTAAAATCGAAGTGGTTTCATAATTTATTTCGCACATTTTGCGAGCAGGCGATTTTCCGGCGACTTTAGGGCGAAGCGGAAGGTAACAGATGAGGATGTTTCCGCATGTATAACGGGTCGAGTGCGAAAAATTGGGTTCAAATCTACCGACAAGTTGTCGTTCGTCTCCTCCGTAGAAGAGAATAGAAGGTGAATATTATCGTGTTTTACATAAATTTTAAGTTTCATAAATTATAGGTTTTCAATATCAACTGTAATAACAAGATCTCAGTACAGATATTTCCCAGCTATCAAATGCTCTTTTACATGGTATATTATAATGCGTATTATTATCTATAGTTCTCATGATGAAGCACCGGAATTAATTAAATGAAAAAAGTCGAGTAACCTGGAGTACGCTGTACCGGGGATAAGCTTTATCCCGCGCTCGCTGTATGAAAGTGCTTCAGCGATGGTTGCAAAGTTTTTCCCGGGGATAAAGGACCGTAAAAAATTTCATGGGTTTGAGCGGTCGGAGTCCCTATGCACGTTTTAAGCGCTACGCTCTAAAATTCACTTCCAACACTGGCCGTGCTTCTCTCTTCTCTCCGTTCTTATGACGCGATGCGATATTACGACCGTGCAAATGAATTTCAAAGGGCGCACGGTTGCGTCAGGATTGTCTAAAGTGTGCGACTTTATCTCTTAATTCGGTTTGAAACTTCAATTAACGTTTTTCCTTTTATTCTGCGATCGATTGAGAGATTGTACAATCGCCTGTAGCGATACGTGTCAATATTATCGATAATGAGTACTATTACGGCGATTGTGTAATAGGGCACTTATAGAATTTTAATAGTTTATGTTTGTTAATTATTAGTAGAGCTATGTACCAGCAGTCCAAACACTTATCACACCGTATTCTGTAAAATAATATGTTGGAATATTAAGAAATTGATTGAAATAAAATAAACGATCGCGCTTGCTTAACTCTTACTTTTGCTGTTTTTAAATTACGCTCTTAGAAACTGAATTCTTCAATATATTAAAATTTTATTATATTACAAAAATTTCTTTTTTTCTTAATTAACCTCGAACGTTTTTTTACACTCGTTGAAAAAGTAAAAATCGCGTCATAGCAAATTTTTTTTAATTAATTCATAATTCATACTTATCTTTTATTCAAAGACTTTGACCCAATTTGTATAATAGGAATAAGTTATAAGTAGATTTATGGGTATTGATCTGTTGAATTTTGCGGGGTAAACAATCAATAATGTACAATATAGTTAATAACGGTGCCTTTCAACTAGAGTGTAAAAATTATTTCAGGCAATTATTAAAAAAAAAAAAAAGAAGAATTTGGCGTGTCAAAGAACATTTTGTGTGTCAAAGAAATGGAAGAGAGAAATACCGAAGACTGTTTCGTTCTCTTGGACACGCCTACTTAATCACCGTTGACAATGGATTCCGAATGCGATTATAGATTTACGCAAATGTCTCTCCTGACATATCCGCCGGACTGGCAAGATCTGTTATAGCTTGATCGGAATAGGTCGCTTATGGCCCCGATGAATCGATATGCACGTCATCGACAGCTACATAACATACTCGCCGTTTCTCACGAGCCTTCTAATCGCTCCCCGCGGTCCATTCACGAACGATGCAAACCTCGCGCGCGAAGTTAACCCGGATATTCAGTTTATTCTAATACGAGATTCCGAACACGGGCTCGAAGAATGCATAAGATATAAAGCCTTGCGAGTTTCCCCGAGATACCTCGATACCTCGGAACCTCGGGTCGCGCCGACCGAACGCTGAATAGGAACCTCTAAGTGCCAGGGGTAAATTTCCTCCCGGTGGCCGTATCGCTCAGCAGCGACGATGAAAATCGCATGGCGCCGCTCGATGCAATATTTATCGTCATCGCGAAACGCGAACGTTTTCCATTTGCAAGCACGCCCCCGAGAAATAGACGCTCGCTCGAGTATGCACTTTGTCCGGCCGATATCCCGCATGTTTTCGCAATATAACGCACGGTATACGGCACTTTTTATTTAATCCTTCAGATTCCCTATGCGGATTTCTCACGATCATTAATCGACCTTCATACTCAAGTAATAAATGTATCGTTGCAAATTTTTTTTTACACAATTTAATCAAGAAATGGAATGCAATTTTTGAGATTGTTACATTGAAACTTGGAAAAAAATTATTTTATGATTCTCTCTCTCTCTCTTTCTCGACATATTTTATTGAATGTCGATTTCTCTCTAGTCTTTTTATATCACATTATTGTAGATATTCTTTTGATTCGGCTTTTTATGCGGTGAAGCGAGCCAGGGCGGTTGAAAGTGACGGTTGAACTGAGATATTGCACCGTCAGTTTAGATATCTGGCCACGTCGCAATGAAGCTTTATCTGGCCCTAACTCGCCCTATATTTCCCAGTTGGTCCATCATATAACTCCCATCTCGCGCGCGCGAGCGACGATTTTCCCTCCGTCGCGCGCGTTTTACGGCGTTTTATTAAATCGCCGGTTTATCCGCACGCATGTGTGTCCGAACCCGATGGGCATGGCGATCGGTGAATTCGACGGCAATTTCGCGAAAATCACGAAGGGGAGCGGCCGGCGTGCTGCCACCCGATGGCGATTTGCCGTTCAATTTCGCGATCCCCGCGAATTTCCATCGCTTAATATTTCCACAAAATACGTGATATATCCTCTTCGCCACCCCCGCGGTTATATTTTCAAACCGGCGGCGGCACGCACGGACCAGGTGTACGTATACCCGCCCCCGCGTTGACTGCGGCAAAAAAATAAATACCAGCGGAATTAGAGCGAAGGGGACGAAGGGGATAGACGCAATAAGCTCTCGCGGCTATCGGAATAAATGGCGTGCGGATAAAGCGAAACGAAATCCTTGGCCCGCCCGGTGGGGCTTTTTGTGCCGACGACCGCGCCGCCCTGCGACGGGGTTTGGTAAAAAGGCCACGGGTGAGGATCCGGGCGAATCCATTGTTGTAATCTCTGTTTAATTACATTGTCCGGCTCGATGAATAGCCCCCGTACCCGCCGCCGCCGGCTGCTTTGTTCTCGTTTCGCGGTTTTACAGATTTGCGGTGCCGTATGCCGTCGCACGTTGCTAAACACGCTCGCCCGCTTATTTTTCGGTTATCCGCGGCTTATCATAATTCATATAATTCCACGGCCATTTCGGGCCGTCGCGGGGGCTCGCCCGACTTCGGATCGATTTCGGAAAATTAGCGCCGCGACGTATTATCGATGTCGATGTAACGATATGTCGTATTCGGGATTACTCCGGGGCTGCACATGTTGTATGCGTGTTACGTATCCACTTACCCTACCTACCCCTACGGTGCCCGATTACGAATCGACGCGCGTGTACACATTCGAACGCAATAATTTCCCCTTGCTTCGGATGCGCTCTCTCAGCTCCCTCGCGTATCCGCTTCGGCCGAATTAATGCGCTCGAGTGCGCGCGTATACAGACCCGCATTTGTTACATCGCGATAATGATAATCTTCTCGCGAAACACAACCCGCGGTTGTGCGAGGAAGCGCGTCTGGCGTTTTGTCGATCGGCGATCTCTCGATGCAACCCCCGTCCCCTTCGGAATATCGAAAGAGGAGGAGGAGAAGGTTTCGACAGCGAAAAACGTACATCTCTTCGAGAGAGAAAGGAAGAAAAGAAAAGTGAGAAAAAGAAAGAGAAAGAGACAAAAAGGGAGCGCGAGTTGAAGAAGCCGAGAGATCTGACCTGCGGAGAAACAGCATGCATAATGTAAACGGGAGCGGCCGGCTCGTGATACATCACCTTCTACGAGTAGAGAGGAAAGATACTTTATCCTTTCGCGATGACATTGTATGGCGATCCACGACAGGAAAACGCCTCGAGGGGACGGTCTCGTGTCTCCGCCCGTCGTTTCATCTTTTTTTCGAGCGGTTTTCAACGCGGCATGAAGCGTCGCGCATCTACGTGAGAGCTACGTTTTGCTTGTTTAATCTCAGCATCGTGTCAGCGATCAAATTAAAATCCTTTTAAGGATGTTGCGACTATACAATACCTGCTAAAAGTTATTTTATTGAAGTTTAACATCTACAGTCTTTTTAGCTTTTTTTTCGAATCAACGATAAAAAATTTTGACTGAATATTCGAATATCCGAATTTTGGTCCTGAAGCCAGTTAAACGCATGGAAGAAGCAATAAAAAATAAGGCTTACGCATCGAAAATAATCCTATTTACAGTTTTAAATAAATAACTTTTGAACGAGTAAGTGGATCCAAATGATTTTTTGTATAACTGTTAAAGTTCTAGTAGAATATGTAAAAAATTTGATTTAATTTTACTTATGTAATGCTACTTTCTTATCAAATTTGCAAATAAATACTATAAAATGCGATCTTACATAAGAATTAAGAGTAAACAAAAAGTAAGTTTTTAATTAATAAGAGAAATATGCTCAACTTTTATACAGATATTCAAATGTAACAATAGAACAATTTGTAAAATTTCAAAATTTTTGAGATGTAATTACACGTACATTTTTATATTTTCATCATTTTACGGAGTTTTGAATAGCGTTTCAAACATGGAAATGAAACTTTACTTTCTAATTGATTTCTACTGATGAATTTCAAACAGATTCCAGAATTTTAGATATAATCATCGTGCGCTCATTAAGCATACATATCGAACATTTTGTATGGATTTGATCCATTCGGGTCCGTCATGTTCATTTCTTGAAATTAGTTGCAGTCGCATGTTTCTTCGATTTGTACGTCAAAGGCGAGCCCGGTAATGCATGTCCGTGGCGTGTGTAAACAGCGAAAGGGATGAAGCAAGGGACAGGGAGACGGACGGGATGGGAAATGGAGGAAATGCTGCGAGAGAAACTCGAGCAATTAGAACTAGTAAAGGCCGAGTATTCAACGAAACTGCGCTTGAACTTGTTCCTCTTCGTACGTCTCCCGCTGATTACACTCGGGCTACCGAGGGATACGAGTGGTGTGCCTCCACCAAGATCGTAATTAGCGTATCAGAAATTTTACCGCCCTAAAGTAAAATATCAAGAGATATCGTATAAGGGTGCCGTGGTAAATGGATAATATCGTTAATTTTCGCCTTCTTATGCGCGTTTGGCTCTATTCAGAAAATAAATGCTATCAGTCGTGCACGATAAGCGTCGAAAGTTAAGTGAGAAATTCATTCGATTTTATTACTGCCCGATCATGTGTAGAGTAATTTACGCCGCGTGAGAATTTTTACATTGCAAAAGTCAGGAAAAAAATAAAAGGAGTGAATAATTTCCTCGCAGCTACTTCGATACATGTCTTTATGTTGTATTGTGATGTCAGTTTTTCACTGTTAATATTAATAAAATGATCGTGAATGCATCACGAATTAATAACTGAATATGAATGAAAACATCGTGAATTGAATCAATTTGTCAATGTACAGTAGCGATGTATTACAATCTATGTAAAAAATTATTACTCTCCCTGCAGAGAATATAAAAGATTTAATGGTTATTTCGCGATACACAAGTGTAGAGAGACAAAGAATGTAGTATACCAAAATACAAGTACTTAGCCTTTGTATTCTTTCAACTTGATTATACCATCTATGAATAGTATATTTCACTCCTTTTGATATACGACAAATACTTCTAAAGTTTATGAAATATAAGAAAACAAATATTTTGTTTTTTTTTTATATTTAAAAAATTTTTTTATGGTATATATGGATAATACAAAATTTTTATTCGTATAATTTAGCTTGAACATTTAGCTTAAACATAGTAAATAATGTTTGATAAATTAAGTTTTTGATAGCTGCAACATCTACACCGGAATTACCCTAATCGTCGAAAGTATAACAATAAATTCATGCTTTTCTTAAATATAAAAGATATCAGGAAATTATATATTTTTTTATTGTTTAGTAAAATTATTAATCAGTTAAATTGATCCTCAAAAAATTTTATTAGATGAAAGAAATAATAAAAAAACTATTGCGCAAAAGTTTATTTACTACAGTTATTTTGAATTGATGATGCAGCAGCGAGAAAATACACTCAAAAATTTTTGCAATGTAGAATAAAATAAAAAGAATTTGAAATAAAATTTCACTCTTGGTTAATAAAAATACCAATTTTAATTAGAGCAGATTTGTAAAATTTATCGAAAAAGATTTCCTTTTATTTTGGCTAAGCAATAAATAATTACACGTATCGAATTGAAATGTGCTTAATCAAAGACAAAAATAAGGCATTTGAATCAAAACTATCAAATACATAGAAATACATATTTTCACACATGAAATTGTAATAAAATAGGAGTTTTTGGTACATATTTTAGCACTACAATTATTTTAAATATAAAAATACTACGCTAACGTTGAAAAATAACACTGGGAAAATAATTTTGTAAGCTTTTTGACGTGTCACACGTACACTGAATACGTATATGTATATGTGTATAAATTTTGCGTCGATATATAGAATGTATTTCTTTCTTTCACCGCTTTGAATTAAATCGTGACTGCTATCGATACTGACTTGCTAATCGAGCCAACACGTACCTTAAATGTAGAAAGATTTTATTTCGTAGTAAATTGAGAAAATTAGAATTAACGAATGAGTCGCTCAAATTGTTATTGTAAATCTCTCCGCATCGTGCATCACACCTCCGCGAACATTGCGCAAATAGCAAATTGCATACTGTAACCTGGCACGGATTGCCCGAATAACATTACCGAAATGTTTACAGGAAAGAAAAAGCGAGAAATGTATGTTCGTCGAGGTGCCGCGCGCCGAACGGACAGAGTTCGCAATTAAAATTCCGTCGCGGTGATGCGCGCGAAATGCGAGATTCATCGCGCGCCCGCGCCAGACCTTTAACGGTGCTGATCTGCTTTATGGAGCGATATCCAGGTCGGTACTTGTACCCGAGCGCGCCGGGTATTATCCCAAGCAACCGTCGTACGATGCAAGAACGAATGACGGAAGTCGGCGACGGCGAGACGTACACACGGACGTGAAAGTCATTGGCGCGTCGCGCGGCTTTGGGTCACTTACGTCGCGGTAAATCGTACCATTTATTACATAGCAACGGCTGCCCATTTCCGCGACACTAGCGGAACGGTTGACGTGACGCACGGGTTTACGGTAATAAATATTATGTAGAAATGCTCTCTTGGACAACATTTTAACAGACTGTCGTTACTTACGAGGTTAATTAACATTAAATATATTTTTAAAACTATGTTTCTTAATTCTCATCAATTAGGCAAACATAGAATAAAGTTTCGCCATCAATTTTACATTTCCGAAAGTTAGTGTAACGCCAGGAACATCCGTTCTAAAACGGTTGAAGAGTTTGTAGATGAAATTTGTGCCGCGTTCTTCATTGCCGGAACATTCTGCCTACGTCGTACTACGTACGTCTTAAACTTGGATACGAAAATACGTAGTCAAATCCACGTCAGATGCTGCAATACGCCAGTATGTGTATCGTTGATCTAGTTTGCGCCGTAAAGTCTGTACCGGGTAGATAATTAGGTTGATGCTCTAGACGCGGAAGGTGAAAGAGCATCGGATAACGCCGAAAATCCAGAAGCTCTGTCTCCCGATGAGGCTTACGTTAGACGTTAGACCGCGTGCGCATGCGATAGCACGCAATCATCCGAGTTAGGTTGCGATAAATTATACGCACGCTATCTTAATTAGCAGGCGTGTAACACTCATGCAGAAACGTCCGCGATAAATCACGCGGAATCTGCACTTAGGCATTAAAAAGTAATGGAATAATACGACTAGACGAGCGCATAAAAATTTTCAACGCGCGTTATCGCGTTGTTGTTATAAGTACGAGTATGTACACTGGAAAAAAGAGTCTGACAATAATAATCGAGCTTTAATGAAATAATTTTAATTTAATGTTTGCCTAATATAACCAGATGTTTAATAATATTTAATTAATAATTATATTAATGTAATTAATTATAATAATAGTTTATAACTTTGGTTACCAAATGTTACTAAATATTTTGATTACGTTAATTGAATATTCAATATAAGGTTATTTCAAAGTTTACAATTAGTAATTACGCCCTAGGCTTGATTTTTGTTATTCTTTTTTTCCAGTATGTTTCGATATATCTTCTTAACTCATAAGTTTTCATAAACCTTATGAGAAATATTATGATTACTTATTGCAGCCGAAAATTCATATTCTCTCGATTAACCTTTAAGTTAAAGAAGATATGATAGTCATACAGCACTTTGGGGGCATAATTTTGAGGGTTAAAAATTTTATTTGGAAAAAGAAGGTACCCTTCTTTTTCGGAAGTTTTAAAGTTGTTATTATTTTTACGTTCCTTTGCCTTATATAATTATGAAATAATGAAAATAATTATGAAAATAAAAATTTTGAGAGCTATTGAACCCTCTTATCAGCTTGCGTATCTTGAGTTTATCTACTCGACTACTTGAAAGTTAAATAATGTATTTTCTTGAACTTCTACTCAAATCTGAAATTTTTTGTTGTGTATGCATATCATAAAAAATGCTTTGAATTATTGGCATAAGATCGACCGTATCAGGCGTTAAGAGAGACGAAAGGAACCAATGCTACAACTGCTTTGCGTTTTATTACTCGTCTTTCCTGCATCAATTGCAGGCACAAATGTAACATGTCCGCGCAATCGAATTCATCGCACGTTTAAACACGACCTTTATGACGATCTAGTTTATGGAGTGATATCCAAGCCAGTAGTTAGCCGATGCATTAAACAGGATAAGCGTCATAATGCAACGCGGATAACTGAAATCCGACGCAGCGGCCCGGTGTTCTCTCTCTCGAATGGGAAAAGTCGTTACGCTGCATACGCGTTACCTGCGTAGTATACCTGCCCGCCTGACTGCTTGCCTGCGTGACACGCAGTGCGCACACACAGCGGCCGCGCGCTGTTCGTGCCGCTGCCACCCGCCCTACGTGCGTTGTGATAAATTATACCGTTTATTACGGCGCGATATCAGACCATCCACCTCCCCCTTGGTAAACCTGTGTACACGCTGAACGCTACCAATGTATCGCGTGAATTTATGGTAGCGCCGATACCACGGTTACGGTAACCTACTTGCGGAAACGTAATGCCTATTACGCGTGGCTTTACTCGCAGTACGTTTTTCGTAATACGATTATTGTGGCCGATATATTAACGAAAGTAATAAAAATTTCTTCGAGGATTTCAACAAACGTACAAAAGGTTTCTCGGCGAAGAAGGAAGATTGTAATGGTCTTTTCACGCGTATTCATTCGGATTGACAGAGGTACTCTAGATCGGTAGAACTTTCATGTACGATTATCGTGGGTAATGATGTCCGATATACGAGGGTAATAAAAAATTCCTCGAGGATTATAAAAATATACAAAAGATTTCTCAATCGAATTAACAAAAATGATGTGTTTTTCGAGAATTTTAAAAAGATATATTACACACACACACAATATATACATAATGTATAATTACATATTATTATATTATATATAAAAGATTCTTCAATGTAGAAAGGAGATTGAAGCTCTTCTTTAAGCCTATTTATTCAAATTAATTGCAGTTTTTATTTAATATAATCGATGACGTCCAATATATTGATAAAGTAGGAAAATTTATTTTAATATAAAAAAACACATAAAAGGTCAAAATGTGCAGAGAGAAAAGCAAAGTGCCCTTTTTACGGGTATTTAATTCAGATTAATTGTAGGAGAGTTTCTTATAAAACGCAAATGGTCGTCACTATATACGAGAGGGTGTGTCGGCGATAATACAACTGTCGGTAGGAACGATTTAATATCCCCCTCACTGCGGAATCTCTACCGTCCCCGAGTCGCGCGAAGATTAGAGGGGTAGCGCAGCGCGCGGGAGTTAGAACAATCTTCGTCACGGCACTGTAATGTCGTGGAAATAAGGGCATGGGTCGTCGTCGCTGGGCGCGACGCCTGCTTGCAATAGTCGCGAGCATGACGAAATCGCATAAAGCACACTGCAGTGGCAATGTGCCAGTACAACGCGACTGGAATGTCACGTACGCGGAACCGCGCCCGGAGAAGCTTTCTTACTGGGATTCGCGCGCTCTGCCTCGCTTATTCCCGCGGGTAAACCACTTTAGCGAGAGACAGAGAGAGAGAGAGAGAGAGAAAGCGAGAGAAAAAGAGACGAGTGTGTGTCACCGCGCGTGCATGAATCGCAAATGGCTTTCGCGCCACTGCAGCGTTATTCCGTTTATCGTGCGCAAATATCTCGCCCGATGATAAATTTATTCTCATCCGGGAAGCATGCTCGGCCGTTCGGCCGACAATGTTCCTGGCCGATTTGCCGTGCGACTCGCGGGATAAATTGTTGTTTCCGATGCAGAGGAGGAGGAGGAGGATGGCGGCCGATGGCCCTGACCCCGGCGCCCGCGACACGTATTATATTATTTTCGGGACCGTGGGACGTTATTTCGCGAAGTTATTGTTTTATTCGCTTTGCTTCTCCCCCTCTCCCCCCGGCGTTTATCGCACACATTTATCGTATATTTAAACATTATAATTACAATATCCTCACGCACAGGCGCCGCAAAATATATTCCCACGACAGTTTCTCCAGCATAATTTTTATTTAACGTTTGCGCAACTTTTTTTCGTGAATATTTTTTGTGCTGATTAGTAATTCGAGGCTCACTGCTCACGGCTTCGAGAGCGAGAGGCATTTCTTCCATCGTACAGAATTATAGTATTGCGCTTTATGCGGCGCAATAAGACGAAGTAAAATTTTTGATGCCACTGACGCGTGAAAAATTATTCAATGCGCGAGATAAGACGCCGCGAAGTAGAAATGTATGGAAATATTACGCTAACCGAGTTGAACTTACGTAGTCGTTTTATGCGAGCACGCTCTATTTCACTGTATTGGAAATCGAAGAATCGCAAGTCGTCGTGGCAAGGAGCGAGAGCTGCAGAGATGAAACCTGATGAAACGAAAAGAGGCGAAAGGTGACGCTTAATTGTGGGGTTTCGCTTGTTTGTCGTTGTTCGCGAAGTTGTAACCCTTTCAGTCGTGGCCATTTTGAACCGAAAAATAATTGAAGACCATCACCGAAATTGTTGGACAGTTGTGATTAATGAATACCTTCTATATTGGAACAGGCAAATTAATTTATTATTATTAATTAGTTTACAATAATAGTAAGTTAATAGTTAGACCGATAAATGTTTTAAACATAAAGATAAAGTTAAGATTACTTATTTCCGTTCGCATTTTGGCGTTGAATATAATTTTTCTATTAATTTAATATTCTTAGCTTATATAAACTGCGCGCCGACAATTTCGTCAGTCTTGAAACACAGTTACTAGCTAGATATCGATGCTCGAAAGCATCTTCAAGATCCCCTCCTTTCCCGAAAAAAAGACTGTAAATAATTTATTACGAAAAATAATCCCTCAGCCAGGATATTAAATAGATTGCACCTACGTCGTCTATTATCTCGCAAAAATGCGGCGGTATGAGATGTTATCCGTGCGCAAATCGCAGCATTTTATATATGCGCCTTGTATTTTATCTGCTCGCAAATACGGGGGCAAGGACTGTTTCGAATGTGCTTGCAGCAGAGGTGCATTTTGTTAAGGTGAATTACATTAGAGTTACATACAAGGAAAGCGCGCGGGCCAAAATCTCTGCGCTTGTCGTGCCTCCGCGCGCGGCATTGCCGGGGCTTTTACGCTACCGACCAGATTGCGAGCCGTATAACACGGGGCGGAGGGTTTAGGGCGAGAACGTTACACGGAAAATGGAAATTGTACGCGCTGTTTACGAAGGACGCGCGCGGACGCTACGCCCGGAATATTATTCCGCCTGCGCTCCGATAAAACAGCGGGATACTGCGCGCGCGCGCTGCGGATAAATATTCGGGCCAAATTAAAAGCACTATTTTATCACGAAGACACGCCGGGGGTGGCGCGCTCGAGCTCGACTAGGCCGAAATGTCATAATTTGCCGAATACACTCGTTCCCGGATTTACGCGCCTACCTCTCTCGCTGTTACGCGGTGAAAAATCCCTGCCGGGGGGTGAATATCGCCGGAATATCGGGGTTATCTCGCCAACTTTTTACGAGAATGAACCGCAAACCCCCGAAAAATCACATCCTAAAAATTCCTACACCGCAGATAAAGAGAGAGAGAGAGAGAGAGAGAGAGAGAGAGAGAGAGAGAGAGAGAGAGAGAGAGAGAGAGGGGGGGGGGTAGGGGGATGAGGTCGACTAAATAAAAGGTCCACTCGCTGTTGATGCACTATCAATATTATCCGATATTTAATCTGAAATACTAACTCTTTGTTACGCGCTGAAAGAGAGCTTTACGTTGACAACAGATCTCGGAGCGGAAAGAAGGCAGAGGCAAAGTCGACGAACCGACGAACGAAGGTAACTTTGTAACTAACGGCGGATAATCTATTTCGAAAAAGGGACGGGGGGACGGAGGGGGAGATTCTCGGTTAGATGGTTCGGTAACTAGTAGAAAGGCGTATATGTGGGGGTGGGGGATAATCCTGTCGTCGCAGAGACGACGCGGATATCCGAGGGCGAAGGAGACGACGAGAGACTCACTGCCAGCCCACGCCTCGGCATCAAAGGAATATTCTCTTTTTTTGTTTCTTTCCTTCTCTCTCTCTCTCTCTCTCTCTCTCTCTCTCTCTCTCTCTGTCTCCTTTTTTTTACATCCGCCTGCAGCTCGTTGCAATATAGCGAGCACTTCAGGATATATTGCTTCGCGCTCGCGTTGAAAGAGAGACCATCGAATCGTATCGCGTTCTTCGTTCGGCGGCTGCCGGGGAAACGCGGATATATAGTATGTATGTGTACGCTCGACAGTAACCCCGAACGAAAATGTTTGCGCAGCCGGCAATTAATAACGCCGATGGAATAAATGCACATGCGGCGGCAACTGTGGCGACCAGCGACGGCGGCCCGGCCGTTCGGTTGTCGCCCGTTTACGCGCCGCAAACGCCGCGTCGACGAAAGACGACTTCTTTTCGGACGTAGCGAAATATATTTCGCCCGCTAAATCGGCTTGTTTACCTCAAAGGCAGTCGGGAAATTGCGCCTCAGCTGGGAAACGCCGGTAACTGGATGCTATTTCCCGTGTCTGTAATTTCCCCCGGTTATTACGACCCCTTGACTACGGCAGCGGCGAGGAGGGATGAAAGAAGATTTTGCAAATTTATGACTTTCAATCAAGGTTATTATTATTTGCTACGGCGGAGGGAGAGAAAGCTAGCGCGCGTGTAAAATTGATCGAGTTGATCGAATTGATCGCGTCTTAAAAGTCGTGCGGTGAGGTAACGCACGTAGAAGGCACTTCCGTTTTTTTCATAAACAGAAAGAACGAACGCGCGGGGGAAGCATCCCTAGCGCGATTGTATTCGGCAAACTTCCCCTCGAATTCACCTCTCGCCGCCTTCGAAGGGCTCCGCTATGAAAACGCTGACCCGTGGATTAATTTATTGTCCGATGATACGCTGAAAGTTTCCGCGAGTTTACGTCAGCTAGAACTGTCATAGACGTAACGCGCTTAGCTGTCGCTTTCTGGACGGATAATAAATGATCATAAGTTGCTTCTCGTCGACGTTGGCGTATACGTGGCAAATTCAATGGAGTGTGTGTGTGTGTGTGTATGTATATGCATGCGCGTGTTGGGATTCCATCACGATGTATTATGTAAATGCCTGTCCGAAGCTACCTACATTTAACGTCGCGAGCCGAGTCATTCGAAACAAATAAATTTGGAGGCATGTCGCAGATGGAAATATTTAATACGATCGTAATATTAGCAAATTCGGAGTCGGCACGGTGGAAAATGAGCACTCGAGTCACCTAACCGTGAAGTTACTACCATCAATATTTTACGGAAGCTTATACTTGTTCCCCTCCTCCCCGCGCATTCTTCGCTAGGGAAATAGACGCTCGCGTTTCCGCGAGAGATATCTTCACGCGGATTCCACATAGCGCCCGAAGCTTTGAAAAGATCGCACCGTTCGTGAACCTTTGCAAGCGGCCACCGTGCGTTGAATGAGATCCGAGTACTGTGCAGCTTTCGGGGTGTAAAAGTATGCGCTTGCACATGTAGCTGAAGCTAGCAGCCAAAGGCAGCAACCAAACGTCGAGCGGCCAAGGCTGAACGTCATATAGGCGTTTCCAGGGGGCAGCATTCAATCAAACATTAAAAATTCCCTGGTTATGAGATTTTTAACAAACCTTGAAAAATTGGCATAGGGTTTAGTCATTACAATAAATAATCAATTATTTGCGACAAGACTTGTAATTTACAAATTGTTATAAATTTTTAAAATTAATTTTTATCGTTATTTGCGCCTCACGCCTAAACGCACAATATGATTTCCACCAAATTTGACTGGAAATATCTTTTCGTAACGTACAATCGACTGATCGATCATTCGCGAAAGTACGTGCATTTTCCTAATTGTTATAAACATTTAAATAATTAATCTTTATCGTTATTTGCGCCTCACGCCTAAACGCAGAATACGATTTCTACCAAATTTGGGTGGAAGTATCTTTCCGTAACGTACAATCGACTGATCGATCATTCGCGGGAGGACGTACATTTTCCTAATTGTTATAAACATTTAAATAATTAATTCTTATCGTTATTTGCGCCTCACGCCTAAACGCAGAATATGATTTCCACCAAATTTGACTGGAAATATCTTTTCGTAACGTACAATCGACTGATCGATCATTCGCGAAAGTACGTGCATTTTCCTAATTGTTATAAACATTTAAATAATTAATTTTTATCGTTATTTGCGCCTCACGCCTAAACGCAGAATACGATTTCCACCAAATTTGACTGGAAATATCTTGTCGTAACGTACAATCGACTGATCGATCATTCGCGAAAGTACGTGCATTTTCCTAATTGTTATAAACATTTAAATAATTAATTTTTATCGTTATTTGCGCCTCACGCTTAAACGCAGAATACGATTTCCACCAAATTTGACTGGTAATATCTTGTTGTAACGTACAATCGACTGATCGCTCGTTCGCGAAAGTACGTGCATTTTCCTAATTGTTATAAACATTTAAATAATTAATCTTTATCGTTATTTGCGCCTCACGCCTAAACGCAGAATACGATTTCCACCAAATTTGATTGGTAATATCTTGTTGTAACGTACAATCGACTGATCGCTCGTTCGCGAAAGTACGTGCATTTTCCTAATTGTTATAAACATTTAAATAATTAATCTTTATCGTTATTTGCGCCTCACGCCTAAACGCAGAATAAGATTTCCACCAAATTTGGCTGGAAGTATCTTTCCGTAACGTACAATCGACTGATCGATCATTCGCGAAAGTACGTGCATTTTCCTAATTGTTATAAACATTAAATAATTAATTTTTATCGTTATTTGCGCCTCACGCCTAAACGCAGAATACGATTTCCACCAAATTTGACTGGAAATATCTTGTCGTAACGTACAATCGACTGATCGATCATTCGCGAAAGTACGTGCATTTTCCTAATTGTTATAAACATTTAAATAATTAATCTTTATCGTTATTTGCGCCTCACGCCTAAACGCAGAATACGATTTCCACCAAATTTGGGTGGAAGTATCTTTCCGTAACGTACAATCGACTGATCGATCATTCGCGGGAGGACGTACATTTTCCTAATTGTTATAAACATTTAAATAATTAATTCTTATCGTTATTTGCGCCTCACGCCTAAACGCAGATTATGATTTCCACCAAATTTGACTGGAAATATCTTTTCGTAACGTACAATCGACTGATCGATCATTCGCGAAAGTACGTGCATTTTCCTAATTGTTATAAACATTTAAATAATTAATCTTTATCGTTATTTGCGCCTCACGCCTAAACGCAGAATACGATTTCTACCAAATTTGGGTGGAAGTATCTTTCCGTAACGTACAATCGACTGATCGATCATTCGCGGGAGGACGTACATTTTCCTAATTGTTATAAACATTTAAATAATTAATTCTTATCGTTATTTGCGCCTCACGCCTAAACGCAGATTATGATTTCCACCAAATTTGACTGGAAATATCTTTTCGTAACGTACAATCGACTGATCGATCATTCGCGAAAGTACGTGCATTTTCCTAATTGTTATAAACATTTAAATAATTAATCTTTATCGTTATTTGCGCCTCACGCCTAAACGCAGAATACGATTTCTACCAAATTTGGGTGGAAGTATCTTTCCGTAACGTACAATCGACTGATCGATCATTCGCGGGAGGACGTACATTTTCCTAATTATTATAAACATTTAAATAATTAATTCTTATCGTTATTTGCGCCTCACGCCTAAACGCAGATTATGATTTCCACCAAATTTGACTGGAAATATCTTTTCGTAACGTACAATCGACTGATCGATCATTCGCGAAAGTACGTGCATTTTCCTAATTGTTATAAACATTTAAATAATTAATCTTTATCGTTATTTGCGCCTCACGCCTAAACGCAGAATACGATTTCCACCAAATTTGACTGGAAATATCTTGTCGTAACGTACAATCGACTGATCGCTCGTTCGCGAAAGTACGTGCATTTTCCTAATTGTTATAAACATTTAAATAATTAATCTTTATCGTTATTTGCGCCTCACGCCTAAACGCAGAATAAGATTTCCACCAAATTTGGCTGGAAGTATCTTTCCGTAACGTACAATCGACTGATCGATCATTCGCGAAAGTACGTGCATTTTCCTAATTGTTATAAACATTTAAATAATTAATTTTTATCGTTATTTGCGCCTCACGCCTAAACGCAGAATACGATTTCCACCAAATTTGACTGGAAATATCTTGTCGTAACGTACAATCGACTGATCGATTATTCGCGAAAGTACGTGCATTTTCCTAATTGTTATAAACATTTAAATAATTATTTTTTATCGTTATTTGCGCCTCACGCCTAAACGCAGAATACGATTTCCACCAAATTTGACTGGAAATATCTTGTCGTAACGTACAATCGACTGATCGATCATTCGCGAAAGTACGTGCATTTTCCTAATTGTTATAAACATTTAAATAATTAATTTTTATCGTTATTTGCGCCTCACGCCTAAACGCAGAATACGATTTCCACCAAATTTGACTGGTAATATCTTGTTGTAACGTACAATCGACTGATCGCTCGTTCGCGAAAGTACGTGCATTTTCCTAATTGTTATAAACATTTAAATAATTAATCTTTATCGTTATTTGCGCCTCACGTTTAAACGCAGAATACGATTTCCACCAAATTTGATTGGTAATATCTTGTTGTAACGTACAATCGACTGATCGCTCGTTCGCGGGAGGACGTACATTTTCCTAATTGTTATAAACATTTAAATAATTAATTCTTATCGTTATTTGCGCCTCACGCCTAAACGCAGATTATGATTTCCACCAAATTTGACTGGAAATATCTTTTCGTAACGTACAATCGACTGATCGATCATTCGCGAAAGTACGTGCATTTTCCTAATTGTTATAAACATTTAAATAATTAATTTTTATCGTTATTTGCGCCTCACGCCTAAACGCAGAATACGATTTCCACCAAATTTGACTGGAAATATCTTGTCGTAACGTACAATCGACTGATCGATCATTCGCGAAAGTACGTGCATTTTCCTAATTGTTATAAACATTTAAATAATTAATTTTTATCGTTATTTGCGCCTCACGCCTAAACGCAGAATACGATTTCCACCAAATTTGACTGGTAATATCTTGTCGTAACGTACAATCGACTGATCGCTCGTTCGCGAAAGTACGTGCATTTTCCTAATTGTTATAAACATTTAAATAATTAATCTTTATCGTTATTTGCGCCTCACGCCTAAACGCAGAATACGATTTCCACCAAATTTGATTGGTAATATCTTGTTGTAACATACAATCGACTGATCGCTCGTTCGCGAAAGTACGTGCATTTTCCTAATTGTTATAAACATTTAAATAATTAATCTTTATCGTTATTTGCGCCTCACGCCTAAACGCAGAATAAGATTTCCACCAAATTTGGCTGGAAGTATCTTTCCGTAACGTACAATCGACTGATCGATCATTCGCGAAAGTACGTGCATTTTCCTAATTGTTATAAACATTTAAATAATTAATTTTTATCGTTATTTGCGCCTCACGCCTAAACGCAGAATACGATTTCCACCAAATTTGACTGGAAATATCTTGTCGTAACGTACAATCGACTGATCGATCATTCGCGAAAGTACGTGCATTTTCCTAATTGTTATAAACATTTAAATAATTATTTTTTATCGTTATTTGCGCCTCACGCCTAAACGCAGAATACGATTTCCACCAAATTTGACTGGAAATATCTTGTCGTAACGTACAATCGACTGATCGATCATTCGCGAAAGTACGTGCATTTTCCTAATTGTTATAAACATTTAAATAATTAATTTTTATCGTTATTTGCGCCTCACGCCTAAACGCAGAATACGATTTCCACCAAATTTGACTGGTAATATCTTGTTGTAACGTACAATCGACTGATCGCTCGTTCGCGAAAGTACGTGCATTTTCCTAATTGTTATAAACATTTAAATAATTAATCTTTATCGTTATTTGCGCCTCACGTTTAAACGCAGAATACGATTTCCACCAAATTTGATTGGTAATATCTTGTTGTAACGTACAATCGACTGATCGCTCGTTCGCGGGAGGACGTACATTTTCCTAATTGTTATAAACATTTAAATAATTAATTCTTATCGTTATTTGCGCCTCACGCCTAAACGCAGATTATGATTTCCACCAAATTTGACTGGAAATATCTTTTCGTAACGTACAATCGACTGATCGATCATTCGCGAAAGTACGTGCATTTTCCTAATTGTTATAAACATTTAAATAATTAATTTTTATCGTTATTTGCGCCTCACGCCTAAACGCAGAATACGATTTCCACCAAATTTGACTGGAAATATCTTGTCGTAACGTACAATCGACTGATCGATCATTCGCGAAAGTACGTGCATTTTCCTAATTGTTATAAACATTTAAATAATTAATTTTTATCGTTATTTGCGCCTCACGCCTAAACGCAGAATACGATTTCCACCAAATTTGACTGGTAATATCTTGTCGTAACGTACAATCGACTGATCGCTCGTTCGCGAAAGTACGTGCATTTTCCTAATTGTTATAAACATTTAAATAATTAATCTTTATCGTTATTTGCGCCTCACGCCTAAACGCAGAATACGATTTCCACCAAATTTGATTGGTAATATCTTGTTGTAACGTACAATCGACTGATCGCTCGTTCGCGAAAGTACGTGCATTTTCCTAATTGTTATAAACATTTAATAATTAATCTTTATCGTTATTTGCGCCTCACGCCTAAACGCAGAATAAGATTTCCACCAAATTTGGCTGGAAGTATCTTTCCGTAACGTACAATCGACTGATCGATCATTCGCGAAAGTACGTGCATTTTCCTAATTGTTATAAACATTTAAATAATTAATCTTTATCGTTATTTGCGCCTCACGCCTAAACGCAGAATACGATTTCCACCAAATTTGATTGGTAATATCTTGTTGTAACGTACAATCGACTGATCCTCGATCGATCATTCGCGAAAGTACGTGCATTTTCCTAATTGTTATAAACATTTAAATAATTAATTTTTATCGTTATTTGCGCCTCACGCCTAAACGCAGAATACGATTTCCACCAAATTTGACTGGAAATATCTTGTCGTAACGTACAATCGACTGATCGATCATTCGCGAAAGTACGTGCATTTTCCTAATTGTTATAAACATTTAAATAATTAATTTTTATCGTTATTTGCGCCTCACGCCTAAACGCAGAATACGATTTCCACCAAATTTGACTGGAAATATCTTGTCGTAACGTACAATCGACTGATCGATCATTCGCGAAAGTACGTGCATTTTCCTAATTGTTATAAACATTTAAATAATTAATTTTTATCGTTATTTGCGCCTCACGCCTAAACGCAGAATACGATTTCCACCAAATTTGACTGGTAATATCTTGTTGTAACGTACAATCGACTGATCGCTCGTTCGCGAAAGTACGTGCATTTTCCTAATTGTTATAAACATTTAAATAATTAATCTTTATCGTTATTTGCGCCTCACGCCTAAACGCAGAATACGATTTCCACCAAATTTGGCTGGAATATCGTAACGTACAATCGACTGATCGATCATTCGCGAAAGTACGTGCATTTTCCTAATTGTTATAAACATTTAAATAATTAATCTTATCGTTATTTGCGCCTCACGCCTAAACGCAGAATACGATTTCCACCAAATTTGACTGGAAATATCTTTTGTAACGTACAATCGACTGATCGATCATTCGCGAAAGTACGTGCATTTTCCTAATTGTTATAAACATTTAAATAATTAATTTTTATCGTTATTTGCGCCTCACGCCTAAACGCAGAATACGATTTCCACCAAATTTGACTGGAAATATCTTGTCGTAACGTACAATCGACTGATCGATCATTCGCGAAAGTACGTGCATTTTCCTAATTGTTATAAACATTTAAATAATTAATTTTTATCGTTATTTGCGCCTCACGCCTAAACGCAGAATACGATTTCCACCAAATTTGACTGGTAATATCTTGTCGTAACGTACAATCGACTGATCGCTCGTTCGCGAAAGTACGTGCATTTTCCTAATTGTTATAAACATTTAAATAATTAATCTTTATCGTTATTTGCGCCTCACGCCTAAACGCAGAATACGATTTCCACCAAATTTGATTGGTAATATCTTGTTGTAACGTACAATCGACTGATCGCTCGTTCGCGAAAGTACGTGCATTTTCCTAATTGTTATAAACATTTAAATAATTAATCTTTATCGTTATTTGCGCCTCACGCCTAAACGCAGAATAAGATTTCCACCAAATTTGGCTGGAAGTATCTTTCCGTAACGTACAATCGACTGATCGATCATTCGCGAAAGTACGTGCATTTTCCTAATTGTTATAAACATTTAAATAATTAATTTTTATCGTTATTTGCGCCTCACGCCTAAACGCAGAATACGATTTCCACCAAATTTGACTGGAAATATCTTGTCGTAACGTACAATCGACTGATCGATCATTCGCGAAAGTACGTGCATTTTCCTAATTGTTATAAACATTTAAATAATTATTTTTTATCGTTATTTGCGCCTCACGCCTAAACGCAGAATACGATTTCCACCAAATTTGACTGGAAATATCTTGTCGTAACGTACAATTGACTGATCGATCATTCGCGAGAGGACGTGCATTTTCCTAATTGTTATAAATTTTTTAAATTAATTTACGTCCTCCCGCGAATGATCGATCACTCGATTGTGCGTTACGACAAGATATTTTCAGCCAAATTTAGTGGGAGTCTTATTTTGCGTTTAGGCGGGAAGCGCCAAAAACGATAAAAATTAGTTTAAAAAATTTATAACAATTGGTAAATTACAAGTCTTGTCGCAAATGATTGATTATGTATTGTAATGACTAAACTCTATCAAATTTTTCAAAGTTTGTTAAAAATTTCATAACCAGGGAATTTTTAACGTTTGATTGAATAGTGTCTTCTGTAAACGCCTATATGACGTTCGGCCCTGGCTGCTCGGCGTTTGGCTGCTGCCTTTGGCTGCTAGCTTCAGCTACATCGCTTGCACGTTCTTTTCGCTCGTGAAGGAATGTCCCGTACGCCTATCGCGCTGATCCCTATCTTCCCAGCACGTGTCTTTACCTCGCCCGTTTCTTTTATCCACACGCGCTTTTCGCCGCGCGTTTTCCGTCGCCGATAACCGTGCTGGACTTTGACGAATGACTTAGTTTATTTTTCACGCACCTCGGCCACTGGCTCTCCCGAATGCACCCTCTCGTTCTCTCTTTCTTTCACGTTCTCTTTCCGCCTCGTTTCCAGTTGACCTTTCCTTTATCTCCCTTACAGTTGTTATCTGCACTTTCCTTTTGTTTTATGTTTACTCGAACTCGCGCGGATAACATGGAGATTGAAAATGTTGATTCACCGAACGAACCATCGCTATCACCGTCGCGTCGGCCCGCCGTACGCTGTTTACACGTAGATAAAATGTCGTTGATTATCTCGCGGCTTGACAGATGCCATTTACCGCGCGGTCGGTTGAACGTTATAGAATCGTGGAGAATCGGTCCGCTCTTTTTCACGATGTTGTCGCGTTCAGCCGACCTCGATCAGTCAATTTGCGTGAACAACTAAATCGCGGTGGAAGAGTCTCCTCCCCCTTTTTTTCTTTACCGCGTCAACGACGTATGCGACTTTCGTGTCCCGGGTGATTAAGATACTTCTGATAACGCCGCCGCGTATACCCGCGTGTCGAGAAATCATTGCGTCGTTCCATTTACCTACCCCCGGACAATCTCACTTACACCACTTGATCTTACCTCGTACTGTCGCCGAGGATTTAATGCTACCTCTCTTGGCGTGCGGAGGGGACAACCGAGGGGACGCTCGAATTATCACAAGGGTGTTACAATTGTCCCTTGTTACAATTGACCCCGCAAGCTTCCCTACACGTAACCGCAATTTCGAGTCCCGGGCAGCGACATAAATTCTAATTCGGGCTTTGTCGCTGGATGCACGACTCGTTCGTTCTTTAGAATCCCGCGATAGGTCGATCCTCGCTCTCTTCCTCAAGTGATATCCTTTATCCACTCGATCTCTCCTCCACCAACTTCGACTTACGTATAGATCTTTACCACAGAGCTATTACATCGATCCATTCGGCGACGATGATTGCGGCTCTCAAAGTCGCGAAAGCTCCGTAGCTTTGTGCGCTCTTGGTCCTTTCTTTCGCGCACGACAAAAGCTAACGCGATTGTAAAGTTTCCAGTACGCGAACGATCGTGCGACACAACCGGCACACGATCGTCGTCCTCGTCGATGTCGCCGTCGTCGGAAGTTTGCGAGAAGCGTTTAATTCGATCATTCCGCTGCCTCTCTCAAAGAGATTACTTTACGAAATATCCACCGTCTACGCGTTTGAGCATCATTAAAAGTAACGACAGAAGTTGTAGAACGAATCTGTAGTACTGGATTTCAAGCTACCTGTTCCGTAAAAATAATTTTGCTTTTGCAAGCCTTAAAGTAAAATCAATGGCGTTTACATTCCAGGAATATAGCTGTAACGAGTCAGAATTGGATTTACGTCGCTCTTAAACTAAATCATTATAATCGCCTTGGTCCCTCTTCTCCCCTCGTGCGCGCAAGCCGAGAATTTACAAGGTTGCATTGTTTCAAACATATGTATACATATAATATATATACTATATTATATACATGTAATATATATCCTAGTTTGCACATGGGAAATAATTCTGTTTTACCACTGCCTCAATAACGTAACCGTACTTCAAACATATCTTTACACGTATGCATATATTATTCGAGCATAAATATTAGATCGGTTGAGCGGTTTTCCTCCTGGGGATCGCCCACCTTGTTTGTAGTTGGACGTTTCCTCCGAGTAGCATATGCTGCTGGTACATACTTTAGGTATGTATTACTCATCTAGGTATCCTTATGCATAAAACATTGCTCCGACGTAAGCGCTAATTAATATTATCGATGCGCAACGAAGCGTAGCTGCGAGTGCACGCTGTGAAATGTCATATAAATATATAATTCTAAGATTTGCTATAAATAATTTTAAAAATTTATTTGAAATTTTATACAATTTGTTTCCTATTACTGTGAACTTTTACTCCTTTAAAAATATCTCATTTCCGGAACGAATTGCTATAAATAATTTTAAAAATTTATCTGAAATATACTTTATGCAATAAATTTTTTCCTATTACACTGAATGTTTACTTGCTTAAAAATATCTCATTTCCGATTCGAATTCTACGTTCTTCTGTAAGAAACTATTATTACATTCTACTTTTTTGTCAATCTGTACTTTGATATTAAATCTCCAGTGATCTCGCGGTGATTCCGCTCTGAATTTTGCGCGCGCACATTCGCTATATTAAATCTAAAGACAACAATGAATCGCCGATTTCAAAACGATCGCTCCATTGGCAATATCGTCTATTCGGAATGTCGCATTCGTTTGTTACCGGCCACTAGCTTTTACAGCATATATTCACTGCATTCCATCCAGTAGTTTTCCCTTCCTCTCGGAAAATTAATGCTCCCATTCATTCCTGGAATTTCAGGTAATGAGAGATATTTCTCTCTCCCTTCCTCCTCCCTCTCTCTCTCTCTCTCTCTCTCTCTCTTTCTCTCTCTCTCTCCGCTTCTACAATTTTCTCTATATTTCCTCATTTCTCTGACCTTTTCCCATCCCTTTCTGCTCGTGCTTTATATCTACCTACCGGTTCTCCGTAATAGCATGATATTACGTAGCCTCGTGAAATCATTATTACGTGCCGATAACATTGTTTCCTCAAATCTTTTCCGAAATGCCGTTCTGATACTCGATTTCGATTACCTAAAGAATCTTTGTAAAAGAGTGACGAGCGCGGATTTCACACAAATTACTGCTTAGTGGTTCATCAGTCTTTGTAATTTATTAAAAAGGAATTCTCAAGAAATTTGCATAATTAAAGCAAAATCGTAATCGTGTTGCGATTAAGCGGAAACGTAACTATGTAAAGATTCAGCTTCGTGTTACACGTTATCTCACTTTTAAACGTTAAGGAGAATAGTTTGGCTCTAACTACCATGCCTCCAACACTCGTGAAACGTGGAAAATGACCAAAAGTTAGATTACAGCAAACAAAGCCAAGCAATTTATTTCGAAGTTATTCCGCAACATCGCAAACACATTTTTCGGGGTGATGAAGCTAATAACTCAAACGCGCGCAAACTTGTACATCCTATCATCATTGCAATGAAAACACATAGTTATACGCGAGAAATGCAAATCCAGAATCGAACAGTTACATATTCGTGTCAAACGATCGTTAACATGTTTACGGAAAGAACGAAGTAATTATTTAGCCAGATACAGATTTAAAAATAATCTTTTTGGTCTATCAAAATAATTACGTGGGACGGTTAAACTGTCTAAAAAATTTTGCATTATAGCAACCCACGAAATTGTCCTGATTTAAACAAACGTTAGTTTCACTGTACCTGTAGCTAAACTTTTAGAGACTTTAACGAAACTCTTCTTCTCGTATAATGATTTGGTCGTTGGTATCAGCTTATTTGTACACGTTAATTAGTGTGGCGTAAATGGAGGTGCGGATTGAAAGAAAATTCATTTCGCAGACATCACAATAAATGCAAGGCACGGTGTTTCCGGTGCATCTCGTACATTGAGGTGTTATTAAAATAACCGCTTATTCGCGAGTTAGGGACATCAGAAAGGGTGGCGAAGGAAAGAGAAGGAAGGAAGGAAGGAAGAACATGAATTAACAATGATAACGAGTGCTTTTCCATCGCGTCGGCCCGAGGAGCGAAGGCGCGGAAAAATGTACGCGTCCTCATATATTCGGGCGTAGCTGGCTTTGTGTGGCGCACCCTGGAAAGTTACGCATGGCCGAGTCTTTAGCGAGAGAGTAACGAGGAGATATAGTATATGGAAAACCGCGCGCGGCTGTATACGTTACCACGAGACGATATTACACGACGACCCCATTTTATTTATTTGCTCTCTGAATAGTGTTGCGTCCGCGTGGACGAATACTCGTCACGCGTGCGAGTTTCGCGTGCACGTACACACACACACACACACACACAGAGAGAGAGAGAGAGAGACACACACATACACACAGCATACAACGCGCGTACGTACGCAATCCTGCGATACGTGGGATTGCCTCTTCCGGCGGCTCGCGGATCAACGTTGCATCGGTGCGCCGCGGGACCAATCATCGGAAACTCTGTTTCACGTTTCTTTTTCATTTATTTATTATTTCTTTCGAAGAAGCAATATAATTAACGCGCGCCTCGATGCGAGAGTGCCGAAAGTAAAGCGGAAATGCAAAGTGCTACGTGAGGGCATGCAATAAAAATTGAGACGATATAAATGCAAATGCCCCATTAGCCGACGGAAACGAAAATGCGCGCCGAACGTCGAGAGTGGTCGAGCCGAGACTCTGGGACCGATTAGCTCTCTTTTCAACAAGAGAGAGGGAGAGAGAGAGAGAGCGAGAGAGAGAGAGAGAGAGAGAGAGAGAGAGAGAGAGAGAGAGAGAGAGGAGAGAGAGAGAGAGACAGAGAGAGACAGAGAGAGATGCTTTTTAATGAGGCGCTCCTCCACTTTCTACGTGTAGCATCTATCATCGTTAAGGAGCGCGGCACAATTTGGTTTAATTAGCTCTTAATTTAATTCAATACTACCACGACGCGATAACACAGCCGTTGATGAGTAGGGCGAGGCGGGAAAGAGGGGAGGGGAGGAAGGAAAACGATTACGTCCGCGAACATACGGGAACAAGGACTTCCACTTTTATCGTTTTGTATAAACGAGATTAACGTCACGATTTTCTTTATTGACCGAGCCCCGGCGGAGCGTTGTTGAAAAGTCCAGTTCGCCCGGTATAAGACGAGCGCGCCGCTATATAACTCCACGACGGTAGAAATGAAAATACGCGGAGATTAAAATACACGCTCCAGTTCTCGCGTTTACTCTACACGCGCAAATTGTACACGAATCTCTATCCGAGCCCCTCAATATCGTCTATCCCTCCCTCCCTCCCGCCTCCTTTACCGTCGCCTCTTCCCACCTGATAAACATCCTTCCGCTTCAGAATAAACGCCGATGCGCCGTGATTCTCTTCGGAGAGTCATAACATTCTACGATCTGCACTATTTGTTGCGAGTAAAATAAAGAGGAATAAAGCGGATGGGTAAACAAGAGTGAACCGCGAAACTCGTGAACTATTAAACTATCAGTTGTCGCTGTTTAACTCTACTCCATTTTCTCGCGACTCGGACGAATTATGAGGAAGATATGTCGAGAGAGAGAGAGAGAGAGAGAGAGAGAGAGAGAGAGAGAGAGAGAGAGAGAGAGAGAGAGAGAGAGAGAGAGAGAGAGAGAGAGAGGACGCTCTTGTCTTCGTCAAACATTTCTCGCGGAGTTTCGACAAGAGCAACAAGTCTAATTAGAGGGGACGTTTCCTCGCGACGGAACGAGGGTGAGCAATCGTCATGATCGGAGGAGGATTTCTCTCGCGCGAGCCGAGAGTATATGGAATCGCAATTATTTACGGGGTCGGCGCGCGCGAGAGAATCGGTTACCTATCGCTTAACGTGATTCCTCCCCCGCAGGGAGAACGCGGTCCTGCGCGGTCCATGAGATCGTTAGGGAAACTTATTACTATTCCGGAAGCGGTACGAAATTTATGTCCGGCGCGGTTAGCCTCCGTGAAATTTTCACTTATCCCGCTCGTCTGCACCGTATCTTTTATCCCGAAGGACAAATTGGGTAGTCCGACGAAAGGGTACGACAGAAGGGAGGGGTGGGGAGGAATAGAGAATAGGAAGAGAGAGATGAAGATAGAGAGACCTCCATCCAATTTGCAATGCACAAGAGCGGTCATGCTTGCTCTGCCGCCGTCTAGCACACGCATTACGTAGCTCGCGCTCTCTTGTGTCAGGCTTGATAATAACTTCGCGTCATTCGTGCATTTTTTTTTTTCACCACTTCCGCCTTCCCTCCTTTCTTCGTCAATGGGAGAATTGGCCCACGTTTCTATTTATATTTAAAAAAACTGCCCGCGACTGTTTCGTCTCGCTTCGTTACGTGTTGACACGGTCATTTCGTCCCTTTGCCAAAATATTTCTTTGTGACGCGAATATTCGGGGGAAAAAAAAATTCACGACAGTTTCGGAGAAATGTAAATTTTGTTGTTGGCATTCTTCTTGCACAGATAGAAAACAGATTGTTAATCAGGCTACTGCAGAGCGCAGATAAAAAAAGCGACGGCTGTTTTTCTCGTCAATCCAACCGGCGCGCGGCGACGCGTTAACGCAATCACTTAGGGAAGAGAAGAAGGAAAAAAAAACGGAGTGACACACATTCGAAAAGCGTGAAAACATGAGAATGGATATTAACAGCGTACGCAATGGATTTACATTTCCCTGTATGGCACATTCGGCCATATAACAGTCGTGTTTCTTAATTCGCCCATGATAAAGAGAATTTTCTGTTAAGGGAATACTGGAGTGTTCCTCATACTTGATCGGGGTTGATAATGTAAAGTCATTCGTGCATATCATTAAGATTTCGTATTCTTGTGTAGATTTGGAAATCCTTCCAAGAATTCCAGAATTAAAGTACACGTATTAATATCAGTCTGTAAATTGGACGTTATATAGAGAACAAAAAAATTTTTTTTATATTGCTTTACTTATCAACTTCTCACGTATAACCTAAATTTTCGTAGTGCAATTTCGTCTCAATTAGGCCTCAAAATCCAATTTTCAAAACTCGGCATTGTTTGTTCCTGTCGTCTACCAGTCTATGAATTCGAATCTTATAAGTACAAACTGTGAATCTTTTACGTTAAGCAAATATTGTTACGATGTAATAGCTCCAGACACCATACTCGACTAAAAGTACCGCGAAATAACAGTTTTTTTTCCGTTTTTAGTATAAATTCCGTAACACAGACTAGTGGTGATGCGTGTACCTTTATTCTGGAGAAGGATTGCCAAATCTATAAAAGAAATAAAAAGATTTCGCGATACAAAAATTATATCCTTTTGTCGGTAAAACAGACGTCTCCAGCATCCCCTTAAATCCGTAGTCGCATACACAATTCAGCCGCGCGACGACAACGACGGGCACGTACGTACATACAAGAGCCACGTCAGGCACACTAAAAGGCACCCGGGGAAAGTATACGCGCACGTAGAAGGAACTCTGCTGCATCTGCTCGCCGCGGGATGCAGGCGGCATAACGCGGCACGGCGCAGCAGATTTACGGAGAGGCCGTTGGCAGAGTGACCCGAATATGTACGAGGTGATGCATTACGCGACTGCTACTGGCGTATTATGAATTTTCAGCTTTTATTACGACGCGTGTATCCCCGACGACGCCCGCCCGCCCGCGCCGCGTCGCGACGCGCCACGCCGCGCCGGGACACACGCTGCCGACGACGTTTAATCCATTTCGAATTCCGGTGGCCCTTCTCTACAAAAGGCGAAGACAGAACAATCGCGCGCGCGCGCGCGCGCGCGAGGCAAATGTTAGCGGAAGCACAAGCGACGTGAGATAATGGAACTTCCTGCAGTTATATCAGACATAATTCTCCGCCGCACGAGACGTCTGATGTTTTAACGTTTGAAAAAATACAGAAAACTGACTTGAGAGAGGGAGAGAGATACAGAGCGGAGGAAAATATTCTTGGGGGATAAAACAAAAATTTTCCTTATTACAGCCTTTCGAAGAGAAGAGAGAGATGTTATTCATGTATATTTAAATAATATACTGTTTAAATTATATTTATTTCTGAATAGAGTACGAGTGAAATACGAAGCGCTTTGGGATCTTTGAACACGAACGCGTATGTGTTCAGTAAGATAAAAAATGTATTTATAAGTACATTTTTTAATCGCGTCACGATCTAAATGCCATCGAGTACAACGTGAAATTATGTTAGTTGCGCGTGCGCATGGCAATTGCACTCATTCACCGTTCCGGTGATCTTGATATGATCATTTCGCGACAAAGCAATGATATACACGCGAACTGCAAATTCATTTCGTATGCTCGAAGTAGTTGGTGTATGCGTTGCAATTATCAATATCTGCACGGAAGGAACCGTTTTATTAAAGTATCTAAAAATTTAGCTGAACACAGATCTGAAAAGAACTTTGATGAACCAAAAATAATTACGTATAACGCTTAAGCTGATTGCTATATCTTTCAAAATTGAAATAATATTCTTTAAAGAATTTTTGAGAAATTTCACAAATGTTTGATATTAACCGGGAAATGAAAATGAAAACGCACAATAGTTATAGGACAAAAGTATTTTTAATATTAATAAGGCCTATTTTTAGCAACGTAGATTAACTTTAATCTCGGTTTAACTTACTGTTAACTTATCTTATTCTAATTTTTGGAATGAGATAACAAGTAAGTCAAACCGAGATTAGAGTTAATTTGCGTTGATAAAAACGGGCCTTATCCGGTTAAATTACGATCGACTCGGAAATTCATCACAGTGCAGCTCGTCACCGTTTATTGCAAGACGGAAATGTGTGCCCGTTCAATTAGTATCGTTTTCGCTAATGGCGCCATACCGTGTCGACGGGAATGGCGATGGAAGAGAGAATTTTGATCGTGTGTTTCCGCGAAGGAACTGGAACTACGCATGAATAATCATGAACGCTCCAGTCCAGTGAGCCGATGATGGGAGCAACAACAATTGAAGGCACAGGCACATAGGGTCCAAATATATTTACATATTTTTCATCGCGCTGGCGTTACCCGACCAATTCGCTCGGGGAGTGGCTTTATTCGCATCGGTCATCCGCGGCACTTGAGAGATCGGGAAAACAAATATCTGTGCGGTCTGCGTGAAATAAATATTTTATTTACTGTGTTTTCAGTTTGTTTTTCCCGCGACCCGCTTCTCTTTGCGTTTGCAAGCGTAACGGTAAAAAATATGACTTATCCCTGGAATCGCGAGCTTTAATTGCCTGCAGTGTAGCCGGTTTCGACTAATGAATTATTAACGTTACTGAACACTGCCGACCGCTTTGCCGGTTTTTTCGTTTAAAGCTTAAAGCACAGTACACACACACACACACACACACACACACACACACACACACACACACACACACACACATGTGTATGTGTAACGAAGTAATTCCTAAGAGTAGAATTCTATACAATGTGCATCGCGTTTGACCACCGCCTGTTCTCTGTCTACGTCGCGACATGATTACTGCTTTCCGCGGAGCATTCAGGGAACACTTTCATCTCGGTTCCTTTTAGACCGGGTAAGAATTCGTGCTCACCCTTTGACTGGGGGGAGGGGGGCTTAAGAGCGTCATTCAATGTAGATCCCGATTTCCACAGTCACGTCCAGCAATCCTTATAAAGTGAGCGAAGTCGAGGGATACTTTCTAGATAATTTTCCTTGCGACATGAAGTTTACTCTTCCGCTCCGAAAGTTCTCAAAATTTCTTTAGTAGTGTTAGTATTTCGTTATTTTCAATCTGCACTGTGCTCTGTACAGGAAGGGTTTCTTTAACTTTCTACGACTCGCCAAGAATTCTTTAGTCGCAAAACAGCAGAGTGTATTCTTTAGATCGAAGTGGCGCGGGAGGAGATGGCAATTCTGCTAATAATTTTCAGAGTTATGGCTTCAGTGTCGTCGACAGACATTCGTTTTCAATTGTGCCGAGGAATCTGCATGTCTATTGTCGGCGGAATATCCAGAGGCGATAGTGTACTCCATATATTCCATACATGCGTTCTTGTGCATGTAAACAGCCATGTACCAACAAAAGGGCGGTTGCTTCGTTTCTCTCGATCCCCTGTCGTGAAAGGGAAGGCAATGCGGCAATGTGCAGGATGAGAAAGAGGAGCAGAAGGAGGAGGAGGAGGAGAAGGAAAAGGAGGCGGTAGGTCGGAGGACTACTCTGTTTGCTAATTACTCGGCGTCGGCACATTTGCATCCACGTTCGCGCCAGCTCTCGGCTGGTGGCGTTAACCTTCTCATTAAACGTAATTGTTTGCAATAATTTGATGCCACCTGTCTCCCTCCGGCCGTTACTACAGCAGGCAACTTCTACACTAAGTCTCTCCGCTTCGCTACCTTCCTGACTGTTGCACCGCGCGCCACGCCGCCGTGTGTGACTGTCTTCTGGTTTCTCCAACGTCGCCATATATGTATATACGCCCGATCTTCTCGCACGCTTAGTTTGGCGGTGGACCGCCCGCACATGTTTCCCAAGGCGCGAATATACATGCAGAGAGAGATTTTGATTGCACACCGCCTCCTTGAAGACGTTGCCGAGGCGCCACGCGGAAATCATGACATGTCCGCCATGGCGTTAGGCATCCGTTATGCTCTATACATTGCGCCTCCGTAATCGAAATATGTGTACATACAGTTCGCAAACGAGAATATATCTATTAATAGTATCAATGGCGTAAATCGTCAATGAACGAAGCTGGATATTTACATTGAGAAAAGTGTTTGGTATTTGTGACTAATAAAATAAGAGCTGTGTTTTTATTGTTACAGTGTTAGTAATAATAATCTTATGTTTACAATTCTACCAGCTATGAAAAATCTTATTATAAATTATAATAATTTTAAATATTAATTGTAGTAAAATATCAAATGAAAAAATAAATATTTCTATGTTGTAAATAACAATTATATTTAATATAATTATTTTTTAAACTAAAGACTATAATTCACAACATAAATATAAATATATAATTGGCATTAAAATGATTATAAATTGTAGTTAAAAATTATAGCAATTACAACCATTACTTTCTCTCAATGTATAACGATTTCCTTAGGAAATTAGTCATTCTTCAATTACTCTAACAATTTAATTTCTTTGTATTTGCTAACGCGTTAATAACTGTATATTTACTGTTGAGATGAGAAATTATCGGCAAAGCTGAATTTTACAAATTTCATTATAGAATTTCTGAGTCGATAAAAGGATTATTGAATTCAGATAAGAATACATCTGCTAATACTTTTTAGATTTTACCTTGAGAACGGTTATATTGACACAATAATTTCGTTTCGTTTCTTATTAATGTGACTGAACTGCGAGTAAAATGACGGATGAATAGCTGTGTACGATCGCGCGGAGTGCCGTTGGTCGTTGCTATCTGTGCGCGTCACGTCGGCGTATAACTTTTGCGAAACTTCGCGAATCTTCACTGTTTGCCCCCTGCAAACTCGATATAGCCCTGTATCGTCTCACGGCGCTACGGCCAATAAGTATTCGCAAACGATAAATCCTTCTCCTCGCTTTCGTTTCCGCTGCTTCCTGACAAACTTTACTCCGCCGCGGGAAAAAGAAAGAGAGAGAGAGAGAGAGAGAGAGAGAATGAGAGAGCAATTTCTAGAACTGTAAGTCCCGAAGAATACTGAAGCCAGCTTTATCGTACGAATCAAAGTGTGCACTTTTGTATTCAGGAATTACGAGGTGCGTCGGCCGATGCGCATTGAGTACGTCTCTCGCGATACATGACGCATTTATAAGATAAGAAGAACTTAGTCCCGCGAGGTTTGTGCCACGTTTTTAAACTTATTAACGTGTGCGAATTGACATAAAGATCAACGACTCAGCGAGCGCGGGACTATTTAATTATATCTCGCCGAAAATCCGCGGCGCGAGACAATGACGCTCCTGACGGCCTCGTTAAAGCTACACGGACGCGCTTTTATGCCGCAATTATCGAGTGCATAGAGCGCATCAAGAGCCTCGACGCCGACGTCCGTTGCGTTTATTTAATAACGCAATATTTTGCCGAGCACGCCGCCTCACGTCGATGAACCGTGACGGCGTAGATAACAGCGTCAGGGAGACAGACGTGGCAGGCAGATAGTACTTGAGAGGAGAATGAGAGAGAGAGAGAGAGAAATAGAGGAAGAGAGAGAGAAATAGAGGAAGAGAGAGAGAAAGAAAAATAAAGAGAGAAGAGGAGAACGGAGCGCGTAGAGACGAGAAACCCGGAAAGATCGCAGCGACGTTCGCGTAAGACTCGACCTAAGAGGCTTATCTGTTGATGATGCACTGTATTTTCCGCTGATACTCCTGCAGCTACTCACCGCCTAACACGGAAGAGTGTTCCCGTTTGATAGCGTGTCGTTTTCTCCCGCATAACCCGACCTCTCCTTATCCCACCACTTGGCCCGCTACGGTCCAGGCAGCGGTGTTCTTATAGCCCCGCGGGTCTTTCGACCTTCGCCCGTCGTTATAACCCTCGTTTAATCGTCCGCGCCCGCGTCTTTCGTCCCCAAGACATCCGCCATAGACATCATCACATATATGTACCACACACTGTATCCTCCTTTTCCTCCTTGAAAAACTCCTTTCGACGACGTCATCATCCTCCCTTGGCATCTCCGCCCGACGCGTGTCCGACAATTTACGAGAAGTTCATTATGTGAGAACATCCGCGGTACGTCGATATCAAAGATAAGTGCGCGCGCGTGTGTGTGTGTGTGTGTGTGTGTGTGTGTGTGTGTGTGTGTGTGTGTGTGTGTGTGTGTGTGTGTGTGTGTGTGTGTGTGTGTGTGTGTGTGTGTGTGTGTGTGTGTGTGTACACACACACAAATATACATACACGTCATTGATAATTTTCACGTTCGGGAAACCGCGAAAATAAAACTTTCCACTGTATATAACACTGTATATAGCACTTCTATTAACGTGACATTAATAATACATTTTACATCGGAATTAATGAGTTACTTTCCACTGAATCGAGAGAGTAATCCTTAGTAATATTAATGTATCTCTAAAAGAGAGAAGTAAATTAAATTGGCGCCGCTCAGCTATATTTGATTATTGATACGTTGGCAGCGTCGAACATTGATGCATTAATCTAAACGCTATATTTAATCGGAGTGAAGTCTAATGAAATTGTTTTACCCTACTTTTTCTCCGGCAGAAATGAATAAACTAGTTTAATTTTATAATTAAGATAAGAACATTTCACTTAGTTGTCTATTTCCAAATAAGACACACAATTTAAGAGAAATCGATACGTTTTCTAAAATTCCAATAATCCTTACAAACCCTACATTAATTTTATTATTTAATGAAATTATTAAATAATAATAAGTTAATTATTCGACATCGACAAATCACAAATGTATTTTAAACATAAAGTTAAGGCTGCCTATTTTAGTCAGCGGATTGGTGCTAAGTATAATTTTTTAAATATTAATTTAATATTTTTAGCTTATATTAACTACGCATCGACAAATTTGTCAGTCTTGAAAGACAGTTACTCGGTAAATATCGATGCTTAGAAGCATCTTTTAGTTACCCCAAAATTGTCAAAAACAAAATTGTCAGCGTGCAGTTAATCCACTGCAGATCGAAATAGGCAATTTCAATTTTGTTTCAGAAATTATTGAACACACGAAATTTAAGTTTTTTTTTATGTTATTGTACATATATATTTGTATGCGCGCGCGCGCGCGTGTGTGTTTGTGTGTGTGTGTGTGTGTGTGTTTTTGTATTAGACGAGTGAACTACGTATAATATTCAAACCTACACGAACCCTGATCTATATCCTAAATTATATTAAATATGAAACCTAAAGCTTCTATATTAGCGGGAATTAATCAGCAGAATAACAGTAATAGATCCTTTCGAGTAATTTCGTTATCTAATTTAAATTGATCAGAGGATAGCTATTTATTCACCCTTACGGCTAATTATCTATTCATCTCAGGTGTGTGCGGCCGTCAATCGGCTGTTCTATTTCACGTAACGTACCGTTACGATAATTATAAATAAATATCGATTTCGCTTGTGTCCCGTGCGCGCTTTGAACCCTTCAATCTCCTTGTATACATAGTAATCATTAATCTCGCGTTTGCAAATTGACAGATATCACATCGGTGTGCCGGTTTAAAAGAAAATGATCCACTTTATCGTCTCATTTAACATTAAATATGCATACGCCAAAAATATATATATATATATATATGTCTCATAATTAATTGCAAACGTGTTCGTAATGCGCGAATTAAAGTTACATTAATTAACGTGTAAATAATTACACAGCGCGCTTCACCGTAACAATTGAAGAAAAGCCGCCGTTACCTTGTTTGCAAAATGCGCTTTACACGACGGCGAAATCGCTGCTCTGGCGGAATGGCAGCGAGTAATCAGATTCGCCGCTAAAGAGAATAATTTCTCTTGTTCAAGATCGTTCTTGTTTTCGATAAATAGTTACGGTCGCTTGCGTAATTTTCGCTGGCGCGCGCGCGCGCGCAGCACGCCGAGCACGGAATTATGCGACAAATCCTCGTGGCGTAATGAACCTGTTTCGCATATGCCAAACTGTCGTTATACAAGATTATGGCACCGAGACGCGCGCGTGGGGCGCCTTAACCCCGTAAGCTTCTCAAGTGCTGTACCGTGTTCCGAATGTCGAGGGCCCTATATTAAATATCTGCGCGTCAGCGTTCCGACCGCGGAATATCTACCTATACATCTCCGCGGGAGCAGAGAACAAGGCGTGCGCTCTCCGCTACAAAAGCCGCGCGCCGTTTCATTCACAGAGAGAGAGAGAGAGAAAGACGGAGAGACGATGACACGAATAAAAAAGACAAAAAAAAAGAAGATAAATAAATAAAGGCACGTCAACATAGAAATATTGGCGTGCCGATTTATCAATCGGCGTACCAGAGTCCGCAATATCTTTGCGTCGATGGAAAGGAAATCTGTGTGACACTTAAAAACCGCACATAAAGGACGTAACAATTGAATAACGTGACGAGAGACGGCATGAAAAGATAGCGCCCGCTCGGGCTATTTACGGTCAATGCGTTTCGCCGTTACGTTCGGGGTGCACAAGCAGATTTTCAACTTTTACCCAGTGACCGGTATCGGGCTGACAATGCGCGCACACTCGGGTGTGCCCGTCGGTCGGTCGCCCCGAATAGACACGGCTACGGCATAGAATGAAATTATGACACGGTCGCGGCATTGTCCGCGTAAATGCGGAAAAATGTTTATGTACTCTGAACAGCAGATATGGAAGTCCGTATAAAATAACTTACGGCCGTCGTACGATAGCGCGTAACGGCGCGGCTATCTTCCCTTACGTATCTCTCGTTATTTTGTGAAGAGGACAGCAATTCCGTGCCTTTTTGCACCTAATTTCCGGACTTTCATACAAGGAGAAATGGACACGCGTGTATCTGTGCGCGCAAAAACGTTCCCTTTACTCGCGAAATATTATGTTTCGTATAAATTATTTAATTGCAGTAACGATATTTGCAAATATTTGCAAATTAATATTACGTATGTGTACGCGTATATAAAAAAATATACTGTATCGGGCGAAATTATTGTACGTGCGTGCTGTGCGTCCACCGGCGGAAAGTGTCGTGCATGCGAAACGGAATTATTTAAACAATGGCTCAATTATTAAAGCGTTCAGCTTAATAAACGAGTTGTTACTACTGTACGTCGCCAATTGCGACGCTAACGACGCAGTTGACCGACGCGACGCGATCTAGGATAGAGAGTCCGGCTGCGCGCAAAATCCGGCGAAAAATCCGAATAATTGACATCGCGGTGGTTAACGGTGCATGATATGAGGTATGCGTGCGAGGTGGAAAAAATTCGTATAAAATAAAAAATGTATCGCGTAATCGGCGACGGAAAGCGCGCGTGCGCACGCGTCCGTCGGTCGGCGCGGGGAAGGAACGTCAAAAGCAGCCGTCGAAATTGTCCAGGACAAAAGTGGGTTCCGTGCGCGGCGGGGTGAAGGGAGGAGGGAAAAAAACGCACGCGGAGAAAACTGGCACGCGCTATCGTATCGGGCCGCGATCGATGTGAAAACCTGCCCTGCCCGCCCGTTCGTCGCGTGTAAAAGGGCGAAAATGCACCGCGACCTGTCCAGAATCGAAACGCACGACTGCACCACGCCAATACAGAAGAGACGACCGGCAGAGTCTGTTGTAGGCAGATTTTGTCATGCGTTTGCACATAGAGTCGAACCTTTAACGCAGATACCAATTTGCGCAATTTTTTTTGCATGTGCTGCCCAATTTTTTATTTGTACGCTGCGAATAAGATAAATTTTTTGCGAGTAAATTGCCTCTCTAGCCGTTTGATCATGCTAACGGAAAGATTTTTTTGTTCCGCGCGGATCACCAATTATAAATAAATAACTATACAATAATAATTCAATCTGTTCTTTCTGTTACGTAATTTTTTATATTAAAACTTAAACAGTTCGTCTTTTATACATAATAATAATAAATACATATCTCTTTATGGAAATCATTTTTTTATCGCCAATAGCATAGACTTTCTAAAGCGGCATCCCCTTATTTCTTAGACACTAAACATTGCACAACTTGATACTAATAGAAACAATCTATTTAGGTAATTGAAAAAATGAAAACCCGTAATTTGTATTCATGGTTTTTTTTTTTTTTTATAAATCTGCTAAAAACGGATTCCTGGAAAGCGAGAACGAAATTTGCATAATTTTACTTCACAAATTGCATAGTTTAAATAATAATAAGTATATTATTAATAATACAAATTATTACATGTTTGTAGCTTTTTCAAACTGTTTTATGTATATTTTTCTCTTTCGTATTTTTCTCATAATGCGATACGGAACATAAAATTGTCATGAAGCGTAAACCGGGGCATTTCTCTGTTCTATAAAAACCTTGATAAAAACAGATCATAGATGTGTGGTCTTTTTATCACCAAAGGTTATTTCAAATAAATTATTATACAATTTCTTTTCATTCTTTAGGTCATGTAAAAATAAATTGCTTTTATTTTTACACTTAAAATATTCAGTTTTAGTCCTTAATATCTCTCTGTATATAGTCATATTTATTGCAACAATCGATAGTATTAACAAGACATTCGAACAGACGTTTGAAAATGTATATAAAGAATAATTAATATATTTATTTTACCTTTATTATATGAAATTTATTCTAAATTATTTTGTATCTATTTCAAAAAGCTCGAACTCAATTTTAGTATTTAGCGATGCAAATCATGCTATCTTATTTCTCATCGTAAGAGCACTACGACAACGGCCAATTATGCCTGTCTGTATTTATCAACAAACACGATTAGTTGGTAAACAGTATACGATTGTCATTATCACGCGCGTACATTGATCCGTTCACGCGTCTCTCGCCTCCAGACATTGGACGTGAGCAAACGTATTTATACGGCACGATACGGGACCGGGATGTTAATGATAATGTAAGTTTACGTCGGGTGTTGGCAAATACCAGACGTAAATGTCGGAGAGGACCGTAGCGTTCGCGTATTGGCACTGATCCAGCCACCTATTTAATCTACGGACGTGACATATTCTGTGTTGAATTCTCGAACTACCGTTCGCTGCGCGTTTGCTGCGGTTATACGTACTGCGCTTAATATACAGATAAATATGCGCGATTGTGCTCGACAATTCCACGAAATGACGGGATACGTTTATCGGCCGACTCCACGAGCGCGAAACTTTTAATTCGAATTTACGGGTTCTCGAACCGTCGATACTTCGGGCGTAAATGCGCCTCATGAGTACCTCAATGTCAGTTATTTCGTTTTCCCGTCGTGGATGAAATGGGTTTCCCGTTGCGCTAGCGTTATAAAATTTTCATAGTCGCGATGTGTATACGAATTTTATTGTCGGCCGTTATTATGGTCGCCGCCCACGTTCGATGCTTCGCTGGCGTAGCGTAGCGTTTTGCATCCGAAACTTTCGTAAGCTGGATAATGGACCGCGATGGGAATCCGTCGCGGGATGACTGGTCTCCCATTGTCTCGCGAAAGAGAGAGATGGACCCACGCGTTCTCTCTTGATAAATTCGCGCGCCATAATATTATATATTGTTCTGAATTGCTAACTGTTGCGTTCGCCGAGCTACCTCGCGCGTCTATTAGAAATTGCGGATCGCATTTTCGAGCGTGACACATCACGCTGAAATTGCCTCCTTCTCCCCCTTCGCGCGCAGCGTCAACAAAATATCTTGGCGCCATCGTTTGCTTTTCCACCCTTTCATTACACGGCGTGCAAGGCGCCCGGAAGTGTCACGCCCGCGTTAGACGCGCGGCACAGTTACTTAACGACTGCACACAAGACCTACATAAGCCAACAAATCCCGCCCAGCGCCGAGTTACAGGTGTCGCGAAGGTGGCGCGCCAATTATCGCGAGATATTCGTTATTGGGCTCGTGCAGTTTCTCTCTAACGAGAACATGGATTGCAATTATCGCGTAGCCTGTCGGAACGTGCGTAAACAAAGTACCACGTACGGACGTGTATTATTTACGAGTTCCCTCCTCGCCTCGGGAGGCGATAACCGTATTAAGTCCGCCGATATCTCAGGATATTAATCTGGAACGAGAGTTGCATATCGTCGCGGGCGTTACCGCTTCATTTCCCATTCAATTACTCGCGACGGCGATGGGAATGTTTCTAGGACAGTGGAACGGGCACGACGAACGTCATGAATTTCAGTCTCCCAGTTTGTGTCTATACACATTCCGTGTACCATATCTACGTACGGAGAGGGGAAAACGTGAGATGATAAATTATGGCCAAGCTGCTAATGCGAATGACATTCTAGATCGATGAATGTGATAAATAGCCCATTAATTGTTCGGTATTATTCAGATCCGTTTCTTCAAGTGACGTTATACACGATGAGAATTTTCCCTTAGATCTCTTATTCCTTCCCATTTCCTTTCGAAATTGTAGTAGTCGTGGAACAATATAAACTTTGAAGAAATTTTAATATAATTAATCGAAATATTTTATATTGTAAAATCTTTCTTTTTTTCTCTCTTTCTTTTCTAAGTCGAGCCTTCATGATTGAAGATCGTGATTCCCACTTGATGCATGCTCATGTATGCTACATGGTGACTGCCTTGGTAAATGTACTCTCGGTGGTTTATCATTACCTTCCGAGAGCTGGTGACCAATTTAAAATCTAATATGTTCCAGGTAGATTTGAATCTGGATCTTTGGTACAGAAAGCAGTCGCTTGCGCCACACAATCATTACAAATTACAGAATAATTACACTGAAAAAAAAAAAACGTTGATTTGAATAAATTTTTTAACATAAATCAATTTCTTCCATTGAAGGATTTATGTATTTAACTTAACTTAAACACATAAAATACTTAAACTTCAATTCAAGTATTTATGTATTTAGCTGAAATATTTTAAGTATTTAAGTATTTAAGCTGAAGAAATTAATCAATTTGAAAAATTTAGTCAGATTATCAACTTTTCTCATTATAAGAATGTTGTAGAATATTATAGAATGGTTTGGTTAAATTTTAGTAAAATTATTAAAATTTACTAAAATTTTTATCAAACTTAAAAGTATAATAAATTTCTTTAAAATTCATGTTGATTCATGATTTTGGAGAAAAATTTTCTCCGTGTATATCGCACCATTTCTTTAAATAATGATAATTAAGGAACAAGTTATTATCGATAGTACGAATGAATTAGGTAAATATTCTATAAGTAGTTACATTCTATAATCAATAATTTCTCATCAATTTGAAAAAATAGTTTTCTCCTTTTATTCCTGAGAAATTTAATTTTCTAAGTTATGCATGTACATTTGAAAGAAATGATGCAATATGACAAGACGCAGCGATTCTTTCGGATACTAAGTCGATAAGAACTATTAATATTTGCTTGCATTTTCGAACAGCTTTTTTACTTCGCATAATGTGTAAGCTATGCGATTACATTTTTTACGATTTATGCATGTTTGTACGTACTAGCTTATTATGAAGACCTTCAATATCTCGGTATCTCTGCAAGAATCTAGTTTATTAATGTCTCTTAATTAATTAAAAATGCAATTATTAATATTGCAACGGTGTCTAAGGGTGTCTTTGCTCCTTGACGCGAAATAATCGCAAAAACGTAAATTAATTGCACCGGAGCAAAACTGTCGCATTTTATGTCGCATTTGAATGCACCGGCTTTGTGAGCGGCACTCAGAGGTAGCTGCTTATTGGACGGCTCGGCTTTGCGAAATTACGCGTGTCCCGCTATAGTCCGGCGCCGTACCCTCTCTAGAACGAGAAAGTAAGAGGTCGGGTTGTATTTCTGGGAAAGGAAAACCGTCGAGTGCAGTGCAGTTTTCTCTGCGACGATTAATTTCCGGTAGCTTGGACACTGGCACTTTATTACTCCTCGCCCAGCCAAGGAACAGGAGTGAAGTAACTACACCGAAGGCTCTATAGGATTTCTTCACCTCGCTTTACACGTACTTTCACGGAGAACATTTATTTTTGCGGCCAACAATACGGCGCGGAGAGCGTGTCGTTTTGCTCTCTCTTCTTTCTCTCTCTCTCTCTCTCTCTTTCTCTCTCTCTCTCTCTCTCTCTCTCTCTCTCTCTCTGCGGCGGCTATCTACTTATTTTTAGCTGTCATTTTTCACACTTTCTTCTTCAGCCAGTGCGTCCCGCTGACGTTACACTAGCCTTGCCAAACGCGCGCCTTTTCGTTTGAATAAAATGTGCCGGATGCTGCGGATTCCCCATATTTACATCCGTAATGTTTTATCCACTACATTACTTCACATACACACACAAACACACACACACACACACACACATAACACACACCATATTTCCTCGTATGCTTCATCTACATTTTTCCTGTAACATAAGCCAACATTCACGTAACATGACGTAAAATTCTAATTAGCGTACCGTACAAACGAAACGCCGGGGAACATCAGAGTTTCGTTGGAGAAATCGAGGATCCTTCTCGACTGATTGTTTAATCTTATTTTTTAATTTAAAATGTAATTTTCCCGCTTAATACAGTTCCATCTTCTCGGCGTTCCTCCCGTCGTCGGCAGATATTATACGTGCGGGGGCTACACAGTTAGCCGATTATATTACGCGCCCCTTCTGCTTTCTTTTTCCCGTCTACTTTCTCTCGTCTCCCGGTGTTTCTCAACGAGAATGTTGCGTGAAAATGCGTTATACAAAGAGAGACTTGAATAGCCTTGTAGCTAAGGTTCGCACCCCTTTTTGTCTTCTTTAGACTTTACAAAGGCCGCTCATCGGGACCCTCTCCCCCGCAAGAGCTGCCAGACGTAGCGCGAGGTTACGTCTTCATTCTTAGAGTTCTAGAAAGCAATTTGTCCCGTCTACTTTGCACTGATGAATGTCGCGCATTCATAAGGCCGTTAGTCAGCCGAGACGCCGCCGGAATGCTCGACAGTTCGGTGGGATTAGTCGACGTGAATTACCGTAAAATATGACGGAGATGAGTACTGGCGGTTACAATCGTCGCGCCACGTGGAAATCGTCGCTCCTTTAACGATTGCCAGGAATTCGTTTGCGTAAATTGAATATTATTTGCGATAAATACAATGGGATAACGAAAGCGTTCTCGCTATTGAGCGGTGCGGTGTAGCGTTGCGCTTATACCATTTGTAATTTTGATAAATAAAGGCGGAATACATAATGTACACAAAACACGAAATATTAATGTTGGAGAAATAAATTATAAAGGACCAAAGTTTTTGCATGTAATAACAGCATCGGTTGATCTCCGTTTATATATGCAAAGTTCGGAAAGAAAGATTTGCCGCACCAAGGTCCGTATAAAATTAAACAAATAATCCTATCTAAAAAAGGAGATGTTAAATCGAATCGAATTTATTGTTGCCGCTTTTCCGAGATGCTGATTGGCTGTCTCGCTATAAAGTTGTTAAGTGCGTTGTGACTTTCTTCACTTCGTGTCATTTCCAGCTGTCAAACTACTTCGTGTCATTTTCAGCTGTCAAACTGTCACTTTTGATAGTTGATTGAAATAATTACAAAAAATCAGGGAAAAAGAAAAAAGAGCCAAATAAAAAATATACGAGAGGAAGAGAAAGAGAGAGAGAGAGAAAGAAAAAATGGGGGGGGAGAAGTAAGAATCCTTTCTAAAAAAGGGCATGGCATCGATACTCGCATCTCTCGAAGTATTGTTGTCGCTTTTCCGCGATGCCGATTAAACGTGTGTCAATAGTTTTTAAAAAAGTTATGGTGTTGTAATTAATAAAAACATTTTTTTTTAAATTATTTTGCCCGGAAAACTTGAATTTTGAAAGCTGGACGTGAAGTGCTAATTAAATATCGACAGATTTATTTATTTTAACGCAGTTTTCATATAGTTCCGGACGCGTCCAAAAATTTTCTAAAGAGTTCCAGTGATATAATTAATTAAAACATTTTTTAAACAATTATTTTGTCCGAAAAACTTGACTTTTGAGGGCTAAAGGTGAGATGCTGTTCAAATATCGACAGTTCTATTTATTTTAACGGAATTCTTATATAGTTCCGGACGCGTACAATAAATTTCTAAAGAGTTCCGGTAATATAATTAATTAAAACATTTTTTAAACAATTATTTTGCCCGAAAAACTTGAATTTTTGGGCTAGACGTGAAATGGAAATCGAATATTGACAATTCTGTCTACTTCAACGCAGTTTTCATATAGTTCTGTACGCGTATAATGGTTTTTTAAAGAGTTACGGCGTTATAATTAATTAAAACATTTTTTAAACAATTATTTTGCCCGAAAAACTTGAATTTCTAAGGCTACACGACAAGTGCTAATCGAATATTGACAGATCTATTTATTTGAACCTAATTCTCATATAATTCGGGACGCGTACAATATGTTTTTATAAATTTAGGTGATATAATTAATTAGAACATTTTTTAAACAATTATTTTGCTTGAAAAACTTGAATTTCTAAAGCTACACGACAAGTGCTAATCGAATATCGACAGATCTATTTATTTGAACGTAATTCTCATATAGTTCGGGACGCGTACAAAAATTTTCTATAGAGTTCCGGTGATATAATTAATTAGAACATTTTTTAAACAATTATTTTGCTTGAAAAACTTGAATTTCTAAGGCTACACGACAAGTGCTAATCGAATATCGACAGATCTAATTATTTTAACGTAATTCTCATATAGTTCGGGACGCGTACAATATGTTTCTATAAAGTTCAGATGATATAATTAATTAAAACATTTTTCAAACAATTATTTTGCCCGAAAAACTTGAATTTCTAAGGCTACACGACAAATGCTAATCGAATATCGACAGATCTATTTATTTGAACGTAATTCTCATATAGTTCGGGACGCGTACAATACGTTTCTATAAAGTTTAGGTGATATAATTAATTAGAACGTTTTTTAAACAATTATTTTGCTTGAAAAACTCGAATTTCTAAGGCTACACGACAAGTGCTAATCGAATATCGACAGAACTAATTATTTTAACGTAATTCTCATATAGTTCTGGACGCGTACAATATGTTTCTGTAAAGTTCCGGTGATATAATTAATTAGAACATTTTTTAAACAATTATTTTGCCCGAAAAACTTGAATTTCTAAGGCTACACGACAAATGCTAATCGAATATCGACAGATCTATTTATTTGAACGTAATTCTCATATAGTTCGGGACGCGTACAATACGTTTCTATAAAGTTTAGGTGATATAATTAATTAGAACGTTTTTTAAACAATTATTTTGCTTGAAAAACTCGAATTTCTAAGGCTACACGACAAGTGCTAATCGAATATCGACAGAACTAATTATTTTAACGTAATTCTCATATAGTTCTGGACGCGTACAATATGTTTCTGTAAAGTTCCGGTGATATAATTAATTAGAACATTTTTTAAACAATTATTTTGCTCGAAAAATTTGAATTTCTAAGGCTACACGACAAGTGCTAATCGAATATCGACAGATCTATTTATTTGAACCTAATTCGCATATAGTTCGGGACGCGTACAATATGTTTCTATAAAGTTTAGGTGATATAATTAATTAGAACATTTTTTAAACAATTATTTTGCCCGAAAAACTTGAATTTCTAAGGCTACACGTCAAGTGCTATTTGAATATCGACAGATATATTTATTTTAACGTAATTCTCATATAGTTCGGGACGCGTACAATAAGTTTCTATAAAGTTACGGTGATATAATTAATTAGAACATTTTTTAAACAATTATTTTGCTGGAAAAACTTGAATTTCTAAGGCTACACGACAACTGCTAATCGAATATCGACAGATCTATTTATTTGAACGTAATTCTCATATAGTTCGGGACGCGTACAATATGTTTCTACAAAGTTCAGGTGATATAATTCATTAAAACATTTTTTAAACAATTATTTTGCCCGAAAAACTTGAATTTTTGAGGCTACACGACAAGTGCTAATCGAATATCGACAGATCTAATTATTTTAACGTAATTCTCATATAGTTTGGGACGCGTACAATATGTTTCTACAAAGTTCAGGTGATATAATTAATTAGAACATTTTTTAAACAATGATTTTGCCCAAAAAACTTGAATTTCTAAGGCTACACGTCAAGTGCTATTTGAATATCGACAGATCTATTTATTTGAACGTAATTCTCATATAGTTCGGGACGCGTACAATATGTTTCTATAAAGTTTAGGTGATATAATTAATTAGAACATTTTTTAAACAATTATTTTGCCCGAAAAACTTGAATTTCTAAAGCTACACGTCAAGTGCTATTTGAATATCGACAGATATATTTATTTTAACGTAATTCTCATATAGTTCGGGACGCGTACAATATGTTTCTACAAAGTTCAGGTGATATAATTTATTAAAACATTTTTTAAACAATTATTTTGCCCGAAAAAATTGAATTTTTGAGGCTACACGACAAGTGCTAATCGAATATTGACAGATCTATTTATTTGAACGTAATTCTCATATAGTTCGGGACGCGTACAATATGTTTCTACAAAGTTCAGGTGATATAATTAATTAGAACATTTTTTAAACAATTATTTTGCTTGAAAAACTTAAATTTCTAAGGCTACACGACAAGTGCTAATCGAATATCGACAGATCTAATTATTTTAACGTAATTCTCATATAGTTCGGGACGCGTACAATATGTTTCTGTAAAGTTCCGGTGATATAATTAATTAGAACATTTTTTAAACAATTATTTTGCTTGAAAAACTTGAATTTCTAAGACTACACGACAAGTGCTAATCGAATATCGACAGAACTAATTATTTTAACGTAATTCTCATATAGTTCGGGACGCGTACAATATGTTTCTATAAAGTTCAGGTGATATAATTAATTAGAACATTTTTTAAACAATTATTTTGCTCGAAAAATTTGAATTTCTAAGGCTACACGACAAGTGCTAATCGAATATCGACAGATCTATTTATTTGAACCTAATTCGCATATAGTTCGGGACGCGTACAATATGTTTCTATAAAGTTTAGGTGATATAATTAATTAGAACATTTTTTAAACAATTATTTTGCCCGAAAAACTTGAATTTCTAAGGCTACACGTCAAGTGCTATTTGAATATCGACAGATATATTTATTTTAACGTAATTCTCATATAGTTCGGGACGCGTACAATAAGTTTCTATAAAGTTACGGTGATATAATTAATTAGAACATTTTTTAAACAATTATTTTGCTTGAAAAACTTGAATTTCTAAGGCTACACGACAAGTGCTAATCGAATATCGACAGATCTATTTATTTGAACGTAATTCTCATATAGTTCGGGACGCGTACAATATGTTTCTACAAAGTTCAGGTGATATAATTCATTAAAACATTTTTTAAACAATTATTTTGCCCGAAAAACTTGAATTTTTGAGGCTACACGACAAGTGCTAATCGAATATCGACAGATCTATTTATTTGAACGTAATTCTCATATAGTTCGGGACGCGTACAATATGTTTCTACAAAGTTCAGGTGATATAATTCATTAAAACATTTTTTAAACAATTATTTTGCCCGAAAAACTTGAATTTTTGAGGCTACACGACAAGTGTTAATCGAATATCGACAGATCTAATTATTTTAACGTAATTCTCATATAGTTCGGGACGCGTACAATATGTTTCTACAAAGTTCAGGTGATATAATTAATTAGAACATTTTTTAAACAATGATTTTGCCCAAAAAACTTGAATTTCTAAGGCTACACGTCAAGTGCTATTTGAATATCGACAGATCTATTTATTTGAACGTAATTCTCATATAGTTCGGGACGCGTACAATATGTTTCTATAAAGTTCAGGTGATATAATTAATTAGAACATTTTTTAAACAATTATTTTGCCCGAAAAACTTGAATTTCTAAGGCTACACGTCAAGTGCTATTTGAATATCGACAGATATATTTATTTTAACGTAATTCTCATATAGTTCGGGACGCGTACAATAAGTTTCTATAAAGTTACGGTGATATAATTAATTAGAACATTTTTTAAACAATTATTTTGCCTTGAAAAACTTGAATTTCTAAGGCTACACGACAAGTGCTATCGAATATCGACAGATCTATTTATTTGAACGTAATTCTCATATAGTTCGGGACGCGTACAATAAGTTTCTATAAAGTTACGGTGATATAATTAATTAGAACATTTTTTAAACAATTATTTGCTTGAAAAACTCTAATTTCTAAGGCTACACGACAAGTGCTAATCGAATATCGACAGATCTAATTATTTTAACGTAATTCTCATATAGTTCGGGACGCGTACAATATGTTTCTACAAGTTCAGGTGATATAATTAATTAGAACATTTTTTAAACAATTATTTTGCCTGAAAAACTTGAATTTCTAAGACTACACGACAAGTGCTAATCGAATATCGACAGAACTAATTATTTTAACGTAATTCTCATATAGTTCGGGACGCGTACAATATGTTTCTATAAAGTTCAGGTGATATAATTAATTAGAACATTTTTTAAACAATTATTTTGCTCGAAAAATTTGAATTTCTAAGGACTACACGACACGTGCTAATCGAATATCGACAGAATCTACTTATTTTAACCGAATTCTCATATAGTCCTGGACGCGTACAATATGCTTTCTAGTAAAGTTAGGTGATATAAATTATTAGAAACATTTTTTAAACAATTATTTTGCCTCGAAAAACTTGAATTTCTAAGGCTACACGGACCAAGTGCTAATCGAATATCGACAGATCTATTATTGAACCTAATTCGAATATCGTCGGGACGCGTACAATTTTGTTTCTAAAAGTTTATGTGATATATTAATTTAGAACATTTTTTTAAACAATAATTTTGCCCGAAAAACTTGATTTCTACGGCTACACGTCAAGTGCATGAATATCGACAGATAGATTTATTTTAACGTAATTCAATAGAGTTCGGACGCGTACAATAAGTTTCTATAAAGTTACGGTGATATCATTAATTGAACATTTTTAAACAATTATTTTGCTGGAAAAAACTTGAATTTCTAAGGCTACACGACAAGTGCTAATCGAATATCGACAGATCTATTTATTTGAACGTAATTCTCATATAGTTCGGGACGCGTACAATATGTTTCTACAAAGTTCAGGTGATATAATTCATTAAAACATTTTTTAAACAATTATTTTGCCCGAAAAACTTGAATTTTTGAGGCTACACGACAAGTGCTAATCGAATATCGACAGATCTAATTATTTTAACGTAATTCTCATATAGTTTGGGACGCGTACAATATGTTTCTACAAAGTTCAGGTGATATAATTAATTAGAACATTTTTTAAACAATGATTTTGCCCAAAAAACTTGAATTTCTAAGGCTACACGTCAAGTGCTATTTGAATATCGACAGATCTATTTATTTGAACGTAATTCTCATATAGTTCGGGACGCGTACAATATGTTTCTATAAAGTTTAGGTGATATAATTAATTAGAACATTTTTTAAACAATTATTTTGCCCGAAAAACTTGAATTTCTAAAGCTACACGTCAAGTGCTATTTGAATATCGACAGATATATTTATTTTAACGTAATTCTCATATAGTTCGGGACGCGTACAATAAGTTTCTGTAAAGTTACGGTGATATAATTAATTAGAACATTTTTTAAACAATTATTTTGCTTGAAAAACTTAAATTTCTAAGGCTACACGACAAGTGCTAATCGAATATCGACAGATCTAATTATTTTAACGTAATTCTCATATAGTTCGGGACGCGTACAATATGTTTCTGTAAAGTTCCGGTGATATAATTAATTAGAACATTTTTTAAACAATTATTTTGCTTGAAAAACTTGAATTTCTAAGACTACACGACAAGTGCTAATCGAATATCGACAGAACTAATTATTTTAACGTAATTCTCATATAGTTCGGGACGCGTACAATATGTTTCTATAAAGTTCAGGTGATATAATTAATTAGAACATTTTTTAAACAATTATTTTGCTCGAAAAATTTGAATTTCTAAGGCTACACGACAAGTGCTAATCGAATATCGACAGAATCTATTTATTTGAACCTAATTCGCATATAGTTCGGGACGCGTACATTATGTTTCTGTAAAGTTCCGGTGATATAATTAATTAGAACATTTTTTAAACAATTATTTTGCTCGAAAAATTTGAATTTCTAAGGCTACACGACAAGTGCTAATCGAATATCGACAGATCTATTTATTTGAACCTAATTCGCATATAGTTCGGGACGCGTACAATATGTTTCTATAAAGTTTAGGTGATATAATTAATTAGAACATTTTTTAAACAATTATTTTGCCCGAAAAACTTGAATTTCTAAGGCTACACGTCAAGTGCTATTTGAATATCGACAGATATATTTATTTTAACGTAATTCTCATATAGTTCGGGACGCGTACAATAAGTTTCTATAAAGTTACGGTGATATAATTAATTAGAACATTTTTTAAACAATTATTTTGCTTGAAAAACTTGAATTTCTAAGGCTACACGACAAGTGCTAATCGAATATCGACAGATCTATTTATTTGAACGTAATTCTCATATAGTTCGGGACGCGTACAATATGTTTCTACAAAGTTCAGGTGATATAATTCATTAAAACATTTTTTAAACAATTATTTTGCCCGAAAAACTTGAATTTTTGAGGCTACACGACAAGTGTTAATCGAATATCGACAGATCTAATTATTTTAACGTAATTCTCATATAGTTCGGGACGCGTACAATATGTTTCTACAATGTTCAGGTGATATAATTAATTAGAACATTTTTTAAACAATGATTTTGCCCCAAAAACTTGAATTTCTAAGGCTACACGTCAAGTGCTATTTGAATATCGACAGATCTATTTATTTGAACGTAATTCTCATATAGTTCGGGACGCGTACAATATGTTTCTATAAAGTTAGGTGATATAATTAATTAGAACATTTTTTAAACAATTATTTTGCCCGAAAAACTTGAATTTCTAAGGCTACACGTCAAGTGTTATTTGAATATCGACAGATATATTTATTTTAACGTAATTCTCATATAGTTTCGGGACGCGTACAATAAGTTTCTATAAAGTTACGGTGATATAATTAATTAGAACATTTTTTAAACAATTATTTTGCTTGAAAAACTTGAATTTCTAAGGCTACACGACAAGTGCTAATCGAATATCGACAGATCTATTTATTTGAACGTAATTCTCATATAGTTCGGGAAGCGTACAATATGTTTCTACAAAGTTCAGGTGATATAATTCATTAAAACATTTTTTAAACAATTATTTTGCCCGAAAAACTTGAATTTTGAGGCTACACGACAAGTGCTAATCGAATATCGACAGATCTATTATTTGAACGTAATTCTCATATAGTTCGGGACGCGTACAATATGTTTCTACAAAGTTCAGGTGATATAATTCATTAAAACATTTTTTAAACAATTATTTTGCCCGAAAAACTTGAATTTTTGAGGCTACACGACAAGTGTTAATCGAATATCGACAGATCTAATTATTTTAACGTAATTCTCATATAGTTCGGGACGCGTACAATATGTTTCTACAAAGTTCAGGTGATATAATTAATTAGAACATTTTTTAAACAATGATTTTGCCCCAAAAACTTGAATTTCTAAGGCTACACGTCAAGTGCTATTTGAATATCGACAGATCTATTTATTTGAACGTAATTCTCATATAGTTCGGGACGCGTACAATATGTTTCTATAAAGTTCAGGTGATATAATTAATTAGAACATTTTTTAAACAATTATTTTGCCCGAAAAACTTGAATTTCTAAGGCTACACGTCAAGTGTTATTTGAATATCGACAGATATATTTATTTTAACGTAATTCTCATATAGTTCGGGACGCGTACAATAAGTTTCTATAAAGTTACGGTGATATAATTAATTAGAACATTTTTTAAACAATTATTTTGCTTGAAAAACTTGAATTTCTAAGGCTACACGACAAGTGCTAATCGAATATCGACAGATCTATTTATTTGAACCTAATTTGCATATAGTTCGGGACGCGTACAATATGTTTCTATAAAGTTTAGGTGATATAATTAATTAGAACATTTTTTAAACAATTATTTTGCCCGAAAAACTTGAATTTTTGAGGTTACACGACAAGTGCTAATCGAATATCGACAGATCTATTTATTTGAACGTAATTCTCATATAGTTCGGGACGCGTACAATATGTTTCTATAAAGTTCAGGTGATATAATTAATTAGAACATTTTTTAAACAATTATTTTGCCCGAAAAACTTGAATTTCTAAGGCTACACGTCAAGTGCTATTTGAATATCGACAGATATATTTATTTTAACGTAATTCTCATATAGTTCGGGACGCGTACAATATGTTTCTACAAAGTTCCTGTGATATAATTAATTAAAACATTTTTTAAACAATTATTTTGCTCGAAAAATTTGAATTTCTAAGGCTATACGACAAGTGCTAATCGAATATCGACAGATCTAATTATTTTAACGTAATTCTCATATAGTTCGGGACGCGTACAATATGTTTCTACAAAGTTCAGGTGATATAATTCATTAAAACATTTTTTAAACAATTATTTTGCCCGAAAAACTTGAATTTTTGAGGCTACACGACAAGTGCTAATCGAATATCGACAGATCTAATTATTTTAACGTAATTCTCATATAGTTCGGGACGCGTACAATATGTTTCTATAAAGTTCAGGTGATATAATTAATTAGAACATTTTTTAAACAATTATTTTGCCCGAAAAACTTGAATTTTAGGGCTAGGCCTGAAATTCTAATCGAATATCGACAGATCTATGTATTTTAACGTAATTCTCATATAGTTCTGGACGCCTACAAGAGTTTTTTAAAACGTTACGGTGTTATAATTAATTAAAACATTTTTTAAACAATTATTTTGCCCGAAAACTTGACTTTTGAGGGCTAAAGGTGAGATGCTGTTCAAATATCGACAGTTCTATTTATTTTAACGCAATTCTCATATAGTTCCGGTCGCGTACAATAAATTTCTAAAGAGTTCCGGTAATATAATTAATTAAAACATTTTTTAAATAATTATTTCACCCGAAAAACTTGAATTTTGTGAGCTAGACGTGAAATGCTAATCGAATATCAACAGTTCTATTTATTTAAACGCATTTTTCATATAGTTTTGGACGCGTACAATAGTTTTTTAAAAAGATACGGTGTTATAATTAATTAGAACATTGTTTAAACAATTATTTTGCCCGGAAAACTTGATTTTTGAGGATTAGACGTGAAATGCTAATCGAATATCGACAGTTTTATTTATTTTAATGCAGTTCTCATATAGTTTCAGACGCGTACAATAATTTTTTAAAGAGTTTTGGTAATATAATTAATTAAAACATCTTTTAAACAATTATTTTGCCCGAAAAACTTGAATTTTGAGGGCTAGACGTGAAATGCAAATCGAATATCAACAGTTCTATTTATTTTAACGCAGTTTTCATATAGTTCTGGACGCGTACAATAGTTTTTGGAAAGTTACGGTGTTATAATTAATAAAAACATTTTTTAAACAATTATTTTGCCCGGAAAACTTGAATTTTTAAAGCTAGACCTGAAATGCTAATCGAATATCAACTGATTTATTTATTTTAACGTAATTCTCATATAGTTCCGGACGCGTACAATAATTTGCTATAGAATTCAGGTGATATAATTAATTAAAACATTTTTTAAACAATTATATTTTCCGGAAAACTTGAATTTTGAAGGTAGACGGGAAATGCTAATCGAATATCGAGAATTTTATTTATTTTAACACAGTTTTCCTACAGTTCCGGACGCGTACAATAATTTTCTAAAGAGTTCGCCAGAAAGTGAAAATTTTGAAAATTGATTGAAAATTAACAGGTAACATTACATATAATATATTATAATTTTTAATTTATTTAAAAAGGATTAAGTATGGAGATAAAGTATGTAAGAGTGATATTAAGAAACATGAAAATATAATATAATCACTAATTTGTGTTTAGTGAGTGAGTGAGGGGTGGAGGGGGGAGAGTGGGAGAGCGTGAGAGATAAAGAAGAGGATTAAATAAGAAAGTAAAGTGTAAGAGTAATATTGAACAATATGAAAATAATATAATTAATATCATTAATATTATAATTAATAATTTAGAGAGTGGGAGAAAGAGCGTGAGATAGAGAAGGGCATTAAATATGATAAAGTGTGTGAGAGTAATATTACAGAAGAAAAAAAAGTGCAATGTTCAATATAAAAATGCTAAGTGGCGCGCGCGAAGCGCGCGCAATGTTGTGTTCTAGTATTTGTAAAAAATACATATTTTATAGTAAAAATATTTTAAATTGTGCGTTTTTACAGAAATGACTTACTCTTTCGTGTGTAAATACACATCTCTAATAATGTGAGTTTCAAAATCAACCGTTATAATAGTTATGCAGCTAATTTGACGTACTTTTTCGCACTGTAGCGTTTAAGACTGTAGAAAATATAATCACCGAGCAAAGGATTCTTCAAGAAATCTTGTCGTAACAATTGGACGATCCTTCAAAGTAACGTAATTAAGTTTAGAGAACTTAGATTGTTCTAATAAAATCATTCATTTAAATAAAATAAAATTGCAAGTTTATTACGAATAGTCTTAAAATTTTTATTGTTTATCACGAAGTAAAAATTGTGAAGTTAACTAATACATTATGTTACATCTTTGCATCTACAAAATTTAAAAAAATATCGTGGAATTTTTTATTTTGTATGGACGTTGCAATATATATTATTAAATATTGTAGAAGCAGCGGGCTATAACGCACGTTAGTAATAGCTACGTTTGATCTTGCGCGTATCATAAAATTCTTATTCTTATACATCTCAATAAATCGTGACGTTCCATATCATGGATCAAGTACATGTGTGAAATCGTAAAATCAAGGCTTGAGATACATTAAATTAAAGCTTTCTCTGACGTTGGGGAATATCGAAGAATATGTGCTCGAGTGTGTATCGTGCGACAACATTCCGTAATTTATAATTCTTTGTGTCACGGCAAGCAAAAATTATTATAACGACGTAAAACAAACGGCGCGTGGGTATGGGAAACACAAATGTTTGTTCCTTTAACGTGTCACGTTCAACAAACAATTAATAGAATTCAGACAGCATTGTGCATAATATCCATAATTACTGGACACGCGAAATTCGCCGGACCTTAGTCTTTTATGTGTATAGTAAATTTAATTTAATTAATTAAACATATTTTATTGGCATCTGCCACGTGATTGTTGAACACGCTCTTTCATAATGTTTGACAGACAAACATCTCAAAAAACATCGCTATTCGTGAATTAATAATTTATATAAATCTCGCATTAATTTCACTGTTTGGTATTGATTTCATTGTCCGGTTTTAACATCCGGTTTAAAGTGATACGATAATTCTTATAAATCTTTTGTCGCTGAAAACAAATCTGCTAATGAAATTGCTCAATTATACGCCACATTAAAAAAAAATTAAATTTTTTAATATTGAAAACAACATTTCGAGTTAGAATTGGTTGAAAAATGTGACATGATAGGGCAATTTTCTGCAAATAGAGATTTGCTTTTCGTCAGAAGAATTACATTGATTTTGGCTGGCCCGAAAAATTTTGGGCAGAATTTTTAAATGTCCTACATTGACTTTGTAATTGCTATTCGAATTCACATCTCGGATGTCAATCTGTGACTTTCAGATCTCGAATCGGTATCAGGATGTTTTGGCTGATAAAAATTCACATTGTCCTCGTCGGCACTTTTCACCGAAGATTGTGAGGGCAACGGGGCAAAACGGGATAAGGGCCAATCGAAAATTCTATCGCGAACAGCGCGCCGAGACGTTTCTTTACATCTCGGCGCAGGCTTTTATCGGCACTCGCTCGCTCGCTCGCTCGCGCGCGCAACGCCCGCCCCCTGATAAATGCGGGCATCGAGCAAACTGGCAATCGATTAGAACAAAAAGCACCGCTGAGAACATTTTTCCACCTCTCAAACTTTTCGCATTACCGGGAAATAAGTTTACTTTTGTTCCTCCCTTTCGCGCTTGATCCCCAAATCGAGCTTCCTCTTTGCTTCCTCCTCGCTTCCTCCTACCATACCTCTGACATCCTTACAGCTGCCTTAAGGAACTTCTACGTGGACAATCCCTTCGCCAACGCCCGATGGCATCGAGTGGGACTCTTTCCTGTTCCGCTTCCGCTTGTGCGCTTAAGTGAAAAGTTAGAAATATCTGTTCGGAGAAGAACGTTTGATAATTCATTGTACAGAGCGTGGGATTTTTTCAGGGGCTCCTCGAACGACGAACTTGCATTATTCGGGAAACGTAGGTCGCAACGCTAAAATTTTGAACATTATTGTTGCACTTTATTCGTCTTACACACGCGACCAGATAAAAAAAACATTTCTTATTATATTCTTTATTATTCACAACAATTTCAACTAATATCAATTATGTATAAGTAATGAAATTACGGAAAAAAAACTTTTATTGACTTGTGTATTCACATATCATTACTGCATATGATAAAACGCGGCAATGAAACGATACGATAAAACGCGTATCATGACAGACGTATCTCTAAATAGAGAAAAATAGTGTATGTGAATCTCAATTTCTAATAACCACATCTCTGCAAGTAACGACAGTTCCATACATTTATACGCATTTTTATTTAAAAAACAAAAAAACAAAAAAAACGGAGTTGATGAATATGAAAAGTATATGAAAGTAGGTAGAGAAATTTACTTTGCGTCAAATTTACCGGTCGACTTATATTTTTCATTGTGCATCGAGCGAGTTCTTTGCTTGGTGCAAGAGTTTTTCACATACGTTCGTGATTTTAAAATATTATAGTTGAAAATAAAAAATAAGCAAGTCCATTACTTCGTGATTCGATTTGAAAAAAACTCAGTTTCATAATAGAATTTTTCCTCTTCGTGACCAAGTTAAGCTGATGAAATATCTGTTCGTTACATTGTTCATTCGATTTGCGTATTATTTTTTTAACAGCAAAAAACTGACAAATAATCAATCAACCCCGTTGTATCACACTTTACAACGCTTCTCGCTTTTATATATCACTTTAATACGCATATTGTGATACAATACTCAATTACACAACAAGTCTGAATCTTGAATGGTTTTCTTTTCTTTTCATTAAAATATGCGCAATTGCTACAAAAATAAGAATTAATATCAATTAAAAGTCATGGTTTCATATATGTAAAGCAAAAATAAAACTTGAAGTGAAAAGTTAAAAATCTTAAATTTCAATAAAATATTTTTTTAAATATATTTAAATATTTTTTTATTTTATGAATATCATATATATGTAGTGTTCTTTAGATGACTGTATATATGATTGTTTCGATAATTTAATAATAATAGGAAACTTTAATCATTATGCTTTTCGCGCGGCCGAGCGCATAAGTCGCTATCTTATTCGATCGATGTCCGAAGGCTCGTACTCCAATTAAAATTCTTATTCTTAATTTGAAGTCGTACCTATGTTGTTATTCTCCGTCCGATATTTTTTCTTCTCCACTCGTGGAAATTATTTTTTAATGAAGATGAATATATTTTTTCTCAATAAAAATATACAAAATGTTTTCATGTGAGTAAGTTGTTCAAAATTATCAAATTCTTAAAAAAAAATTTTATACTCTTGTTATATGAGACACTAATTGTGGATTTGAGATTAACTTTTTTCCTGTATACGCAATATATTTGTATTTTGAAATTTATAACGAGAGCGTCGCGTACAACTCAATTTCCAACGCGAAACTCGTAGACAAATTAACTTTACGTATAGTACGATTTATTGTATATTTTAATGTTTAGATGAAATGTTCTTATCCTTTGATACTCCAAGTCCTTTGATATTCATCATTTCTGAATCCCCGAACTGTGTACCTCACAGATTACAATTATTGCAATGCATCGCAGCGAGCGATGACTTATGAACCTATTAAGAAGCCCAGTGCTCACGAGCGAAGCCCTAGCTATTTCTGTCGAGAGCGCGCGCACAATGCGTGTATTTACGCAGCTAAGATAATTCAAATTTAAGCCGATGCCATTGAGAACGCGGATGGCGTCGGTGCTGCCAGCCCGTGGCACAATAGCCGTTTCCCGGCCCGAGCGGAAGCGGGACGCAGCAGCAGCAGCACGCGCGCGGCAGCATCTCGCCCCAGTAAAATCTGATTGTTATTGGGCACACGGCTGCGCTACGTGTCTACTGTATCTAGTGCGCGTATTTTATCCGTACACACATGACCGTGTACGAGTAAGTGCATTATCGCCACGAGTGTAATGTACGTAATTCTTGAAACACGATGCTAAATCTCCATTACGCGTCTGACTAACAAGGGCGACTCGAATCCGTCTGCCCTTCGCGACGACGGTTGATTAAGTCATTCGTTCTCGCGAAATTACTGTGATTTCGAGGGGAAGGAGACGGAGGAATCGGGGCTACGTAGTACGATGCCACGAATCAATGTGGGGAGGGAATAAATGCGGACGCTCTGTTCCATAGTCATTTTCGATCGAGTTGGGAGAGGGAGAGAGAGAGCCAGGCGGGCTAAGTAAATGGAGGATTCCCCGGGTCTGAAAGCCCGGGGGCGTCCGCTGGTGAGATTGGCATAAAGTATGGATTCGAGACACGCAAAAGAGATGATCGGTGCCGTGCTGCCACGCCACGTCGGTGGCGAATCGTCGCCGTCCTCGTCGTCGTCGTCGTTCTGCGTAGGTGATCTTCGAGGGGACATAAATTTCCCGCGAGCTGACAGACGTGACAAACGCCCCGGGATCGCCGCCACCTCTGTCCGCTTGCCATCTTTCAAAGACGACGTTAGATTTTATACGGCCACGTGTTACGACAGTTTTATAATATCGCGCGCCGGGGGAGGTTATCCCGCGGAATCCTGCGCCACAACTCATCCGGGCCGCGACGTACGTTTCCCTTACGCTTCCTCGACGCGTCACGTCCTCGAATCGCGCGGGGGGGTAGGAAAAAGTCGCGAGCGAAGTCCTACGGAGGGAAGGCGCTCGCGTGGCTTGACGCTGACGCGGCACTTCTTCGAGATATATTTATTATCCCGGCGCCAACAGTTTCTTTCGGCCGGTAGGCATCGACGACATTACGTCCGGCCCTCCTCCGAATCGCAGCCGCCTCGCCGCTGAAGCTCTGGCACTTACAGACGAGTTATCTCGTCTCATTCCCACGCTTCGTCAGGGGTATTTCAATGTCGTTCGCCTGACGGTCCCCTACGGGACATAAAGAGCGTTCTTTCTGCAATCGGGTTTTTTTTCCTCTCCCTCAAACGGACAAATACGTGGAAAACAGTACTCTCCAAGATTTATTGGTTCACGTTACCCCGTATTTTTGGCAGCCATTTTTACGTCAAGTCCGCAATTGAATCGGACAACAATACGTCGTGCATCAGCCGCGTTTATTTTTCTGACAAGCGGCAACGGAGAAAACGGAGAAACGCTTCCGTAAGAAGCATCGCGAAGTTTCGCTCGTCTTCGAGCTAAATGTCTGTTAACGTCAATCAAGCCGTGTCGATAAATCGCGAAGGTTTGGTCGCCCCGAGGATCATTACTCTTCCAAAGTTTGCTACGTTGCTCGATTAGATCTGTCGACCGAGCGAATATGACTCCCGCGTTCGCAACCGGAGGGGATCTTTTTACAAGCTGCAATTTGCTGAACATAAAAAAAAGGCGCGCGCGTGCGGCAAAAGAACGATCTCTGAAAGGTACGACCTATTAGTCGAAATTGCGTTCCACCGAAACGATTGTGGAAATGTTACCGAGAAATGTAGCTGTTTTTCAGTATATAACATTGCACTTCACTCGTGCGTATCACTTGTGCCTTGCAGAATATTGGTACATTGCAGGATTAATAATAAACTGGTACGCAGAAAGAACAGCTGCAGTGTCTAAGTTTACTTGTATATAGATTAGAAAGTAATTTTATGTTTGACTATCGAAGTAATTATGTAAGACGTTCAAGCATGACAATATTACTGCAAAAAGTTTTAATAGTCTAGCAACCAGCTTAAATGTTCCATATAATTTTTTAAACAATAAGTAACACAATTAGGCAAAGAGGAATGTCATGTTTTGGTCGAGATCGTAGTGCCTAATAATATCTGTATAAATTTTTATAATTTTTAATTCGTGCAAGAATATCAAAATTCTTTGCAGGTTTTTTTCGTGCTTGAATATCGTTCATAATTATTTTGATAGTTTAACCAAATTATTTTTAAATCAGTAATATATACATATGTGTATATATTTTTTTTTTTTAATTTTATATACTTCAATAAAACCAATTTTTTCTGCGTGCAAATTTCGCAAAAATTATTCATTAGTGTTAAAACGTAGATCCAAATTAAATCTGGCATATAAAATATCACAAATTGACAAACAATTTAATATTTTGTTGCTAACACATCTTAAAATAGTATAAGGAATTTATTACTTACAGTCGGGACTTTTAATTTGTTTAATGAACTATTTTGAGAGTTCAACATAATTAATTTCAGATCTACATTTCAGCGAAACGGTTCTTCCTATATAAATACTTTATGTGTTTTATTTGTCGTAGAAAAATTTTTCTTGTTGACGTAAGGACTCGGGAGTTCAAGATCTGTTCTGTTCCTTCATTGCGATACCACGGACTTGCAATGCGCACGGGCACAAGTGCACCTACGAAGTAATTTGCAAGCTTCTAGCAGCACGTATACTTTAATGTCGGGAGCTTGACAAAGTTCGACGCTTAATTGACCCACGACCGTCCTAATATAACTTGGCTTCTGTCCACATGCGTGCTCCTCTATTTGGACGAATTAGAGAAGCCAGACGTTCGAACTTGGTGTAATTAAACGGCGGATGCACGCTGACCGAAAATTAAATTTCTCCACGTTGGCACGTCGATCTCGCTTGGAATTAGTTTGTGGCAAATTATGACGTAACTCCGTCAAACTATTTGACGTGGCGTCCCACCGCGATCGAGAATTTACCATTAATATTTACATTTGACTTGACATTTATTTATTTTTTTATAACCAATGAAAACCCGGCTCGCAATCAAATTTTTATTTGTGATGCTAGAGAGAAGTAAAGGTATTATTGCATTATGCCTCTGTTAAAATTGTGTACGATTGATTTTATAAGTTATTAATAATTTGATTTGCATAATTTATTTAATGTGATTATTATATTATATTCATTTTGTGTGCATGCAATTTTAATTAAACTGCAGCATGATACTTGTTTCATAAGCATATATAAAAGTTAAAGCATATTATATACATATTATTCTAGTAATATAAATACGAACATATTCAGTATTAAATTTGATACGTACGTATAAGTTGATGAAATTTTTATATTCGAGATCATTTTATGTTCATTTTTTACTTTGTAAAAATTATTTGTGCCATTTATTTTCTTCTAGAAACATTTGCTGAAATATTAAACGTGTTTTTTTCCCAAATCAAAATCTGCCAAGATACAAGATCGTAAATTCATATTGCAAAGAACAAACTTAAAATGAAAATAATACCTCACGTACCTCGTTTTTAAGTGCATGAAACGAAGAAACAACTTGAGTTACGATTCTTCTTCCCGATACATAATAACGCGAAGAACGAGAAGCATACAAATCAAATACTTGACATAAAATTTACAATTTTTATATTGTATTATATACATTATTTATACTTATATTATACTTTCTAAAAATCTGAAGAAACATTATTATAGTATTATTATTATAATACTCGAATATTATTATTCAAGAAATAAATAGTTTTGTTAGTTTTAGATTAAATTTCAATGCTACTTGCAAAATTATTTTTATTTGTATTTAAAAATCTTTAGCGTCAATAAAAAACTAAAAAATAATGTAATTAACGTGAAATTACGTATCAGTTTTATCGGGATCTCAGGAATTTCTAAGGGCCAAAGACTGGCAATTTTAATTTTGCACTTTGGAAGCCAAATGCAGTCGAGTGCAGTCTCAGAGTCAGCGCCGTTACCATGGCAATTACGCGGCCTTTTTATTCGATCGTTCGCATTTACGGTCGTTCGCTTCTGGAAAGACTAACGAAGTGTTTTATGTTCCCTTCGACGTCCTACGCGCGAATTGGCGACCGCGCGAACGAACGGTGCATTGAACGAAACGATGTACGCGCATCCACTCAATCGGGACAAGAAAGAGGTTTTGTCGATAAATCGAAACACTGTATGGCCACGCCAGTTCCGGAGAATAATTGCGCGCAGTAAATTAAAATTCGCATTTTATTTTTTACATGAAAATCTGGAACGGGGCGTACCAACATCGTAAACACTTTTCCAAAGTCTCACGATCGTTATTTCATAATTTTGCAAGCATTGAGCGACTCGAGTAATTGGCGTTTTTAAAAAATCTCCAATTTTGCTTAAGATTTTTGATAACGTAATGACGCTAAATAGTACGGAGATATATACACGGACAAAAAATTATTGATTAACTTTACAAGGTATTCTCTCATTGTCTTATATATAAGTAAAAATATAAAATCTTCACAGAATCTGATAATCTTGGTTAGGTACAACTTGACGAAAATTTTTATTATAGTTTTATCGTGAAAAATGTACTATATTCATCTTTATTCAAAAATAATTTTTATGAATGGAAAAGAAAAGATACCGGAATAACAGTTTTCAAACCAAGAATTAGAATTTTTTATTACTATTCTTATCAAAACAATCATATATTGCGATCTTTAGATGACTATTATAATATTGAAATAAAAGTATAATATTTTTCTGGAATTGAAAATTATCAAACTCTTTATATTTTATATTTCTTATACAAGAGAAAATAATTATTGAATTGATATTAATTATTCTTCTGTGTCAACGAATTAAATGTCGCGATTGATCGTATCAGTAATATACAATCCATAATTAAAATTTTTTTATAACGCAAATGTATCTTTAACATCCGAATGGTTAATTGAATTGTGCGTTTTTCCATTTTTCTCCTTTACTCCCACGTTAACTCATGATAGGTGACGTAAATTAGTAATTTACCTTTAAACGAGAACAAAGTTTCGCACTAGGAAACATCTTAACGACTAACTGCACCATCAGAGGCGAACTTGTGCCGTAATGACCTGGAAAAAAAAGAGCATCGCACGGACTTAATCCAGACGTTGTCCGAACGTTTGCTCTGGAAGCGACGAGGCGGCAAAAATCTTCGCCCCTTGGACCCTTGGAAAGTTCGATCGATCATCGTGAGGGAACTTTTCGCGCGCTCGGCAAAAGTCTCGACGCGCGTCGTTCGCCTCGCGAGTGGAACTTTATTGCGATGTTTTCGCAACGATACGCGACGTACAAAGGGAAAAATCTCTGCGAAGAGGATGTACAAGTATCCATTGTACACACGGCGGCGTAAATCGCCTCAGCTAACCGTCTGGTTAACGTCAATTGTTATGACATTTGTTTTCTCTTATTGCCATGGACAGTTTCGCGAAATCGCAGCAGATTGGTCTTGACGAGTATTACTCTCGTCACTCGCATGTCGTGTAATCGCAGAGAAATACGATTAAAGAGGAGGAAAGAGACTGAGAAAAACGGCTTCATATATACGATTTTCCGTAATTTTCCTACTATTTATAATAATTTCTATTTAAACGACGAAAAATATTTGATAAAAAAATAACAATATTTTTTAACAAATTAAAATCATTTAATACTATTAATAATACTTTTAATACTATTATTATGAAAACGATCATATTATGCTCTTTAAATAACTTATAATATTTAAATAAAAATCTAATATTTTGTTAAAATGTAAAATGACTAAACTTTTTTAAAATTTTATATTCTCACTTACACGTGACATAATGATTGTTGAATTGGTACTAGTTTTTTTTAAATGTTATTTTCATTTAATTTTTTTATCGACTATTTGCAAATATTTTTCAGAAACTATTTTTAGTAAAATTGATTTAGAATTTAATTCCAGATGCGTTTTGCGCGTAACGTTTTAATCATGAGCAATCGAGTTATCAAGTTGACTACTAGTTATCTCTAGTTATCGCAAACACAGGTATCGCGCGTTCATCCCAATACCGTAGCGCAAATACCCCGTTCGCAATACCGTTCGTTTGGCTCTAACGTATCGGGCTCATGAATTTTAAAGCGCGATGATTCGCGAGAGATATCATTTCGCGCTGACTTCTACATGCAACGTACAATGGGCGGTGAAATTAGCTTGCCTACAATGTTTGTTCACAAACATACACTGAGTGACGTCTCCATTTCTATTCTGAACTATTTTATTTGTCCACGTGCAATTTTTACCCTTTTGCAATGTTTACCCTTTCTTTTCATCGCATTCAGTTCCCACGTAATTAACGTTGCGTAATTTATTTCGCAGAAGGCTAAAGTAGCCATTAGAGAGATATTTCGCGACGAAATGAAGAAGTCATTACTTGCGCGCGAAAGCGTCGCTTCATAAAGATAAAATCCTTCGCTCACGTAAGACATAAGCGTCATTCAAACTATCATAAACACGTTCTGGTCTTTGACAGCGGTATTTATGGACCACAGCGCGCATAGAACTTTTTTGCGAGGGTGTTTAAGCAGGATGAACCTGTCCACAGCTACTCTTGGCGCTATGCACATATATATGTATTCGCTCGAATCGCGTAATAACCCGCAGAATATCGGGAAGGATAATATCGAGTTGCTTGTCTTCAAACCATCGCATTGCCTTAAGGGCTCACGGTGTATCTTTCTTCGTTTGCAGCCGGCGAATTTGGATAATGGAGGAAGTTAGGTGAGAGACAGAGAGAGAGAAAGAGAGAGACCTGGGATATTGCAGTGATATGAGGCTGCGATACGAGTTTCACACGTGCCCGCGAAAATTTAATTTTAATCTCGAAACGTATCAAACGATGTTATCTTTTACGTTCCACTTTGCAAATGAAATTTCAAATTAATTAACACATCTATCTGATATGTATGACAACGTTTCTTTCAGGGCTGCTTTTACGAAAAGTTTTAGATTAATATAAATGATCGTAATAGGCTTATTCTTAATGCGTACTCGAAACATAATTTGACAATTACGTGCAACGTCATAAATAAAATTATGGCATATTTAATATTTAATAACAAAGCGAAATATGTCGAATATTCGGTGATACGACTTAGTGCGTTCGATATAGTTAAAATTGCTAATCAAGCAGCATTGTATGCAGTTCAGCTAATATCAGGAAAACGATATAGCGCGTCGTCAACGCACATGCAACGAATTTGCATCGCCGTCTGATTGATGCGCACGACGTGGGAGTTCTATCGCGTTAATCTAACCCGATCACGATCACGCTTCAGCGCATAAATTATAAATTAGTCTGGGCACCGCCATTGTTGCTTAATAACGTGTCACTCAACGAATATATACCTGAGCTGATCATCCAATAATCGCATTTGAATCGAGTGGTTGGTCTTAACACGTTATTGCGCACCAAACATCTCGATTAGCAATTATTTTATCACTTCGGCGGCCGCATCTCTGTCCGTGTAAAAGCACGATTTGTCATGCCATTTGTCGAACGTGGATCGGATATTAGGTCCATTGAATTATCGGGAATCAGCACGCTACACGCTTTATCAATATTGATACGTTGATGCTAGAGAGGGAATACGTGCGCGGACAATTATTTAAGAAAATAATAATGGAAGTTGATCGTAATGTTAAATAATAAAATCGTAACAGCACTGTAATTGCAGTAAAAACAATTATATTTTAACCTTTCGTCCGTTCAATATAGAAAGTTTTAAGATATTTTATTCATTACATTTAAATATTACAATGAATAACAACGTTTTTAATAACAATCAACAAAATTATTTTCCACATCCACAAATGTACACATCTCCCATTAAATCGAATGTGTGTGTGCGACTGTTATATTTTCAACTACTATATAGACACTCGTAGAGGCGTTTTAATAGACACGCATCGATTATGCTAAAATGATTAAAATAATAAGCGCGGTATGCATAATCAAAATCGCCGCGTGCAAATTTAATCAGAAAGAGGGATATACACATACGTCATACTCGTTAACGTATACACGCCGCGGCTCCCGCGCGGAAATTCGCGCCGCGCCGATCTTCTATCGTCGCGATCCAGGCGATATATTATCGATCATAAGCGACACCTCGAACGGGCGCACGTATTATAAATTAGAGCCGAACGCGTCGGCGAGCGAGGCATCCGAGTAACCGTAACGAATACGGAACCGCCGCCGATACCGCGCCGGTGTGGCGCGCCACGTGCGCGCTTGCGAAAATCCGCTCGCTCGCGTTGTCACCGCCGCGCCGTGTTAATGAAATCCGGCCTGTCAAATCCATAGGCCCGCCGAATAATAAACTATAGCGATCGCCGCGTGCAACGCGAATCAGAGACCGATTGTGCGCGCGCGCGCGCGCGCATGTGTGCGTGCGTGCGTGCCTATGATTGATAGATAATCGCTCTCCCTGTCGATCTAGCCGTCGCGCCGACGGCGCGGTGTTATGTACTTGGACGGCACAACGCGCGCGTAACATCGGGTAAACGTCGATGGCGTGCGCGATTGTTATTTACGATCATAATCAACACCGCGCGCAGCCTCGCACGCTCGCTCGCTCGTATCGCATTTCGGGGATAACGCTTCCGCCGACACGCCCATGGCGACGATCCGGCCGCCGCGCTGCGTTGCCCGATGGTGGACCATAATGGCTTACGCGATTTATACTTGTCCGAGGGGATCAGCAAGAGAGCTCTGCCGCTGACGCACGTGGCGCGATACTGCCCGGCTGCCATCGGGAAACGTGTCGAGCGTGCACGGGAAAAAAAAATTAGTCGCAAATCTGCAATCATTGTCTCGTGTAGGCAGGAATACGTAACTTACTCACATGAAACTTATATGAAACTCACAAGAAATTGTGTATACACGGAAAAAAACTATAATATTGATAAAATAAAAATATATTTTTCCAAAATTAAAAATTACCCAACTCTTTCAAGATTTCATATTCTTGCTTACAAACGAGACAATAATCCACGATTTGAAACTAATTGTTTTCTTTTGTATCAGGGAGAGAAATCTCACGCGAAATAAGAATCAACTCTTCGTAGACATTACCGGGGCTCTAGAGTCGTGGAAATCGGAAAATGAAATTATGAAATTGTGGGGCGCAAAAGGGTTAATTCAGCAAAATCGGCGCCTGGCCGATTACAAATGAGAACTTCACGGCCTCGGATGCGATAACGTCTCGCGGCGCGCTACGCTTTCTCGTATTTATTGCGTGCGCGATGTAGATTAGTTACGGTTCCCCGTTCAACGGCCCGTAATCTCCGCATTAAGTAATCCCGGACCGCGCGCTCGCGCGGAAACGCTCCGCGAAACGTTCCTTCCTTCATCCTCGCGAAGGCATTTATCACGCTACCGCGTCCGTGCCGGCGCGGACCCGCCGCCGACTCGCGATGCGGTCCTAGTTCTCCCTCCTCCCCTCCGCGCGTTATTGCCGGCTTTATTTTCCGGGGATTTATACGTTTAACCCGGCCGCGAAATACGCCATCGCCGGGCTTCTCGCGGCAGATCGCGAATTAATGCGAGTCGCCGCGCTTGAAAAAGATAAGAAGCCGAGGGTGAGAGGAGGAGAAGGGAGGCAGGCTCTCGCCCGAATCTTTCCAGCATTAGCGGGCATCGCCCACGCTAACGAGTGTACTTAATTCTGCGTTGCGGCGACTGCCGCTGACACGAGATTAAAAACGTTTACGCGAATGTAACTCGCCGCGTAATTTCCAGGCACGCTCCACGCGCGCGCGCGCGCGTTTATCCCGCGAACCGACCGAGCCACGCGCGGTGTGCATTCGCACAGTTTATGCACGCCGCGCGGGAAAATGAATTTCACCCGAGCGGAAAATCGCGACTGCAATCAGCGGCCGAGCTACGCGACTCGGCTTGTCCGACCAAGCACGGAGCTTAACTACTTCGGGCAACGTCGGCGCGACCGGCGACTCCATCTACTGCGTGACTCTGTCGGGACCAAGAAAATACACTGAGATAGAAAGAAAACAAAACAAATTAATTTATAATCTGGACGAAGTACAATTGAAAGGTTTGCGACAAAAACAAGTTTTTTTTTTGTTTTTTTAAATCTGTGTTATAGCGCCAATCATTTCGTATCAGCACAATTTTCAGAACGTTTACTGCCAAAAAAATCAAGAAAAAATGGAAATTTTCAGGAAATTTTTTTTATCTTTGTAAATCATAAATTTTCATATAGGATTTTATTGATACGCCGAAAAATTTTTAGAAATTTTAAAAAACTTTCTTTTTTGACAAAATAGTTTCTTTGGTCGTTTTTCTTAAACATACAAAATCGATTATCAATAAGTATGACACATCCATATACATTCTCTCTTTTGTAATTTTTAAAATTTTCCATAATATTAATGATAACAGAAGACACTGTATATTGTTCTAAATGTGCATTTAATTACTTTGCAAATGTTTTACTTTCAATGAATTAGTTTCGGTATTAGAGAGAATGCCGCACATACAAACACACACACATTTAGTCCATATTAATTTTTTTAATACCGTCTCCAATTTAATATTCAAAATTTAGCGACTTTTTAATGATTGTTAAATAAGAAACATTAAAAAATATCTTATGTTACAAAAAATTCTCTAATCTTATCTAGAATTTTAAATTAGACACCTGAAAAATTTGGGAAGTCTTAGGGAAATTTGTTTATAAAATTTGAATAAACACTCTGAATTTTGTTCTTGCATACAGAAAATAAGACATACAGATATATAAATTGATAGTAAATATAAATTAATAGTAAATATAAAATTTTCTTTTGCAAGAGTCAAAGCTTGTTATATTTTTTAATTAACCCTTAAAATATTAATTAAATTTTAACTCTTTATTTATATATTGTACGTCTGAAGAAAAATGATCATATGTATGTAATAAACGGTTTAAAGATAAAAAGCTTTTTGTTTCCTGAAAATTTAATTTTTTTAAACCCTTTAATTATGCATCTTTTTTAGATATATTTATACTAAACATAAGTAAAGGAAAAGAAGTAAGCACTAATTAGCAGATCAAATTTAATGATAAAGAGCTGATTTAATATCACCTTTATTTTAATTTTCTTACATATATTTTAAAGATTGTTTACATTATCTTTACATTGGAATAGCAACATCTAGCACAGATGAGGCACGACTGTCATGCTCGTTAACATTATTTGCATAATTTGCACGGGGTGTCTTCATCCATCCTGTAAACGATGTATGGCAACGCATAAGGCACGGTGGCAGTGCAAGCGGCAGTGTTTAGCGTCATTCCGCCGCGACGAGCCCCGTAATCGCCGTTTAGTGCAGTTTGCAGCCTTAAACTGTCGCATTTCCGCAATTTGAATGAATTTGCCTAAACGCGCCGTCCGTGCCGTACGCGGAAGCGCCGTCACGTCCGTTGGCAACGTTACCGAACGACGCAAATTATTTTATTACCCGCTTATCTACGCGGGTAATTTTTAATGACCTGCGCTTAATGGGCTATTAAGCGTCTGCATTATCGCGAATGGCTTAGCGCGCGAGCATGTTCCGCGAGCGCGGGGTAAATTTGCGCGCGGAACTTCCGAAAGAAGTAAGCCTGATGCTTGTAAGCCATCCGCCTCGCCTCGGATTACACTTCATAATTAGACGTCGTCGCGGAATTAGTTTAAGCGTTAAGTTATTAACCGGGGTTTATTTGTAACGCCTGTGAGAAAAGATTCTCGGAATTAGAGATTTTTCCGGGAGGTGGCTCGTTTCGCGCATGGACGCGAATCCTTGTTACATTGGCGCCGAACGAAAATCAAATCGGACCAGTGTCAATACTCGCGCCGATCGTCGACGCGAAAGTCGTTAAGTCGAATAATATAAACGTAATGCTCGTTAGAGTCGGCGGGAGAATCGTTAAGTCGAGTCAACCAATAGAAAATGCAAATTGCAATTCCCGTTTCCGTACTTTTCGCGCCGCGCGTTCTCGCGGGCATCGCGCGTCGCCGGATGCGCGGCGACTTCAATTATTTATGATGCGCGTGTAAATATCACAATTCAATTTAAATTTATTGCCATTTACTCCTCCCCCTCCCTCGCCTCGCCGCCCCGCGCCGGATCCCGCGGTATGAATATAGAGGCCATTTAACTAGCGCGGGCGGGTTTCGCGCGTGCAACGTTCAGAATAACATTCGATTCGTTATGACGTGATTGTGAATTTGCGACGCGCGTCCGTCCGCTATATTTACTTTGCATTACGCGGCCGTTGTTGTTTCAACGACACGTATGTACGGTCGTTTCCATCGAGTCGACTGCAATTCCAACGCCGATGCACATATCAATGAACGGCCGTAGCAGACGTGCTGAAAAAGCTGGGCGCGTAAGACAAACCCGCGAATAGAGATTGTTCAGCCATAATTGAAATGAATTTAATATGGTAATAATGGAAAGATAATATTTTTTTTTACTTTCAAGATTTTTATTTAAAAAAAAATCCGAGCATCTCGGTAACGAAGAGTCGAACCCCGGACATAAATAGAATTTTTAAAAAGTGATTGAGCTTTTATCCAATGAATAAAATAATGATTCTGATTTAAAGAATATTATATTATAATATATTATTGAATTATTAATGCAATTATTAATGTATTCAATTATGAAACGTCTAATAAAATATATTTTAAAGGACATAAAGTGAGAAATATTTTGTCTAAAGTGGGATCATTGTATTATCAAAGAATCATTAAGCAATTATAAATATTGTATCATAATACCTATTTCCATAGATGTAAATTAACTTCTGATTTCAATTTAACTGTACCTTCTTCCTAGAGTTCCAAAAATTATTAGAAAAAATTAGAAGATAAGTTAAACCGAGATTAAAGTGAAATTACATTGGTAAAAATATAAATTGGTAAGATTTTATTGAAAGAAACAGTAACATCTCAATGTGAAAAATAAAAAAAAATTAATTGCAAAGTGTATTTTCACTAAAAATGAGTGAAGCATTTAATTGACTCTATAATTCTTTTACCGTTTTTATCTGTGATATTTTCCATTGATTCAATCTAGAAAAGTAGATTAAATTTTTAGCAAAACAAACAACTCAAGTCTAGATACTTTCTGCACAAGATCAATTAGAAGAACGAGAACAACGTCGTTTGAACGATATTGTGAAAATGATTCTAGCAATTTTTGATTGAACCTTTCAGCGAATATTCGTAAGGCTTTTCTCGCAAACGGAAGAAAGCGTCGGAGGAAGGGGGGAGGGTCAATGTCCGGTGGCAACTGAGCGTTAAGTTTTAAGTTAACTGTATCCACACTTCGCGAACCAGCCCTCCCTTTTCCACTTTCCTTTCCGGACCCTCCGTCATCTCAACCGTGCTTCACCGCGAAACCCGTCCGAAGTCAAGCGACGAAGACGGAAGCTATTCCCGATGCGGCTCCGAGCATCGCAGATTGCCTTTGCTTTCAGCGACGTACGAGCTTTGTACCGAGACACTTCAGCGAATTCCCGACATTTTCCATTTCCGTCGAAACGCTCGTAAACACGGGAGAAAGGGAGGCATGGGATGCCGCCGGTACTGCGGGTAGAGGCTTGCCGAAGTGTGAAATAATGTATAAAGCGGGGATGAATAATGACTCGGCTGTAATCCATTGCGGTCGGGATGCCTCAGACATCGGTTTAGTATCTAACAGAACACGTCCTACCGTAAAATATTCACGGATGGCCCATAAGGGAAAATGTCAGCATCTTACGCAGCGATCTTGCCTTAGGAAAGATTATATTAGACTCTTTCACTTCCATTCTCATTTTTCTATCTTAAACCATTAACTCGATATAATTTTATTTCAAAATTTTACATGCTACTACACAGTCCATATTTAGTATTAAAAACAAAAAATAAATAAAAAAATTGCACACTGAGAAAATAACTTGGTAATTATAATCGAGCCTAGATGATAGTTACTATAAGCTTGGGTGAATTAATAATTATGTTCGGTAACATAATAGAAGATTCATTCAAGAATAATATTTCGTTTTATTGGTGATTTTTTAAATAATTGATTGGTCACTATTAACATAATTAATTATTAAATATTCTTAAAAATATTGAGATACATCAATAAAGCATTCGATTGAAATTACTTCACCAAAGCTTGATTGTTATCATCATCACTCTTTTCTTTCAGTTACGTAACTATAATGAAATTAAATTTTGAATTTGTTAAGGAAATGGAAATTTGTTAAGATAGTGGAGAGCGAGTGCGTCGATTCTCGGGTAGATTAAATATTTGATTCGCATCTACTAAATTCTACACGCTGCTCTCGGCGGGGTTTTCCTCCGCTGATGCTCTTGCTCTCTATGCCGCTCGCCGTCGAAGTAGCTCTTCTAATTTTCACATGACGTTAAAGCCGTCGCTAACGGTAAGTCGCGTTTAGCGCCCCGGAAGTTCCTGATCTTAAGCGAGGGATTACAAGATACTTAGCTCTACGCGGCAAGGCATTAACGCGCAGCGTCAGTGACGGCAGATTGTAATTCTGAATTTCTTCTCCAACTTTCGCTCTAACCAACGTGGCGGTTATCGCGGATCTCGCGTCTTATTCTTCGGCGCGCGTGTTATCTCCCTTAATGCCACTTTATTCAGTTGGCAAACTATTCTGCGTGAATTATGGCGCCGCGCGACGATTCCGGGATGACGCGAGCGATCGTCCCCGCGTCATCCGCGCGCCGACAGATCCGAATTGAGACAGAGCCGATGTGTGTTAGCTGTGTTTACCATACAACATGCCCGCAACATGCAGTATTGCGGATCTGTCACGATCAGCTTTGTTAATGAGTCATTACCCCGACGGGACGACCCACTTCTGCGTCACGGGGGATACACCACGCGGGGGTGATCGTTACAAGTAAAGCTTGCACATGGGATCGATCGTCGTACGTCAGCTTGGGCGGATTTCACGCGTCCTCCTCCCATGGAGCTCTGTCAGGATCGCTGATAATAGCCGTGTGTAGCCACTGGAAAGTAGTTCGTGATTACGGTCCTCTGTGCGGAGTTAATAATGTTACGGTGCGGCAACCGCGACGACGACGACGACGGCGACGACGGTATAGGGACGGTTGTTTTCTCTGGAAATCCTGACTGTTAATTTAACAAATGGAGCATTTCTCATGTGGGTGTAAAGTATTTTCAACAAGTTTTCCAACAGCGCGTATTCTTGTTGTTTCAAGTGGGAGAAAAAAGTGACATATAAATTCATTTTATTCTTCAATTATTTATTTATTTGATGACACAAAATTGAAACTTTTACTCTAGAGAAAAATATTGGCATAAGCTTCCTAATAAAAAAAGGCATATTATTTCTCGAAAACTAAATATTTTAGTGTACAACATAATCTGCTTATTCATACATTCATGGCTTTTTTCTGTATGAAATCTGCTAAAAACAAATTTTTCAAAAGCGAGAATAAAATTTACCAAATTTTATTTTACGAGTTATATGTTGCGAGGTATAGTTTGAACAATAGCGAGTATATTATTAATAATATGAAACGATTTTACACGTTTATGACTTTCTAAAGTTATTTTATTTATATTTTTCTCTTCCGTATTTTTCTCGTAATACGATATAAAAACTAAAAACATTGTGGAGCGTAAATTGGTATATTTCTTTGTTACAGAAAACAGATTATAAATGTGTGGTCTGTTCTTTTCATAAAATAATTTCATTTTAAATAAATAGTTTATTTTTATTTCTTAGTCCTTAAAATGCTTTTAATTGTAAATTTTAAAATGTTAATTTAGTTCTAGTCTTTTTATTTTATAAACTTTGTTGTTTAAAACATAAAAATATATTTTGTTACTTAATTTATTAATTTATTTCATTATATATTTAAGATTAATTAATTATTTAATTTATTTTATAGTTAACTGCTCTACTATAGAGCTGTCTAAATTCTGCCGGTTATGCCAGTTTTGAAGTTCAATATTTCAGATGTTTATTTTTGGTTATGTTTACGAACACATTAATTACAAAATATGTATGACAGTATTATAAAAACTTTATTTAAAAACACTTTTTAATTTACAATTATATTTTCAAGCTTTTTTTTAGTTTTTATATAAGAAATATTACCTGAAAACAGAGTGATATACTAATATTGGTAATTTTCTTTTACTCTTTTCTTATGAAAAAGAAAATTAAGGTCGTAGGACCTGGATCGTCCTTGCATAATATGTGTCAACCCTATACACGTATATATTATTGCATCATATATCACACATATACAATTTTTTGGAACGTGGAAAAGTACAGTATGATACTTTATGATGGATTCATGTTTCGAAGACGAATGACGGTCTGCCTCAACAATGTTTCTTTCATGTGCGCCCATTTTATGACACAAGACATGCAACCCCGAAAGGGATCGAATACCTACAGCAGCAACGGTTGCGATCGTAGTGCGCGATTGTATCAAAAAGTAACACTTCTCTTTAGGATACGCGGCGATACAAAAGGCATTTTCGAAATTTCGCTTACACGAACACTGTTTTTTTTTGGTTTTACGGACGAACTTTATGACAGGATGTAACTATAGAAAGTTTGCGTTGTGATAAGATTTGAATTTTTATCAGACCGATAGAGAATTTATTCGAAATTCACATTTTGATTTCGGTCTTCTCGAAATGTCATGATAATATCAATAGACAAAAATGTTTTAGTGTCGTTGACGAAACAATTTAATTAAAATTGTTTATTTTATTAATTTATTTGTAAAAAGTATCAGTTTATATTAGTATGTACATGCACTTCCGTCGAAGAAAATATACATAAATGCGTTTGCATATATATTTATAATATTAAAAAATATAAAAATATTTTTTGCATACAGAGTTATATTTAAAAACTTCAAAAATCATTTCATCGTATTTACATACTCAAAAAAATAGAATGCAATATTTTTTATATTCTTGCAAACGGCAGGATTTTACCTCGCGATCAAATTTATTTTGCTGAACAAAATTTAACTTGAATTTGCGAAACGGATGCATAAAAATGGTAAAATAAAAAATAATTCTTTTGACTGAATTAAATAGAACGTTATAAAAATGAATAAAAACAGACAGAGAAAGAGAGAGAGAGAGAGAGAGAGAGAGAGAGAGAGAGAGAGAGAGAGAGAGAGAGTGAGAAGGCGAGGGGAATAAAGCACAATATCATATCGAAGTAATTACTTTTCTGATTGAATGTCTAGAGAGAAGGAGGAATAAGAAACGAGCACTTGCCCTTGAGAGGATATCTGTCAGGTACATTCGACGAGATTGTTTACTCCCACCTGAAAATTCTTCCTATCTAGATACTTATAAGAAAAGCAAAGAAGGATTATAACGAGGTATTCTCGAGAGCCGGTCGATGTCGCGTAATGGTTACATTCACAATCTGTCGTGTTGCTTCGCTTAATAAACGTCGAACGATGTAACAGGCGAAAATTTCCGCATGGGAACATGATTGTAAACAGACACTGATTATGCTATAATTGATGCTATAATAAAGCTTTTTAATTATGGAACCACGCTTATATTCTGATTCGGTTGTTTACAACAGTTTTTAGAACAGCTTGGCGAAATAATGAAGTAAAAAGAAAACTCGCGATCTGTTAAATAGAATACCTGCGACGAGACCGATTTCAATCTGTCAAATTAATTTTTCCAGCGTCTGAAAAACTCCGTGTCATTCTTAATTTCTTCGAACGAGCTTCAAGAGGCAGCTAAAACGGATCGTTACGAGAACCTGTCAGCTGTCGATTGCTATTTCCTAATGGCCATATCGATTTACAGTACAGACTTTCACCGTACAAAAGATTATGAGGAAAAATATATGCGTTAAACGAGGACAGAGAAATAGTGCTTCAAAGTTTAGTCTTCAAAATAAAAAATCTGAAAACTCCTCTTTCTTTCTCTTTTACGCAATATAATGCACTATAGCTCCTCCGATGATAATCAGAATCACGTAATTGAATTCAGATAGCCTTACTTGAAGAGTATCTCGCGCGATTTTATCATTCAAACTTCTCGCGAGAAACGTTTACGGCATATACAATCGTCACAAAGAAAAATACTCCGACTCAATGTTAACGGTTTCTTTCCTGAACGTCCCGCGAAGAATACATTACTTCATAACGTCATCATCTCGAAGCACTCCGCGACCACATTTTTGCAACGAAATTATTCTCCCGGCCGCTATTCGTAACACGATTAACTCGAGCCGCTAGTGGCTCGAATACCTTCGTCAAAAGCATTTTTCTTATACGAAATACGATAAAACGCGATGTACTCTTTGAGCGGACCTCTCGAGGGAAGCTTTCCCGACGGGCGAAACGCAAACCTCAATTTCACTTTATTCGATTCTTTCACCGCGATTGTCCGCAAAGAGAAGGTTCGATGACCTCTAGGTGATAGATCCAATATCGATTGACCTCGCATCACGGCGACGTTTCTATAATCGAAACGCGTAATCGTGGTCCGTAATAACACCGGCAGCGGCGAGGTGAGCCCGGTACGAGATGCCTCTCGACAACCTGGAACCGAAAACCTGAAACGTTGTAGGAGTTAAGGCGATAGATCACGGTACACGAGTGCTTTCGGACGAACGGATGGACGGTTGCCGAGTGGGCCCTCCTATATGTAGCACCAGAAAGTAACCCTTCTCGGTTTCCGACTATTCCCGGCTCTCTCTTTCTCTCTCTCTCTCTCTCTCTTTCGCGCTCTCTCTTTCCCTCCGGCCGACCACGAGGCGTCCATTATTGCCCGCTCGGCGACGCCCGCGCGACCACGCGCGATTTATCGCCACGTGTGTTTTATTGGCTCCTCCCTGCCACAGTAGCCGACCGCCATACCATACCATCGATGTGCTCACGTCCAGATTTCGGGCCCCCGGGTTATCGGCCAGAGATATCGTCTGGCGGACATGCTCACGCTAGCCGCGCCGTTGTCCCTTCGTGATGTATCGACAGCTTGTGATACTTATTCGACTGACGTTTTATCTGGGTCACGAAGAAAACGTACATATTCAGAGAACGCGTCCCTTTTTTTTTTAAATAAAAAATTACGTCATGTATTAACGTTGAAATCGATATGCTTCTCCTCCCCCCCCCCCTCTCTCTCTCTCTCTCTCTCTCTCTCTCTCTCTCTCTCTCTCTACGAGAGTAATTTCAATTTGTTTTTGATTTAAGCGTGAAAGAGAAAAAGGATTTACAAGAAGAGGTAATAGGTATAAGAACAGGAATAATTTATATAAAACAATTTTTTGTAATTCACAAGCAGTAGGGGAGAGTTGCTAAACGCGTACCGGTCGCCTAAATTGCGACATTTATCAACAAAAACATGAAATAAATGAGACACGAATAATATAAACAAAATTTAACATATTACATTTCGTTTTGCATGCTAAGAACACTTAAAAAAATCAAGTATATCTGATATTAATTTATGATTAATTTATGTAGTTGATAATAATGTAGGCAATTTTAGTTTATATTAAAATTTTGTATTTTTTTAAAGAAAATTTATTGTACAATATTTTACATTTATTTTAAATACGCATTTGCAATTGTTAATATGAAGAATAAATTAATATGTTTATAAATTCCAATTTCCTGAATTGTATTATCACAAATTTTATAACAATGAATGATTTTAATGTAGACTAATGAGTTATAATAATAAAATTAATAATTGGATAAAAATCAATATGCAATTGCAAAAATAAATTCAAATCAATTTTATTTCAACGTCGTTTTTTTCTATCATTTATTAATTAATAAATATTTAGTGTCTTTTTTTATTTAAATTAATAATAAAATAAGTATTAGTATTGATTCTTTTTATATTTTTAACTTTTAATTTACAAATACTAATTCCATACACTTTCATAGGTAATATAATTTTGGAAATCCATAGAATACGTAGATCCATAAAATAGATAGGTTAAACGACTGGTTGTCTAAACTGGCTTTTACAGTATATTGCTAAAAGACTTGTAATAAATTAATATGTTACTGGTTATACATGTACATATTGTCATAATAAATACCTAAAACATTAAGCTACAATTTCTAACGTTTATTTGCATATAAATTGGTTCTAAATGGGAAATATGATAAAAAATAATTAAAATACCTTGTTAAATACATTTAATACGTACGTGGTAATTGTCTCCTAATAATACGGATGCGTTTTAAAGGGAAAGGATAATTGTTCTTTCTCGTTTTATCGAAAATCATCTTCCAAACTTTTTCGGGATTAGCCCCACATTACCAAGTTCAATCTTTTTTATTCAAATCAAACTTATATGATAATGCAAATTTAACGCGGGATTTTCGCTCGACTGCAAAATGGATCTAACAGATAGTTTTCTTGTTAAATATTACTTCCAGGAAATAGTATGTTCAGTAAAGTGTCGCGTGTGAAACGCGGTATGCATCTGTTTGGTATGATGAACGCTTCAAGACGCCGCGTAAGTCTCTCATCCTCTTTAACATTCATGAAGACGAGCTATTACTTGCGACGAGTTATGTGCGTCGCGTTTGAACAGTTTACGATGTGTAGCTCTTGGGGCTATTGCCGGGTTTCTCGGTTGCGTAACTTTTGCAATAAAAATGATGTAAGCACACCTGCGCAACGAGCAAACGGCGGGCAAATTGCTTGTCAACAGTCTCGATAAGCAGTTAATCGGGGTGAACATTTACAGCGTCAATAACTCGCAAATATATGTGTTATATTAAACATTAAACCCCGAGGGAGCCGTCAAGTCGCGGCGACATCCGAAAAGTTTGCAATTAAAAAAGTTTCTTTATGCTTCTCCACGCGAGAAAGAAAGTTTGGACACACGAGCCGGTGTATACGAATCCGGATGGTCACTTCGTTATCTACGTGATGAAATTGCAGTCACCTTTGAGATGATTAATGTCCCGCTGAATATCGAAGTTTTGCAATTACTCCCGGCTCTGACAAATCCCTCGCGATGCGTCGATAACAAAGACGCATCGCGTCGCCGCGCGCGTTTTCTTAATTTTCCTTGATACTCTTAGCTCGCGGCTTAATTGTTGTTAAGACGTTAAAAAGCGCTCGTTAAGCTTCCGCTAAGCGACAAGAAAAGTACGACGGAATAATTTCTCAGAACGCGCTTCTGCTCGTCGGTTGGGAGTGCACGAAATTTCGCAATGTTAAACGCGTCGTGTGCTTTGCCGAAGACGCGTACAAATGCGAGAAACGTGAGACATGTGTCGTGCTACGTGGTGGGTAAAGTACACCCCTATCCCGGGTCAGCGCTTTAATAACGTTTCCGCTGCTCCGGAAAAATAATCCACCACTGACGATTCTGCGCGAATTTACTCTATTAATACAGAGTTGCGTACGAATATCTCGTTGTTGAAATAAAATACATTTTTTTCTCAAAAGAGCTTTCATATAAAGATTCCGTACACGGAGAGAAAAGTGTTTGATATTTGTGACTCTTATTGTATAGTAAAATAATTATGGTTAAGAGCTCCATTTTATCAATGCTGCTCTGCTATAATGCTAATAATAATCCTATGTGTATAGTTGTATTAATAAAAATGTTACTTAAAAAATCTTAATAATTTCTATATTAATACAGTAAATTATTAAGATATGATATACAGTATATATATCTATATAATAGTAGAAATAAAATAAATTCATAAATATAGTTGCATGTGCGACCCTCCGTGATTATGAGAGGAGTTGTTTCTTCTTCTGTGTATGTGCTCTAATAACTGCGAAAACTCGCACAGGCAATTATATTTATTTGTTGGACCAAGTATTAATTTATAATAAAATAAATATTTTTATATAGTATTTTATATAGTAAATGCAATCGCAATTGTAATAAAAACAACCATCTTTTTATTATTTACTTATTTTGCAAAGTAATAATAATCAACAAATATAATTTGCATACTGAGAAAAAAGTACTATTAGCGATTATAATTGCATAGTAAAATAATTATTGTGATTGCTTTATAACTTATTATATTAAAATCACCATTTTGATTATGGCAACCATATCATAAGTTGCATAGATTAATATTATGATTATGAGAACTTTAATATAGTTTAAACAAACTCTAATTTATATTGTTGAATAACCATAAAAATAACCATAAAATAATTGGATTCAAAAATCATATATAAATTATAGTGATATTAAAATTATTGCAACTCTTTTCTTCTTAGTACATGATTCAAATAATTATAAATATATAATTGGCACCCGAAAATGACTAAATTAAAATTAAATTATGATAGTTGCGACTATAACTATATTGTTTCTTTCAACGTTTATTAGTTTGTTGCGATGTAACGAATTTTCTCATGAAAAGAAAAGGTCACGTAATTCGAATATAACAACATTTTTTGTGTGTCGGACTGTCGCTCTTCTGTAATCCGTGTCGTGTTCCAAAATATAAGTTTACAATTCATATACTCTTCTTTCAAGATCGAGATGCGGTGGGGTTCGTAAATCGCATCGCGGGGTACGTAGATAAAAAAATTAAGGTCAATCCGGGGTAAATCCCGCCGTCGCGATCCGAGCGTGTCGTCGTCGAGCTGTCGACGTGAGCCCCCGCGCGCTCGGTCACAACTATGCACAGCACGCTCGGGGATACAAACTCGTCGCGAATTTGCACGTGCGGATTAACGCGCGCGCGGTGCAACGCGACCGAGTACGTACGTAAGCCCGTGGAACGACGTGGCAGCGCGGCGGCAACGGGTGGCTCGGATGCACATCGCGCGTAGACCTATTAGGCGATGAATATGGGGGGGTGGGAGGGAGGGAGGGAGAGAGATGTCCTATAGCTGCTATTATCGCACGTATATCGATCCTGCCAATAGCAGACGTATAGGTACATGCACGCAGCACCTATCCTTTTGCAACATGACCGAACTGTATGACTTACATACTGCGACGGGGATTCCCCCCCTTGTTTCAAATTAATTGACCGGAACGTAAATCGCGCAGGAACTCGTTCGCGCGATTGAAGCTTTTGGTCCGCAACCGCGGCGATCGATACGTCCATCGATACGTCATTAAAGGAACATGCGAATATTCCAGGTGGTTGTTATTTTCGGCTTTTGCACCTGATAATATCGCGGTAAAAGCAATCGCGGATGCGCGGTGAAATTTTTATAGCTCATATGTAACAATTATATTGGATGGAACGCGCAACCGTAACTAAATCTTCATGTCGTCGTGCCGACACGAAATAGGTACAAAAACATTGATCATACATTGCCTAAATTGAACCCAATTTGTTTACCAATAAAATCTAATTGAAATAAAATCTTATGTGATGGGTAATGGAAAATATATTAACATTTTCCGAAATGATTTGGCATGACTTAAACTTAGCGTAGTGGATTATGTTGATATTGACGATAGTGTTCTAAAATTGCCTATATATCGGATCATGATATTATTATAGGTACAGTTTCTAATTGATGCAGAAAACCAGTTTATATAATAAAAAGCTTTACCCTGGTGCACAAAACAGGCTAAAATTCTGTTGTAAAAATGCGTTTAGAATTTTATTTCGATTTCTCAAGACCTGCCAGGTTACTTCGGGAAATATTAATACAGTTTCTACTAGCCATCAAATAAAGTTTAATTTTTATTGGATTTCATATGAACAAACCGAACCCACACCCTATGTGTATATTCTTGAACAATGTCCTTACGTACCGCGTACGTTCAAAGCGTTGTTTCCTTTTTTTTTCCAGTTAGAATTTGTGTTATCCCTTGAAAAATCTATGTAGAGCGTAAAGAGTCACTTTGCATCCTCCGGGAGTGCATCACACAGAGTATAGAGTTTGGATTTCATAGAGGATACCAACTCCGGTGGATTTGAGTTTGCGCTACGCATAAGCTAAGGAAGCACAGAGACGTCACAATGCCGACATGTTGCCCGAAGGAAATTTACCCTGTCGGAAGGTGACAAAAGCACATAAGCCTTAATTGGTTCGCGGCCTGTATGCTCCGGGTAAATAGTATCGCTCAGTAAACGTGTGGCGCGCCGAGCCGAACCGCCGCGCTGTCTGGCCATAAACTCGGGTGTAGGGTAATCGTAACCCTCTCTCTCTCTCTCCCCCTCTCTCTCTCTCTCTCTCTCTTTCTCTCCCTCCCCCCTCTATTATATCTGTCGTATCCTGGCAATGGTTCACGTAGTTGCCACGAGTGCCATCCGTGTGAGCCATCCGCCGGCAACCGAGAGGACGGTTGCCAATAACCCTTTACTTAGCGGTGCGTTCGAGCGGAATTACGAGGCCCCTCGCACACGACATAGATTATCCGTCCGTTGGCCACGCCTACGGTGGCTCGGAATATTATGTACGTATGTACACGCGGCCCGTATCAGGGACACAGACGACGCCGTCTCTCCCTCTCAAGCCCTCCCCCTCCCCCGTCCCTTCCCCGTTGACGATCCACAGCCCGCCGCAATGAGCCTGTCGAGCTAATATACCAATCGATAAGACGCTCTCTCTCTCCGGGATCACGCGACTGTGATCCGACCGAGTTGCATGCGTTCCTCCTCCTCAGCGTACTATCAAATACGCCTTGTGTTTGCCCGCATGTACGCGGAAATTAGGGACCGCATGTGTATAAATTAGTGGTGCTATGTCTTATCGAGAACATCGGAGACACATATCGATAGAGAGACTATCATCTATAATTTGTTTAAAAAATTCAGATATATAAAAGCAAGGCCTGCACGCTATTCTCTAAAAAAAAAAGAGATATAATTTTGATAAAAACGATGTAACAACGGCGGACATCGACATATAAATTAATTCTGCCGATTCAATTCAATTTGCCGCGAGCGCGGATCTCCACGAGGAATCAATGAAAGAGTATTAATGTCGTTAATAAAATAATAGCGCGTTAGGTAACAAGAGGCGCTTCGTTGTAACAAAGCTTATTCCCATCGACGTGATTGGTCGGCCGTAACGTGACGAGACTCTGTAAAATCGCGCGTGTGTCCATCGACATCGGCTAACGAGAGTGGCGCGGACGGTGAACGGTGAGAGCGGGACACATATATCCTTGATATCGATAAATCGCGTCCCTTTGAATTCCACGCGATCGCGATTCCGCGGTACTTACGTTATTGACAGCATCGAATGTCCGCATCAAAGCGCGTCGCGTGATTACGGGTCACTATAATAACACGCGCGCGCGCGCTTGTAGGATACACGGTAATGGCAATAGACGCGGCGTAAAATGAGCATGATTATCTCGCATAACAACATGGCGCAATTTCGCGCATGTGGAACTGCTGTTTGGAAGATAAACGATTTGTCAATTGTGATTGTAACCCATTTATTCGGATGATTCAAATTCCGCGCACGTTAACGCGCTTACTTTCCGCAGTTTCCAGATGAAAATAATATATTCCCCTGCCCCCTCTCCCCCGTTTCCAAGCGGAGAATTTAGTTTTCGCGCCGCATATACGTATATGTACAAATTTCCAAAGTTTATGGCTCCGCGCCACCGCGTGATCGACGGTGATGAAACGAGTTTCGGATGTACGTCGATCAATCATAATCGTCAGGAGAGACGTTAATGGCCGATCTTTCAAAGTTTTTAATTTTGTTAATACGCCGCACGCGCGCAACTTGACTATTTTTTTTAATTCAATCGCGAGGTCGCAATTATATTAAAAAGGTTTATTGAGTTTGACCGTCAATATCTTCCGTGTCTACCGCTTTCTGTGGTATTCCCACAAGGCTCAATTCGATTCGATTCGATTCCGCTTTTGTGCCTCGGTGTACAAATTGTTTGCGGTTAATTTGACAGGTGTCCCGCTCGTAAGATTTTCGACATGTTCGACCGCAGACCGGGCGGCTGGCAACGCGTTGGAGTCTTCGAGTGTATCGCGGCCCTATCTCCGCCGAGAAAGATAGAGAGAGAAAGAGAAAGAGAACAATGGCAGCTGTGATGGATGGACTGGATGTCCGATGTGATAGCGCAAATTTGCGCCTTCTTCCCCGAGTCTGCCGCAATAAGATCGAACGGAAATTTTCCTTCGTTTCTTCCTGCCCTTGTGGCGCGCGGACAAGGACGAAAAATCCGTCCATTCGATGCGGCATTGCGGAATGTCATCTTGCGTGCCAAGTCTCTGTCTTGCCGCGTTACCCACGAAGTTCGATTCTTTTCCATTGAACGAGCGCGCAGATATCCGCGGGCGGGATATTGCCAGCCGTTCTTATACCGTTCCTTTACCATCATTTCAGTCACATTATCGTTACGACTTCTTGCAAGCCATTTCGCGTTGCGTTATCATACCGCCGAGTTCCATTTCCTTGTCATGTTAAGTCGGCACATTCAAACTGTTTTCAATATCCACCGTAATAAGAAGGGCTCTCTTCTATTACGCTTCTTTATTTTATTTTACGTTCTTGCGTTGATCACACATGCAGACAACGTACGTTTGATCAACCGGAACCGTCACGAATCATCTTTTGTCACCGCTTCCAGGCTTTGTACACACGGAACGCGTTTGCTTTTTGTCATGCAAAGCGGCAGTAAAACTAACGGATAAACAAGTAACTCGTTACAGCGACGCACACACTGGGATGACAAATATTGTGCGTGACGGGTTCATAGAAAAGTTTTCGCGCCCGTCCCTATTCGTACAGTAGAGTCACTCTTCTCGCTCGCTCACTTTTCTGCTCCTGCACCTCGCTTTCTATGTTGTATTTAATTACTCAAATGATCAGTAATTATTCCATCAACGGAATACTACGTGAGAGTATAATCCCCTGCGTGATCCCGCAGAGAAAAATTGGGAACTGTTCCATTGCAAAAAAATTGATTTTCGCTCTCTCTAGCATTTTCTAATGACACATATACAAATGGCTTGATTAAAAGGACATTTTTATTCCAGTTATACATCATTGTTATGGAAGAATACAGTCTATGAAACACAGAACGTGAATCACAATTACGTCGTTTTAATTACAGTTATTTCCCATTTGGCGCAGGCAGTGCCATCCGCAGCTTACTCGCCAAATATAAATTTTTTATTAACTTACAATTATTAAATTACTAGCTTATATGTATGTTTATTTTTATTCTCTGTAATATAGAAAGAAACAATCCCGTACAATTCATATGAAGCTGCATGTAATATGTTATAATTCTTAACTCATTAATCGATTTGTTTGGTAAAATTAACATTTATGATATATTAACACGTACATTTTCTTTATTAACCTTAGAATATATGTTTTAAAATGACATGACATTTGTTTGTTTATTTATAAATTGTGTTATGGCGAATTCGGTTGGATGCACTAGTGCGCATTGAGTGCGTTCTCGTTTAGTGCAGTTTAGTTTTTCCCATTCTGAATACAAGCCAACAGACTACGAAACACTAAACGAGTGCGCACTAGTGCACACTGGTACACCCAACCGAAGTCGCTGTTAGTTTAACACAAAGAAATTAAATTTAATATCAATTTAACACAAAATATTTAACAAAGATCCAATTTAACATAAACACAAAACGTTTTCTACTGTGCATTTATATTGAATCCGATCCTTGTGAAATTTTTTAACGAATACTGTCCTTTGTGTAAAATTAACATAATTTATGAAATTAAAAACAAATGTTACAAAAATAATGTAGTTTTAAATAAATTTTAAGATTAATGAATAAAATATTTGTGTAAACATTCTATAAAGGTTAGTTTTATTAAAAAATTTTATTTTCACAATCTTCTTCCGAAATGTCTCAAAGTATTACATTCTTGTGTTAATTTTTTAATATTTACTTTCCAGTATATGCATTTCGTATTACATTAATACAAAAATTTGAGTAGACCGTTTGAAACATGTTAAATTTAACACAAATTTATATCTATTTGTATATATTTGTGTATTGTATGACTGTGACGGGATCTTTATCACTGTAGCAATATTTTATAGTCGGTCTCTCACGTACTGCATGCTGCTCTAAAAATTCGCAACTTGATTAAAAAATCAGGAATTCTAACGCGATTTGCGAGACATTTTACGGAATCTCTGCTCCCTCCGAGATCTTGATCTCGAAAGAATAACTAGAGCCATTCCTTCCAACTCGTTTTCTTTCACGGCAGTAATTGCAGTCGGCGCGCGCTTGTTCGCCTCGCGTATGCAAAAAGATAAACAGCCATAACGAGAGCGGGAAAGTTTTCAGCGTCGTAGCGCAGCTGCGTGCTCGAAAGCTCGCGGGACAGCCGGCAAGTGCTAATTCCGTTTCTCTTTTCCTTTCTTTTACATTACGCGGGGCAGAACGCTTCTCCGCTTAAAGTACGCTAGTTACATTCTTTTCCAGAAAGCACATACGTCGCGCCACACATTCGCACACGCACACGCTGCATCGTTCTCTCGACTTTTGCGCTCGAAAGAAATAGCGAAACACGAAACTGCGCGCCGCGCCGTCGTACGCGTGTATATGTATATACGTACGAAATTCCGCGAAATAGAAATTTCCGCGGAAAAGAAACGCGCGCGACGCTTCATGCAATTTGTAAATTGACGCGCGCGAACCGTGACGCATCTCCGCGCGCGAATACCGCGAATATAAAGAATTCCGAAGTATGTACTTTGCATAAATTTCAGACGCACAGACTGTATCTTAAACAGCCGTTTACATTTTTCCTCGCCTAGCGCGCGCTACGCCGGGCTGCCCTATCTCCCGGTCTTCTTTTCAGCGCATTCGTTTTGCATGCGCTCATTTCTTTTGCATGTAACCGACCTCTTTTGCAAAGAGTGTGTAAGAAGGAGCGAGAGAGAGAAACCCGGAAGGCGCTTTTCTTATCTCGCCGAGCGTGCTCTTTAACGAACCGAGTTCCCTTTCAGAAATGTCCGGCCGTGATCGGACGATAATATAAAGCATTCGGCGCCGAATGCACTTACGCCGCGCGAACGTACTCAATAAAAGTGCAAACTTGTTAGTCCGAAAGTGTACTTTTGAAGCTGGATCTCTAGAACGGTTGCTGGTAACGTCGTGTAGCCTCGCCGAGGAACGAAAACGTCGCTGAGAAATTATGAAACTTTTGCTTGCCGTGCCCCCAATCGCGTCGGGGGGAGAAAAGAAATGAGATAGATGTTAAGTAATGACAAGGTGACGCCTATTAAAATTAGGAATGTCGTCGTCTTATGGAGAGGTCGATCGCATTTGTGTTCCCTCTATTCGACAAGGAAAACTTTTCAGGCCAGAAAAGACAGGCACGAACGCTTCTCGAGTTTACGTTTCCAATAACGCGCGCAATTCTACGATAAGAAGTAGAAGAAATTCAGTAAAATACTCCGGTGGTCGGAAAACAGACGGTGTGTGTCTCTTTGCGAGGGGGAGCTTTATTTCATTCGTCAAGCTGCGCCATCGAGGACGTATTACGCGTTTTTTTTGTTTCCGGATTGCCCCCCGGGAGAAGGATCCGAAACATCACCCCCGTGGAGCGAGGGTAAAGTAAGAAAAACAAGTGGGAGGCCGGGAATGACGCATTGTCTCCGGCTATTATCCTTCTCTTTTCGTCTTCCTGCATCTTTCGCTGAATTCAGGAGAGTGTCACCCCCCTCTACCCCTCTCCCCCCAAAGCCAGCCAAGTCAAGATGCCACTGTTGCCTCATAAACAATTCGCTGGCGTATCGCCTGGTTGCAACTACGGGGGTGAAAGAAGACCACGACGCGCTCGAGTTTGCAGACTTTCCCGCTCGCGTTACTCGCTCGCTCGTAACGTAACGACATAGTTATCATAATCGATGTATACGGAATATTACCCGCTCAAAGTTTGATCGGAGTTTAATGAGCGCCCGAGTAATGCTAATAGTAACCTAATTACGACGTTCAACTTAGTAGAAATAGACGTCACGTTTTAGTAAATTATCCCGTGCAAAGTTAAATAGACATCTCTATATAAACATGCGAATACGCGAATTATTCATTTCAGGAGTCGCGAAGCGTTTATACCGGAAGTATCATCTCAATCTCCCTCCCGCGATAATTTGATATTTGATCTGCGACGTGGAACACGTTCGATTTTAGACTCGCTCCAACCGCGCATCGTTCATCTCGGCAGCTACAATCTGCAATTTCCGCTCGCAGCTCGCAACAATTTGGCGTCAATTCCGCGCTCCGGCTGTCAGACGCAGCGGCGGTCTGCTCGGGGATGTTAGCATGATCCGGGCGCGTAATCCTCCGCTTGATTTTATGCTAAATTACATTAACGGGATAAATGGAGCATCCAAGACACCGCGTTAATTTCGCCGTTCACCGAAATTACGAAGAGACGTTAGGGGGAGAAAGAGAGAGAGTGAGAGAGATATATATATATATATATATGTATCTTCTCGAGAGCGAGCTCTCTATGATGTGACGCGGGCTCGATAACACCATGTCGAAATCGTCTCTTGGCTAATCCTCGAGGCGGCGCGACGCCGGAAAATGCGTCGTCGTCGCGCGAGGCACACGAAGCGGAAGTACGAAGTCGTGTGCCGGAGTACACTCCGCGTCAATTGACGGCGGCGGATGAAAAGAAGGATCGAAATTTTCCGGGCGGAATTGTCGACGAGCGAATCACGTGATTCTCCCCGAGAAATGCAAGATCGATGCACATATACTACGCACGCACGTCTACGCGTGCGATCGCGCGCCTGCATACGTACGCTAGGGGGCGGGAGGGGTGGGAGGGACTGGCGGAAGCGACACAGGTCAACGAATTTGTCCCCGGAGGAAGGCTTCCTTCGGAAACTTGACTTTCTCTCCCTCGCGTCGCGTGTTTTCCTTCCGACGACCTTCTTTCCCGCAGCTCCGCAGAGGATTTCGACGATAACTTTAAATATTTGAAGATCTGCGCTTTCCATCTGGTCGGCTTTCACTCGATACTTGGCTGTTTATCCGCCCGGAGATCCCTCTCCCGCTCTCTTTCGTGCTCTCGGAAGAGCAGGCAAGAGAGGCTTTTGTTAACGACGCGGATCGAAGGCGGAGGATTTCCGGCGGGCTGTTTCTTGTGTCTTGTGCGACGCCCACGTTCAAATAGACGTCGAATGAAAGTCTAAGCCGGGCTGGGTATCTCTTTGTATTTTCCGCGGAAGATGCCGCGCGAGATATCTTATGTTGGTATAAATCTCACGCTGCATTAAAGCCGATCGCAAACAACGTAACTCCAAGGTAAACGCGCGCACAGGGGAAACGAGAGGAGGCGGGAATAAAACGCGGAATGATACAATACTTGACTGGGACCTGATTTTTTTACCCTCTATTATTTTTGTTTTCTCTTTTCAGAAGAAAGAGCGAATATTTGATTTACGTGGGGAAAAAAAAGGCTGCTACAGCCTAGAGATTTGAATTTTTAACTACTGGAAGATGTAGAGCAACCCGAGATAAACATTGGGCGTTGCCGAGGACGAAATCCCGAGATAAAATCGCAAAATTTAAACCTTACTCGCCGTTCCCTCGCCCATTCAAGCGAATAATCTCCGGGTTTCTTTCTTCGAAATATGGTACTCGGTAAACAGTCGATGGAACGACGAAAACGGAGCGGTAAAAACGCGCGGGGAGGGCGGTGGCGGGGAGAAGAGTCCGAGGGGTAAATTCAATACTCGTCAGTGCGAGTAATTTAGCGGCGGGACGTGGAAGCCGAACGAAAAAAGGAGACGTGAAATCCAATTACGCAAATTCAAGCTCGTCGGCGATGTAGCGAGCGGCGATGCAGCGACGCGACGCGACGCGGGAAGGAGCGCATATCCCGCGAGGTTAGCAAAATTTACCGTGAAACGCGGCGCGGCTAATAAGCTAAGTAGGTATTCGCCTCGGAATAGCTGCGGGACCGGTGGAGAGGGAGGGAGAAGTCGCGGGAGGACTTGGAAACGTTACGTGAAATTACGCGGAGCGCGCCCACCGCGGATGACGTTCGTTACAAGCGGAGCGTGACTCGCTGATATCGAGACGCGCGCATCATTTTTGCCGCACTCTCTTTGCCTCTCTCTTTCTCTCTTTCCCTTGTGCGCGACTTACTTTCGGAGTTGCCAGCTCCGCGGGATGAATAGTCGGCTTAGAGCTGAATTTTCGTCGAGCTCCCGGAATAATTCCTCTATCCTATCCAACATCGCGAGACTTTGCTGGCAAGAGAGAGAGAGAGAGAGGGGGGGGAGAGCCTTTTTCTACTCTTACCACTTTACTGCTGCGATTCTTCTCTCCCTTGTCTGCAGAAGAGAGTAATTCGAGCATGCGGAACAACGGGAGATAGTGTGTTCTCCCTCTCTCGGAGAAAATGTGAAATGCGCATCTAATTTCTAATTTGTCAACTGCACGATTGTGTCCTTGATATTTTCCCGTAATATTATCGAATTTTACCTACATCCTCGATGATGCTGTGGGACCGTTGTAGTAACTTTTTTCCTCAGCTCCTTTGTCGTAGATTATATCGTTCCCGAGTAAATTTGCTAAGGATATTACATTTTCATATGCAAACAAGGGGGCGTCGCGTGCTGCTCCACTCGCGCGTTTGTCTCAAGCTGGCTTTATTCCGTGGAAAATTTCCTGTTTACAACCCCGCGGAGAAAAAAGCTGGGCACCCTTTGATCTCGTAGCCGTAGCCACGACCTACTTTACCATGACTTTCCCGTTTCCATACCGGAATTTTCTTCCCTAATTTCGCGACGACGAGACTAAGCGCGCGCGCTGTATGGCGCACCGACCAAAAGATCGGTAAAAAATTTTGTTTCATATTAATCCTGTTACGCGGCATATTGTTATCAAAGGACGGAACACGGAATGAAGTTTTTCGCTGCATAAATTTTATCGTAAGGAAAATTCCTGCCGATGATGCAATTTCTGTGAACGGAGTTATGCATCTCGCGTATCTGTATTAACTAGATCTGTGAGGCGCGCCATGATAATTATACTATCTCCACCCCATCCCTCCCCCTTATAATTAAAACGCACGCTATAAAATTCGCGTGATTTGCATCAACGTCCTACCGGGTGCGCGCTCGATTAATTAGCGGAAATTCTCTCGACACGGTTATTCCACTCTCACGCATTTTTACATTGCAGTTCGCTTGACTGACCATGCCTCTTTCACGGCTGGAATTTTTCATCGATGCGTATCGTAGGAAGCACGACGTTTTCATTCGCGGAGAATTCACGAAAGTCGGAGAATGATTTCATGCCGCATTTCGCAGCAAGATCAGCGGGAACCGCTTTGATGAGTAAAGAGCGTGCCTAAAGAGTAAAGAGCGATGTCTTCCATGCGAAAGAGGGAAGAGAAAAAAGGGAAGAGCCAATGCGCTAGTGATATATTTTCGAGGCAAGACACCATAACTACGATAGTTAGGGTGTCGTATTCCGTAAGCAAGATCGCGAGATACGCGCGAGTGCAATTAGAAGCATTAGAGAGTACGGAAAGTAGTGGCGTCGGGGCGTATACCGCCGCCGCCGTGTTTACGTCGGACGTCGGGGTGAGTTCCAGGTTGGAAAATGTAGTCGCCATTAGCGCTAATACTTCGGCCAAGACGTAGGGCGTGCCGAGCATGCACTCGCAGTAGGGCCGGCCGGCGGCCGTGGTTCATGCTGCAGCAGGCAGAGGATAGGGACCGGAGGGGAGGAGAAAATAGATTCGCCCGCTTGCTCCGTTGTGCCCGGTTACAAGTATGCGCCGAGTAGTGCGTATATTACGAGACCGAAACTCACCCCCTTTTGCCGAGAGAGGTAATTCCGTTTCGCATGACTGCTGGATGGAGTCCGAGAATGGAGAGTTCGCTTAGGGTACGCAAGAGAAGGCAAATAACACGCTAAGCCGCGTCAGACAAATTTGGCAACGAGTAATGGAAGACGATATAAATGGAGTAGGATGTAAAGCACCACTTAATAAACGCTAAATTAATGTGTTGTTAAAACGAATTTTGAAGTTGAATTATCCATGAAACACAAGATTTCATTGTCTACTTTTATCCACTAAATACATAAAATTCTATTTTACTTTAAATTAAAATAATTAGAAATAAATATATTATAAATTATACATTGATATTTTAAATTAATTTAATAATTATTTTAATAATTAACAAAGTATAATTATTTGTAAATGAAAGAAAGTTGAGATATTTTACATACTATTACGGAAAAAATTTATAATATTTGAAATATACTACACGGAGAAAAAATATTAATTTGACTAAATTTTTCAACTTGATTAAATTTCTTTATTTCAAATATTTATACATTTAACTTAAATACATAAAATACTTGAACTTTAATTTAACTATTTATATATTTGACTGAAATACACAAATAATTAAATTAATGAAATTTGATCAAGCTGAAAAATTTAATCAAATTAACAACTTTTTTTTCACAGTGCGGTAATTGCTCAAATAAAGATATTTCTCAATTAATTTCTCAAGGTATCTTCGCTCATTATTGAGACTTTATCTTAAAACTTTGTCCTAAATTATGGTAAGCTTATTTGTTTTGAGAACCGAAATATGAATTAACATAAAAAACTAGTTTAACTAAAAATTCAAGTAAACATCATGATTATTATGAAATCTGAGATGATTTCACTAAGAAATTTTCAAATAATGTGAACCAGTAGGCCTATTCTGTAACTCTTAACGACAGTTCGGTATCATTATATTGTCGTTGTGCAATTTTCTGTCATATATAATATGTGCGCAACTACAATGTAATGATATCGACACTGTCGTTGAGAGTTACAGAATAGGCCTATAAATGAAATATATAGCGATTTATCGGCAATAAACAGATTTAGCTTATCAAAACTACAGGATTCGAAACATAATTACACAATGCCAACGATATACTATCTTCTATTGTCACTGATTTTTCTATAAATATTTGGGAATTAAACATATATGAATGTGATTGGCATATTTATTGTTAATTGTCGACATTTTATATTATCGAAGGAAAAATGATTTAAAAAACAATTTTATCAGAAAGAGAGATGTAATTTAAATTTAGAAGTAAAATTCTGCAAAAATTTTTTTAATTATCAATAAGATTTCCGTGGATTTTCAAGGATAAAAATAAAATTCTTTAAACATTCTAATTTTTCCTAGTTTTTCTCGATAATATGTATATAAAAATAGTGTTTGTATTTTTTACATACAAGATTACCTACTTAGTTAATAACAGGACATCTTAAACTTGAGTAATTAAATTAAAAAATTGTGTACTGTGACAGAGCATTCTGTAAATTAACAGTAAATAAAACGGTGAATTAAATAAGAAATAGAATAAATTTTAATTATTATACTGAATAAATTATAACGTTATATTGATAACAATACATAATATTACAATTTATATTCCTTTATTTGTTTACAGCGTTTACTATCGTTATTGTGCTTCGATCATAATTAATTTTTTTTATTTATTATTAATCTACGGAATGCCTCTATCACTATAGTAAATCACTATATTACAACATATTATCTTTATATTCGAAATATACTCGAAACTTGACGGTGTAAATTAGTGAACTCACTCGTTTGCACTATGTATATCTATGTATATAGCGGTGCTCCCCGCTCTCTGGAATGGGCAGACCGTGTTTCCTCCCTTTGTGAGGTCACAGAATCCTACACCTTTCGAGTGTCTGTACAGGCGTGGGAAAGGGACTCTCGGATTTCTATTCAGTCCGAAACATCGGCAGGGATGTGGCGACGGCGGCCTATCTCGCGCAAAGCGTTTCGGCCAGCAGCATTCCTAGGAGCCTGGGTCTCTACGGCGCGCGGCGCTTAGTTATCGAGATGTACAGCGCTGCAAACGGAGCTTGCAGCAACACACGCGGAGAAGTAGAGAGGGGGAGAGACAAACGTGGTCCGAGAAACACATTCCAACCGAGTGAGAGGTGACTCGAGCTGAGGGGCTCCGGATTCCATCGGTGCCTGCGGCGCACGGATAGACCCGTTAGAGCACTTGGTCGTCGTCCTTGTCCTTGTCGTCATCGTCGTCTATGTCCCGGCCACGACACAGCCATAGAGACGAGAAAGGAGCGTGAATCCAAAGGAGGAGGCCTTGAGGGTCATCCGAAGAGACGAAAGCCGAGCCCGGAAGCAAAAAGTCATTACTGACAGCTAAAGAGAAAGAGAGAAGAAGGAGAGCCATTGTAGCCATCAAAGCCATGCACCGGTCGTGCAATCGGCCGATTAGTATTGGCGTTGTCGGGCGCGTCTCAGAGGAGAAGGAGGAGGAGAAGGTGGAAGAAAAAAAAAGAAGGTATCAGAGAGGAAGTTCGCAGGGGAACGATTTCAGGCTTTTGGAAGCCCGTTAATTGCTCTGCACCGTGTGCGAGGCTAGGGGTAGGCGCCGCGTGAGAGGAAGCCAAGGTAGAGCTTTACGAGCGTTACTGGTGTAACACGTTCCATCGATATCTCTCTCTAAAAAAAAAAAGTTTAGAGTCGACGAAGCCGAGGAAACGCGAGCGAGCACACGCGCGCACATATCAACGAAGTTATCCTCCCTGTGACGAGCTCGTCTGCGAAGTTACGGCCGCTCGTTGACCGATTTTTCAGTAACGATCGACCGCTCACGGCCCAGCGGGCGAAAACGCGATTGTATATTCCAACTGCAAACAAGCTTCGCAATCTTTTGCTGTTCTTCGTGCGATGGTGCTTACTATTTTTATTTCTGTAAAGTGCGCCAATTACTAGAAATCAGTGGCTCGATCAGATTTTACATACAAAGGAAGCTTTACAGTCTATAGAATTTATTTAGAGCAATAATTGTTTATTTTTAAAGTTAAGTATTTGGTGCACACAAAAGTGTAGCATTAAATCAACAATTATTGTCTTATATAAGCAAGAATATAAAATCTTTAAAGAATGTGATAATCTTAAAAAAACACAATATGCTTACGTGAAGAAATGTTATTAAGAAAAGTATATTTATCTTTATTTAATAACTTTTATAAGTTAAAAAAAATCGAATTAGAATTACCTTCAAACCAAGAAAGATTACATACTTTTAATACTATTATTATCAAAACAATATTATATTCTTAAAATAACTATTATAATATTAAAATAATAGTATAATTCTCTACTAAAATTTAAGATTAGTAGATTTTTTAATCTTCTTGTATTATCGTAGATAAATTTCCGCCGAAGTGCTAATTCAAGTTGAGTGTAGTTTTTGCAGTTATTTTTTTAAGTGATTTTAATAATTTCTATATTTATATTTGCTGTGTTGATTAGCATTTGTCTACTGCCTTTGTTCTCTTTTAGATGATTAATTTTTTACGGTTTCTTTCCTTTATTATTAATATATTATTTTGTTTTGCTACTGCTAATTATTGTTGTTTTAATTAAAATGTTATTTTTTCTTTATATATAGATGTACTATTATTTTAATTTGTTATTGTTATTCTAAATATTGAAAATACTTTAGTCTGTTACATTCTCATTTTTAATTTCATCATCTTATTGAATAGTTATTTATGTACGTTATGGGCTCAAGCCTCAAGACTGCATTATACTAATGATTACTTTCTTCTGTATATCAGCTCTAACATTTCTTCTCTTACTGCACTTTAAAAAAACATTATTATTATTATTACTATTATTTGCTGATAACGTTGACGTATCAGCGACAATTTGTCCCTTTATTATATTTTGAAGATTTTCATCTTATTCTCAGTCTCTCTCGCGAGAGATTTCTCGGGATATTTTACCGACGAATAATCTCTCGCACAAATAGATGTTTGCAAAATTATAAGACTCCATTATTCTCGTATACGTTTCTTTGTCGAACAAGTGCTCGAATGCACATGTACAAAGGTACAGTTCGTGACTCTCAAGAAATCTTAAGTCTTTTAAAGCTAAAATGCGCCCCCGTTTCATAAAACTCATAGCTTCAACGTTTGACGATCGTTAAAACTTTATAGAATCGTTCGAAACTTTATGAACTGCCGCTTATATATCTTGGGAGCGGCTATTATATTAATATCTCCCATTATTACAAGAATGTATTTAAGCTGCCTGTCGATCTCACAAAGGAAGCTCCAATAATGAAACCCATAGCATCGGGATCATTTCACCGGCCACTAATTATAATGTAACTCTATCAACGCTCTTTATGCACACAAACGCACGGGCGTTGGGCGATTTTCATACTTCAGGCATCGCGTGCGACTATATAATTAAGAGCAAACGTGCAGTTGAAGACAATTGGACGCCAGGGATGATTACAAGAAACTTGTTATAGCTTCCGTTGCGAGCGTGCCGAACTAATGGCGGTATCGTTCCTCGGCGATTACCGCTTATACCGCTGTTTGAGTGAATCTTACTGCAAACGAGAAGCATCCGGAGACTTATAGGGAAACTTTCTGTCTGAGCGAACTAAAAAAAAATCAATTGCGAGAATGCCGAGCGAATTAAAGAGCCGGGAGAGAAAAAGCAGGTAAGTTCGAAAACGTAAACTCTGCGCTGCAAGCAGAAAAGCTCCCGTTAAAGTATAATCAATTGAAACTTTTCCACAATGAGGGAGCTAATTATTCTAAGATGGGAGAGCGATATCAGCGTTTTATAGAAATCTAATGCAAACAATGAAAAAAATCGATATTTACTTACACGACGAAGATATTTAGTTTTTTACGTGTATGTTTAAATATTTATTCTTATCTGGATTCTGATTTTATGAACGACAGAATTATTCAGAAAATAGGAATAGAAATCTGAAACTGGCTGGGATAACACAAATTTAATGAAAAACTTTTTTTCGTCCAAAATAACCTCGTTATTTTTAGAATATAAATTATTTTAAAACTTATATGAGCGAGTACGTGACGAGGATATTCGATTTTTATATAAAACATATGTTTTATACAATTATACAAAACATGTTTTGTGTATGCATATGTGTGTATATGTGTGTGCTGACAAATTGATATTTCAAAAATAAAAATTTTAAAAATATTTCAAAAGTATTTCAAAAATAATATTTCAAAAATATATTTTAAAAATATATTTTAAAAATAAACATTGTAAGCAAGATAAATGAAGAAACTAACAAGAATTAAATTAAAACCAAATGCTGTTTTAATTTAAACTAATCTCGTTATTTTTATAATATTTGTTTTAAAAGCTACGCGAAAAAAAACCATGATAAAGATATTTGACACTTTTGAGTTGTGCGCAGAAAAATTAAATTATTTAAAACCCCCTGATATACCAATATTTATTCTTGCCTCCTATATTGGATTCTCCTGTATTTCTCACATCAGATACATTTTGATAAAAATAAAAATAGGAGAGTTAAAGTCTCGATGTTATGTCAGTTTCTCAAAAATACGCGATTATACGCTGGAGCAATCGGCGCGGCCACCCGGAAACATTATCCCGATTTACGTATAATGAAACACGTCCGGGGTATTTCCATAATTAGAAACTTCCAAACAGACGTAATTTAAAGGGCAGGCACGTCGTATCCGTATAATAATAACGCCTTGGCATTTTAACTCCCTGAAATTCGAAGAACTTCACCGCTTTCGTTGTCCTTTGTTTTTTCACCCAACTTCCACCCCCGATCGATCTCGCCCGATCTCGCGAAAATACCGACCACGGTACGAGTTCGATCGGCATCTACGAGCTACTTGTAGCCCGGCGTAAGGCCGGATGCCGACGTTCGCCCAGATGCATATCCTACATCTCTCGAACGCACCCCGGCGCTACCCCGGAATAGTATTTGCATAGCCACGTGTATTTCACCCTTCGAAAGAGCCTTCCCCTCGACTGATCCCAACCGTCGTCCCTCCGCCGTCTCCGTATCCGCGATGATGAAGTCTTCGGTGTTACGGCACCGTAAAAGCGGAATGAAACCATCGAACTTTTTTCGTGGCCTTTTGCGCGCGAGACGAGAGCCCAGTCGCGGCCTATCGGTTACATGTATTTCTTCTCTCCCACGGGGTGTGCAATCTCATATACATCTCTCTCGTGAATTCCGCCCGTCGCGTCGAGACGGGCGACTTACGTTGCGCGAGATTGTTTTTAAATGCGAGTACGCGACGCGGATGCCGGCGCGCGCGTGCGACGTATAATGCCGGAGTTACGATGTCGGGCGCTAGTTCGAAATCAGTTCATGAATCTTCGTACGCTCCCGCGTACGTGCCACGTAAGTCATCTTTTGTATGCATCCTACTTCCGTTCTCCCTCCACCCCCTTTCCCCTATCTCATTCTACACGGCGGAGTAGTGTGCGCGGAATGACGGCGCGACGTACTCGATTCTTTTTCATTATGCGACGTGACTTTTATTCAGGTTGCTTAAATTCTCTTTGATTAACAAATGGATATTCCGCATGCGGAACGGTTGAGAAGAAGACCGCGTGCACTTGGAGCTGTTTAAATAAAAAAGTTTAATGAAAATGTATATTTCACATAATTGACTTTGCATTTCAAATATGCGTCTTCTTATTTTGTTGATATCTCGTCTTCATGTTCTTCTTCATATCTAAATTCCATTTTATTTGAATCTATATACGTCTCCGTCCCTTGTCTTTTTTTTTAGAGAGATGCGGAAATATAAATCTATCTAAATTTTATGTTTCTTATTTTTTTTTAATCACTTTTATATACATAGGTGAAGGTATATTATGATGTATTGATTATATATATGTATATCACCGAAGAGATATCGGTTCAAATATTAAATGATACTGGATTAAAAGAGAAATGATCTCAGCTAAAATGTAAAAGGTTTAATAATGCACTCCTTGTTCTTACCTCGCATCTAAATGTATTATAATTCTCATTTATATTCCTTTATCCCCCAATGCTGATGTTACACCGTTTCAGTCGTCGTAGATAACTGCAATGCGGCCATTGAACAGGTATTTGAATTTTAAACTGGTATTCATTGATCCTATAGGATCAATTGTTAACCCCTTGATGATCTCTCGTCTGCATTAGGAGTGAATCGTTTTCGGAAAGAAGAATATTTCTTCTAAGTTATTCATACATTCCCCGATTTACATTTCAACTCTTTCGATTCCAGAGATTTCTGTACGTTAATATCCCAAATGTTATATAATTAATATTACATAGCTTCGATGAAAACTTATGCTTTAACAGTGTTATAAAATAATACTAATAATAATAATCATATAACGAAATATTAATAATAAATAACAACAGATTCTTTCATGATAACGACAAAGCTAAATTAACAATTAAAAAGCAATATTTGACCAATTTTATATATACATATATATATATATTGCATTTAATTATACATTACGCATATTGCAACTAGTTTGGTGCAATGTTTTACAGTATGCGGTCACAATTAAAATAAAATGAGAAAATTATTGTTCCTTTTGCGAGAACTATCTAATTCGAACACTGGCACGATAATCCGAAATTTCGGATTTGGAACGCATTTCCAGTCAGTCATAATGTAATTAGGATGAAGCGTCATGTTTCGCTGCTGAGAGTGATGATTTTCATGCTGGATATATATTCCTGATGAATACGTTCCATGCGTTAATTAACTCGCTCGGCCAATCGGCTGTCTTGTAATTTTGCAAAACACGTGCTCTTAATTATCAAGTGGCTAATCCGCCGAAACTCTTCGTTGCTAATGAACTAGCACCTCGATCATTAGATTCGCAATAATCTGTTTTGCATTTATACACGATGTACATGTATGTTACAGTATTACCGTAATCCTTTTACATCATTTTATCTTAATAATTTACAAATTCTAATAAATTTAAATTATAACAATCCAATTGAAATCGCTCGCATATGAAAAAATTCCATATTAAATCCTTTTCAATCATCTCGTGCTTGTGGACATATATCTCCCGGTCATTCAAAAATTCATATTTTCTACAAAAAGATAAAGATAGCGACCTCATTCGGACTCATTCTAAAGATAAAGGGTAGGACTTTTCATTAAAAAATCAGCATCCTCGTGAGTTTTACTCTTTGATATGCATATCTTTCCAAATATTTGTAAAATGGAATAAAAATAAAATTTGCATATATCTTTCATAAAAATTAAGATAACGAATTCTTTCCAGGCTCTTTTTAAAGATTAGCGCAAAGGATACATTAAAAAAATTTTAATTTTAAAATGTAGTGAAACAAAATATTAAATTTTGTTAGATTTGAATAAAACTGAAAAAATTTTTTCCATTTCAGGTTTTTTAAGCCGCTGATTACAAATCTAAAGTCGAAATTTTTTAAATCAAAATGTCGGATCTAATGCGGATTTAATAAAATGTAACAACATTTTTTAGCGAATTTTAAGGCGTGAATTAAATGCTAACTATTCCTAGAGAAGAAATCAGGTATGAAAGGGTTAAAGTAGATTTCTTGTAAAATTCTTTAAAATTTTTGTGAAGTGATACAACATTTTACTTTACTTAATTTTTATTGTAAAAAACACTTAATCCTCATTTCCAAAATTTCTTCTGCAATACTCTCAGAAACTTTATCAATTTACAATATATTGCAACTAAAAAAAATTAGATAACGAGAGACAGAGAGAGACTTTTAATTTATGTAAGAAACGCGGTGATGTCTCGAGAAGGAGGAAAGGAGGAGGGAAGGAGAGGGCTGGCAAGTTGAAATGAAATGCGCCGATGTTTCCGCAAGCACCTAACTATCAGCCATTCATTACGGCGGCCGCTTCAGCTCGGAGAGCCGAACTGCCGCAATTCATACTGTGACATGATGCTTGATAACAAAGGCGGCCGGGAGATCCCTCTCCTTATTAATAGACGACCGGCTGTATAACTAAGGGTGGAACGGTTAAAACCATCTATATTCTCTCTCTCTCTCTGTCGGAACTGAACGAAGATCGAGAATAACGTGTGACGTGCGTCCCGCGGCTTTAAGCTCGCGCGATCCCGGTGGGAGGAAGTGGCGGCGGCGCAGGCGGTATGCAATAATTACAAGTGCATCGTACGGTACGCGTGATATATGCATACGCGCGCACACGCGCGTTGATTCTTACCATAGTCATTATCGCATGAGTTAATCGAATCGCGCGGCGCGATTAATTACGGCTGAATAGTATTTTAAGATCACCCTCGCGAACGCGCTTTCTACCCGACTAACTCGCGAGCGACAGAGAGTCGAGGGGGGGGGGGGGGGGAGGGGGGAGGAGGAGAAAAAAAGGTGCTTCCGGTTCGACGACGTCGCGACACGCCGTGATCGATTGTGACGTATCGCGCTCATCAACCGCGAAAAAGAGGACGGCATGCACACATATTGACTTTGCCATCCACTTCGGAATCGCTTTTTGACATTGCTGCCGCCCGCGATCGCGCGCGCCTATCTGCCAGCTGCGATCTCCAGGCTTATACGGTATACGCCGCGTGTGCCGCGCGCGCCGTGTAATTAACTAAATTAATTCTACGTCCGCGACGTATGCGATCTTCCGATGCGATAGGCAATCTTTGTAATTAGACCGCCACTGAACCCCCGGAACACCCGTGATACACGCCAAACTTTCCCCACAATCGTGTAACACAGCCGAAGAGCCGAAGGAAGAGAAAATCCTTCCGCCGCCTGCGCCTGTCACGTCCGCGAAGTATAAGTTTATACGTACGTATGTTCGCATAAAGTATATTGCGGCCTCTAAATGCGATATACATATACATATATTACACGTGATTCCCCGTCGAGTCGGAGTTCGCTCGTTTACGTCAACGTGGGGAGCGACGGCGCTATCTCAACGTCGCTCTTTGCCGCACGTTCGGTACGATCGAGGCTGTTTAGCATCGTAAGAAGAGAAAAAAGGAAAAAAAGAAAAACCTCGACGAACCTCGAGACCGCGTGGATATGAAAGAGAAGAGAGACTCACCTATATCGCGTCGCCGCTCACGAGGACGTCGCGCTCCTCTTCGCCCCTCAGCATGTAGCACTCTTAACTGAAAAAAACTGGAGGAAATCTCTGCTCACTGATCACTTGTCAAACACGTCGGTGGTTCCCCTCACAACACTGTCGAACGAGTGCCCCCGGTCTATCTCGATTTACCTCGGTTGGAAGAATTCCGTTTCCCGACGAGCTGTCTCTCTCTCTCCCTCAAGAGCGACGACGACTCGGCCCGCGCGCGGAGAATCCGCGCGATTGATCCGCGGCGCTCTCTCGGGCGCAGCGGGATGCTGCGGTCGCCGGGAGATCGAGAGCGAAAGGGAGAAAGAGAGAGAGAGAGAGGGAGAGAGAATGGTCTCTCGCGCGCGCGGCAAAGGCGCGTGCGGTCCGGACGCGGAACGTGAGTGCCGCTTGGTAGAAGCGACTGAACCGCCAGGCCGGCGTCGGAGCGCGCAGGTCCTACGGAACGTCCCACGTCGAGCGGCGGCAGAGCCGGAGAGAGCGGACAGGTACCTACTCCTCGTCGCTCCGGCGAGGGAAAATACTGCCGCCGTTGCTGCTGCTGCTGCTGCTGCTGCACACAACTCCCCCCCGGACCAACGTCGTCGCCAAGAATTCGCCGCTTAATACGTTCGTCTCCCCCCCGTACTGAAGAGGCCACGGTGGTACCTACGGTCGCGTACGAGGGGCGGAAATGCGCATATGCGGGGAGAGGGCTTGGGATAGGGTCGAGCGGATAGATAGCTCCGGATGGATAGGTGGAGATATCTCTCGTGTGATGAAAATTAAATTCCCCGAAGAATTATTATTTCAACCCGGGAGCCGAAAATCGTGGGGAGAATACGCTTAAATACGCGGGGGAGCATTATGGTGTCAAATTAAAACTAATATATTCTATTTGACGATCATTGTTTCGTATATGAACAAGAATTTATGTTCTTGCTTATGAAATAATGATAATTTTACTTTTACGTACTTGCAGAGAAAGGATTAGACAACAAAGTTAAAATAAGAATAAGTAACGTCGTTGCTACAGTCAAAAGTATACGCGGCTATAGAGTTTTATAAAAACACTTTCAATTTTGGCTAATAAAATTATATCTTGCAGCAAATGCATTTTATCTTTAGTAAACTTTTAGCAGTGACGGAAAAAATTAAACTAGCTCACATTTAAGTCATTTTGTTTCATAATTTAATATTCTCTAATGAATTTAATAATCTTAAATTTCTACAAAATATATTTTTATTTCAATATTATAATAGTAATTTAAAGAATATATATGATTGTCTTGATAACGATAGTAAAATTATGGTTTTGGTTTGAAGATATTGTTACTTTCTATCAGATATTTTTCCCTTCAACTTATGAAAATTACGATTGAATAATAAAAATACATTTTTCTTCATAAAGTTGTATAGAATGTCTTTATATTTATAAGCAAACCACGTTTGCTTAACGCTATATTAATTCATTTCTATATTCAACGTGTAAAAAATAAACACGTTCTTTAGAAAGGAAATGTTTTTTTTCTTACATTTATTCATTATACACGAAAATGTATAACAGTGCGTTTTATATTAACAATATAATTGAGATAATTAAGAGGCAAAATTATTTTATTAAAAGTTAATAGTCTCCACATCAAATGCAGTTATATGAAACAGCGTGCAAAAGAAAGATGCACGGTACATAATTATAATGAGATTTAACGAAGTATAGGTTAATACCTGGAAAAATTTCAATTAAGTAATTAAATTTGCGAGGATAATTGCATAGAAAATGGTAATAGATTAATCATTGCTTCGGCCTCGTAACGACTTACGAAGCAGGCTCCGCCGCAGGATTTTCGGGCTTTATAGAATCTCGATGTAATTAATTAGTGCACATAATAATCGATGAGGCGGATTACAGATGTTGCGGTTGATGTTCTCGGTGTAACAACGTGTATCACGCAACGAGAAAAAGTTTGTTCGGCGTGTGTTTCGCGAAATCCATCCTAATACCCCTATCTCTTTGCCGGGGTCTCGGTATCGGAAAAGGTTTTCTATAAAATATCGCAGGTAACGTCGTGCCATTTTTCTGGACATCCAATTATATTCGACACGCATTCGCGGACGGACATTTTCATGCTTCTCGTGATTATCGCGTTTTGAACGTTCTGGAAAAGCTCCTCGCAATTAGTCAGTCGGTCGATATCGCGATACTGCCGCCCATTTACAAACGACGGTACAACGAAAACAAATTCACGCTGGCGTGTCCCGGGGAAAAAAAGAGAGAGAGAGAGAGAGAGAGAGAGAGAGAGAGAGAATTATCCCCTCCAATCTGTATAATGTACATACGTGCGGCAAATGATACGGTGGAGTGGAGTACTATTTATTCAGCGAAATATGTATGACTCTGTAATACAGACATTCGTGCCGAATGCGGGGGGGGTTCGCGAGACGCCGCCGCGTATAAATCTCGCGTATAAATGAATTAGCCGTTTCGGATCGGTTTATTCGGTCGAGTGTATCCTCTCTTCTCTCTCTCGTAAAACTCTCGAGGAGCTTATTACCGGCTAATACCACTTCGCTCCTTATTTATGGCCGGACAAGGGCGCGCGCGGGCGTTGTGCCGCCGCCGCCGCGCCGCGCCGGTGTAATACGTGTGGCATGCGAATATCGAGTTGCGCGCGATTCACCATGCATAATATTAGCACGATATTATAGTTTCCGCCGTGGATTACGGCGGCACCCGGGGCCGCCCGGGCCGAATACCTAATAAGGATTTTACGACTGTCTAGGAAATCCGTGATTAGGTTCTCAACTATGCGAACGGAGTATAGTCGGCGAGGCGCACAGCCCCCCATCGTAACCATCGCTCGCGCACGTTCGAGCATTCGTACCTCATCGACATGCCGCCGCGGCTCCCGCGCGTCCGGATATATTGATCCGAGACGGAGGAGATGAAGCCTGCGGAACGTATTGTCGGTGAGGCACGTCAGACTTACGCGTGTAAGCGGTGTAAGAGAACTGGAATCCAGCTATGAAAAATAAAAATCGATCCCTCGCGAGAAATTCCGTCCCTCGCGATACGCAGCATCTCTTTCGCAAAAGCATCCCCTGGGAGTATGTACACTCGACTCAAAGGACACGTTTTATTATGCGTATATCTGACTGCTAAATTAAAAGTTAATCGAGTCGGAAGGTAAATTTTGTTACCCAGCGTCGCTGGTAGATTTCTTTTGTGGCAAGACCAGAGATACGGCATGCAAGAATGATAAAGCCTTTACTCCCGCAATTTGTTCGTGGCACACGCGTACCGTTCGCATTCAGATTCCGTGCCGGAGTTCACTTTGCGGGTCTCATTTCATGTTCTTTATCCCGACCGAAAGTAAAATAAGGAGCGGAATTTATAGAATTTCCGACAACAAAATTGTTATTATTCGTTTCATCCGCTTCGTCTCCCGATTGCTTTTCGAGGTAAGACTCTATAAATAAAGATATTGTTTTCATATTGATTATGCATAAGCTGCCAGCATACCTCCGACGAAAATCTCCTCCCCTAAACCTACCTTTGACTCAAAATTACATTCGTGTATACTTTAAGTGATTAATATTCTATCTGCATGAATGATAAGTTAATGCGAAATTTAAAATGATGGACGTTTACACACATGACACACAGATGACACATATCACTCACTAAGAATATTAATCGTTTACTCGCTATACATTATCTTAATTTCATACACAGTTGAATCTATAATGTCGAATTTGAGTACTCAATTTAAGGTATTTCTAAATCTTTCCTTTCACTTCACCGTTGCTTAATATATCGTTTATATGTCAGAAGTCATGAAATCATAATCAATTTAACTCAAGAAATGTACTAATTTGACTGAAATGTATTCGTAGTTTATTATTTACTAGGCACTGGAACGAGCCGTCTACCTTATAAATAAATGGCACAAAAATTATAGGATAAGTCGGAGAAGATGCCATAGGTAACTTTTGATTGCAATATCTTTTCAATCATGATTGGTACATAAGAGGAAATGATACCAATTGAAAGTTTGATTAGTATTTTTATTTTAACTTCAATCATAAGAGTATCTTGTCTTATATTCTTTGTCCAGTAACAGAAAGAATAAAATCCCAAAGTAAAATATCACTTTTGGAAAACTGGGGTAAGATGCTTTCTAATATCTTGATTAAATAACAAATAATATATCATCTGTAGAAAAGCAAAAAACTTCTATTCTTTTTAATAATAATTGAAAAAATATTACAGAATAAATAATTTTATTCTTCAGACATAAGACAGTTAAAAAATATTAAAAATGTTTTTTATAACAGAATAGAATCATTTTTTACAAAATAAAGAGTTTCTAGACTTTAGATACAGAAGATAATAATAAATTAGCACAAAAGAGTGGCAACTCTCATTACAATTTCAACATCATAAACATGTAATAAACTATTATACAGAAAACTTTTTGAGGTTAATCGCTTGTTCGATTCGAAAACTTACATCGGAGAAATTAATATAGGAATTGAAAGGTTACGGAATTAAATTGAAACCTCGAGTCAGATAACATCTTGTTTGACTATCATATGTGAAATTTATTATTTTGATTTAAAATAAACGTTTATATTAATTTTTTGATTCCCATGTTAATTTCTCAAATGGGGCGAGCGACCGAAAAAAATCTTTCATACAAATAGTTGATATTAAAATTTTTAATAGATCAAAGTAAATAACATATGAATGCGTACATATTATACAACGGTATTTATTTTTATTTATATCGGTATAGAATTTTAAAACCATAATAATAATAATAATATTATTATAACTTTTGAACAATTTATTTAATAGAGCGAACGATTTTCTCTACTTAAGAAAAACGAAAGGTTAATATTTACATATTTAAACAATGTAAACCGACTTAATTAAATTTATTGCGCACAGAAGATAATTATTATAGAAGGAAGATAATATTCTCGGCACCGAATACACTGTAAAAGTGTAGCACATACGAAAATCCCAATAATACTCGTCGTACCGTCAGGTAATTGCGCAACGGAGCATTCCGCGCGGAAATTGCCTAGAAATTGCGGAGAATACGGCACGATCTTACGGCCCGTCGGTTACGTTTGCGCAGGAGCTGTTTCATCCGCGGCTTATTATTGGATTTTCGACAAGTTTGAATACTTATTTAATAAGATTATTCCGATGGGCGGCGCGACGCGAATCTGCTCGGGAATCGTCTTGGTACCTTGTTTTGCGGGTTAAACCGTAGTTTCACAGCGGCGCCGAGTTCGCGTTTATCGATTCGCGTCCGCTCGTTTATGGTTTTTTTTTTTAAGATTTATTAATGTGCATACCGCGAGGCATCCCGCGTGATGCTTCGTCTCAATTAACGTCACCCATTCTCGTGGCGCCTTTAAAAGTGATCGAGATAGACAGATGGTCAAAGCACCAAAAAATGAAACGCTCGGTGTGATCCAGTTACGTCGTAACAAAATATTCCGGATATTAATTTATAAGATGCTATTATATTATTCCAAGCAATCCATTTTTTTAGAGTTGGAAAACTTTTCAAAAAACTCGTTATTGCTATTATTATTTAAATAATAGCGAGTTGTTACAATTTCCGTTACTTTTTTCATCAAATTTTGCTGACTTTTTTAAATAAAAAAAATCCATTAAATTGAAAAAGAGACTTTTAATTGTCTATATCGCTAATTGAATTCGTATTCTATAGTTAATCGTAATATCGTATGGTAATGAAAAAAGAAAATACAACTGTAACGGTAACGACACTGACGTTATTTTCTAACTCAGTCATTTTTTGTAATAAATATGAATGATATTTTTAAGGGTTATATGGATATTTTTTCAAGAATGCTAAAAAAATTATGAGTTTTGATTCATTATTAATACCAACATTTCGTGAAAAACAACCTGATAAATGTAAATTTTATTTAAGGCACAATTTTTTATTAGCTAGGTAACTTGTAATTTAATTTAATGTTTTATTCAGTTAAATTTTACTCTTCATTTATCCACAGGTAAAATTCATTAGGTGAAATATCAGATCTAATCGCAAGTTAACCAAATAATAGAAAAATTGGACTTATTGCAAGAAAAAATGTATCAATAAAAGTTTCGATAAATGATTGAAAAACGCATGTGTATTAAGTAAATTGTGCATAATGAATTTGAGATACACGGAAAAAATGGTTGTACAGTAAAACTATTTAGTATTTCACCTTAACATTTATAACCAAGTATAAATAAATTTGATGAAATGGCACAGAAATTATGTCTGAAAGCAATTATAATCCATCAAGTGTACTTAATTATAAATGTTTAACTCCGTAGCAAACTATAGCTTTTCTGTATCTTTTTTTTGTGTGTTGCTAACAGGAATGGAAAGAACAGTTTTGCTAAGGTATCTAAAAAATAAGCTAAATACAGTAAACAATTTTGATAGATTATCATAATAATTATGAAAAACATTTCATCACAATAAACAATGCTGCAAAAAGTTTTAACATTCTAGCAATCAGCTTGAGTATTCTATTGTATACATGATTATAATTTTGATGGTATATCTCAAAATTATTTTCTGATCTACATATTAATAAAATCATTCTTTCCGCGTGCAAGAGAACGAAAATCATTTCGTTCTGTCGTGACACGCGAAGGCGTGTCATATAATAATTACGTATATTTACAGCTTTTTTTTACCCATAATTAAAACATAATAAAGCTCTCGTCATATGCATTAAATATCTGATCTACGTGTCATAATCGCTGTTACGATTGTTATACGATAATATTATTCGTTTTATTTTCCGGGGCAACGAAATAATTTATCTGCAAGTGATGTTTTGCCTCATAATGATACGAATATGAGGCCTTAAATAAACATTTATTTCTCTATTATAGAAAGTACTTTTTACAAATAATGAATGATTTATTTAATAAAAATATTACTTCTTTGAAGACTACATTGGAGAGAGAATTATTGGACAATCAATAATTTATAAAAATTCAAATTTATATTTCAATAAATGTTAATTGTATTGCACAAAATAGTTTTTAAAATAGCAAATAATTTTTTAAATAAAAAATTATGTTTATTTTTTAAATAAATAAATCTCTTATTTTAAGAAAATGCACAGTTGTATACAAATGTGTGAGTTACTGAATTAAAAAAAACTTTTAAATATCTTTTTTCTCAGTGTACATACTTAAATATAGTTTAATTTTGAATAATTAAATTATTAAACTGAAATGATTTAATTAGGTGATTAGGTGACCTCGAACTATGAAAATAAATTCATATTTGTCAATTTCAAAAATTTTTACGAACATTATAGAACTATAAGACACATTATGAGAAAAAATTATCGATAAATAATTTCACGAAAACATGCGAACATTCCTTGAATGGCGAGTAACGCCAGATACTCTGCCTCTTCGTGATAAATGAACGCGAATATCTCAGCGTCACTTTCGTATACTTTCCCCTCGTGCGTTAGAGGGTGGCTTATTTATGACTGTTACGCCGATAATTCGTCATTCTACGTTGTTGCACCAGGCCGTGAGCGCAATTAAACGCAATTCTGCATCGTGTATGCCTGCAAACGCAGCAGTTGCAGGCGCAATCATTGTCGCACCCGAAACTGCAAGCCGTACTCTCTCTCTCTCTCTCTCTCTCTCTCTCTCTCTCTCTCTCTCTCTCTCTCTCTCTCTCTTTCTCTCTCTCCAGGACTCCCCCCCCCCTCCTCTGTTCGACTGCGATGCGACGCGACGTTCGCGGTGCGGAACTTTCGGCACGATCCAACGATTTCGCCGCGCAAACGTCGCGCGGATGCAATTATACCCCGGGCGATGGGCAACGCGCCCCGAGTGCAACGGCAACCGGCGATCGCCACTTTTCGAATTATTACGTGCCCGCTTTCGCCCCCGAAATAGTCGCAACACGTGCGCTCGTTGCGCTAGATTCGGCTAGATACACGGGCATCGTGCGACCTACCACCACTGCACCGATCTAACGATGGCGAATATTTCGTACACCGACTCTGGTTCCTAGGTCTGCTGCCGTTCCAAGATAAACAAATCTTTTCCGCGTCTCTCGTTATCAATATCGGGTCAGTTAGTGTTTCAATCTTGGCTTTAATGATGAGTTCTTTAAATTTGATTTGAAAAATTGGATAGAATCTTTTTGTATTCTGTACCCTTTTCAACACTTTACGATATTTCGAGAGCCCTCGATGTAAGACACCCCCGTACTTACGCCAAAGAAGTCAGAAAACATAGAGTAAAGGTAATTTATATGCACTCTCTCTATCATATATCTTTATATCATATTAATATTGTGTTATAATTTTAGTTTTTTTACGATTAATATTGAGGATTATAGTGAATCATTTTACATTTTATTTATAAGCTTTATTTGTAAATTATCTATTTGTCATGTTTCACACGTGCATGGTCATTCCATTCCTATAGGATTATATGACAAAAATACAAAGGTTTTTTAAAGTTTTTTTTTAATATAAGAAAATAAATATTTAGTATTTCTAATTTTTATAGTAGTAAATAAAATTTTCATTTAAGTTTTTTATTTAAACATAATAAATGGTAATTGATAAATTAAATTTTCGATAGAGGCGACATATATACACCAGACTTATCCTACACTAAGAAAAGATTCTGGTAATAACCAAGCCTAGATAATAGTTTAATAAGCTTCGATGAAATTTTACACAATTAAACGGTCAATTAATAATCAAAACTAATAATTATCAAATTATTATTTTGATAGTAATTATTAGTTTTGATTATACAGTAGCCAAACATTTGATTGATTGAAATTATTTCACCAAAGTTTAGTAACTACCATCTAAGCTTAATTACATGTTATCACCAGACTCTTCTCTCTGTGGAAAATCGATTCACGAAATGCCGCGGTTAGAAAATACACTGCTCTAAGCAGATGTTTTGGTTTTTGTCACCTGGAATTCATGTAACGTAAATACGCCGCGCAACCGCTTAACCTCGTAATCGCGGCGTTATTTTATCTGCGAAGGGCAGAGAAATACGCTCTAATTATTTATGTGACGGATAAAAATGATAATAATTGACGATGGATACGAATAAATACGCGTCCGCGTGGAGGTGATTTAAATGAAACGTGACGCAACGTCAGGGCTTTCCGACGTGATAACTATTAATGTTCATTACTGCTTTTGATTTAATAACTTCGTTGCAATTTCATCGAATATTAAAAAGGCATTATGACATAATGGGGTAAAGCCGATTTTTGACGTGTACAATAATATAACCCGCCGTGACGCCGCCGCGCGCATAAATGTACGGCGCATTGTCCGTTCGGGCGCACTTGACACCTCTCGACGTACAAACGTGAACGATTATTGAATCCGAATTAATGATTAATTTCGCTTGTAAATGAAGATATACGCTGGCGCGATGCATTATGTATTAACATTATCCGACGTGAGGTCGGAACAAAAACACGTTCCGGTTCTGTGACGAGCGGCGCGCGCGCACGATTGGTAATGATGTTATCGGTGCGAGAGAGCGTGGGCAATGGAAGCGGAGCGCGCTTTCAGTTTATAAAGCAGGAGAATTTCGAACAACGGCGCGGCGCAACGCGACGGAAGCAATTCGACCGCCGCTAACGTTGCCGTTTTTCCAATTTATTACAGAATGATCCGGCGCGCGTAACGTATGCGGCCCGCGCGCGCACCCCGTCGCGTCGTCGCGCTGAAAACGCGCGTTATTCCTCCCCCCTTGCCAAATGCATACACATTCGTATATGCGTTTGCCGCACGCAAATGCGCATCGCGCATTTGCGTTGCATTCATTCGTATACGTTGTTTCCGAGCAAACAACCGCACCGCGCGACTGCGGTTAGCGCGACCGGCATAGTTTAAACCCTCATTTACCGATAAGGATTAATAATTAATTTAGGACTTATAATTGATGCATCGCGTCATATCATGCGAAGGGTCGGATGCAAATCCACTCGGCCCGATAATAAATTTCAATATACATTCAACATAAATCGTCGCGGCCGCGCCGTCAACACAATCTTATTTAATCGCAGCGCCCGTTTCATCAGTATTATCCCTCAATATGGGAGGCAAAATGAAATTTCTACTTTTTTTTTTTCACGCAACACCGAAACCAGATGAATGCGACGGAAATGTGTGCGCACGTGCGACAAAGGACATTTCATAACAAATCCGATCTGCTGTTTTTCCACGGTTATAAATACTAAAATATATGATAACAGCTGCCGGTATTCATTACTTCAAATCTCCTCGTGAAAATTCGTGATAAATCGATTGTATCTGGTGCGCAGATATAAATAAGGACTATCGCAGTGCGTTTATAAATAATTCCGCAGGGAGAAGCAACGGTAAAATAATATCGACGCAACTTTATGTCATTATTAATTAAATGTGGATCTTTTTTATATTTTTGAATATTATTTCAGTACATTTATTAATACTTAATACAATCGAAATGTCATGTTTCATTTAAACGGAAAATAGGAAAGGCATGCATAAAACATTGGTTAACAAGAGAGAGAGAAAGGCAGAAGGAGAGCTTGCGCCTGAAACTGATATTGCTTTGATACTAAAGTAATATTCATTTATTACATTTACCCAATTTCCATTTTCCACTTGATCCCGCGAGGTGCTGCTGATTTAAGACCCGGCCAATCGTGGTCCACGACGTCGAAATTGAGCTGTGCTTGATGCGTCATCGATCACGACGTCGAATGAGGGAGAGAGGGAGGCGAAAGCGCGTTATTCGCGATATTTGGAAATGCGACCCAAACGAATTGGATCGCACAACCCGGTCGAATGGCGATGCCATGACATTTTTTTTTGTACAAGAGAGGTCATCGAATTTTGCGCGGCAAATATTTACCACCCACCACACACACACGTCGCCAAATACCTGAGTTTACCAGCTGCCTCAATGCATCGTCGATGGTGGCAAGCGACATCGTCGAGACGCCGCGCGCGGATTTTGGTATTTTGGCGATGCGGCGCGTGCCAAACTCCTCGAGCGTGCAGTCATGCGAATGCCGAAAAACCGTTATTTCTCAGTTTGGCATATCTAAACATATTCTGAGACGATTGTGCTGCCGCGAGTAGGCAAATGTGCGTGCGCGATATTCTCAAAAAATGAAAGCCCTTAAAGTCATACAAAGCTCTGCTGAAAAGATAATAGACAATAGTGAGCTTAAGATTTTTAATATTTTAAAATAATATTTACAAGTCCACTAATGTTATATATGTTATATTTCAAAGTATTATCAAAAATTTTTAAGTTTTACAGATTGTTCTGTTGTTACATTGCATGTTTGAATATCTTTGTACAATTCGAACATAATTCTCTTATTAGTTAAAAGTTATTTACCCAAAACTGCAGCAGAATATGACTATTTTATTATATAAATTATTATAAATCAATTTTTTGTTGCTTTTTTTGAAGATTTTTGGGCCAAAATTTGGGTATTTATAATTCAAACTTTATTGATTAAAAAAAGAAAAAAATTTAAAGTCTGCAGCTTTTTATTTCGATAACTTTTGATTGATAATATGGAACCAAAATGTTCTGAAGTCCGTATTATTAGAGATTGAAGATTGTGAATTAAAAATTAACATTCTATTCTATTAATCAAATAGTTTTAACTTATATTAATTTTGTTTCAATTAGCTGAATTCTAATCTCTAGTTATTAATTCTCAAAATCTAATGCGTATACAGACTTTAAGCTCTAATACAAGCTTTAAAAATATCGATACTTTATAAGTAGTTTCTAAATAATAAAATTATATATAATTCAATTTTACTCTTCAATTTTCAATCTAAATATAATTTTCAAACCTGTGTAATAATTTATTTAACTCTTATTATGAGTTGTCTCCCTTATTAATGTCTTTCTTATACAATTGTCATTATAGAAACGGAGAGATATTGCGCGCGCGATTGCCTTTGACAAAATATTTATGATAAGAATTAATTAACGCTTAATCATTAAGCAAGCCAAAGTTTAATGAAAACAAATTTATGTAAATTTTTAAATTTCCTTAAGTGTATCAAGATAAGTGCGGTGATAAAAAATGATATTTGTTTAATTATTTAGCATGAATCCTGATAATATGGATATATTAACACTAAAAATCACTGCTAAATGTTATAAACTTATAATTTATTGCACAATAGTACTCACAAACCAATAATTTACACATTGCACAACATATAAATTTAAAAGCACTTTTGATTGACACAATATATTCAGAGCTAGAGAAAACTTGAAAAATAGATTTAATAGAAATATTTGTTTAAAGGCTGTATCTATAAAAAACTACTTAAAATAAGTAATTTTGTGTAATAAATATAAAGAGAAAAGTAAACACTATTTAACATTTATATATACATTTACTTGAAATGAGATATTTATTATACATTTTAATATGTGAATAAGATTTCTCTATTTCCCATTATTTATTTACTTTATCTTTTATTTCTGGAGAAAAAGAAAGTAAAAAATTAGAAAAAAAGTGTTTACTTGAGTGAACGAAACTCTATTTACCAATCTACGTTTTTATGCAACTAATTACTTTAACAAAAGTCTTGTGCATCTTTTTTATATAACGAGCTTCAAAATGAAACTTCACTTAAGATTTTCCCGACCATAAATCCCGTCGTCGCTGCAGCGAATAAATTTCTGTCTCGCAGGCACGGACGGAACGAGAGAAGCGTGACGCTGGTGCGTGTTACAGTTCGTCACGCGATATTGTTGTCGTCAGCGGGTAATCTCATTTAACATGAGGTCGGATGAGCGGTGAAATTTTCGCGGCCGGGGGGAAAAAAAGCGCGGGACGCGTCGAATGAAGCGACTACCGCGCCACAATTTTCTCCTCCCGAGAAACGTGCAGTTGTGAGTCTCTGCAGAAGTGTCCGAGTCCTCTGCATACCCATCGCTTCCTCGCTATCCCGGCACGGTGCGGGAGGAGGAAGGGGGGAGTAAACGTACTCCCCCGGGAGTACGGTTACCTGGAACTTATGACGTTACGGTTCGACAACCGAGAGTACCTACGTAGTCGCTCTTTCCGCATCCTTGAGCCGCGAGACTCGACGACGCTCCATCTCTCTCTTCCCCTGCACTCGATCTCGTCGCATTCACGAGTACCATGCTGTGTACTCCATATGTGCTACATATATGCCGCGTACATACCCACATGCATAACGTGTGTCCTCGTGTTCGCTCACGCAGCAGGGAGACGAGGGAGCGTTTTCGAAGAGAGATTTCTCCGAGCGGGACTTTAGCGCGAAACCGTCCCGGTGAAATTTTCTATGGCGCTGCCAGTGCGGCGTTTTATTGAAGTTTCACATAATGTTGTGATTATATATGTATGTGTGTGTATGTGCGTGCGCGTGGATGTATGTATATGCGCATAAGCAAGCTTCGCCGGTATAGCTTCAAAGCTAGGATAAGTACTGTTATAATTGTCGAAGAGCGTATCTCCTTTCCCTTTGTGTCTTACCTCAAGTGAATCCCGAATTTTCGTTTGAGCCACACTTCGCTGCTTTCTATTGCAATATTGATAGCGAGCTCTCTCGTTATCATCGTCAAAACACGTTTTAACGCACATAATCTGGCAAAAGTTTTATTGTATGTTGCAATATTAGCGTTTCCAAGCACGTAAAGACGCTTTGCGTAGAAAGAACGAGCCTCAAACGAAATTCCGGAAATGTCCGACTTGATTGAATCCCATAAATACTCCGGACACGGGCGCGTGTTGCGAGAGAGAGAGAGAGAGAGAATTTACTTGGTGGAACCAGGAATTCTGTTGCACCTGCGAACGACTTATCGCTCCTGGAGGAGCGCAATTACCGTGTCGCCCCTCAGACCTTCCACGCGTCCGGCAATCCAGAAGAGTATTTTTTCGATGGACGAGATTGATTCCGAGAGAACCGTAGCCCCGGAGGCTTATCGAAGGTCCGTTCTTACTTTCCTTTCATTCCTGTTACTCTTTCTCCTCCTGTCCTTTCCTGCTCTCACCTTGTTCGCCAGCCAAACGAGTTACCCTTTGAACAATCGATCAGCAGTACGAGCTGCAGTACGAGCAAGCACGGTGAGATTCCTTAACCTGGATAGATTAAGGAAATCGATTCGAGCGAGCAAGAATAGAACAAGTAACTCGCAGTCGCACACAGTCACCGATGCTTTAAAATATCGTTGAATCCTTCTTAGCATTTAATAACGGGTCATTTAGTAAAGTTTATGTGATTACGTAGATGTGTTCATCATGTTGAATTCTTAGATAGAACTGAAAAATGTTAGGGAGCGAAATGACGACGATCGTCATAAAATGTAGGTTCAGAAACGACATTGAGTCAGGGAAACTAACAAGCAATTAAGTGCACATTACAATTAAAGGAACAGTTGAAGCTGAAGGCATCGCGACAATCGATATTACTTCCACGGCGAGTGAACATCGACGTTGCATGATGCGGACCTATGAGCGGACGAGCATTTAGCCCGGGCTTATCCCGAGATCTCGGTATATTCGCGGTAATACTCGGCCATTTATAACCCCGCAGTTAAAGGGCATAAATCACGAGGGAAAGTAAATGTACGCACATTTAAGTTACTACCGCGGACGCGTGGTGTACGTGCCGTTTCGCCATTGTTCCGACGGCCAAGATTCACGGCGCTCTGCTCGCCCGGGTTTTGGAATATGATCTTGCTCTTTAGTACATCGAGAGAGGAAGTAGGATGAAAGGGTGTGAGAGGGGGGGAGGGGTGAGCCGTATTTGCTCGAAGCTTTTCCCACAAACAGCGTAACGCGCGCGGCGAAATTGTACTCGACATTTTAATGCGATCAGCGCGCTACGATGAAATGCTTCTAATAGATCCTTCATGCGCATACATTATTTAGTAAAATTGTGGCTCTCGAGAAATGGAGTTTTAAATGATTGTTACAGTTCTAAAACTGCGTTAATGAGATATAATAGGCGCAGCGCCGAAAACTTGTTTCTAGATTATAACGGATGTTGAGTTTTCCAGCGGTTCCCCGTAACGACTTTTAAGTATCAAAATTGCGGGAGTTTGAAAATTGATCTCCATATATAGAGCAAAACGGCGTAGACGTGTCTGTGGCCAGGCTGAAAATGTATATTAGAGCAAAAGTTACAGTCGAACTAATTTGACGCAGTGGGCTCCTTTGGTTTCACGGTCTGTGAATCTCAATTTTATGTACGAACTTGTTCAGAGAGTTGCTCATTCAAGTTGGAATTGGGTGCACTCTTAAAGGGGTATTTAAGTAACCATGATAGGCACTCGTTACGGCACGACACAAAAGCAAAATTGGAGAGTTGGGGAACGATATATGAATGAAATGTACATACATTTGTCAAAACATTAAATATAAATATATATTTAACATCAAATATAAATGCAGGCATATAGAGAAGAGATTCATTAAATTTCTTAAGTGTCTAGAATTGTCTTTAAAATATTGAAATATATAACGATGTTATCACGATTTAATTGATTTGATTTACGCAGAAAGGGCACGAGTAATTTTTTTTCAAAAATCACTTTCTTTATTTATTGCACATGAAGTAGGTAAATGTATTTTCATGCAAATATTGCATTTGTTCCGGACTTCTAAGTGTTTAAAGTAGAAAGTAAGCAATAAGTGCTGAAAGCTAATCCGGACTTGTCCTCTTTCTTCTTTCCTCTTGTTTAACATTGCTCTTTTATTTTCAAATTAAACTTTTTACAATTTTCGAGCAAAATGATAATGCCTTTTACTGTTTTTTACTCGACTTCATCCTTGATTCGACTATTGTTGGTAGAGTCTTTATTTAATATTATGTTTATTGTGACATTATTCTACAAACATTCTCCAAAGTTTCCAATTATGTATTTACTCTTTATTAGTTTAGTATATATAATCGCAACTAATGATAATTATGTAGCACACTGTACAATTTATATGCTTAATAATTTTTTAAATACATAATAAACATTTTTTATCATTATTTAAAAATGGAACTTTAAATCGTGTGTTGAAATTTAAAACACAAAGCTCATTTTCGAAAAATCTGATTAGACACTATTATAACGCGCACATTAAAACCTATAAAACTTTTATTTGAACCTTTTTATATCTTTTATTATGACAGTATTTGGTCAGAAATAAAATGAAAACCGATTTTTTCAAAAGAATGTTTTCTCTTTAACGGTCATATGCTGAGCACGTATAAAAATATATATGCCTCTTATTTTGATCTAGACTACATGTTCAAAGCTATCAAAATCGCCGTGTGACACTTGAGTAGTGTTACTTGTCAGATATCCAAAATATTCAAGCTCTTGGAGCTTGAATAGCTGTTCCGATCGATAACGTCGTAGATATTGAGAAAAGTAGAGAAAGGAAACGCGGTGTTTTCGTACAAGGGTAATCGGATGTTTAAAAATTGCACATAGAAACGTCTCAGGCGTACTACTAGCGTCGCACTGATACCGAAATACCGCTGATTCCGTAGAACGAAAATACAGTGGCTCTTGCCGGCCTTTACGGGATATTGATCTCGCGTGGCACCCGGAGAACTCGAGGCTCCGAGGCTTGCTACAGTATTAAATGTTGTTGTAGGACCGCTGACATGGTACACGACGACATTTCGCGACGCGGAATATTACGGAAAATTTACTCCGACTGCTGCACACGGAACGTTCATATGTAGCTGCGTCATGCGGCCCAAGTCATTCGTTAGAGATATCGCTCCGGGTGAAAAGAGCGAGAGAGAGAGAGAGAGAGAGAGAGAGAGGGAAGAAAGAAAAACAAAAAAAAAATATTTTATTCTGAAAGGTATATTCTCCAACGGTAGAAATGAATATGATGCAATATATAATCGGGGATATTAATGCCACACCCGATGCGCTTGCATTCGGTAGCACGCGAGTCACCGATTTTTTTCCGTTCCCTCAACAATAAAGTAGAGTTATACCATTAATCGCGCAGGCAAGAAAATGTGTTCTTTTAAATGTCACAAAGAAGACCGCTGAGCTTGCTAAACGACATTAATCCTCGAGATTGTACAATTCCGAATAGTAGATAAATATGTCCCATAACCGTCCATTTCAATCAAGGAATCTAATGTAAAAAGTATTTATGTGAAGAGGAGTGGAGAGAGAAAATCTTTTAGTAAAATGAAGGATGCAGATTCCAGGGCACTGCATATATTAGGAAATATACAAAAGACAAAAATATACAAGACGAAAAAATCAGAACGTTGAAGGCGGAATGATATTTTAATTTCACGCTTGAAATATCGCGAGTGAAATGTGCAGAGCACTTTGATATTATGCGCCCCACTTCGGGCAAAAAAGCGGTAATATACCCGACAACGACGCAGTTGACATCGCGTCGTGTTTGTTAACGAAAACAAAAAAAAAAAAGAAAAGGGGAAAAAACAGACCAAAAATAATTCTTATTATTAAATTGTCGGCCTGTTGTCGAAATTTCGACATTTTGTTTCGCGCCTGATACGCGCGGAATTATTCCGAATTAAGCAACGAATTTTTCCGAAAACTCGCGCACCGCGAGCCGGCGTTGAGATACGCGCGTTGCCATGCGTTCCGCGTCAGCAGCAGCGAAACGACGCCGCGAACGGGAAGATCGATAAAATGACATATTCACGGTGTAAATTTCAAACTTGGATGTTCTGCACGTATGAGATACACCCGGATGAGGAGGTACACCTCTCTCTCTTTCCACGCCTCTTCATTAACCCGCATTAAAATTAATATCCCGTCATATCGCTTGGCACTTTGCGATATCCGTCTTCAGGATGTCACGGATCTCGGCGAACGGTCGTTCCACCAGTCGCACTCGCTGCTCTTCCACCGATCATTCCACCCTCCATCGCTCGTTCATGCGGACCGCGAGGTTCCTTTTTGTTCGTTCCCCTAATTAAGAGTTCGCCCACGAGCGGCGACATTGCGGCTGCCGGTAACGACGAGGTTAACAATGAAGAAGATTTTTAGGGTAGGGTAATTAATGATTCACCACTATTCGTGACGCGGTTATAATCTTTGGCCGGGCCCAATATGAATACTGAATCTTTCACTCTTTGTTTCTTAATCACTCCATTCATTATTCTTCACGATTTCATTGTGCTCCGCTGCGTTACTCAATTATCATTATTATCGTTATTATGAAAATAGTTTCACGGTGTAACCGTTAGTTTTCCTTCGAGTGTTGACGCATTTCGATGAAATTTATACGGCGTTCATCGTCAGGATTTAAATCCGTCGCGGAATTGCCGCGAGAAAGGGGAGGGAATAAAGTTTGCAACGGCGACGAGTGTTTGCCCATCTCGTTGCAGGTGCATACCTGCGTAACTAATCAAAGGTACTTCGAGTTAGCTCGGCGTTCGCGATTTATATTCATTAAGCGGTAAGGTATACACGGCGCGAAGAAGTTGCGAGGCCGGAAAGTTTGTCGACGCGGGGTCGTTTCATAAATCGTTTCTCCGGGGGTCCTTTTTTCTCTCTTCCAACTTAGCGCAGCAGTCCTTTCGTACCGAATACTCAATTTTCAGAACTCTTCGCGTATATCGCGGCGCATTTACTTAACGTATTGATTTGATTGAAATTATACCGTACCGGTTTTTGCGCGAGAGCCATCCCCGCAGCGCAGGCGAGTGATTAGAGAATGTTGGAGAAACTTACTGACCTGTAAGGGCGCAACTTTTCAACGCAATTATGTAAAATAGTCTATCGGGATACTGTACTTGCCAGAGTCAGGAAAATTAAAAACTTACTTATAGAAGGGAGTGAAAAGAGTAATCTCGATGTATGGCCGCTTTTTGTTTTGAAAAATTAAGCAGGCAGTTGTGCGCGTCCCGGACTGTGGTACACGGGCAACGCGCAAGAAAAATAAGTCACATCGGATTAGTCTCCTCGCGTAGGTAGGCCATCAAAAATACCGGCTATAAATGGCATAAAATAGCGGCGAGTTACCGTTGCAGAGGGAGTAAAAGCTTTTACGGGAAATGAGCGCGGGGGTTTCCCTTCCGGTTCTCTCTGCCGGCGGTGAGAAACGCTCGAGCCGGCGCTTAAAAGCAAGCGGGCACAAGCGACTGCTGTTGCAACTACCAGGCGGGCGGGTATTAAGCGTATAATCGATAATAGGTATCGACGGGGAATTTCCGCGATCGTAGGAATAAAGTCGGACAGTGGTAAACGTCGCGCTATAGCCGGACGGCAGCCGGTCCCCGCAACGACGAGGCGACGAGGGGCCCGCCCGTAATGGCCCGCCCGTGAAGTTGTAACGTTCGGACTAATGGCGGCGATTAGTAGAAGTCAGTACGTTTTATCCTGCGGCGCATAGAATTTCAATAAACTCCCGCCCGTAGGGCGAGGCGCGGCGCGGGAGGGAGGGGAAAGTCGGCGTACCGCCGCCGACGATTCTCACATAGTTATAACCGTAGACGCCTCGAATCCCATTTATACCAGGCCTTATCTAGAACGGACGTGTCCGTTCGCGAATAGCACGCTCCTACCGCGAGATAATTAAAATTAGCTTATCTTTCGCCGGCGAACGGCTCGCAACGCGGATAGGATCGGCAATAACACACAAGGCGGCAGCGCGCGAACGAGGTTTTCTTTAATCATTGGCTCTAAAGGATGGGCCGTCCTTTCTCCTTCGTCTCCCCCTTCCCCCTCCCCGTCGATGATAATCGGCCGCGCGCGGGCGGACGTGCAGGCCGCGTTATTTCACCGCGCGTCCGACGTAACTTATTGTTAGGATCCCGTTTCAAACGCGCGTGCGCAACGCCGCCGCTATATCCCAGTCATCTGAGAACGTACATTAGAGCCGGTGCCAGATAAAACGTCCTACTTGTCAGCGATTTTTCAGCGAAAGATAGCGCGGGCCGGATTTGAGGAGCGTAAGAGCGTTACGTGCGATTTCCATTTATACTTTAGCGCGTCGTCTCAGCGGCGATATTTCCCGACGAGCGATACGTCCCGCGCGCGCGATGCGGACTTTTGGTAATTCGCGACCGTTCCTCTTCCCCCCACCCCCTCACGTACGATTCTCCATTTTCGGAGCAAGTATCTTCGTTAGATTAACGATGCGCCTCGCCGCGATATTCCATTACGGAACTTGGCGCATAATTCGCGGAAAGTTCGCGGCGCGCGTATCAAGGGATGTAGTTCTGATTAAAATGGTACCTGCGTACGCTATATGCATAGCGGTATTGAATAAAGCCGCCGCGCCCGCGACACAAGCATATATCGAATCGATATTTATTTCACGTACTCCATGTCGAAAATGCGAACGGCGCTCGCACTGGAAAAAGAGGCCGGCAATAATAATCAAACCTAAATGACAGTTACTAAACTTGGTAAAGTAATTTTATTCAAATATTTGATTAATATATTATAATTAAAATTAATAATTACATGAAACGTCAATGGGATGACAGATACGGAAGAGCGACTTTGCTGAAATATCTAAAAATTTAGCTGCGTGTGGATATAAATTTGAAAATAATCTTGTTGAATCGTAAAATAATTAAGTGAAACGCTCAAGTATGACGATTTTTTGTAAGGTTGCTAAAAATCTTATTATTCTTGCCAACTGATTTGAATGCATAACTATTTTGACCCAACAATATTATTTTCAAATTTTATGTACCTCATTTTTTAATGTCATAGCAAAATCATTTTCCCATATATTAAAATGATTCAGAATATTATACACTGAAAAATCTGGAAATAGTAATCAGGCCTAAATGATAGCCATCTAATTAAAATTATTTAAACTCGGTGAAATAATTTTAATGAATGTTTGATTAATATAGTCAAAACTATTATTGCTAAATAATAATAATTATTAATTTTAGTTACATCTGAAAAGTTTAGTAATAATTACTGGTTTTGAATTTGATTAATTTTATATTAACCAAACGCTCATTAAAATTACTTCATCAAGTTTAATAAGTATTATCTATACTTTATTATTATCATCAAGCGCTGTTTTAATGTACAATTCCGAATTATCCTTGCAAATTGCGAAACGTCTTGTATCACGATTCGACATATACGTTTGCAATATCGAGCAAAGGTGTTGAACTAAGGCATGAGCTGACCACAATGCGGCTGCCGGAACTGATGCAACAGCCGGTATTCGACAAATTGGTGGAGGAACCTGTCAACGGGTTGACAGGTGCACATAGATACATTGACAATTGCATCTATCTTTGGATGAATAATAATACAATCTTCGCAACGACGTAAAAGCCGCAAAAGAATGAAATAATAAGCATTGATTGATAGAAACACACGACGACCGACGTCACGAATTGTCATATCTTCTTTTAGCAATCTGATGATATACATAAATGTATAAAGCATTACACAGAAATGACTACTTTATTAACGTTTTATTTGATTAAGGAATATGTATTAATTTAGCAAGTATGTCTGTTGGTTTTAAACATTTACAAACATTTTACACTTGTACAATATAATATAAACCTGTTAATTCGTTAAATTTCAGTAGGCTTTTACGTGTTTTTTTTTTTTTTTTTTTTTTTTAATCCTCCTAACTCGAATTCGAATTAAACTTTTTAGATCTAATTTAATTACAATTAGATCTAATTTAAAGGTAAAAAGGTTGCTTTTTTGTAAATTCCAATAGATGTAAGTAATAGAATAAAACGTTTAAAAAAAAATGCAAAAATTGAAAGTAACAGCAAAAAAGTAAGAGACTTGCCTTTTTATTGACTAATCGTTTAATTCAACTATTAAATTATTTTGCTTATCTGTTGTATCTCGAGTAAAATGTTTTGCTTAATTTTGAGTAGAATAAGTTGATATGATTATTCGAATGATCTACAATAAAAATTATAGAAGTAGAAAAGAAGTAAAATTGTAAAACAATTTTTTTGTTTCTATGCCTTTTTATCTCTTGAATCCATAATTTTAATTATTACTTAAAAAATAATTACATAAAAGTATTCTACTCAAAAAGATATGGAAAATCATTAATTAAATAATCATTAATTAAATTTGTCAAAAACGTCAATATAGAAAGAGTAATTTTTTATTTATTTCTAAGTACCAATTGCTGTCTAAAAATTTTAATCCGAATTAATTTAAAATAGAAAAGTGCGTAAGAGCCACATAGGACTTAATATAGCAAATTTTTTGTAAATAGAATTTCGGAGGGATTAAAATGATGACGTAAATAGAGAAAGTTTATTTATGGCAATCGTCAATCTGCTTTCTTCCGACAGGAGAATTTAATGAAAATTTTTTCCTTAATAGACGAGCAGCAGTAATTACGAGAGCGCAACAACTCGTATGCTATTCCGCTGACGAATTCCGACGAGATAAACCTGCACTAAAGGTCCATGAATCTTTTCAAAAAATCCTACGACATTCTTTCATGTCCATTTTCCGTTGCTCTCGTGGCTTTTCTTTTGTCGACGCGCATACTCTCGGGGATGAGTGGAACAGAGTTTCTCTCAAGGCAGAGAATTTTAATCCATTCGGATCCATTCGTTGATTGAGCATTTAACTAAGTGAGAAAGTTGACGGTGCGCATTTTAATGTATTTCAATAATTATATTTTATGAAATTTTTTTTTTAATCTCTCAAAGAATTTATTTGTTTTATTTCTGAGAAAATTAATTGTTGGCTTTTTTTTACACTGTGGAAACACTTTGTACTTATATTAAGAACAGTCTTTGTTAATTTTTGTGTTAAATTTATATTTGAGTGTTAATTTAACATAGTGTGATTTGTTATTTAACTATTTTATGGTAAATTGATATTACACATTTATTTGTTTTAAAATACAATTCACAGGTAAATAAACAACGTAAAAATAATATTCTTTTGAAACATTAATTTTAAAATAAATAACTAAAACATATGTGTTATAAACAAACATTGTCAACAGATTATCAATGTTAATTTTACTGAAAAAATATACTTTTACAATTTACAAATTGTATCAAAGTGTCATATATTTTGTGTGAATATTTGTATTACTTTTCAATATCTATGTGATGTTATGCATAAATTTAAGTGAACCATTTGGAACAAGCAATACATGTATATAAATTTATCTCACAATTTTTAACTGTGTAAAAATTTATAATTTATTTTTCAAAAAATAATTTATGTATTTTTATGTATTTTTTGTATGTTTTTTTTTTAATTTAAAGATGCATGGGACAAATATTCATGAATTGTGAAGACGATCTTGGCGTAGCATAAATAACGCTTTGAATTATATGTGCAAAAACAAGATCTTGTAATGGCATCTTTTAAAAAGCGAGTACAGTCGTCTGAAACTCGTGCAAAGTTTCCGCAAAGTCTCGCGAACGTGCCGATCCAGTGCGCCGTTGCGAATGTTGTTATCTCACAAGTTTGTGACTCCAGAGTGTAGTTAGAGCAGAATACAAGCGATGAAACAATGAAATTTCGAAGAGATTTTTCTTCTTGGAAAATCTTCGTGGATAGTATACGCTTCTTTGCTACGCTATTCGAAAAATGGAAAATAAATGGAATAAACCTCTCATTATGGAGAAACAAAGCACGCGGAAAATGGAACAAATTCTACTAAACATCTGTATTTAACCATATTTATTTAACTTTACAATTACATGCCAAAATGAAACCTGGCACTCCTTTAATCTTTATCTTTCCCAGGTAATATCAGAAGTAGAGTTTGAAAAGAGTTTGAAATACTTCTCTCTCGATACTTTATTATTAAAGATAGCTCAAGCTGAAATATTAATCTTCCATATTATAGGCGCGGATAACCTACTTATAAAAATTCCCCCATAATTTACTGGATTTTTATGCAACGGTTCACGTGGTTTTACGTAGATAATTTTACATACATATCTCGGCGAATACTTCAAAGTTAACCACTCGATGTCATCGAGACGAAAATCCGGGCGAACAGGTCGGGCTGCTTCCGTAAGAAGATCGCGGCGCGGCATTGAGCTCAGCTGGGGCGATTGCAAGTAGCAATCCCCCGAAACCCGCCGCACTCTCCGGAGTGTGCATATCACCGCACAAGTCCGTCCAGTGCCAAAGTTAAATTACGTCCAGAGCCGCTTCGACAGAGCGAGCTCCTTCCCACCCGCCTGATCCGTGCGCGATCATAACGAACAAATTGCTCGAGAGTTAAGACGACTTTAACTGATTGCCGTGCCACTTATCTCCCCGGGAGGACGACTGATAGTCGGAGAAGGGTTTAGGAGCGGCGAGTTGAAAAAGGGAGGGGGTCTCTGTAAAAACGGAAATGCTGTCGGGCGGTTTCTGACAAAACGCGGCCTGTCAGGTTCGAGGCATAATATCGGCACACGGTGAGAGAGATACAAATCGACGTTGGAAAAATCTGACTCCGGTCGGTCATTTAATTACCCGGGCGAGGCGCACAATGTGCGAAAGTACGTTTCCATTAGTCGGGAAATTAGCGGGCGGCCCGCCGCAATTTTCGATATTTCAGCGCCGGAACACTTCCGCGCGCTAATTCGCCCCCGTAATGACGCTATTACGAAAAATTTGCCAATTATAACGTGTCCGCCGGGCGAGCGTGAAATATCGTCCCGCGGTCGAATCGAGCGCGCGTTGGTGCTTTTATATCGGTGCCGAATTAACATCGCGCGCTGACGGTTTATAACACCGGTCTCTGTCAAGCGTACGCGTTCGAGAAGCGCGTCATCAGGAAAAGGTAGTTTAATCGCCGTGAAAGGAGACTCTTTCTCTCTCTTTCTCTCTCTCTCTCTCTCTCTCTCTCGCTCTCTTTCTCTTCTTCCTCTTGACGAGGCAGAGATAACATTCCGCCGGCGATTGCAATTTAACGATCGTCTGCAGTCGCTCTTTATTACCGTGCGCACAGTAGGTGGACGGCCGACATCCACGGTATTTCATCTCGAGTTCATTAATATTCTCGCCCGGGAACAGCGGCGGCGTCGGCCCGGGTGAAACGAGGCGAGAGAAGAGCGCGTCCGCTCCCGCGATTTTATATTATGTCGGGACACGTGGGCGCCACGTCTCCTCTCACCTGATGTACGCGCCAAGTTCGTCCGCGCGCGTTCGTTCATTGCCGCGGGATCGGTAACACATCGGCGTCCCGTCTGCCGTCGCTAAGTGAAATTCTTGAGAAGTTTAATTTAATTATACGTGACCCGGCCACGCGCGCGAGGCGATTAATCCCGTCCGTACCAATAATCCCGCGCATAAGATCAAATCTCCCCCCCCCCCTCCTCCCTTCACCGCTCTTGCGATCTCGATCGGCTGAGCGGTATCCCATTTCGCCTTTCACGCCGAGCCGCTCGTCGATGAAAACTTTGGCGGGGAATATCTCACGGGGCAACGATGCATCCTTGGGATAATCACGGAACGGCGTTAAATTACGAGTGCGAGGGCGCGTGTGTGAAAAACTGTCGCTTAGGAATTAGAACGCGGGCATGCGGGACGTACTTTGGATTCGCGATTTAGGAGCCGCACTGATAAGAGTGCGCGGAGCGAAGCGTGGCACGCTCCCCATCATCTGAGAAGCGACGGCTCGCATAAGAATATACAGGTGCGATAAATTTCGCGTCCTGTCGCCGACTCGCTTCGCTTCGTCGCTGCGTTCCGCTCGCCGTTAGCCTTAATAAAGAGTGGTAATATCTTTTTATCAATTAAACAATGGTATATTTGTTTATATTGCTATTTAGGGGCTATTATTCTTCCTATTCCAACCCAAGTAATAGCAGATTTATTTCTCGAAAGAAAATGATGATAACACAAAATTGTGAACTCAGACTTATTAATATGTATATGTAAAAAAAAAGTTAAATCTTAAATTTTGCCAATTACAAAGACAATTATATTTCCTTAAAACATACAACTATTGTATAATTTTTAATAAAACATTCTTGTGCTGTACATTTATTTGGCGTAAGAATAGCGTGTCTTTTGATACGTGTAACAAACGAGCGATATTACATTGGGCCAAGCGAGAACCGTGCCCGTTGATATCTGGCGATTTGTTACTTTCTGCAGTTACGCCGCCGGCTCGCAGCCATTGTCTCGAAGGAAACCGTATAAATCGCCCGATTTTTAACGTATTTCACCGGATATCTACTGCAACCGTCGCAAAGTCTTAAGTTGATTTTATGAAAGGCGGAGAGTCCTTACTAGCCAACTTTCGAGAAACTTCTAGAAAACAGACCGCGACCACGAGTGCAAGCAGCGCGACCTGAATTTGAATTCGCGAGGGAAAGGGTCCTCAAAATTTCAAAACAACCGCCGCTCTAGTATCGCTGAACATCATTTCGCTCGTAATATCAAATGTGATGAACCGGGTCTCCATTTGCGATGTGCAATATTTCTCAAGTACCGTAGCGTCGCGTCGCTTCAATTTGCGGACAAATTTGAAATTTGTGATTTTAATTAATTTGCATTTTCTCTTGATGAAAAATGAACTATAAATAGTTATGAGTAAATTTGTCTTTTAATAAGCAGATTTGATTCCGAAGTAGTTAAAGAGAGTGATTAGGAGAGAGAGAGGGAGGGGAGGATGAAAGGAGCAAGTGGACGGATTTGCACAGCTAAGATACGGTCAGCATTCGGGATTTCGTGCGCTCTCGGTTGGGCAGGTCGTGCACACATACGCCCGCATGAGGCTTCATAGTACCTTCGCACGTGTCCCAGAAAGCCTCACGGTATCTCAGTTTGACCGTCAGTCCAGCAGTAAGCGATGTTAAATGAGTTAAGCTCGTTCATCAAGCGAAGCAGCTCTGCAGCCTCGCTCGCGCTCGCGCCATTACGTCGTTTAAAGCCGTTTACAAACGTCCACCCGAAAACTCTGCTCCTCGACGCGGTCCTTCATACGTGCCAGAATTTTCATGACGGAGCTTAATTCCAGCTAGATCTTACTTTAGTAAGAGTTAGAAGTCGTTTCCCTCTACGCATATTCGCCGTTTATTACAGTTATGGTTATATTTTGTACTTTTGTAGCTCCAGATTTTATGTCGCGTATTCCACTATCTTTCTTTCTCCCTCTCTCTCCAATACTTTCTACACAATTGAAAATTTGATAAATTTAACATATATCGCATATCTCAAACCTAAATTTTTGTCAATTTAGATGAATATGTTAGAATGTGACATAAATATTATATAAAAAATTAAGACAAAAATATACTTGACACTTTGATACGATTCTAAAACAAAAGAAATATTCTTTCAGTAAAATTAACATTTCTAACATGTGGATAAGTATTTTATTTATTTAATTTAGAATTTAGAATTTTAAAACAACAGTATTTTTTTGTATTATTTATTTACTTACCTATAAATTTTTATCATTCCAACATTAAGAAATTTTAAATATTAATTTAATATAAAATATTTAAATTACAAACACATTATGTTAAATTAACATTTGAGTATGCTACAACAATTTAACTAAAAAATTTTTACAAAGACCAATTTTAATATAAATACACAAAGAGAAAGATTTCTTTAAATTTAATATACCGTTTTGTTCAACTATTCCAAAGCATACATTTCTTTATTTCTAATAGATTTTATTAAATTTAAAGAAATTTGTTTAAAATTTATTAAAACCAAAGAAATATATGCTTTGAAATAGTTGAACAAAACTGTTTATTAAATCTTTCTCTCTGTGTACATACCTCTATTGTGTAAGTGTATGTTCATTAATTAAAATAAAAAATATCAAAATTATAATATATTTTTTCGATTTATAGACAATCAAAGATTATTAAATAATTTTATAAATATTTTCTTGTTAAAAAAGCGCTTTCAATTTTTTTTATATTATTAATCACTTCTTTATTAATACCTGTTATTTATTTTTATAGTAGAGAAAGCTTAAATTTAAATTTAATTTTAATATGTAATATCTTTTATTCTTTGTTAAATGAAAGTTGAAATAAATAATTAATTATCATAAAAAATTGAACGAAAATATAATGTTTAATCTAAATTGAACATTTTCTTTATTTGTATTATTCAAAGTAAAAATTTATTATTAATATCTAGACTTTTAATATTAATATTTTTATGTTCTAATTAAAATATTATACATTTGCTAAATACAGTTCTGAAAATAATTTTGTCATATCATCAAAATAATTATGTAGAACGTTTAAACTGGTTGTTAAAAATGTGAAAACTTTTGCAGTATTGTTCATTGTGCTTGAGTGTTTTTTATAATTATTTTAATGGCGCAATAAAATTTTCAGATCTGTAATTGTAAATTTTTTAACACTTTAACTTTTAACAAAAGTACCATTATTTTAGCATATGTTATATGAAATATTTATAAAGGAGTTATAATATTATAAGGAATTATAATAATTTGTCACTTTTTTGCGGCAATTTTATTTTATATTTTTTATTGATTAAGAACTGCGCAATCTGAATTTATTTAAATAAATACTTCTTGGAACGTAAAAATTTCGAATAAATAATAAATATATAGATTAATGTAAAGATCTCTTTAAACATATTGAAGATATATAAATTTTATTTTTTTGATAAAAATTCTATTTAACATGTGCTAATAACTTACTTGTGATTAAAATGTAAAAAAATTACTTGTGATTAAAATGTAAAAAAATCAAAATGTCTACAACGTACATTGAATTTATAGTAACTAAATATATTTTGTACCATATATTTCATCGTGATAACAAAGTTTAATATATAGCTTCAGCTTTAGTATTTATTATAACAATCGTGCACTGTTGCTGCGCCGGTATTCATGTGCTGACACTCTATTGACGAATGGATAATGCTACGTACTGTTTCGTGTGTCATTGTGTTAGAAGTTAGAACTCTCGAAACGTGATAATTTTCTTTTGAACAATCATTTTTTTACACACTTTTAATCAATTTGTTATTCATTGGCATGTCGAAATAATTATTACTTATCAAAGCAAATATTTTGCACGATTTTGATTGATATAAGAATTGAAGAAAATTTAAATTGTTGTTTTATTTTACAATAAATACTGTTTTTAAAATATTTGGTTACTAATATTAAATAAGACACATTTAAGTTTGAGAATGTTACTTCAGAAAAGTAATGCATTACAGTTATTTTGTATTAATTTTGAAAAATTACTGCGTTATTGTTATTTAAAAAGTAACTATTTGTTACATTTTTGTAATGCTAAAAAGTATAATGTTATATTTTGGAATTACATTATTTAATAATCAAATTTATCTAATTAAAACTTACAACTTTAAACTTTCTGTATAACAAACTTTTTTCATATCTAGTGAACTTGCCTTTTTAATAATTTATTACATTAATATTTTTAACTTTTAGTATAATTTTATCTAAAATTTTAGATTATAATTTAAAGGCAAATTTATTAAAAATTTTATAAAAATTTTAATTATTTTTAAACATTAATGAAATGTTAATAATAATGCATTTCAATATTTATTATACAAGTAAGAAATATTTTTTAATATAAATAAAACATAAAATAAATAAAACTTGCATGATTGCTTTTACTGCACGCGTAACCTTGTTTTCTAGCACTTCGATTATTGTATGTTTTGGGTACGGGAGATGAGCGCGATTAAAATAACAATATAACATATAGTAAGTAATGCGTTGTTTCCCAACCCTGATCACACCATGCTTTAAAGTTTGCGTCAATCTAGATGTAATTCGCCGACTGTTTCCCGATCGAGGACACAAAGTAATACACACGTAAGCACAGTTACGAGTTTGAATGTGCAAACTCTATACGCAATACCATTGTGTTCAACTTCGCCCGAAAAGTATTGCAACTTCTACATTTTCGTATCAAGATTTTTGATTATAATAAATTTATATATATTTTATTAGAATATGTTTCAAATATTTTAAATAAATTAGATTAGTTATGAAATTGATTGAAATTATGTAAAAAAATATAAAATTTGACATTTTTAATTTCTAATACGTTAAATATTTCGTTACAACAAAGTTGAGTATACACAGAGAAAAGTAATTACTACTTCCAAGTAAATATTACTTGTTCTAAGTAATTGGTTTCTTTCGATATCCGCATTCGATATCTATGGTAAACTTGCCACAAGTACCACATTTACTTAAAACATATTCTGAATCTTAGTAAATGTAATACTTCAAACAAGAATATTCACTTCAAACAAATATTCGGTTTACTTATTATCTAGAGTCCAACGAAGAAAAGCGTATATTTGAATTAAGATATCATAATTTCTTTAAAAAAGTTTATTCGTTATTTGAATCAAATATAAATTTTACTTATCTGAAATAATTATTTACTTGGAAGAAAAAATTATATTCTTAGTGCTGTAATATTTGCCTTTTTTAAATTAAAAGCAAAATTTACTTTCACAATTATGTCCTTCTCGTTTTTCTTGATCATTTTTAGAGACTAACGTTTTAGTCTGTTATTTGTATGTCGATGGCGAAATCTTACTTTCTTTCACGCTCTTGGCAAGTCTCTTTTATTATTAAGGAAATGCATTTTGTTCACGAGAAAACACGCCATCCCAATGCTACGTAGTAATGAGTAATGAAAAGAATAGAAGAAACATTTTCTTACGTTGAGAAAATAAACTTACATTAAAAAAGAAAACTTTTTTATAGATTAATATATTATAAAATATTCAAATTAAGTAAATTCTATTTTCTTGAATACAGTTTTACAATATTCTTGAAACAAGAATAAATTCTTATTTTAAGTAAAAAATGCTAAAATTTTCTAATGCTTGTGACAAGTATACCTTAAAGCTAATATTAAGAAAATATTCTTGGTTGAAGAAAATTATTACTTGAACGAAATAAAATAAAACGAAATTAATATTTAAATTATTATTTAAGCAAGTATCAATGCAAGCTGTTCTGTTTATTTAATTATTAAAAAAGTAATTTTTGTGAATGATTAGCAATTATTAATTTATTATACCAATTAATTAAGCCTTCCGCGATTAATATATAGCGTTTTAAGGAATACTAACGCAACGACACACGATTGAAACGAAAAGCCGTGATATATCGACTGTTTATTAATAATTTCGTGTATTTCGTTGGATTACGCGTCGCGAAAATTAATGGGAAATGCTGAATTGCCCGATCGTTCTTACTGATTAATACGCGCGCGATAATTAATATATCGCGTTTTTGCGAGTAAATATATGTGAAAATATATATGAAAAATGAATACAATGAAAAAATTTGGAGAAAAGACATAACAACAAAACTACCATCAGACTTTTGCTTTATTATAAATTTATTATCTATATATTGTTCACATTAAGCGCTGGAAATTTTAACGAAGCCCATAAGGTGTTTGCACTCATTAGAATTTTCAAGTAACGATCCACCTTTTTGTCAATACGTCAGGCTACACGAATCTATGACGACGGCGAAGATACGCTATCGCGGAATAACAACGAACAGGAAACGTCCGGTGACGAACGATCGCGGACGATTTACTGTCGCTCTGTCTGTGCCATTTAATTCCGTGGGAATTTGACTAGCGGTGGATGTAAGCGTTAACTTTAGTACTGCTCCACTACGCTTTCCCGTTAAAGTAAACGATGACGCTGCGTAACGTATAAATTTCGTTCTCCGCCTTCGGCGCGTCAGACGGTGAAGCATTTCCTCTGTAACGCAGCTGAAGACTTCCGCTGCGTGTTTGCGTTACACCGAGGTGCAACGATGCAGTCGTCTCTTGAGTCTGTATCAAACCACACGTTGGAGATTACGAGTTAAAGATTAGAATAGAGAAAGACAAAATAAAATAACTTTAAATAATAATAGTTTAACCGTTTAATTGAAATCATAACAAAAAAAAAAATAATTACAATTGAAGCTTAAAGCTAAAAGATCTTCGTGCATAATAATATTTTTATTTGTATAACTCAAATACATTTTTAATGTCTATAAACTGCGTGGCGAACAGCGATCCTATATTGTCTATAATTCGAAAAATATATAGGCTTGATATTTTTTATTTTAAATTTAATTAATCAGCATGCGCTTACACAATAGAAAACGTAATATTTATGTTAAAATTGATTCTTGTTAAAATTGTTTAATTGAATTTGTAACATACACGAATGTTAATTTAACATTACGTAATTTAACATTATGTAATTGTTATTAGAGTATTTTGCATTAAATTAATATTTAATATATTTAGTGTTAAATAACACTTTATGGGAAAATGGATAAATAACTTAAAAATAATATGATTTTGAAATGTAAATTCTAAGAATTATTAAAATGTTTGTGTCAATATTTTACAAATGTTATTTTACTGAAGAAATATTATCGAAATGAATAAAAATTTAAAAAATATAGATATACTTGGTTTAGCGAGAGACGCCGCTTAATGGCGGATAAAAAGGTCAGAGTGGAATGGACGTATCTTACTTGATACCGTATATATGGCGCACTCGGGCCCACGGCTATTATCTTACTGCAGCACTGTCAGTTCATTAATATTGTTTTATTCATAATATTCATTAATATTATATCATTAATATTCCAGGCTTTTGCCATCGTTAATGTAACTAAGTATTAAATTTAAAAAAGTGCTCGTAATATGAAACTGAACCGTTCAACGGTATTTAACTCTCGACATTGCGGTGATCTTGCGTTATTTGTCGCTAACACTAGCAATCAACGCAGTAAGATGGTGTGATGGGGGTTTTGCCCCTGTGTGAATCGGATGAAAACTCGTCTATTCCAAGCGGCGTCTCTCGCTGAACTAAGTATAGAAAGATTCTTGTCTATTACAACATATTTTTGTCTAAAATAAAAAAAATGTTTTTAATGACAAAATAAGACGATGCGGCAATAAGAGAATTAACGGCGTTTATCTTCTTTTTGCTGGTGAATTCCTGGACATTTTCGCGAGTTTTTCGTTACGCGACAACTTCCCCCGCCCTCTCGGCCTTTTGCAACAGGCAGTTATTAGCTAAATTACGCGAAATAAACCGGTCGCGTTTAATGGCCCGAGATATACATCGGCGGTCGGTTGATTTATTCGACACGACTCAATTATCCACCGCGCGATCTTGCGTTGGCTCGTAAATTAATTAACGTACCGTTGTGCACGTCGCGTATGTACGTCATGTTTTAATCTTAATCCAATCCCCGCCCACGCCTCGGCCCAAGGGCCGTCCCAAGAGCGACGTGCAATCTCTTACTTACTTAGCGTTTGCGCTATTAACGCTTTGACTACGAAACACAAGCGCACTCGCGAGCCGGGCGAATTATCCAGATCACCGTATGTTTGTAGATTACAACTGGTAGTTTACGTCGTTTTACGCGATACGACTGGTCCGCAGCATGTGATTCACGTATAACGTTGCGGTGGACGATATCACGAGGCGACACAATGACCGCTGATTAAACAATGTGCATACATACGGCACGAGGGCCGTGCATGTTGAGCACGTGCGCGTGATTATTTATCGTAACGCATTCGCGTGGCTAAATTGTTGTTATCGAAAACTAAATTTCCACCGCCACCGCGACAACCGACTTCGGACGAGAGTCCGACGATCTCGAATATTGAAGGCGCGCTTGTACGATGAACTTACTACTCGAAAATACTACTCGACTACTGTACTGGATTTATCCGTTTAATGCGAAGCAATTGCGACAATTGAATTTCTGTTTCCACGTCCAAGAAAGTAATTGTAAATAGTTTTTATAATACGAGGTTAGATCAAAAGGTTCGTGCAATTTTTTAATTTTCCGCGTTAGAAATGTTTGGTTGAAAAATGTTTCTTTTCGCGTTGACACTGTCATTGTCATTTGCGTATATTTGCAGCATCGCGTAGTTCAGATTTAACAATTAATTAAATAAGCTATGTTTTCGTATATCCAATTTTATTAAATGTTTCACAACGAAGAATTAAGTATTTGCATTAAATTTTGTGTAAAAGATAAGATAAAGGTGCTCTAACACAATGGAAGTATTGCGGAAGACTTTTGGATTTAAAATTATAACATAAAATTTACGCGTTATATTATAAATGTTAATTTTACTGAAGTAATAAGTTTTTTTTATCTATTATTAAAGTGTTCGTATTAACATTTATGTTACTTTCAAACATTTAAATTGACAAAAATTTAAGTAAATGATTTGGGACAATATATATTAAATTTAGTTATAAATAATTTTTAAATTGTATAACCTAATAATAATTTAGCATCATTTGGGCTTGATTATTATTATCAAGCTTTTTCCAATATACTCTTAATATATATAATAATAGAAATTTGTTAATTAATTTGTTTCAAATTATCTGCAATTATTGAAAAGCCATTACGCACAGTTCGTTTCGGTGCCGTTGTTCACAGTATACGAAACTGAATGATCCCGCTAATTTAACGTCGAGATATTTCTCCGCGTATCTTTTCGTTTCACTTTACGTAATTCATCCGACCGCGTGAACCTGAAATATAGCGAAAGCCCCGCGCGGGAAATGGAAACACTGTTTAAAAAAAAAAAAAAAAAACACGGGCGGGCGAATTCGAAGGACGCATCCGGGGCCGCACATTTTTGTGACGTTGCCGTTGCAAACGTGACTTCGCGGTGGCGGCCCGTCTGAATCGTCGAAATTGCATTTGCGCCGCTCCGCTCCCGCGATTCGAGCGAGGGAGCAGCGGCCAGCGTATTGCAGCGGTCGACTCGACGTACGTACGACCCAGCGTGAACATGACAGAGCTCTGCCCGAGTATAATCTGACATCGACGCAAAACGCGAAACAATACCGCGCCACGCACGCACGCACGCCGCCGGACGGACTCACTCGCGGATGACGAGGGAGTATCGTGACGCCCGGCGACGTGACGAACTGCGTGACGTGCAGTCCGTCCGCGTCCGGGATAGCCCCTCTCGCTTCGAGTGCGTTTTCATCGAGATTTATAATCGAAACACGGAATGATCGGATATATATTCCCTTTTCTGTCCGTTCTCCCGTTTGTCTCTTGCTCGTCTCTCGTTCGCGCGCGCGCGCATATTTAGTCGAGGAGGAAATCGAGAAATCCACCCTCTCGTCTCCGCGCGGACATCGCGCTTTACGGACGATAATAATATATAACCACTCGCGGAATTTATTTTGTCCCCTCTCGTGGAAGATCCGCGCCGATTAATCTCGTCGCGTCTTATTATTTGCTCCGGGAGAATTCCAGCCCTCCGGAATACGATAAATTTTCCACGCTCCCCCTCTCCGCCCTTCCCACCCTCTCGGCAAAGCCCACGGTTTGCGCACCGCACCTTTTTTACCGTCGAGATTTCGCCGAGCTCGGCACTTTGTTGGTTCACCTCGCACTTCCGCGAGATACTGCTTAATGCGTCGACAGGATAATTCAGGGGTTGGGGGAGGGATGGGGGCTTACACATCTGCGGCGGTATAACAAGTTCCCAGAACGAAAGTTCCGCGCGCGATGAAGTTAAGGGGAAATTACTTAGCCGCATTAAATCGCTTTAGCTCGCGGAATGATGGATATTCGGGGCGCGGACGCGCGCCGCACTCTTTCCAGCACACCCTTTTCTCTTTCCCTTGTAAAACTCTGCCCCTTTCCCTCTCCTCCCCCTCTTCGTATGCGATGCACAGGCAAGACCGTTGGGACGAGGATTTGTTGCATCGGCCGCACGTATTGTGTGTGCATACTATAAAACGGTATCACGCGGCACGCGGGATAACCTGTTGCTGATTGATGATCTCTCGTGCGATGGAAAACTGCGCGTCACACCCCTGAAAGATGAGAATACCTTTTTGTATCTAGTCATGACTCTCTGACATCGAGTATCAGCCGTTTTACGATCTTAGAGATAGCTCGCTACGGCAAATTGAAAGGGATTTGTTCTAAGTAAAAAAATTACCTACTTTATTCCTTTTATTTCTCTTATCTATGGCATAATATTTTTCGTAATAAGTTTTATATAATTTTGTTTAAGATACATCACAAAAAAATTATTGCGTAGCGGCTTTTTTTTATTTTAAATGATTTTTCTTTAGATATACAATTTCAAGAAGATATTTTAAAATCTAGCTAAATGTCCCATAATTATGAGACATTGAAAATTGCAATTCTTTTAATGCTAGGAATTTCCTGTTTTTATAAATCTAATAATAATTTTATTTATAGTATTTATAATGCTACTTCAAAGTACATATATTTTAAAAAATTTTATTACTCTTGTGAAACATTAATTTAATTTTTAACTGGATTACAATAAATAAATTGTAATAAATAACAGAACCATCATACAGTCACTTATCGGATTATAACTCATTTTTGCCTAAGTTATCATTAACAATCATGTTCATTGTGAAATCCTAGTTATTTTCGCGCGCTCGGCGAGTCGTTTTTATTTTTCAGTAGATGAATCTTACTTGCGGGCAAAACATCATCTCATGGTGAGTATTGAAATCACCCTTCGCACGCGCGAGTTTAATATATACATGACAATTGTCTCTTATGCTGTATTTTACATATCTCCTTATTTTAAGAGGTTGTTTGGATTACTCTGGTAGAATTTAGTATAAAGGAATTTATTTTTTATTATAAATCATGCATTTACTCGTTTATAAAGGAATACGTCTTAAAGAAGAATATCCCTATTAGCAGGATACATTGGCAGTACATTGGCTAATGTTGGCTAAACATTGGTTATATTGAAAATGTATTGGCCAATGTTTTCCCAATATAACGCCAATATTGATCGTACAATGTTGGTTTATTCTAAATTAGAATGTAATTAACATCCAATATGACATCCAATATAAAAAATTAAGAGATTTAACATTAACATTAAATCAATATTGCTGTTTAAACAATTTGACTAAATAAGGTAACGCGTCCACTTTACAATATTAGACGAACATTGGGTATATTACATTCACATTATTTTTCAATATTGTGCCAATGTTTTATACTACTGAGAATACTTTATGTAAAATTTTTTTACTTATAATTAGAGAAAGTGCTTCTCTGTTTATGAGAATAGAATATTTTTTAGAGAGGGGGTGGCATTGTTATTAAATTTAACAATAGAATTAATTTAAATATTACTTTTAATTCCTATTTATGATTGCGTTTCAAGTCCGACAAATATTTTAGTACACAGTTTATAGATGTAACTAATAGCTTATAGAACTATCTGTAGAATAGAAAATATATTTAAAAATATATTTATTAATCAATATAAAAATATTAAGCATCAAGATTTGCTTTGATCGATAAATAATACTTCTTATTTTTTGTCTTTATTTTTTTTAATTTTAATCATCATTGTATTATTTCTTTGTTAAGCAAGTAAAATTATTTCTCCTAAATTACGCTTATAACTCAATAAGATATTTTTACCGCTGAAACGAATGTTTTAAGAGGTGATTAAAATGTCAAAGCTTATTAAATGGAATCTAAACGTATCTAAACATATAGTTGCCTTTGAGCGCTATAGTGTTCTATAAATGCGTTTTACTTCTTCCTAGCGGAGATATTGTATAATACGAACACTATAAATTGGAACGCGACATGACACGTTGACACAAGGATATAACATTGCGCTTACCCGAGGAGACGTTTACCGTGCAACCTCGTAACTTTGTGATAACGGAGAATTTGAGCTTTACTCTTACGGCATCAAAAATATACCGAATATATAAGGTGATTAAACAAAAACCAGAAATATTTTGAAAGATAATATAAGTTATTATAAAAAAAAGTTTCTGTAAACATCTTATCGTGATAGTTATGAAGATAGAGTGTTTGAATTTAATAATTTAGAGAAATAAAGATATATTTGCTACATTTCAAAAATTTACTGTTAATATTAATGCATTTTTGTATTTGTTCTAAATTTGCAAAATTATTCTTTTAAATTTATCTTGTTATTCCTCTATTATGCACAGAGAGAAAACTTTCTCCTAAAATTTACTTACTTAAAATTATGATAATCGTGATATAGTAGGATTTTGAAGAATTTTATTATAACGTTAGTAAAATATAATCAAACTTTATTTATTGTAATATAAAATGGTATAGTTAAATTTAAATAAACTTCTTTTCTAAATTTTCTACTGAAATTATAGTGAAATTCCTCAAAATCCATGTTATTCCACGACTATCATGAATTTGAAGATAAATTCTAAAAGAAATTCTGGCCGTGTGGAAAGTGTCAAAATGCAATTAATTTTCATGTATTCGCTTTTGTTGTCAATTTTGTTTTTTATTTACCCATTAATCTAACAAACGACAATCTAACAAATTAAGATCTGGAAATCTTTGAAATCGAATAAATCACCACTGATCACTGAATATAATTCTCTTTTCTTTTAACGATCCATTACCTCACAATTTCCCTTTTCTCCTGAATAATTACATATAACATAATCTTCCCTTTTTTTATTCCCTTTACCATATGGTCATTTCCAATATTCATAATTAATACCTGCCTTTTAAAATGCTCTTTCCGCTGATAATTTTAAAAACGCATATTTTATCTATATAAAATTCACATAATAAAGTAACAAACGATATTAATCATTTATTCTGTATCTATCACCGGTGTAAGTCAAGCCTTTGAAATTTTATCGAAATCAAAGTCCACGGCATTTTACGAAGATTTAGAATGTTTCTCAAAGGGGGAGTAATATCATTTCGCGAATAAGTGCTCGCATATATATGTGTGCGCGTATCGGAAAAATCCTCTATAAAATCTCAAACGTATGCCAATCCTCTTTCGCACACGAACGGCGGCGGGCGTCCTTATGGTCGATCATCCGTTCGATGAACCTCCGCCGAAAGGACCGAAACGCCGATCGATTCGTACATAACTCGCAGTTCGTGGATACGCGGGTGTAAGGAGTCGCGGAATTGAGGAGCCGCGGCGAGAGATCGTCTTGAATAAGGGGAATGCGTCTTGAATAAGGGAGGCCGGAACGAAACCGAAGGCGATGCGGCTGGGAAGCGTGTAAGTTTACACGCTCGACGTGCTCCCGCGCGGCTGGCCCGGCGTGTGCGGCCGGATTAGACTCCTTAAACCGAACACACACTTACACGCGCGCACAGAAGAATAAAGGGGCTAGGACGGTCGTGACGAAGTTTATTTATAAGGGAGGAAGTTCCGAGGCCAAGCACAACGCCGCCGCAGCCGCGCTAAGCTCCTTGGCCGGATAAACTTTCCAGACTCCCGGTATTGCCATCGATTGTGGCCCCGCGCCAAAACCTCCTTATCCTACATAATATTTTACGAGCGTGCACCCCTTGTTTTGCGCCCTCGCGTCTAGCAGGACCGCGCGGCCGTGCGGGGTTTTCTCTTCTTGCGGGCGTGAATCGCGGCGTCTGAATAATTGCGCGAGTAACCGGAAGCTCGCGTCCGTCGTTCGTCAGGCTGATCGCTGGTGGGAGGAGGAGGAAACGACACAGAACTCTCTTTCGCTCGCTGAACTTGAAAATTTTTGCCGCGCTCACAGTGGTGAAAGCGCGATGTTCACGAAACCGTCGTCAAAGGAAACGTTGCATTCGCGAGTAAAAACAGGCGAGTTTTTACCAACTCCACGAAATAAAAATAGATTTCGCCACGCGTAGACGTTATTATTTGAAAAGTTTCGCCTTTCGCGTTCCGTGCGCGTGCTTCGTTCTCGAGAGTGAAACTTTGGAGCGTCGCAGCGCGGAGCGCCGGTATTTGCCGAGCCAGTCACAAAACATCACACATTCGCTGCAAAGATTATTTCATATGTAATACATGCGTGTGCATCATCAACGTAAATATAAATATCTCTGGAAAGATTCGTTATATTCGGAGGTTAACACGCTCCTCGTATTATGCACTTCAACTGAAAATTATTCGCGATAGATAGACATATTCGATTTGCTTAATATCGGAAATATCGGTAAACTGACAAATTTTATGTACTGTTATAAATACATTTTCTTACTTGGACAAGAGGAATCGCCTGCGAGTGAAATAACAGTAGGCGACACGCGAAATTCCGAGGCGGAAACGGCCGAAACTCGAACGTTCGCGCGCGCGTGCAAATAATGGAGAGTGAGAACACGTGGTTGTAGAATATTCGCAGTACCTTAGTCCCAGATCCTTCTCCGTACAACGGCAACGGTTTACGACGCGACGCCAGTGGTAAGCTCCGCGGATTTTACTGTCGCCGGAAGTCTCGACGTCCGACCTCTCATCCCCGGTGAACGTCCGGATTGTCCAGTCGTAAATGAAACCATCAGGGTGTATGTATATGGCCTAGTCTGCAAACCGTCGTTTGTCGCTCACGTTATTCTAAGAGAAATCGAGAAAAGCGCCATTTAATATTTGCGACAAACGCAAGGCGTTGCGACAAACCTAAGATTTATCTCTCGCTCAACGAGTACGACCGACGTGACAATTAACATGATTTAACAATAAGGCAATTTCAGTATTTACACCGCGCAAGGATTTACGCCGTAGTAATAAAAAAAGAGTAGAAGGAGTGAGGGTAACTTGCTCGCAGCCACACTTTATTATGTGCTGCATTTACATTGGTATTATGTTGTAGTTTTCTGTATCGTTAATAACGAAACCATCGTTAAATTAAATTGAATTGAATCAATTTTTCAGTGTTACGAATAGAACAACAATGTATTATAATCTATGTAAAATCTTTATTCAGAGAATGTAAAAGGCTTAATATTCTTAAGATCTTATATTCTTTGTTTAGTTTGATCATTTTATTTATGAGTGGCCGTATATCCCACTTCTTTTAATATACATATAAAAATGCAAAAATTTTTTTTAATATAAAAATTATAGAAAATATCAATATAAGAATATTCAATGTTTCTAATTTTTATCTAGTAAATAATATAAAGTTTTTACATTTTCTTAAACATACACGCAAAAAAAAGATGTAGTTCACATAACTAGCAGTTTGTAAGCAATGTGGCTGCATCATCTAAGTATATTTATAAACGATGATCATGCATATGGTTGATATGACTTATTGACTTTAGTATGTTAACTATATCAATGTAGTCGCGCCAAATCTGGTTGGTACAACCAGATTTATGTGTTGACCAACCATACTTTTTTTCCGTGTAGTAAATAATTGCAAGCACTATAGTAAATTAAGTTTTCGATCTAGATGCAATATATACAGCAAAATTACCCTAAGTAAAACTTTAGATATAATTGCATATTGTAAATAATTCTTGATTTTGCTTGAGAAGCTCGCGAAAAAGTCGCTTAACGATGCGACTATCAAACAGTTTAATCAACTCATTTAGGAATTAAATTGAAATGAATGCAATTAAATAGTAAAGAATTTTTAAGTTGATTAACATTTTCATTTATTAACTAAACCGAATGTTTTCTCGCGAACCTGTCGCGAATGATTTTGTTCCGTGTTAGAAAACGTCCGTGGACCAAGCAAGTTGAAGTGTATAATAACGGGAGCACTACCTTCTAAGTGTATTAATTAATCTTCCGCTAATCCTGCTGAGTATACATCGCTTCGAAACTTCCTGACAATCCGGGGCCGGGTTTATGTTTACTGAAAGATTACGCATAGTAGGATGGTAATTGCTTTAATACCGTTTTACACTGCAAAGCCAGCCTCAGACTATGACTAGTGCGATATGACAGTAGAATGAAGCAATAAATTAGACACGACAGCGTTGGCCTAGAACGTGAATAGCATACGTTGCGCAGCATGTAATATAAACACATGTATTTCTCTCTCTGTAATTGATACATTGTAATATTCTAAGTGTATTGTTGAACCGCATACTCATTAAGTGCATTATATAAGTTATTTTTTATTATATTTTCTACTTGGTACTGATTTATACGCAAATACGCGTGGAAATTGTAGCCTGATGTTTCAGATACCTATTACTACACATGTTTAATAATAACAAATTAATTTATAAGCAATAGCTTTTTGCAAGAGATACAATTTAATTGATCGCTAAAATTTTACCTTTTAAACTATTTGTGCTGTAATTATAATAATTATTAACTGTATTTATTAACTAAAATATTTATTTTATTAATAATTTATTATCAGAAAACAGAATGCATTTATGTGTGAAATATTTAATTATTAATAACAGTGACAGGAAGGTACAAATACGTCTAAATAAAACTGACTTGAATTTATTTTTACAATTAAGTAACATTTTTATTCATTTATTTATTAATTTTACACGCATACATAAGTATCCTTTATTTGTCTCTCTCTCTCTCTCTCTCTCTCTTTCTCTCTCTCTCTCTCTCTCTCTCTCTCTCTCTCTCTCCCCCTCCCCCTGCTCCCTCTCTTTTTCTCTTCCTCATAGCAGTTCTTTGTAACAAATAACTGAAGACTGTGATCTTCACTTGCATGGTTATGCATTCTCTATATAGAGTCTATAGTTGTCTTAACAAAGGTACTCTCGATGGTTTGCCATTGTCTTTTGAGAGGTGATAATTAATTAAAAATCTGATATATTCTAAATTGATTTGAATCTAAATTTTACACAAAGAGACGCATAGCTCTTATACATGATTACCACACATTATTATGTTTTAGTCTTACGTAATTTTATTGTAATAAAATTTGTGGTGACACAATTTTAGAAAGTTTGATAGACTTTATAATTATAAATTATAAATATCCATTTAATTTCTATGATAATTGCAAATATATGCATACGATAAATGTTCAATACTTTACAATGACCTTCTTTTATTCAAATATGACCATTTAGTACAAAATTGCATGATTATATTATCATCTACATAAATTAATCAAAAATTATCGTTAGCTATACTTGCTTTTTAAATGTTGTTAACACATATAACACAATCATGCAACCTATTAAATTTTTGTTTTTATTCATTTGTTATTTATTTTATATTTTTGTCAATAAATGTGATTTATATAAAATTAAAATGTAAAATATTAATGAGGTACAATTTAAATGTTCGATACGCATTTAGTAATTTTCTATATCAACATATATAAATGCGTCGGGAAGTTTTATTTGATGTGATAATTGAAAGAAAGCAAAAATACATGTTTGTGAAATTTATATATTTTTAAATTTCTTTTAATATATGTATACTACACTGAGAAAAAAAAATTGTTAATTTGACAAGATTTTCCAACTAAATTAAAATTTTATCAGTTGAAGAATTTATGCATTTAATTTAAGTATAAATTTCAATTTAAGTACTTACATAGTTAATTGAAATATATAAATACTTGAATAGACAAAATTTAATTTAGTTGGAAAATTTAGTCAAATTAACATTTTCTTTTTAGTGTATATATAAAACATTATATATCTTTAGATCGCAGCATTAATAATATTTTATAATCGTCAAAACGTACAATTTCACAAAATTAGAATGATTTTAGAAGAGAGAGAAATATAATTAGTTAATTTTAGTCCCAAAGTTCTTTCATTATTTAATTTAATTGACGTCGGGCGCGGCGACAAATCAAAGTTTATTATCCACACACAAAATTGCGTACACACATAAAATGACAAGCTAAGCAGAAACGTCCGTCGTAAGTTACGTTCGGATAAGTTTATTTGGAATTCGGAAAGTAAGTCGGCAGAAAGCTGTTTCGTGCTGCATTTATGTCACCGCAGGGCAACCGGTTGGATGCAAATGCGAATGTTAATTCGTGCTATCCGGCACGGAAGAACACTAGCTCATATTGGCACGATCCTCGCTCCGAATGCCGCTGTCTCGCCGCATCGACCAATTTACATTGGAGTTTCTTAGACTTGCGATGTAATTACATCGTAATGAACTTCAATATAAACGTTTGAAAATTCTAAATTCTATGTCCTACTTTTTTAATCTTGTAGCGCGGAACAATATGCTTAGAAAATATGACGACAAATAAAATAACGAGAGATTTTCAGTAATGTAAAATGTTCGTTTTAAACTCACGTTTTAATTTCTAAACAGAGTAAATGTGTTTTCAGATGATACATAATATATTACGCACGAATGCGAAGTATTCGGAATTTTCAGTCAGCGTGAAATAGAAACGTCAATCAAATGTCAAAGATGAGATATTTTTGTTCTTGTCGAAAATAACGTCAAATCGATTGGATCAATTTGTTTAACAAAATTGCTCGCACTAAGCGAAAGTCAAATTTTTAAAAGCAAACATATGCATCATAATATGTTATCTCTGGGAAGTTTAATAAAAAAAAAAAAAACAAATTTTGAGAATGATTCACTTTTATACGAATTTTAATAACCGGTTAAAGTGCGCTGCTCCAATTTATTTTGCAATTCGGTTATTCCATTTTCGAATTGATTGTTGCTGTAATAAACAATATGAATCGACAGCGTCGTATAAAGAAAAAAGAATTTCAATAAACGCCAATATTGCTCTTATCACCATTTGATAAATTTGACAAATTGGAACTACATTTTTTTGTTAATAAAAATATCGATGTCACGAAATTTCTGAAATTATTGAGCGACCGAGTCGAAATTGATCGCAAAATTCTTGGAGTTCATAAAAATTGCTAGCGTGTGGGCGCTCGATACCTTGAAGCTTTACACGCGGAAAGTATCAAACAGCTCAGAACACGGAAAGCGAGCCGCAGAGCGAGGGCCGGCGCACAAAAGTGGAGCTTTCTTCGGAACGTTAACTTTGTATCCGCCTGAAAATTCATTATACGGGTTTTTACCGCCGTGCTTTGGCTTGTTGGATTGTTGAAAGGGGGCGCTCGACGGGAAGTACGTTGCGATTCAGAGACCAAGTATGTAGGTGGACGGAGGTCTGGGACTCTTCGTCCGTCCCGGCGAAGTAATATCGGACGGTCGCCCAGCGTGCCGGAAGTTCCGTTCCGCGGTGAGAGAATATCCGTCGTGATCGAAAAAGCGAAACGCCATTTTCTCCCTCTCGAACGTGCGCGCGCGCGCCGATACGAAACGTTTATCCACGTCGTCGTTATTGTTTCGATATTCATTGTCGCCGTATTGTCGAGCGACGATAAATTAGAGGCGTCCGCAAACGATCGCGGTGATCGCACAAAGAACATTGAATGCAGGATCGGGAAGGATGTAGAGGCTGCGACGTGGACGGAAAAATAAGAAAGCACCTACGGCCGTTTCGGTGATACTCGATGATTTACAATGCCAGCAGTCCACCGGAAGTTTCTGCAGCGTCCGGGAAGATTCATCGTGTACACCGCTGAAACCGGTGGGTTATATCGGATTTATGAGATAAAAGAATTAAAATACAAAGATAACGGAATTAAAGTATGGTATTAGAATAACGAGATCATCGAGAACATGAAGATTATAAAGTATATAGTATCACAATTTTATTAACTTCTTTTAGAGAACATCGAGGAATTCAATATTATTGAGAGATTAAAATCAGTATTTTCCGCCTGATTGAATTTTATTAATTATGTTTTTTGATTATCTTCCGAGTTACCTACTCTTTTCTGTTTCCTTAACGGAGCAAACTCCGTACTTCATAAACATAAAAAGAAAACTCGCAGCCTTTGCATAAATGCAAAACAGTTTTAGCGAGCTACTTCATTTACTGAGTGTGAGACTGTTGTTCAACAACAATAAGATTTATTCTCGTGTTACATTAAGTTAATTTATGCAGTCTAATTCATGCAGTTTTACATTGTTTTGTATTTATGGATAAACTTTCCTCAAATCAATGCAAAGTATTGCAAAGATTCTGATTAAAGCGCAAGCGAGCTTCAACATCTTTCGAAAGTCTATTTTCAGTTCAAAAGAGCTCCGGGATCGTAAACGTGCGAAATAAAACGCGATGATTTCGTTAACCCTTACATTACCCAGTCTTACAAATTCGCTAGGTTTATTGATTAAAATGCTTTTTATCTACCAAATACTTTTATCTACCTTTTAATCGATCATTATGCCGTAATTTGTGTGATGGGAAAACCCAAACTCCATGCATAGATTAATAAGAATGCAATACAAAAATACATGGGATGTGCCAAATATACGACGCGGGTAGTAACATAACATTTGTAATTTACATGTAGAACGTAAATTTAATTTTTACATTATTAATAAAAAATATAACATATCCCAGCAAGCGCCAATAGTAATATAACCCTGTATCATAATTTTTCTTACTCAACAATAAATATTTATATACATTGTAAAATACATTTTATATTTATGTTAAAATCGATCTTTGCTCAATTTTTTGTGTTAAATTTTTAATAAATGCAAGTGTTAATTAAACATATGATTATGTTATTTGTATAATTTGTGTGTAAAGTTGGTATTTAACATTTCTTAATTAGTATTAAAAAAATATAATTTATGGCTAAATGGACAAATAACATAAATAATGTAGTTTTAAAATATAAATTTTAAGATTTTAAATAAAACGCGTCAGCATATTGTAAATGTTAGTTTTATTGAAGAAATATGTTTCCACATATTTCTTCTCTCTGCTTTCAAATCTGCTTTGTGTCAAAGTGTTACCTTTTTAATGTTAATTTTTTATATAACAGATATTTATATAACAAAAATTGAGTATATTATTTAAAACGATATACATTAAATTAATTAACCTAAATTTTCTAGTTGTATGTATACATGTATACATATATGAACTAATGTTGTATAGTTACATACACTGTCGAGTGAGAAATCGGAATATTGATACATATTGTATGTTGCTATTAGTTTACGTTTGCTGGGATAATATTAACCTAATTATTATCTAACAATATAACTTAATTTTAGTTAAGCTCTACATCTGAAGAATGTATAGACTATCAACTTGTATAAAAAAATTATTTTTAAAAATCATTTTTAAAAAATAAGAAGTGAGATAAAATGTCGGGGTGTTAGAAACACATCGCGTGAGTAACCACGTTAAAAAAGAAGACCGCGCGAATACATGGTTAATGGAATGATCCACTGTGCACATGGCTGGACCTATAACAAAGCTTATAATACCGCTGGCTTTGCGTACCGGCGATATTTAATGCAGTGCAACGTGTATAGCGAGTAAAGGACAGAGGAAATCAATTTATTTCGTTTCCCAGCGAGAGAGAGAGAGAGAGTGCCGTAGGTAGAAAACGTTCTCGGAGAATCGCTGCTGAGAATACGACTTACCTTGTCTATGTGCCGGCGTTCGCGACGCGGCATTCGGCGACACTGTACACACAATGCGACGTCGTATTTAATTTTCGTTGTCGTCGTTGTTGTCGTCGTCGTCTTCGGCATCCATCGCCACTGAAATTGCAGCGGCGCGCTGTTTGCCGTGGGCCCAGCGTCGACAGTTGTTGATTTATCGCGACCGAACAACCGAACCGTTAACGCCTGCCCCGACACGAAGCATCCCCATCGCTATCGTCATTCTCTCCGCATCTCACGGTACCTCGCTCTCCCCTCCCCCCCTCTCTCTCTCTCTCTCTCTCTCTCTCTCTCTCTCTCTCTCTCTCTCTCTCTCTCTCTTGCTCGCTCGCTCGCTCGCTCGCTTGATCGACCTGATCTCCCCGCGGCGTTCGCCATCGAATTCGTTCCGAAGTGGATTTATCGTTGTTACCGTTGCCATCGGACGCTTTTTGCTCGGGGGCGGGGAGGAGGGCAGTGGTAAACCCCCGAAGGGTTCTCGAATGGGTTTACAGGCGCCTCCAACAACCGGAACTCGTCAGTACCGGGACTCGGTTATGCGTACGTCTACGCGTATGCTTGCGCGCGTGTTAACCGCACGTTTCAGGAAGTTGATTCTGCCTACTCGGACGAGGCAACCTCGATGCAGGAGATTTACTCTTCGTATCGATTTGCAACGAAATGACAGCGAGCGTTGGGAAAGCTACTTTTACGTTCTCTTCCAATAAACGCTGCTTTTTTTTCCTATGTATATGTATCTTTCAATTCATATTTCATTTCTCTACTTTACATTCCTTATTCATCTTTTAATAGTCCTTTGAGAAATTGTGAACAGAAATCGTTTGATTTGTATATTCATTGTATATTCATTTTCCCTTAAAGTTGAAATTTATCTTTGAAATCATGGGATGATTGTAGAACAACGTGACTTTCGGAGAATTTTACTATAATTTTAGTAAAATTTGTAGCCAAACTATTTCATATTATAAAATCATAGATGATGAAATACCACAGCGTATTTCAATGCGGAAAGAATTTTCTTTTAGAATTTATCTTCAGTCATGGTGGCCGTGAAACAAGATGGATTTTGAAGAATTTTATTATACTTTTAGTAAAATTTAATAGAATTTTAGCAAAATTTGCTTAAATTTTAATAAAATTGTTTAACAATTAGTAAAATTTTAACTATTTTAGTGTAATAGTTTAAAATAACAGTAATATACAAGACAGATAGGCAAATGAACGGTCATAGCAGATCTTAATGCTTCTTGTGTGGTTTTCTACATTTCCTAATTCATTCAAACTGCGCGTCGTTATTTTTTGATTTTTTTTTAATGCAGCCACTTTAAAAACTAAAATAAAAATAATACCACAATATATATAAAGACATCAATTTAATTAACATTAACAGTTATACCCTCCCACGCCGAAATATTTAAAAAATGTATTGCGAGAAATATGATCTCATCATTCATAGTTTAAAATAGTTTAAATAGTTCGACTATTTTGTATTGTAAAATTATATTATAAAATTTAATAAAATTTTGCTAAAATTTTACTTATTTTTACTAAAATGTAATCAAATTCTTCAAAGTCCGTTGATTGGTTGTCCGACGCTCTCACTCATTTTAGGGGATTTTAATAAAAAATTCTCTCTGTGTTAAAATGTACTCTAACACCTTATCCCCCGACGTTTTGATTTCTTCGTCTTTTGTTTGTACGTAATAGCCTCTTTGATCAAGGAGTATAATAGCCGGCTTAATCAGTATATTAAACGGATGCGTGCGCATGCGTGCGTGTGTGTGCGTGTTCCGCATACAGGAGATATAATCTATTCGGTGCGAGGGACCATAATGCCGCGTGGTCTATCTTGTCGCTCGAAATAGCCGCTGAGAAAATCTGTTCGGAGACCATTTTCGAGTTAACATGCCGCCGCAGTGTCAAACTATCAGAGCGGAACACGCTCTACATGACGCAAACGTCGTGCCGCGTTCAATCAAGATTTAATGAAATTATAGTCCGGGGTCGCGAGAATATCCGCGCGCTCGCATTTCGCCCGTCGAAATATCCTGACCGTTACAAAATTAGTAATTACGAGTGACGAACGGGGAGGACGACAGTTTCGGGGATGCCCGGGGATAACAGGAGAGGCGAGGCGCGTGTGACATCTGCTCCGAAGACGGAAGGGGGGGAGCAAATTCGACGTTCGAGTCGGTCCTGAAAGTTTCAGAGGTGGAAACCGGAAACGGCACTGCGTTTATACGAACGCCTCCCGCGTGCCGTGACAAATGAATCGCGAGAACCGAAACGCGAGTACATCAACGGTGATTTTCGAGTCAACCATTTATTACGGCCGGCCGGCGTAAATCGCAATGAGAGTAATGGCCACGGCGGAAGAAAGGGCGGTCTTAGGGAGGGCGATCTATTTTCGTCAGCGTTCAAAAAATTTATCACGCTTTCCTTTTTTTTTTTTTAATACCATCTCCCGGCCACCGACGTTCCTCTTTTTTTTTTCGCGTTTAAGAGATAACGTATCGCAGATAACGTACCGGTTATTATGCGCGCGCGCGCGCCTATGGACTTCTCTCTTTCTCTCGCGAAGGGCGCTCTCGGTGAATTAAACTTTATCGGCGAAAAGTATAAAATAACGGCGTAACGCGCAAACAGAGCGGAACAATTCTACACGGGAGTCCGCTATCGCGCCGAGAAATTTGTTCTATTTTGTGTGACCGGCGTGGATCCGGTGATATGGCGGCCCGGCGGTCGGTGATACATAGCGTTTCCGTCGGGGCCATTTCGTTTCAGCACGCGTATCGCGTGCAATCGCTACTTTCGCCGGCCCGACGTGGTGTGCGTGCACACCCCCGCGTACGTACGTGCGGGCTGTATACCCTCTTCACGTGTGCCCGTGCGTATATACGTCACGGGCGAGTTTCAGGTTTCAGCGGCTGACGTGTTCCTTCGACGCTCGCGATCCGGAGGCAATTACTTTGGAAGCGTGGTTCACGACACACACGGTCCATTATATCCCCGGCTCGATTTCCGCACCGGAATTTTATTTTACTGCAAGATGCTCGAAGTACTTTTCGCGAGAAGACGCGGCGATTAATTCGAAGAGAGACCCCGATGGTTACACGATCTGACTGCATTTATCTGCTGCTTTTATATATATATATATATATATATATATATATAGAGAGAGAGAGAGAGAGAGAGAGAGAGAGACTATTTTTAAGCATATAGAAAGGATGGTTTTGTTACAGTATCTAAAAATTTATTTAATACACGGAGAGAATTTCTCTCTTCAAATTGACCCTCAAAATCTGGTAATTGTGGGATAATACGTGACATCAAAAAATTTTACTATATGTGTCTAAAAATAATTTTGTTAAACCATTAAAATGAATATGTAGGTTACTCAAAGTGATTGCTAGAATGTCAAAACTTTTTGCATTGCTGATTATCTTGATGGTCCAATATTATTCTTAAGTCTGGATTTATCAAGAATCATTCTTGTCATGTTATTGCACGTAGCTTTTTAAATTTGTTTAAATTTGATTAAAATAGGAAATGTTTTTGCTGTTATCCAAAATTATAAAGAGATCACCTTATTTTTTTATTTAAATTATTGAGATGTATATTATCTTCATCTACCTTAGATAAAAGAAATATTAATTTTTTTGAATTATTCAGATAAATTAGAATATTTTAGACTATTTGAAAAAGAATACTTTTTTTATTAAAAGACAAAGATGGCACGTTTCAACACATTCGACAAAGATAAAGTTATTTCTTTATTTAGAAGAAAATTATCTAGATAATTTTATCTAGATAACTGCAAACACTGCGTTTCCTTAAGCTTTATCTTATTGACCGCTAAAAAATATTGGACCTAAGTTTCTCGGTCAATGTACGTGTGACAATAGTAATAAAGGCCATCGCAACTCTGCCAACACTAGTGTCCTGCTAGATCTATCAGGTGATAAATCTATTAGATGATGTCGAGATCAGAATTTGAGGACTCTCTGCGGTACTCAAAAAAACGAAGTGCGCGAGTGCAATTTCTCGCGACAGCAATTTCACACGAAACGTCCGATGCGCCGGCTCGATTGGATTCTTTCGAACTGAAATCAAGTGGCCGCGCCATTTCGGCATTACATAGTGCCGGGGGCATTGCTCCACGTAGCCGATGTGGGAAGACACCGGATCACACTTCCGGTCACTGCGCGTTGTCCGAAGCACCCCAGCGCTGTGAGAAAAAGAAAGAGAGAGAGCTCTCCTGTCGCTTTTTCTCTCACTCTTTACTCGTGTCGATCTTTGCTGTTATAAATGTTGAGATGCACGGCACGTGAACGGTTGGTGAACACGCGGCAATAATAGAAAATTGGCTGTTCTAAAACTCTTCGGTGAAACTCAGATACTGAGGGAAAAATCGAAATATTCAGAAACAAATGTTGCTTGTAATATTATTTTCTTCTACTTACTAATTATTAAAAAATTATTTATAAAAGGATGGGATACACATTTTTATGAAATAGATCTTATTTTCCTTATTAATAGTTTATTTACATAGTTGGAAAATTTGTGTGAAAAACATATATTGCATGTCTCAAATATTCATGTTTTTTAAATTTTAAGTTTCAACACAAAATGTGTATATTAGAAAGAAAAACAGAATTTTATATTTAAAAAAATTAACTCGAAATATAACACTTTGATACAATTTGGAAACAAATTATGAAAATATATTTTTCTTTAAAATTTACAATTAACACGTACAATTTATTCATTTAACGTTTCAAAATTATATTATTTTCATATTATTTGTTTATTTATCCAGAAATTATGTTATTTTAATTGTATATTAATAAGAAATATTGAATATTAATTAAACATAAAATATTCAAATAATTCAATCACATTATGTTAAATGTAAATTAACCTTATGTTAAAAATTCAACACCAAAATTTTAATAAGGACTTTAACATATGTTAAATACAAAATGTTACTATAAACAAAATTCTACTGCGTAAGAATAAAATTTTATTTCGCCGTATTTAAATGACGATTTGTTTCAATGAAATAAACATTATATCCCACGAATTTTCAAGTATTTCTTTTTTAGTGTGTATTATAAACTCCATGTTCTTCGTCCGGTTTAAATATCGATTCTTTGAAAAATGGAGACTATACTTAAGTATTTACTAGGATTATCCACAAAAGTATCAGACACAATTTTTCGTGATCGAGAACGCGTCAATCGTGGTCGAAAAGCTATGCTTAGGAAATAGGAAGAAAAAGGAAAAGAACACGTTATTTACTTTTCGTCTGGCATATATAATTGCTCAAGCGCAAAAAATGCAGAGAAGAAAAAAAAATACATTATATCCAATTAAGGAAAGAGAGAAAAGGAAAGAGAAAGGAGTTGGGGAATGAAACAGAGGGAGGGGAAGGGGGAGTATACGGAGATCACATTGATTCTGCAACCGAGCCTCCATCGAATTTGTCGCAAATAAATAGACATTGTATATAACGCTGCCCGCCCTTTTTGCGTCGGACGACGGTGGTGGAGGTAGCGGCGGCTGTAACGGAGGGGATGCAGCCGGTCGGTGTCGACGGACCACGAAATCCACGCCGGTCGGCGCTGTGATGCGCGAGCGAAACGATCGAGGAATACGGATTGCAGATATAAATGCCGTGAGAGAGAGAAAGAGAAAGAGAGAACTGAAAACGAGATAGAGGTAAAAAACGACCGACGAGTTGCACGTAACAGGGACGCGAGTTCCTGTCGCTGATCCGTGCCCGTGTTTCTGCCTGCCTCTGCGTAGCCCTTTCCTCCACCCCCTCGTGTAGAACTCCGCGTTACCGCGATGCCCTGTTTTTTGATGGGGAGAGAGAGAGAACGATTTAATGTTTTAACGAGGCTCGCTTTTTTTCAAGGGCGAGTTCTGTTACGGTCTCGCAGAATGTTCGGCCGCATGAATAGCGCGGTATGGTTGATTGAGAATACGCAGTCAGCAGGTGAAACTCGCGTGCACACTCGAGGGTCGCACGTACTTCTATATGGAGAGGAGGATTTTTCCCAAAGTAGCGTTTCACGCGGCGATATGATTCCCGCATATTTTCACAGAACCGTAAGTTAATAACACCGACGTTGACAATTGAGAACAGAGACACCGGTACGATTTGTAACGTGAATTTGTGGCCGATGGTGCCCTTTAGATTAATTGATCGTAGAGAATTCTGTAGGAAAATCAATAGAAACACGTGCGTCACCGGGACGACGTAAGCAATTCGTGTGAGTGGTACTCACGGGACGACAGTTAGAACTTACGAATTGCAGGAGAGGAAGTCTTATTGACCGGAACGAGAGCAGCGACGCGCGTAATGACGCGACATTAACATCCGCTTTGATTAAGTATCCGCGATTTAATCAAATCGGCCGGCGTAGCGCAACTTTGAGCCTCTCTCTGTCTCTCTCTCTCTCTCTCTCTCTCTCTCTCTCTCTCTCTCTCTCTTTCTCTCTGCTGCGCTCTTGAGAATTCGGACGTGGCTCGACTGCGCGCGAGTCAACGGCCCGCGAGCCATGGTATTTCTCACAATTTACCTAATGGCACGTCGCTAGAATTCTGATGGCCATTATCATCTCGCGAGGTGCCCTTGCCATTCGCGGGTCGTGCGAGCGCAACTCCCCCGTCGTTCTCTTTCCCCTCTACCTCCACCGCTCGGCGACCCGGCGTCATAATTAGTAACTGCGTCTAATGCGCTGCACAATGCCGGCAGCGAAGTGCGGCAGCGGCGCGAAAAGTTCGGGCGAAAAAGCGACAAGCGAAATAATAGCGTACCCGGGATTAAACCGTCGAGCGCTCTGTGAAAGGGTTCGCGTTAATCCTCGTTAGACGAAAACTGTTCCTTCTTCGCGAACGGGTGAATGACGTCGACTATATTTCTAGCGTAATGATGAAACGCTGATATACCAAATATTATTTAGCACTCTATCGTCTAAAAATAATTTTTATTCTAAAAGATGTGAAAAAGATAGGATGAAGGCAGGTAAATATGAATTTCTATTTTTAAATTAATATTTAACTTTGATATAAAAATATATTAAAACATCTAATTTATTTAGAACTCTTAAAAAACATGTCAGTTATAACTAAAACGTTTAATTAATGAAAGTCACAAATATTTAAATTTTCCTACCAGTATTAATAAAATAGTAAAAGCGGTAAAAATAAGAAAAAAGAGAAAATATTGAATATAGATCAGAATTTAGAGGAATAGTAATAAATAATACAATAAATAAAGTGTATATTTGCTTATTTATGTAAATTAAATACAATTAAACATTGTTTATCGTTTTATTGCGTAAATACCATTCAAAAATAACATAATTTTAACAATAGAAGATAAAATTAAATCTTAAATCATTAAATTATTAGGCAAAATAAATATTATGAACTAAAATATATGTCATTATTTACAACAAAAATATAAACTGAAAAAAATATAAAAACGTTATGATGTATTCCATATTCTCTATTTTTAGTATTCCGCATACCTGCACATTTTGATATAACAAACAATATCTTTCTGTGTCAATAAACTATGTTAAGAATCACAATTAAACATAACATTATTTGTACAATATTATTGAAAACGTGTATGAAATGTGTATTAAAAAATTTATTTTGAGCTTGTTAGAACGTGATTAACCCTTCCGTACCTGACATCTCTAGGAATAATTAAACCTACTCTAATGAATAATTAATGTAAAAGATTTTTATGATCGCTGATTATAAATCCATTTTTAAAATTAAAAAATTTTAAATATAGCGGACCAAAATCTAATAGTTTAACATTTTCTGTTCTAATTTTTGGAATTTTTACTGCAGGTTCATAATTACCTTAAAACCTATATACCAATTGCACGCGAATACAATAAAATTTTGCATTTAATTAGCTACATTAAATGTGCCATTTTGAAATTATAATTTTTTTAATACAATCCTTACTTTCAATAAGAAAAACTCATTATTCTAATTTTTATGAAAGATATATTTTTCATATTTTTATTCCACTTCACAAAAAAGTCGATAAATGAAATTTACAAGATTGTTGATTTTTATGAAAAGTTCTTTCATTTTTCTAATGAGCTCAGAAAGGAATTATCTTTATGGAATTTTTTAAAGATCGGGATATATAATATTGTTTGAACAAACACGAAAGGATTGAGACAATGCAGTAATATCACCAGAGGCATAAAAATAAGTATAGTAAATAATTTACATTAAAGAAAGTTGTTGTTGCATAAGATTCTCTGTTTATTATAATGTATTTTGCAAAACTGCAACAACTTTTAATAATTGACTGCAGTGAGCTTTTTTCTTTTTTTTTTTATAAATCTTTATTTTATGTTAGTAGCTTATATATTCCATGTTACTTTTATCCTACTTATTTTCCAATTTGTATAATAGATATTTACTTATTGACGTGCCTGCTGAATTCTAACGTTAGTGAATGAAAGTATTGTGATATTTTATGATATTAATCAATTTTATTTAACGATAATAAGATACAAAAGTTCGGTTTCGGCGGAACCGTTGCGAAATTTAAACAAATATTAGCGCGAACGAAGGACGCAAAACAGAAACGTGTTATTCTGACGGCGGCGCGATGTATTCTCTCTTTGACGTTTATCTCGCATTTCTTACATACAGCCGAATCTTCCAACCGTCCAGCTGTCAGTAACGTCGCAAAATTTGATCCGCACAATATCTCTACAGTATAAATGCTAAATTTCTAGATAAAAAGAAAAATCTTGTTTGTTTACTCGCGATAATTGAACACAGTCAATTATCGTGTTCGTTAGATGAAATTAATTCATATTTGCGAAATATCGCAACAGGTATATAATGGAATTATTTTTGTTTATTTCATCATCCTTTTTTATTTATATTTTGTCGATTTTCTCGAATATAATCCTGATTTTTACGTAGTCTATTTCACGTATTTCAACATTCCGATATACAAATTGACGAGTACAAAAATAAAAATTACTCCGATGATTAGCCTTCAGCGAATGTGCCTGGCGCGAGAGAGATCGAAAACAACAATGTGATTTATTTGTTCTCGCTCTTGTATATATCAAAAATTCACGTATACCAACTTTTATATTCGACACGATATCTCACATTTTTTCGTTAAATTATTCACATGCCGCTGATGATGTTAAAATGCATATCGTCCTATTCCTTTTTTCCATCGCAAAAACTAGGTCGATGTTATATTGTACGATTGTAACGTATCGTGAATTTTCTCGAGAGTCTCTCTGAAATTTTCAAAAAGAAATTGGGGTCTTTCTATTTCGCGCTGCCTGCAACACGAACGCTTACGACGCGGAGCCCCAGTGTGACGCGAATATCGTAAATCTGTCATTTGCAAATAGCAAATATGTTTACCAAAGAATTAAGCATTTTTCCAAACAATCACCTAATTTGTAACGCGTACAAATTACGCAAAAATATCAATAAAACCTCATCCTCGAAGTAAAATTTAACGTGCGTCGGATGAGAGATTACAGGAGGCATACGAGAGAAAAAGACAGATAGATAAATAGATAGATAAAAAGAAAGGGAGAGAGAGAGAGAGACGATACGATTTTCGTGTACGACTTTCGTGCGGCTAGCAATTTAGATGCGCCGCGGTCGGCGGCAACCATCAGGGAACGCTTACACTCGGAGGCCCCGTACGCGGTATCCGAGAGGTGTCGAATTTTCGTGGTGGTAGGGTAGGCTTCCGTTCGCGGGGCGCGGACTCTCCGGGGCTTTGCGGGCACATCCCTCGCACACCTTTGGCGCGCGAACGGCCGACGGCTCATATATTTTACGGCGGCGCGCAGTAACTAACAATTCGTAGTTTGCGGCCCGCCGCTATATTTTCGTCAGTTCATTCCCGCGGGGCACTCGAGAACCGCCGATTTATTGCCGAGGCTTCCCTCTCCCCCCTTATCCCCCTGCCTTCTTTTTTTTCTTCCGTCTCAACCCCCGACGTTTGGATGCCTCCTGGCCACCTCTTCTTCCTCCACCACGCCTCGTAAAATCGCCCAATTATTCGGGGGATAATCACGCTTGGGAACGGGAGAGAGCGAATAAGAACAGCTTTCTCGCGGTTCCCGTTCGCTCCAGTTTTTAGTCGAACGATCGCGTTCGCCTAAACGGAAACTCATCTTAGAGTTTAATATGCGATATTGGCGTACGCGAGAAACTAAAATTTTTTAAGTATGCAGCGCGGATAACCGAATATCCGCCGCAATTATGTAATACCTGTATAAGCGCAACGTGTATTGCGCACGCAAAATTAATAGGATCAAATGTATCAAGTATCCTTGTGTACACGGTGTATGAAAAAAAAAAAAAAACGCGGACACGGATCCACACTCCCTGAGGATAAAACGCTTTGCACGTGCTAAAATAAGGGTGTCAGTTTGGTTCAACGATTGCGATCGTCGAATCTCCAGTGAGCGACATTAGTCTGTCGAAACGCCGGAAGTTTCGGTCTCCCCCTTCCTCCCCCTCGATCCACGAACTTTTCAATTACCGATGCGGCGCGGAGACGAGCGAGTCTTCTCAAGAGTCGTCGCCTCCGCCTCCCTCCGCGTCAGAAAGTCTCTCATTCGATGTGAGAAAACGTTGGATTATTTAGAAAAGAGGCTTTTATCGCGCCATGGGGAAGATAAAGTCGCAGAGGGGGGGGGGAGGCAAGAGAAGCAGGAGAGGGATGGGGGCAGCTGCTCGCGTGATCGACCGGCCATAACACACCCCGTGCCGGGGCTCGTTCTCCCGGGAAGGACTACGAAGGCGAAGGTGTAAATTACGGACTCGGCGAGCCTGACGGCGGCTCTCTCTTTCTCTCTCTCTCTCTCTCTCTCTCTCTCTTTCGCGCGAGCTTGAAGTATTTGTTGAACCGCCGAACTCTTTCTCTTCTCCTTCTCTCTTTTATGTCTATGACGCGCGTGCAGCGAGAAGATCCAGGCCGCGCGCGAACGACTGCCGGAATACACTCCGGCATAATTTATGAGAAAAATAAACTCGTCAACGAGCCATGAATACCTTCGTTGGCGTAAGCTCAGCGCCGCCTCCTGCGGACACGAGCAGACGCGGCGTCTTGCGTCGTTATCTTCGTCCTCGCAGCCGTCATCATTGATCGGCGTCTTCATCATTGCGGCGCCGTAATAATGCATTAATTATAAATATATGATTTTATCGTCATAAATGGAAATTTGCTATCTTAGTAAAACTCGTTAATTTAAATTTTTTATAAATATGACTAAAAAGATATGAGATATCAAAATTTAAAAAATGCTTTTCTTTTAAGGGATGTATGAGACATATTTAGGACTTCTGATCAAAATTTTAAGATAACGTTAATCTTAATCGAAAAAAGTTTCAAATATAGCAAAAGAGCCATTTCTATGTAGTATTTTTATTTCAATTATTTCAGAAACCTGACGTGCTTGAAATTTGCGGCACACAAGAATCTGTAAAAAACAGCTTGTCTTCAAAATTTTTGGCTGCAATTTATTGTTATTATTATATCTTCTTCCCTCAAGATTAGGAAAGTTATTACTTTTTAAAAGTAACTTATTACCATCATTGGTATTTAAAAAAATAACGATTTAATACTTTTATTATTATTTTTTAGAGCTAATACAAAATCAATTAAAATTAAAAAAATATTTTTAAATCTTTCTTGTTAAATATTATTAATGAAAATATTATTTTGTATCTTAAATTTACAAGATTACGAAAGAGATTTTAAAATGCTCAAAATGCAAATTAAACATTTTGGTTTTTACTAAATTTATAAATACAGCGAAATTTATACCTTTTTACTAATTTTATGTTTAAAAGTTTTAACATGAAAACTTCAAGCTTAAAATTGTTCTTGAAACACGTGGCAACATAATTGATTTTTTATGACATCTTAAAACTGCACTTAAGATGGTTTAAACAGCTAATTGAAAACTGAAGATTAAACATATATAATGGAAATAATTACAAATAGATTAAACACGTAAAAAATAATAAAAATAATAACCATTAAATTTGTTATTGAAAAAATGACTAGATTGTTGTTTTACAGGTTATTAAAAGTGAAAAGTAACATCGTTACCGGTCAGTTACTAAAAAAATTATAACCAGCAACTTGTTACTTCTCTACGTTATAAAATACATTTCACGTCATAAATATTACGTTGTTTACAATGTAATGTGGTGTCAAAAATAAAATAGATTTAAAAATATTGCTACATTCAACAAAACTGAAACCGCGATGAAAAAATAACGCGTTCGCTTTATTACACGCTCTCCGTGTTTGAAAATTATTAATTCGAAATATACCGCTGTTTATAGTAAAAAATTATTATCGCGTTCACAATTCAACAGGGTGACAGAATCGGATTTACGGTTAGCTCGATGACGCGCTTCGTAACGATCCCCTCGGGACTCGAGAATTAACGCGATTCGCACTATGTCTCTCTATCTAGATACATTCTCTCTCGTCGTGCTTCGAGGAACAAAACCGCGAGGAGGAAGAGGAGGACGGGCGTACGGCTCGCAAATATGTAAGCGGCCGCATTCATAAATTGCAGACTGGACGAATCAACGGGCGCGCGCGTTTCTGCCGGCTGCTATCGGCCGACCCCTTCGCTTCGGAAAGTGTTACGGCGTAATAGAAACCGACGCGATAACGTTATCTACCACGCGCTCTGTCTGCGGCGGAGTGATTAATACGAAGCCGCCGCCGCCGCCGCCGACGTCCATCCCGTTTCTCGATTCGCCGCGGCCGCGTCCAGGCTAGAGAGAAAGAGAAAGAGAGAGGAGACGTTTATTCCCAAAAAGGAGCAACGAAGGATTATCGGGAGGAGTCATAAATCCTCCGTTCCCGGGACGGCGAGGGACGGAGGGCGAGAGAGTCGTACCCTGCGAATCCTTTGGGGCACTTGCAGCCCCGAGTGCTGCACCTGCTGTTGAAAAATATTGGGGCGAATTAGCGCGCTAATTCAAGGCGTTTCTCCCTAATCGCCTCTCTCTCTCGTATAACGGAGATAATTGTAGCGATAATTCCGTTGCAATGACGCGGAATTAATTCGGCGCGCTCGTGGCGCTAATTGGATCAGTCGGTGCGGGAGGAAACGTGAGGTAAAACCTTTTCTCGCGAGGGTAATTTGAAAAGGATCAATTGCGTGCATCTAGAAAGACATTTTGCCGCCGAGTTTCGAAATGAGTGAGAATGGGAAAAATGCCTGAAAATTCGAAAGACGCGTGCTTTACGAGCTCGTTAAGATCGACGGCGCGGCGGCGTCGCGAACCGTTAGAATCGAGATAATAAGATGATTGCAACGCGAGCCTAATCAAACACACACCGCGATCGATCGCGGCGAGGCGGAACGGCGATCCTCCCGTGATCATCGTCACGCTATTCTCGGTAGCTAGTAATTACGGAGGATAACGATAATCGCGTTAAATCGCGAGCGCGTGCTCGTTTGATTAGTCCCCGTTTGATTCCTTCTTCCTCGACGGGTGATCGTTACTACCCGCGATCTAAACAGCCGCTTCGGTTCGCTCACGAACTGTCAACACGCAAACAGACGTGTCGGCGACGTCAACGTCGCGTCGCATCCGCGCCCTTTTGTATTGATCAGCCCGCGATTGCAATTGCACTCGCTCGATGGTTCGGCTACCCACGATCTACGCATCGCTAATCTCGGGAAATTGATGGAACGCACGGAGGGGCTTCCCCTTTTGCGAACGTGCGAAATAAGCACGAAGGGTCTCCTACAAAAATCAAACAAATTCGAAAAGTTAAATTTTCAGGGGACAAAGAAATCGTTTCTCTCGTCTTCAAATCGTTTATTGTATAAATATGCTAATTTTTCTCCGGACATGTAATAAATACAAAATTTTAGGCTTTAATCGAATATTGAATATTTTTATTGCCCAGAAAAGAAGAATATTTTGAGTGAACAAAAAAGAAATAAAAATTTTTGGACTTGTTTGATTCTTGTTGTAAGGAGGGTTCAAACCTCTCTAAACCTAAATTTTTCATCTTCTTTTATTCTTAATTATGATAAAATATAACTCTACTCTTGACTGTAAATAAACTTTTGTTGTCACAAAATATTGCAGTTGTGTTAAGTGGTCTTGGAAAAATAATCTAATAATCTTTTAATTTTGTAAATTGTTATTAAACAATCTGCCTTATTTATTATTATGGCATTTTATATAATTTCAAATTATTATTACATTTTAATAACATTTAACAATGTTTTTTACACAAGAGGCTTTTCTATATTCTTATTTAAATGGTTTTTTTCCCCGTAACAAAATGGATGAATATGTAATTATATAATATCTATTTTTTACGAAAAAAAGTTAAAAGTTATGATTTATAAAACTTAATATTTTTCTCATTTAAAATTTGGAATGAGAACATTCTAAGTAAAATATGAAAGGCAATTCGTTAATGTAAAACATGGCTGTTTACATAATAACAGAAATGATAAAGTCTAATAAAAAAAAAAATCTTAGATATATACGTTCATGATTTTTGAGGAAACTTTGTATTATTATTTATTCATATTTAGAATTATTTTTTATTTTTTTTTATTTTTTATGTAAGTTTGTTTATTTCTTGCTTGATTCTATTTATTGTGGTGTTTCTGACATAATAAGATTTGCACTCATTGTCAGATAACCCAGATTTTGCAAAAATGGACTTGTTTAATTTTTGTAGAAAACTCTTCCATTAGTGTATACATTTTTAATACTTATGCAATATTAAAATGTAGTCCATTTCTGTGTTGTATTTCGAGCGGAAGAATTTTCCAGATTTACAAAATTGAATAAATGTCGAGAAAGTACATTAACCAATTGTACCAAATGTAATTAGCGTTAAATTAATAATATTCATCTTCGCAATCCACAGAAATCAAAATTTTTGACAAGAAATGAAAGAAAATGTCATTTTTCAAAACGAATTAACAAAAACAGATTTTAATACTCAATAATATCAATCATATCAATCATTTTCAAAAATAGCAAAATTATAATAATTTTTTTTTAATTTCTCAATTTTTCGCAATAAATCCTTTGCAGTTTTTTTAAATTACAACATAGTTATTAAATTTGACAATCAAATTGATTTAGATATCTATTATTTCTAGTTTGCAATTGCGTTTTATGACAACTATATTAAGTCTCGCAATGTTATATGGAAACTGGAAAAAAATTTTTATTAAGCATCAAGATTTGTCTCAATTGAGAAATGGCACTTGCTCTTATTTCTTGTATTCTCTACATGGTCTAATATCCAATTTATTACAGCAAATGATTTTTATATCTCATTTCCAGGAGTACTCGGCAGCCCGACAGTTTTCGACGACTTTTTTGGTGAGTGATGAAACACACTTTGGGCGGATAAAACTTCGCCATCGCGCGCTGCGAAACCAATTCACCGATGAGCACTCGACGAGAGGGATACGCTCCACCACCTCGTCCGCAAATGCAGCTGGCCTACTCAAACTGTCCTCTCTCGCGCGCGCGCACGTGTGCGACCAGCTGCATCCATAATGTGTACGTAAGTACGTACGTGCAGTATTTTCAGAAATGGGTTTGGCAGCGTGTGTTTGGTGGAGTTTGGCGTGTGCCCCCTCTCTCTCTCTCTCTCTCCCTTTGGCCGAAGCTGAAAATCAATGTGGACCATACAAACGGATGGGCCACTTGCGCACACACGCGGCTGCGGTCCAATCGCAAGTTTTTGCGGCCGCGTTAATGCCTGTTTTCTGCTTTCCTCATTTGTATCATTTTCCGCGCGCGCGCGGAGAAAGAGCGAGTCTATTTCGAGCGGCGGCGCTATTAAAGAAACATTTCTCCCTCGGCGCGGCCGTTCCCTCCCTCGGCCACGAGAAGGCATCGTGAAATTCTGATCGGGATTTTATTCGAATTTATCGTCAGTCCCGGGCAAGATTAAATGTAGATGATACGATATTAAATTCTTCTGCATGGATTTCACCGTCCGCGCGCGGCTCGACTCGGCTCGGGCCCGGCCCGGCCCGGCCCGTGCCACAGCACTCGTAATAGCCGTCCGTCGCCGATTCCGCGCCGTTGCACATTGAAGATAACGAGAATTGTGTCCGGGATTGTCTTCTTCTTCTGGCGAAAATGCAGGGTCGCCAGGACTAGAAGAGAGAGTTTGTTTGAATACATGAATCTTTCATATATATATATATATATATGCGTGTATATACATATATATGTACGTGTTCCGCGCGCTCGAATATGTGATTTTATCGTGTATAACTTACTCCGGGGAGATATCGATAAACACTTGTAGATACAACGTATAGTCGCCCGCTAGATCCGCCGTACGTACGTATGCCGTATTCCTTGTAATGCCTTATGCTTTATACATTCGCAAAAGAAAAAGCTCTCCCGGGGAGGCCGAGGCACCCGTTTTCCTTCCCTCGTTTTATACGATACAATCTGCCGTGACCCGAGAACGCGAAATATCTCTTCTCCAGCCCGCGCTTTATGCCTTATTTTCACTCCGTGCCGCCGCTCCTGAAGCTTCCCCGACGAGCGGAATCGCACTCTCGCCTCGGTGAAAATCTTCGGGCGAGAGATCTCACTCGCTATATTTAGTTATATTCGATATATTTACCTCCCTCACTCTTTCCTGTTCACTAAAAAAATATCTAATACATAATAAAGGGATAAGAGATTGCGCGTTAGGAACCGAGAATTGTAGGACGGTCCATTTATCGTTAAACCACCCGGCGAAAGATTTTCAGCGGCAAATATATTCCCGTGGATACGCGCGAAAAAAGGGAGAAATAATAAAAGAAACGCGCCGGGGGTTATCGTCGGACCGTGAAATTCGGGAAAAGGGTCGGGAAAAAGGGAAGAACGATGCGCTGAAAACGTTCAGTGACCCGCGGACACCGCCGGTGTGTGTGTGTCATTATCAGCGACACCCCGCGCGTCGGGGTTTCCGTGTCGCGCGTGTGAAACTCCGTACGAGGGTAGTTCATCAAAGTATAGAAAAGACAGAGCGAGAAGAGAGAAGGAAGAGAAGAGAGAGAGAGAGAGAGGAGAAGCGATAGCGCAGGACAGGACGAGCGCGTTGTACGTCCGCGAGACTCGCGATTCCTCCCGGATTGCGAAAACGCAATCAAAAAGTTTTCGCGCCGCGCGACACGGCTGCCGCGCTTCCGGCTAATATCCGCGCGGGCAATGGAGCAGAGATAGTTCCGCGGCGGCGGTGACAATTTCCAATCAGCGCGCGGAAATGGCGCGGGCGCTATAATATTTCGCGGCGCGACGGAGGGGCCTCGCGCCGCCTTCCCTCTCCGACGTCGTCGTTCTTATCATCGTCTCAGACGGATATGAAATCCTCCGGGCCGCGGTAAATCGCAAAATGGTATCCCAAGGGGGTAAATTATTCCCCGGCGACGACGTCATGCCGCGGCTCCTCGTCGCGCGGATATATATTATGTAATCTTAATCGATTGCGCGGGAACCGCGAACGAGATGAGAAACCCGCGCGCGGGATCGCGATCAGACCGCGCGGGAACGCGGTCTCTCTCTCTCTCTCTCTCTCTCTCTCTCTCTCTCTCTCTCTCTCTCTCTCTCTCTCGCGGACGCGAAAGCGCCATTATTCAATCGTCGAGGCGGCCCAGATAGCACACCGTGATCGAGCACGTACAACCTTTTTCCTCCGGTCGTCCACCCCCTCCCTCTCTCTCCCTCTTCCCTTGCCCTCCGCGCGCCGCGCACATACGTGGACCATCGGGGATACGATGGCCTGGACCAAGGCACGACTCACAATCAATATCCTGGATGTTGGGTCTGACGGATTTATGACCGTGAAAGGTGTCCAGGTCGCTTGCGGGTTTTGGCGTAAGAATTATCGAGGGAGATATTATGTCACGTCGCGGTTCGATGAGAGAGAGCGGGAGGCGGAAGCGGGAGGAAGTGACGTGAGCTAGGAGATTTGAGGCTTGGCGCACCGGAATCGGGGAGAATCGACTTGCGTCATCGCGCGACCAACCATCCACGGAATAAATTGGCGGTCCCAACGAGTAGTCGCTCTCCACGTGAGTTCGCAGATTAATGGCAAATCTGTCGAGGATACGGGCGGCAAAAAAGCGGCAATCGTAATCCACCGACTATTAATTGTACACCTCGTAAATTGGCGGCAGTTTAGTGTAACAGCGTTACATTTACGTTTAATGTTCTCCCGATCGCACGTGAAACGTTATTCATTTACTACTTTAATTAGGCGCGATGGGCGAGCTAACGGGGCAAAATTGTCGGCTCGCCGATATAATTTATGACGAGATTATGGTTACGCGGAAATTTGCGCGGCAATCATAGATGTCATCTCTAAGCTTCTCGCCAGCTATGAAATAGGACAGCGCAATAAAATCGTCACGTCGTTCGCCATAGATGTCATCTCTATATGAACCTCACCCGCCAACTGTGTAACATAGTGCAACAAATCATCACGTCCAACATCATCGCGTCATTTGTTAAAAGCGTCAGCTCTAAGCTACTCCTATCAACGATGGAACTATTTAACATGATTATCATATCGAGCATATATAACAAAATTCTCCAGTTTTTTTTTTACATAAAAATTTGATTTGATGAAAATTTTAAGAAAAGTATGCACGTTGAAAAAAAAATTGTTGCAATTACACAATTTAGAGCCAACTATATATTTAAAATTATTTTAATCATATAAATTACAGATAGTACAACTACGTAAATAATAAGCAAATACTACAGAAATAGTTGTACCATATATACCACTGTAATTAAATTTACTACATAAAAATACTTATTTTATTTTTATATCTATAATTCATAATATATAAATTTTTGGGGGGTACAACTATAAGCATTCAGAAACAAATTTTATAGTCGTGACAACTATAAAATGACAATTATACAAGTTTTGTTCGTAGAACTATTACAAATAGTTCAGTACGCTATGTCATAGTTATTACAACTACAGTTTTAATTACAATAACTATAGAAATAGTTTGTATTACCACGACAACATTATTTGTGTAACTATTAATTTATAGTGAAGTAAGACCTCAACTATAATGGCATAATTATAGTTGCAACGCCAAATACTTTTTTCTCAGTTCTAAGCATTCTTGAATATTTTCAAATTTTTTATTCGTGTAATTATTCTATTAATTATTTAGAAGTCATAACTAAAATGCTCTTGCATTAAAAAGGAATGAAGAATCACGCGACTAACGTTTCTTTAAGCTGAAAAACCTCCTTAAGCAACTTACTTTTTAACATTCAGAGAACGCTAAACACAAGAATCTCTTTTTATTTCTTTCAGTACGATTTCTCTTTTATCTTTTATGGCTCGTAAAATTCGTCAAAAAGTCTGCCTTCGCAGATGTGCGTCAACGTTCGTCCAGAAATGAAGAGCGACGAGCTTACGAGAAGATGAGCACGCACCGTAAAACGAGATAACCATCAAGGATACTTCTGCGTGACGCGGTCCGACATTACTGACGTTAATCGTTCATTGTCGCCTTGACGATATCCCCGTCATCGACACGTCGTAAAAACGCGCTGTGCCACGTTCTTTCTCATTTTCCTCTCCTCGTTGTACCTCGTCCTTTTCCGTTTGGCTAACTTAACTCTCTCTCTCTCTCTCTCTCTCTCTCTCTCTCTCTCTCTCTCTCTCTCTACTTTTATTTTTCCCCGTTGCACCTGCTTCTCCCCTTGCCTCTCAATTTGCTTGTTTTCCCTGTCGAAAGTAAAGGTGCGAGCGATTACTGTCAGCAAGAGCGAGGAATGGCGGAAGACCGTGGGAAGGAGAAGAGAGGGGTAGGACAGAGCCGAATAATTAAACCCGGTAATGTCTAAGCATTAGAGCAGATGATGACGTCATCAAACGCCCGTGCCTCCTCAGCCTCCCCTTGCCGTCAGCCTCTCACCCTCTATACGCCAAAATTTGCCCTCGGTGCAGCGCTCTCGACCTCCCCGTACGGAAGGAGTTCCATAGGGTATTACCGTCATTACTCTTCCTTTACCCCACTTCCGCGCTCTATCTCCCTCCCCGGCTTCTTCGACTTAATATCCCCGAGTTAAAAACGTATGGGTTAAGGATAAAGTCGTTGGAAAATCTTATCTCTCGGAGGTGGGCGTGACGATGTAATCTCGTCTGTACTCCGACGATCGTAAGAAGTTAAGAGTTCTGTTATTACGCCGTTGACGACGGGGCATCGGCGATAATACCCGGCGTCCGTTATTGCGAAAATACCAATGGAATTGATGGGCCAAATTGGTGGATACACGAAGGCCGACTTAATCGCTCTCGCAAACGGCGAATTTTGCATCGATTCGCCGCTTTGCTATTTGCGGAGACGGACTTCTCTATCGACGTATGAACTTACTTTAATTCAAATTTCATCCCGTCATATAGCTACATACCCTTTATACCATACATCGTTAGAGTGTTTTTTATGTTATTTATACGTGGCTTTGTTCGTGGGAAGGTTTTTTAAGCGCCACATTAACGATGCGATTTTTCATGCGATTTTCATGCGATTTTCAATTCAGTAATTTTATCCTTTGCGAGATTGACATAAAAATTTCTTATTTGATATTAAGTTGCGCAAGTGAACATTAGCAAATGCAACTTGGTGTTTCGAATATCTACAATATTTTATTTTTCACCAATCAAATTAATTTACTATAAATTATTTACCCACTACATTATTATCAGCTACATAAAATCAAACAGTTACTTCACTGTAACTCGCAAGATGGTTAATATAACAGTTTTAGCAACTATTCAAAATTTAATTTATGAATTTAATATTTTAATTATTGTATATCAGAGTTGAAATATGAATTGCTGCATTGTCTTGAAATGGCAAATGCAATTATTATGAAGCGCTCTACACAAACTAAACTTTGACTTGAAATTTTTTCCGTCAGTCGTACAAAGAACAAAATTATTCATTTAAACTAAAATTTACATGAAAAGTTACGCCGCTATCAATGTGTCACTTAAGAAACTTTTCGATCACGTATACTACCCGTAACTTATCGCTCGTTATACGAACGCACACAGCCGTAAGAGTACGACACTCGACGGAAGCCGAGTTGCGGATATAGTTGTCGGCAACGAGATCGCGGTACTCCTACTCACTCGTTTATTTCTCGGAAGAGAAACGACGGAATTACCTCCATTATATTTTTTTTCGTTGCAGCGACACACGACGGGCGTATCGCGTAATGGCACGGGGGTCAGTTCTAGGCTGGGGAGAGAAAGAAAGAGAGAAAGAGAGAGAGAGAGAGAGAAAGAGTGAAAACGTGACCGGGACGAAGAGAAGAGAGAACGGAAAGAGGACCTCATTCGGGACTGTTAGGGAATAATTAATTCGAGCCCGCCGTCCGCGCGCGCGGCGGCCGGCCGAGCCTTATGTACGCTCCATGGTCGTACCGTATGGTAATGCGCTTCAACCCGCGTGACATTTCGCCCCCTTCCCTCCTTGTCCCCCCGTGACGCGGCGGGACGAACGGAGCGTTTTCGTGTTCCACCAGCTTGGTCCGCGATCTGTGCAAATTACGGTCGACGAGTCTCCCCTGCGCTCGACGTACGTAACGCTGCCGACGCGCCGGCTGTCGTGATTTAGAGACGCCGTCGGACGAAAGGTACTCCTCAATCCCTGCGATCGCTGCTGTTCCAAAACGTCGTCGGGCGCGCGCCTCACAAAAATAACATCTTCATCATCGCGTCGCGCGATAGTGATATTGATTAACGCGCGCGCGCGCGCAAGACGAGAGAAAAAAAAAAGAGCGTGTTTTATTAAATCTGAATCGCTCGTAACGATCCACGAAGGGTGAAATGGTATCGGGCCGTGGAAAGAGTGACGTCCCTCGACAGTTGATTGCCAGAGGGATTTCGGCGTTCCGCAATCAAAAGCTCGTCGGTTTTAAGCTGTCGTACATCGAGTAGTAAAAATAACCGGGCGTTCCGCATTCCGTGCGCTAACGCTGAATTATAAATTTCCGCGTCACGTGACGCATGGCTCGTACATTTGCGTCTTGGGGGGAGACGCGGATAAAGAGATTAGCGGAGTTTCCATCTCTGGTGAAACTAGAGAAAACGCTTCTGCCAATACCACCACGCGAGCGGCCGGTGGACGTTGAAAGTTGGTCCCCCGGTTTAGGATTGTACGAATGAACTTCGGGCGAAATGTCACGGTTCGACGGCCGACTGACCGGTCGGCTCGATCGATCCGGCTTATTTCAACGGCGGTTTGACATCAAGAGGAGGCAAAAGTCACTGTGCCGTGCTCGTGTACCCGTCCGCGACCGCGCGGAGTGCGTTTCTCATAAATATGTTTAACCCGTGTTCTAATTGGTTTCATTAAGAGATCGCCAGTCACGTGCGGACAATATAAACCACTTCCCGTCGCTAAACACTAAATACGCTTATTCGCGGTAAGGATTGAGTTTACGAAAATGAAATGTATCAATTAGAAATAAGGATTGTAATGCTTTTAATGTATAAAGGAGATCTGTAAAGGAAATCATTTTATTTTAAAAAGAGGTATAATACTATTTGATTTGAGTAGAGTCGCTGCACACAGTCAATAAACAAAAAAAAATAAACAACTGAATGCAATTGCATTTTTTAATGAAAAAATTATATTTTAATTAACTGTGTACACGGAAAAAGCGGTTTTGTTGAAGTTATTAAAAATTACACTGCTGCTAGATATTATGTTAAAATGTTTTGCAGCATTAACCATAATGTTTGAGCGTTGTTCATAATTATTTTGAAGATCCAACAAAATTATTTTTGTATTTGTAGCTAGCTAAATTTTTAGATACTTCAGCAAGAAAAACCTGTTTTTTTTCATATGTAAGAAATAAAAAATATCAAATTATTGCTTTATTTATTTTTTTAAACAGTCACATTTACTGATAATAGTTTAGCGACTAATGCAGTAACGCTACATGTGTATTTTGAGATTAGAAATTTCTGTAGCTGTCGTCGTACGTTACGAGGATTTTTGGAAAATTTGACTTTTATGCAGGATGTATGACAAGTCACGCCATACGTACATACATTTTTACTTCACTTTCTTTCTACGACTTCGAATTCAGCAGAGAATTGATAAGTAGAAAGAATATAACGGAAGTCCCACTGCATATATTCCCTTATAGACATACCTCCTTTATGACAGCTTTAGTTTTCCTCCGACCCACTTGGTCCTTGTCCAAGGGGACGGACGGGTGTTTCTCAAAAACAAACGGGGAGGGGGGTAGGTTACTGTCCTTCGGAGTTCAACGAAACGTGATCGTACCGCTGACCAAGTCACAAGTCTCGAGCATGCAAAAAACGAAACACTTAAGGGATGATAGTCATTTCTTAATAACGCGCGCGGAATTTCATTAAACGAGGGGCGCCATCCCCCCGCGACACATTCGAAATGTATTTCGGGATGCCGGGACGTAGTTCCGGGCGACACACAAAAGCGAGCGTGTGTGCTCACCGAACTGTCCGAAGCGGCAGACCCTTCCTCGTCCCTTCGCCGGTCCGCATTTTCCGCGGGTAGCGCAGTGTTGGACGGAAGGGTGGCTCTGGCCTGGTTAGATAGGAGGTTAAAAAGGAGCGCGCGGATCGCGCGGGGGCAAAAGCAGATCCAACTGCACGGTCGGTCGCTTTAGTAACGATCGACGGTGACAAACGGGTCAGTGGAGCGGGAATCGTTTATCCGAGCTATTGTGGCTCATGATTTTTTTTTCCACGCCTGATGAGAGAACCGTTAACGGCCCCACAGCGGCACAAGAGTTACGAGCGAAGTCGCCGTTTTGGATCCGTTTGGTTGGAAACCGGGCGAATCGTCAGCGCGAGTATAATTCGCCGCGTTCGCAGATTTTTATTATCGCACTTAGTACAGAGAGAAAGAGAGAGAGAGAGAGAGAGAGAGGCGGCAAAGGTCCGGCGGCGGAATTATCAAACCGCGGATGGTGATTTCAAAGCGGCGCTCGCGGTTGAAATGCAAATTACCCTTTGTGTCTACTTATTAATTCCATTTCCCACTGCGCGCACTCTCTCTCTCTCTCTCTCTCTCTCTCTCTCTCTCTCTCTCTCTCTCTCTCTCTCTCTCTCTCTCTCTCTCTCTCTTTCCATCTCCGAGAGAGTTCTTTAACGTAATAACGTCGTTTGATATTACAATAAAATAAGCGACAACTTTTTTTCTAACGTGACGAAAGTTTCGGCCGGCGTTCGCGATAAAAATTCTTAATTGGTAGACGAATGTCGGTATCTCGATTCTCACAAATGGTTTTTCACATCTCGCGCTAAATGGAGCGGGTGAGAATGTCGCGCAAATGTCGCCGTGCTGTTGTTGCAACGGTGAATATAAAAGACGTGTCGAATGTCGGCCGCGTGCGGAGGACGGGGAAGAATGCGCTACGGGGTGGAAATTTTCTACTTCTGCTTTGCTTAAGAATGTCGTTCGCGCTGAATTCTTTAAAAGTTACGGTCAAAAAGTTACGCGCCGAGAATGGCGCGGCACGTATTCAACCGTCGAGTTCCGAAAATTACTCGCGACGTCCGAAGTTTCCAAATTTGCCGAGATTCGTGCCGACAACGTCGTCAGCGTCGTCGCCTGGTAAAGTTATGGGGATACGTGAGGTATCCTCGGACTGTTGCGCGAATGATTGTGCACGTGGATGCGACGCGACGACGCTGTCTTTTTCACGTTTTCCAATTGAATGTGCTCAACAACAATGTGGCATTATATGTCAGTCTTTTCATAAAATTGTTATACACCATATATTATACGATTTTACATTTTATTCTATATTATATTATTTTTATCTTTTTTTTTACACATATATGTATATAGAGCAATTTTATAAAGTGGCTGATATAATGAAATAGATTACACAATATTTCTATATTATATGATAAAATTATGAAATAAAATCGCTCGTTTCAGCATGCAGGCAACTAAAGTGTCGTTACAGACATTACCGGCAACAAATTATTTTATAATGTTAATTTCAGGAGAGAAACGTTTGCATTATAAAACAATTTGTGAGTCCGACGCCGACGCCTGTAACGACACTTTAATTGCCTGTATGCTGAAATGCACGATTTTATTTTATAATTTTATAATTTTGGAGATACAACTGAACCGAGATCAAGATACTTCACGGCTCGACGCGATGTTGCTCTCCGCATCAAATTAATTTCCCCGTTGCGCCTCTGCCAATTAGTGACGCGGCGTCTCTTCGCTCGATGGCAAGTCTTGCGTGTTGCACATCAAGCGTCATTATTGCAACTAGCCAGAGAAACTGAATCAATGATATACCATTCGATCACGAGCCAATTTGCGCATTGGCTTCGTTTTACACGTTAGGTGCCGCGTCAAGTGACACCGTCGTCGAAGCGACTGGTACATTTGACGACGTTAAAATCAGCTCTACGAGTGAAGCGACTGGAAATTTATCCCGTCCCTTTTTAATCCAATCGAATAAATCTTATCTCTACTGCCGGCGCTCACGCTACGTTTGCCGAGTGAGGGATGCACGTTCCAAATTTTCGGACAGCTTCGAAGAAAATAAATTTGGAATATCTAGGGGCGGAGAGAGAGGGAGGGAGAGAGAGAGAGAGAGAGAGAGAGAGAGAGAGAGAGAGAAAGAGAGTGCAAACATTCTTTCAAAGCGCGAGGTTTGTCGCATACGTCGCACGTCCATCGGATCGATTGGCCTCGGGTTATTGACAATTATGAGATTTCGCGCCGGATCGCAATTTTACGCGCCGCAACCGTCAACCGCGTCGCAGGTCAACCTAACCGACGCGGACGTGTCGATATGTTTGCAGGGTTGTTACGTTACGCGGATCGTATAGCGCGTTACCGGAAAATATTTGACAAGCTCGCGAGCGCGGCGAGAATTGCCGTTTGCCTGACAAATGAAACAAATTTCTGTTTCAAGGGGCACGTTGCACTTTTCCGTCCTATAGAGATCGAGAACCGTGCGCCACGGCGTCTCTCCCGGGTGCAAAACGCGAATCAAAGAGCGGAGCTCATCGAACTCGACGTGATTCCACCCGGGAAATTAGTAACTTTGTTTTAATAATTGTCAAATTTCAATCGCGATCTGTATTTGACCGGGTCTTTCAATTTATTATTTTAAAACGTATTTTTGCGTCAAAATTTAACTAAGATTGTATGGAAACGGTAATTGATTCGAGATATCATTAGAGAACACACTTTTTAGAAATAAAGATAAAATCGACGCAAGCGCTGCACATCGAAAATAATTTATTTGATTACCTTTTTTAACGTAGAATATTATCAAGATTCAGGTTCTAAACACAGATTTAACTCGCTAACGTTACTGATATCTGATAATAATATTTCTATAAAATATGATACCGTATGTGATTGGTTGAGATAAAAGCGGGTATATCTCTCCTCGAGCAGTACTCCATAAATTAGTTATAGTATAATTACTTTAAATTGAATTTCTGTACCTATTAGTGTCACAATACCGAACGACAGAGGGATGACGTATTCATTCGAATTAAATTTCAAACTTGTACGAAAATGAGAATAAAATTCACTTATTTAGTATTCAGCACATCTTGTTCGTGAAATGCGTTTTTAAGACTTCACGGCGCGAAGACCACCCGGTAAGACGGACGTTTTAATCAAGAATGTTCAAAGTAAAACCGGAATTTCTTTAGGACATCAGTAATTAGCTAATGGAACAAGATTAAGCGCCCTCTTATCTCGGGAGAAAAATACTTTTAAATATTCATGTCACGCGAATAAATTGCTGGCGGTTATTTTTCACGATACGTGTAAGAGGCAAGTCTCAAAAATGGGAGACATCGTAAGATATAATGGTTATGAAATTTTTATTTGTCGTCGGAATAGTAAGTGGTAAAGCTGGAATCTATGCCGTGCGATGAGCAAAATAGCAGCTGATCTTCTTTTAAAATTGTCAAGCTGACTGCTACGCATGGAATTAAATGGATTATTATATGTTCGCCTATTCCGTTTGATCTTCTGAGAAGCTAAATTAACGATACGCTATTTAGCTACAAAAGAGCCCGACCATCTTCTTGAAAAAGACTGTAAGCGCGGTCAGATTATATAATAAATGCATAATGTTCTCCTTTGTACATACATAGCATAAAAAAAAACTCTTCTTTAAAATAGAATGTAACAAAACTGTTTCGCAAGTTTATTCGCGTAAAACCGAATTAATTAAACAGAATTTTAGCGTGTTAATTTATGCCATTAGAGATAATTTTAAAGATTATAACAATTCTTAAAACTGTCATGTGTTAATTACAAAATTTATACTTATATACACACAAGTTGTATAATATGGCTCTTTATATTATATTTCTTACTAGAAATTAATTTTTCAAAATGTTATTTATTTATTAATTAAATAAATTACTATGATTATCATTTACTTTCGACTTAGTGATAATAAAGTCTCGTCGTTATTGTAATAAAATTACCGATTGTAAATGTCAAACTGCCTGAAAAATTTTGTTTCACGTTGAATTGACGCTTTTATTCGTTGATTAGCTCGAATAGAGATGCGTCTTGTGAGCTTTCAAACGATTACCGATACTAACTCTGAATACATGCAAAAGGCAATAATTCCGAATGGTTTGTTAGCAACTTCCGCGATCGAGCAGCTTTTTTCTCCAGTGATCTGGGAATGTTTACATTCGTTCTACGTACGTAGGTCACCGAATTCTGCAAGAGGCAGCTTCGTCGGTCCAGTTTGTGAAGAATAATGGGAGAACGACACACATAGATGCAAAAGGCATGGGAAACGCGCTTGTGCACCCGGCGAAAGAAATACATCGTCGAACGCCGGACGTGCTTGCAATGTAAAGATTACTGAAGTTACGATCTACTTTCCGGATAAGAAAGAATTCCTAGCGGCAGAATAAATATTAACATTTTATCCGGTACAGCGGGGGTGGCGACGAGGAGGCGCTCTAATGCACGTCGCGTTAACGAAAAAAAAAAGATCGTCGGGGAAGATATAATACATTCCGCACGTGCACTGTCTGCTGCGCCGTGTTTAGTTTGCAAATCGCGAATTTTATTATCGGTCGAGTTACCAGTCTCTCTCTCTCTCTCTCTCTCTCTCTCTCTCTCTCTCTCTCTCTCTCTCTCTCTCTCTCTCTCTCTCTCTCTCTCTCTTCTCCTATGTATTCGAAGACATGACACATGCACAGCGACAGACAAAGTGGCGGTGTTACCTGAAATACCATCGCGTGACCACGTTGAGAGATTTAATCTGCCGCAGCAGCCGAGGAGATAAGGATAATAATAACACATCCAGTTGATGGGCAGGGTGAGACTTGATAATAGTTAAATATTGAAATTCATGTGTTATCTGCATTTTTAAATATTTTCAGTTCGACTGATTCATTAAGTCGTAATGATTTTGGTTTGAAAACTCACGCGTTTTTTCTGCTATGATTATTATCTAACTAAGGCTAAATATTTCGTAATGTTCATAAAATGTTTTTAAAGAAAATAACATTCCAAGAATATTCAGTGTATCCCGAAATATTAACAAAACGTAAAAACAATTCAAATGTAAAAATATATATATTTTTTTGGATCCTCCAAGAATATTCAAAGAACATGTAGAATATTCACTTACTTATTCAAAGGATATGTTGTACATATATTGCAAGAAAATATCATTCTTCCGGATTAATTTTTTAATATAGGATAACTATTAGCGTTTTCAACCGGTCTTGGGTTAATCGCTCCGGCAGCGATTAATGTCGTCATAAAACCAATTACAGTCATTCTTCTGAAGAAAGGAATAACTGTGATTGGCCAGTTCTGGAAGAATAATAACCTGAGATGCGTTAATCCAACTCGGTTTTACCCGATTGAAAACGCCATAAGATATATATACAATATATGCCGCACCTATTTAAAATCTACTTTGCCAAATATTATTCATTGTTTTTAAGCAAATTAAGTAAATCATATGCTACAGTTTATAAGTTATATTATTTTATTTATGAGTATTATTTATAAATTATCTATACGCTATATATCACACACATAAATAGCTATATATCTTGTCCTTATGGAATATATACGACAAAAATGTAAGAGTTTCTTAAAACTTTGTTAAATCTAAGGAAATAAATAGTATTTTTAATTTTTTTATAGTAAATAGATACGAAGCTTCTATTTTAGAATAGTTCTTTTTTTAACATAGTATAATGTAAATAATATTTAATAAATTAAGTTTTTGATAGATGCGTCATATATATACCAGTTATCCTATTTTTTATTCTATCTCATAATTTGTACTTTTGAGAATATAAATCTGCCGCGTCTATCTGTCGGTGGGAACATGTGCTTACGAACGAGGGATTTTGATACATAAAAAATGTTCGTACAGTATTCTCAACATCGCATTAACATTTAAACATTCTGTAAATATTCTTTTTACTATCCTGGGATATACGGCACATTTGGAATACAAATCGAACGTATCATGAATATTTAACGCTATGTGATAAATTTGCATTCAAGTCAATTTTGTTGGTAAAATCGCAAACGAAGAATATTTAACGCGCAATACAGTTAAGAACACAAAAATATGGAAACACTTATTTCTTAATAAACTACAAACCTTAACTTGTTACCGAACCTATTAGTAGAACGCGAATGCATCTGAATGTGTAAGCAGCGCCTTGTACCCCGGCGATTTCCGGCTCAGAAGTTTCCAATGCTCTATAACCGACGGCGGTGTTGTTCGGTCAGCAGACGTGTACTAATTAAAGTACCTTTAGAGCTATCGCTCTAGCCGCTCTGCTCACGATCACGTAACGTATATAACGCGCGCGTACATGGTGCGCTAAGTGATCAGAGATAACGATCGTCGTCGATTGATGTTCTCCCGGTAAGACATTTCGCGTCGTGCCATTGTTTCCGAACGTCCAAATTGATCGCCTTGCCGAACTGTTACCAATATCCATTTTCTGAGCAACAACCTATTGATTTTCCTACATAAATAGAGAGATTATACTTTTAGCATCAATGATTTACAAAAAAAAAGGAAGATGATAAACTGAATGAAGACTGAATGTGAAAATTGTGTAGAATTTATTTTCTGTATCACATCGACATCTATACAAATATCACCCATTCTTAACTGACTTAATTTCCACGAATTTTCCAATTAAATCAAAATACAGATTCAAAATAAAATATATCCGTTTCGCATGGCTAAACGATCACACCTTCGGCGAAGACTCGCATTTACAAAGTTAAAATTCCATAAGCTGCCTTATTCTATTCTTCCCTTCCTTTCGTGTCGCCCATTTCAGTCCGTATCGAGGACCTCGTCGACGGGAGGTCGACCAGATTATTCCTCGAAACTTCAGGCTCAACCGAGAAAGGCGAATAACTTTTCCGTCGTCACTCTTTCTCGTCACGCCGTCGAACGGGAAAGCATAAGGGAAAAACACTACGATACGTGAAACTATGCGGCGGGCTGCGGCGCGGCGGCGTGGATGACGAGTGAATTTCACGGCGATAGCGGCACAGGGTGAAGGCATGACGCGAGAAAAGAATGAGAAGGAAGAGAAAGAAAAGCTAGCAGCTTACAGCTTTGGTCCCGCGCTCTCTCGACTCCCTTTTCATCATTCTCGTCCACCGGAACGCTTCATTCGCAACATATCGCGCGATCAATCTTTAGGAGATATCGAAGAGAGCGGTCCACTGCATTTCAAAAGAAAGTGAGGGGGGTGGAGGGATCGCTAAACTCTTTGGTGAAAAGTGTCGGCGCGGTAGTTTCAGCACAGCAGTTTCTCGAAAATACGAGCATGCGATAATTACACGTGTAATTCGTATCCACGCGGAGAGAATATTCTTTTAGAATGTGCAAAAGTAACGCGATCTGAAAATCGTAGTTGTCGTGCGACAACATGGACTACATGAATGAATTTCACTATAATTTTGGTGAAATTTATTAAAATTTAACCAAATTATTTCATATTACATACATTGATTATACTTTAAAATGTTGTTTAGTTAAATTTTAATAAAATTAGAGTAAAATTCATCGAGGTCAATGACCCGTGATTTTGTTAAATTTTGATAAATTCCGAGAAAAAATTCTCTCCGTGTGCAGACTCTGAATGTGACTCTGTGAACTTCGATACGCGTGATAAGCATACTTCGATGAGATTTTAATCATTAATGTGTAATTAATTCGTAACGGCCGTAACCTTTTTTGATTCTGTCAATTTTTCCTATATAAATAAATGTGCAGTCTAACGGGAGAAACGTAAACGTGGAAATCGCATAATTAAATTATTTGCCGCGCGCGTGGTTTATTAAGCTTTTTCGTTCTGATCGAGAAACGACCGTGCTCAGACAAGAAACGTTTCGACCCCATGTGTCGCCCGTTTCCCGGACGTCCCGGTATTATGAAAATGCGCGGCTGGTGCCATGCCCGATCATAACTTTATCAATAAATATGCCTCGCATTTTTGGCCTCGCGCGCGCAAACCTTTGGGCTGCGGTAAATCGATCTCGCTGCAGCGCATCGATCTATTTCTGCGCAAGATCTCCGCGCTGGTGCCTCGAATTCAACGAATTTCCCTCCATATTGTAAAACGTTGCAGGAAAATATCTAAAGTATAGCTCCCGCACGAATATATTCGAAGACAGCAATCGAGAAAAATAAATTGTCCGTACGCCGGTAAAATCGCTTATATTTATCTAAATATTGAATACACGGACTTTTACGAAAATTCGTGAGAAAATAATTTATATAAATATATTCGGAAGTTAATTTGAATTCAATTACTTCTCGAATTTATATATTAAATTTCAATATGATATGTATGTAAATATAAAATACGGAATATAACATCGGATGCGCGCCAAAAAAAAAAAAAAAAGAAGGTGACCCGATTCTCGAAAAGTCGCCATCTGTTCTTGCCGCCCTACCGATCCTGGCACAGGCGACGAGAATAAATTTTCCGCAAAAGCCGTAATCGACACGTGGATGGTAAATCACAAAGATAGATTTTTGGTACTGCCGGCACGCTCGCCGGCTGAAGTTACCTATCCTGAGGGCTGAGACTACGCCGAGCGGAGAGCAATTCCCTCGCGGAGCGCATTTTCCCCGCGTAAACCGGATTTCCACAGGGCGGAAACTTTTCTCTGCGACTCGTAGGAACGCGCCGCGCGCCTACGCTACGCGCGCATATTTTGCGAGCATCTATTTTATAAATTTCCGTGCCGCATAGCGACGATACAACTCTCCATCTAGACGTGAGCTTACCTGGTGCGCCGCGCCGGCGTAACGGAAAAGGAGGATACTTTGTCGTTTGATCCGCGGCAAGATATTCTATGTATTTCCGCCCTAAATAGCAGCGAAGAGCCAGTCGAAGGCAGAGGGCGAGGGGAAGGGAGGGACGAGAGAGGCCGGAATATGTTGTACGGCGGCGAGAGAGATCGACCGCTGTGAAGCGCATTAATTGCCACCGATCTGACAGCGTTCTCCTACAGGGTTGCACAAAGCGCGTACTTAAGAGAGCAACCCGGTTCGCCTCCAATTCGAACAATGTCGCCAGAAGGGATCGACCTCATTTTCTTAGCGCTTTATGTCTTCCACCGTGTCCCGGCTCTCCTTTTTCGCGACTATCGTTCCCGCGAACCCGGTTCCGCATTATATTAATTTGAGTATCTCGAAGAGAGGAGTTTCTAGTCCTCCCCTCCCTAACCCCCCCCCCCTTTAAGAAGATTCTCTATTACGCGACGGAATCTTATTTACATCTTATTATTGAAATTTATGTCGCAATGGGTTTACGAGAACAACGTTAAGGAATCAATGCTCCAAAAATAAATACGAAGTAGCGACATTGCTCTTGATACGGATAACAATCTCTCAAAGAACAAAGAAAGAAAGAAAGAAACAGTGAAAAATATTATTGATGAAAGTAGTAAAAGGATTTTACTGATAATCAATGAATAATTTCGCTGATCTTCAATATAAACATTTACACTTATGTGTAACATTCATACATTTGCATATATTCTGCAATATTTTCCATTTATTTTAAATGAATATATAATTTTATAACAAAATCCCGTGTGTTTTTAAATTAAAACCATTTTGTAAAATTTATTCTTGATGGGCCATATTATTCCTGTTCCTCTTTGATCCCTTATGCAATTATGTCGCTACATTTTATAAAAAGAATCGTCAATGTAACGACAACATCATAACTTTGACTCTATTGAAGAATACTTTGATGAATAAAATTGTTAATTTATCAATTTAAAATATTGATTATTAACACAGAGTTATTATATAAAATGTAAATGGATGGTCATACCATCTTCTCTTTTATATCCTACACACCATACCATATTAAAATACAAAATAGTTTAGTTATAAATTTCATTAAAATTTTACTAGAACTATAGTAAAACTCTTCGAAATACTACATTGCCCCTCAGCAACATGATTTTGAAGGTAAATTCTTTAAAAAAGTTCTTTCGGTGTAGAGAGCAAATTTGCAAATAGTCAAACAAAATTGGATCAGGCGCGCTGATGGCGATTCAACGATCGATCATCCGTGCGAATCATCGTATACTATATATCGTCGAGCTTTATCGAGCTGCATACACGCAAGGAGTCGTAAAAGTTAAGAGACGCGCCGAACGACAGCGCGATATCTCGAGGAGACATTTCTCGACCCGCCTGTCATTCGAGCGGTAGAATCAATCACCGGATAACATCCGCACTCATATATATATATAAAATTCACCTTCAATCTTTTCACGGAAGACTAACGTGGCGAATGCGAGGAGTATACCGTCATCGATGACATCGTAAACGAGCAGCATTGTTAGCTTTCTTGCCGACGAAGCTGCAATCTATGTTGTCGTTCTGCGGAGTCCTTTTTATTATCGTTCTAATAAGTTTATTTCTCCGACCCATAAGAGACGATAAATTTTGGGAATAGACGCGATAACAGCTTTGGGTTTGGGTTAACGTCGTTCAGGGCCGCACATTGCGAACGCAAACCTGACCGATAACGAGCGATTTTAGCCCCCGGACAGGTTGGCCCGAAGAAGGCTGCCGTTTACGCGCCGCGGCCGAGAGATCGGTCCTCGTGCCCCGGTTAGATAACATAAATGCCCGGACGAATAAGACTGGAGGGTCAGCACGAAAGACGCCGACCGGCCGATAAATTCTAGCGAAATGTGCCGACTGGTAAGCAGTTGTGTATCCACTTTCGTCGAGACTTTCCTCGTGAATGCAGCCCGAGGCACGTGTGAAGCTTCGATAGGGTAACATTTATTAAATTATACGAAATCTTACATAAAAAAAATAAATTTGTAATTATGTAGATAATATTTAAAAAATATTTGTAGAAGTGTTGACTTTTTATAAAATATTGATAGTTTCTTTATATAATAATAGAAATATAGGAAGAATTTTACAGCTGCTTATAAGTAACAGTATTATTAAATTAATAATCAATTTAATATTGTGATAGTATATTATTATTACTCTTTCTATTATTATTATTCCTAATTTATTATTATTAATATTATTATTATTACTATTTTTTTTGGTTTATTTTAAAAACTACGTTTCAAGATCGAAAGTAACAGCGCGTAGTTTGAAAGAACTAGAAAGTATGTATAAAATTTCACAAAAAATATTTTTTGAGCTAATTGTAAGATCCACCGTGACTATATATTGGATTTTCTCCTTTTCTCGGATTTAATTATGCTATACGCGTATTATCTTACACCGTAATTGGGTCACGTGACCAGTGAACTAATCAACGAAGATAGCAGTACCATATACACTGATAGAAAAATATGTGATGTTTGCAACTATAATTTGTAGTAAAATAATTATAGTCAGAAATATCATTTTATAGTAAGTATTACAATAATATTAGTGATAACCATATTCCTTTAAGATATTAACTATGAAAAAATTGTACTATAAATTACACAACTTTAAAATATAACACATGCTTATTATTACTAACATTACAGTAATAATTACTATAAAAATAATATTCCTGATTATAATTATTTTACTATGCAATTATAGTCACAAATACAACACATTTTTCTATCAGTGTATTTGCATAACTTTATTTAGAAATTGCAGTACTCCTCGAATCCAAGTAATCAATTAATCTCAATGTATTAAAAGAGTTCTCTACACAGCGGAATCACTTCTTCGACGTCGAGAAAAATGGACACGTAGTCTGGCTACATTGCATCGCCGAGAGTAATAAATAATAATAAATTTCGCTTCAGCTGACTTCCGCGGTCGAGATTCGATTAGATGAGAATATACGCGCGCTGGGATCGCTATCTCAACGAGGAACGATGCCGCGGCACCTCGAGATCTCTTGTGCTCTGCGTAACGAGACAAACGGTGCGTAATGGGACATGTGATGCACCTCGGCACTGAGATCCGCGAGAGACGAGAGGAATGCATTTCCCGCGGGTAGGAGGGAGGGTGGATGAGGGTGGATGCGCGACGATGTGTCGCCGCGGCGAAATGGCGGGGTGATGAATAGAACGTCGTCGTTCGATTTACACAGCGAACGTTTGCGTAATATCACGCGAGTGATAATATTCGCGAGGAGGAGCGAACGCGACGGTCCCGATGGCATTGTCAAAATATTTGAACACAAAACACACGAGACGTCGGCTCCATCGTCCCGTTTGCCAAATAAAGTACTCCGCGACGAAATCAAAGCTGACGCGGGAGGGAAGGGGGAGTAGCATACTTTTTCCATGCAGCGTATTAATTCTCGCGGTTTTAAAGAACGCACGGTGTGTCGTACGTCTGTTGTACGTCTGATCAGCCGACGATCGGCAGCGTATTCGTGCATTTCGAGGGGTAAGGAAACACGATAGCCCTTCGTGTGTCACGACGCGTCCTACAACGTATGGGGGATGCAGCGTATAGGGAAAAGTTGACAGTTGGAGTATAAATATTACCATAATACGATAAAGGCGTCCGCGTTCGCTATTCCGCGGGCAAAAATGTGTATTCCAGGAATTTAATATTTTAGAAGAAATTATACTTTTAGATGAGAATAGAGGATCGGAGGTCGCGCGAATCAGAAATGCAAATTCATTTTAAGCGATACTCTCTGGCGAAAATGTAAATTGATTTCGTGCCACTGCAGGTCTTAGTTCGAAGTATATCGATCCCCCTCTTTAATCTTTATTGCTCCTGTACGGAATGTAGCTACACTTAGAATAATTTTATTACCATCTTCCTGTCAACACGGTGTCGCCGGCGAAACCAATTTCGCCGGCGTTAGAGCCGTCGCCGTTTCATGTAAATTTTGCGTCGCACGCTTTCATTAGACGCCCGTTAAAAACTAGTCGAAATAAGAGAAAGGCATTCGAATTGCATCGAAAACGTTCCGTTGTGACGAGGGGAGATTAGAGAGTACATACGTACACTGAGAAAATACTTTGTGTCCGTGACTGATTGGGTGTTAAAATAATTATGGTTTGAAGCTCCATTTTTATACATTTTATTAATATTACTTTAATATTAGTAATAGTGACGTAAGGTAAGTTGGGGGAAGAATCTATTTTGACTATTGAATCCAACTCTCAACATTTTTTTTTCTTTTTTTTTTCAATTATAGTTACAAACATCAAATACTGTTCTCTCTGTGCATAAAGGCAATAGGCACAACAATAAATTTTTAATAATTAATTCGTCTTGCGTCTCGCAATATTCTCTACTATCAGAAGTTGCCCAGGCTTAACAATTAAAATTGCGAACTTTATATTATATTCCACGCTTTATACTACAAGCTTTTAATCGCGACGTAACTCGGCTAAATTAAACGCGGACGCTTGTTTAACTCAAAGAAGAAGTATTAGCTTCGTCTTCGCGTTTTAGCGGAGCCGTGGTTTGCGTTTGCTCCGGCGGACAAGATTCGACGTCGGGAAGAGTGATATCAGTGGATACCCGAAGCCCGGCTGAGTGAAAGAAATAGAAGGAATGGAATTTCCATTTTAAGACATCCACTGAATTCAAACGGGACGCCTTTACTTAAACGAATTTCAATAATGATTTTCTTCAAATTTTATGCCCGGCTTGCGATAAGGGCGGCACCGCCCTCCTTCTCGACATCGAATTCTTTCGGGGAAACAAATTGACTCTGTCGACGAATGGAATTGTTAATCCGACCAGGAAAATGATCTTTCGTCGATCTTTCGGTCGTGTAGTCGCGTTTATTGCCACGGAAGGGAAGGCGCGGAGAGGGAAGATATACACGTTAGCCGCCACGTTGAATGGAGGCCTCGCGGAGAAACACAGGGGGAGAACGAGCGTTGGAAAATGCGATGGTTGTCGGATGACGGGGCGGCGGAAAAATAACGGCAGACGAACGAGCGCGAAAGGCGATTGCCATAAAGCGTCAATGACAAATGCGCCGTCTTATCTATTGCATGAGCCGGGTCGTACATCAACCCCGAACGCTTCCCGATAGGAAGAAATTCCTATATTCGCGCGCGGTATATCTGAGGCGGCGGGGAAGGCTCTTCTCCGCTGCGGCTTGGAGAAAATTGCAAAATGTGTGCTCGCGCAAAGAGAGAGGGAAGGAAGATAAGAAAGTAAACGTACGGTATACGCACGAAGAAATGACTTCCTATACTTACCATCTTATTGCAGTCTACGTACAATAAAATTGAAGTATATGGCGCGTGCGCTCGCCTCGTATACAACAAGCTTTACAACTTGGCAATAAAACCTGGAACGATGCGTGTATTGTTGGTGCAGAGTGACAGTGAGTAGAAAGAGGGAGGGAGGGGTCGCGGAAATATAAAGCTTACGTTATTTAGCATGGCAAGCGTGACAAGCGTTGTGCGGGGCCTAATATCAGCTCGAACAGCGTTAGCTTTAACGATTCTCTCTCGTGCTCGGGATCCAAAGTTGACTCTTTCAGCCCGCCCTGATCAAAGCGCACACACGCGCACAAGGTCCTACGGCCGGCGGAATTTTTTTGCGTGAATTTCCCGTGTTAATTTCCCGCGTCGAATTGATAATGCTCTCGCGGCAATAATGCGGCGCGTGTTTGCTTGATAAACAACACCGGCAGTCGCGGCGGCGATTGTCGTGTCCCGATAACCGGAGATAGAGGATCAATGCGATCTCTCTCTCTCTCTCTCTCTCTCTCTCTCTCTCTCTCTCTCTCTCTCTACTTTTTTCGATAATACGCGGCGAATCCCCCGGTATCGTCGTTTTTTTGCGCCCGGCATTTGTACCACACCCGCGACTGTTGTACGTTGTTGAACGTGTATCCGCGATCCCGCTGAATAGAGGCACTTAATCCGCGCGCGTGCGGCATATCCTTTAAAAAAGACGCGAACTTTATTTTTGACATCTGCAAATAGACGTCCAAATAAAGCGAGTTCGAGTGACTCTTCCGAGTTTATAATTCAGGAAAATTACGCGCGAAAACGCAGATGTGGTATGTGTAGGCTGCTCCTGATGAATCAAGAATAAATCACCGCGATTAGATTTATCTCCCACGAATACCGAAAGAGTTAATAATATAGTAACGAATGTGTAACCGAGTGTGAAACGATCCTTTTATAACGCGCCGGCGATCTTTTCCCGGCATCAAAGTGGCGTTACGACGAAGAGGGCGGGGGGTGGACGGTGGACTCGTAAATTTTCGAAGCTGGTCATTCCGCTCATCGTTTTCAACTCGCGCTTCCTGCCATTAGAGCAACAAATGAATTCCAACACGCGGCGGCAGCGACGGCGCCGTCCGTTTATCAGGAACAGATGTGGAACACCCCCCCGGAAACATTCCTCCGCGATTTTGCAGGATGAATATTCATTCGTTCCGAGCCCCGAAGTGGGGCTGTATCTGCCTCTCCCCTGCCTACCTATGTGCTTAGAATCAATTAGAATGATACATGATTCGCGTGCGATGGCCCCATTATGAATCGTTGCTTCAGCGGTTGTCGGAAGGCAACCGCGGATTATAAATTTATCGAGTTATCGTCGCTGAAGAGGTATTGCGCGCGAGCGTGCAATCCTTTTGCGTCTTACATTCGGACTCTCTCCGTCGCGTTATCTCCCGTAATAAAAGTAAGGCCCAGAGCAGCTGGGCTCTTTGTTAACAGCCAATTCAATTAATGAAACATATAGAATTCATTTTCAAAATTTTTGTTTCTGATAATTTTTAAATTTTAAATCATCACAACAATAAAAAAATATTTTTTCACATGACCACACAATGATTATCAAAAGTCCTTTTTTTAATGTTTAAAAAATTTTATAAAGAAAATTCAAATATCCATTAAATAATAATAATATACTTGGTTTTAAGTTTATGTTTTCGTAAGGAAATCTTAAAAATAACATTTTTTGTTTTTAAAAAGTTTTTACCACGAAAATACTTCCTTAACCGAAAAAGATTCGTAAATAGCGACTCAAAACATCTCTTATATTTTGATTGAAACATGAATAAATTTCGTTGATTACATTTTGATATTTTTGTGTATTTCCCCTGGCCAATTTATATATTATAATCAGATTTTGATATAAATAGCTTGGATTATTTATATTACGCAATATATAACAAAGAGAAACGCGTGCAAACGTAGCAGCATGCTCTAAGAATCGCGATCGGATTCGCGGGTATTTTAGACTAACGTTTGCTCGGCAAATAAAACCGAATCTACCGTGCGGCGAAATCCGTCCCGTATCTGCGGCTCCCGCTCTATTTTCCGCACACTAGTCGGGATGATTTTTATTTTATTTCTCGCTTCCCGAGAACTCTGAAAATCGAGCTCCGCGAAGAGAGGTTCGCCCGTGTACCAATTAATCGTCGTCAAATAAAACCTTCGCGCGCGAAAGGGAAAGGAATCCGGAGGCTTGTCCGTCCGTACAAAAAACTATCATTACGCTTTAACATTTCCCGCCCGTGCGCGTATCGCTTTTTTTTACCGCTGATATATCGCTTTGTTAATAGCCAATTCGATTTGATTACGCGCTTGATGTAGATTTCCCCGAGATATAACCGTATCGGGAGCGGTACTTTAATCGATCGGCGGGAAATCGCGCCGGAACACGGTTAATCGGCGAACCGGCCGAAATTAGTCGCAGCCGCGGGGACACTGCGAAAATAGTGGAAATCCACATCGCGTCGTACATCACCGATGCTCGCGATAATAAAGTACATTACGCATTTACACGCGGCCGCATTCCGCGGCGGCGATTCGCGCAGACCGACCGCGCGGCGAGCGAGAGCTCCGCGGGAGCTCTCGGGATATCCGGAACGCTTTTTGCTAGTCCGCCCTTTCTCGCCCTCCCCTCCATCCCGCTCCCCGTCCGCATCGCGCCGCTAATCAGTTCAATTGTAATTGGAAATCGGCCAAATGAACTGTAATCCGCGATCGAGGGTGCTCGCCATAATTTAAACCGGACGTTTCGGGCGCACCGAAACGCCGACTAAGAATGACGGTTGCGAAAACCGTCGAGTCGAAAAATTAAAAATTTGATTCTTCTATGAAGCGTGTGAACAGCTGTCAAGATGTTTCAAGCTAACACTGCACACGTGCGAATTATGCATTATATTTTGTGAAATTGCCTGCTTTTAAACAATAGCTTCTTTAATGTTTATAAAGTCATGAAAATCTCTTTCTTTTATTGTATATATATGTATATATGCATGAAAATAACGATTTTATCGAAGTATCTAAATGTTTATCTATAGATACAAGTTTGAAAATAATTATGTAAAATGTTCAAGCATAATGGGCAATGCTGCAAAAAATTTTGACATTTTAGTAATATTCCGTACATTTTTACATATTTTGACAAAACTAACTGTTTCCGTGTGAATACTAAAAGTTATAGGCTTAATGTGATCTTTTAGTTAATAAGACATATATATATTATTACACAGTGTTCATTGTTATTTACAAAAAGAAATTCATTTAAATTATTGAAATATATACATATTTTAATGTATTATAAATTTAAAAAAATAAAAAATAGATCAATTTTAAAAAAATATTGAAGTATATATATTATTGAAAAAATATATATATATGATCTTTATTCTTTATTTTTAAAAGAAAATGTTATTTTTATTAAAAGAATAATCTTTTTCAAATTATCTACATAGTCTAAATTATTCATTATAATTTAAAATAGATAACACTTTCTAAAATAAAGATAATACATTTTAATAAACTATAAAAATAAGATAAAAATAAAATGTATCTTTATATAAATAATAATTTTATTCAGATAACAACAAATACTACGTATATTTGATTCTTGTTTTATTTATGCTTATCTGCTTAATTACCTATAAATTAAAGCCCCGGAGTGTCACGTTAGCCATAATAGTCGCGCTTTAATTCGAAACATTCGACGAGTAGCTAAATAAACCGCTATACATTGCAAAAGAGAACTCTCAACGGCTGTCGCTCCGTCACATGAATTTAAATCCACGTTTGGTCAATTGACTTCCTCACGGGCCGTCACCGATGCGCGAACTGGAAACTTATTGCCTCGGTCCAGATTTGCACGCGTGGATGCGCAACGGGATAATGATTGAATCTCGAGGGGAGGGTGATACGGGAAACGGAAGAGAGGGGGAGGGGAAGAGAAGTGACGGGGAAAACGACGGGGGTGGGGCGGGGGTGGACAGGCAGAGCGAATGCAACCTTTATTGTCGCTAGGTGCCTACGATATTGAACAACAGCGGCAATCTATCCGATCGAATATCCAACAAGCCCGGGCTCAATGGATAGTCGCAGGGGAACGACGGGGACCGGTCACGAGGGCGGGGGGGGGGAGGCGTGTGGAGGGGGCGAGAGGAGTGCACCCGCGATCAAAAGCCGCGCATGCAGGATCCCCCCGGATAACGGCATTAATTGAATCGCTATCGGACGTGCCGTGGTCTCGCGTTATTCTATTACCGAAGCAGCTATTGTCTTCCGTGGTTTATAGTCACCTCTTCCACCCCGCCGAACCCGAGCCCCAAACCTCGGTCGACACTTCACATCCTCTCCCTCTCCCTCACCCCCGACTTCCGACACGTACGATCTCGTACGATCTCTCGCCGCCGCGCCCGCTTTCCCGGTTGCCCGCCCTCTTTGGCCAAAATTCACAATTCCGGTTAGTCGTTCGATTTTATCGACTACCGACGATTTCGCAATCCAATCGATTTAATCAGACCGATCTATTCTATCTATATAGGATCCGAGCCGTCCTTTTGTCCGTGATTAAAATCGGCTCTCATCCGCAAAACGTCGTATGGACGCATTAATAGTCGGTCGTCGCTTTGAATAATTGCTTAATGAACGATGGATGTTTCTTTCATGAGATCGTAGGAAAAATTGGCTCTGTATCCACCCTGAAGTTTCATCGTTAAAATAATCGCGGATTTCAACGGCACTTTATTATACATGTATGAGCTTATAAAATAACACTAATTCACGAACCGCTTTAATCATTCGACGAATTATCGGCCCGCTTTAATAGCTCGGTAAAACAAAAGAAAAAAAACCGTCTGGAAACTTATCGCGTGGAGCGCGCCTCTAGAATTCACGTCCCGTTGCGGAAACGTTGCGCGCATTCATATCTCTGGACGATGAATTATTAATGTTCACGTTAATTTCTCTATTTAACGAGCTAATCTATATGTGCGAAATATATGCCGGTATGACCGTTAGTGCGTTTAAACATTATGCGGACTGTTGCCTCGCCTATGATAATCGAATTATTTAATTGATTGAATATACAATTACGCGCTGTAATTAATGTAGTTGACTAATTAATTTGATAATATCTTTGTATGTTGCGCACAAATAGCAACTCTTGCAACACACTGCGTGAAAGGCATTGGTTTATTGTTATGTAACTGGAATAAACCTAGCGGACCTATTCCTAGATATTAAATAATTTTGTATGCATAGCGTACTTGTCGCTGTTATCCCCGTCGGTTAATTATTAATATCCCGCGAGCATATTTATTCCAGGCGAGATGCGCGCGGAATGTCGATCGATTGCCACTAGTGGAGATTTGTGGCTCATTATCATCGAATTCAATGCTTTAGATCGTGTATTTACGTTTTGTTCGCAAACACTTTTCGATTATCCATTGAAAAAAAGAATCTAATAATAATTAAAGCTAAATGTGATAGTTACTAGAGTTTGATAAAATAATTTTAATCCAATTTCCGATTAATACAAATCAAAACTATTTGGTTATATTAACTTTTAATTGAAATTATTTTATTTAAGTTTAATGTTAAAATTAGAAAAAGATTGCCAATACTGTCGTAGGCCTTTTAAAAACACTCTCTTATTTCAAAAATTGAACATTGCATAAACTGTATTAATACTGATAACATAATTTGTTTAAATTAATGAATTAAAAATCCAAATTTATTCATGTATTCATAACTCTTCTGTGTAAAATCTATTAAAAAAGAATTTTTTAAAAATAAAAATTTGCGTAACCTTTTTTTGCAAGTTGCATATTTCAAACAATAGTGTGTATATTATTAATAATATTAAATTTTCTTACATGTTTGTAGTTTTATAAAACTGTTTTCTTGATATTTTTCATATTTTTATTTTACAAACTATTGCCTATTGCTTAATCATATAGTCGAGTCAGTCAAATGCATTTTGACTCTCTCATTCAAGCCTAATATATTACATAAAAAAAGAAGAAACAGAGAGGTTGCCGAAATATTTTTATTAAAAAATTTAAAAACAATTAATTTACAAAAAGATCCTGACAATTTAAATACCTCTGCAACAGAATACTCTTTCACGCATACAGTGGAGTATCCAACTCGTTGTGACGGCCGAGGTCGCGGCAAAATAAGTTTGTTCTACTTAAGGAAATTCTGCAACCTTTATATGTATATTATATATTCACCTTTAATCAACTTTTGAGAATAAGTTTCTGATTAATATATGTATATGTATTTCTGACATTTCTTCAAGTTTTTTTTACTATACGGGCTTTTCTATCTTAAAATTTAAGTTTTTTAAAATAGCATTGTATTTTAAGGTTTTAAGTGAAATAATTGCATACAAAATATAAGAAATTTGAAAAATTACCCGGAATGAATTGTTTTGTTCAAATATATTAAAAATTTAGGTAATTCGGATCTTAAAATAATTTTATCAGGCCCATTAAAATAATTATATAGGACGCTCAAACTGGTTGCTAGAATGTCAAAACTTTTCGCGTTGCTCATGTTTGAATATCCATCATTTTGATAACCCAACAGAATTATTTCCATATCCAGCTAAATTTTTAGATACTCTATGTACACAGCAAGATGATTTTTTTCGTGTAATTATATTATAAGAAACAATGAAATTTATTATTATTATTTATCATTACCAAAATGTTTTAAAATTAAAAAAATGAAATTTTATTGCATTATTTTTGCGTAAAGGTATCTTTAAATATAACGTCACTAAATTATTATTATAAACAATTTTTTTCACACAATATAAATATTTATCTCAATATTATTAAAAAAATATTTTTAAATAACAAATTAGCGTTTTTTTTTTGCTTTGTAATGTCAAAAGCGCGCGCGTTTGTGTGTGTGAAAAGGAATGGTGAATCTTCTTTTCACTTTTTTAAGACAATTTATACGCTGGAAAAAAAACCTCCTTAAGCCAATGGCTTGGTATGGATTGTCAATTTGCGGCAGACAACCCCAGTCCTTAGTGTAAAGGCGAGCCCGCGCACACGCGCAACGGTGTGTGCAAATGCTGGCGTGCATCCGGGTCCCCATAATTTCGAACGGTAAGGCGCGCGTTGCCTCCACCCCCGGCACATCGAACGGAGACATGTTACAGGAAGGGTAGTTGGGAGTAGCTAAGAGGATTGCGGGACACCATCAACACCGCCCGACTGTCATAACCGCCTCACCGCGTCGCGTCGTTTGCCCGTTCTGCTGCCATAACCATCCCATAAACGTATTATTAATAGTGACAATCTATAAAGCACGATATGTGCGAAGAGTATGTGTGCAGCGAACGACGGTCCGATTGCCCGTTCGATTAGCTCTATAGAGGGCATTCCATTCTAGGTTAACAACCGTGCAAAAGTTAAGATACTGATACGAATTTACGTGATGTGTGAATGGTCGTCATTCGAATAACACTAAAACCAGGATCGAGTGGAATGACCCTCTCATATATCGGTCGTCATTTAATTTATAAGTTTTATACATATATAGATTAGTTCCATTATTTAAATCTCTGATTAATTTTTCACAGTCCTAATTTACATTTCTAAGCGCTGTCTTAAATTGATTTTTTTTTTTAAGAGAAATAAAATACGATTAACATAAGTTTAAACCGCGAGAGTGGTAAAGCGGCGTCGTTACAGTTTGTCAGCGCTGTCGTATCGAGTGTCTGCCGTTGAAAAGATACCACTGCAAAGCCAGAGCTGGAAGATAAGTGGCTCTCGCAGCCAACATCTCTCGAGTGAGTGGCTCGACTTAGTTGAACAGGTGCTTCGGTTAGATGTGTAGATAAGGTAAGAAGAAACTGTTTACGACCACGCTTCAGTTACCGAAGTAGCGTGCAAGTGGGAAGACTTCGTCGTGACGTAGCTGTTTATACATTTTTGCATTAATGGCGGACTAAGAATGCGTCTTGAAAAACTGCACGCAGGTATTGTAAAATTGGCACAGATATAACTTTTTGAATTATCCGATTAACATTTTCTTTTGCTCCTGATTTTAAATTTGTTTACAATCTTTAGAATGGTTTCTATTTTAATACAAATAATATTAAATTGTTTTATTAAATACCAAACACATGTAGAATGTGTCACGTAAAAATTGCAAAGGTATAAGTGCTGTTATTTTTTAATTAGTCTGATCAAATCTGATCAAGAATAATTCAAACGACTCTCAAATATTGTTTTCCATTTTTTCAAATATTAACAAATAATGTTTTCCTGGAGATATCATATTTCGTGCGATGTTCAAAGTTTTCCTTTGTTTCAATTAACGCGCGATAAGATTGCAATTATACGCGGAGATTCGCGAACTTATACAACGATGTTGCGCCACTTGTGCCGGCCAGTCTCCATCGAAGTGCCATCATCTATCGCCGGACCGATGCGCCGCTTTTAAAAGTGTGATATCGAGCGTGAGATACGACCCAGTTTCGTTCCGGTATACGGCGGCGGCTGTCAAAGTTACCGGTATACACGGTAGAAGCAGGCAAGTCTCGACAGGAAAGCGGAAACTCTGTATCCCACGAGAGTCGCACAGTCACCGGGCGTCCAACAGTCCTCTACCCGCTTCTTAAACCTCTCCGTTTTGCACGATAACGACCTTCGTGCGTTAAGAGTTCCGAAGAAGCCTTTTCATCTTAGCTGTATCCTTGCCTGCTGCTCCTCAAGTGGTAGTCTTCTCTGCGAGATCTTATCTTTCGGATAGCCTTTAGTCTCATCATTCTCTCTAATCAGTTTTATGTCAATAGCGAAGAATGTATCGTATATATAATATCAGCCAAAAGTTTGAATACACCAGAATAAACGTAACATTAATTGGCAAAATAAGTCGTTGTGACATGATTCTCTGACAAAAGCGATTTATTAAAACATAAAATATACTTCAGGACTTATATAAACAAAGAACAAAAAATATAACTCTTCTACAGTCTACTCTTTATAGAACTAAAGCCTGTTTTCGTCTATGCTAGTCGAACTTTTGTCACAGCCAATTTTTGACCTTTCATTGAAACATTTAAAAAGCGTTTTATTTAAAATACTCTTTTAAGCACTTAAAAAACTGTTTTATTTTTATGATTAATCCCTGTGTGTTGTTCTGGTTCAATTAAATAAAAAGCTTTAGCTTTCTAAGCAAAAAAACAGTAAAAAAACAAAAGTTGCATAATCCTTTCTTTTACTGATATCAAAGTATATTTTATATTATAACAAAATTGTTTTTATCAAAGAAGCAATGTTGTGACAATTTATTTTATCAATTAATTCTTCTATTTATTTTTGATGTGTCTAAACTTTTAAACAATCCTCTTTCAATTCTCTTTACATTTGCTTAACAATTACCTCTGTAAAGCTAGCATATAGATTAAAATGCCATTTATATCATATTTAGGTGCTACCTTTATATTTTATTCCCGATTTTAATTACTCCATTTTTTAAACTCCTGTTAAAAGTTATTGTTATTAACTACATATTATACGTATTGGTTCTAAAATTTATTAATATTGAATGACATTATGCATACAGATTTATCAATATTTTCCCAAAAAAAAAAGAAAAAATCAATAAAATATTAAATAAACAAATAAAGCACATATTAAGAAACATATGACAGTATTTCTAAGAAATAAAGAAATAATTAATTAGCTAATAAAACGCTTGTATATTGCAGGTTTTCTTGTGATTGTATAAAACATAAAAAGTTTAATTCTGATATAAATACTTGTACCATTTTTTATAGAGAAGATATTAAGATCAGATAAATTTAACGTACCACTATATATCGTAACGACATTAGAATAAGATAAAAAAAGTTACTTTATAAATATAACATGGATTTTATGAATGAAATGGTTAACAAAAATTCTACAGAAACAATGATTTTGCTAAAATATCTAAAAGTTCAGCTAAATATAAATCTGAAAATTGTATAGATTCGATAATTTTGTTGGCTTATAAAGGTATCATTTATGTAGAATGCTCAAGCTGATTGTAAGAATATCAAAACTTTTTGCAGTATCGCTTATTATGTTTGAGCGTTTCACATCATCATAATCATTTTAATGGTCCGGCAGAATAATTTTTCAGATCTGTATCTGGCTGAATTTTAGGTGCTTCAGCAAAATCATTCTTTCTGTGTGTAGAATTAAGTAGTTGAGCACCGTCTCGCAAGTTGTGCGAGGAATCTAAGAAGCAATTACGCAGCACAAAGGTACAACGATGCTCGAAGAGACAAAGAAACGAGCGAATGCATGGAAAGCGGGTGAACATATAACGACCTCGCCAGCAGTGGTCGAGTCGGCGAAACGCTGCGATGGCGCAAAGCTGCCATCTTCAAGCCGCGAACGACAAGTGCCGTAACGTATTATGAGATTTATCCGGCGTGCTCTTTATATCGCGCAGGGTATAGTACACGAGCCGTGAGCATTGAACGGCGCTATCGCGATTACAAATGTTCGCGAGCGAATGCGAAAAGAGAGAGAGAGAGAGAGAGAGAGTGCAAAGTCTATTTGCCGGGCATCTAGCGGAATACGGCACACGGCGGACTTTTCGTCGTGAATTCCACCTCGTCTGCTTTCTTCAATTCCGTCTCTGCGATATTGCCCGAGAGGCACGAATGAGAGAAAACGGAGAGAACTCCGAACTCTAAACGAGAGCTTGTCGCGTGCAACAATCATCGCGAAGTAACGCTCTGTGACTCGCAAAGTCCGTGAGAGAAGATAAAAAAGCAGATAGCGTGGAAAATGAGGACACAAAGTTTAACACACACACACACACACACTTGTTGCTGGGAAGTTTAGTTGCCAGTTTTACCCATAAATAATAATTAGCGCGAAATATATCTTAAATTATTTCGAAAATTTACAAAAAATAATTTTTAAAATATTTGAAACTCGCAAAGTAATAAACAAAAATTTTTCTTATTCGTCGCGTGCGTATCATTATTTATCTTATTTCGCACTATTAAAAATATTGCAATTTGAAGTTTACCTTTTTAGTAGTATTTTCAGTTTCATATATAAACTCCGGTTTTATACGAGCATCTTTTCTTTTTTATTTCGATTTTATAGCGTGGAAAAAGTTTGCAAAAGAAAAAAAATTTGAGTTGACCGCACACACCGTGGAGTTTCTAAACTTGTTTTCCTTAGGCTTCTGGAGCTCTATATCCGTCGCCACTTGTTTTTCCCCAGCGTTTCGTTGAACGACACGACGACGAAATACATGCGATGCAGCAGCAACGGCATGCATCGTTATGTAAGAGGAGCTTACTCCCTCTCTCTCTCTCTCTCTCTCTCTCTCTCTCTCTCTCTCTCTCTCTCTCTCTCTCTCTCTCTCTCTCTCTCTCTCTCTCTTTTTCTCCCTCCCCCCTCCCCCCTTCTCTCTCTGCCTTCTTTCCAGCACAAAATCCACGAAACGCGGGAATTGAATATCGGAATCGAACACTCTACTGAAGGCGCGAGAGCTTATAGCTACACCTGGCCGCGGAAAAGCCATTGATATGGTATTTCGGCGACGGCGGCGGGGATACGGAATGGGGGAATTGCGGTCTATGATAAGCAAAGAGACGCATAAAAACGAAAATCTGTTTCCGATATGCGCGCGGCTGGCATTAAAATGCAATCTCATTGCCGGTTAACTTTTTTACGTTCTAACCCACAGCGCCGGCCCTTTCTTTCCGCCATTCTCCACGATCGTTTTCCAAGGGACCTCCGCGGGTTCTCCCGTCTGTCCCTTGCTCGTCGCGCAGTTTTATTCGGCGGCGACGGCGGCGGCGGGGGTCCTCGCCCCCGGGATTAGCTGCCAATCTGTCGCCGCCGGAGGAGAAGAAAATTTTTCTCGCGCTTTTCTTTCCCGCAAACGCGCGAGGGCGCAAGAGATCGATCTGCCATCGGAAATAGGGTCGTACCGACACCCGTCCCGAATTACCAGGATATGCAATGCACTTTGTTGTCCCGGAATAAATTTCGCCTTTTACATTCCTTTTCTTTATTTATACTGCGTAACTTGCCCCACTCTCTCCGGACATTTTATATATAAGATACCTGTACTCGATATGGCTCATCCAAGCCTTAGGGATTTTTCTAATTTTTTGATGAATACGAAATTGAAAATAAGGGTCAGATTCAAAATAAGAAACATTTCCGACAAAAAATATGAATTATTTTTCATTATTTATATAAGCAAAAACTTAAAAAAAAGGTAGCTCTTGAGCTATGTACCTAATGTGGCCCAAATGTATATTTTCCTTTTTTTCATAAATATTTTTGAAAAAATGCGAAATAAATAAACATATTTAATTAAGCATTTATTAGCATATTTACCACAAGGCGTTATCTTAACTCTTATCTGTCAAAAAGCTGCGTCCATCAACTGAAGAAAGACAAGAAATATTAATCAAAAATGAAACACTAAATAAAGAAACAGAATCTTAACTTGTAACATAAGATATATTGTGTTTCTAGTAGTGTTACTAGCTGTATTAGTTTCACAATACAGAAATTTTCTTTGTTTAATTGTAAACAAGATGTTTTAATAAAAATGTAAAGTAAATACAGTGGTGAAAGATATAAATAAAATAAATTCCAGATATTTATAATTTTTATATAATAAATATACAAACCAAAAACTACCAAAAATTTTAGATTCAGGAGAACACAATTTGAATAAATAAGTATGAACAAGCTGTAGAAAACAGATGTTGATCAGTTACTGACATAAATACATTATATCGATTTCCTGTACGATATATTAGTGTTACCTATGAAATTCGTTGCGTAACTATTTGGAAATGGAGGGGGTAGGGGACCAAATTGACTACATGGCATATTGAGTACTTTAATATATGTATAACGAGAAAGTAGTGAAAATATATATACATTTATACATATACATATATATATATATATATATATATATATATATATATATATATATATATATATTTGGCATTATCTATCAGAGCATAATTTGTCAAAATGTAGGACGAACATTTAAAACGCTCGCAATTCAAATGTCGTGATACTCGACACGTATTTCACATGCTGATTGGTGAGAAGAAATTGAGCAAAAGCGGGATTTTATTAATTCCCAAAGCATTGCAATTTTAGTCATTTTAATCATTCCTCTTTTAATGAATATGTCACATAACTAAGCCAGAATTTAAAATATTATTAAAAATAATTATTAATAAAATTATTATTACTCATCTCGTTTTCGCAAATAAATTTATAAAGAGTATTAAAAGATTTTCTTGTGATTGCTAAATGACAGCTGAAGCTTAAATTTGTAAACATAATTTTATGATTATGTTTAATTATTCAATGATACATTTAATATTACATGATTATTAATTTTGTGTGAAATATATAATTTAGTCGTATTAACAAGGCAATAGGTTTGCAAATGTTTATTAAAGAGGCTGTTCTTTAAAAAAAAGAAGAGCTTGATCAAATTTTGAGATTATGATTAATTTTTTTTCGTTAATCAAAAAGCTTTGGGCCGTATATTTTTCTTTAAATAAATTTCAAAAAAAATGATGAAGGGAAAAAAGTTTTATTTAAAAAATTTAGTTTTGCTGTATATTTCTATGAGAGAGTATGCAAAAAAATAAATCTTAAATCTATAATCATTGTCTCACATATAAGCAAGAATGTAAAATCTTTTTTAAAGAATTTGATAATTTTGAACAGAAAATATAAGTTGCTCACATGAAAAATTTTGTATAGTTTCGAGGAAATTATGTTTATCTTTATTCATAAAAACAATTTTTGTGAGTGGAGAAAAAAAATAATGAACAGAATAACAATATCTTTAAACTAAGAATTATACTGAAAATAAATTTTTTAATATTATTATTACCAAAACAATCATATATACATATATCTATTTACAGTTTTCTAGACGATTATTATTACATTAAAATAATAATATAATATTTTAAGATTATCAAACTCTTAAAAGAAAATTTTATATTCTTGCATATGAGACAATGAGTTAATGTAATACTAATTTTTTCTGTGTTTAAAATGTTTATAAATAATACAATTTTCTTTAGATATGACATCACACCAGTAAAAATATAGCAATATCGTTTGTTATTACAATTAAGTTATTATTATAAACAAAATTTTATTTCCTAATTTTTTCACATTTTCAAAGTAATATTTCTAAATAATACATTTCTTTGTGCATACGTATTTTGAAGATAATGTCATGAGTTTTTACGCTAAACGGTATACAAAACTAAAAAGTCACGTACAGCTTTCTTTAACTCTTTTAAGCTGCAGAAAATTCTTCTTAAAAACGCACCAATGACTTTTCTAGCGAAGGGAGAGAAAGAGAGCGATTATTCGAACGTGGCTATAAATTCCCCGGTTAACTTGACTTCACGCTCCTTTCCAAGCGGAGTCGCGTACCTACTTGGCCCGGGCAAGATCGACGAGGCGCAGACTTCAAACAACGGCACCGCCAGCCGTTGCGACCCGTGGCGCCCCGTAATTTCGAAAGCAATTAACGTGACTCGACTTGCCCGCTCGTAAAAGTGCGATACTTGGTACTCTCCGCCCTCTCGCCCCCGGAAGTTTGCGCATCCCGATGCGGATGCGCGAGGAAACGCGAGAAAGAGCTTGCGAAAGATACCCCGGAACCCTCGCGAAAGTCACATCTCCGCGTCATCATGATTTAATTATCTCCCGCTCGTTTTCTCCATCACCGCGGATGCGAGGATGGAGTTAGAGTCACTCTCCGACGTTAAGAGAGTGCCGGAAGAAAAGGAAAGAGTAAAAAAATAACCGAAATAGCGTAATTTTCAGCGGTAGATTTACAAGAAGATAGCGGACAAGGAGGTGGGAGGGGGGAAGAGAGGTAGACTCTTCTCTTTTGACGCGCGAATGTATTTTGTCGTGTCTGCAGTACATAAGGAAAAATCTCCAGTATTCAAAAAATTAGAAGAGACCTCCCGGCTAGACGGACGCATAAATGACGTCGCGGCGCAAAGTGTCGCGACGATTTTTTTTACTTCTTTCTCCCTCTCTCTCCCTCTCCCTTTCTCTCTCTTTCCTTTCCACGGCGTTTTGCTCTCATCAGAGGATGCCGACACTTAGCACTCGCCGAATGATTTCTGGCATTACAATTTACGTCAGTTCCGCGAGACTGACTGGCGCGAGATGCTGATCCCCTCCATCCCTCTCGGGGTATGATTTTAATCGCGGCCGAGGTGCTCGCGTCTGAGCCTGTTTATTTACTTACCGGGGTGGCGTATAACTAAGCGAGCGACGGCAAAACGACCATCGGGACGATCACGGAGCAATCGACGGGATGAGAGAGGGGAAGGAGCGGGAAGGTGAAGAGAAGCGGCCGTCGCGTCCCTTTTTTTCCCCGGTCTACATGCGTCCACCCCCGCGGGAAAACGCTTCGACGGACACCACGAGTCGAGGGGGAGTCCGCGTTGTATCCCGGCCGTCCGCACGCGCGCGTCTACCAAAAGTTTAACAGATTCATGGCCGCATTTGCAATGCATCGAAAAACGACAGCGGCGCTCGCTCAATTCGAGGTTTCCTCCCCCCCCTCCCCCCTCCCCCCGCGCGTGTCTGGTCCCCGTACCTCGACCAGATATTGAATTCTACGCGGTCGTTTGGCCGCGTCGCGCCGCGCCGCGCCGTGTCGAGATGCCACGGCGAAGCCGTATGGCCCGATTTAACTTTTAAAACGTTAAGCGTCACCGCGGCCCCGTTTCTCTCTCTCTCTCTCTCTCTCTCTCTCTCTCTGTTTGCGCTTACTTCGGTCGCGACGCGCGACATAACGAACCGACGTTATTTAGTTATTTCGTCGCGGCAACGTTCGAGCGCGTTCCGATTGTTACGTACATACATATTCGACGGGGTGAAAAATACACGCGGACGCGGTTACACTTTTACGTTCCCACCTCCGTCTGGAAGTGACATTTCCTTTCGCGACCGATTTCAATGTTCCGGCGACTCGCGCGCACCAATTTGCGACAATGATAGAAATAACGGCTAGTAAATACACTCGCAAGATTAAAATTGAAAATTGCGCCGTCAGAGCGACTGCGAACTAACGCGAATTATTTACTTGAATTAATAACGTTCACTATATTTGGCTTTTCTTTTTTCTTCTTTTTGTTTTTATTTTTGAATTTTTTTAAGAGCCGTTTCATCGCCCCGGCAAAAACTTTTGACTCCACGCGCTACTTTTTTGGAGGGTCAACAAAAATGGTTGACGGTTATATTAGAACAAACAGAATATTGATAGCTCCGTCGAAATATTGCTCAAATAAATTCGGGGGAGGAGGTTGGCTTCAAAAACATGTAATCTCTCACTTTGATATATCCACCCTCGACGAGAAATGAACGAAGCATTATAACCAAAATCGACCGGCCCTATGTACATATTCACCTCGTGTGTCCAATCAGTCGAAATAAGTTGTACATTCACGAGAACCATTTATCCCTCAGAGCCCTCGGCCAGCAACCACTCAAAACTTATATTATAGTTTTCCTCCGGTATGAAAACCGTCTTTTTAATATTAATGATGGAAGGATCGATTCCTGAGTACACGGGACAAAAAATCTCGCCTAATTTATTTCAAATTGCACAAATAATATTTTTAATAAACAACAAAATTTGAATTAATGTTACTTCTAAATTGATAATTACTAATCACACACACACACACATTAATTACTTTATAAAATCTTTTTTACTATTTACAGAAAGATCTTATCATATTGATCACGAAAGAATAATTTTATTCTAATTCTCATACAAGTACATTTTTAAACTTTTTTAAATCTGCAATTTTTCCAAGCATTTGAATTCTAATTAATGTTGTTTCTAAATTGATTTCTTAATGTTATGCTATTTTAATTACTTTACAAAAATATTCTTTACTATTTACGGAAAAGTAACGGTCACGCAATGAATAACATTTCTTAAAATCAATGCAATTGCTCTTTTTTAACATAATAACATAATCCAGTTGGACGAAGTTTCTTTTTCGTACTTGCGACGTCTCTTATTCTATGAAATGCATGCATGGAAAGAACGCCGCCTCGCTTGCGAACGTGGTTCCGGCAACCGAATTTCTGAGCACATACGCGTATCGCGAAAACTCGTAAACGAGAAATCGGAGTATAAAGAATCACGTGGCGAGGCGCATTCGGGCTGATGCAGGTTGAAACGCCACCGCGCACCGGGGTACCTCGACAAACCGACGCAATATAACGCCCAGCACTCAGCGAGCTTTTACAAAGAGCGAGAGAACGGGCGTGGGTTTTCTCGAAACGGAAAGTTATCCGGGATTACTCTTAAACACAGCGGCCTGCGTAAAACACGGTTGTAAAGACGAACGGAATGGGGGAAATGTCGAGGGCGGGCAGACAGAATTTCGAGATAAAAATTAAAAAATATTTAACAGCCGTTATTGAAATCGTCATTCGTCACGACTTATCGGTCACGATGTTCAAATATTGTAGTAATTAAACCTTGATTGAAACTCTGGAAAAAAAGAAAGTAAGACGAATATATGTATACTTTCATTTTTCTTCAAATATTTGCGCTTCATTAAACTAAAAAATTGAAATACTCTCTCACTACGCTGAGAGTTCGTCTACCTTTCCATTTAATATATCAATAATATGCTCGATTTCTCGCTCAAGTCAGTTCAGTTTGGAATTTCCGCTCTCTTGTCCCTCAACTGACGGACAGGATTTGCGCATTTCCAGTTTCCGATTAACCGACAATCACAGGACATTAATTTTATTTGAAAATAACACTTATAACACTTGTAACACTTGTAACTTGCGGCGCGGAGGAAGATCATCAGCGTCACACGCGCCTTTCATATATTTTTTTTACTCGTTAACAACTATCCACGTGATGCAAATGGAACGGAAACTTCGGCGCTACTGCCAATTCAAACGTTTAAATTTAGTCGTGTTTGCACTAATTATTTATTATTATTGCGCGATATTTTCGCGCTTCCATGAAAAGTTAAAGCATTCGGTACTTCATATCTGTGTTTCGAAAAAGTTTCCAATAAATTATTTACCACCTGACGATTCGCTCGTCTTATTTTGCTGTAACACACTGCTGCATAAAACTCTTCAGTTACTGAAATGACATCAATAATTCCGTCTGACAAACATTTTTAAAAATCTAATCTATTGCAACGAAGTTAAAGTGACGTCTTAAGCAGATTTTCCAGTTGATAAAGTGGAGGGGAATCACGTGGTTTTTTTTTATTTATTTGTATTTTTTAACATACGGCAGCTTTTTGGCATTGTCATCGTCAAAATGATAAATAAAGAACAAATTCGAAGGAATAAAAACTATTTTTAATAATATTTTTTATAATATTTATAAATAATTTTTGTGAAAAAAATCGAAAAAGAATTGCTTATAATTATTTGAATGCATATACCAGTGTCGTTGCTATATTTTTAGTAGTATGGCATCACATTTAAAGAGAATTGTGAATTTGAACAATTCATATTATTACATACACACGAAAATAATACGGTAAAACTTTTTAATTCCATAATATTCTTTATTCTTTCTTATGAATAACGTGACAAAATGTTTATATTTTATTTATGATTAAAACGCTTAGAACTCTTTTTCTCATAAGATTCTTAAGCCGTTTTTAAATTTTGATAACTCTTAGCTAGTATTATTGTAAAATCAAAACACCCTTAATTTTACTGTTTAGAGACAAAGCTACACTTACACAATATAAAATTCTGGGACATTCTACACTAATTTAACATCTCCTTTTCCTTGAGGAACCCTTCGAAAAATGCGGGAGCGAGGGGTAAACCATCGATTTTGCAGATCGACTGACGACGTGTATTGCGAAAGATCGCGTGTAGCACTGGCTGGCGGATAAATTCCGCGGTTTGCGACGATTAGAAGGAGGAAGGGAAAAGGAGAGTAAAATATGTAGAAACATTTCGCGCGGGACCCCTTTCGCCGGCGGTGTAGAGATAACAAGCGGAAGAGAACGGGCGCGGCGCGCTGGTAAAATATCGACGTGAAACCAAATAATACCCGCGACATTCGATAAAATATCACCTTTTTCGCCAAGCACGAACCCCACCTCGTCTGGATCCTCTCCTTCCCTCCCCTTCCTCCGCCATTCGCTCGGTTACTCGGCTTCCGTACTTCCCGCCCCGTCGTCGCGCGAACCCGCCACCCTCTACCTACCCCTATCCTCCGACGAGACCAACTTGTTGAGTAGCGACTCCCCTCGATTTGCTGATAGTAAATTCCGTTATCGCCTCGAGTGGGGTTTTCACAAGCCGTCCCTGATTCTCTCTCTCTCTCTCTCCCTCTCTTTCTCTTTTTTTTTACGATAACGAGGCCGATTGGCCGGAGAAAAGCGAAGGGCCCCGCGAGGAGATAAAACGGCGAAGATGCCGCAGTACTTCTCCGGAAAGAACTCCGCGCCGCGGGAGTTTCTCGGTTCTTTACGCCTCTAAATTATCGGAGAGAGAGGAACGCTTCCGTTATTTTCTAGCGATGTTATCGGCAACGTTAACCGGCGGTTTTCCAGCGTAAAACGAAGAAAGAACGGTTTCGTTTTGAAAAGTACCGTGGGGCCGGGGGGAGGGGGACCGCGCGCCATGTACAAATCGATACGTGTCGGTAAACGATTTAGGGATTTCTCCGGGGAGTGCTCGCGAAGTTCCTGAAATTTGCGGAATCCGCATGCAGCCGTTGGAATACCTTTTATCTCTCTTGTCGGCATACGTAATGCGGCAATACATTTATGATTCACGATCGCGTGCGCGAGAGACTAACGTATTCCAAGGGTATAGTAGAGGGATACGTCATTACTTCGCAGCGTCGCTGCAGCCGCGTCGTTTCGCGATATTTTCTCGCCTCTCGTATTTCACGAGGAGCGCGTTTACCGAACGCGCGGTAAACGCGTTCCCCTTCAGGGAGACAGATTTTTTTCTCTCTCTCGCGCGCGCGCGCGCGCGCGCAAAGCGACACGCTTGGTTGTTCTTTTTTTTTTTTCTTTCTTATTCTCTCAACCCTTTGGGACCCTCGATTCCTTCGGCGGTTCCCCCTCCCTCTTCAATTCTCTGCCGTCCTGATACAAAGTTCCGCGTATCGCGGTAATGGATGCATTTGTTAATTATGCACACACACATGCACACACTGCTTCCTTGCGATAATCCGCGAGCGTGTTAAATATTTTTCTTCCTCTTTTTTTCCCGCTGCCTTTTTTTTTTTTCATTACCCTGCCTGACCGTGTTATTTGTTTCGAACCGGCCGCGTAGTTTAACAAACTATCGGGCGGGAACTACCCCGCCGCAGCACGGGAGAGAAACGCTGAATTCGTTAACTACTTTATCCGTAGGCATCGTCCGAGCGCGCATCGGGAGGATGATTAAGTGATTCTCGTTAAATGTTATCCGTGTCGTTATTTATTACATCGGTATACAGAACGCGGGCAGTAGAGGAGGGGTAGGGGAACGAGATATTTGAATAACAAACTTCCTTTGTTCGCTGTATCTGAGCTAAATGCGCACACACGTTTTCCCTCAGCCCCCTTGAAACACAGCACGCGCGCGGAGCGCGGCCAATTAGTCCCTTTATCGCGTAGAGAATGCAGGTATTAAATTCGCAACGATTCTATCGGCAATCGTGTTACTTACGTTACGCCGCGCGCCGCCCGGTCCGCTTCGAACTCGTGCGGATTGCCGTTCCAGAGCAGTTATTACCGTTTATGGCAAAACGTTGCGACCTCGTTTACACTGCTCACTCGATTCCGGCTAGTCGGCGGATCATCGTGCGACTCGCAAAAACCACATCCGCTGCCTCTAACTCGCTTACTCAACTCGATAACACGTTTTCAGCATATATTAATTGAGTGTTATAAAAATTAAGACTTCAATTTCTCTTAGATTTTACTCTGAAATGATAGTTATGGTGGGGCAATAACGAAGAAACGTTTATTATATTTTCAATAAAATTTTACTAATCAAACTATTTTGTAATATAAACTTTTATAATAAACCAAATGAAAGAATTAAATTACTTATGACCGATAAACATTAACTAACAATAAATCAATGAAAGTTAACCAAATTATTTTATAATATAACTTAATCTAAATTGTATAATATATTATTTTATATATAAGTATATATAAATTAATACTATTTTATGTTATAAAAGTTATGAAATAAGAATATTTTACGCACTTGAAACAAACGATTTTTTATTCTAAGTTAATTTATATTTAACAATGCCGTAAATAATTAATTTTAAAATACGCAATTTTCTTTTCTGTTTGCTGAACAATTTATATTTTTGATCTTTCTTGTAAGAACGCAATACATATTGACGTGTTCATTTTTAGCACTAATGAATTATTATAAGAGACTGGACTTCATTTTGTAGAGGAACTTGAGGACAATGTCTAAGCACTTTCCGGGACTCTGCAATGCCAGCGAAATTTTCGCAAAATATGCCATTGTCGCCCAGTTACGAGCCTGTCGAACGTACTGCATTATTTATATCGTTGAGTGGCAAACTTGATTTGGCGTTGCTCTTCTTGCTGCACGAGGATCGCTCTCCTTAGTTCCCCCTTTTTACTACCAGCACCAAACTGATTTATTACGTCAGTCGCTTCAATAAGCTCAAGAACTTCCTGCGTCGATTAACTCTTTCCATTCCGACGACCTTTTTCTCCCGAGACAAAGGTCGTTACGATGAATCGCGGTAGTAGAGGGATGAAAAGAGGGATAAAAAAGAAATGAAGTCATCGCGGGACAAAAGCCTAAATCTCGGTACTCATGGTACTACAAGAGCGTAACGGAGTAGAGAGATATATACGTTGGTGAAGTAAACACAGAGAGCTAAAAACGTAGCACACTTGTACTTCTAAACGTCAGGAGAGAGGTTCTCGTAACCGTCAGGTTTTAATCTCGCTTCCTCGTTTCTTTTTTTCGCGTAGGTATGGACATTTCGCGGGAAAGCGTGACGCGAGGGAGGAGCGGTGAAACGTCGCGCGGGTCACGCGCGCGACGTCGAGAGACAAACCGTATAAACGAGACTTTGTAAGAATAACGAAATCCCGGGATGCTGACTTCCGTCGCGGCGAAACACGAGATATCAGATTGCGGAACGCGAAGCACGAGAGTAGCACGCATTTTCGTCGTGGGACAGCGTAAAAATCGCGATTTTACGCGAGCGAGACAAGGGTAATCAATTTCATACATTTATTGCACGGGGCTTCCACCCCGGCAACGCGACCGGCGACCGCGCGGAAGTCGCGTCGCGTCTTCCCCTCGAATGCGAAGAAAACGCATTCCGGCAAATTAATTACCGTACTCTTCCGTTTCACGATCTCGCTACAGTCTAGCTAGCCTTCTGTTTTCTCTCTCTCTCTCTCTCTCTCTCTCTCTCTCTCTCTCTCTTTCCCTCCAATTTGTCGTCGTCATTAAAAGTTTCCATCCCGCATCGTCGCGTCTTATACATTTTTGCCTGGAGATACATGAACTCGAGAGTGAATGAGCGTAAAAACTGACGCTAACTGCGCTTTTTACGAGTGCAATAATATCTTTATGCGCGACCGGGCGTTTTAACTGCAGCGGCGCGGCGTGACGGGGAACGCGCGTCGTCGCCCGGCTAACAAAACGAAATTAAAGAATCTCGTTTGTGCAAAACTCGTTTACTCTGTGACTAATGAATTCCGTTTCACGCGTGGGCGGTATTATTTGCGCGTGGGAAAATGTACAAAGCGAAGCCTCAAAATAATTCCAACGAGCAAAAGCCAGCTGCGCGGCTGCTCTCGAATCTTAAATTCGCTTCTCTCCAGCGTGCGCAATTTTTTCTCCTCGTCATGAAATAAAAATTATTTGCCCGTGCTGCAGCAACATTAACGTACACATTAATGTCTTAATTGCACGATAGGTAATTAGTATTGCAGCCATCATTACACGGGTGTTCCTTAATCGCCGGTCGGCTTTTGTAGGCGGGTATATTTTTATCTCACTTTCTAAAATTATATGTCGTGTATACTTTTTTAAAAGAGAATACGTCAAGAGGGATTGTCGATTGTCTCTTGTGTCATGCGGGGCTGAGAAGATATATCTTGCGCCGAAAAACACGTCCCTCGCAAATAAGCGTGTTCGAAGATCGTCGAGTTCACGATCCCATCTTACGTAACGATGGGCAATCGCCGTTTCTGACGTGACAGGTGGACCCTCGTTCCGATACGAAATACACTCATGAAATATTCGTATTGCTCTACGCTGTAGAGAACGATCGTAGAGCGAGTAGTTCTTGTCGGCTCCGTGGGGAGCTATCCAGCCGTGGTCAGTGAACTTCTCCGCTAGAGCACCCTCGTTCTCCTGCATGAGAGTTCAGCAACGAAAGTTGCATCGAGCTTGTCATGCCCTCGAACGATAGTGCTGGACGTTTCTTCGCGCGTAACCGAACGGAAGTTTGGACGATCCCAAAATCGAGAAGCGAAAACGCAAGCGGGTGAGAGAGAAAGAGAGAGAGAGAGAGAGAGAGAGAGAGAGAGAGATACAAAGATGAGAAAAAGGGAGAGGACGTGCTAGAACAGAATAGAATGGAAGAAACCGAGTGCGCGAGACCATACCGTACGTACATCGATCTGAAGCCGGCTGTTTGCGAGGAGCAGCCTGTTAAATATATACCGCAGAACGGTTCAATTTCCTCGGGAGGTCGGATCATCTCGGGGAAATATGGGCTTTCCCTGAGTTATACGAATACGATACGCGCGAGTCAGCGCGCGGTGCGACGCGACGGTCGCACATATGTTGATTCTGGGTACCACCGATGCCAATTTCGGATTGCCATCGACATAGTCGCATCAGGCGAAGAAGAATTAAAAACAAGAACCAATCATATCAAAGAATCAATGAGCGCTGGTGCTATAACATATGATTGGTTCTTGGCTTTAGTTCTTTCTTCTCTCCGTGTATCAGCAACCCGAAATTATCATCGCTGCTAATTACGGGAGCCTCGTAAAGCCCCACGCGAGCGCATCTCTCTCTCGCGGCAGCGGTGGTCTTCTAAAGATTATTCTACAACGACAGTAAGCAGTACGGAGTGATGAGTAACGAAATGAGAGTTGCCCGGTCTTTACTTCACTTAAGAACAAGTTCATTCTCTACTCCTACAGCCTTGTTACCACCATTGTAGAATGGGCTTTATGGTCTATCTACAATAGATATAGTAAGTTCTATGTCATAAGAATTAAACCAATCGTAGTCAATTATTTCGTTAACATTCTGTTGCAATTAGTCAGTTTCTTACGATTCCAGACTTATCTATGATGCCTCTAAATGCGCGCGCGTGCGTGCGCGTGCCTACGAGCGGACAGGGGTCGCATCTCCACGACCACCTGGACCACGCAAGATTGCAAATATTTGTTGTTATATTACGGCGCCTATAAATTTCAATAGCGATAATCAATAGCGGTCGGTCCACTGGCCGCCTGGTCGCCCGCCGTCGTCGCGGTTAACCGCGCCTATTGTCCATTCCGTTTGCGCGGTGGGTACATTGCTGGTCAACGTGGACGCGTATATTACAGCTGTATATTGTATCAAATATACACGCACACGCACACGCGCGCACGTTTGCCCGCGCATTTACGTAGATATACTATCCCGGGGGAGCAAAAGCGGGGAGCCCCGGAGGGTGATATGAGAGATGCTTTAAGCCCGGACTATTCTACTCGCGTGATCCGCAGAGCGGCGGACGATTTCACCGGGATACGAGCCGCTCCCGTTTGAATATTCGAGCCTTGTAAACACCGAAGATGGGTGCTCCGTATGCATCTGCCACTTACGTGCGTGTGCTCGTTCGAATTGCGCGCGTGTATATGACGGGAGAAGTACGTTGGGAGCGCGAATCGAGCACAGATTAGTAAAGTCTGCGGTCTAACTTCAGTTTCCGCCGAAAATATAAAACGTCTCTCCGGTCAGTTTTGCAGACGAGATATATAAATTCCTTCAGAGGAGTCTTTCCGCCTCTTCTCGATCGTTCGTGAGCGTCAACTTTAAGGAGCCCGGGAGCTCGCATTTCCGCGGATGAGACATTCTCGTCTCCCTTTCGCGTCGCATTGTTTCCGTGCTATTACTGTCGGCCGCCGCCGGGGGCTGCGACGGGCGGAAATTAAAAGTTCGCGATTTGATTCGCCACCCGACGTCGCATAAAACGCGATATTTTCATCCTTCTCAGAGATACCTGACAGTTGACTCGCGAGATAATTCTGTATCATTTTTAAATTCGATTAATAATTATCAGATTACATTAAATTATATAATGAACTGATAAAAAAAGCCATCGGTAAGTGCGCTTTTTCTTCAGAAACTGCAGATTATCTTCCTAGACATTTATCCTATTGGATTTAAGTGCACTGAGAGAAAAGTGTCAAATATTTGTAATCATAATTGCATGGTAAAATAATTACAATTAGGAGTTTTATTATTATAATTATTGCTGCTATAATAAAAACACAAGTTAATAATAACAACTTTGTGTGTGCAGATTTATTAACTATGAAAAAAGTTTACTGTAAACTATGATAATTTCAAATGTTTTAATATAGTTTTACACACACACACACACACACACACACACACACATACGAATGATAAAAATAAAACAAACTTATGGTGAATTACAGTTATAGCGAAGTGACCATTTGTTTACGCATTCGCTTATATTTACATAGTAATAATAACTGGTAGTTATAATTTGCTTAATTAAAACAACTGTAAATACATAGTTGGCATCGAAAATGGCTATAAATTACAATTAAATTATAGCATAATCGCAATTTTTTTTTCTCAGTATATCTCTACGTATCTCTCGCGAGCGCTTTTAGCAGCGATTCTATACTTCATGTTCTCCTTTGGAACAAGCCGGTAATATAATATTTTTTTTCCTGAATCCAACAATAATATTTCTCAGACATCAGTGCCGCAACGTCTCTTCTCGATATTTTTCTCAGGCTTCTCGATTATCTTTACGTGTGTATTATCTACACGGGCGTTCTTTTTTTTTTTTTTTTAGCGAGCTAAAGCGACTCGTAGTCTCGGAGATATCAAGGAGAAATAAAGCAATAACGGCAAAATTCTGATTCGCGCTCGAATAGCGACTCTTCTCCTAATTGTACATAAGCCGTGCACAATACAAGTGTATGTACGAGCTCGCGCTGCCAGTTACACCTGATTCCGCAGCAAAACGCCGCGGAAGATCGAGAAACCAGCCTGCTTGACAGTCGGCGCGAATCCCACTCGGCGAATTTCGCAATTTCGGTTTAGCATTTCCGATCTTCTAATATCCGTTCCCGTAAACTCGTATATTTAATCCGTGAATCGGAGGTGGATCGTAATTAGTGCGGACTAAGTTAAATTACCGAGCCGAGATACTAATACTCTCATCCGCGTTTGGTTTAGCCATCTGTGATTATATGTACAATATATATACCGCGCGTTCATTGACGTATTTGATAATTCCTAATGCCGTTTAACTATTTACGTGGCGCAATAAATTGCATTCGCATAATTTGTAGCATAACACGTAGTTATCGATAATACACTAAATGTTACCTCAAAGTACATTCATGGCATATTCTCCAATAAATATCGTTTAAATAAACAGTGTTTGTTTTACTTCGCTGACAATTCTCGCTGATGATATGTTTCCACGTTTGTCAGGTAGACATTAAATTATAATAGAAAATACTAGTAGATTTTAGATTTATAATTATATGTCAATATGTTAGAAATTCATGCTTTTTGAAAAAAAAAATACAGAGATTCTTTGCGAGCATTTCTTTATGAAAACAAAACGCAAACATGTAGACTAAAGGTTAGATTCGCTTTTAATAGATTTTAAATAGAAAAAGCTGTGACTGTATAAACTATAAGTTTTCTACTTCTTTAATTATCTAAGTAAATCACATTTTTATCAGTATTAATACAGAGCAATGTTTAGTTAGGTCGAGATAAGAAAATGCCCCATTTCAGGAGACCTATGCTAGTGTTGTAATGTAGGATATATTGTGTAATAATTGTAAATCCAATTTTTGAAATTGCTCTAAATTTAGTTTATGTAGCAATTCTTAACAAAATTGATTGGGAATGCCTTAAAATATAATTATAGAATTAGTATAAATCATTTTACAAGAGAACACTAACGAGTGTCCCCTTTTCGATTTTAATAAACTTTAAATATGTGGAAGTATAAATAAAAATAAGAGATGTCTATATGTCTATATTGACATAATATTAAAACCTGTCTATAAATCCTTAACGAAAAGGAGAAAGAGAAAGTGATAGAGAGAGAAGGAGAGAAATTGACGACCGCGGCTGATCATTCACGGACTCCCACTACTGCGGATCTCCAAGCGGTTAGTTGCATGAACTGCGACTCGATCTCGCATCCCTCCTCTCTCTCCATTCGATTGACGGACGAAAAAGATCATTTGGTTAACGCTAACGTGCGCGCGCGCTCTGCGTAACGGCACATGGAGCAACTCGGTAATTTCGGAATGCCGTAGGAGGCGCATCCAACAATGGCGCGGTAATGCGAACGTCAGCCGTCAACTACTTGATTGCGTATTGTTGTTTGCATTGTACGAGCTCTGCCCACGCATACCATCTCCCACTTTCATGGAAGGTTCGCGCTCTCTCGCGCAAGCGAATCGAATCGACTTCTCACCTCTATCGTCATCCGTCTCATTCCCATAAATTCTCTATTCTTTATTCGTAGCTCTAATTTCCTCTTGGTTGGATCCATGTAAACTACTCTTTCTTCGATATTTAATTCTTTTCTCTCTCTCTCTCTCTCACACACACACACACACACACACACACACACACACACACACACACACACACACACACATGCATATACACTGTCAATTCATAGAGAAGCTTTTCTCACATTTCTTTTATCGCTCTTTAGTAAAGACATTGCGTCGACAATGGCTGGCGTAGATGAGAACCATCCTGCTCGTTCCTTCGCCATTAATTTAAGCTTTTCCACCCTGGTCTCAAGTTGCTCTCTATCATATTTTCGCCATTTTACCCTTACTCTCCTTAAACGATACGTCGATGCGCGTGCAACAGACATTTCACATGAGGTATGCGATCGCTCGTTTCGACACGATTTGTCAGCAAATATTCTGTCAGCTGAATAACACACAATATGGTGTATAAATATATTCTGTTGGTCAAGTATATTATACACCATATTGTGTAGTACTCAGCAAAACTGACTTTATGAATATCGATGAATAAATGATTCATGAATATCTAGTCCTGAACAAAATTTTACAATGCCGAGAATTAAAAACTAAATTGTCAATAAACTTTTTATAAATATATCAACGGTAAACTAATATAAAATATACGCTTTGACAGTTTAGATGAAAATGTATTAGTCTCTCACTCTAAATATTAGCGATTGCATCTGCATCTCTTCAATAATTTAATCAGAAAATAGCTTCATTTATAGCAACTTTTTTGAATTGATCGAAAAATGCAAACACAAACGCAATTATCAATTGCTAGTGTGATTCGAGCATTATAAAAACGGTCCACTACGTTCAATAATATTCCATAATATCTGTGTATATTGATCGTCTGGAAACTGTATTAAATTTGTTTTTAATTGTTTACATGTAGTACAATATAATTATACAATATAAGGAGAGAATTTTTTCTTATAATTTATTTATTATAATCTTTATAGCAAAATTGTTTTATGGTTGATAGAATTATAAACGCATTATGTTATTATTATTTATTATAGCAATAATAATTATAAAAATGAAGTGTGTACACACACACACACACACACATATATATATATATATTGATGATTGGGAATGCCTTAAAATATAATTATAGAATTAGTATAAATCATTTTACAAGAGAACACTAACTACGAGTGTCCTCCTTCGATTTTAATAATAAACTTTAAATATGTGGAAGTATAAATAAAAATAAGAGATGTCTATATGTCTATATTGACATAATATTAAAACCTGTCTATAAATCCTTAACGAAAAGGAGAAAGAGAAAGTGATAGAGAGAGAAGGAGAGAAATTGACGACCGCGGCTGATCATTCACGGACTTCCACTACTGCGGATCTCCAAGCGGTTATATATATATATATATATATATATATATGTATGTATGTATGTGTATATATATATATATCATAATCATAAATTATTTTACCATATAAATAATTATAATCACAAGTATCAAACACTTTCTTAGTTTAAAATAAAGGAAAATGTATACATCAATATATTATTATATAAATATTAGTTTTGCCAGCAAAAAATATGCTTTCACAATTTGTTTCCAAATTGTATTAAAATTACATTTTTGTGTTAATTTTGTAGTACGTAATATTTGTATTATTTTCAAACATATTTATTTTACGTTAGATTAACACAAAAGTTTAAATGTATACATCAATATATTATTATATAAATATTAGTTTTGCCAGCAAAAAATATGCTTTCACAATTTGTTTCCAAATTGTATTAAAATTACATTTTTGTGTTAATTTTGTAGTACGTAATATTTGTATTATTTTCAAACATATTTATTTTACGTTAGATTAACACAAAAGTTTAAATAGTTTGAAAAATGCAATATGTTAAATTTAACACAAATTTTCTATATGATTTGTGTCCTACACCTATCATGATTTTGAAGATAAATTCTGAACGAAAAATTCTCTCTGTATATTATTCCACGTCTAAGGGCTGCTTTAAATCACTGTTTATCATTGCGTGCATCATTGCGTGTCACATATATAATAATCTTTTTCTTCTGTAATACTATCTCGCTGTTTATGAAAAATTCCATCTCGCAAGTCACGGCTTCCGACTGAAGCTCCGACAGAGCGCCATGCACTCGTGCACGCAGCGTAGATCCCTGTTTGCTTATGAAGCTGCGGGAACACATGTGAGCTCATGCAAACGCGCATACACGTACGGGACATGCCAGGTATGTCTCTCGAAGAGAACGGAGCAAAAAGAGGCGTGGTGTCGTGGTAGCATTTCTCGTGACTTCAAAGCGGAACGATCCGAGAGACGCGTCACGCGCAGAGGGGTATCACCTTCAGCAATTATATATCTGAGACTCGAGGTAAGCCCGCGGGGGTGGTCTCCGCTTTCCCTTCCCTTTTTCTCCGTTCCAACCCTCGCGCCGCAGCCGCACTGTCTTTCGCTTCGGTTTACCTTCCCGCACCATGATGGCGATGGTGATGTAAGGTTTAATAAAGCCCCCGGGACGTCGTGCCACGTTATGCATAGTATAGCGTGCGAAATTTATGTAAACACGGCCATTCGTTCCGAGAGAAGTCGGCAGCTACCCTCCGCCCTCCCTCCGCGCTCTCTCTCTCTCTCTCTCTCCTTCTCTCGCGCGTTACGCATTTTCCCGTCTCCCCTTCTCTCCCCGACTGCGTCTGAAATCCTCACGTAGCTGCCAGGATTAAGCTCCTTCATGACTTTTTAATATTGATCCCTGCGTCTCCGCCGCGCCGCAACCGTGTCCTCATGACAGTCGCGCTGAATGCCACGTGCGGCTGATCGCGAAACGATTGTCTTCACATTCTCATCGTTAAGCGGCGCGCGGCTGCAACGAAGAAACTGAATCCCACGACTGCGTTCAGGCGCACATCAGTTCCAATAGTATTCGAATCTGGAAAATTAATTACAACTTCGTGGCCACGTCTTTCTTTCTTCTCGGCTGTACAATAATAGAATCTGATCCTAACCCATACGTTAACGTTTCTGAACTTGTTGTGCCTTTTGAAACGTGGCTAAAATTTTGTCATTATAAATCTAGACCAGGCTTGTCCAAAAGAACTTGTATTTAAAGAACTTTAACGTTTAGATATCTTTCTTGGTTTCGTCAAAGTGACGGAGACATAAAACCGCTTTCGCAATCTCTTTAAATAATTAATGTATGTAACGATAGAAATAGAGTAGAATAGGAAGGATTATTGCTTGTCAAAACTTTATTAATGTAAATTATTACAAATTCATCAGAGAATCGCATTACCTAAATTTAACCGCAGCGCAGTTAAGAGTTAAAACGCATCAAAACACATAATTATATTCGAAATAGTTTTGTGAATTAATATTGCGGCGAATGCTCGTAATTACTCGATGGAACAAGCGGAAATTAATACTAATGTCCATCATATCTATAACACCGTGGCTATTGCGTCGCTCAAAGTTCGCTTGGAAGAGTTTCCTTATCCCACTTGTAAAACAGAACAGGATCGACGCGACGTATTAACGGTAATGACGTTTCCTTTTCTTTTCCCTGGCGTTACTGCCAGCTATAGCTTCGGAGAACGGCATTAATAACGTCGCTAGCTGCAACATCATCCTCTTTCTTAGTTCGCAATATTTACAATGTAACGCCACGGACTTTTATACTGCTATTTCCGCGTGTTTCCGAGGAGAAAGATATTGCCATTGCAAGAATGCACAAGAAGAGACAGCTGCTTTTATACGGTCGACTGCCACAGCGGACACGAATAATATACACGGAGCGACGAAACTGCGCCGATATAATGCGCCGAGAAATACTACTGCGTTTTCCATCGTCCTCTCTCGCACCATTCTTAAGTCTCCGCAGGAAACACGTAGGCAAGCACGGGGAAATTGTAGTAAATATTTGAGTTACGTTCGCTAAACGTTTCGCATCTCTTCGCTTTTCTTGCGCGCGGCCGCGCGCATCGCGACAGCGTTCCCGCGCTATAAGAATGCGTGAAGCGCTAAATCGCGAGTGAGTTGCAGTCGAACGTGCATTGCATTCAGCCTCCTTCACTACCCCTTTATTCCGCGTTTATTTTCATCATTTTTCACAATCTGCCGCTGGTATACGATACGATATTCGAGTCTCTTGAAAATATTTAACATATTTCGTAAAAGATCGATTTAATTTATCTTTATTATAACAAGAGACCTTCTTCTTTAAATTGTCCACAAATTTATGATAATTATAAGACAACATGGACATCAAAGAATTTTATTATAATTTTAGTATAATTTAAAAACTAGTATATTTAGAATTTTACTATAATCTTAGAGATTCAGTAAACATTTACTAAATTTTATTAAAATTTTTAGAAAATTTTTTTTAGTCAATATTGTTCCACGAGTATAATTTTGAAGATAAAATCTAAAAAAAAAGCTCTCGATGTTGTAGAAGATAGTACTGAATGCATATTACTTAATTTGGTTTTTATCATATTTCTTGTTTGATACTGATTTATATGAAAATAAACGTTGGAAATTATACTTGGATATTTCAAGTACTTATTATAACGATGTTTAACGAATTTCATTAATAATAATTAATTTATTATAAATCTTACATGCAAAAGATTCGATTAGGATTAACAGGATATAATTTGTTTTTTTTTGTCTATATTATTAATTTCTCCTTTACTTTATTTTTTAATATTACTTGTATTAAGTAAAAATATGAAAGATTGAAGACGATTTGAAGACCAGTGCGCATTCAAGCATTTATAGAATACTCTCCTTTATAGAATACTGCATTATATTATAAAATATAACTCGTAATTATAATAGTAATAACATTCCAACTTGTATAATTGCATATACTTAGGTGGTTTACAAGAATCACCTAAACATTTTTTTTTTTTTTCAATTATTATCGAATAACACTTACGCCACTTATATCTTTCACATTTCTTGATTAACATTGCGGATATTTCCACATTCTACATTCTGTTCCGTGCGAAGAATATAGAGGATAATAAATCAGACGAAAGAAGCTGATGGTAGTTAACGCTACGAGTTAAGGATTAATAAAAGCTCAATATTGGAGATCATGACATATTATCCGTAACAAGACAAAAGCTACCCGAGTATGTCTTTCCATCTCTCTTCTTTCTTTCTTCCACGATTTTATTAGTCGATCCGATCTCGCGCACAGCGGCGACGTTGGTCGCGGGCTGGAGAAACTTTCTGATTTAAAGCCGTTCGAAAAGTGGTCGACAATGTCGTCGGAGATATTTAAGGGTCGAGTCGTCAGTGATTGTCTATGAGAGCATGCCTCTCCCGTCCTTTTCGCCCTCGCTTTCTTTCCCGCTTCCGCTTCCCCTCGCCGCCTCCGCCCCCTCGGTCCCTTCCCCACGAAGGGTGCTGGAAATACGGGGCGGAAAGTGGGCGCGCTCCGAGTTAGACGGGACAATGGAAACTTGCATCGTACGTTAGGCAGCAGACGTGCCGTGACACACACATGCCCGCACATTGCAGCGACGGGGGCGGCGGACATCGTCGGCACAGAGAAGAGAGGCAGCGGTGGCCGCGGAGATCGTGTACACGGTCCTCGGAATACACGGACGCACTCATCCACACACACACACACCACACACACACACACACACACACACACACACACACACACACACACACACACACACACACACACACACACACACACACACACACACACACACACATACGTACACACGTAGGCACATGCGCGCGCTGTTCTCGCTAGGATGACCCCGGTGTAAGGCGGGAGGAGATAGAAAGGGCATCGAGGGCGACGAAGGGCCGGAAGGGACCCCGCGGAAATATGCGCTTGCCCATTGTCTGCAAATATTAATCGTCTACCAAAGTTCGAGTTCAGCCGTCGTCTCGCCTCACCCCCGGCTGGCGTAACCGCCACCCTCTCCCTCCCCCTTCTTCTCTTTCCCATGAAAACTTGAGAGCGTGTTCTCTCCTTCGCGCCGATCTCTCACTCTTCCCCGATCTCCTCTATATTAAAATATATCCGTAGATAAGGAGGCGAGTTGGAGAGAGACGCACCGGGCGAGCCGGGAAAGAGAAATCGAACTCGCTCCCGCCGCATGTAGACGGACTTGATTCGACGTTTACCAACGTACACGTGCGTATGCACACACTCGCACACACATCCGCATACGCCTTCACAGGGGATGTAAGCGGATGTAACTTTGCCGCACCCTTCCTTCCTTCCTTCCTTCCTTCCTTTCTTCCTTCGAAACTTCCCTGCTCTCCTGCCCTTCCTCGATCATTAGAATATGACTACCTCGAGGATTCTCAAAGTGAATTTTTGGAAGAACACTTATACGCGTTCTTCACGCCACGATGTGATCCAAAACCTCCACATCGAGATGCGCGTTGTGAAAGTAACGCTGTTTACTTTGGCCGGCTTCCATGTGGAAGCAAGCAGAGAAATTCTGTCGAAGGAACCTCCTGGTAATCACAAAATTAGAATTTTGGACCGTTTTGGATTATACTTCTCGATTTTAACCGGGTTTCTTCTGCGGGGTGCGACGCGATTGTCGACAGGCCAGATTATGGCTGGGATTGAATTTAATATCTTGTCCGCGACGTGAAATAAAAGTTATATCCGCAGACAGTTTATAAAAGCTGAAATCAAATCTTGTAAAACGGTTAGACTAACAATAGATGATACTACTCTACAGTCAAAAGTTATTTTAAACTAGACAAGATGCTTCTTACACATTTTTGAATGCTGAAAATAATACCACAATCTACTTTTACGAAACCTTTTTGTAATCAAAACTAACATTATCTTGAAATTCTAATCAAAAGTTATGAATTTTAGTGCTCTGTAAAATGCTTTTTTTTATTTCGACGTTTTTAATGTTATGAAGAATTTAAATTAGATTTTACTAAAATAGAAAATTTCTGCTTATTATAATAAAATCATATATATCTATTATTTGTAATTTGTGGCTATCAATACATATACATAGAGTAAGTTATAAGATTTCTTTAAATGTATATGTGTAATTAATATTGCATAATGTGTATATAAATATATATACACGATTTTTTTATATTTATTAATATATTTAATATATATATATATATATATATATATATTTAGCGGAAGCTATTACGATATAAATTACACTATGCATGTGTGTGTACATGTACATCGATAGTTACAAACTACAATTTATACTTTATCGTCATTATAGGTAAAAATTTTAGTTTAAATCTTTAACAAAACATAATTAAAAAGTAAAATATTAAAATTTAAAAAGTGCATTTTATATAAGATAAATAATACATTTATGATTTTTAATCAAAACTTAAAGATTATGTTAATCTTTTTTACAAAAAAGTTTTTCACAAAAAAATCATTTAATTCCCATAATTATTTTAGAAACCTGATAGCTGATAAAAATTGATTTGCATCGTTTTCAGGATCTAAAATCTAAGAATTATTTTTTTGTTTAGTTTAATATAATTAAAGAAAATGGTTTTTTTTTTTTGTAAATTAGTATAATAAATCAATAATATTATACAATATTCTTCTAGACAATTCAAAACTGTGTAGTTTCGGTCAATATTGTATAATGATATTGAGCGTCTAGGGGTCGCTTTATAATTTAAACGCACACAACGTTCTAATTTATTAATATAATTAACTGCAAAATTGTAATTTAATTATCGTAATTTGCTGATTAAATTTGTGATTGATACTGTTGCGCAGTAAATTATTCCTCTAATGGTATGAAATATTCTTTTTCCCCAGAGGGAACTTTAAATGTTCAAAATTCAGTATTTAACGAAAGCTAATGAGAACAAGGCTCGCGAAGTTAGGGAAAATACAACACTGTAAAACATAAGCTTCTACGAGAGAGAGATGATGATAAATGAGATGATGAGTCGTGAAACTATAGTTCGGCAAAGTCGGAAAATGCATACGCCTCGTGCATTATCAATCAGCCACGGCTTGACGTAACGGATACACTCTTTCAAACTTATTAAAACACAGACAGGTGGTTTGATCTGATTAACGTATTTATCACCTGTCTGCTGAAATCTTTGTATCGCATTAGAGCATCAAAAATATACTGTGGATGATTAATGATTAATTAATACTGTTACATAGAAAAAACTAGCATCACTAATAATATATACTACTTTAAAATTATTGTTTTATATATATAAGCAAGAAGTATTTTTATATATAATGAAAAATTGTCAAAACTTTTGAAGAAAATTAAAATATGTACAACCATATTATCATTGTTTATATATGTCTAAGCAAGAAATTGTATTTTTACTTATATATACATATTAGTTAATTTTCTTTAAAAAATTTAACAATCCTAAATTTCAGTGAAATATTTTTTATTTTAATATTATAATAGTCATTTGAAAGAAGCATAATTGTTTTGATAATAATAGAATTACAAAATTCTAATTCTTTGTTTAAAAATATTTCCTGTACTATTTTCTTTTAACTTATGAAAATGATTGTTGAATAATCAAAATATTATATATTTTTGTTAGTGAAACTATATAAAACTATATAAAATTTTTTACATAAAATTTTTTATGTAAGTAAGTTATGTCTGTTTTATGTCCTACACTGCAGATGTACTCTTATTTCAATATTTAACATTTTAGAAATAAAGGTATTTTCTCAAAATAAGAAAATTCGCTTCTCTCCTTTTTCTGTATGTATGTATATACATACATACATACATACATACATACATACATATATATATATATATATATATATATATATATATATATATATATATATATATATATAGAGAGAGAGAGAGAGAGAGAGAGAGAGAGAGAGAGAGAGAGAGAGAGAGAGAGAGAAAAGCGAATTTTCTTTTATTTATATATATATATATATATATATATATATATATATATATATATATATGTATATACAATAATTATCTAAACGTTCGAGGGACTTGAGATTACCGAAAGGCTTTTCATAACTTCTTTTACGCAGAAGATCTATATTTTAGATTAAATCTCCTTCCTAGATTGGATGGAATATCTTACGGTTTAATTCAGAAGTTCGATGAATACGATAAATGCACTGCAACGGAATTGCGTTAACTTCCGCGCGGCAATGACGTCTGTTTGCGTAACTTCGCGAATTACCATCCCGGAACTCCTTTCTCGGCTCAACGAGCAAAGGTATATCTGAATGGATACCGGTTTAACCGGAAGTAACGATAGTTCGACCAACATGTACACAGCCGAGCCAGCGCTGCGCCGGCGCGAGCGCGGCGTGTTTGAAGGAAAATTAATCTGTGGCAATTAAATTCGCGACGCTAGCGAAGATCGTGAAGTTAAGTCGCGGATGGGACACGGCCATGCCGCATCATAAGAGACATTTATCGAGGAGGAAAACGAGAGAGAGGTATGCTGCTTGTCCGGAAGATCCTGCGCGATCTAATTCCGTCCTGAAGCATAGCCGAACTCCGGTATACTGCAACCACAAATCCCCTTCCTTCCCCTGTCCTCTCTCTCTCTCTCTCTCTCTCTCTCTCTCTCTCTCTCTCTCTCTCTCTCTCTCCCTCCCTCTCCCTCTCCCTCTCCCTCTCCTTCTCTTTCTCTCTTGCTTTCCGTCGTTTACATCCCGAATCGAGAAGGATCGATAAACCAAGTTCGTATATGCAACGTGTATTCGAATCGTCTGTAGCAGCTAAAGCTGAAGTACGTGGGTTTTTCTCTTTATTATCTCGTCAATGGCAAAAACGGCTGTAAGGATAAATAATTTGACCCTCTTCCCTCCCCCCTTTTGACACGCGTGATTGATAACTCTTGCGACAGACAGGTGTCCTAGAAATTGATTTTTCCTTTTTTTTATTTCTCAAATTCTGTCGAATATCTATTTTTATATACTTTTTAACAAAAAGAATTACGTAGCTTTTATAGACGGTATTTTTTAACCACGTTCAGTCAACAGCGCGTTTCGTTACGATATTTTACAATTTTATAACGAATTTCCTGGACCGTTTTACTCTATCAGATTTCGTAAAAATGTTAAGGTATCACCATCAGCTGTGTTGTATTTCAATGAGAAAAATTTGTAGGAATTATTTTGTCCTCCAATATCAGTGCAGTATCCGGGCACACATTATTAAAATCGTTAGAAGCTGCTTTCAATTTTATGCTAAATGAAGCTGTCTCTCTCCTTCTCTCTTCTCTCTCTCTCTCTCTCTCTCTCTCTCTCTCTCATTCTCTTCCTTCCTGATATGAACCACAACCGCAGACTGCCGATCAGTGAATATTGAAAACCTGAGAACGCGCACTTTCGCATCCCTCTCGTTCACACACACACACACACACACACACACACACACACACACACACACACACACACACACACACACACACACACACACACACACACACACACACACACACACACACACACACACACACACACACACACACACACACACTCTCTCTCTCTCTCTCTCTCTCTCTCTCTCTCTCTCTCTCTCTCTCTCTCTCTCTCTCTCTCTTGCTCTCTCGCTCCCTTCGCTTCGTTGCGATCGCCATCCTCGTTCATTGTTAAACCAGTTGCGCGATTGGACAGCCCGCAAGCCCGGGCTGAACGCTTCGAGGTATGACGTAGGAAGCATCTCTCAGGAATTTAATAAAGAACCGGCGCGATCTCTTTGTTCTGAACAATCGTGTAATGTGTTCTCGGGAGAAAGAAAAGCGCATCGAGCGCGGTCAGGGGGAGAGATTGGGAATTCTGCAACGCATTATTCCTGCCCGAGTTATCCACCGCCGCAATAACGAGAAGTGGCTCTTAATATCGTCGCGGCTAGTATATCCCGCAGTCGCAATTCACGCTCGCGAATATCGCGCCAATAATAATCGTTCGCGTCGCATTCGGAGCATTTCCGTTCCCAATCGAACCGGTTGATCTACAGCCAGATTTAGTTTTTTGGGGGAATTTTTGGAAAATCGAGACCTGAGATCTCGTGCAGATTCTACCCGTGTGTTATTTCGTTAAACACACATCGATGGCTCTCCCTTTCTTGTCGTTCCCGCAGCCGTTTTCCACCCCCGCGAAGGCTTTACGACATTATCGCCGCGCGAGCGTGATTGCAAGCATCAGCGGAACCGGCAGTTATTTCACGAAAGCCGGACTGTTGCCGTAAGTGGGCAATTACGATTTGAATAAAGCATACCTCGGTGTAACTTGATGATGTTGGGAAGGAGGGATGGAGGAGAACAATAGGAGGCAGGCAAGGAGGGTGGAAGGGTTGACCAGTCTAATTCTCCTCAGAACCGACCGCTAATGATACGGCGATACCGATCCGCTACAACTTCATCCCCGATCCCTTCGCGCGGCTGATAATAATAAGCCATTAGGCGGCGCGTTCCGCGAGTTATGCCGTAAATCGATAGATGTTAACACGCCAACGCACCGCACGACTGTAAAGAAAGAGGGAGAGAGAGAGAGAGAACGGGAACGCGAGCGGGGTCAAGGGGAGAGGGATATATTCGAGGATCGAGTAACCACGGAACATTTCGTGCCGTGCCGTGATTCGCCCCCCGAGGTGCTACCGATCTAACGATTACCGGCCACGCCAGAGCCCGGGGCCGCGCGATGGAGGCCGCGCATCCGGCGCAGACGGTACCGCGAGGTAAAGTCCGTTTGAAGGAAGGAATTACATCGGCTATGCAACGCAACAATCAGACCGCAGAAGGAGCTCTTCCTCCCGCCGCTCTCATCTCGTTCTCCTTCTTCCTCTCCTCCGAAATGCATTCTCGTAATGGATGGTAATTATTCGCATTGAGTATTACCGGCATCAGTATTCAGTGCAGGTTGTATGTACCGTGTGGAACTGGACTCATTTTGCGAATCATCATCGCCATCGGTATACGATATGAGAAATTCGCATCAATTTTTCACAAGGAAGTTCTCCAGCTACTTCATCTAATACCTATAAGAACTTGAGATTTTAAGAATACGTTTATGATTCATACACAAGCGTTCCTGAGTTTTTTCAAACCTTTAGATCTTATAATTTTGTTTAGATAACTTTCTAAAATAGCATTCAGAGGCTTATGGAAAGGAGAGTTTTTAATAATTTAATCGCAAACAAAATATAAGAATTTTCAAAAACTTTTCTAAGAAAGAATGGAGTTTATATAAAAATTATTTTGGAAATAAAAAATTATAATTTTATTGTTTTTATTTGAAAGTATAAAATATTCATAAATTTTTAAAAATAGCATAATATAGAAAAAAAATATAACGCTTATTACAGCCCTTTAAATAATTATTAAGAACTTTGAAATTTTTTCAGATCACAATTTATCAATATTACAAAAAATATTTTAAATAACAAATTATTGTTTTTATTGCTTAAATGTTTATTTTTTATTGTTTTAAAAATGGCAATATTAAGAATCTCGTTAAATGTTGATATGCGTGAATGTAAAATCATGTAAGTGAACTTTTCTCTAGCTTTGTAAGTTGGAGCGCTTCTGATAATTGCCTTTTTTTTTATATAATTATCACAAACTCAGTAAATAATTATCTTTCAATTTAGTGATTTAAAGTAGTTTAAAGACTAAAATAAAATAAAAATAAGACAGTCAATATTATTTAAATTTAAAATTACACTCCGCGGTTAAATATATTATATGTCTAATTTGAAACATGATTCTTATTTTAAATTAACACATTAACATTTAATCATACATTTACTGCAATTAAATGTATGATTGCAGCTCATAATTTGACCATAACTACAATATATATCATTGCAATATTAATAAACTTGAAAATATCTAGACATATCTAATTATATTACACATGATAAATGATACATTTAACACACAGATAAATTTGTTAATAAATTAATAAATTTAAATTTAGACAAAAGCTGAGATTATCTTGAGAAAGAAGAGGTAATAAATAATTTTAATTTGGTATGGCTAATTCTCTCGCAACTTTAATAATAAAACTCGCAAAAAATCAATCCTATATGGAGCGAGCTGTATAATTTTCTTGTCCGTCATCGCTTGCTTGTTAAATTCATCCTTCTTAAGAACTGAAATCTACAAAAGAGGGATAATGAAAATGCGGTTTCCTCTACATAAGACTGAACTCCCACTAGTTTTATTGTTAAAATTGCAAAAAAATTAACCGCACATTAAAATTATTGTCGACTCTTATTCTTTAAGATAATCAGATCTGAGCACAAGTCGTAAAATCAAATTAAACTTATTTAAATGCATATGTCTATATATCTTATTTAAATATTCTATATATCTTGTTGAGCTCTCTCTTTTATTTAAAGACGTATCTCTATATATCATATTTCAATAGTGAAATATATCTTATTACATATTATTACATATTATTACATATTATAAGATATGTTTAGACGTTTTGAGGCCTATTATTAATGCAATAATGTATATTGTAATTATGGTCAAATCATAAACTGTTAATCAAACATTAAACGATGCCTAATTTGAAACAAGAATCCTTGTTTAACCGCGGAATATTATTTAATGAATATTAATTGTTTTATTTTGTTTTATACTTTTTAAATCATTTACTGATTAGAGAAAGAATTATTTACGTTGTAATTATTGAAAAGCGAGATTATTCCCGAGCGAATCTTTAATCGCGCGAATTGGACTTAAGGCAACAGGTTCGATAGCGTAAAGGACCTTATCGAGAGAAGGATGTCAAGCCATCGGCCGTCCATTACTCATGAATCGCGGTCTGCAGCCGGAATCCTTGCAATCCCGTAACCGTCGAGGCGTCTAGATGAAGAGGTGGCAGACTCAAAGGCCAAAATAGATTGCGCACCTTGATGGCGTCGTTCTAGATGGTCGACTATGAGGCTAAACCGCGATAGATAGATAGATATCCGGGAAAAAATCTTCATATCAAGGATAAAATTATAGAGGTGATTAAATTACATCAAAGCAGATCTAATTTTATCAATCGATTTGAAAAAATTAGATCTACTTATTTTGAAGATTTTTTCCCGGATAGATAGATAAATAGATAGATATTAGATAGAAAAATGTAAAATAAAAGTACATACACACACAAATATGTATATAACATTATATATACACATATATAATATACATATCGAGAGACACAGTAGTGTCTCACGCCAAGTAAACGCGCAGCACGAGACCGCCATCGCCGTGTATAATTACGCAAGTATGCAACTTGCGAGCATCTGAGATTATCAGATCTTTTAGGTTGAACACGATCCCTTCGTGAATACCGAAAGATACAGCTGCAAAATCTCCGTGGGCTTTCCCGTTCTGCAATATATCTTGCTAGGATGCTACTTCATACTTTTGCGAATTAAAGTCCTTTGCAAAGAGAACTAATGTAAACTGCTTTACCTGTGACAATTATAAGAATCAAGATATAAGTCCATATTCAAAACATAATTATAAAGACATTGGCATGTTTTTTTTGTCATTCTATCCTTGTTTAATATCCAGTAAAAAATAAAGATACAATGACAAGAAGTTAGTAAAGTTAATATTTTTATAAGCACATTCTCTGAATACATAGTATTTTTAAAATATATAAGAAAATATTTTCTTCTTATAAAAGGAACAAAAATTTATAGATACCTTTGGTAATTTATCAGAATCGAATACTTCGCTGCAGTGTATGTAGAACCAGTCGTGGCCGTGTCGCACATACGAATAAATGAGGGGATATATGCTCTAATTTCAAATTACATTTTCTCGTGACTATAATCTTCTGAGATTCTGTAACTGATGAATACGAACATGTCCACGAGACATTTCCGTTACAATCTTTTTCTGAAATTTTCATTTTTGATTAAATATAAGGTGAACACATCTAGTATATATTTATTATATTTTAACTTTTCTACTGTGTAAAAATACTATACCTATTACACTACAAGCAGGTAAATCCGTTAATAATGCCATTTGGAGCCGTTTAAAATAAGTAATTAATAACTAGTAGACAAATAGTTAATGATAATAACATCTGTTAGAAACAATATTTTAAAGTATTCCTTATTCTGTACGCCTTAGTGAAAAATTTATTTTTTGTTTTATTTTTCTTACAGATATATCCTACAGATTTCTATTTTCACTAGCTATTATTAATTCACTAACTATTAATTCACTAGAATAAATTATTAGTATATGTCGAGTACTTTGACTGACAGTTTACTCTGACCGTTTCACTTTATATCATAGCCATCAGTGTTATAAGTTTAAAATTTTATTTTGCACTACGCTTACTGGATTGCGTCCTTCTTATAGCAGTCATTGAACGATTCAAAGATATATGGCTTCTCGTCGATGGTTTCTTTCAGAGGTTCCTTATCCGATGATATGAACTTCATTCGATCTAATATTTCGGCTAGATCTTTTGCCGTGACAAAGTCTGTGATACAGATCTGATAACCTTGGTCTTTTAACTTGGTCACGGTGTAAATGGAATTCAAGAAATTTCCACCAAGTTCGTAGAAATTTGCATGTAGCGTTATTAGTGCGCGACTACCACGTCCGATTATGAATGCGATAGTCGGAAAGAGGACACGGGCTTTTGCAAGATCTTGACTTGGCACGTCGCTGTAATCACACAATTCGTAACAATGTCGTCTTCTATAACAAAATTTTTTAGCTTAATCACTAAGCATAGATTTTTTAAATTAAAGAGTGAATTATCTTTATAATTAAAAGAAATTGAAGTTTATTCTGAACATTTAGACCATTAATCTTTGAAGAAATAAAGAAAATGTGATTTTTTCTTAAAAATGTTAATATTTTTATTTTTTTAACAAAGGGGATTTCTTTTAATTCTAGAGTAATTATCGATAAAATAAGACATAGAATTTAATTAAGAATAAAAAACCTTTAATAAGAAATAAAATTTTTTTCAATTTTACGTACGCTATTTAAATCATAAGTTTTTACAAGTCTTACGATTTTATCTAGAATTAATTAGCATATCTCGTAGAAAAACTAAGAAAAATTATTCTAATCTCGAATTATTTTAATCTCGTATAAGATATATGAAGCTATGCGTATTGAAATAGAAAGGAAGAAAATAAACATTCACAAACCGGTTTTTTAATAGATCAGTAACACATTTCATAGTTTTACATAATTTTATATGGTGTCACGTATTTGATAGTTTATAAGTCTTTCTTCTTTAAAGTCTTTTTTCTTTAAAAGTAATTTTGTTCGGTAATATGTATACAAAGGGCATGAATTTAATAAATGTCAAATCATCGAGAACATGTTTTAAGGGGTATCGATAAACGAAGAACATATTTTGTTTTTCATTTTACGACTTTCTTCAACGAAGCGAACATGAGGAAACCTCTAACGGTCTTCTTCTTTTAGTTTATCCATCTCTCATACGCTCCTTTTGAAATTTAAATTCAAACATCTTGTATCAATGTGTACAATACAATACATCGATAATGTAATTGCATTGTTTCTTTATTTTAACGCAATTTTATTGTACTCTGCTCTTACCAAACTTAAATACGCAGGATAATGTCGGAGATTTATGCCATGAAAATAAAAGAAAACATTTAAGGCTTTTAATGGACTGTCATTTGGCGGTTGCCGGAAAAGTGCTTTCGAGTGTTAGAAGTATTTACTAGAACAATAAGATGTTATCTTAAGACTTAAGATATAAAAAATGTTTCGCTTTGACATGGCCACGTTTACGCTCTTCCAAATCGAATTGTTTACCTTGTATGCCTGCGGTATCTACTTATGAAAAGAATAACAGTTGAAAAATTGTACAAAAACAAGATAGTTCGCTGACGTACAAACAATTTTTGCTCAACTACGTTCTGCGAAATGCTCGTAGCTGCACTTTGTGAGATGCTTCGCAAATCGTTCTTTTTAATAAGAATTCACTAAGGTGTAACTAAATTGATATTAAAATATATATTGAATTTCTCACGCAAATTTAATATCAACAAAAATAACATCGAATTTTAACAAAGTATTAAATATACTTAAATTCACTGTTATTATTGTTATTTAAAACAAGCTATGCAATTCGGCGATTAAAATAAAAAAATAAAAATAGAGCCGTATAAACTCACTACACATTCTACAAATATATTGCAGCCGCGCTTATACATCAGTTGTAGCTGAAGCTTTATAAATTTACTTCTATTTACGAGATCAGAATCTCTTCTTGTTTGCCCGCGGGAGTTTACCTCGCGGCAAGCAGAGGGGAAGGGGGAATCTGTATGCACGTGAAAATTCGCGATTCTTCCTCTTCCACGTGGGCGATTGTCGGAGAAGACGGCGAGCGACTAAATAAAGATGTCGATGACGATGAAAGAGGATGACGCGGTCAGTATAATGGAAGGCTGCCGACGCCCTCAAGGGTGTATATACATGAATATACGTAAGGGGGATGCGCTGTGAGAGACAGGTCAGCTCCGGGCGATACACGAAGACGATGCGGGGTTAACTTGTGGCTATTGTAAGAGAATAGATAACAGAGAGAGAGGAGAGATAGTATTGAAATTATGATGCTGAAAAAGAGAGCTCAGTCCACGTTGACGGATACTTGACGTGATGTCTGTTGCCATTGTAATCTCGTGAGATAAATCTCGAAAAGCGTTTACTCATTTCGCAGTTAGAAAATCGCCGGAACCGTGGAAAATTTTACAATCTCGACGAATATGTGAGTCGTAGAGATACGTCGCGATTTCGAGTCGCCACAGCTCGAGTTGCAATTCCATTTGATTATCTCTTTCTGTAGGGATCGTTCACGAGATTGCCGGATAAGATTTTCAAGATCGTGTCCAAACAGTGGTGAAAAATCTCAATACGCTTTATTGCGATATTGCGGCGAATCGAACATCGCTAGCCAATGTTATAAATATAATATCGTTTTTCTTTAGCTGCTAAAAACTTTTATATCTCTCGCTAAATTCATTTGATATTTGTTAAAAAAGAAAGATTTTTTCGTAAAAAATTAAGATATTTTCTTTTTCCAGAACATAATCAAAAAACATAAATGTTGAGGGGATGCTGGCCACGGGTTAGCTATTTTATCAATTAAAAACAATAACTTTTGTAGAAGTTTTCGTATGTATTGCTTTTATAGGGTTGAAAATCCTCTTCCAGAATTAAAGTATTATACAACCAGTCTGGATTGCAGATTTTATACTGAGAACAAAGAAGTAACAATTTATTAACCATTTTCGGCAAAAACTCTCTAAAAACAATTTGAATCTAAATATGAGCAATAAATGTCGCAATAAAAATTCGGACTTTTAAGTGTATCCTGGTCAAAAGTAGAAAAACTACCAGAGAAATGGGGACTAATTGTCTACACAGAATAGTCACTGTCAATCGAAATTATTTTTCATATTGCTTTATTATAACATCACATTCCCATAAACACTACCAATACTGAAAATCTATCTGTATTAAAATTGAACGTTTTTGCAAGGTATACTTCAAATGATACGTTTGGAAAAAACAACAATTATATCACAGTTGAAACATTTACGGATATTTTCGAAGCTCTTCATCGAATCGCAATTTGCACAAGATACCCAATCAGTTGACGCGGAAATGACGTTTAGAGATGTCGGAGATGAGATTTTCCACAAATCAAGCCGGATCATTCCGTCTCTTCCCAAGTCAGATGCGTAATCTAAATTTCTGCCAGCGCTTCGAAACTGCGGATGAAACCAATTTTTGCTTAGACCGATAGAGCTAGCTCCGATAGCTAGCTTCAAACCACCGCCGTCTTTCGCAACGTTGAACCCTGCTAATTAGCGATTTCGCGGTTTCCCTCATCCGTCTTTCCTGTATTTTCTCTACGTCCTCAAGTAGCTAGAGTTTCAAATCTTTACAAGTTTCCGACGGAGCGTCTCGTTAGTTTGTCAATCTCAGCGAGGTAAATGTGCTTTCCACACCGCAAAGCAGCCCTGGGCTCTTCAAAACAGTACAACATGTTGTTTAATTCATTAATATAACATAATTTGTCTTAGTCTTGCAAAATTTCCTTTGGAATAACCAAAAAATAATAAAATAAATATAGTGTTACTATAGTAAAAGACTACTCATTAATACATTTTTACATTAAAAAGTGACATTGCCTTTAAAAATATATTACAAAGCATTATTAAAAATCTAAAAATTTCGGAAATTATTCTATTACTATGTACGGATAAAATGTAAAATTTAAGTTTTTTTATTGATTAAGAATTATTTAATTCTTAGTTTCTGGCTCTTGATTTTTATATATAATCACGTTTTGTAGTATAACTTACTTGCAATTTAATGGAGAAATATTATTACAAATTAAATCAAATTTTGTATGCTAATAAAACTCTGAATGCACATTCGTGAAAATTTTTTAATTTTCATTTACTTGTTTAAAAATTACATTAGTTTAAAAAAATAACATATAATTTTTTTATTTTGATAAAGTGTTTTTATAGACTTTTGAATGTAGAAAAAATGTCATAAATCAATTTTCACCAATCTGACAGATTTCTGAAATAATGGTTTAGTGTGGAAAAAGGTCTCTTTATTTGAATTTTGTTATAAAAATAGTTAACGCTATCTTAAAATTTTGATTAGGAGTTTTGAAAGTATTGTTCATTCTTCGTAAAATGCTATTTTATTTTTTGATATTTTAATTGTTAGCCATAATTATGAAGGATTTAAGTACAGAGTTTTGATAAGTTAACAAGTATTCTACACTGACAAAATGTTCAAAGAATAACGATCGGATTATCTTGTCAAAAAATAACAAACAGATATTTATGGCCATTTGAAGTGGGCAAAAATCCTATCACGGTTTTTTAGGAATAAAACCAGAATGCAGAAATAAACAAAAAAAAGGAATATCTGTCCATCAGTTTTTGAACAGATATTCCGTTTATTTCCGAACATTTTCAATGAACTGTGATGATTCTATTTCCAATGAACCATGATCGAATTTTTGTTCGATCGTACATGATATCGTAAATATCTATTTATTTCTTGACAGAATAATCCAATCAGGTTGTTTTCACAGGTGCACCTTGGTAATAAAGTCATCATAATCATATACGAATATTATACAAAATTTATATATAACGAAATTTATCGTGATAAATTACACTGCACTGCATATGTATTGATATATACATATATAATCACACACAACAAAAATTTAAAAAATATAGTTATTTACATAGCACTATGTAAACCATTATAAACTAAATTGTTCATTTATTCTTTGCAACTAGTCTCAGTATCAAAATTTGAGTATTCTTGACTACAATTTTTTATGATTGATTAAAAAAAAAAACATAAAAATCCTGCAATTTTCAAATTTTGATGACTTTATCTGTTATCGTGTACATCTCAAACATATTTAATAGAGTTAAAACAAAATAATTTTCAAAAGAAGTTAGGAAGTTACAATACGATTAGTAAATGAGCTCTTCCAACAACGTTAATCAGAAACAACGTCTGAAACAAGAAATACGACGATCGTCAGCTTGCATGCAATAGTTGCATTAATAACCAATTTGATTACTCCTTCATATCTCACTTGTAACGATATACATAACTTAACAATAATCACCCAAGAGATGGAAGTACGTCTCTAAATAAAATCTCGTAATTCTATTATAATCTCCAAGAAATTGTTATGAATTTATTAATTGCTGAAGACAATTTTATAATCTAGACAGATATTTTTTTTAACTTTATGATTAATCAACTAGTATTATATAAGATACGCTGTTAAAAAAAAATGTAACGTTACTTTACAAACTATACCTAATTACAGTCATTTTATAATAATTTCTATGCGGTTACTCCTACTCAATATGTTGTTAATTTAATTAAAACTAAAACAATGCAGTTAAGCAATTTAATTTAAGAAATGTATTAAACCTAAAATTTAATTTATTATTTGGTGCATTACTGCTTACTTTAAAACTAACAATACGGAATGCGTAGATCAGATGCAGTTGTTCTTTCAATGACATTTGTGTTTTATGTTAAAGTAATAAATCTTGACATGAAAGTTAAAAATAACAAAATATTATTTAACTCGAGGAATTGGTTTAAAGATCCTTCAATGTTTAATAATGCGTCAGATCTCGGAAACTTCAATACGAGAGGAAGAAAGCGGTATTTAAAAATTTGTGTCGAGTTCTCCAACGAGGCTTTACGGATTTAAATCCCTTTGTCATCGCGTGGATCACAGCGACGATGAAATTACGCAGTCATCTCGGTTCTCGCCTCTGAATGGCGAAACAATTTGCAACTTCAGCAGCTCCGACTGACTGGCTGCCGTTAGAAGATGCTCTTCTTTCGATCTACGCGAACAATACCATCCCATTAACAGATGCGATCTGCAGCTGCTAATGCTCCGTGCCGGGCGATCGTTCGTGATAACGAGCAACTAGGTCGACGTTCTCCTCATTCAGCTGTAAGAGTTTTTCAATGAATCGGTTAAAAATTGTAGAAGTTATGCTTAACACCGATTTCAAAAAAGCCGTTTTGAGGAAAACACATTTAAACATTTGTGTATCATTTTTAATTAACAAAAAATTAATTCTATTCCTTTATTATCCGTACTAAGAAAAATTAATCGTAAACTTAATCAGGAAACAGTGTGAAATGTAAAAATAAATAAAATACTTGAATATTGTGCATGTGTGGGTAAAATAATAAAAATATGTATTTATAGATGAAACTTACAAAAATATGCATTTATATGTGAAATATGGAAAAATAGGCATATAAGGTTTACACACAAAATGTATAATTTTTATGCACAATATATCTAGCACGGTACAGCATTATCCATCAATTCTTTATTTCAATTATGGTTCTTGTTTTCTTATGATAAAAATAGCGATATTTTAACATCAATTAATACAGTAGAAATCATTACGTATCAATTGTAACACGTTTTATCACATGATAGTATTTCTGTAAAGAGTGTACGGCTTGGATAGCATTAGGACAGTACGCGTTCCAATAAGTCTAATTCTAGTTAATTTAATGATAGTTTAATGACGCATACATAGTGTTAAATACACACATACACACACACATTGAAATATAAATATACAGTTGGTAGCAAAATTACTATGAAAAATAATAAAATTGCAGTTTTTCACTTATTGTATAATATTAATTTAGTTAAACTTTGATAAACGTAAAATTCCTGATAAATATTATCATTGTTTTTCAAAATCAAACGTATGAAAAGCGAAAGAGGGAACGAGGCAAAAGATAGAGTGAATGCGATAACGGGAACGTGAGTTACAACGATGCGGGAGCGAAACGGATGGCGAGAGAGACAGTTTTGGTCAGTGTAACGATAAAGCAAACGGCTACGCGTAGCTGGTGTTTTCCATACGTCCGAACACGTTTCTGCGCCTACTTCCTGTTCTGCCCTAAGCGCTCTCTCTCTCTTTCTCTCTCTCTCTCTCTCTCAATCTCTCTTTCCCGGCGCCCTAACTTCTCGACCGCTTATTTCCTGCCAACGATTCTCCCCGTGCAAACAGCTCTGCGAAAGAAACTGAATCTTGACCCGCGGCCGTGTAAATAGCGCGAAATGGCCGGACCGCTCGCTGAGAAACCATCAGATCTCATTTATCCGTGTCGCACACACGGATACTCTGGTTGTGGTAGTGACGGCGACTACACCACTAACGCACGACCAAGACACGCGACTATGATCGACGGTGTGTCGGTGACGGTGAGGCGTGTCGATGTGCACGCGTGTGTGAAAAGAAGCTCGGTGGACGTAATACACCAATGACCCCAGCGATAGGTCAAAAACAGAGCAAGAGAGAGAGAGAGAGAGAGAGGAAGGAAGCACACGAGGAGTGGCGACACGAGTGAAAGACAGGGTGAAAAGGAATTTAAAAAAAAGAAGAACCCGGCGGCGGCACGGCGTCGGTCGATTGGGAAGCTTTGAAGGAAGGGACAGTCCGACTTTGATTAACCCTTTGACGTCGCTTCAACGTTTCGTTCTCCCCCTCCCCTTCCCCCGTTGCCACTAGGGATATCTGCCGCGCTGGATGCAGTTCCGTTCTTAATGGAAACGCTCCCCCAGGGTGAACAGATAAAGACAAATCTCCACGTCCGCAGCGCCGATGTCGCAAGATCACGAGCGAGGATAATTGATTTTCGAGATGTTAATCCGCTCGCCGATAAGTCCCTAATGGAATTTCACAGCGCGCGGGTTCAATAATGGTCGTTCACTGCCATTATTACGTTTTTCGCGGGAAAGGGAGAGAGCGGGAGAGGGCGTATTTTTTAAAACGCTCTGAAACACGGTGTCGGTGTAACGGCATAATTTACGTTTTGATTAAAAGCGCGGATTAAACGACAAACGGCCTCGCCGTTACGACCGATACGACGAGTCAAAAAAACACATGCGCGAATGATATTGGCGCATTAGCATTGTAGCCCTTTTTTTCTCCTTTTTCGCCGATACACACACCGGCCGCGATCGAGTCTTGCCCGCCGTTACAGTCAGCCGATTTGCGCAAAGCGGCGGAAACATTGACACGTTGTCATTAAAACACGTCCGCACGCACGCAGCATTAAATGAAAAGCTTTTATGTAGAAACCTTTTTATCAAACGCCATTAACCGCCGATATCGAGCGGCGTGTTCCGCGGCGATGTATATACATTTCTCACGAGAGCATCGCGTATGTATGTATGTATGTATGTATGTATGTGGGTTTTTTTTTTTTGTTTTTTTTTTTTTTTAGAGGGGTATCTTCAATAATAATAACGAATAGTAATGGCAAAAATTATCACGCGTAGATTTTATTGACGTGATATTCGACCATCAATTGTTTTACAAACATCAAGAGGCACGGTAGTGCCTCGCTTTAATATTCTTCTATCATATAGCTAGCATGTAATATTTAAAATATAATATGATAACTGTTTTTGTAATACATTCAAATTTAGTGATTTTAGTAACTGAATACTTATAGTGTTATTAATCCTAAAAATATATATATATTATTCCCAAGTATCACAGTACACACATATGTATATATATATTTTTTTCCTTATTTTTGGAAATATTAATACTTGAATGACTTAATAATTCATTCTTAACATTATTACGGCATTTTACTGATACATTAATAATACTGAAGACATATAATATCTCTGAGTATTACAGTAGTCATTTATTCTAATATTAACACGAATTTTTAATAGACCACTATTTTTAACATTATAGTGATTAGTTTCGTATTCTTATTTATTTTACGTATGCAACTAGTGACTCACAATTAAAGAAGGAAAAAGATCTTGTGATCTAGCGTACGCGCAAGGGGAGTTAGAGGAAGTCACTTGAGAGCTCTTACATTTCGCTTATATGTACCATTCTGAGTCTTTACGGTAACCACTCTCACAATGTTATCGTCTCCCGGATGCACGGCCACTATCCTGCCCATCGACCATTGCAAAGGAGCAGTGTTGCCATCTTTAATAAGAACTAAGATTCCTGGTTTAATACATGAGGCGTGTGAATTCAACCACTTGGTTCGCTGTTGCAGCTCGTTTAAATACTCCTTGCTCCAGCGACGCCAAAAGTTTTGCTTAATTTTTTGTATATACCTCCATATAGACAATCTGTTAGTGGGCACATTCGTGAGATCGACTTCAGGAATATCTGCCAACGACGTTTCTATCAAAAAATGTGCAGGCGTCAAGGCCAAGCAATCATTTGGATCCGAGGACAGAGCAGTGAGCGGTTGCGAATTCAATACACCTTCTATTTCAATTACAAATGTGTTAAATTTTTCAAATGTAAATAATGCTTCACCGAGTGTTCGACGCATATGATGCTTAAAACCCTTCACCGCGGCCTCCCATAATCCGCCAAAATGCGGTGAACGTGGCGGTATAAAATTCCATTTGACTCCCCTGTTGACACAAAACCGCTGAAGGTTATCAATATGTTCCTTTGAATTGTATAATTTATGCAAATCTTTTAATTCATTATTTGCTCCGGTAAAGTTAGTTGCATTATCAGAATAAATTACTCTGGCCTTCCCACGCCTGGCAAAAAATCGTCGCAAACTGGCAATAAACGCTTCTGTAGTTAAATCAGAAACGACCTCCAAATGAACAGCCTTCGTAGTAAAACAAATATATACGGCCACATAAACCTTGATTTTAGTCTTATTTCTATAACGCTTCTCCTTTATATAAAAAGGGCCACAATAGTCGACACCAACCTTCTCGAACGGGCGATCGCTCACTAGTCTATCCATCGGTAAATTTCCCATTTGATACTTCGGTGCGGGTGTTGCAAATCGAAAGCATCTCATACAAGTACGAACAGTATACTTAGCGATGTCCTTTCCTCTAACTGCCCAATAATTCTGTCTAACAGCGTATAATGTAGCTTGAACACCACAATGATAATTACTAATATGGACATATTTAAAAATTAATTTAGTAAAATGATTATTATTGGGAAGTAATATGGGATGCTTCCGAGCATATCTCATATCAGCATTTTGAAGTCTTCCACCCACTCGCAATATTCCCACGTTATCTATAAACGGATTCAATGCCAAAATTCTACTTTTTGAGTGCAGAGGTCTGCCGTCACGCAAATTATACAATTCATTAGCAAAAGCGTTCGCTTGTACCGCCAGAATCACGCAATTCGTTGCTTCCCGCAGTTCTTCTGTTGTGATAGATCCTGTTCGTTTCTCTTTCTTGCGACAGTTGTGTACGAAGCTCAGGCAATATGCTATTACTCTTGTTAATAGGAATACTGATGAAAATCGGTAAATCTCAACAAAATCGGCCAATATAGCAGTTTGCAAGTTAACAGTTGATCGCTGCTCCGGCACTACGATTTCTTCAACCAAGTTTGCGGGCCATTCATCTTCATCCGCCATTAACCAATCCGGTCCATTTTTTCACAGTTGGTTCTGCGCAAATGCTTCAGGCATTTGTCCACGTGACAATGGATCAGCAGGATTTTGTTGAGATGGAACATACCTCCAATATGACTTCTCCGTAGTAGTCTGTATTTGTGCTACTCTATTTGCCACAAACGTCTTTAGTCTGTGAGGCGATGAATGTATCCAATGAATCGCAATGGTGGAATCCGACCAAAAATGTATATTCCTGAAATCTCGTTTCAGTGAGCCACTGGTAACCTTATATAAATTAGCGAGTAAGACTGCGGCACACAACTCCAACCTCGGCAGAGAGACCTTTTTTAAGGGAGCCACTCTAGATTTGGCACACACTAGCCTCACCATTCGATTTCCCGTTTGACTGATTGAACGCAGATATATGCATGCGCCAAAGGCCTTCTCACTTGCATCGCAGAATCCATGTAATTGTAGGTCGGAATCACCAAGCATTATTCTTCTCGGAAAACTAAAACCATTTATGGAATTAAGTTGTGTCTTATATTCGTTCCATAATGTAAATATATCCATGGGCACTGTCTCATCCCATTCAAGCTTCAGCTGCCAGAGCAGTTGCATAACAATCTTGGCCTTAACAATGATTGGTCCCAACAGTCCAAGTGGATCAAAGATTGCCGCGATCTGTGATAGCAATGTTCGCTTAGTGAGGCGCTCGTTACCATTTATTCGAGTGTTCATGATATATATAATGGTATTGTCCTTGCATCTCCACTGTATGCCTAAGGTTTTAACGCTGTCTTCACCTCCCAAACAAAGATATTCAATGTCCGATCGCTCACCAAGATCATCAATCAAGCTGCTAGTATTTGAAGCCCACTGCCTCAGATGAAATCCACCTCTACGAAGCAGTTGAATCAATTCGTTACGAATTTGCAAGGCCTTCTCGTAATTATCTGCTCCCGTGAGAAGGTCATCCACATAGAAATCTCTCTTCAAAACTTCCGATGCTAGAGAAAAATCATCTTCTTCATCCATTGCCAATTGATGTAGACATCTAACTGCTAGGTAATTTCCCGGTCTCGTGACGTAGGTTACAGTTTGAAGACCATACATCCTGATCGATTCCATAGGATTCTCTCGCCATAATATCCTTTGATATTTGGTATCTTCCTGATGAAGACGCACCTGTCGAAACATCTTTTCGATGTCCGCAGTTAATACATATGAATATGAACAAAATCGCGTGACAATAGAGAATACATCCTCCTGCAATACCGGACCCGACATAAGCACGTCGTTTAAAGCAACGCCAGTGGTTGACCTGGCTGAAGCGTCAAACACTACTCTCAATTTTGTCGTAAGACTATCAGTTTTTAGTACAGCATGATGAGGCAAGAAATAACCATCTGTCAACTTCTCTGCATTACAATTCGTTACCTCAATCATGTGTCCCAATTCACAATACTCGCGTAAAAAACGTGAATATTCCGCACGCTGAGCTTCGTTTGACAATAATCGTCGCTCCATCGAGAATAATCTTTTCTCCGCCATTTTATACGAATCACCTAATTTATTTACATTTCCTTTAAAGGGTAATCTGACACAATATCTACCCTCTTTATCTCTAACAGTAAACTTTCTGAAATGCGCTTTGCAGTTCCTTTCTTCCTCTGATAAATGTTTAATATCACTTAATTCCTCTATCTCCCAAAATTTAGCTACTTGTAATGACGTCTTATCAATCGATATATTACAAACCGTTTCTTTATCGTCTTGTACTCTATCATAAATTCTACCTCTAATAATCCAACCAAATTTAGTTTTCTGCAATACGATAGAGCCTCCGCTGAGCCTTATTTGCCCCACGCACAACAGATGAAAGAAAGTCTCTGCTCCAATAAGCGCATCTATTCTCGATGATTTACAAAATTCAGGATCAGCTAGCCTTATGTTACGCGGTATCTCTAGTTTGCTTTTATCAATATACTTGGCTGGCAAATATTCCGTTATCTCATCTATCGCGAGGAAAGTCAAATTTAAATTAAGACGACCATCGCTAGACTGTATCTCTACATCTACTGCATGCTCAATATGCGTAAGAGCTTGACCAAACCCCGACACCGGCACATTAATTTTTAGTTTTGTCAGTTTTAGTCTCTCTACTAAAGAATTTACAATAAAATTAGATTGCAAACCAGAGTCCAATAAAATTCTACAATTATACGCATTGCCAAACTTGTCAAATATTTTTACTAATGCAGTAGATAAAAGTACGTGTGAAGCAACTACCGCCTGCAGGCTCTTTTGTGATGCAATATCGTTTTCATGTTTCTCTTCTGAGTTCGAAATCGCTCGAATTTCACTGCGATGTAACAAATCATTATGACGGCGTCTGCACTTTGAGCAAGGTCTAAATCTACAGAAGTTCGCCGAATGATTAGGACGCAAACAATTAAAGCATAAATGCGCTGTTTTTACTAATGATATTCTTTTGTCACAATTTGCACGCAACAATTGCTCACACTTATATACATTATGCGATCCATTACATATCGGGCACTGCTGCCTCTCCTGGACGGTCATGCAATTTTGCGATTGTCTAACATTACTATTTCTTGCATCCCGCATCAATGGCAGTCTTCCACTAACCTTGGACTGCGATGCAAATCCAGCGTCGACATTTTCTAGTACATAGCATTTGTTCTTTAAAAATTTCCATAAATCCTCCAAGGAGGGCATTTCAGTTCCATCAATTGAACGCTCCCACTCCTTGTGCGTATTTCTGTCTACCTTAAAAATTATTAACTGGATCAGCATCGCATCCCAATGTTCGGTCTGCAAACCCAAAGTTTTGAGTGCTTGCAAGTGCCTCAACGCACCGTCCATTAACGCTCGCAAACCTGTCAAGGACTCCTTGGCTACGTTTGGTAATTCAAATAAAGACCTTACATGATTCTGTATTATTATACGCTTATTGTCGAACCGTTCCACGACCAGATTCCAAGCAATCTCGTAATTTTCGGCTGATGTCGCGAGTGACTCTATGATTTGTGCAGCATCGCCCTTCAAACACGATTTCAAATATTGTAGTTTCTGCACAGGCTTAAGATCAGAATTGTCATGTATAGTTGATTTAAAATTATCATAGAAGCATAACCACGCGTTATAGTCACCATAAAAATTAGGCAGATTAAGCGTCGGTAACTTTACGGTGCGTTCCGATCTACGTACGTTCGTATCTATATTATCATTGCTTGTCGGTCGTGTAACAGTCGACGAAACACAATGTTGTTCGGCCTTGGATACAAGTTCAAAATAGTATTGCTCGAACTCACTTCTTTCCTCAAACTCACCGTCAGGCTTAAGTAGCTCTATATCCGTCTGTATGTCATCGAACTTATCCCATAATTCTCTGACCTTGGCTAAACGCTCTCTCAACTGCTGTATATCGGGTCTAACTGTATACGAATCGAGATATGTCCTAAATCTTGTTAATTTAGCCTTGATGACTGATCGCTTTTGTACAAGAATCCTGATTTCTTCAGCCATCACGATGATTACAATATTTTTATAATTTAACTCAGATTAGCCTTAGTTCGAGTCCCAGCAACCGCTATCTACAATGAATATCTCAACAATTTTGCGTCGTTTAAATAATACTCACTTATACTAATTAAAACACTGATGAGTCGGCATCCACAATAATATCTCTTGTCCGTATTTATTACATTCGCATTATGTCGCTGCAATCACGCACATCCAGCACTTTCCATTACGTGTGTTCCAAGAATTAAAATCCGTTGAAATTATTTAACACATTCGGCTCGAAGGACCATTTGTTTCATACCGTCGTTGTTTAAAATTAATAAGAAATAATAAATTATATCGAGTAGAAAGACAGGATTAATGCAGCCGTTCCGTTAAGGAATTGCCGCCAAAATTATTTATCACAGTATATCTTACTAAAATGTGCTCTTTATTGCGTGCTTGCCTCTCGATACGTAGATGCCGACTGACTCACAGGTCGTTGTCGAAATACAAGTAAATATAATAATAAGAGTGCTCGCCACATCGGCGGTGGCCTTTCCAGGCGCGTCAATGTACTCGTTAGAGCCCGAACAATGCGTTTTCTGTTATAACTTTCCCTTCAGGGATTCTGCACTCTTTGATCTCGAGAAGCGAGACGAGCGTGCTATTTGAATGTGGCCCGCTGCAATCGTAGCCTATAAGGGCGTGAATGCAGCGGATTAAGATTAGTTACCGTCAGGATTTTGATATCCATTCGGAACAAGAAAGGTGGCCCTTGTGATATGCCATTTGAATCTTTCAGCGTTCCACATGCCAATGAGAATTTTCGTAGATTGGGTGGAACACCGAGACTATAATTTGTGTTGGCTATAAATGTTCTTCAGGCTTCCATTATGACGAAATTTCGTCGGGATAGCTGGAAGAGACAATTGGAGAATCTTGAATGAAAATGGTTAGTATCCAGGGTTAGAGATTGCAGCATTAACAATGTGTTAATGTTATTGCAAAAGGGGGTTTAGTGGTTAATTGAACGAGCAAGGTAGGCGAATGGGAGAGCATGTCCCTTGAGTGCAGCTTGCTCGCCGCGAGGACCGGCCCAGTGGTCCATCACGGGAGCCTACTAACTGTCGAAAAAAAGAGGGAGGGTCGCTACCGATCTCGACCCGCCGTGACCAATCGCGGGGTGCGTGGCCGCGGAGGATCAGGTGATCCGCAGAGCACCAGGGCCGACAAAAAGAACTTATCAAAAATTTTCGTCGAACGTAACATGTGATTATTAGATATACTTTTTTTCTATTAAATTGAAGATAGCTGGTTTTAAGCAAGAAATGTAAAAATCTAATTACGTTTTTTGAATTTCACGTATAAACCATTAGCTGCGTATGTGAATACGTGAATAGCATCATTGTCACTTGAAGTATTTTCATAAGATACAGTGTAATTTGAGAGAATCATAATTAATGCAACTTTTGTAATTAATAGACCCAATCTTTGTCCTGAAATTCAATATAAATTACCATATAAATTTGCAATAACACACATATAAAAAAACAAGAAACAGTATTTTCGTGTTATAATTAATATAACATTTATATGACACGAAAATATATGTTAGCATAAGTTTTTGTACTATAAATATTTTAAAATTCTCCTATACACGCTCGAGGTCCAATACCAAATGCCAAGGATTCATAAAACTTTTTGTTCTTTTTATTCACTGTTCTCAACGGAATAAAGTCACGCGAATTTAAAAAGTATTTGGGATCTTAATTCGTTGAATTTATAGAAACGTACACTGAAACATTCTTTCTAATTATTAATCGAGTATTTGGCAACTGAAAATGACATGTATGTAATAGTCAAGAAAGTCAAATAAACATAGAACGTTCCACTTACTTGTAATGTATTGCCTACCGTATAATTCTTTGTAGCTATGCTATCAGTAACGGGTAGAGAAGGATGTAATCTCAGCGATTCAATTATAACGCAGTCCAAGAAAGATAGTTCACTTATCAGATCCATGGTCAATTCTTTTCCCGTTAGGTGTGTCTGTATCTCGTTGTACAAAGTGTCTTGATGCTCCGGGTAACGTGCCAAATCATACAAGACAAAAGCAATTGGCGTCGCGGTAGCTTCGAATCCGGCGGTGTAAAAACTGGCGGGATGTGCCAGTAAATTGTCGCCCTTGAACTCTACGAGATCATAAATTAAACGATTAAATGACGGTTATAATATTAACAAGTGTCTGGATCTCTATAATTTTCTTAATAATTGATATAAGTTTGACAAGGTAAAAATATACTAAATTTCATGATATAGCAAAGTATCATTGTATTACGTATAAATGTTATGCAATATCATGATATAATTGTTATTATTTTAATTAACAGAATGAACTTTACTGTAAATGGGATTTTGTTTTCCATTTTCCCAATAAGCACAATAATGTTTGAAAAATATTTTTTGAAATGTTTGAAAAACATTTTTTAAAACATTAAAAAAAACATTTAAATAATGGGATAAGTCCCCTTTTTCTCATAAAAAAAATGTTTGTTTTACATTAAAAAAATATTCTTTTATTATTTAATAAACATTTATTTAATATTTAAACAAATTTTTTTTTAAATATTTACTAAATATTTGCTTAATGTTTTAAGAGCAAAAAATTTGTTGCATTATTGAATTATTTTGGTAAATTCAACGTAACATCATCAGTCCAACATCGCTTAATGTCTACAATAATTTAAGGGAAAAGACTATCATGTTTCAGCAAACCCACAGTCGTACCTGTTAGAATATGTTTAATTTATACGCCCAAAAAAACGGTCACCTATGTAACTGTTAACCACCTACGACGTTGCTCGACTTCGAAGATCGTACGCAACCTAACACTTTGTGATGATTCATTAGTACTTCGTGTTTATTCATATAATACATATTTGTTATATATATTGTATTAGTTTTAAGTAAGTTTTAAGCGGAAATTCCGTAATGTAACACAAGAAGATTATTGTTACCTACTAGCGTTATTTATAAATACTGGAATTATTGGATATACTTTTTTTTTATTAAATCGAAGAGAGCTGGTCCATTATCTCTTGAAAATCTTTACCGAAAACAATCACATCATCCAGATAAACAAAACAAATTCTAGAAATCAATCCTTTAAGAGTTTTTTCTATCAACCGTTCAAAAGTTGCAGGGGCGTTGCACCGAAGGGCATTACCGTAAACTGTCACAAACCGTTACCTAAAGAGAAGGCAGTTTTCTCGCGATCTTTAGGATTTAATCTTACCTGCCAATATTCACTCCTTAAGTCCAGTGTACCAAAAGTTTCCTGCAAGGCAGTCCAAAATACTGTCAATTCTTGGAAGAGGATAGGAATCTTTTATCGTATTCTTGTTTAATTTCTGAAAATCCACACAAAAACGGATTGCACCATCCTTCTTTTTTGCCAAAACTACTGGGGACATCCAAGGATTATTCGATTCCTCAATTACTTTTTGGACTTTCATTTCCTCCACGATTTTATTAACTTCTGTCTGTAAATGAATTGGAACACGACGGGGTACCTGCTTAATTGGGGAAGAATCACAAAGTTTTATGTTATGGTAAAGAATATCACAGTTTCCAGCAACAATATTTTCAGTAAAAACATCACAAAATTTGTTCAAGAAGTCAGAAAAAATGTCTTTTTGAATAATTTCTAAATCAACAGAGCTCTGTTCATAAATCTCTTTAAAAAAATCTGGGAGACCAGCAGAGCAGTTCTCAATACGGGAACAAATTAGCCCGCGCTCCCCCGCCTCGCTCTTCGTCAAACCGAGAGCGTTCTCAAAAAGTCCAATGAAAATTCCCGTTTCGGAAAGAAAATCCGCTCCGAGAATACAGTCTTCGTCGATTTCCGCAACATAAAATCGCAAAATGACACAAAATTTTCCCAGGCGCACGGTGGCCGTGACCGGAGATGTCACCGGCACTCTCTCGTCAATGGGATACTTTAAATTACAAAACTTTATTCGTTCTTGCTCAAAAGAAGCCGCTAAATTGGCGCTCAACACCGACACGTCTGAGCCCGTATCAATCTTAAAACAACAAGACTTTTCATTTAATTTTCCTCGAAAACAGAAATGTTCACTGTCCGCCGTGTTAAAACTTCCCAGAAAAAGTTCCCGAGACGCGCCGGCACCGCCGCGTTCCAGGGACCGTCTTCCCCTCGCCGAGCCGGCCCCGCGAAGCTCGGCAAAATTCAGTTTTCCTTCCGCTGCGAAGGACACTCCGCACGAAAGTGCCCCGAATCTCTGCACAACCAGCATTCCCCTTTTTTCGATCCCTTGCCTTTCCCGTTCTCATTCTTTTTTCCATTCCCCTCTCTTCGTTCCTCCCCCGCGCTCTTATTTTCTTTAACGCCCGAACGGTAAGTCCGATCTCCGCTCCCCTGTCTCTCCGAATTTCTGCCCCCTTGCCTTTCCGGCTTTTGCGCAAAACTATTTTCATTTATAAATTTCGATGTTCTGGCCCGCTCAATCGCTATTCTGAGCGAAGATATCCCCTCTACTTGGAGGGTCCGTTTAACGAAACCGACAGAGCAGCCACGAATTGAACGCAAGCAACTTTATCGCGCATTTCATGAGGACAATTCGGATAGACTTTTCGAGAAAGGCGCTCAAGATCCGCGCCCAATGCGGCATAATCTTCTCCCGGGAGAAGTTTACGATTGGTGAATTGCAAATAAAAATTTTGCGTTAATTCGCTTTCACCGAAGCGCAACTCCAATTTAGATTTTTAACTCTGAAAACGTTAATTCGCGCTCAACCCATCCAGAACTGAACGCGCCTTCTCCCGTAAACATGACGCAAGACCACCGTTTGGGCGGCCTCGTCCCAGCCGTTCGCGCGTGAAATGAATTGTGAGAGAAACTCGCGCAGCGGCACCGTCCCGTCGTAAGGGCCTAAACACAATGCCAGGCAACAGGCAATAGGAATAGAAATAATGAAAGAGAGAAAGGATCTTCTCTCTTTTTCTCTTTCTTTATTTCCTTAAGTGTCGGTCTTCACTCTTAAAGGGAAAGACGACCCCCGCTCGCGTTTCCCTCCCGCTCAAAGAATCTACACGCGCCGCGTCTGTCGGAGCTTCGCTCGCGGAAATATTATTGGGGCGACTTAGCTGGGTGTCGATGAGTCGCTCCTCCATCCGTCGGAAGGCCTCACGCTCCACAAAATGGGCCTCCATTTCGGCGCGGAAATTTTGTTACCCTTGCCGCTCCCGTCTCCGCTCCTCGCGCATCTGTTGTAACTCGAAGAGGACAGCCTCCATCGCGCTCGCCTCCGCTGGGCTCGCCGCCTGCTGCTGAGAGCGAATCTTCCTCGGCGAGTGAGTCGTCATTTGGATTCCTCTCGACGTCGGAAAACTTTCGTCGGCTCGCTCGCTCGTCCGATCGCGGACGAGCCCCCAAAATGTTGCGTCGAGTCACCGTAGGAACACTCACGCACTCACACACACACTCGCGCCGAAGGAAAACTAAACCGTAATGTGCTTTTCAATAACTTTATTAATGAACAAGCTCAAAACAAAGTAAGCGCGTGACACGTCCTCCTCGGCAGGAGTCCGACGCTGAACTGTCTTCAAATCTTATTTACAAATATTTCCCGGCAACCAGTTGTTCAATTCAATTATTTTATAACAAATCTTTCCCGGCAACTGGCCGATCGAAAATATCGATCGGTCCGTCAGCTGACTGGCGCTTTAGAGATGTATCGGACGACGCACGGCGCGCAACAATATATATATATATTGTATTAGTTTTAAGTAAGTTTTAAGCGGAAATTCCGTAATGTAATACAAGAAGATTATTGTTACTTACTAGCGTTGTTTATAAATACTGTGATTATTGCATATACTTTTTTTCTATTAAATCGAAGATAGCTGATTTTAAGGCTGTGCCAATTTAAAATTAAGTTAGCACAACCAATAAAAAATTTTTTTTTAATTAAACAAATGCGGTGGATTCCTTTATATCTAATTAGTTGCTAATTAGTTACTCTATTTCCAAATTTTTTGTTTTATTCAAACTTTACGTTTTATCACCTAAAAAATTATTCAGTCCGCTTAAACAACATAGACATGTAGATAATTTTCCACTATCTTTAGAAGAAATATATTATACTACTCTCGTAGATGTAAGTGAAATATCGATCGCATTAACGGGAAAACGAATACTTATTCAATTTTTAATTCCCCTTATAGAAGATAAAATTTTAGATTGAACTAGAATAATTTTACTTCCCAGACACGGTTGGCTGGGACAATCTATTATCGACACTACTCAAAAACTTATTCTATTAGATCCATTTAGAACCATACTTATGCCAATTAGTGAAATAGAATTAACCCCAGCGAAAAGAATTGGCAAATATCAACTACTAAAACGAATCTATCCTGATTATAAAGTAGGTATTAAAGATAATTGTTTAACGGAAATTATTACAAAACGCGAATCAGAAAAATGTACAAGTACATGCAAATTCAGAACACATTATGGATCCAACTCTACACAAATCGAGACTGGTTTGGAATTGTTCCGAAAGAAGAGCTTGTGCATGTACTTTGTTCCGATAAAATACCTCGCAGCGCACGAGTCTTTCGAAATTTTATACTTCGTTTAGAACCAGATTGTACAGTAATTTCCAACACAGCTACTTTAAAACCGGACAATATAGCTGTAGACGAGATCGAAATACATAAGACTATTCATTTACTAGATCAGAAATTAATCAACGAAACACTTTCTCAATATCAATTAACGAATATATCTATAGATCTAATAAAAGAAACTCATATTGAACCGGAATTGATTACAAACTTTAAGCAAAACTCTAGAGGAATTAGATGACATAGCGGAACGAATATCAGCACATCAAGGAACTGCTACATGGAAAGAAAAATTTATGTATTACCTTCAATTAGCAGGATGTATAGCCCTTGGCTCTGTCTTGTTCATATTTCTTTGTAGGATTGGATTATTCTCAAGTATTACATATCTATTAAAACAGCTGTTTGGAAATTACTATAATCAGTGCAGCTTTGGAAATCGCGCACCAACGCAACATGTACATTACGTTCCTCATGCTCTATCTATTAATAATGAACCAGAAACATCAATTAGACGAATAGTCCAAACCAAAATTTGAATAAACTTCAAATTTTTTTATTAAGGAGGGAGGTGTGAGCATTATTTACGTATATAATCTAGGAGTGCACTTAAAAACGATTAGATACACTTCTTGTTTTCGTACACCTTATCCCGTTAGGTATTGTCCACACATTTAGTCTAGGAATGCACTTTAAAAAAATTAAGATATAGTATTAAGTAAGAATCATGTAAACAAGACCAGACCTATCCCTCAATATTTTAACCAGATAACTATCGTCCCAAAAACACTTAAGAAAAGAATGCATGAGTAATTAGGAATTTTCTTTGTCCTTATATTTTGTTTTGGGCATATAAATACGGTACCCTGTGACTGCAGCGTCAGTTCTCTCTCAGTTTTCTTAGAGTATTCTTACCGTTATTTCTTAAGATCCGAATCACGTAGTTATAAGTGATAATTGTAAAACTTATTAAATAAAGTAGTTTTTTTACATAAAGAAAATTGACAATTCTCAAAACGAAAGTCGCCACGTGCCGTGTTCTCGAGGATTCGAAAGGGAGGGAGAAATAGATTTAGTGTGTGTAAGTACATGCGGGCGGGCCGATTCGAAACTACCACGACGGCAATTGCTTTTGTCTTGTATGATTTGGCACGTTACCCGGAGCATCAAGACACTTTGTACAACGAGATGCAGACACACCTAACGGGAAAAGAATTGACCATGGATCTGATAAATGAACTATCTTTCTTGGACTGCGTTATAATTGAATCGCTGAGATTACATCCTTCTCTACCCGTTACTGATAGAATATCTACAAAGAATTATGAGGTAGGCAATACATTACAAGTAAGTGGAACGTTCTATGTTTATTTGACTTTCTTGACTATTACATACATGTCATTTTCAGTTGCCAAATACTCGATTAATAATTAGAAAGAATGTTTCAGTGTACGTTTCTATAAATTCAACGAATCAAGATCCCAAATACTTTTCAAATTCGCGTGACTTTATTCCGTTGAGAACAGTGAATAAAAAGAACAAAAAGTTTTATGAATCCTTGGCATTTGGTATTGGACCTCGAGCGTGTATAGGAGAATTTTAAAATATTTATAGTACAAAAACTTATGCTAATATATATTTTTGTGTCATATAAATGTTATATTAATTATAACACGAAAATACTGTTTTTTGTTTTTTTATATGTGTATTATTGCAAATTTATATGGTAATTTATATTGAATTTCAGGACAAAAAAACAGGTCTATTAATTACAAAAGTGGCATTAATTATGATTCTCTCAAATTACACTGTATCTTATGAAAATACTTCAAGTGACAATGATGCTATTCACGTATTCACATACGCAGCTAATGGTTTATACGTGAAATTCAAAAAACGTAATTAGATTTTTACATTTCTTGCTTAAAACCAGCTATCTTCAATTTAATAGAAAAAAAGTATATCTAATAATCACATGTTACGTTCGACGAAAATTTTTGATAAGTTCTTTTTGTCGGCCCTGGTGCTCTGCGGATCACCTGATCCTCCGTGGCCACGCACCCCGCGATTGGTCACGGCGGGTCGAGATCGGTAGCGACCCTCCCTCTTTTTTTCGACAGTTAGCAGGCTCCCGTGATGGACCACTGGGCCGGTCCTCGCGGCGAGCAAGCTGCACTCAAGGGACATGCTCTCCCATTCGCCTACCTTGCTCGTTCAATTAACCACTAAACCCCCTTTTGCAATAACATTAACACATTGTTAATGCTGCAATCCCTAACCCCGGATACCAACCATTTCCATTCAAGATTCTCCAATTGTCTCTTCCAGCTATCCCGACGAAATTTCGTCATAATGGAAGTCTGAAGAACATTTATAGCCGACACGAATGATAGCCTCGGTGTTCCACCCAATCTACGAAAATTTTCATTGGCATGTGGAACGCTGAAAGATTCAAGTGGCATATCACAAGGGCCACCTTTCTTGTTCCGAATGGATATCAAAATCCTGACGGTAACTATCTTAATCCGCTGCATTCACGCTTTTATAGGCTACGATTGCAGCGGGCCACATTCAAATAGCACGCTCGTCTCGCTTCTCGAGATCAAACAGTGCAGAATCCCTGAAGGGAAAGTTATAACAGAAAACGTATCAATACGATTACTCAAGCTACCGGAGACCACGTATGTCAGCGTGCTCTCCTGTAGATTCGAGATAGAAAATATAATACGCGATAATAAAAAGGATAAACGCAACCGATTCTATTTACTATGCAATCTTGCCAATTGCGCTTATCTGCACGTTCATAAAAAGTTTCACGTTGGAAACGTAACTTTTAACAATTTAAAAATAAATGTTATAAATAGTAGATTGCTACCCCTTAGCAATCATACTCATTTTCTTTTATCTACGTCTTCAAAGACTAATATTAAAAATATTAAAAGTTATATACATATAGCATTTAACCAAAATAAAATTAAGGTGAATACGTGGAAAATAAAATTGCTCCCCCCCCCCCCACGGGATTTGTGAATACTTAACATTACATGGCGTAGACGAAGAAGGGTACCATAATTAGTCACCCGTATTTTGCGACGGTTGTCATACATCGTAAAATATTGTTATATACCGCGGTAACGCGACGAAAATTTATCCCGACGAACTCTAGAACTATTGCAAATAGACTGTTAAAATAGCTGTTGCAAATAGCTGTTAAAACATTCAATTTTTATTAATAAGGTGCCAGGGGAAAATAGCACCTCATATTTTCAAATTTCATTTTTTTAACTAAATTAACGGAACTATTTCTGAAACTTATCAGGAACTCTAGAACTATTTGGGGTGCAAGTAGAGAGAGAGAGAGAGAGAGAGAGAGAACTGTCATGAAAACTTACGGTGCAGAAAATTGCAGTGCCAACTTCACAATGACGATATTACTGTCTTTTAAAAATCGTCAATTTATTATTCTGCATTGACATATCATGCGACGCACGACATACTCGGCAGACTTTAAAACACAGTACTCTTGCGCATGCACAAATGAACAAAGATAGAAGAGTTATTTAGCGCTCTCTTTCTAATTCTTTATCGCTTTTTCGACTGTTTTACGTACTCTATTCTTATATCTCTATGATGACAGCACGGATGACTCAAGAGAGGTCGATAAAGCATTTATTAAAAAGATTTTTGAAAGTTTTCGAAATTATAATGAGAGATAATTGATAACGAGGAAAGTGAGGAGAAGGAAAAAACTTTAATTGATAAAAATTATTCTGTTTACCGCTGGCGTCATTATCACCTCTTTTTTTAATTAGTAAAGCTTTAAAATAATAAATTATAAAATAATAAATTGATATCTTTTAAATCTCTTTAAATCTAGATTTTTAAACAGATTTAAAAATATTATTTTCTTATTTGAAAATAGCATTATATTAAGTTATTTTATTTATTTATTGACTAATACATAGTGACTTTCTAGGATTGGAAGAATATAATTGACAAAAAGGATTGCACTGTTTAACATTCTAAGAATTTTTTAAGAATTTTAAGAAATTACGTAATTCCGAGTAAAATTCTCTCCAAATAAAAAAACACATGTAAGAAAAATTGTAGTATTATTTTAATTTCAAAGTATAATGATATATTATGTCATAATTGTATATAATTTTTTAAAAATTATTAATTCTAAATTTAATTTAATAATATAATATTTATATATAATATGTATTACATTTAATAATATAATAGCAATTTTTTAACAATTGATGCTTAAAGTACCTGCATAATTGCATATTATTAGTAAGAATTATCTTACAATTATTGCTGAATACATTTCTAAAATTAATTGTGTAATTATTGTACAAATTATTGTAAAACAAATTATTGTAAAACAAAAGAAAACCATTGTTGCATATAAAATTGTATAATTATTATTCAAGCATTCTCAAATAAAAATTTAAAAAATTTGAAGCAACAAGCATAAAACATAATATTATTTCAATATCATTGCTAAATGTTTAATATTATAAATTTCTAAATATTTGATAATTGAATAAATTATTTATCAAAGATTTAGAAATAATATTATAATCACAAAATTCTTTTGTAACAAAAAATATGATTTATGCAACAATTATTGCGAAAGTTTTCTATCTAATTAAGAATTTTAAAATTTAAATAAAAAAATATAATTCCCGGAAATTGATAAAATATTGATTGATATAATTGAGTATCAAATAAAACAAGCCATCACTAATAACTTTAAGTGTTTTAATTTCAAAAATCTAAAGTTTATTATTTCCTTATTTTGTTTACATTAATTTTTCAAAAGAAGTAATTCTATAATCTATAGCTGTGTTTTGCTTACCTCGCCTCGCATTGCCGCGCGCTTGCCGGTATTTGGCGGTAGGCTGGGAAAAATGACTATTCCTTCTTAATTAATAACTATTGCGATAATTGCAAAATGATAGAGATCTTTTCTACTCAGTTCAGTCCGTTCATGTATAGTCATCAGTTAAACGATTTAGATAAACTGACGGCATGCGCATTTTCTCTTTACATAATACGCCTCATCGTTTTCTCGACTTATCAAAAAGATATGTAAAGGACCAATCATCGTTTCTTAAAATTTAGAGGGCCAATACTCGCACTTTGTTTATATTAGATTAGATAGGCAGCAGGGCTCCGCGTAAGCCCTACTCCCGGCTCTATGAGATCTTAAATAAGAGTTAAAATTCTAAAGTTCTTAAATATATATATTTTACAAAAAAAATTACGTAATTTGATTAATCTATGTTTATTCTTATGCGAGGCAAATTTATTGTGTTTTTGATTCGTTGTTATATCTTTATTAGATCTCGAGTTACGAAAATTTGGTAAGGTTTGTCTTTGATTTATTCAAAAGGATACTTAACCTTGCAATTAGGATGATTTCAGTCTTATTGTTATACATTGTTATAAATACGTATTAGTTAGTTCTGCAAAAGGGCTTTCTTCTTTTAAAAGAAAATTATTTTTTATTCAAGAATGCTCGAAATGACTAAGTCGTAGGCTGCGTTTTTTATCTTAAGACGGTCGCCTAGAACGACTTAAGGGTTTGAGTTTATCGCGTGGGAATGCGTTGCGTGATCTGTGACAGTGGATTGAGATAAATATTTGAGTGAGCTCTTTTACAGAACAGATGGAAAATTCTAGTGTGGAAAAGGAGTTTATTGGGATGTAACAATATCTTTTAGTGATAAAACTTCAGATCTCTCCAAGCTCTCAGTTTATTATTTCAGAACTTCATCTTCTATCTGTAATATAATTTTTTAATTGAATCCGTTATTAAATTGTACCTGTAGAGAGTGTAGAGCAATTAACTACGAAAGTTTCTTTAAATCTAATCGCCTACTTTTTTAACAAAATAATGTTTAAATAATAAATTTTAACTGCGAAACGTTTATTAATCAAGCGTTTTCAAACGAGAGAAATTACTTTCGCAGATGTCCATTCTACGAAACAATGGTATAGATTGATTACATACAACATATAAATTAACGCTGACAGTTGTAGCTTTTTCGATTCTTATTTACACAGAATTCGTGAAAAAAAGTTATAATGACTAGTTATTGTACACAGTTAAAAAATTTGTGTTAAATTTAACAGATCGCCTGTCCAAAACGGTCCACAGAAATTTTTCTGTTAATTTAACATATTGAGCATATGTTAAATACCAAGATAAATATTACGTTATATTTTAACATAAAAATTAATGTAAATTTTATAATTTAACATAATTTTTATGTAACAATTTAATAAGAAAATGATGTTGAAATAACACATATAACATGTTACTTTAACATTATTATAATGTTAAAGTAACATATAAAATATTGTAACACGTTATATATGTTACTTTAACATTATTATAAAATTATTTTAACACGTTATATATGTTAATTTAACATATCATATATGTTAAATAACAATTTTAACATTTTCTTAATTATTTTTTTAATTTTTTCTTAATTATTAATACATACATAAAATTTTTATCAATAATCCTGAAACAATTTATATATGCAATTGTAGCAAATTTTCAACATTTCTAAAATGTGAAAATAATTATTATTTTTAACATATATGTACATTGTATAGCAAACCGAGGCGAATCAGTCTAACATAAGTTTCATTGATTTATAAGATTTTTTTATAAGGCTTATGATTTTAGATGTGGAGACAGAGGTAATTTGCACCCCAGAATATATTGAATATAATTTTAATCTTGATTTCAATTTGTCCTGAGATTCGATTTGCTTCGGTCTATTCTACATTTAATAGTAGATTTTATGAAATATTTTAAAGGAATATTTTATGATATTTCATAAAATTTATTCATTATATATATAAAATTTATATAAGTGGCCCTATAACAACCTATGTAATTGTAAAAAATTCTTAGTACATTATAGATGTACGATTTATTTAGAAAATTTCTATTCCGCAATGGTTTTAGGATAACTTGTGTAAAAGAGATAATAATTAGTAATAATATTAATAAATAAATTCTGTACGTTCTGTGTAAAATATCTTATATAATTATGATTGGGTTTATAAATTACATACCCATTAAGTGATACAAATCTTATTTTATAAAAGTACAAAAGGTAATTTTTTTACATATAAAAATTTGATTTTGTTTTTTGTTAATACTGTTCATTAAAATTATTGCAAAAGTAATCAGAAGTTACAAAAAGTAATCAGTTATAATAATAAATCTTTTTCTGTCGATTCGTAAATTTCCCAACTTTTAGTATGTCAATTATTTTAATTACAAATAAAACAAAAGTATTTTTTATTCTCATAAATTAAAAAAATATTTTTTCTTTTGAATTATGTATGTCAGGTACTTGAGAAGCCCAAGTGGATGATGCTCATTACGTGTTCTACCCTTTGCGCTTTGCGTTCGCTATCCGTCCGAGGTGTCTGCCATTATTCACTCGCGGATAATCGGCGATTAAAACGAGTTATCTCGGGAACGAATAATAAACCCGCATAACGCGGTCGCCAACGTAGCGGCGGTTTTGTACACAGCTCTCCCTTTACACATACATGATACAAATCCCTTTCATGCGTTTTATTTTGCCGTCGATTGCGGGTACGCTCGCAGCAGAGTAAACTCGTAAACAAATTAAATTTATTAAATAATGACGTTCGATCGTGAAATGGATATTGCGCGGAAGCTATAGGTATGTCGTGACGCGCGGTGTTTGGACAAATTGACTTTTGACGTATGTTGATTGCATCTGCAAAAATTAACCGGACGCGACATTTGACGAATCGTTTCGTTTCCATCGCTCGTGCATTTACGACGGCGAGGGACAAATAAATACGGCAATTTACCGATTCGGCGACATTGAATCATTATGGACGAATTACGCATTCAAAAAGCCATAAATCCTGCCATTCTGCTCTCACCATTATAAACTTTCACGGTGAGTGAGATGAGAGGAAACGCGTTCGACACTGAAAGCGTCGTCGTTCTGCGCGGAGAAAAGCACTGCAATATCGCGGGAAGAGAATCTTTACTTTAAAAATCAATCTATATAACGATTGAAATAAATAACTTGTATTTGCCTCTGCAAAGATAAGACATAGCGCGCCACTCTACTGTTATAAACTTTAATGTATAATATACTGTTATAAATATTAAGGGATTAAATTTAAACAAATTTCTTAAGTTAAATTACATTTTATTGTTTCAACTTTTATAGAATTTTTCAATATATTTTTAAATTAATATTTTGTTATTTTTAATTTTCATGTATGTTAAAAATTATTATTTTAGCACAAAATATGTTGTTAAGAAAACAACTGCATGCAATCAATTTATTTCTGTGGTTGATTACTTAAACACAGAAATGTATAAATTCTACTGCTAGGAAAAGTGATTACTTAAAGTATTTTTCTTTAGCATTTCTTTTCTTAAGTTAAAGTAATATTATCTTTAACAAAAAATTTTTTCATAACTGTTTTAAAATATACTCCTCATAAATTAAAAAAAAATCATTATTATGCATTAAACAATTATATTCTTTTAAACATTTAAAAATGTTTATCAGAGTCAAAATATTAAACAAATCAAATTTTTGTCTTTTTTTAATATTCTTAATTGAAATTATTATATAGGATTCAAAACCTAATTTAAATAAATCCGATACTTATAATGATCTTACATTAAACTTGCTATAAACTTGAGAAATATGTTAAATAAATGATATTTATTTGATTTACACACACAAATAATACTTACTTAATCAAATATTAGTAAATCTATTTAATTATAAAATGATACTTTTTGTCGCCAGTGGTGTATAAAAATAAATTGATAAATTTATTCAATCGACTATCTGGCAATCCATTTATTAATAACACAACGTTTCGACCATTAATTTTGGTCCTCTTTAGGTGTACATAAGATGTTTAATTACGGCATAACAGTTTATAAAATTTTGGATCAGCGAAGATAAAACATGTTCTATAACAAATCGTTGCAATAAATAAGGTTAATTAAAATTTAATATTAAATAGTAAATTTTTTAAAAACGACACTACAATATATTTGGAAAAGCGAAAATATAAATAGTAATAATAGTAAAAACATACATGTCAAAATTCTTAAAGTGATATTATGAACAATATGTAAATTACAATTACGCATAGTGTGTATTAAATATCGCAGAACTTATATCTTATGCAGAAACATAATAAATCACGTCAACTAACAGGTCGGTGAGACTAAATGTCATACACAATATTTCAAACAACAATAGATGTCAATGTACAGATAATAAAACATTAAGTCATCGTTATTATTCTATTGTACAGGGTGTTCAGATTTTCCGTGTCTATTTAATTATTAAAAAAACCGTTACTCATCGTGCAAATGCCTAAAGTTTATAAACTTCTTACTCATTGCTTCAAAATTTTTTCCAAATTGCGTTCTTCTCCATCCTTCCTTTTTCTAAATTTGCGGCAATTTCGAGTTTCGTACACCCGTGGAATCACAGTTGATGTAAATCGTACACAAAAATTAATATTGTTATCCCTCGTCCGGCGTGGCCGTAAGTCGTTTGTAGATCGATAGAGAAACGTACTCGGACGAACGGTTGCGCCGAACCGGTGTCTCTGCCCGAGGACGCATATACACAGATACGTCTCGGACTCGTAGTAATAGCGTTCCTGTTCGCGCACACGTATGTCCGAGGGTCCTCGGACAGTGCTACTGGCAGCATTGTGCTGATTTCTCGAGGGATATAACAGAACTCGGAGCCGTACGTAATGTCAATCCAATCCACGTTCTAATGCCTGTACCCGACAGCGGGCTAGCTTCCCGTGCTGCAGAACTCGCAGTCGTTCCTTCAGCGGCCCGTATAAGAGGGCACTCTCCCCTTGGGAATAATTCTCCCCGACACCGGTTAGACGGCACGTTTCTCAATAACGCCAGAGGAAAATAATCGCCCGAACCGTAGATATTTTCGGGAAGAGGTGCGACCGAACAGCGACGAACAGTTTGCGAAAACACTTAGTTACCTATGACTAAGGTCCAGTTTTACACGATTTATTTAATTCAACTTACCATGCATGTCCAAGAGAGAAATTTGCTTTATATAAAACAAATTCTTCTACTGAACATTATCAATTAAACTCCAGTAAAACTAATAATAAATTATGAAACTGGGCCTTAAAGTTGAAGTGAATCAGCGCGAAGTCCATGTGCGACACGTGAGTACCATGAACGTAAGGGCTCTCGGGGATGAAATCAACGTTAACCGACTGGCAAAGTCCGAGAGAGCGCGTTCAACGACGATCGAGGATCGAGGAGTGGTACGAATGCTTTCCCACTTCAGTTTCGTAACTAATTCGTTATATTCAACTTTGAATAGCGTAATCCGGGGGAATCCGGAGTTTCGTAATTGCCAGGCGGAATCTCCAAAGGGGATAACCGCCAGTCTTCATAAGGAACTCATCGTAGGAATTACCGCCGCTAACGCGCCACTGGTGCTCGCTCTGAAATGATTGTTTTCTCGAGTTCCGCGAGGATAATGCGTATGCATTTACGATGAAGCTCGTACGGCGCGAAGCCATTGTCGGGCGAAAGGATGAAACGGACCGGCGCAGCACGGCGCGCCGCCGAGATCGAGCTGTGTGCGATTTACACGTCAAATTAGCTTAATTGCAAACGATATGTATCGTTTCAAATTAGACTCATTGCGAGATTTTTCCGCGGAGGGATGTTGAAACTCGTGATCCTCGAGGACCTCGAGGCACTTCAACCACCCCTCCGATCCGGCGTGCTACCAATCCTCTTAAAGTGCGCCGCGGTACTTTACGTGCGGTGTGTTCGCGCTTCTCTTTCCCTTTTATTTTCTTTTCTCTTTTTTTTACTCTTAAAAAGCTCTGTGTTTCATGTATTTTTTCGCAATAAAAAAAATTGCGCGCGTGCGCATTTATTGACACCACTGTTTAAATTAACGCAATATGCATGTATAAAAAGCGAGATTAATCCCGTAAAAACAGCACTCTAATGGAAGCAACGTTACTTTCGCGCATTATTTCACTCAATATTTGATAGTTAGTACCTTTTGTTCAATATGTAGTAGTTGCCGAATGCGTATCACTTCAATTATGTTCTATACCTTTCATTGCGTTCGGTTATTTTACTCTAATTTGCACTGTGCATATGAACGTTGTAAATTGCAACTCTATGTTTCAGATAGAGGAGCTAGTTGACTAACTTTTAAGTTAAATTTTTGCGAACAAAGTTGAAAAAATTATTGAAAAAACAAAGCTTGTCAATTACTGGATACATTACTAGATACTAATAATATTTTAATATTAAGTGAAAACTAATAACTATTATAAAAAATTCATTTTTTCATGACGAAGACGACAATATAATTCACGTTTAAGGTAAAAAACAAGTTTACTATCTTATGATTAATGTTATAAACATCTGTTAATATAAATACTTCTGCTACAAAAGTATTAACATCTTTTAGTTTTATTCTACGATTATTTGTGTATTAATACTATATAATTGTTACACAATTTTCTGTGCATAAACTACTAATCCTTTGTATAGATCTAATATAAGCTCTTCATTATGTATTGATTTATAATGAATTTTTCTTTTCATGTATTCGTCTACAAACATATTTTTGTATTCTTCTTTCAAGTCATATGGCATGTTATCCAGAAATGTCAAAACGGATAAAACTGCTTCTATAACAAAAAAAGAAAAAATCTTTAAAAAGAAAGAAAAAAATCTTAGAAAATTTAATAATCCTTTAACGTAAAATTACTTTTTGTATATTTTTAGAATTACTTACTCAGTAACTTCTGATTTTTTATCGGTTTTGATTTTTTATCAGTATAGCTCGCTTCTCGAAGACTGCAATGGTGAACTGTAAATCCGGCACTTTGAAGTAATTCTTTTAACTCTTTGCGAGCATTCTTTGTCTTATGAAATAGCCCAACGTTTTTCATTGTATCCTATATGAATAGGAAAGTAATAAATAACAATTTATGATTTAAACATTGTAAAATAATAATAATGATAACGATAATAACAATAATAAAATAACGCAAATTATATAATATATTAATAATTGAAATTTGATAATATATTGTAATTTACCGGTATATACTGTTCAAAGCGAATATCCCGCGCCAAAATTCTAAGAACTTCAAATGTATCATGAGACTCTATTATGTGGAAAAGCAATGTTCCATTAGGTCGTAGTATTTGATATATGTTCTTGAGTGCTTGTCTGTTTAATAAAGCAGATAAATATAAATAATTTCTAAAGAATATATATTTATTAAAATAATTTTGAACAATACATTGCTTAATATGAAATATGTCATAAACATAATAAAATGTGTTTAGAATACTAAAACGTGTGATGAATTTATGTATAAAATTCAGAATGTTTGTTTTATTCTAAGATGCACATACATGTATGTTTGAAAGAAAAATTTTAACTTATACTTGTTTAAAATAATTTATCAAGTTAATAAGAATTAAAATATATTTTAGTTTAAATTGTATTTTATATAATATTTGTGATTACCTAACGTCATTATTGCACCACATTAAAGTATAAAACGAAAGTACATGATCAAACTTAGAAATATATCTTGTCGATAAATTTTTAATTAAAATTTTTGATATATTGATTACCTAATGTCGTTGCAATACATCAAGGTATGAAATGAAAATACATGATCAAATTCAGAAATATATTTTGTCGGTAAATTTTTAGTTTCAATATCCAGTATTTCGAATCGAAGTCGTTTTATGTCACTGAATGTTTCATTCGCATATTTGATCATTTTCTCCGAAATATCCGTACCTTTACAAAATCCAATTATTGAATATAATAATTACTTAATTTTGTTATTCCAATAAATAATTCATTATTTTATTACCAATTATTTGTGCCTGTGGATGAAGAGCCGGTAATAGAAAATCTTTTGTTGTATCTCCAGGACCACAGCCGATGTCCATACATTTTCCACATATATTATTTAGTTTCTCGATAAATTCTTCAATTATAAGCGTTATATGATACTTTTGTATCGTGTCAGATTCACTGTAATCTTTTGGGCTCGTCATGACTGCCTTTCCTTTCAGTGCTGTGATTTTGAAAGTAATGTGCTACAATATTATCTCCAGCAGGCTTATATACTCTATGTGTTTAATCGGTTCTGATTATCGTAGTTGATATTGTCAATTCTTTCTAATGACAGCTAGGGTAAAGAAAGGGAATGAAATTAACACTAATTAATTCTTAATATTGTAAGATATATAACTAAACAATTTATTCAGAAATTATAATAATATTAATTTTTACGCTTACGCAATTGTAGAATAGCCTTTATGCGAACGAACGTGTGTCAGACAAGTACAGCGCGGAATAATTGTTAAACTCGTCTGTGTCGATCTGAGTGTCAACCAAAAGGAGTTCTATGACGCGACTAGAACGTTCTATGACGCGACTAAAGTGGTTTGTCGAGACCATGCGAACGCGAGCACATGTGACGTAACTGCCTAACAGTGAAGAGAGCGTGCGTAGGAAGTCGCAGGCGGGCCTACGGCCTTTCTGATCTCGCTCGAAGTGCCCAGACTTTCCCCAAGGCATTGACGAGCACGTAAGAGCGTAAGCTGAGTGCTGGCCGATTGGTGTTGCCGCACAATTCTATGACCCCCGCCAGGGCCCATCATTTATTTTAAGGGGATCGTCTACATTAGAGAGTAAAAAAATCAATTTTTTTTCTTGCTTAAATCAATAGTATTTCATCCGTAGAACATGCTTCTGAAATCCCAAGTATAGATTCAAATTATATTGGGCCGAAATGAGCACGTGCAGTTTTTTTATGGGATTTAGATTTCTGTAGTTTATTGCTTTGTTTTATGTTTAGTGTTTAATGTTTAATGTTTTGTAATACATATAGTACACAAATTATAGATGTATTCTACACATTATTGACCTATTATTTATTTTTGTTCAATATTCAAATAACTAGGATTTAATGAATAACAAATGATACCTTAGATTTATCGACAAGATTAATTGAATATCTATTCTGTCCTTTTAATATGAAAACCGACGTGCGGATAAATTTTATCATTTTTCATTTTATTATTTATTTAATTGTATTATTTATTGGTTCACGTTTTTATTTGTCATGTCATATTTTGATAAGATATGCGTTGTTTTATGGTTATTCAATAGTCATTATTTTTTAACTATTTAATTATATTTTTGTTTGCGGTATTTTATTCATATTTAAGTTCGTAAATATTGGCAATTTATTATGACTGATGAGGACTAAGTATAGTAGAAATGAAGTTTCGAAATTTAACATTTCTTAACACAACTGGTTTTTAGTCGCGGTTATAACTATATAATGTTTATTGAATAAATTATATTGTATTAAGAAGATTTGTCTTGGCTCGATATATTGACCTATTATCGTATTATTTTTGCTTAGCATTAACGAGCATTTATAATTGTTTGTTTCATATATATATATATATATATCTTAGATACTAAGTTTTGTATATAAAAAAAAAAATTAAAAAATGTTTAATATATTATATGTAATTTGAAAAGGTTTAGTATTAATAAATTTACATTAATGTATATAATTTTATAAATATTATAATATATAATACAATATATTATAAAATTATAATATATTATATTATAACTTTTAACAAATATATTATACAATTTTATATTATTTGTGCATTTTACTTTCAGTTGCATTAAAAAAAAACAGTTGATTGAGTAAAGTCAATTTCTACGATTGAATCAACTAAACCTTTTGTTTGGATATGGGCACACAAATATTTTGAATGACACAATAAAATAACTTAGTTGGAAAATTTAGTACTATTAATATATAAATTTGATTTTATGAACAAAGATTGCCTTAGATATCAACCAAAAATTTTGTTTCACACAATTTATAATTTGGTTTACTAAATCTAATTTTTATGTTAATGTTACAAAAATTTCCAACTAAATAGTTTTTTTGCGTCAACCGATGTATTTGTTTGTCCATATACAAACAAGAGATTTAGTTGATTCAATCAAATTTTGTTTTTTTCAACCAAATGGGTTTCTCAGTGTAATGCGTCGTATATCTATAGAACCACGTACCGCGCACGTGGAGCAAGAGGAATAGTGAGAGTTACTAAATTTAAAAGTCATTGAACTTCTAAAAGTACGTGTTCAGAAAATTAAAGGACGCATATGCATGAGAAGGTTTCTATGTAGTTGTGTACATTCGTACATGATTGATACCGAGGACGTTGACCGACTCCTCGACGCGACTCACGTCTGATCTTGCTTTGTTTGACCCAATTTCTCTTGACGACGCTACAAACAGACAGTCAGATTTTCATTCATTCTTTCTGAGACGAGGGTCAGAGTAAGACGTTCATTCAGATTACAATACACACGTATTGTAAAGGTTTTCGTTACGTGCCACGTATCTCGTGCAAATTGGTTGCACATTCAAAGTAGAGACTTACCACGGCCAAGTACACTGCATAATCAGTTTCTGCAGACCCTACGGGTTGCTGAAAGATAGAGTTCGAGTTCAATTCCTGCAGTCACCACGACGAGCAGAAAGAGTGAGAGAGAGGGACATTCGACCCTAAATTCTACGGCCTATCGAGAGAGTGAGAGAGAGGGACATTCGACTCTAAATTCTACGGCCTGCTGAGAGAGAGAGACCAGGAGATCGAGCTCCAGGTACACGGAACCTCTGTAGAGAGTTTTCAATTGAGTTCTTGAGAAAGTTTTCATCCTGTTTCGGATTAGCACGACGGCGAACCGACAGGACAGAACTCAATTCAGAGGTTCCCATTCAGCTGTACTATTCAGCAATTATTCAGAGACATTTTCATACCGTCGTACTTTCGAACGTAATCTATTTAGATGCGTTCACATGTTGGCGTCACTATCAGACGTATTCAATCAACTGTTTAGAGACATTTTTTGATAAATGTTAAACATGTATGAATCAAAAGTTTTAGTGTAACCTTCTTCTGCATATGCGTTAATTACTTGAAATATTGTAAATTCATTTGAAATACTATTGATGTAAAAATCTAGAATCACTGTAATGTTCCGTAATTCTCATTACGCTTATCATTCTCAACTAATTTTATGATTCATTTGTAAATATTACGATTATAATATGATTGCATAAAGCTTATGGTATGGAATGCATGATTATTAATTTGAATAACCGTTTGACGTTATTGTATGAATAATTTTATAATTTATTAACCCTAGTAATTTCTGATTGTTGTGTATTCTTATATGTATTCTATTCTATATGTGTGTAATTCCATATGTGTTATTTACTATATTTGTTGTGAACGTCCGTCATTAACCGAATTGTCATAAATTAATCAGAATATTCATAGATTATTCAGACTTGTCATAGATTAAATTTTATATTCTGCCAAAATTATTTTAAAGTTATTAAATTTTTCTGCCACCTTTATTTGACTCTGTAATCATTTTCAACCGGCGTGCTTGTTTATTAAACATTTTTGGTCCTTCGAGCCGGATATATATAAAACAAAAAAAAAAAAAGAGAAGAGAACGGAGAATTATTGAAGATGAGGCTCAGCCACGTGCAAGCTCACATTGAGCAACAGTTTATTTTATCTAAATTCATAACGAAGGCATATGATAGTTTTGTTGGTGACGGATTGTCAGATGTTACTACGAATAGAGTAAAGTCTCGCTTGTCGACCTTGAAAGATGACTGGGAGCGTTTCTGCTTGGAACACAAGGCAATATTAGTAGCAATGCACGAATTAAATGACGATGATCGTCTTGTTATTCAAAGTCACGTATATTTTACTACAAATCTTTATTCTCAAACTCATGAATATTACGTTAATGTAGTTGACAAAATAAATTCTTTACTCGAGTCTGAGCAGGAAGGCGTTCCTAGTACACCGTCTACTCAGGTCGCATCATTCTCCTCTCCTGAAATTCCGGCATTCTTTCATCATGCGCGTCTCCCACGACTTGATCTCCCAAAATTTAACGGAACTCCGTCGGATTGGCTTTCATTTAAAGATTTATTTCAATCGCTTGTTATTTCAAATCCGACATTGTCATCCGTAGAAAAGCTTCAGTATTTGATAATCAGTCTCACTGGCTCCGCCGCCTCAATATTAAAAAATACAACGTTATCAGCTGAAAATTTTCAGAGATCATGGGATGCACTAAATTCATTTTATGAAAATAAACGTCTTCTCGTTCACGCAGCAATGAATTCATTGTTTTCAATCAAGCGCATGACGAAAGAATCTGCCGTGGAACTAAAGAAATTATATACACAAGTTATGCAAATTTACCGAAATTTCGAAAGTTTAGAACGCCCTGTCTCGACATGGGATGATTTTCTTATTTTTGTCGTGGTGCAACGTCTCGATTCCGAATCTGTTAAGGCTTGGGAGAAACAATTAGGATCATCCAAGGAGCCGCCTACTTGGCAACAATTTAGTGAATTTCTCATTTCTCAATTGTTAACTCTTCAAGCATTTGAAAATTCTCGATCTGGTTTACTCCCACTACAGCCAAATTCAAAAGCAGTCAAATCTCATTATCAAGGAAAGTCAACCGAAAATAAAGTAAATAGTTCATTCATCTGCCCTATCTGCTCATCAAATCATTATGTATCTAAATGTTCACAGTACACTTCGAAATCTGTTCCGCAAAAAGTCGCGCTTATCAACAAGCACAAATTATGCTTCAATTGCTTAGGAACGCATCGAGTCTCGGCCTGTCAAATAACAAAGCGCTGTCAGAAATGCGGACGGCGTCATCATACATCAATTCATAAAGAATATAATAAGTTTAATTCATCTAAACACGACACTACTAAAAAATCCGTCGAATCATCGGATAGTTCGACACCTTCAATTTCCTCTGAAGCTCAGACTCTTCATTCCAGTTGACTAAATAATAACATTCCGTGTGTTCTTCTTGCTACGGCGAGGGTGCTGGTTATATCACCTACCAAAGAAACCTTCGAAATCCGAGCCTTACTTGATCAAGGATCGGAAATCTCTTTGATTTCAGAACGTATCGTTCAGCAACTTCGACTTCCTCGAAATCACTCATCAATTTCTTTGGTAGGAATCGGTGCACAACATTCCAATAAAACTAAGGGTGTCACAACTATTAAATTAAGAGATCGTTTTAATAAGTTTGATTTTTCAATTCAAGCACACATTTTACGTAAACTTACTACATCAATTCCTTCTACTCAAATTAACAAACCAATATGGCCGCACCTAAAAGGACTGCAATTGGCAGATCCGAATTTTCTTTCCCCTCGGTCCATCGATTTAATTTTAGGCGCCGATATATATGGACATATTATTGAAAATAAAGTTATCAAGGGACCCCCACATTCACCCACTGCTCAATTCACAAAACTTGGATGGATTGTGTCCGGTCCAACAGACACTAACGTTTCTAGTAATACCTCGCACAGCTACCATGTATCTGTCGATGATGAACTTTACAGATTATTACATCGTTTTTGGGAAATAGATGAGATTCCTTCCGTAAACACTTCATCTTTATCTTCCGCTGATCAAGAGTGCGAAAATCATTTCGTATCTACACACAGTCGAGACGCTCATGGTCGATACATCGTTAAACTACCGTTCAAACGGTCTCCTGATCAGTTAGGCAACTCACGAAATAATGCCGTTCGATTAAGTACAAACTTATCCAACAAGTTTTCAACTAATTCTGTTTACGCCCAGTTATATTCAAAATTCATGTCCGAATATGAAAGCTTAGAACACATGCAAATAGTCCCTGAATCTCAACCTGAACCTCAACCTGTGTATTACCTTCCCCATCATGGAGTTATGAGAGAGCACAGTCTCACCACCAAACTCCGGGTTGTTTTCAATGGTTCCAGTCGAACTACCTCCGGCGTATCGTTAAATGATCTTCTTCACACAGGAGCAAAACTCCAAACAAATCTATTTGATGTTCTCGTGTGGTTCAGTAAATTTCATTGTGTCTTTGTCTCTGATATGGAGAAGATGTACAGGCAAATCAAGGTTCATCCAGAAGATTGGAAATTCCAACGTATTCTGTGGTTCAATCAGAGCAACTGTCTTCGTACATATGAACTAACTACCGTCACATATGGACTAGCTTGTGCTCCTTTTTTGGCACTTCGTACTTTACTTCAACTTATTGAAGACGAAGGTCAAAACTTTCCTCGTGCCATTCCATCGTTGACAAAAGGGCGATATGTCGATGATGTATTTGGAGGCGCAGATTCCATCGACGAAGTTTAACCGATCATTACTCAATTAAATCAACTCTGCATGGCGGGCGGTTTCACTCTCCGAAAGTGGATAAGTAATTATCCTTCCATTCTTAAAGACATTCCAACTGAACATCAAACGAACCTCACATCGCTAGAATTCAAAGATAGTACAGTTTTTAACGCATTAGGATTATGCTGGCAACCAGCAATTGATGCCTTTCAATTTACCTTAAAACTTCCTTCTACAAAACACATTACGAAACGATCTATCTTGTCCACCATTTCAACATTGTTCGATCCCCTAGGTTTGCTATCTCCAATCACTATTAAAGCAAAAATACTCATTCAAGAATTGTGGGCCATTAAACTCGATTGGGATGACCATCTTCCTATGATGGTAACCAACAAGTGGACCACGTTTCTCAATACTCTTCAAGAAATGACTCATCTCACGTTTCCTCGTTGGCTTGGATGCAAGTCAACGGATAAAATCGAAATTCATGGTTTCTGTGATGCTTCCCAACAAGCAGCTGCTGCCGCTGTATATCTTAGATCTACAGATTCAAATGGCATCATTTCAATAAATCTTGTGGCTTCAAAGACAAAAGTCGCTCCATTAAAGAAACTTACGATACCCAGACTCGAACTTTCCGGAGCTGTTCTGTTAGTAAAGTTAAGTTCACACATATTGAAGGTACTTGAAATTGGAAATATTCCTATTTATCTGTGGACGGATTCTGCCATTACATACACGTGGATTAATAATCATCCATCTCGATGGAAAGAATTCGTTCACAACCGAGTGTGTTACATTCAGGAAACCTTACCTTCCGCACGTTGGAAATTTGTTCCGGGTAATGAGAATCCGGCTGATCTTGCTACCCGAGGATTGACTCCCATTCAATTATCGGAACACCCAACATGGTGGACCGGACCCCCATGGCTGTCACAAAATTCCTCAAAGTGGCCACAGCCACCCAAGGCACTTTCTGTTAACGAAAACCTTGTAGAACGTCCAGTTAAGATTTTCACAACTAATCTCACGCCTCCACCACTTTGGGATCTTGTTCATAAATATTCCACAGTAATGAAATTGTTCCGCATTACTGCCATTTGTCAGCGTGTACTTGCTCGAATGCGCAAGCATCCACAATCATCATTAACAATCCCACTAACCACACAAGAAATAGACAATGCACGATTTTTCTGGATAAAACATATTCAAAATTCTTCATTTGGTCAAGAAAAAAGACTCCTTTCGAGCGGACAATCATTGCCTAAATCTCATTCACTTGCTAGACTAACTCCCTTTCTTGACGCTACCGGATTACTACGAATAGGAGGTCGCCTTCAGGCCTCATTATTACCTCCGAACGCAAAACATCCTCTGATTCTTCCGAGAAAGTCACCGTTAACCTCGTTGATTATTTTAGACTCCCATTTACGAACAATGCATGGAGGAACACAACTCACGCTTAATTATATCAGAAACAACTATTGGATCGTTGGAGGGCGGGCTCCTATACGCTCTTTTATTTTGAAGTGTGTAAAATGCACTCGATATCGACAAAGTCGAGCTCAACAACTAATGGGACAACTTCCATCTGAACGAATCACACCTTCGCGTCCTTTCTTGCACTCAGGCGTTGACTATGCTGGCCCTTTCACTATAAAAACCTGGAAAGGAAAAAATGCCAAAACGTATAAGGCATATATGGTTTTGTTCGTTTGTTTTTCGACTTCGGCAATTCATCTAGAATTGGTCACTGATTATACCACCGAGGCATTTATTGGAGCATATAAACGTTTCACCTCTCGAAGAGGAATATGTGCGACGTTGACTAGCGATTGCGGAACAAATTTCACAGGAGCAGATTGCGAATTGAAAAGATTATTTTCTTCCTCAACAAAGGAACTAGGCGAGTTGGCATCCGTCCTAGCGAACGACGGCACTCAATGGAAGTTTCATCCTCCGGCTGCTCCTCACTTTGGAGGAAAATGGGAGGCTGGAGTTAAGTCCGTCAAATATCATTTAAAACGCGTAGTGGGAGATACATTGCTCACGTTTGAGGAGATGAATACGTTGCTAACTCAAATTGAGGCAGTACTCAATTCACGGCCCTTGAGTCCTCTTACGGATGATCCTGATGACCTTCAGGCCTTGACTCCTGGGCACTTTCTCGTGGGAAATGCACCTTCAGTCATTCCCGAACCATCGTTGGAGACAGTAAAGTCTTCACGACTTTCTCGATGGCAATTGACCCGTCAAATGTTGGATAGTTTCTGGTCGCGATGGTCCAGGGAATGTCTGCAGCGCTACTATTCTATTCATAAGTGGAATCAACCATCTCCATCTCTGTCAAATGGCTCCCTTGTGCTAGTCATTGACGAGCGCTACCCTCCGTCTAAATGGCCTCTAGGGCGCATAATTCAAACTCACCCGGGCCCTGATGGTCTTGTACGAGTCGTGTCCATTCGGACACAAAAATCAATTCTAAAACGACCAATTGCAAAACTCTGCCCATTACCTATCAACAATGATAATCTCTAATTTGTTCATTAACGGAGGTTAATGAAGGCGGGCGGTAATGTTCAGAAAATTAAAGGACGCATATGCATGAGAAGGTTTCTATGTAGTTGTGTACATTCGTACATGATTGATACCGAGGACGTTGACCGACTCCTCGACGCGACTCACGTCTGATCTTGCTTTGTTTGACCCAATTTCTCTTGACGACGCTACAAACAGACAGTCAGATTTTCATTCATTCTTTCTGAGACGAGGGTCAGAGTAAGACGTTCATTCAGATTACAATACACACGTATTGTAAAGGTTTTCGTTACGTGCCACGTATCTCGTGCAAATTGGTTGCACATTCAAAGTAGAGACTTACCACGGCCAAGTACACTGCATAATCAGTTTCTGCAGACCCTACGGGTTGCTGAAAGATAGAGTTCGAGTTCAATTCCTGCAGTCACCACGACGAGCAGAAAGAGTGAGAGAGAGGGACATTCGACCCTAAATTCTACGGCCTATCGAGAGAGTGAGAGAGAGGGACATTCGACTCTAAATTCTACGGCCTGCTGAGAGAGAGAGACCAGGAGATCGAGCTCCAGGTACACGGAACCTCTGTAGAGAGTTTTCAATTGAGTTCTTGAGAAAGTTTTCATCCTGTTTCGGATTAGCACGACGGCGAACCGACAGGACAGAACTCAATTCAGAGGTTCCCATTCAGCTGTACTATTCAGCAATTATTCAGAGACATTTTCATACCGTCGTACTTTCGAACGTAATCTATTTAGATGCGTTCACATGTTGGCGTCACTATCAGACGTATTCAATCAACTGTTTAGAGACATTTTTTGATAAATGTTAAACATGTATGAATCAAAAGTTTTAGTGTAACCTTCTTCTGCATATGCGTTAATTACTTGAAATATTGTAAATTCATTTGAAATACTATTGATGTAAAAATCTAGAATCACTGTAATGTTCCGTAATTCTCATTACGCTTATCATTCTCAACTAATTTTATGATTCATTTGTAAATATTACGATTATAATATGATTGCATAAAGCTTATGGTATGGAATGCATGATTATTAATTTGAATAACCGTTTGACGTTATTGTATGAATAATTTTATAATTTATTAACCCTAGTAATTTCTGATTGTTGTGTATTCTTATATGTATTCTATTCTATATGTGTGTAATTCCATATGTGTTATTTACTATATTTGTTGTGAACGTCCGTCATTAACCGAATTGTCATAAATTAATCAGAATATTCATAGATTATTCAGACTTGTCATAGATTAAATTTTATATTCTGCCAAAATTATTTTAAAGTTATTAAATTTTTCTGCCACCTTTATTTGACTCTGTAATCATTTTCAACCGGCGTGCTTGTTTATTAAACAGTACGTATCTCTCATATCAAGGACGTCAAACATTTATCTCTCTTATTAGGATTTCGTGTATATTCAAGATAAATACAAACCATATTTTTCATTAAAATGGGTGTGTAGTAAGAAAACCAATATTAGCATCGTAGAAAACCGATGACTTCGACTAGATTAACCTACCATCAAATTATTTTGAAATGTTTTTAAGAGCAGATAATGTAATATTTTTAAACATTACAATTATAGTAAAACATATAATTTTTAATATTTTACTAAAATATCTTTCATCATGTCATATAAAAAATAAAGAAATACATTTTTTTTAATGTAAAATGTTATAAAGTCTCATCATAATAATGTTGTATTATATATATAATAACTTGCTTATCAGGCAATCTTTTTTCGGATTTCTTTCTAAAAAGTTAAAGTAGTCTTTTCCTAAGAAAAATTATTTCGGCTTTTAAGCAACCTAGGACAATGTTCTTTTTTTTTTAAATTTAAAGAAGAATTAATCGCATCTTTCAAATGCATTTTATCCCATTTTGATAGCGTTAATATTTTAAAAATTATTTAATTGTTAATTAGGCTTACTTTTTACACGTTTATTTGAGGCACTTAATTACATTGCACACATTTCGTAATACCGATATATGATACTGCAACTTTTTAAGAAGAGAAAAAACTTTGATTCGGGTTTGTGCATAATCTCAAAAATGAAGAAATTAAATTTTAGTGAAGCGCGTTTTGGATAAACAATTAACATTACTCGAAAAGTTATTAATATTTTTTGATGAAATTTGGTATACTTTTTTATCGTAATAAAAATTATGTTTTCCTGTAATTTCAAATGTTTGAGTTAATTTTTAAGAAAGTTATAAACAATTTAAAAGGCGGCAAAACATTTTAATTAAAAGCATATGATTTGTACTTATCTTGAATATATATGCAATCTAATAAGATAAAGATTAATCATATTTGATGAAAACTTTTTAATCAAAAACATTTTATTTATTACGTTGTTTATATGAGAGAGAGTGACTTTTAAAAGTTAAATAACTTTTATATGTGTAAAAGATAAACTTTTAAAAGTTACGTATCAATTGATATGAGAGAGACAAGATTAAATAAGCCAAACTATTTTTATATATTTCTTCAAATAAACGTAATTAATTTTTTCTTTAGAGTTTAGTGAATCTGTTTATCTTTCCGCCGTCTGCTTGAATTCTTATCAATCTAAGTATTACGATAAAAGTTCCAGTTATCTACGCATTTAGTACTACTACGCAATCCTATAATGCGCGGTATCGGTCTTTAATCGTCCTCGTGGCGTAACCATAGAACTTATACTAATGGAAGGGGAATAGCGTATATCATCCGTATGCCGAAACTGTGTCCAACATCTGTGCGACAAGAATAGATAGAACATGACTTGACATGAAATGAGACAGAACTAGTTTTCTATCTCACTTCTTGCACTGAGAAAAATCTCTCGGAAAAGACTAATACAACATTGTAGATTTTATTTTGTCAGATAAATAACTTTAAATTGTAATGTAATAGAAAATAGAAAATACACAGATTAGCCATAATTTTGTAGTAAATTTATTTTGTTACATGTAAACACAAAAACTGTGACTTTATGAAACAAGCACGCAAATAAATTTTATTAATAAGATGTAAAACATTTATCTATAGCGTTTTGGATAATTATAATACATTAAAAATAACTTGTTATACATTAGTTATGAAATTATGCTATAAAATTGAGTTAAATTTTATTGCGTTATTGTAGTAAATCCATAAAATAATATTTTAAATATTTAAAACAGCTAACATTAATTTATAGTAACGTATTGCTTGTTTTATCATATAGTTTATAGTCACTGTGAATACAATTTGTTCACTTTACTTTAAACTTAAATCTCTTAAACACTTTACTATAAAAAATAAACTGCTTTACAATAATTGTTGATATGTTTTCTACAAAAGCATTTATAGGCCTGCAAGTTGAATTAAAGATTGCTACAGATTATTATTATAGTTTACATATATGCTTATAAGCACCTACTACATCTTGTTGCGCGAAGTTTTATTAAATGTGGTAGATTTTTTAAGTCAAACGCTACTATATTTTCGCAACAAATGTAATAAATTACAATAAAATTATTAAAAATTACAACATCTTTTAGGCTTTGTTAATACTGCAATATTTTACAGCTTTAAGCAGTTTGTCAATTGATTTAAGATAAGTTTCTTAGAACAATTTTTTAGACATGTATTACAATTTATCTCTATCCCTATTTGTACTTTGTACTATTATTTGTAGACGAGCACTCCACAATTGTCTTATCTGGTGCTACATTTTTTTCTAAGTGTAGACACACTTGTACGGGTTTTTTCCACTTCCATTAGTATAAGTTCTATGGGCGTAACACGCTCATTCCCAACGCCTTTTCTGACAATATCATAAATCTACAATAAAAGGAAATTAAGCCCCCTCATCGTCCCCTTTTAAATTTCCCCTTGCAAATTGCAATAAGTAATAATTAATGTGCAGTTTAATAGTATTATTGTGCAGTTTAATACTAAAATTACTTTTTGGAATATATAAAACTGTTCGCACTTTTTTTATCCGTAAGATTCCCGAATTAGTGTTATACCTTCTATTCTTTATTTGACATATTTCTTAATTTGTTGAATGACGTTAGTACTTTGTACTTTGTTGATGCTTTTATTGAGATTTTGAACTACACTCTGGATGAATATTAAAAAAAGATTTTTACAAAAATTCCAACGTATATGTACTATTTGCAGATTATTTCATATTGAAAATGTAAACGGAAGTAGTTAATACTAATAGAGATCTAACTCCGTGCTCCGCGGGGGAACTTGTCGGCGCGCGGGGGCATGACGTTACGCGGACCGGGGTCTAACGGTGCGGGAATTGCTGACGCAAGATTTTCGGGTCCCCGACGTGTGAGCGTTAGAGGGGAATTGCGGTCCACACCCGCCGCCGCGCGCCGCCCAGATTAAGGGGGGTGGGGGTAAGGAGAATTATTGTCCCGGACCTCGTTTGTTAAAGAGCTTCACCCGAGCTATTCAAGGATACTTTTTATTTTCGTCAAAGGCCTCTATGGAGTCAATAGCCTTGGGCCTCAAAATATCTTAAACCGGTTCTGATTACATGGGTTATAGAACTTAGAACTTATACTAATAGAAGAGGAAAAAGATCCATAAAGGTGTGTGTCCAAAAAGTGAGACAGAAAATTAGTTCTGTCTCATATACCTATGTACCTCTCATGTACCTATAGTATACATATACACTATTGCTCTTCCAGTAGATAAGTTCTATGACATGGGTTAGCTATATAAAGACAGCAAACTGTTCATTAAGTCAGTCTTCTACAAGAAAAGTAAGAATAAACCCGAATACATCATGCTAGACAATCTTGTACTCATCATAGTTATTTCTATGGTGATAACGTTTTTCTGGATTCTTTTTGGGGTATATGCCAGGTTAGTACAAGTAAAAACAATATATTTTAGTACTATTTAATAGTACCAAAATTAATATAATATAATATGTACACTCACAGAAAAGATTTCTGGATGCAATGCTATTAGCCTTCAATCTAAAATAAAATAGGATCGCTATAGAGCCAATCATATTTAGTGTTGCAAAGAGAATATTTTATTCTTAAATAGAAAATTCTTAAATCTAGAATAAAATAATCTTGATGCTATTCTTTTATAAAGTTTTAAGGTAGAATAGAAGATTCTTAAATCTAGAATAAAATAATCTTTATGCTATTTTTTTAATTCTTTCAGATAAATTCTAATAGAAATTTGTGGCAATCTCATAATATTCTTGCTTTAGCAATATATCAATCTAAAGGAAATCTTATTCTATTCTTACGGGGAAAAAATTTATAGATTGTCAGGAATATTATGTGTTATTTTTTTAAGATTTTTTTTGTGATAGAATAAAGTGAAGGGTTTTTATAAGCGAAAACACAAATATTTTTGGTTATTTTTTATTATTATCATGTATAAGTGGACAATGTTTATTTACAATTTATAAATCATAAAAAACAATAAATAAAAAGCATAAAAAACATATTAGTATGTTACAGAGAAATCAATAAAGATTAAAACAGAATGGAACCAATTGTTTACCATTTGCAGTAATTCTCATGTTGGTTGCTGTATGGATATCTAAATCTTGAAATTTTAAATAGCGCCATTGATCAGTGAAATTATTTTCATAAGCATAGAAATGAGTATTGAAACTTATTGTATTAAGTTTTTTAAATAAAAAATTTACAATATTATCTCCGGATGCAGATAATATTTCAAGAATTGAACCAAACTGAGAATTTTTACTTCTTTCTCATTTTACAACAACCAACATGCTATTTTCATAATAAGAGTTATTAATTTTAATCCATTTTACAATATTTCATTTTGCGACAGTTATATCTTCAGGTAATATATGACAAAAACTAGAAAAGTCTTTCGCTTTAGTTACAGAGACAGTCTGAACAGATTAAAATATTTTTTAAGATAAACCTCTTCCAGCTAGTAAATGACAGCAAAATTTAAGTTGGTGCCTTTTAGCTATAAAATAGGTAAATTGATTCTGTTAGCGCACAATGGGCAATTTGTTTACTTTCTTTATGTTTAGCTTCTATTCTAAAACATGATAGTGTTTCAAGAGGACCTATTTCAGAAATAATATCTGAATAATGGATATTTATATGCATCTTAGGCATTAAAGATCTTATTAAACAATATCATTCACTCTATTTGGATTTGTTTTTATCAAACAAATCCTAATAGAGTGAATGATATTGTTTAATAAGATCTTTAATAATGGAAGTACTGTAATAGATATAAAAGGTGCAATTAAAATATCAATAATCTAACAAGCAGTTTGATACACTGAAAAAAATTGTTAAATTCAAGAAATTTTTATTTAGTTCTAGTAAATGGCTTTTTTAAATAGTTGCAAAAACATTATTTTTTTATTTTAGAAAATTATATTTATTAGCAAAAAAAATACTTTATTAAATGAAAGAAATATTTTTTTAGGTAAAGTTAATTTTTTCTTATAAAAGAAAAATACTTATTTTAAATAAGTAAATTATTTTTTACATTAAAGAACACATTATTAAATAAAATTAAACAATTTCTTTTATACATTAATATTTAATAAATACATTTTTCAATAAAAACAAAATATCCATTAATTTAAAAAACAATAATTTAAATTTAATAAACAATTATTTTTATTAAATAAAGTTTTGCTTAAAACAAAATAATGGTTATTTATTTAAAAAAAAATTTTTTTTTATTAATTAAATTTTTACTTAAAAAAAATTAATAGTTTCTTATAAGCAAAAAATAATTTTTTTTTATTAAATAAATTTTTATTTAGATAATAAATTTAATGTTTACTTTGTGAGCAAAAAATATTTTCTTCCATTAAATAAATTTTTATTTAGATAAATTTAATGTTTACTTTGTAAGCAAAAAGTATTTTCTTTTATTATATAAATTATTACTTACAAGAGAAGTATCATAAGTGTTCGCGCCAATTTGATTTTCTTTAAAATATGTTGTCAAACACACCAATCTAAGAGACTCGTATAATTTAATTGAAAGACATGGAATATCTTAAAACAAATGTTCAATGCTCGAAGAATATTATCGACTTTATACAGCGTTTTATCTACACAAATATTTCATTTATAGTCTGAAAATAATGGGATTGATATTTGCATTTATTTTCGATCAAATACACAATTGTTAAGATGGCGGATTCAATATGACGACTAAAAAGATGTAAAAATCATCGATTTTTCTACATTTATCCTAAATTTCTTCATGAATCTTTTCTCGAAAATTGTTTTATGCACGGACTATTATAATCGGTTTATGAATTTATTATGAACGATAAATATTTTTTAATCTTTTATGTTTAGCATACATATGATTAAACACGTTTCACGATATTTTTATTTAAGACAATAAGATATTGATATTAAAAATTCTTTGCTAACTATCTTAAACTATTCTAAACTATTTGTCTATGTATAAATATACAATAGCACGTGTAAAATAAAAAAAACTCTGATTTTTTAAAAATATTAGAAAAATAAGAATTGTAATATATGCACAGAAAGAAAAATTTCTTTAAATTTAATAAACCGTTTTGTTCGACTATTCCAAAGCATATATTTTTTTGTTTCTAATAATATTTATTAAATCTAAAGAAATCTATTTAAAATTTATTAAAATCAAGAAAATATGTGTTTTGAAATAGTCGAGCAAAATTTATTTATTTAATCTAAAGAAATCTCTCTCTCTCTTTCTCTTTCCTCTTTTCTTCCCCTCCTCTCTCTTTCTCTCTCTCTCTCTCAATCAATCAATCAATCTCCCGGTCTCTTCCCGTCTCTCCCGGTTTCTCCCCGTCTCTCCCCGTCTCTCCTGGTCTCTCCCGTCTCTCCTCATCTCTCCCTGTCTCTCCCGTCTCTCCTCATCTCTCCCTGTCTCTCCCGGTCTCTCCCCGTCTCTCCCGATCTCTCCCCATCTCTCCCAGTCTCTCCCGGTCTCTCCTCGTCTCTCCCGGTCTCTCCCGGTCTCTCCCCGTTTCTCTTGGTCTCTCCCCGTCTCTCCCGGTTTCTCCCCGTCTCTCCCCGTCTTTCCCCGTCTCTCTCCGTCTCTCCCCGTCTCTCCCGGTCTCTCCCCGTCTCTCCCGGTCTCTCCCCGTTTCTCCCCGTCTCTCCCGGTCTCTCCCGATCTCTCCCCATCTCTCCCGGTCTCTCCCGGTCTCTCCTCGTCTCTCCCGGTCACTCCCCGTTTTTTCTGGTCTTTCCCCGTCTCTCCCGGTTTCTCCCCGTCTCTCCCCGTCTCTCCCCGTCTCTCCCCGTCTCTCCCCGTCTCTCCCCGTCTCTCCCGGTCTCTCCCCGTCTCTCTCCGTCTCTCCCGGTCTTTCCCAGTCTCTCCCGGTTTCTACCCGTCTCACCCGGCCTCTCCCCGTCTCTCCCGGTTTCTTCTCGTCTCTCCCCGTCTCTCCCCGTCTCTCTCCGTCTCTCCCGGTCTTTCCCAGTCTCTCCCGGTTTCTAGCCGTCTCACCCGGCCTCTCCCCGTCTCTCCCGGTTTCTTCTCGTCTCTCCCGGTCTCTCCTGGTCTCTACTGGTAGATATGGGAGAAACGCAATTGAATAAATTGCAAGTAGCACAGAATCGGGCTATGCAAGTAATATTACAATGTAATAGATACACCAAAATAGAACATATATCACAAGCGGTGCAATTTATGTCTATAAAACAGAGACTACACTATAATGTATGTATATTTATATTTAAAGTTTTACATAACTTGGCGCCAAATTACTTAAGGGATAGACTAGAAGTAATTAGTAATGAAAATGGAAGAAAAACAAGACAGGAAGGGACTATCGTAATAAAATTCGTTAGAACCAAAAGTGCGCAAAGAAGCGTGTGTTACGAGGGCGTAAAATTATACAATATCTTGCCAGCAGAAATTAGAAGTTGTAAAATTGATATATTTAAACGGATGTTAAAGAAGCATGTATGTAAATCTATGTAAAACATAATAGCTGAGAAAGCTAAATAAACTTTAATCAATCAATCTCTCTCTCTGTCTTTGTAGGTATAAAAATAATATTATACGAAAAAAAAAAAAACTACGAAACACATATTTTACTTTGAAAGTAAAACAAGGAAAGAGATAGAAAAAGATTAAGAAAGAGAAGAAAAAAATCAAGATTTAGAAAGAACAATTTTTAGAAAGAAAATAGAACAAAAATTTATTTTTATTAACTTTCTTATTAAATTTATTCTTATTAAATTTATTCTTATTAACTTACTTTTGAAGTTGTCTTATTATGTTATTCATGATAATTGTCTCGATAAGACACGTTGCACAGCACTCCTGATGTTTCACGACGCACACTTTACGCGTTACGCGAGAAATTATGCGGAACGATATTCAATACGCGAAATCGTGCTGCGATCCGCGATACTTGACTACACGACGTTGGGTGAGCCAAATATGGCGCTAAAATCGTGCGCTCTAATATCGAGTAAAGAATTATTGTACATGCAAGAATATATAAGCTTAAATTTATATATGTTGCTCTTGTCTCAAGATAATAAGTCAATCTTATTTTATTCGCGAGAGGAAAATAGGAATTATTGATTTAATCTAAATATTGTTTTATTTTTATGCTACTTCAGATTGTAATAAGATTAAATGTGTCAAGAATATTTTTTGTCTAGTTATCAGAAATCTTTTCTGAGGGTGTAGTTATTGTAATCTGCACACTGAGAAAAAAATGTAATATTTGCAATTATAATTTTATAGTAAAATAATTATAGTTAGAAATATCAATTTTATAGTAATTATTACTATAATATTAATAATAATTATATGTTTATAGTAAATACTTATAATTGATTGTTTTATAGTACAGCTCATTATATTTATTTATCAAAATAAAAAATTTTTATTTTGATAAATTATGACAACTGTAATTGTTTATTTTATACTATATATATAATAAGTTGTATATACTAATATTATGATTATAATATTATAAGAACGTTAATATAGCTTAAACAAACTATAATTTATTGTCAAATAACTATAAAAATATGATTGGGTCCAAAAATAACTATAAATTATAGGTGTATTACCGCAACATTTTTTTTCTTGGTGCAATACAATATTAATATTAACTTAAAATGTTAAATTATAATTTACAATTTTTGTTAAATTTTTATCACTTATAGATATCTACTTTTAATGTTACTCTTCAATATTTTTATTTTACATGTATTATTTCAATATTATCTTCAATAATATTTGAATCTCGAAGTCGAGTAAAGTCGTCTTGGGACTTATTAAAAATAAATTTAATGTACTCGTAATTTATTTAATTAATGTTATTTAATTAATGTACTTGTAAATATATGTTAAATATGTATAAATATTATATTTATAAAATTTCAATACTAATCACTCAGATTCAAGTTGAATTATTGGAAGAGACGCGGCGTTGAGTACCTCACCCCCGACTTGATTTTTGGCAACGTCAAGAATGCTGTATTATTCCGTTCTCCACCGTCGTGGCACATTGGCGAGTTACACAAGATGGCCCCTCCGGACGCGCCATTCGTCGGTTTCTACATCTTTCACAAACCATGTCTACTGTTACGCGATCCTAAAATAATTAAGCAAATTATGATCAAAGACTTTAATAATTTTACCGATCGTTATTTTGCTGGCTCCCATCAAAAGGATAGTATGGGTATGAAGAATTTGTTTGGCATAAAAAATCCGGTTTGGAAATATATGCGGTCTAAGATCACTCCTACTTTAACTAGAAGCAAATTGAAAAATATGTTACCATTGATGATGGAAACTACAGAACCTATGATAAAATATATAAACGACCATCTAAATAATCAAGAAATTGTAAAAGTGTTAGACGTGCAAAATATTTATTACAAGTGTACAACTGGTGTGATCGCTTCAGTAGCGCTTGGTACTAAAGTAGACTCATTTTATCATCCAAATGAGTTTACGGATGCAGGTACTTATTTTTTATTTAAAGTAATTAATTAAAGATTAGTTTTATTTGATCATATTTGGATCTTTGCACTATTTTTTAATAATTTTATATTTTATTTGTATTTTGTAATATTATTTTTTTAATCGACCCAAGGAGAGGTGGCTTATTGTCGCTTGTAATTAAATCAAAACGAATGAACAAAGATACATTCGACTAACTGGCATAATCTTTATTAAAGTTTCAATCACAACGTTTCGACTGTTGGATTTGGTCTTTTTTAAGTAAATTACAGTCATGAATTAATTGCGAGATAAATACCATTAACGAGATAATACCATTAACAAGTCCATGACAGCAAATTCATGAACAATTTCTAAAATGTACAAGAACGCGTGTAAAAAAGAATGCAGCATAAAAAAAATTTATCTGGACTTACGTGTTTCAATGTTAATCAAAAGCAACGCAATGAGTAAATTGTAATATTGTTATTTATAAAGCTACAAAATGTTCTTTTATAACTGTATATATCTTAAAACTGAATGTACTACAGAGAAGTAATTCATAATATAAATTTAATCTCTGACTTGAAATTACATTGAAGATTAAAAAAAAATTAAAATAAAAAGAGTAGATAAAATTAGAATAAAAGTGAATAAAAGGAGGAAAAAATACAAATCAGAATGTAAAGGTCCAAAGTATAAGATCAACAACAGTGTTTGCTTCTTATGTATTTTAATCTCTGCATGAAAAAGTTTATTATCAAGATTTTTTATAAATTTTAATACAATTTAATAAAATGTTTTGATCTTAATAAACAATTTAAAGTTACGCTTATATTTTAAAATTATTTAAAAACATTTACAAAAATAATTAAATTACTACTTTATGAATTATAATTTGTTTAGTCCGTTGCTGCTTTGAGATCTGTAAAGCAATGTCATTAAACTACATTTAAATAGATCAAAGAATTTTTATATTAACGATTCATATGTAACTCAGAAATAATTTTGCAGTTCATAGATCTTTTCATGGATTAAAAAGAATGATTATTCTCGTGATCGTTTTCTTTATACCTGAATTATTGAGAGTGCTCGGTACAAGGATGTTTTTCAACTCCTACGACTATGTAAAAAAATTTTTCTGGACGGCAATGGAGAACCGCGAAAAAACCGGCGAGAAGCGAGGCGATTTTATCGATTCATTGATTCAAATAAAGAATGGCGAACAGAATCCTGTTTATAGTAAGTGACACTTTGTGTCTTCACATTATCAATATTACTATCGCATTTTAATTGACAGAGAAAAAAATTTATTCAATTTTATTTAAACCAACTATGATTTAAAATTGGCAATTGAGTTTACAGTTTTAATAATTTGTAATACTATTTATTATCATTATATTATTACTAGTTTTTAATATATAATAACAATTTTATTCACCAAATCCTTTGCGGGGTACAGACATAAGTTAATTTTTAATTAATTATTTTTAAAACACAAACTTTAAAAAACTTATTAACTTCCTTTCCTAAGTTAAAAAGTTATCTTTGTAAGAAACAAAATTTAAAAAATTACATTTTTATATAAAAAACAAAATTCTATGATTTTTAAGTTTTATTTTTAGTTTTTGTTTAAGAAATATTATTTAAATAAAATATGTTATATTTGACAATTTTTTAAAATAATTTATTTGATAATCTATATCGTAATTATTTTACTCAAGGTAATCTAATTTTTAAAAATTACGACATTTTAATTTAATCCTTAAAAAAAATGTAATATTAAAATTTATCTTTAATTATTATTTATTTTAAGTATTAAAAGTACTAACAGCAGTACTTTTAATACTTAAAACAAGTATTAATTACTGGCCAATTTATTACTGTTTAGTATTACATTTTTTAAAGGATATAAGGGATGTTTTTAGTAAATAAGTTTTAACTGAGTGTGTAAAGTTGGCCCTTCCCCCTCTCAAATCATTGAAGTGTAGTTCTGATTAGAGTTCTGGCTTCTTTCGGGCAATATAAAAAATTCCTAATAATTTGTAAAAAGGTTTTGGCGATTAAGGTAACGAAAATATCTTTTGAAAAAAAGGGGGTCAACTTTACGATTTTTTAAATTAAATTTTGAGATTGAATAGTTCTGAATGATTTAAACGCTTTATTTTGCGATTATCTAGAGTTTCTAATGCATAAAAAATTTTTTTTCATTAATTTTAAAAAAATTAAACAATTTTAAAAATTTGATTTTGAGATCGAGTAGTTTTGAATGGCATAAAGGCTTCATTTTGTGATTACTTAGAGTTCTTGATACATAAAAAATTTTTGGGATTGACTAAAAAAAATTTTTGGCAAAAGAAAATTTGCAATCATCTCTCGTACAAATATCAATTATATTGCAAACCGTTGGCCTAATCGCTTTTAACCATGAGACTTTTCGTCACAACTTGTCGAGAAGTGTCCAAAAGTTCCATCTATTCGAAACTTCAAAAAAATTTTTGACTCCAGGACTTAGAAAACTTTAAATCATCTATCGATCAAATATCAGTTATCTTGCAAACTTGTTAGCTTAATCGCTTTGTGTCATAAGACTTTTCGTCAGAACTCGTCAAGAATTATTCAGAATCCTAATCAAAACTGCTCGGAACTCTAAAAAAATGTTTGACCCCGGGACTTGAAACTTTCAATCATCTACCGTTTATATATCGATTATCTAGCAAATCGTTGGCCTAATCGTTTTAGGCCATATGACTTTTCATTAGAACTCGTCAAGAACAATTCAGAACTCTAGTCAGAACTATTCGGAATTCTAAAATAATTTTTGATCCCGGAACTTGAGAAACTTTCAATCATCTACCGTTCAAATATCGGTTATCTTGCAAATCGTTGGCCTAATCGCTTTGGGCTATAAGACTTTTAATATTGCACATACTACGTGATGATCGGTCCGCTTCATAGAAAAGGATAGAGCGCGTGTATGGCCAATCACTGTCGCTTCAACCAATATTACGATAAAGATGCGCTTGAGCATCGAAATTTAGCTTTTAGTTACTGTGTCTCAAGTCTGACGAATCCTGTCGGCGCGCAGTTTAAATAAAGCTAAAAGAAAAATTAAAAAATAAATTTAATAACATTACTAAGATCCGATGTAGACCGTGTGGCGATTGAAATAATTCTCATTCATATGTTTAATATATTACGGGTCGGTTAGAAATAATGTAAGAATATTGTCAATATTACGGTGTTGAATAGAAAGAGATAAATATGGTTTGCACGCGCGCTCTATTCTTTTTTATGAAACAGACCAATCTTCACGTAGTATGCGCAGTATTAGGGTCACCACACAAGTTCTTCTATAATCGTTACGAAAAAGCTCGTGCGGTAGCTCTTAGGAAAGTCTTATGGCCTAAAGCAATTAGGCCAACGATTTACAAGACAATCAATATTTGAACGGTAAATGATTAAAAGTTTTCCAAGTCCCAGGGTCAAAAATTTTTTTAGAGTTTTGAGCAGTTTTGACTAGAGTTCTGAGTAGTTCTCGACGAGTTCTGACAAAAAGTCTTGTTATACAAAGCGATTAGGCTAACAGTTTGTAAGATAACCGGTATTTGATCGAGAGATGATTTAAAGTTTTCTAAGTCCCGAGGTTGAAAATTTTTTTGAAGTTTTGAATAGTTCTAATGGAACTTCTGGACATTTTTCGATGAGTTGTAACGAAAAGTCTCATAGCTAAAAGCGATTAGGCCAATGGTTTGCAAGATAGATAACAATATTTGAACGAGAGATGATATTAAAAATTTTTTTTGCCAAAAATTTTTTTTAATCAATCCCAAAAATTTTTTGTGCATCAGGAACTCTAGATAATTGCAAAACAAAACGTTTAGCTCATTCAGAACTATTTAATCTCAAAATTCGATAGAATAAATCGTTAGCCTTTTTTTTCAAAAGGTGTTTTTGTTATCATAATCATCAGAACTCTTTTTAAAAATTATCAGGAATTCTTTATATTGCTCGAAAGAAGCCAGAACTTTAATCAGAACTATACTTTAATGATTTGGAGAGAGGCAACTTCACACACTCGTTTTAACTTAGGGTAATTAATTTTAATGCAACGTTTAACTGACAATGAGTTAATTTTTTATTCATATAACTTTTAATGCAATAAAAATAATTTTATAAATCATTAACTTTCATTTAATTTGGTTTAAGGAAAATAGTTAATTCTGGATAAAGTAAATAAAAACTAAATATCAAATATTTATTACAGAATTTGAGGGAGATAATCTAGTGCATCAGGCTGCTACTTTTTTCTCTGGCCTTGAATCTAGTGCTACGTGTGCAGCCTTTACTTTGATGGAACTAGCGAAGAATCCAGAGTATCAGCAGCTGGCTAGAGAGGACATTAATAGAGCAATCGAAACATATGGCTGGACGTTTGAAGCGTTCCAGAATATGAAATATCTTGAACAAACTATACATGAAACTTTGAGGCTATATCCATCCGTGGGTATTGTCGATAGACACACGCTTCAAGATTACAAGGTCAACATAAAATTTAATTAAACAGTTTTAAAAAGATCTTCGATCTTATTTAATCAAACAGTTTTAAAAAGATCTTTGACCTTACTTAATCAAACAGTTTTAAAAAGATCATTGACCTTATTTCAGTATATTTAATGTAGCCTGTAATATATATTTTAAAATATTATATACAATTTTAAATATTACAAGAAAAAAACTACAAATTACAGGTTTTTATAAGATTTAAGGTAAAAGAAAAGTTGTGTAATTTTATTTGTTCTTTTAAAATTTTTATTTTTAGTTTTTTTGAGGAATAATGAATGAAAATCAATAGTAAGTAACTTAGTAAACTTTTTTAATTAAACTTTATTTGGGAGAAAACGGATAAATTTTATATATATATTGGGTGATTAAATATTAACAAATTAAAAAAAATTAATAAATTATTGTTAAAATAGTTTTATTCCTATCAAATTTAGTTTGTCTTCAAAACGTGTTATGACTTTAATTACAAAATCTTAATATATGTACAACAAAATTTTAGATTCCTAATAGTGAAGTCATTATCGAAAAAGATACGCCAATATATGTCTCCTTGTTTGGACTTGGAAGGGATCCTAGATTCTGGGACGAACCGGAAGTATTCAATCCTGACAGATTTGCTGATGGTATTCCTGATGCTTACTTGGCGTTCGGTACTGGTCATAGGATGTGTATAGGTAAGCGAGTGTAAGACAAATAATAAATAGGTCAGTAATCTGTTTAAGAAATATATAACATCCTAAATAAATATTTTATAACTTTGAATCAAAAATCAATTAAACAATGTATATATATATATATATATATATATATATATATATATATACATATATATATATATATATTGCTTCTAATAGAAAGAGCTTTTGGATACACGGATACATGCCGCGTCCTAGTACAGTGTTGCGCCGATTTTGGAAATGCATCACGCAGTTTGCATCATCTCTTTTTAATTGTAACCGTATACCCCTTATATACCCCATGTCCTGGTGGGGGCTTATGGATAAGGATAAAGAGAGGGGACGGAGCTATTCGTTCAATAGTAGCACAATTCACCTACCATTAGTCGACTGTTGGCCAATCTTAATACAATATTGGCCAACTATTTGCCAATTAATATGTGCTGTTCAGAAATGTTTTTAACTAATCAATTAAAAAACTGGGAAGACAGTGTGTCAAATCGGACTTATCTGATAACCTTCATCACGGTTAAGATTATCGGGATGTTTCAAAATTTCTAGACTTTCATAATGTTTCCTGGAAAAGTGACCGTATTTGGTACACCGTTGATGTTCTTTGATTCGTGTACTAATCTTCTTCCCGGTTTCTCCTACACTTTTTCGCAAAAGCAGGGGATTTTGTATACACTTGGTGATTTTAAGCATGGTGATACTGATCTTTCAGATTAGGAAATAACTGGAAAATCTTCCTTTGTGTTTTAAAGATCACTTTTATATTGTGTCTACGCAAAATTTTGCTAATGCGTTCTATAGTACCTTGAAGATACGGAAAGAAAGTTATTTTGTTCTCTTCTCTTTCTTTCTCTTCTATCTATGTCTACAATGTATATATATAAAATGCTGATTTTTTAATTTAATATGTTGATTATTAACAAAATTATTATATAAGATTTAAATAAAGTATCATATTACTACCTTTTTCTTTTATAAATTTCTTTTATAATTTTAATATACACATATTTCATGTACATAATAAATCTTTCTTGGACGCGCGCAACGTACGCATGTGTGTGTATGTGTACAATCAATTATGTAATTAATTATATAAATTGTTTACAGGAATGAAATTGGCTCAGCTGTACGCTAAACTCGTTTTATCTTTGTTGCTGAAAGATTATGAAGTTTGGCAAGTCAAAGAGCATACAAGTTTTCTGAATCGACGTTCAACTCTTACAACTGCTGGCAATGGAATTTATCTGCATTTCAAAAAGATATGATAACGTTTATATAATTTATTGAGATTACAATTAATAATTGAAATAACAAAATAAATTTTGCAATCTAGTTTTACACAATGAGATATGTTTACATAGTAAAATATGTTGTTAAGTATCTGACAAATATCAATGTATCTCAAAAAGCAAAAAGTTCTTTTTTAATCTGTGGCTTCTTGTCAGAACCTTAGTAATTCCTTAGTATCTTTGTAGTGTGTACTTTTACTAGAAAGTGTGCGAATTGTTCGAATTTGAATCGATTCGAATCGAATCAATGTAAGTTCAATTCAAATTTGTTTTTAAATTAAATAAATTTAAATAATTTGCATTTTAAAATCAAAGATTTTGAATTGTAGCCGGTTCGATTTTGAATTAATTATTCTTTTCGTGTTTCCTAATTTATGTTACTTTTAAATATATTTAATGTTAATGCTTAATTTTGTTTAATATTTTATTTAATATTAGAAATTTTATGTTTTTATTTATATACACTTTCTACTAAAATAATTTATCTTGTAACGTAATTATTGTGTTTGTCTGAAATAATTATATTATCTACTTGTTAAGAAGGTTAAGAATTATTAATTATAATTAACTTATTACATACACAAGATGTAATTAAAATTTTATTTTTTTACTAAAATCTGAATAATTATTTTTCTAATGCATTGTGTGTGTGTGTGTGTGTGTGTGTGTGTGTGTTATGTAATCATACAATCAAAACACATCAAAAAATCTTTTCATAAAAATGATAAAATTGTTTGATTTTACATAATTAATAAATACGTTACGTTTTACATTTATAACGATGAGAAAAGGGAGAGACTTACGAAAAAAAAGTTCTGTATCCCCGTTCATTTATCTACGATCGCTGCTGTTTGGTCAACAGAGCGATTTCGCCCGGGGCAATCATCTCGTATCAAGAGAAAGATACATTCTCGCTAACATATTTAACTCGCCAACTTTTTCAACACAGTTATTTTTCTTGAGTCATTTATCCCAGACGGAGATTGTTTTCAGTTGGATCAGAGTATCGGTATATAAGACGAACGAAAACACAGATGGAGCTTAAGATCAGGAAAGTCCAATATTATCCTACTTGATACTCTGTAACTACGTTGACAGGCAAAACATTAGTACTATCTTTTCGCGGAGGATCTATAAATCAGTGGATTTTTATCGAGCGCTTATTTTCTCCTTCTCTTCTGCATGATCAATCTAATGAGCCAATTATTATATATCTCTCGAATAATGTCCAAGAGCGAAAAGAAACGTCCTTTCAATTAATTTCTCGAATGGAAAGATGATAAGACGATGAGGAGCGCGGTAATCATCGATCTTCCGAAATCGCGCCTCGAATTCGCGCTCCCCTCGTTCGTTCGCGTACCGTTGAATATTTTTTCTAGATACAAGATGAGCAGCCCCGAGTCCATTTGTTTCTGACAGACGGGTATAGGAAAGCCTCAAAAACTTTGCTGACTGGATTTCGCGACTGACAATCCCGCGAAACGAGCGGAATTGTCAAGCGTAAAATTCGCTTGGACAGCGGGGGTGTGAGAAAGAGAGAAAGAGAGAGAGAGAGAGAGAGAGAGAGAGAGAGAGAGAGAGAGAGAGAGAGAGAGAGAGAGAGGAAAAGAGGATGCGGACTAGGAGGCGAGCGTGGGAGGAGGATTGACCGGAAATGGCGGATGTCACGGTTGCCCGGAGCTCCGAACGACATGTTGGTAATCGAGAGAGTATTCAAATGCTTGGCCGATACGTGACCGTCCTCCGGAAACGTACTCACCCAATGTAAAGCACCTAATGGCGTTTTGGATAACGTAGTCGGGCGGCCTGGCCTCACGCGCGCGCGCTCGCGCAATCGCTTTGTCCAACTTAGAATTAAACGTGCGAACGCGCATCGTTTAACAACAGGGAGATATTGTATGGGATGTTAATACGATTCTCTCCTCGCATGATAGAACTATTTACTCTTGTTTCGGCGTCAAATGCCACTCACGTGCGAGTTTATTAATGGGGATAGAAATCGGTTTGTCCGTTTAATTTATGTTTCACGAGAACACGCGAGAACGTCACGTGTAGATGTCTTTAGAAACAATTCACGATAATGCACAATGAATATCTTTTATACGAAAGAGGATATTACAAGTCGCGAAACTAATTATTTGGATATACAAAATTCCATAGAATACACAGCTTATTTTATGCTGTACAAATTCTCTCATTAAATATTAAGGTACTTGAATCCCGAATAAAACCCATTTAAATTTTTTTTAGTATTAAAAACTCTATTATGAAGAAATGAAAATAAAATTTATATTAAATCACAAAACAAAATATATCTTCCATGTAAAATATTTATAATAAACAAAAAGTTTTTTTCAGACATTAGATCTTTATTACATGCCTATAAATATATCATTACAATTAAACATCACAATCATTTTTAATTGATCTTTAATTAAGCTTTTTAATATTTAAAAATTTCTAGTTATTTGAGTGCAATTTTAAGCTTCTTAAAAGTTTACACCATTAAAAATCATTACTTTCTGACCTGTATAAGCTTTACACATAATAAACAAATAACTATGACCACAATAACAGCCATATAAATGGATTTTATTTAATGAATACATTGTTTCTAAAAAACTAATATCTATATTGGACATATATATTTATTATTTTTTATAATTAAAAAATTGAATAATATTATAACATTTTATAATAAACCATAAACAATAAATGTTTAATAAACTTTGCAAATTTTTATAAAAATGACTTATACTATTTTATTTTTACAAGTTTTTGTTGCGTGTTTTAATTTCTCAGTTTTTCTTTATGTACTTTCTATGACACATTTTTTATGCATATATTTTAGGTATAAAATTATTAAAGTACGTTTTTAAGAGATAAATTTGCAAGTAATCTTTATTTTGCTCAGGCGTCTTATAAACTTTTAAACAGGAAAACGTGATTGAAAGTGAAACAAACTTTTGCTGATAATGTATTTGTATTTAAAATGCTTTTGACTTGTAGCACAAAAATAAACTTCCAACATCTTGTTTGTCAACAATTAATTTGTGTGCCTGTATATGAGTTTGATTTCTTTGTTCAATTTTAGAATGCTAATTATTTCTCATTCTACTTTAGACGAAAATTTATAATACTTAAGATTTTTTACTCTTAAGAATTTTTTAACACTTGTTACTTTACAGGTTGTATGATATAACTGTAAAAGTATACTTATAAATTGCAAGGTGTAAATAATTAAATTAATACTATTTTAAATTATGTAAATAAAATCTTATTAAACATTATTATAAGCTATCAAAATTTTAATTACAAAAATTATTAAACTTGAATTAACACTTAAAAATTTATTCACAGTGATACTGATTAATATAATGTCACCACAATTCTTTATATACAATTTGGAATTTAAGTAAAAACAGAGATAAGATAGAATTAGTATTTTGTTGAAGTTTTATTTAACTTTGCTATTGTAAATAAATTTTAATTCTTAAGACAAGTTTTTATTATTTAACTTTTGACAGTTTAAAATAACAAACAATAAGATTTTTTTATTAAAATAGTTATTCTAACACTTTGTAACCTATATAAACTAAAAAAAAATTTTTTTAAATTTTTTTTTTAATATAAATAAAATCTTAATTATATAAAAGAATGTTGTCTATTCTAAAATATATTAACGTTGTAGGAAGATACAATATAAATAATATTTTACTTTTCATATAATTTTGTTAACAACAGGCTAATGAACATACTTAATATGAATTTTAATACGTGCTTTTGATGGAAATGTATCACCGATACAAATTTTTACTTTGAATTCAACTTTCAGACAATTAATTTCATGACTATATATTGTTTAAATATATTTAGCAACTCGTTCTTTTCACTAAAAGAAGAAGAATTTAAACACAAAAGTTAGAATCGATTTTAAAATAACACTAAACAAATATTAAGCTTCTGTCTGTATTACAGACATATGAAAATTGCGCAGATATATTAATATAGTTGTTGGAATTTGAGAATTTGTAATAAAGTGCAAAAGAAATTTTAAGAAAATATTTAAGTTATATGAGACTGAAACACAATTTTATTCCGCGCGTATCGTCGATCGATGGAAAGCAATCAAAAAAGTTTATATCATCAGTTTTCGATTAAATGTAATTTAACTTGTTCCCATTTCTAGCTCGCACTCGTGTAACTTAATTTCTTTGATGTTCACGTTCGACCTAACTTGCAAAATTCGGCGTAGCCCGAGGGTGAAATTACAGATTCAATCTAGACAGTTATGAAAATAGACGGAACTTCTTGACATCGTGCTGCACCGAAACGTCCATGCTATGTTCAAATAGATTAGCCAAAAATATAAATGTATTGCGTTATTTAATAGTAAAATTAAACGATTAATCTACGTCAATAATAAGAGATATATTAATGTATATCGATATACCTTTGAACTTTTGCCAATCGGGCGTGTAATAATCATGAAACCAGATATAAATTTCTGGGCCTCCCTCCCCCCTCTTCCTCGATGCACCGTAAATCAATGATGGCGGGTACAAATCTTAATTACTTTTGACATCGACGTGCGATCGATATCCCGAAAATGCGCCCGCACGGTCTCATATACGAATGGCTAATCTAAAAATCCATCGCTAGAAACCGTAAATCACGGGGCCTCCGGCGTTTCGCATTATATGAGACACGTTCCAATAATCGCGAATTGCCTCGAAACGTAATATACCGCGACTCCTGCCAATAAAATTCCTTTTTGCCGTCTGCGATAGTCCATATACGAGTCTGCAACGTGACGAGAGGGTCGTCCCATAGAAACCGGCGACCGGATATAGTAAGAGATAAATCTTTCGCCGCCGTGTGATCTATTCTTCGAAATAGATCGCGAGTTCGGCCGAGTCGAATTAAATCGCGCGCGTCGAGAGAGCCGCGGAGAATAAAAAAAGACAGCGAGACTCTAAGACGTGATCGAAACTTTTTGAGCCGCCTACACCTAAAACTCGCGGGCGAAATTAATTAGGTTTCTGTAACGCCCGCAATGAACTATTAGCATATACCGCCGTTCATTCAGTACACCTTGTTTCTTACTTGATTTTCTCTTTCTCTTTCTTTTTCTTTTATACGACAATTAGCACAGATGATTAACATCCGAATTATTCGTTATTTTACGCCGTAACTAACGTCGAGCACTGTAAAATTTACGGTAATTACGTGTAATTTGGTAAGATAAAATTTGAGAAATTTCTTCGAATATGCAAACGTAATTTTGAAATTAATTAAGCAGATTACTGATTTCTGCAAACTTGTCATCGAGACTGGCAGTTTTTAAGATAATATTTATAACTGCAATAAGTATTACAGATATAAAAATCCAATCCCCGCGACCTGGAATATCGTTCTTGCGCGTCGTTAACATTTACACTTGCTTGTCACAAGAATCTCTCACGTCCATCAATTAGACAACACCTCGCACACGCGAGATCCATGATAATCCACCGTGGCAACGAGGTGAGCTTTTAGTTTAATACATAGTAAGTCAGTGTTGATCAATTTTGCCTGAAAACTCGATCGAGTAATCCTCTTCTAAAAAGTCGCGATAAAAAAGCAACAAGATTAATTTCAACGAAAAATTAAACGAATATTTTACTTTACTGTAAAAATATTTGTTTTCAAGAATTTTTTTTAAAGAAAATTCGAAGCAATTAAGATGCAATTTTTGTCGAATTATTTATTATTGACTTACGTCATAAAAACAAAAAATCTTAATTTATATGAGTTTGTACATCAACTAACCGATATTACAAACTTAAAATTGACAAATTATTTTCGGAAGGCCATTATTTTGTCAATTTTCAAATTTTAATATTATTTATAGTGAGGCATGAATTTATATAAATTAAAAAATAAAATCTTTTAGTTCTCATATTAGATCAATAAGTGACTTTTAATCATTTTTGCAGAAAGGATCTACAATTCTCAATTTAACTCCATCTATCATTGTAAAGGCTGCGACAATAATTAACGTCATCGTAATCTACGAAAATAAATCAACAGAAAAAAAAACAAAATAATATACATCATTTCAACAAGATTATCGAGGCAAAAGACATCTGCGATCAGAAAAAAGAAAACAACTGGTCAGTGCGTTGCGCTGCCCAGTTTAGAGCAAGGGTTTATCTAAATCTGACCGTTCGATTCCGTCCCGTTGTCATTTCGCGCCAACACAATTGCGCGATTGCAATCGTGCACAAGAAAAATACACGAGGGACTGGAGGAATCATTAAAATTACCGCGGCGTTTGGAGCTGCATTGCGTGCACGCTACACGGGGCTGGCTATATTAAGTCCACCGGCGCTAAACCAAACCTTTTATGCCCTCGTTCCGTAAATGTCCGTGTACATCTTTATCGTCGGGGGTCTATGCAGCTGAGCGCGAGTGGCGCTGTAAAAAAGGAACGAGGACGCGAGATATTTCGTACGGACGGGCGCGAGAGAGTCCGACCGACGTATTCCATTAGTGTACCTCGTTCAGCAAACTCGTCATTATCGCGGGTGTAACGGGTAGGTGCGCACCTGCCGGGCCAGACCGCGCTCTTGCTCTAATTTTTCTTCTCTTTTTAAGAGCGCACACGCCGTCTGTCTCCGCCATTACACGACGAGACGTTAAGGACAGCTGCATTTTCATTTACAGCTATATCGCGTAATTTTGAGGGATAAATCCTCGGTAGGTACACGCAGAAAAATTAACATATTGTCTATCACTTGATTTAAGTGAGTAAAAGTTCAAGTATCAAAGTTTCACAAGTTTATATACACGTAAATTTGTCATGAGTTTATCATATTTATTTAAAATATTATGAATATCTTGGTAATTTAATACTTCAATCAGAAACATTTTTTATCTGCCTATTGTTTGGGCTTGGTCTTTTTTACGAAATTTTTACAATACTCTTCGAAAGAATATAAATTCTTTTCCCGAATAACATGAAAATGAGCTTTTCTCAAATTAGTGATGAGTATAATTCATGACTTATGAAAGAATTATTCCTTGTTAAAGATAACCGTTGTTTAAAAGAAGAAAAGCAAATTGAGTAATTGCTTTTCTTAGCAGTGGAATTGTTATCTTTCTGTGCGCACGTTAGAAATTAAATTACGAACGAGTCGTATGTATTATTAAAAGAAAAATTCGTTATAACATCGATCATGGCACGCAGTGTTCGAAGGTAATCTGAATTAAAGCGCTTCATCGTTTATTCATTTACTTGACCGAGTCACGCATCATGCTTCCGTGCTCGAATCGGAAATGTCTCGTATATCCACACACACACACACACACACACACACACACACACACACACACACACACACACACGTACGCACGCACATATTGGCAGTCTGTTTGATTTTACATTTCGCCGTGGTCTCTGCGTCATATTCGCGATTATCGCAGACACAAAACGACGGCGGCGTTTAATACCCCGCAGAATTGCTTCGCGGATTGTCGATAGAATTTACGACTGATTTCATTTAAACTCTTGATCGTTATAAATTGACAATACACGTTTTTCGCTGGATTTTGTGCTGGAAAACGCGAATAATTAAAAAGCGATCGGCGGAGTCCAATTCACTTAATACGAATCGCGGTGCTCGACGATATTCCCCCACGCCGAGTTCGTCACTTAGACTATTCAGGTGCGAATTACTCTCGCTATTGCACTTAACTAATTGGTCCATTAAATTATACGTTACATTTTAATCAGAGGATATCACGCCGTCCGTATTCAAATAATATATATCTCTGCCCCGTCGCGTCTCGACCGACATGCAAATTTGTATTCACTGCGAATCGCGAGATAATTTGTCCCCATCACCAACCCTTTAATCATGGTAATAAGTAGCATATCGAGGATAAAAATCGCCCGGCTCATAACCGATGCTTTATGATTCCAAAGCCGTTTTCCAAAGTCCTCGAGAGGGCATTTCTAATCGCGACTGATGGAGAAGCGACTCTGACGCGGTGATTGGAGGGAGGGAGGAGGAAAAGAGAACGAGTAAAGACCTAAGCTTCATAATTGGCGTTTGATCACCGACTTATGAGAGCGCTCCATGCCAAACCGCCGCCGCCTCATAATCAATCAAAGCTGACGTGATTAATAGCCGAAAGATAATGAAAAATGATCGACCTAAGGCGACACGCGCGCCTGATACCCCGTATTCACTTGCCCCGTGATTATCGCTTTTCCGAGCGTTACCGCTAATGATCGCAATCGTTCGGCCGTAATGCAGTTGAAAGAAAGCAAATCGAAGTATTTCCACATCCATAGAGGAATACGGCCAACTAGTTTTTAACTTTTTAACTACTTTTTTATGGCGATGGAAATTCTATACGAAGAAAACCGTTTTGCTGAAGGGGAGAGATTGCTGAATGCGTATCGGTTTCCTAAATTGCGCCTCTCCGATATTTATACATTTATACTTTTTAACGTAAGCAACATTTAGTGACAAAGATGTGAAATGAGAAATAAGTAATGTAAATTAAAATTTTTCAAGAAATTAATTAAGCTATGTAAATCGACTATATTGGCAAATGTTACTAAATTGAAAATTGAAACATTGTACTGATTCATATCTTATAGTATAAATAAACAAACATTTGCCAGTAATCACATGATGACACTAACATTCTTCACTATTCATTAACTAAAATTTTTAATAAGGAACAGATAAGGTTATCTTTCTCTCGTTTTTTGTTAGATATTAATAACTTTTTTAAAATTAGGTACAATGTTAATTTTTAATTAATTTAGCTGGTATAATAATAAAGGAAAAGGTGATATTATAGGTTGTGTAAATGTCATGCTACTTACATCATTTCTGTTATTAGTGACGAATTCTAATTACTTATGGAATTACTTGTTTAGCAGCCTGCTATGTAATGCTAATATGCCAATACATTATACCTGACATTTATAAAGCTTTTTTATTTTTGAGTATTTCAAAACTCACACACACACACACACAATATATTTTAACATTTAATTACATATTTAATGATACATTCTTTATTCTTTTGAATATATTATTACACGTGAATGTTTTTTGACACAAACACTTGAGTGTTTTTTTAGTATTTAATGTTTTATTTGATTTTACTAACTGCAAAATCTATTTTGACTTAGTCAAAACTCTTGCAATCCAATTACCGATTTCCCCTCGTTAACGTACAATCGGCATTGGGCGCGCGCGCGTGTACGAACGCACATCATTGAGTTTCACTTTTGTTGGCGATGGGCTAATTGGGAATTCTCTGTGCGTTGCCGGAAATTCTTGTGTTCTTCATGCACATTAAATTTCCCGTCCCGCGCGTTTGTACAGAGAGCGAGGGCCGAGAGTGCGTATTGTTCCTCTTGATGTCGGGCGGCGCGAGCCGGTAATTATCAGTAATTAGATTGCAAGAATTTTGACTAAGTCAAAATAGAAGAGTATTTTCTGATCTCTATTCTGTAGCTAAAGTTTTATGTTTTTTAGTCAAATTTCTTTCCATATGTATTATACAATCCATTACAAAACTATTGCCTCTCGATTTTGCACGGCATATAATGAACGCGTAATTCCTTCCAAGAAACCGCGGACGAACAGAAGTAAAGGAGAGAGATCTAAGCGTTAGATATTCCATCGAATCTGCAGCAACTATAACAATTAACGCTTTCGAATTATTCCGTTTCGCACACAGAAAAATATATTACAGCCACGAAAAGTAATTACTTAATTTTATTCCGTTTAAGTAATAGTTTTCTTCAACCAAGGATATTTTCTTAATATTAGTTTTAAAGTATGCTTGTCACAAGTATTAAAAGATCTCAGCATTTTTTACCTAAAATAAAAATTTATTTTTGTTTCAAGAATATTATAAAACTTGATTGAAAAAAAATTACATATTAGGACTCTAGATAGTAAGTAAATCGAATATTTGTTTGAAGTGAATATTCTTGTTTGAAATATTACACTTACTAAAATTCAGAATGTTTTAAAGTAAATGTGATACTTGTGGCAAGTTTATCATAGATTTATGGATATAGAAAGAAACCAATTATTTAGAACATGTAATATTTACTTGGAAGTACTAATTAATTTACCGTGTGCACGGACACTTCTTAATTCGCCAAATTTGCTCGCACGAACCGTGCATCCGTTCGCAATTTCAATTCGGTATTTAATTCAGGTGTCACTTAAACACGCGCGCTTAAAGACTCGCACACCGCATTGTACCGCGCCGCGCCGCGCCGCCACGCGCTGCGAGCTAAATCAAACAACGACGCAAATTGCAAATGGGAACTAATTGCTTTCGCGCTTTACTTACAACCGCAGTAACGTTTTAACAAGCCCCCGACGCAGAGGCGGCGCGAGCCGGCCGGCATCGGGAGGGCCACACGCGCCCCCGGTCCTCGCCCTCTGTACAAACGCGCGGGACGGGAAATTTAATGCGCATGGAGGGTACAAGAACGGCAACGCACAGAGAATTTCTAATTAGCCCATCGCGGACAAAAGTGAAACTCAATGATGCGCGCTCGCACACACACGCACACGCGCGCGCGCGTCCGATGTCGATTGTACGGTAACGAGGGAAAATTGGTAATTAGATTGCAAGAGGATTGCGAGCGCCACGCGACATTTCCCGTCGACGTCGATAGTCACATAATTATTTTAATGCGCATAATTTGTGGAAAACGGCAAAAGCCACCTCCCTCCTCCTGCTTTAGTTACATACACACGCGCATGCACGCACGCACGCACGCACACACACACACACATATACACACACACGCACGTATATATTTATTTATTTATTTATTTATTTATGATCAAAATTGTATTGTACTTTTGGGGCGAATATCATATGCGCGTTTGATTCGCATTTATAACGGAACTTTATGTTATTTCTTGTGTGATTTTATATATATTTTCCACACAGAGAGAATAATTTTGCTAAAAATGTCTAAAAATTTAACTAAATATATCTCTGACAATAATTGTGTTAGATCATTAAAATAATTGTGTAGGATGTTCAAATTTATTTGTAGAATGTCAAATCTTTTTGCATTATCATATTTGTCTAATGAAGCTACTTTGAAACCCATATATTTAGTTACATTTTTAGATACATCAGAAAACCATATAATTTTTCAAACTGTGTGCAAATTACTGTTTTTAAACACAGTTCTAAAATGAACAGCAATATTACAATATCAATTCGTATTCAATTTAATAGTTTGGATGCTAATAAGCTAATATTTTAAATACTGTAAAAATGTATTGCGAAAAATATTACTCCCGGACGGGATTCAAACTTTTCTACTTTCTGGGACGAACGTCTTCACCAATTCGATTACTGAGATATAAAGTGATATTTATTACAATCGGTGGTATCGTAAACTTTAATGGTTAATTTATATTACTTTTTATACATTTGATTAACATTGAGAAGGCGAAATAACGCCCAGACACTATTGTAAGTTTATTCTGAAACGAGCGAGTTTTTTCTGAATGTTAACAAAGGGCATTAAAGGTAGTCGTTTAACAAACAAATTGAGGATCTGTGAAAGAATTAAACTTTACGAGGCTATACGAAAGAAAGCGTCGAAAGTTAATCGCACAGCTCGCGCATTCCATTGATTACCTTTTCCTCTTCCTTTAAATTCGTTGCATCGAGTTTATAAACTTTCTTATAAACTAATTTTTAAATGTGTGTGCATGTAACAAGTTTTTGTGAGGTTGATTTGACTTGATTGTTTGATAGTATGTGCGAAATTAAATTGAAACAAATCTGAAATTTTCAAACATTTATGAGATCAAACTAGAATCAAAATTTCTTAAAATTATATTACATGCTAATTTAAACGTAATAAAGTATTTTTAATAATGTTGCAGATTCCTTTTAATAGACAAGAAAATTAATTACACGAATTTAGAAAAATAATTATAAAATAATAATGTATTAAGTAAAAATGTTTAATAAAGATTGACAAATAAAGTATAAAATATTATATATTATAAGGATATTATATTAATAAATTAGCATTTAATAAATACACATTATACAAATTGCAATATTACTATCGAAGTGATAATAATATTTGAAACGATTAAACAAACTTAAGAAAACAGTTGTCTATCGTGTACATAAATTTTGAATAGATTATAAGATTGTGAAATCGACAAACACAATTAGGCATGACGATACAAAATTGGTCGCGCAGAAAATGTAAATGAGACAATCAAAATAGGCAATTAGTTCGAAATCGAATCATCATGATTCGTATTTCTCTAAATTTATTTAAATTCGAGTCCACTGTGATTTGATTTCATTTGAACTATTTCTACGTGCTAAGGTCAACATGACGTCGATGTCTACGAATTATTGTTAAATACTAGCGGGGCATAAAATCTCGCAAACCGAACGGAGTGCACGTTTAATGTCCCTTATTTTTATAAGAACGCGAATGGACGTGCTTGAGACGAACAATGAGCGATTCTAACGAGATTCTTCGATCTGTTCCCAACGATAACGTCGATACGCGCGGCAGGAGGAGACAACTCCAAAGGTTCTGTTCCGCAGGACAAATTGTTCATCCCTCCCCCCTCTCCCGCTTCGATCTTCACAACAATCCGCATCTCTCTGCTTTCTGCCCTCCCGTGACGATTTTACAACGCGAAACTCGACGGCGAGAGGGACCGCGGAGCTCCGGTCCCCCGAGGAGCGCGTTGATAAAGCGGAGGATGCACCGTATTATACGGAGCATCGGCGCTTTCATGACGTTGTTTGCGGAACGGTGTTTGTCGCGCGGGTGTGTTCGCGTGCGCGCGCGCGCCGGTGTGTTTGCCTTGATGATACAATTGTATGTACAGCGCGGGAGGCCCTGTTCGCCCCGGCACGAGCACGGCATCCGTGTTGCTTGACTGGTCCAGTTGGCGACGTGCATAGGCCGAGCTAGATATCTGTGTTTGTACATACGGAATTTGCGTTCACGACGGCCGTTGCGCTGGCGATTTGCGATGGAATTATCAAGAAGACCCCGATGACCGCCTCGTAGAATGATAATATGCGACGATAGACGTACCGCGTCCGATTAAACGATATATTCGCGAATACTAATGTTCTCGTTTGTAAAACAATTTAAACATAATTTAGATATAATTGACACTTTTAGAAATAATTTGGATGAAATAAAGTTTTGCTTTTTTTTATTTAAAAAATTATTATATCTTGAAAGAATTTTCTAATGTGTGATTGAAAATCTTTGAAGTCCCAAATTTATGTTTTTATATAAACTAGCGATAACTTTTGTATTCCAGTATAAGTTATAATTAATTTTTTTTAAGTTAAAGCATAAAAATTATATTTACTGCTTAAAAAAACAAATACTCTATTTATTTTTTTTTAAATAATGATTATCTTTAATATTATTATTTAAATATTATTTTCTTGATGATAGTCTTGAAATATACTCATCATAAATTTTAGAAAAATTTATTAGCATGTAATAAAAAAAGAATCTATACTCGCTCGACAAATATTATAAAATTTTATTAAAGCAAATTCTCAATAATAAAAAAATTAATTTTTGTTTTAATTACTATTATTGACTGAAGTAAAAAAAGTTACCAATACTAGCACTTTGTTTTTATTATAATATAAATATTTTATATGTATGTATACATGTGTACACACACACAACGCGCGCGCGCTTATTATTAAAAATTATTCTCTTAAATTCTTTGTTATGCTTTCCTTTAGCGATGAATTCAAATAAATAATATAATGAAAATATTATCGCAAAACAACATATTATTAGAAAATTCCAAATATATTGAGAGTTATCCACGTATTTATTATACGATTATGTATGTATAATGATGACAGATGCTGAATAAAACCCAAGTCAATTTTAAATGTTTTTCTATAAGTAATATATGTATATCTTTTGTATGATAATTTGTAAATAATCTTTGGAATAATGCAATTTCTAATATTTTATGTCTTCTTCTTTCTCACATTCTCGTTATTCAAACAGTGTTAAGAGAACAATACTGCAATAGCGATATAGCATTGATTCGAGAATAAGGTGGCGGTTTTAAGAACAGGCTTTCTAAAATAAGGAAGCAAATGGAGTTGGCGGAAAGTATTAATGCGAGGTATGGAAGTAAGATAAGTGAGCCGTGGCGGCCGTTACGCGCCACGACCGCCAGATATATCCGGGATCGCGAAACTAATTCCAGCCTCTAATGGTTCTGCCAATAGCAATTTCTATAAGACTGAATAGTGATTCTCAGATATTAAGAGAGAGCGTGAAACTTTCTTTCGACCCTTTTCGCACGGAAGGGAGATTCTGCTCCCGTGCAATTTCCGTTCGCGCTCTCTCTCTCTCCCTCTCTCTCTCTCTCTCTCTCTCTCTCTCTCTCTCTCTCTCTCTCTCTCTCTCTCTCTCTCTCTCTCTCTCTCGCGCGCGCGCGCTCGCGCTCTTCTCTTTCTCCTGTGACCTGTTCTTGTTCCGTTCTTCTATCTATTTCGGACCGCCCTAGAAGTAAAGGCATAAACATCTAATAGGTTCTTTTTTGTCAGCGATAACGAAAAGAACTGCAATGATTGATTTTCGTCTAACTAACGACCAAACTTTTTATCTCGAACGCCGCCAAGACCAATTCAATTTATATCAAATGAAACATTCTCCGCCGTTTATAAAGGTCTATCTTCATTAATCGCCATAGACATTACGCAATTATTGTTTATTAAAAAGCACCCATTCTCCATAAAAATGTAGTTTTAATACGATTAAATTCTTATATACACACACACACACACACAAAACTATAAAATAAAAATAAAATAAAGTGTACATGTCTCGTCTAAACATAATAAATATTAATTTTACTAAAGAGAAATGTGTTTCCACAATTTGTTTATACATCAAAGTGTCATATTTTGTCATTAATTTTTTTATGTAATTTTTGTATCACTTTCTAACATATATTTATCTTATTAAATTAACATAAAAATTTAAGAGGGCCGTTTTAAACATGCGTTAAACTTAACGTCAAATAATTTTTCATTATTTCAATTTCAAATCAATTCAACCGTACAGTATGGAATAACGCATAATGTGAGCGGATCTCTGGCATCTTGATTGCTGGCATTTCTTTATTGGGCTATCATCCGACATCGTTTGTACATCTGTGAATATATAATTTCTCCGGGGCGAGATATAAACGACATAGTCGCCGTGGCATCGACAAATCGATACGGCGTAGTATACTTCCGGCGAGTCTCGAGACACCGCATAAACTATCACTCCTATCACGTGCATCAATGTCGCGAGCAATTTCAACGTGGCCGCCCAAAAATTCGCTCGCTCGTGCATCTTGAAGGGTCATCTCCTTCGACTTTCCACCTGCAATTTTCAATTTCCTCCTTCCTGTCGATCCCCGTTGAGAGCGAACGTCGAAGGGTAGAGATAGAGATTTTCGCGTTGAGATCTCTCGCAGTACGAAATTATCTTTCTTTAAGACGCACAATTTACGAGAGGCAATATGCTCTCTCGGTATTCAATAGAGGATCCTCCTACGGGTCGAACCGGAAGCGCCGATTCTTCGTCCTTCGATCCGCCGCTTCAATCGTTCAGCTCCTTTTGTATCTGCACAAAGGTCTTGCCTTTCGTCTCGGGCGCGAGGCGGAGAATCAGAGCGGTACATACCGTCACGATCACGAAGAATGCAAGGTAAGGCACCGAGTGGCCGTAGTTCCACGTGACGGCCACTAGAATGTAAGCCTTCGCCGCTATCACGGCGAAGCAGCCGCTGGTGGTAGCCAGAAGACACGTGGCGAGTGCCTTGACTTCGGTGGCGAACATTTCGGACATCAGAATCATTTGCATGGGCAGCAGGCCGCAATTGAAGGCGAACACCAGCAGCACCGCTGAAATTAGCAGCGCCCCTGAATACGCGGACACGTCCACGTCCAGGTAGTCCTTCGCATAAAAGAAGACGCCGATCACGAGGTTTGACGTGGCGGCAGTTAAGCCGGAGAAGAGTATCAGTGGCTTGCGGCCCAGCTTGTCGACCAGGAAGATCGTGATTGTCGCAGAGGCCACCTGCACCACGCCGATTATGATATTGGCCGTGTGTTCGGAGATCATCTGAAGCTGAGCGGACTTGAAGAGCAGCTGGCCATATATGATCAGCATAAAGAAGCCCCCAATCTGATGGGTGACCGTGATCAAATTGATGATGATGAAGGCACGACGACTGGCGTGTGCAGTCATCAGCCTCCTGACACTACTGGTCTTTTGGTGCTGTTTTTCGTTAGATATCGACGTGACGATCGCCCGCAACTCTTCCGAGACGTCCATCTTGCCGCGCAACTTCTCCAACGCCGCCTCCGCCTCGTCCGTTTTCTCCGTCATGACTAAGTAGTACGGCGACTCCGGCATGAACCAGAAAGCGATCGTGAAACCAATGGACACGGTCAACCAGATCACCGCCGCTGTCGATATCGACAGGTACGGTGCGATGGTGAACATCATGAGAATACCGAGGTTGAACATGATCATGCTCGCGGCTCCTCCGGCGCCTCGAGTGCTCGGCGACGCAATTTCCCCGATGTACATTGTGAATACGCACATGAATTGGCCTAAACACAGACCGCCCATGAGTCTGGCCACGTAGAGAACCTGTAATAAACAAATTTGTAAAAGCAAATTCTCCAGCTGAAAAAAGTGGAATCATATAACTTTTTCTTTATTTAGAGAATTATACAGCTTATAAATAAAATCTCATATTCTTACAATAGTAAAATTATTTTTTTATTCTAAATGTTCTTTAAACTTCAGATTTTTACACGTACACAGAATTATTTATTAAAGTAAAAAAAAGGTACTTTATTAAAATTATTTATTTATTTATTTATTTATCTATTTATATAATTAAGTATTTATATTGAAACAAATTAATACATTTTGTTGATTAAATAAAATATTTTGTAAATAGAAAAATTTGACAAAAGAAATTTAACAAAAGATAAATGTTAACCAAAAAGCAATGTTTATTTTAATAAAAAGTTTTTTGTTAAAAAGTTAAACTTAAAAGAATAATGTTTAGAATTAAATAAATTTATTATGTAAATTTAAAAATATTTTATAAAAAATCTGAATATTTTTTAATTTTTTCAAATTAACATAATGTGTAAAATATTTAAATAAGAATACTTTGGCCAATTAAAAACTGTTAGATACAAGTATTTGTACTGATATAACATTTAATATACTATCAAAACACATCATTTACTTTTATTTTAGGTCTCAGTTTTAGGTTTTATCTTAAAAATATTACTTTATTAGTATTTTATATAAATATAACAAAGAAAAAAAGGTTTATAATGTTGCGCTATTTATTCTATTTTACAGTTTTTTAATTACGAGGAATAAAATTATGCCACATCCGCCTGTTACATGCTGCATCATGATTGCTGATATATTACAAAAGTTTAATTGCTTGAAAAAAATTCTTTATTTAAAACCAAAATATAATTTTTTACTGTAAATAAATATTTATTTATAATACAATTTATAATACAATTTATTTAGATCTTGTTTATTTTTGGAATAAATAAATTTGTGTTTAATCACAAATTTTATATTTAAGAAAATTTATTTTTTTTTTAATTGTTTATTTTTTTATATTATAATCTAATTAGAGATTCTCTTTTTAAGCTAAAAACTCATATTTTAAAAATAATTTTATATATAAAAAATATTACTTATTATTATTATTAATAATATTAATGGATGTATATGTTTCTTTAAATATTTTTCTTAGTGTATATAATTTTTTTTTAATTTTTGTTTGCAATAAATTTACTTGAAATTTTACTTCCCATAAAATTTAATTTTTTTTTAATGAGATTTACACACACACACAACTGTTATTTTAAAAATTTATTTAAAGAAAATTACATTAAAAAATTGGAAAAAATTTAATAATACCGATGCATTAATAAATCATAAATTGTATGCACCCTATTATGAATAATCATAACTCCTCAAAATTTTATGTAATTCTTAAATTACGTGGAAAGACGTAATTATATCTTTTATATACCGTTGCATCCTATTAATTTTTTTTAAGATTTCGTAAATTGGAAGAGAATATATATTGCAATGTTAAAGAAATAAATTAAAAGAGAAAATATTATAATACTAAAGAAGCAAAAAGATTTATGTTAATAAATTACGTTTAGGCATTAAATAATATTACTGTAATTCTCTCTCTCTCTCTCTCTCTCTCTCTCTCTCTCTCTCGCAATCAATCAATCAATCTTCCGGTCTCTCCCTGTCTCTCCCGGTCTCTCTCCGTCTCTCCTGGTCTCTCCCGTCTCTCCCCGTCTTTCCCCGTCTCTCCCGTTTCTCCCGGTCTCTCCCCGTCTCTCCCCGTCTCTCCCGGTCTCTCCCGGTCTCTCCCGGTCTCTCCCGGTCTCTCCCATCTCTCCTCATCTCTCCCGGTCTCTCCCGATCTCTCCCCATCTCTCTCTGTCTCTCCCCCTCTCTCCCGGTCTCTCCCCGTCTCTCCCGGTCTCTCCCCGTCTCTTCCCGTCTCTCCCCGTCTCTCCCCGTCTCTCCCGGTCTCTCCCCGTCTCTCCCGATCTCTCCCCATCTCTCCCGGTCTCTCCCCGTCTCTCCCGGTCTCCCCCCGTCTCTCCTGGTCTCTCCCCGTCTCTCCCCGTCTCTCCCGGTCTCTCCCCGTCTCTCCCGGTCTCTCCCCGTCTCTTCCCGTCTCTCCCCGTCTCTCCCCGTCTCTCCCGGTCTCTCCCCGTCTCTCCCGATCTCTCCCCATCTCTCCCGGTCTCTCCTCGTCTCTCCCGGTCTCTCCCGGTCTCTCCCGGTGTCTCCCCGTCTTTCCCGGTCTCTCCCCGTCTCTCCCGGTCTCTCCCCGTCTCTCCCGGTCTTTCCCGGTTTCTACCCGTCTCACCCGGCCTCTCCCCGTCTCTCCCGGTTTCTTCCCGTCTCTCCCGGTCTCTCCTGGTCTCTACTGGTAGATATGGGAGAAATGCAATTGAATAAATTGCAAGTAGCACAGAATCGGGCTATGCGAGTAATATTACAATGTAATAGATACACCAAAATAGAACATATATTACAAGCGTTGCAATTTATGTCTATAAAACAGAGACTACACTATAATGTATGTATATTTATATTTAAGGTTTTACATAACTTGGCGCCAAATTACTTAAGGGATAGACTAGAAGTAATTAGTAATAAAAATGGAAGAAAAACAAGACAGGAAGGGACTATCGCAATAAAATTCGTTAGAACTAAAAGTGCGCAAAGAAGCGCGTGTTACGAGGGCGTAAAATTATACAATACCTTGCCAGCAGAAATTAGAAGTTGTGAAAGAATTGATGTATTTAAACGGATGTTAAAGAAGCATGTATGTAAATCTATGTAAAACATAATAGCTGAGAAAGCTAAATAAACTTTAATCAATCAATCAAAAATCAATCAATCTCTCTCTCTCTCTCTCTCTCTCTCTCTCTCTCTCTCTCTCTCTCTCTCTCTCTCTCTCTCTCTCTCTCTTTCTCTCCCTCTCTCTCTCTCTTTCTCTTTCTATGATGTAAAATAGATCTCTCTGAATAAATTCTTCACTCGCGGCACAAATTTACAAGCAAAGAAAAAAGTATTCGCTAATTTTTCGCAAGATGATTTGCAGGACATCTCACGAAGATACTTTTGCTCACCCAGATACTCGTAGCGATTGCAATCAGGCCCCAACAGACGATTGACGTTATTCCACTGAACATGATAGCCTTTCTTCGGCCTATCCTATCGACTATGAGTCGATTGATTATCGGTCCCAATATGTGACCGATGGCAACCATGGCTACGAGGGTGGAAACGTTAGAGACGGTAACCGGAATCGACGAGTCCGACGCCATTAGCTTCACGATGCTCGGCGAGTCCCATCCTACGATCGCTCCAATGCACAAGCTTATAATTGAACCTTGATTTCGCATAATTGCACCATGTAATCACGACGTTCGGTCAATCGAGCGGGAGATCGTCGACAGCAGTAATAATCAACAGAATCAATAGAGAATTATTTACCATAATAACAATTGTTTCGTCCTAAAATTAGAATAGAAATCACTTACAATTAAAGATAGCCAGATACTCCCATGTCTTCGAGCCCCCTGGCGTCGTGTATCTTCCTTTCTTGGCATCAGTACCCATCGTGACGAAATTACTTGCGTTCCTGCGTTCTCATAGCACACTAGAATAGAGAGTAATAAGAACACAGTGGAATAAAAATGATTCTATATCCCTGTACATATTTTCACGAGATAACGCAGTAAGTACTGTGGTATTTGTAAGTGTGATTTGTGAAGATTTATGGTAGCACAAATACATAATATCTAAGATTAAGTTATCAAATGAGTATATACATCTTCGACTTCATATCTCTCAATAACGTTAAAATGTCATACAGTAGTGGCTCTTAGTAAATCTTATTCAATGTCCATTTACGATTTACTTGTGTATGGACATTACATACTCGCTTACATACTTTGCCATATACTTCAATGCATATATTTTAATCCTCTCCTGTTATATTCAGATTTATTTGATCTAAAATTTATTTCATCTTCTCATTACTCATATAAAAATGCAATACTGGGTAGTATTAAATTGGCCAGTAATTAATACTTATTTTAAGTATTAAAAGTATTGTTGTTAGCACTTTTAATACTCAAAATTAGTAATAATTACTGGCCAGTTTGATAAATTGTAAGGGTAATATTTTATTTAAAAATTACTTTTTCTGACACTTACCTATATGGTATATACACTTACCTATATAATAATTTTACCTATTAATGTAAGATTGTGTAAACTTTTTATTTTATATTTTTAAAAATCCCTTTTTTATCTTTATATTAATTACCCTCATATGACAAAATCTTCTCTTGTAGGATAAAACATCACTCCAAAAGAGTGAAAATTGAACTTATGCAGTTCTCGAATGATTTTTTCCTCTTTTCAAGATTTAGAGAGTAGTAGAGGCGAAATTGGAACAGAACAGCAATATAATTTTATTATATATTAACATACATATATGTTTCACATGTGCATGTATTCTGATTTTTCAAATGTATTACACAAAACGGTAAACTTATAAATAGAACTCCAATCCGACATAAATTATATATTGAAACGAGCTTTGTATTACTGAGCGAACACATTTCATTAAATCAAGTTTTAACATGAAAAGCAGCACGTGTCATTAATTTCTTTAATACAAAGTTTAGCGGAAAGCTTTAGTGAAAAGGTTAGATTTGAATTACTCGCCCGAATTAATTAATCATTAATTAATCATTAATTAAGTTAACAAAGTCAAGTAACAAAGGTAATATCGCCAAAGTTTACAAAACCGAAATAGAAAAAAAGCAAAAGTCAAACGATATCGGAAAATCAATACGAACTGTAAAACATACAGAATAATCGTTGAATATTCTAAAAGATTTTAAAGAGTGACTCTAATACATTAATTCAAGGTGAAATTTTTATATGACTTTATATATATCCGAAACGGTTTAGTTTCAAAGATATAGTATGTTAAAGTTGAAAAAATTTTGTTTTCTTCTAAAAATGTATTATCCTAAAAAATGAGCTTTATGCCTTTTATACGCAAAATTTCATCAAAATAATATATTCAAATAATATATTAAAAATTTTTGAAATTAAAAAAAAAACGAATTTTTTTTTAATTTTGACACTCTACATCTTTAAAACTTAAAGTTGCTTTAAACATATAATTATATAAAGTTTTTGTCTTAAATTAGTATAATAAGTTACCTCTCAAAATCATTCAGAACATTTAAATAATTCTATATAAATAACAAACGATAATTTTTTACTACATTTCAGATACATTTAAAAAATGTGCTTGTAAAAAATGCATTTGAGAAATTGATATGCAGAATATTAAATTAGTATTCTTGGCGTACAAAACAAGGTAAATAACAATAAAGATTAAATATTTTATTTGTGTAATTTCTTATAGATTATGAAGAAGAGTCTAATTTAATATCCATCGTGTAAGTTTTTTGCAAAATGTATTTATAGACACATATACACACACACACAATAATATAATAATAACAATAATAATTTTCTATATTATATTGTTGCGCGAATCACAAAATATCTAATTTATTTTATTGTAAAATTATTTTTTAAATTATTATTTTATTATTTTGTTTCACTCTTTGTATTTTCTACTTTATATTTGTATCACAAATACTTTTATAAAAATTATATTTTAAGCTCCGGATACTAAAATTATATTGCCAAAGTTTAAAAACTATTTTGAATTTGTGATCATGTGACAAGGTTTATATATGCTACATTAATAAACATTTCTTGACATCTCGTAATATAAAAATTTATACATTTCTACATGCTCCGTGATCATTTATCTAGGTCAAGAAAGAATAAATAAGATAAGAAAGAATAAACTGTCGGATAAGAAGAAATAAATCGTCGGTGACAACTTTAGATAGATCCATTTTAATAGAACAATATTTAATAGAACTTCTTCACGAATCAGAAATAACGCGCGGCAATTGAATTTTAGTTGCGTAGAGATGTTAAAGTATCGTTTCACTTGTACCAAGTACATCAATTTTCACGTACATAATTATCCCAGCTTTAATAATTAAAGTTGTTAAATTAATTTCTCAAATCCGATCAGGAAATATCCATCACCGAGTAATATTAATTGATCAACCAAGTCAATTCAACTTCCAGACATTGGCGTTATATCCTTTTACGTTAAAATTGCAACTGCACTTACTTTTTCGCAAAAAAAGGGAAGCTCAAGATACATCGCGGAATATCGTTTCGGATCGGGAGTGGTCCGGAAATGCAAGACTACATTTTTAAATACTGGAACATCCGAAATCCAAGACTGATCCGAAAAACGGCGAGTATTTTGTAATTCCATTCGCATTTTTATTGAAGTATACACAATCTGCCGCTAGTAGCTTATCGCGTCGCGTTGTGTCGATGACGATTACTACCGGCAAAGCAATTTTGCATACTTCCCTACAAATGCATCACTGTTCACACTGATTCAACGTTTTCGTTAGAGAAAAAACATCGATCTGGTACCACACTGCCATTGTTTGTGCGGGGTGGCCTCTGTTTTTAACGTGGACGTGCGCTGTTAGTAGAACAAATATTTTCGCGAGAGTTGTACATGAAACTGATGCGCGATTCTGTTTGCGACAGTGTGTTAACCGTAAAATTCTTTTCTTCTTTCGACAACACGTCTCTCTTCTTCGCTGATAAGCGCAGAATGTTACACAAGTGGTTTAACAATCGCGAAACTCGACGACGACGCATAGCCATATGTTGTAGACAACGCACAGTGGGCTGAACGGCGAAAAAAGCGGACATATTCGTAGAAAATAGTGAATTTCAGATATTCAAAATTGCATCAATGGTTATAGTTATTAGTTCAAGTAAAAGGCTTAAAATTATTGTTAATTATTTTTTTATTTTTTTATTTTATTTAGCGCCATAATGATTCTACCATTTTAGATTTTTAAATTTGATTTTGAATTTGAAATCCCAAAATAATAGGTTTATATTATAGTATTCATCAAATATTTTTTAATTTAAGACGAGTTGACTGCGAATGGAAACTCGTTCTCAGAAGAGAATCATAAAACATTAATTTTGAGAAGAATTGGTTAAAGTTGGTTGAAATATTTAAGGTACTTACAGTCAGATACTCATTGAACAAGTATTTGTGTAGAACTTTCTGGCACGAGTTGGCAGTTGGCACCATTCATATATTTGACTTCTAATTTAGATTATGTTCGAATTTTCGACATTTTCCGTTCAACAAATAAATTTAAATATTAATATTGTTTAAATATTAAAACTGTGTGTAAAAATTTTTCTTTTCATATTCCATACATGTTCTTCTTTAAAATAATCTTTAGTTTTTTTTAAATTGGACAATAATTGTGTTTATGGCATTTATTTGAAATCAAGCTGTTTAATAAAGACGCTAGTATGCAGAATCAAGAAAGAGGCGAAAATGAAAGGCGGCGAATAAATCAAATAAAGTAGACACAAAAAGTGAATCTGTTATAATATTAATATAAATGAGAATAAGTAAACAAATATCAATAAAATGTATAGATATAAAGCAAGAAGGCAGAATACAAACTGGTTAAAATAAAATAATCCCATAAACAAAGAACAATAACTTGCCAAAGATAGACTATCGCAAAACAACTTTCTGTACATAGAATAATTAAGTTTCAAAGCATACAACGCATTTAAATTGCAAAGGATGCAACGCATAAATAAAATCTATCTCGGTTAAATAATTAATCGCTCGTAGAGTGATACGAGAGCGATACAGTGTGGATTCGAGACTTGCGAGGAATGGCCGTGCGTTTCTATACTTGATTCATACTCGATCAAGGTTTCTTCCTGCACTATTCGATCTGTTCAATGGATTAATAGCTAGACACAAAAAATAATAGGGATAAAGATTGTATCACATAATAAATATTTATGACTAAACTAGAGATTAATACTTATTCAACGCGTAGTGTTAAATCAAATAAGCTATAGGACGTTAAAAGCCCATGTAAATTACTCGGTAAATAAAATTAATAATATTATGTAATTACGCAAAATAAGTAATATGAGATAAAGTAATAACAAAATAAATGAGTTATGTATCGCTGGAATAAGTACATGGATTAAAGTATAGTGCACTTATTTGTGACTTAAACAAAGTTACAGTCTATAGAATTGTAAGCATGACACAATACTTTGGTAACTTGTGACGCATATGCACATTGAATTACCATATGTACTCACACATCAATGTTATGTAATAAACTGCATAAGCTTTGCATAACTCGTGAAGAATGAAAAAAAGCAATGCCATGGTAAATGACGCAATATGTAGAAAAAATGTAAGAAAATAAGAGCCCCTGAGTTGGATATTTGAGTTTGAAAATCAAATTTTGAATTTCAAAAAAATGTTGACATGTCATATATCACTTTTGAAGTATTTAAAAATCTTATTTCATCAATTTTTTTTTTAATTTTTAATTTTTTTCAAATTTTTTTTAATTTTATCATCTTGACTGCGCCCCCCTAAAGCTTGCACCCGGTGCGGGGGCATCGACGGTACCGCCCTAGTTACGACACTGTACAGAGGCGTTGAATACCTGACACTCTTATCTCAGCAAGCCGTGATTTCTGAGGCCGAGATTACTCGTTAGTGATGCTAGCGGCAAGAATACTGTACTCGGGCCAGTGCCAGATCGAATAGCGCAGGAAGAAACCTTGATCGAGTATGAATCAAGTATAGAAACGCACGGCCACTTTTCACAAGTCTCGGATCCACACTGTACCGCTCTCGTATCACTCTAACGTGCAGCAAGTATGGATATGCACGGGCAGTCGCCCCTCTCGTAAGGGATCTCTGCAGAAAGAATAAGCCGAATGACGTAACAAGCGCTTGCATGTCTTTTAAAGATTGCAATTATCCCCGCTCGGATCCTCAGAAAAATGACTCTTATTGGTCAAATTTGTCACGTCATAAGGGAAGTCAGGCGCCCGTGTGTCATGATGGGGGGTCGAAACCGATTCTTGACTGCGTATTTGTTCATAGTAAAGCTGACAATATCGATTTATGCACATACGTCTACAAGTTTTGAACACAAGCTAAAATAAAATATTTTAATACGTAAATGAAAGGTGTTTACTTTCAATCATCAAAACTTTGTTTAATTAAAAAATAAAAAATTATTAACACTAATTTTAAGCCTTACTTGAACTAATAACTATAACCATTGATGCAATTTTGAATGTTTGAAATTCACCATTTTCTACGAATGTGTCCGCTTTTTTCGCCGTTCGTACCACTGCGTCGGTTTAGTCTGTCGCTCTTTTATGCATTGGATCACTTGTGTAATAGTATAATTATCAGTAATTAATTTCTTGTCTTAATAATTATTTTTAGAGTACTTCATTTCCTTTCTTGAAATTTTGTATTAATGTTAATGAAATACATCTGAAAGAGAGAGAGAGAGAGAGAGAGAGAGAGAGAATATAGAAAGAAGAATTTATATTATGCTGTATTTATGTATTACACTCTTTTGTATATTAAAATAACTCGATTTTAAAATCTGTCTTTCTCCCCGTCCCCCTCTCTTTCGCTAATCTAATTCTAACTCTAATTCTAACTCTCTTATTTTAATCAAGTTTGTTTTTATTTTTGATATCACATATTTTAATTTAATAAGATTTTTATTTATGTATTATTAACATTTTCCGAATTTTAGATATTAAAAAAATTTATTTGTTTGTTATAACCATTTTTAATCACGTATCACTTAGATAAAAATCTGAATAGATCACACAAAATCTTTTTTTTTTGTATGAAGTACAATAGTAATCTATTTAAATATTTTTATGGATTTTTCCTACCGTGCGCACTACCATTTTGGTTTGATGCATATTGAATAATTTTCTCTCTCTTTCTTTGATTTATTAATCAATCTTTTTCCACATATTATATATCGTACTTTTTTTATATTTTTCTGTTTTAATTTACTTTACTCATGGTATTTGAATTAAAGTGATTTTTAAATGACGCGTATAGAAAGAACGAATAATTCCAACACTATAATATTTTTAATAATTCTAAAATTTAATTATTTATAACTAGTTTTATAAACTCACGAAAATGAAAGTATAGGGAACATAGTAACAAATAAAATTGAACATGATATTTGTGGCTGCGACCTTAAATTTAATTGATAATATTTTATAAACAATATTAAAGATCTTGGGTAAACTAAATTAATGTTATTAGTTAGAATAATCTGATTAGTTTACTAATACTTAATTATGAAATAATAGCAAAATAATGAAATAACTATAATATTTAGTTAAAATTAATAGGATATTGAGGAGAAGGTTATTATGGGTCATAAATATTATTACTCGCATTATCTCCATTATTAGATGACAAAGTTTTTATAATTATTTATAATAAATTAAATTTTAGTAATTACTTATCGAATTATTTGTTTAGTACAACAGATAATATTACAATACATAATAATCGATATTTTTTATGAGATAAAGTATAATGATTATATATATATATATAAATTAATCACATATTTTGATACACTTATCGTAATGTGTGTCAATAATACATTTTAAAATTATTTTACAATTCTATTCTCTCTTATACTTTATCCTAATTATAACATATTGTAATTAATTAACATATTACATATTACATTCTCATTACATTTCTTACACAGAAAGAAAGATTTCTTTAAATTTAATAAACCGTTTTGTTCGACTGTTCCAAAGCATATATTTCTTTGTTTCTAATAAATTTTATTATATCTAAAGAAATCTGTATAAAATTTATTAAAACCAAAGAAATATATGCTTTAATCGAACAAAACTATTTATTAAATCTAAGGAAATCTTTCTTTCTGTGTAGTTCAGTAAAAATTAATCTTTTAATTATTTCTATTTCTTTTTATTACTAGTATGTTTTGTATATACAAAATTATATAAGAGATAAAAAGACATACAAATGTATTATATATGTACCCTTATATTTGTAATTGCACATAAATAAGTTTCATCGGAAAGTTTTCCAGTTTACTGATTTCACATTTTCCTCTAAATACACGAATATATAAAAAATCACAAACAAATATCTATTATAACTGAGAAAAGCTGCTTATATAATTATTTAAAAATCCACTTTTAAATTTTTACCCACTTTTGCGAAAACTGGATCGCGACTCACGCTCGCGGGAATTTTCAGTATCGATTGTTCTCGTGCACGCTGTATGATTTCCGTGAGAACACATCTATAGTAATAGCGTTACGTTTGAAAAGAATCCGGAGAGAGATAAACGTCGCGCGGTGGATGAGACACCCCGAATCCCATTATTTTAGCGGGAGGGATACTACTACGTAGTCGTCCCCGAAACAACTTGCATCGGGAAATCGATTGGTCGATCCTCCCGGACGGCGAGACCGAGAGGTGAGACTGGCTCCTCGTACATTGATATTCAGTGGCGGTTCTCGTCTTCTCTTCGAACCGTCAAGAAATTTTACCCGGGGCATTGCGACACGCGCGTCTCCCGTGGAATCGTTAAGTTCCCGGTCGTCGACAACGTCGGCGGCGCGCGGCGGCGCGCGGTGGCGGTTCGGGTATCGAATAATTATACAAGTCGAGTAAGTAGCCTGGCGCCGTGACAAGCGTGACGAGCTTTGGAATTCGTTATCCGACGGCCACGGTGCGCCGTCGTCGCAATGGAATCCTCTTCGAAGGGTTCTTATCCCACGACAAGCATATCGATTCATCGCCTCCCCGCCTCTTATCCCCACTAATTACATCCGAACTCGCAAGGAGGTTGAGAAACGCGGATGCCGCGATATTATTTCAATTTTATATTAGTGATCTGCAGTGTGGTCTTAGTTTTCCAGAAAAGTAAAACTGAGAAAAAACAGACTTAATTCTTTTTTCTTTTTCTGAAAAATAGTACTGTAACAATGACAAACTTTATTGAGGATAAAGTCACTTACTTATTATGGCTCCTAAATATGCAAGAAATCTTAAAGACATTGGCATGGAAAACGATAAAAGTGACATCTTAATAGAAAAAAAATAATCTGAAAAATATGACAAGAAAAAACCGAAGAAACCCGTTTCTTCTTCAACATTTCCACGAATTTTCCCCATTAAGAATGTTAATCGTAATATTAAACTCGAATTTATTTCAATGTTATTACTTTGAATTTATTTCGGTATTATTACTTGAACTGACTCTGATGTCTGCTTCGAGAAGTGTTCACATTCTATTCTAGCTAATAAATCTATAATCGATCACTTAAAAAAAAATCGCACGTGCAATTTCGTTGATAGTAAAGCCGATCGAGTGGTCAATTTTTCTATTTTGCACGGTAAAATCTCTATCTATAACGTATATCTGTATATCGATATATATATTTCAGGGCAACAATCAAAGAGCAGAACGGGCTTTGCAGCGGAATGGCTTTGATCGTTCTATTAAATATCCCTTGTCTATTGAATAAATCCATACCGCTATATGTGGGCATGCGATAGATATTTCTATTCGCCGATGAAAACAATTGTTGATATTCCGGTCCACTTGTGATATCCCCCGCCGATCTGGCAAAACCGATGCATTCAGGTATTAAACTGAAATATCAAATCAACAGCAGAATAACCGTGTGTACCTCTACGCGATTTTATAAATCCGGGTCGACCTGCAGATACGTCCCTCAGCAAAAGAAGTTGCGCAACCAACTCCGAACAACACGGGTGCAGCAATAAGCTCTGATACACGGGGAGAATTTTTTCTTAGAATTTACTCTCAAAAATTATAATAAAATCGTGGAACAACATAAATTTTGAAGGATATTTTACTATACTTTTAATAAAATTTAGTACTTTTAATAAAATTTAATTAAATTTGGTCAAAATTTATTAAATTTAACTGAAAATTTTAGTAAATTTTACTAAATTATTCTAAATTATACTAAAATTATAGTAAGAATCTTCATGTTGTCCCATACCATAATTTTGAAGATAATTTTAAAAGAAAATTCTCTCCGTGTATAATGTTTATCGACCTTTTAAAATTTGTGCTTATACAAAACTAGTTGATATCAATAAATATCAATAAACGTTAACGGAGACTCGATAATATTATTTTTATCAATTTTATCGTCATTTATCAAAGGTGTAGCTTTAGAAAAAAAAAACTTTTCTAAGAAAAAATAGTTGAAGACATTTCTGTCGATTTGTTCGCTGCGTCTATTCATTAAGTTGCGCCGCGGACTTATATTAATTACATGACGATGTGAAAGCAATTACCGGTAGAAATCAATCTGCCCGCGTTGCTTCGTCAATTTTCACTAATCCGATTAATATATCGGCTTTGAAACTGCCGGGTATTCAGCTGGTGTAAATTAAATTATTTATCGGGTATTATGCCGCTGAATGAGAATTTGAACGTCGCCCAGCATCGCTTAATGACAAAATCGTGTTCGTTACGCAACTCCTACGATGAATATCACGAAACAGCAATAACAACGTGCTAAAAAAATATCGGTGTGAACAGTGCGAAATTTATTACAGAATGTTTGCCACGATTTTCTGCTGTACTAATATCTCCGCCATTAATTGATAAATTAATACAATCGTGAGAAAAAAATATCTGAAAATCTCAGTTAAAGCGGATTCTGGTGCTTAATATAAAATGTTAGTATCCATTATTAAATACATATTTTCAGTTCTATGTAACTGATGTGCATGCTGATACGTTTTGTCGAACTTGAATACTGAAGCTAGAAAAAATATTTTAAGTTAAATTGATGAACTTTATACGATACTATAAACGTATTAAAAAAAAACTATAAAAAATTTATTGCGAGTGATTACTTAGTAATTACTTAAAATTATTTATTTAGTAGCCTGCCATTATGCAGTAATGCTAATATGCCAATACAAAATACTCGATTTGTTATACACTTTTATTTTTGAGCATTTTTTGAAACTCTTTCAAAGTACATTTTAACATTTAATTACACACTTTTACATTACACTTTATTTTTTTTAACTAAGCGTATTATTACATATATATGTACTTCGTAAATGTGCGGATATCTCAATAAACCTAACACCACCTCTTTTTCAAAGTTTTCACATCGAGTTATTTGATACGTTGATCGCAGTTTTATTCCTAATCTATAGTTTACATTACATGTATATTTTTTATATTGCAATTTATATGTGGAAGCCTTATGTAAACGTACATACGTTTGCGTATATTCTACAATTTTTTTTTCTTTATTTTGAATAAATATATAATTTTAAAACAAAATATTGTGTTTTTTTTATAATGAAACCAGTTTTTAAATCTTTATGAAGAAATGTTAAATACTATCCCTTTTTCGACCCATTATGCAGTATCATTACATTTTATAATAGATAACATCTTGAATAATAAATATTTTATAAGTTCTTATTATAAGTCTTCTTACAAGATTTTGAGTTCAAAATCGATTGAACAACATATTAATAACTGTAATCATTAAGTATTCCATTTAAATTATTGATTATTAACAAAGTTACTGTACAAAATGTAAAATAAAAGACTGTAACACCACTTTCTTCTCTATTATAAAAAGTGTCTTAAAATTCTTTCACATAATATAAAAACTTAAGAATAAATTAAAAATAAGCTTATGATTATAAAGGCAAATCTAAACATTTTTATATGCTTAAATTTTATTTATTATTTTATTATTTTTAAAATGGCAACGTTAACAGCTCCTATGTCAAAAGATATATATTTAAGCTTAAAGTGCTAAAGAAACTGTAGTAGTGGAAGGGAAGGAGGAGATGTGGAAGGATACGCGAAGAAGAAATCGACGAAAAGTTAATAGAATGTGAAACGTTTGCGAGTCGTAAGGAAATCTCGATTGGCACTTGAAGCTTCGAAGGCGAACGGGCTTGTGATATTAAATTAGAATATTCTCACATGTATACACGCGTGTGTACATACGCTCAACGTACACGAGTATATGCTCGCGTAAGATGCCTTTCGTGAAGATGCGAGGCGCATCCACCCGCCTTGAATATCAATTCCTTTTCCAGTCTCTCGTAAAAGGAGAATCTATATTCTCATGCGTCTGCACACACTTTAAGGATCGTATTATAGTGCGTCGTATTGAATTTCTTTCAATTTATCGACCGATCGATTACCGCATTACTTGGAACAACCACTCACTTACTTTCCCCATTAGAGATATAGGAAGACGAATTATTATTGTAAAAATAATGTCGATCGTGTCGGATAATTGTTGATAGATTTCTAATTACAAACAATTGATTTCTGAATTTAAATAATACCCAAATTGCACGAACATAAGAGTGGCTTAATAAAATCGCTTAGCTTGATAATGTGACAATAAAGGATCGATTATTAGATTGCATTGAAAATCAATCAAGGATATTGTCCAGACGTCTTTCAATATGCATGTCTGAAAAAAGACATCTTTAGAGCATCCTTTTAATATATTTTTGGCATGCGTGCTATCTAGACAATTATTAATTAACAAATTTCCATTGACTCAACGATTGCACAAACAGTCGAGATAAGATTTGATCGGAATAATATTTTCCAGCCAGAAATAAAGAAAATGTTTGCCAAAGTGCGAATAACAATATGCATGATTCATCGCCCCGCGTTTACACTCCTTTGCATTAAAACCTAACAGTGGACAGGCTGATGAGGGTGGGCTAATTTAATCAATTTTCTTTTTTGACGTCATTTGATTTGACTTGACTTTACTTAGCTCGACTCGACTCGGCTTGACTTAACTTTATTTGACTCGACTCGACTTGGTTCAAATTTCTTGATCTGACTCGACTTGATTCAATTTGACATGTCCGGAAACCGTGAACGTAAGAAATGAAAATGTAGCCTAGCTGCGTGTACCCGGCGCACCTGATGCAACTCTCCCCCCTCCCCCCGTGCACCTTCACCCCTGCTACATATGCTACGGATGCGGATGTGTGGTTCGCCGAAGGGGAATATTTATGTGCGCCATAGCGTGAGCGCAGGGCATCGCCTCGGCCCTTCTTAACCCCGGCAGCTTCGGACCTGTCGAACTCACACACACTCGCACAAGCGCCCTCGGTGGAACGTTACTTGGAGGTGTAATTCGCCAGATTGCCATCGCCAGATTGAGTAATTTCGACATAATTACGTATAGTCAAATCCTTTCAGCTGATCGACTCCTTCGACGCGTGTCGAATGCATGCATGCGACGTCAAACGACTGTAATTTCTCACTATCATATCGTTTAATAACACCGTGTGTCGAATCACACACGGAGGGTAGGTCTCGAACGAGCACCGTAGTCGCGAGGAGCGATACACAGCTGCGAACACGCCAAGACTTGCTAATATGCATAAATTTGCAGAACGCGTCGGGGATTCGTTTTCGTAATCGTAGGATAAATGAGCTTTCTGGAATTAAGGGATAATGATTTCACAGGATATCGGTGGAGATAATCGAGATTCGATTATTGCGGTTAAAATGGAAAAGAACAGCGAATCTCCTGGTGCGATTCCAGGCGTGATCTTCGTTTACACCAGAAGCGTAATGTCTCTCACCCGACCGTGTAGAACGGTGACCGTAAAAAGCTCAGGTTTTTTTTACTTAAGAATTCTATTAAATAATACTTTTTAGCTGTTTGCTGTTAAATATTAAAGAATCAAATTTAATATAATTGCATGATATAATATTTTTATTATTTGTATTTTTTTACAATATATATATATATAATATATATACACACCTAATAAAAAGATAGACTAAATTTGAATCAAATTTAATAGAAGAAAAAGTATATTACTGATCCCCTTTAAATTTTGTACAATAATTTTATATTAATAAATTAATATTTTAAATTGGAAACGTAACGATTACATTTGTCATTGTGTTATTCAATTAATTCTAGACTGAAGTTATGAAATATGTATTTAAAACGTTATTTATAAAAATATGATAATAATGTATAATGAATCGAAGAGAAACAGGATATCGGATAACCACTAAATGCTCACAAAAATAGATTTTAAAAATTGATTTTGTTTAAGAAAAATACAGTGTTTTATTATAAAATTATGTATATATTTAAAATAAAGATAAAATATTGAATATAAATACATATACATATATACAATGCTGTCTATTAATAATTTACTAAATTATATGTAAGTATTTATAATCGATTTTTCTATAATATCATCTAATACGATCTTAATTTGTAATTAAGACAGTATTAGCATCTTGTAAAATAATCCTTAAGACAGTCATCATGAAATAAAAATCGATTACGAATTTTGGTCACAGTAGTCAAACTGTTACTATGACCCAGCGAATTAATGCACGGCAGTGTATGTATGTACATAACTCTTCCGCATATAAATTGCAGTACTAAAAATCTATAATCCATGTAATGTAAACTATATAGATTAGCAGTAGACTATAATCAATTTATCGAATAACTATTTTAATATTGAAATTTTATAAAAGAGGCCTCATTAGAGCTATATCAACATTTAAAGGACTATGTTTGCAAAATTCCGTGCTATTGTTTAATTTTGCATAACTCAAAATGTGTACAGCTATATGTGTACAGAATAAAGTATTAAATCACAAAAGAGCTATGTACATATGTACAGATTTGGATGATAATACTTTTAAATTTAGAAAGAATGTGTAGTTAAATGTTAAAATGTCCCTTAAAAATGTTTCGAAAAATATTCGAAAGTAAAAATGCTTTATAATAAACATCAAGTATTGTATATTGATATATTAGTATTACATAATGACAGATCACTAAACAAATAATTCCGTAAGTAATTATTAGAATTCATAATTGTTACGAAAGATACTATTAATAGTATATTTATTAATAGACTTGACTTTCGTACTCAAGAATAGCTTTTTCAAATTAATCTTTAGAAAACAAGTCGTCATCAAGTCGTCAAACAAAGACAACCACCTGCACGTGTCGTTCACAGATAAATTCGCTTGGCTTTAAAAAGATAAGATTAAACGTTGTGCATATATCACAGTAATCACAAATAACGATGATATTACTAATGACAATTATACAAGAATTATAATATCACCTTTTCCACTATACACTTCTCGAGTTAAATTATTTAAACTCCATTGATTTAATTATCAACATATTGAAAAATAATGATCTAAGATATAGAAATAATCAAAACGACATAAATTAGGTATATTTTGGCATTACAAATTATAAATTTCTTACTAATTAGCATGTTACTAAGTAAATTAGTAATGATAAACGTGCGACACAGAGCGCCTGTTTCAATATGGATGCTGGTCCAATCGGCGATTGTAATCCGTCGTAATACAAATCGACACGCTTAATAGCCTCCACGAGCCTTCGACGGAAGGGAGTGGTGTGGTCAACGGCTAGTCCCAATGGCGACGAGCAGGCCTAGACCGTACAATCCGGGATTAATAGAGTGTGAACTAATTCTCAAATGTTCTAATAAATCTTGAGGATCATTACTCTCTTTTCCGACTATCGATCGCGCTTCACTCTTCCGAGTTTTCCGCATAGAACGAGAGAGAGAGAGAGAGAGAGAGAGACCAATCGGTCGGTGGTCGAAGAACAAGCCAGATAAATTCGATTAAGCCGCGAGTTTTGTTAACAAACGCCGAACGTTCTTGACTAACGCGATTATTTTCAATTCCAATTTGTCACCTAGAAACTGTGGTAGAAACGACGGCAACTTCTGTCCTCGCATGGAAAAGAATTGAAGTCAACTCGAACGAAGGAACGAACGAACGAACGAACGAACGAACGAATAAACGGATGGACGAAGGGACGGATGGATGAACGAACGGACAGACGAACTGGGTCACAACACCCCAGTCAGCCGCACCGCCAAGTTTTGAATCTCACGGGTCCCTACTGCCCTACATAGACATCGGATTCATATTGTTATCAAACTGAATGCCTGACAAATTACGTCGACAAATTCTCGAGACTCGGATTCACACATTGAGCATCGAGTATTGAAAAAACTCCGCTTCTTTTGCACGTTATGTTCTGCATATGGTAATACGTGGATTCATTATATGAAAAGCATATAAGAGATAAATTAAATTATGATTTATTAAACATTAAAAAGAAAACGATAAATGTAAGTTTACGGAAATTGATATTGAAAGATTAAAGTAATATAACAATTATTTCACATATAAAAATAGTTTTTGTCAGAATCATTAAATTAAATATTATTTAACTACTTTTCTTACAATTAGTCTTCATCTCTAAAATTATTCAGTTTTAATAGTACATATAAAAATTACATAACAATTTGGAAATTTATTATTCATAACAAGAAAATTAACTTTTTTTATCTGTTTGAAAAAAATCGATAATTTAACAAATATTACAACTACATAGATCATATATTCATGCAACAATATGTATCGCAGTATTATTATTTTACTAAAAATATTTGTAATTATAAAAATACCAAATTGGTTGTTTTCCATGCGACTAGTTTAACAAAAAAAATCTTTATTAAAAAAATACAAAAGCCTAAATATTCCTATGCGACATCATACATGTGTACAAATATTTATATTAAAGCATTAGTTTATATTATAAGCTTAATTCTAACTTTGTGTGTATTTCTGTTCTAACAAAAGGAAACTTCAAATTTTTATTTTAATAAAACTTTTTATGCAAGTTTGAAAAAAATAAAATTGAAAAATATTAATTGCACTCAATAAATAGTATTTACAGAATAAAATTATCCCTTATAAAACAACTTTTTTTACGTGCCTCAAAGACTATTCAATATATTTAAAAAATGTTATACAAAAATTTTATATAATACAATCATCTTTACATATATTTATTTGTATACATAAATTATTTTCAATAATTTTTAACAATTAAAAATATTTTTTAATAAATAAAGGTAGTTTTATTATAAAACTTTTATATAAGACATTATTTTTTTAATTTACCTATTTATGTTACAAATATAGTGTAAAGGAAAGTTATTAATGTTAACATAATAGCATTTTGTTCTTGGATAGTATTTATTAAACAAAAGTTAAAAATAAAACTTTGAAAATATAAATGTAAGTTTGAAAGTGTCCTTTATCAGAGATAGCAGTTTTTATAACTATTTTATATTTTATAACAACCAAAATGTTTTCACAATATAATAAAAAAATTAAACGTCTGAAAAGTTGGGTCCTGACATAGTAGACTACATTTACATAAATGTAATTGTTACATAATAGACCATATGTTACATAACAATTATATTGTTGAGTGAAAAATTATAACCCTGATGTCATGTTACTGTTAATACTTAGTTTATTTTTTGCAACGTTGTGAATTTTAAAATCTATAATACACATATGAATCACCATCTACCGATACACGCTAAGATAGTATTCGATAATTATATATGATATAGGTAAAAACAAATTTTGCTTGGCTAGTAACTACTGTCAATAAAGTTCCTGCTTTAAGTTTTTGAAATATGTCTCGAGATGGCAGCCGCGTCAAACTGCAGACTCACTCCACTTTCTGTGTAGGGTCGCGTCTACTCGAAGACCGTGGACAACCCAGGATAACCGTGGATGGAACAAAGATGAGATATCGGGCGTCCGTTTGAGGTTAGACAAAGGGTGTCGCGGTCATTTTCGGCCTCGTGTATTTTCACCCGCAGTGAAAAATAAAGATATCAATAGATCCTTGTGCATGCGACGTGATCACCAGCCGCCATCATGAGTAAAATGTACTCGACGGCGAACCTGTCCGACAAGGAGCTGAAGGAACAGGGAAACCGTCTCTTCGATCTACACAAATACGAGGACGCAGCTAGCTGTTACACGAAAGCGATCGTAAGTAATAATGACATTTCTGCCGAGCGCTCGATATTGCACGAGCGTGAATCATGATTCTAGATCGTCATGCACCTTCTTCATGCGTCTACTTGCTTGTTACGGTTGTTATTGCAGCAAAATATTTTTTGTTTTGAATCACGAATCACGCAGTGCGCCAGTGATAATAGGGCACGGCGACCGCCCCGTCGCGCTTGGTATTTGAACTAGAATTTGGCGAAAGTGAGGGAGATTTAAATTTGAGAAATTTAAATTTGCGCGTGGAACGCGTGCGACAAAACACGATCGAAATTCTATTAATATTTTAATTGATATCCATAGAAAAATGCATACTGTAAATTACTTCAATAGATATTACTGTCTATCACTAGTCAATACTGTCTTGTGTTATGAATTCATCATAAATGTCATAAATTTATCATCAAATTCTTAATATTTGATAACATAAACCTACTGTAATTGGAAAGCCCATTTAGTTCCAAAATATAACTCATAGGAAAACTTTACAAAAACCTACTACTTAATTAATATATTTTAAGAATATTAAGTTAAAACACAAAATTGATTTACTTATTCTTTTCTAAACTAAATAATATTTATTTTCAGAATTAAATAATAAGTAATTATTTTGATTCCTTAATTTTTTCCATAAAATTTTATATTCCATGAAAAAATATATTTTCTTTTTAATATAATAATGAAATATTCTAAAATTTGTGATGAGTACATGTTTTAAAACTATTATCAAGAGAAAATATTTTTTATAAACTCTTTTGATGTTTTGATTTTAGACAAGCATACTGTTTACACAAAGTAAGTTTAATAAGATAAACATCCCAGTTATCAGGCTTATGTACTTATATATACTTGTTTTGAACTTAACAAAAACTTATTAATTTTTAATATTTTTTAATTATAATATTAAAATTTAATTGTAATCTTTAAATATTTAAGATTATAATTAAGTTTTAATATAAGTTATATAAAAAAAAGCATTTATGATTAATAATAATAAGTTTTTGTGTATTTGGATATAAGTGCATACCCAATCACTGAAATGTTTATTTTACACAATTTACTTATTTTTGTTATGTGGTATCAATTTTTTATTACCAATTTTTTTATTAACATTTGAAAAAGTTTTTAATGCAGAATTAAATAAATGATTTATTGTATACATATGTTTTATGAAAAAATTATTATAACATAATAATATCATATATTGTCTAAAACTACTTTTTTTCTACAATTATCATAGATAATCAAGCTAACATGATAATAATAAAAATGCAATTTTAAATTAAAATTGAATATTATTAAATATTTTAAACATTATTCTAAACATTATTTATGTGTGTTGTATATAAAAAAAATATATAAGGATAGTAATAAAAATATAAAAAATAATAATAATAAAAGTAATATTATATTATGTGAACTTATATAAATTTTAGTGGTCTGGCGTACTTCATAAATTGTTGATTTTTAACATTGTCGAAAAAACAAATGGATTATAAATGCAAATAAGAAAGGCATAGTTTTACTCTATAAGTGTGATTCTATTTTCTTTACTAATTTCTTCTTTTTTAAATCAAGATGAAGAATCCAGGTCAAGCATTATATTACACAAATCGGGCGCTGTGTCACTTGAAGCTAAAACGATGGGAGTCTGTGTGCAAGGATTGCAGATGGGCTTTGGATATAGATCCTTGTTTGATGAAAGGTCATTTCTTCTTAGGACTAGCTCTACTTGAATTGGAGCTGTTTGATGAAGCTGTTAAATATCTGCAGAGAGGTAAATATAATCAGAAAATCTTACATTCCTCTGCTAATAAAATTAAATTTATGTAGTTTTATATATATATATATATATATATATATATATATAATTTATTTTAATATAATTTTTAGTTATTTATTTTAGTTATATTAATATATTATAATTTATATATTTGAAAAAGCATTTATAATATCGGATTTCTAATTTTATTTAGTAATCAAATTAGTCAGTAATTAAGATATTTTTCTTATCTAAATTACTATAGCCGTAGACTTGGCGAAAGAACAAAAGCTAAATTACGGCGACGACATCACTAGTGTATTACGCCAAGCTAAGAAACGTCGGTTCCAAGTAAGAGAAGAGCAAAGAATTTCTCAGGACATCGAACTACAAACTTACCTGAATCAGCTGATCGTGGATGATGCGAAGCGTAACTTAGCAACTCTGCAAGAACAGGAGGCAGTAAAGGATTCCGACGTTGAAACGAATTCGGCCGAATTTGGCAGGAGAAAAGAGGAGATCGAGGAGAAGAGAGACACTTGTATATCGAGACTCAATGATCTCTTCGCTAAGGTCGATGAGAGAAGGCGGGTTCGTACCTCTTTAGTTATTATTTCTTTTAGAACGATACTTTGACCCTATGATTTTGCTCATACAATTCTTAATCCTGCATGGATAGAATATTTTCTTAGAATGTATTTGCAAAATATTGTGATGTAAAGTGTTATACATCTACTCTCTGTCAAAGATCTAGGTTTAAATTTATAATATATTAAATTTGTTTAATTGATCTCTGAAAGATAAAAATTATTGAAAATTTGCCATGATTACCTATATATCTTTCAACAACTACCTAGAACACAAAATCTGAGTATCGAAGGATTAAGACTACTAAAGCCTTAAAAAATAGGGCTGTATAAGTTTAAGAACTTAGAATTGCCGAATGTCGAGCCTAAAAGAAATCTGGAGGTTGTTTTAAAACCAAAGACTTTTTGTATTAAACTTATGAAAAACGAAGTCTTAGTAGGTGTCACAGAGAATTTCTTTGGGCCTAGGAATCATAAGACATCTAAGGACATGATATGATAGTCTTACTTGCCTCCGTTACTACTACAACAACTACTACTACATTACTATTACTATTATTATTACTACTACTACTACTAGTACTATTACTATTGCTACTACTACTATTACTAATCTACTATTACTAATACTACTATTACTAATACAACTACTACTAAACTACTATTACTACTAATACAACTACTACTACTACTACTACTAGTACTACTACTATTACTACTACTATTACTACTACTACTACTATCATCAAAATTGCGGTAATTATGGTAACAATTTCAAAGAATTTTACAATTTTAAAATATAACTAAATCTTATTAAATTTTTTTTAAAATATATAATAAAATTCCTTGAAATCTCCACGTTGTTCCATGACTACCATAGTTTTAAAGGTAAATTTTAAAGGGAAATTCTTTCCGTGTGTTAATATTCTATTAATACAATTCTATTAATCCTATCAATACAAATGTTTCGCAGAAAAGAGAAGTACCCGACTATTTATGTGGCAAGATTAGCTTTGAGATCCTGCAGGAGCCAGTGATCACGCCCAGTGGAATTACATACGAACGGAAAGACATTGAGGAACATCTCCAACGGATCGGTCACTTTGATCCGGTCACGCGCGTACGTTTGACACAGGATCAGTTAATCCCAAACCTGGCGATGAAAGAAGTAGTCGATACCTTCCTGCAAGAAAATGAATGGGCCTTACATTACTGATGCCGATATGTAGCGTACTGCCAGTAAATTTAAGCTAGGGTGATGGCGACTTTCAGCGATGGAAGAAGGAAACGTGATGCTTTGTGACGAAGAGATTTAGAGATGAATACATCAAAAAGAAATCTCAAGAGAGTGTAAAATAGTAGACTGTACATGTAAAGGACTAAGTATCTTGTTACCGTGAAATATTTTTACACGCCATACGAGACGTGCAAGCTATTGTTATTATAATGTAAGTTTACTAATAAATAGTTAACATGATAAGATTTGTTGTAAGCACGTACAGATTTTATATATATATGTATATATGTATACATATATATAATTCTATAAGTGCTGCACATATACAATTATTAATCACATATAGGACTTGGTAATTTACCTTTCGATCAACAATCTTTGATTTACAAAGATGAAATTTTTGTAATAGTTTATTAAAAACGATTAAAGTTGTATTGAAAATTATTTTTCTTTTAAAATTGAAATCTTAAAAAATTAAACAAAGGTTCAAAAGTTGACTGAAAGTTTTCACACATATACACGGCTCAAAGGAAAAATCTAGATAATAAGCGCTATGTAGCATCTGTATAATTATTGTTTTACCATAAATAATAAATTATTTATTTTATCACCAAAATCTGTAACATTTTTATCCTGATTGCATGCTAGAAGAATGTAATTTTAATTTCTCAAGTAGGATCACTGTACCAAATAATCACAAATAACTGTTTTAAAAAATAATTTAAAAAAGACTTCAAAGTAATAAATTACAAAATAATCGCTTTTTTAGAGTTATTTTTACAGAACTAAAAATATTTTTTTATGTAATTGTATTGTTTATATTCGTTGAATTTCTGGTTTAATTTCTTATTTGTTCATTAACTGGTACAATGAACCTGTCACTAGTGAAGAAAGGTTTAAATCCATTTAAGGTATTTATTTTAACATTCAACTGACAACAATATATTCATGTATGTATATATATGTACAGTTTTACGTATACGCAATATTATTGTATATATGTATCGCAATCGTCGCAATTATATGTAATAATAATTACTACCGTCCACCGTCGGTATATTATTTTGAGTTATTGCGCAAGCTACATCGATATGTGGTTAACAAAAGTGCGATAGGATATGTGAAAAGTGTTCACTCTCTTTTTTGTAGTTCCAACAATAATTATAGCAGCCATCGTGATAATGAACTGCTGTAACATTTTTCCTCCTTTGTTAAATATCTTTTATAGATTTACTCTTTTTAACGAAATTAAATTTGAAGTTGTCGATTGTGTTTTAAAACATTAGTGTTTTAAACAACATTTAGAGATGTCAAATTGAAAATAGCAGTCAAGAAATATAGTAGAATTCACTAGAGTTTCAGTCCAAAAATCTAATAGCATTATACTAACCAAATAAGACAATTTTCAATTCATATAAATAATATCAAAATTTCTAATAACGTTATAAAACGCACTTCTAAAAAGAGTCTTTTGAGGAAGGTCGAGCGAGTATAAGATAAAAAACTAGTATATGCATCGTAATAAATGATATGATATCAAGATATGAGATTTATCTTTTGTCATTAATTAACCGATGACGATTTTCGTCATTGCTTAATTGAGGACACCTATTGATATTATTTAATTAGTCGCTTAACAATTGCTAATGCAGTTATCTCTTTCTGCTTACTTGTGCTAATAGATAACTCGAAGAAACGAAATTCTATTTATTGTCCGCGTTAACATTTGTACGTTTTAGGCGAATACTCCACAACCGAGTAGTCATTAATTTATTAACTCTTTGCACTAAAATATCTTGTTTTAACAGAGATATATAAAATCTTGTTAATCACATTTGTATATTTTGAGTAACGTGAAAAACTTATATTACTATATATTGTTGCAAGAAATATAATCTATGTATACATATATATATATAATCATATATACATACATAACTGAAAAAATATACATAAATATATATACATATGTATAAAAAATATACGTGTAAATATATTAAAATGTAAATAAATTATTTTCATACAATTTTTTTTCTTTAACACGATTGAAAAAAGATATTCAAGGTGCAAAGAGTTATACTTAAAATATCACTGGAAGATATGAGGCCATTTGTGTATTGTCGCGAAGAAATGCGAGCAGGAAGATTCCGTGGAATATTCGGAAACACCTTTAATGTTCAATTTCGACCTAGATTTTAACTCTTTTAAACAAATACGATGATGCATATATATATATTTTTTAAATATATTTCATATCAGGTCGAATTTGAACATGTGCAACAGGATATGAAAATCAGAATAATAATTGACCTACGTGAAACTAATTAGTTGATTAATCTATGGCCGGGACGATGATAATATCTCTTAGCCCGAAGAAACCAGTTCTATCGGTTGAATTATAATTGCCTTCCGGCTTTCCAGGCATTCTCAAGTGCTCACATGCTACGCACTGTCAATATTATTGTCAAACATGATCCAATTATTGTCATTAATTTTATCCTCTTTATGTTAAGTTTATTATTGTCACATTATCAGTCCACACAATTGTGGATTCCTGGATCCTTAGATCTTTGGCAGGATCTACATTCTGATTTTTAGATATTTATGTAGCTTGATGTATTCTTGAATTTTTAGATCCTTATAGATCCTTATCTGTATTTATTCTATGCTTCGAAATACCTGAATATTCCCATCTTATTTACTTACTTATTTGCATTCTTGGACTTTCGAAATTAGGTCTTTAGATCCATTGATTTTCAAAATCTCGAATCTTCAAATATCCATAGATCTAAGGATCCAAATGTTCTGATCCAAGGCTATCTATCTAAAACAATGTTTCGGGTATACCCACCCAAGTCCATTGGACGGCTCCTACCGCTAATCTTAATAAATCTGACGTTAATCGCAATTGCTAAAGAGTAAATGTTTCATCGTTAACTTGTATAATGGGCAATTTTCTTCGCGAAAAATTACCTCTCATTTCCGACCACGCGACGCGCGATTGTGTTATATGTTCGAAAACAGTATATGCGCTGATGGTTGTCGTCTAGCATTCTTTAGTATCCGCGAAGCTTCGAAAGCCATTTTGTATATTTAATATCACTTAAGAAACTCAAAACTGCAAACGAGTTACATTCTTTCAGGCGGAGATACATTCAAAAATGTTTTGGAATAAACCACTTTCTTATCGAGAATATTTTATCAGTATATCAGATACTGAAATCCCTATTCTTTAATAAAAAAATTCCAAAATAATTGAAAAAAGTTTGAATTTATAATAATCAGTGTTAAAGTTGAATGAAGAAAAGGAAAAATAAAATTAATATTTTTTACGAATATATCTCCGTCTTTGCATTATGAAGAAACGGCTCCTATCGCCGAAGCTTACGTTAATTGACACAATAGACAAGATCCTACCACGCGGATGCGCTGACTACAAATCGATGAGATTCACCAAATTGGATTACAGTCATTTTCGACGAAACAGCAACAGCAGCGGTCGAAAATGATTGTCACAGGATAAAATAGAGCATTTCTCGAGGCAAAATCATCCACGAAAACGCGCGTCGCGATCGAGATTGATCCTAGGTGAGATCCTCATCCTCATCGTCGCTAGGACCGCCCGTAGGACAGCACAAGCCTTCGGAACCATCACTCCTGATGCAAAACAGCAATGTCTCAGCCACTGTCACTTCGTGTGGCATAATTCCGTGGAATTCTTTCAAGTCCGCCGCGGGGAACCAGGCCTTTTCGTTGTCGTCAATTATGAGAATTCCAAAGTATCTGGAAAGGATCATTGCGAATTAATATAAAATGTACGTAAAACGAGATATAGTATTAATTAGCATTAATATTAATATAACATTAATATTAAAATATTAATGTTTTAATTAATTTTGTTTGTAATTATGGAGTGTTAGCAAAACATTGTAATTATGCCAAAATTGTACTAATACGTTTTATGTTTTACTATGTGAATAAATGATAAATTCTATCATATTAATATCTGGCGTAGAGAGTGGAAAAAGATGCGCGGTACAACATTTTTACTTATATTTTTACTTCAACTTGTAACGTTTTAAAATTTTAATCCTTTTAATAACTTTTTTAAATTAAAACTGAATTAAGTCTTTTTGCAGAGACTTCTTCTATGCATAGTTATTATGATAACTTTTTTAGAATTTTTAAAACGACAGTTTTCAAGATTAATATTGAGAGAGAGCAGGAGGGGGGAGAGAGAGAGAGAGATTAATACCAACCTGCAAATAGCGACTGCGGGTATCCAAAGAACGGACGTAAGAATGAGAATGGCAATGAGAAATAGAGCCCAAACGGGCCATTCATGTCTTTCCGTAATGCCCTTACTCGCCACCCAGGCCGGATAACCGCTTCCTTCGAAAACTATCTCGACAAAAGATGCGACCAGAATACTCAACATCGCCAACGGACTGAGATATTTCCAACATATCAACCAGTAAAGACCAGGTCGATTGCCAGTCATCAGTTCGATATCGTCAGCGAATCTGGAATTGTCGCACCAATATAATATACACATCTTTGATCTAAAATCCTGAAGTTTCGTTCCATATACTTACCTCTTCAAACCGTAAACGTAGGATACTCCTATACATTCGAAAAACGCGATTATGAGCAATGGAAAGTTTCCGCTAAAATTGTCGAACAGCACGAAGACGTAACTCCCAGCTCCGTGAGCAAAGGCCATAGAGATCATGCAGCACACCAAACAAATCACACCTACGCACAAAATCAAATTTATTCTTATTTGATAATTTCTCTCATTGTTTTTTATTACTGCAAGTAGTACCCGTCAAAATCTCCTTTCTCAAATTTGGGAAGAGCTTCATATCGACAATGCTGGTGACGACACCCTCCAAAGTACCGAATTGGGAATCAATTCCCAGCGTGAACAGCATTAGGAAGAACAATATCGACCAGAATTGAGCACCAGGAAATTGATTAATCGCTTCGGTGAAGATGATAAATGCCAATCCTGTACCCGACGCCGACTGTAATCAACGTAATTATCGTTACTCGTGATTCACATAAACTAAAAGTACATTTATAAAATTTCTTTTAATCAACCAAACTGACAAGTTTTATTAGATTAATAAATCACACAACGTTTCGCACGCGCGCGCGTGTGTGTGCATGTGTATGTACTCACGTTATCCAACTCCTTTTCCAAATCGCATTCGGGAAGTTCCGGCATTATCAAATTCTCTAGCGAACCGTTGCCATTTGTAATGTTCAATATCGTGCCAGCAATCGGAAGATCTTTGGGTATTTTATCAACATGGCCGAATATGTTTATCAACGTGCTATTCTTTTCCGATAAGCATTGTTCATAAACCATGGTAGCCTTGAACCCTGTTTGAACGGGATCAGTGTCATAAAAATCAAAAATTTCTAAGAACGAAGAAGTCACAACACGCACCTATAATTGAGAAAACGACGATTCCCGCGAACATAGACGTAAAGCAATTCGTCAGACTGACCATGATGGCGTCGCGGTAACAATTATTATTCACCGGATTGTAGGAGGAGAACGCTATTAGACCACCGAAAGCTAGACCTAAGGAAAAGAAGATTTGCGTTCCAGCCTCCAACCAGACTACAGGATCGGTTAACGTCCACCACTAAAATGCAAAAATAAATCAGTAATTATTTTTCTTTGTTTCATTATTTATTAATGAAATTCTCCAGATTTTTATCAGGGTTGTGAATAAACTTTGTATACTTTGTATGATATAAGTCAATAATACTATGCTGAAATTTACGAATTCAAATTCTTTAAAGAAGATTAAATTATACATAAACAAGATTATCATTAATTCATAAATAATCAAAAATATAATCTTTTGTATATAGTACACATGTATGTACATACATAAAATATACAGTGATAAATGGAATATAGTTTTAATTTGATACTAATGTTTAATGCTTTTTTGCGAAGAAGAAAAACGTGGAAATATACCTTTGGCGTGAAGAGATGTCGCAAACCATCCGACATACCCTTCAGTGTTACCCCTCGGAAAAAGAAAATGATCAGAACGATGTATGGAAATGTGGCGGTCACGTACACGACCTGAAAAGGGCGAAATGATCACTTCAAGAATTTATAAGTGATTAACTTTGGCTTTTATAAAAGTATCCGTACCTTGCCCGAAGATGCAATACCCTTAATCATACACATGTAGACGAGGATCCAAGCGATAATCAGCGCCAGAGCGATCTTCCAATTAAACACTTCTGGCGTATTAATATCCTTGGATATCATTAAGGTAGTTCGATACCAGAAGTACTGCGTGGGGCTGCTGGCCTGTGGGTTGGTCAAATTTCACATTAATAAGCGAAGCGCAAATTTAATACGCACGTAAGGACACACACAGTGAAAATAATTTATATCACATTGCATTAAATCTTGACGTTACCAAACATTCGGGTTCAGGTGAGTAAGATCCATTTTGAAAGTATCTATTGGGACACTCCGCCCAAGGTAGTTGCGATTGGAAACTCTTTGAACAAATTTAAATTTCTGTGAGTAACTTGCACGATACGTCAACAAACGAAATTACCGATCCTGATCATTTACCTGAACGAAATAAAATAGGCACCAAGCGATAATTGTATTATAGTAAAGGGCCACGTTGAATGAGACTACAGCGCTGCTAACTCCTATACCGGCCATATATGGGGATACCTTTCGGAAAGATACAGAAAAATCATTTTTAAATATGCATTTCAATCTATTCGTAAATAATTGACTTTTTATTCTATTCACCTGATTCCACACTCCAATAGCACCTTTTCTCAGTCTCTGGCCGATTGCCAATTCCAAATAAAATATAGGAATACCCTCGATGGCCAGCATCACGAAGTAAGGGATTAGAAAAGCGCCTGGAAACATTAAAACATCATGCTAACAATTGTAAAATCCTATCTAAATAAAGCAAACGTACCTCCACCGTTCTTCTGAGCCAGATAAGGGAACCGCCATACGTTTCCAAGGCCCACCGCGTATCCTACGGTTGCTAAGAGAAATGTGAGCTTGCTATCCCAATTTTCACGCTCATCTTCACCCGCTTCCGGCCGAAAAGTCGCCTTACCGTCGTTATTACCGGGGCCATTTCCTATTTTGCTCTACAGATTAACGGAAGGCAAATTTATGGTGAATTTTATTTCATTGAGATTTCATTTCAATATACAGGAATAAACGTAAATAGGCATACACCTTGTTAGGACTGGTGTCTTCGAAGGCCGCATTGGTGGCCCCGTAATTGGCAGTGGCGACGTTCTTACGATTATCCACCACTAATCTACCACGCATCTCTTTCATCTCAAGCTTATCGATGCTTTTCTGAGGCTTTAGGTCGCGGGAACTTTGTCGGCGAACGAGATGAGCCGTGTTCGCCATATCTTCTCCCTTTTCGTTTTAGTCTTTTTTAAATTCAATTTTGATTAAAGGCCTAGGGGCTTCATCCTGTCAAAAAAAAAAAAATAATTAAAATAAAATTATCAAAAGAGATGAAAGCTAAACGAAATGATCAACAAAAGTTATTTTTTCTTAAGAACGCACGCACACACACACACACACACACACACACACACACACACACACACACACACACACACACACACACACACACACACACACACACACACACACACACACACACATATATATATATATATATGTATAATCAGGTCAAAATGTAATTCAGCTGTAGTCAATATTTAAAACAGATATTCCGTCAATAGGTCTGTTTTTAGATATTAATAATTTTTTTACTTTTTTTAAGCAGAATATGAATTACCCTTATACAAATTTAATATTTAATATTAAAAGCGCTACTGTTACTACTTTTAATACTCAAAATAAGTGATGATTACTGACCAACTTAATACTGCTTAGTGTTACATTTTTATAAGAATAGTAGAAAACTCTTAGAGATGAGAATATTTTCATATTTTACTAGCAAGAAAACGCGAATTAGTACGTTCGTAAAACAATTTAACAATAATAATTTACAGTACTGGATTTAATTTAAAGACTTTATATAATAATTTTAATACTTTCTTGATAAATTAAAAAATTTTTAAGGTCAGAATCAGATTTAACAGTTTAAAAAAGGCATATCACTTTTATTTGCTGTGTCAAGAACCAAAATCGATCCATTTTTATCCTTCTTTAAAATATTATTTAAATAAACTTTCTAATTAAAAATAAAACATTCTTAAAAATATTATGAGAAGTATATTATATATAAGAAGTGTTTTAACAGATATATAAAAATATATAAAAAACTATAAATCAATATAAAATATAGAATAACATAAAATTAATATGAAATGAATACATCATTATAACAATATTATAATATACAACATATTATAAATAATTATAAACATATGTAATAAATATTTATATAATTAACATATATAATAAATAAATAATGAATATTTATAACATATGTTATAAATAATTATAAAAATAGAAATTTCTAATAAAACAACAGTTACGATGTGTCAGTATTATGTTATTTTTAGTAATTGCAACGCATGTTCACACGAATTTAGTTTACTGTTTAATCGGACAATCTCAAGAGTTCAAATTATATATTATATATACAAAAGTATATTTTTTATATATGTACATATATATATATATATTTCCTCTCGCACAGGTGTCGATCATGATCAAGCGCACATATGCTTCTCAAATATACACGTGTCCCTCTTACGTAAACTTACATACGTATCCCTTCCATTAAAAAATCGATTAAAAACCTGAAAGTGGAAATTGATTTTTGCTTTGACGTAAGTGCACATTCTAGCGCGCGCGTACACTGACGCACATTTATTAAAATTTCTACGCATATCCGTGAAGGGGACAGAGAGAAAAAGGATGCACTTTTAATAAAATAAACATATATATACAGCAATACGTATGCAAAAACGTGTATGAAAGTCTTTCACTTCACTGTACATAACGATTGACACAGAAAACCTGGATTCCTTCTCTCGCGGAAGTGCCGAGAAACGACTGTATCCGAACGCACGTATGCGAGGAAGGAACATCTCCGCGAAGTCGTTCTGAACGTCATTCGCGGGATATTCGGCGCGAAGCGAGAGACCGAGGAAGCGAAATCTTTACCCACCTGCCGGGGACCAAAGGGGAAAACGCGCGAGGACCTTGTCCGCGGTCGAGGAGCGGTTCGCCACTGGTGACACCCCCTGGTGATGCGCTGGTGATAGGTAACTTTTGAAACCACGGATATATCCGAGAGAATCAATAGCTAGCGCCGGCGCCTCGGCGTCTCTCTCCTCGCCAGCGATTCTCTCGCGAAAACGCGAAACCGCGCGCAGAGCCCTTGTCCGAGAGAAAGACACCCTCGGGAGTAGGGAGAGGGGGAGAAAGAGCGAAAGACAGGTCATGATTTATCACCATCCTGGAACTTAAACGCGTAAATCGCAACATTGTATATGAAAAAAGAATATATGAAATTAAAAGGATACTCCCACGCAATGAAGGAAATTAGGACGACGATTGTTAAAAATCACTGCTTAATATAATGCCATATATAATAAAAAATATATTATAAAAATAGATCTTATACAGAGAGAGAAAATGATTTTTAAAAATTATGATCACAATTTAATATAAGAAATTGATTTTGATTATTCTGGATCAATAATTAATTATACTGTGTATAAAAAACATTTATTAAACAAAAGAAAGCTTTGCATAAGAATAGAGAATAATTAAAAATCGCGATCACAATTTAATGTAAAAAATAAAAATATAAAAATTAATTTTGCATTGGTTATTGGTTACATTATTCTTTATGTATAATAAAATATTTTATTATAAATATAAATTTTGTATACAAAGAAAGAATTTGGTTAATAATTATAATTTATTATATAAATTTATGTATATAAAATTTCTTTATAATTAATTAATTGTATTCATTTGAAGGTTTTTCTTTATTGGATTCATGTATCTTCGTCTTCTTAAGAAAGAGTTTCCTTAGCTAGAAATTGTGTAAATGCGAGAATCCCTAAAACATACGCAATACTTTTGTTAAATTTTTCTAAACAGTATTTAAATTCTAAACTCAAAAAGACTAAATATTTATAAGTTTGCGCTTATACACTTGCGAAACGATTGAACTAGCAATTGTATTAGATGTACTCCACTTTGGGATAGCGATCAAAGATGTAATCGATCATTACTGTAGGGTAACAATGATCAGAGTACTAACTAATCATTGAGCAGCACTAATTAAAAAATTTAATAAAGTTAAAAATCAATCATTTTTAACTTAACTGAGTTAATCATGAGTGAGTTTATTTTTAATTTCAACTATTTTTAGTTCTTCAACTATTATTAATTGAATTTTAAAACACAAAATTTGATTTATTAACTTTTTCCTAAATTAAAATTTTATTAGTGCAAAACAATTGTAATCGGAAAAAATGTGCTCTTTTATAAATACAATTTTTATTCATTATTTCATATAAACTTAATTTGCAAATAAAATATTAATTTTATTTGACGACCTATTATGTAATTATTCTCTTATTTACAGTAATCTAATTTTAAAATATTTTAATTTTATACATATAAATAAATGCTTTATACAGAATTAATTTTTAATTTAACTTGAATTAATTTAAGACAACTTTTAACTGAATTAGTTTCTTGTTTATGCAATTTATTAATGTAACTATTTAAATTAATTTTATATACACCATTAACTCAAACTTAATTTAATTTTTAAAAATATTAATTTATTCAACCCTGGCAACAATAGATGTGAAAATTGAGGCCAGATAAGAGTAAACAAAAGCGTAGCATTACATCAAGGTGTATTTGTATCGCTGATATGGGCTGCGTTCGCTTTGGCGTTCACAGTTGTAAGCACCATTTTATTCTTGTTGTTTACCAAATATTGAACAAGGATATTGACAAATGATGCATACAAGCGCAGAACAGTGAGTGCCAAAGCGAATGCTAACTATATATATATATATATATATATATATATATATATATATATATATATAAATATACGTATCAGTAATTCATACATCTTTTATAATCATATATGAATTTACCCTTTCAGGTCTAAATTTTTTTCAGAAATAAGATTAATTATTTTTAAAAGCTTGAGAAAAAAATTGCTAAATACAAAAATAAAGTCAAAATATAAAACCTTAAAATAGTTTATTTAATATGGCGAATTCAAGAAATAAAGTTTTATTAAAGTTATAATGCAATTGTTTATTAGGGGAATGTAATTAAGCATATTTTATTTAGTGTAAATGTAGAGAAATTGTTTATTATGAGCATTTTGCCTCGCATTTGTAAATATCGATCACTAGCATTTTTTTAATCAATAATTATTCCATTCCATTTTTCATTAAAAGTTTCAAAATTGCGCTTATTTATACATTATGTGTAGTATAAACATCATCAAAAATTATCACAGTCTATTTTTAGTATATTTAGTATTTAAGTATAATTATTATACAAAAATAATTCTGTGCGTCATGTCAAGTCTTTCATAGTTAATCCAAGAATTTTCTTGCAATAAATTTAATTTTTTATATTCTATAATTGTATTTATATCAGTTTTTAAAATTAAAACTTAAACGTTTCTAAATTGAACTAAATAGCTTAATATTTATCAAAGATACGATTTTAGTGGCTTTGTACATATATGTATCATTAAATCTGAAAGGATTAAACCAGTCTAGACATAGAAAAAATTAAATAAATTACACCTACTATTAATATTCCTCCTCCCACGCTTCTCTTCCGCAAAAGACGAGATCAGATTGTCGACAGTCTCCTCTGTTTTGTAATCAATTAATCTCATACAATCGCTGATACGAAGATACCTAATATAAATAAAAAATATGTTAAATTATATTAAAAAGATCACACTGTCAATTGTTTTTAAAAAACGATGAATACATGTTGTGGAAAAACTGGAAACCCTCCACGGCCCATTCCAAGAGTAGCTCGAGTGTTGGTTGATAAGGCGTCCCTTTGATTAACTCTTGCATCGCTTCGTCCTTTAAAGATACCTTGCTTCTGGTGTTTTCCAAATTAATCAAGTAATTCTTCAAATCCTGAAATCGCAGATTCAAGTGTCGTTCTATTGGTATGTTTCTTTTTTCAGCTAAATTTCTCTTGTACAATTCCTCTTTTTTTCTCTCTAACATGGAGAGAAGAGAAAAGATGAACTGTGCCAGAAGTTCAACTGAAAAGCAGATCCTTAACTCGCAAAATAAAGATAATACCTGATTTGCGTCATTAAATTGCGTCAAAATATCTGACAAAAGCGCAATTTCTTCCTCGAGACCCATAAGGATTTTAAATATTAATCTTTCCCGCGTTTCCTGATCAATGCTTTCTTCCGCTCCTTCTATTTCTTCGCTATAAAAATGAATCAATTCGAGTAAAATTTGATTAAAATTTAATGAGTAAAATTGATGGGTAAAATTGTAATGGATATTAAGAAGTCGTTTAGTTTTTAAATTAAAGTAAATATGTCAATAATATTGTTTTATTTAATATTATTAAATTTTGTTATTAAACTTTAATAAACATATGGATCCATATTTAGAATTTTTAGAATTTAGCACGCTTTTTTATCGATCTATTTTTATTATTTATTAAACATAAAACAAGAATATATAAAATTTTTTTGTATAAATTAAAGTGCACATACATAATGTTAAAATTAAATTCTTAATTTTTTAATATTTAATTCTTTTGCCTCTCTGTTTTTAATTCTTTATTCCTTCTTCTTATTCATTATCGATATATATACTAGAAATCGCGTCACGAGATCTCGAACTGAGAAATAATTGACCAATTACATTTGAAGAATTATTTGGTCAATTGACTGTGATTGGCTATTTCTCTTCTCTTCTCAAAAAGATAAAAAATTAATCATAATCTGAGATCAAAACTCATCTACATTGGTAAAAAGAATCGACATCAAGTCGTAAAAGTTGAATTTAATTATTTGAACGATATTTTTTCGATATCTCGCTTATCCCTACTTTTCGGCGCAACAATCGCGCCACCTGGTTTCACTTTCGTCGAAAGCCTCGTGGTCAGGGCAGGTTGCGCGATCTCGAGCAGCCACTTGTTGTCCACTTACTTCATGACATGGCGCAATTGCTCGGTCCGATTAGCCAGGCACTCGAGCGGTCGCTCAGCCTTCCTCGATAATTCTCTCCATTTGTCATCCAACCTCACTAGACGCGCGAAGTAGCGAACGAGACACGCGTGAAGTTCTCGCGCCATCCCCAATGATCCCCTCCTCCAATCGGGACTTTCACCGTGTTCTCCACGAGCGATCTCGCCCGCGGTTCTCCATAGATTCTAGGAAATTTCTGTATCAACATTTGCGCGCACGCACGCGTGACGCTGATCTCACTAGACTCCACGTCCGTCTATCCGTGCTGTACTGCTGTGTAATTCCAAACCCGAGTACATACACTCACGCACACATCGTGCTCCGCAGCGCTCTGTCTATCCGTGGCCGTTGCGCGCTTGAATGTGTGCTTGCCGACGTGAACCGAGCACGCGACGACTCATGCCGAGCACACATTCAAACGCGCAACGGTCACGGATAGACAGAATGCGATGTGTGCGTGACTGTGCTGGGGCTCGGAATCGCAGCGCAGTGTCCGTCTACCGATTTCTCGTGTTTTTCGCGTTTGACGATAGATTGTGATAGATTGTGGTAATTTAAGCCGAATCGTCCCTCTAGATAAACAGGGACGGGAGCTTTAAGGAGAAGAAGAAAGAAGATAGGTTGTGGTGAATCGTGGGTGACCGTGGGTTCGCCTGTGGTCACCTGTCGGTCGAGATTTGCGTCGTGTGTGCCACTCGGTTTAAATTGTGAGTCAATCCGGCGCGAGTCGGAATTGTCAGGAAAAGAGGGAATTGCGAGTGGTGACAGTGCGACGCGAGTACAAGACAAATTTCCTTGTTGAAGATCGCGATGAGATTTTGCTAAACGACGATCCTTATCCCTCGCACATTTACACATCGTCGGATACGGGTTGTCCGTCCGCCACTCGTAAACAGCTAGTCAACAATGCAAAGTGTAATAAATTCCGTGAAGGGCACCGCGCTGGGCGTCGCTGAATACTTGACGCCGGTGCTAAAGGTAATTTCTGTCGGCTTTCGGCTCCATAATTTTGCTTACCGGAAATTGTATGTGTAATTTGTCGGAGTAGATTAGATATTTTGATAACGCTGTACGACGAAGAGGGGCAGGGGGAAAGGATGTATGGAGCATCCAGTAAATTCTGATGTAACTAACAAGAAAAAGAAAAAAAAAACGAATAAAATATGTAAATTAAAATATACAGTAGATTCTGGTGTAACTGATGAAACAATTAAAGAAGAAGATACGAGTAAATTATGCAGGACAAGTTCTCTTGTTAATGATACAATTAATAAAAGAATCATTGTATGTTCAGTGAGTGTTAATTGTATGCTAATAGTTGCAGATTTGCGTGAAGTACAAGTCGAACTTGTATTCTATCAACATTATGTGACATTACGGACTATACTAGCAGAAACCATACATAATTTATTGTTTTGTAATTTATTTAAATAAAACTTAAAAAATTGTTTAAAAGGTATTGTATTTTAAAGTGTTACTAAAAATATGAATATTTCACAGATTATTTTATTATTATTTTTTGTTTGCACTTAATTCTTATATAAATTCATGTTTTGCAGTACTTATTTACAAATTTGATAAGATAGCATTATGAATTAAATCACAATTTTTATATATAAATTTTAAAATTTTAATAAACGTTTGTGTAAAAGTTAGTTTGAGAGTTTACTTACTCTTTTAAGTTTTTACTTTATCTGCAGCAAAATATGGTCTCGCAAATTGTACACATGCCAAATTATTTGTTGTTTTGTTCTTTGCAACTGTAGGTTTTAAAGCTAAAGTTTAAGTATTTATGACCAAAATTTTTCGTTGCTGATTAAGAAAAAAAATAAACTTAAGAAACTTGTGATTGAAATTTTTATGACTTTGACCTTATTGTAACCAAAAACATCTTAAATTGTTACAATGTGTTAGATTCTGTTGTTTTTTTGTTATTTACTTATATTATTCCGTTAGTAAAGAGATTTCTGGCAGTTTGTTGATAAAATTTGTTTTTAATAAATTAACTATCTTGGCAATTTTATTGGCTTTATTTATAGAATTTCTTTCTTTGTTGAATATACTGTAATTTATTGTACACATGATTTATTGTGATCACATAACAATGTGATCAATTCTGTTTTATTTTTACAATTAATCTATCATCATATTTGTTGGTAGATTTTTATTGGTATTCTGTTGATAACATGTAGCAGATTCCTTGCAAAATTTGCTTTTTGAATGAATAAGCTCTCTTAGTGATTTCTTTAATTTTTGTCTTCATCTTTTATTAAGCAGTCATATATTCACCAGTGTATCTATATGAAATTGTATGCTCTTTTTAAGGAGAGCAAATTTCGAGAAACGGGTGTTTTGACACCAGAGGAGTTTGTAGCAGCTGGCGATCATTTGGTGCATCACTGTCCTACATGGCAATGGGCTACCGGCGATGAGGATAGGGCAAAATCTTATCTACCAAAGGGCAAACAGTTCCTGTTGACTCGTAATGTACCTTGCACGCGTCGATGTAAACAGGTAATATATCCTGGTCAAAGTACAATTTCTTCCTTCTTTAATTTGTATATAATAATAATAATAATATTAAAAAACGCCTGCATTTATAGATGGAATATAGCAACGAGCAAGAATGTATTATAGAAGCTGACGATCCCGAAGGTGGTTGGGTGGACACCCATCATTATGCTACCAGTGTTGCTGGCCTGGATGAAAGAGTATCGGAAATGGCACTGGAAGAAACCCTGGGGGAATCATCTCAACTTCAGGACAACGCGGACGAGGACGAAGACGATGAGGATGCTGCTGACATGGAGGCTTTCGAGATCAGCGGCATGCTGGACGAGCAGGATAAAGTAACACAAATACAGATTGACAAAGAAAGAAAAATTCTTTTGAATCAGTAATTCTAGAAATCGATGTTTTTTGTTTTTTAGCACGTGGCGACGGAAAGCACTAAAAAAACCAGCCATGAGAAACGTGATTCATTTACAGAGGGAGAGATTATTCGCACTCGCACCTATGACTTATACATTACATATGATAAATATTATCAAACTCCTAGATTATGGTTGTTTGGATATAATGAGGTAAGATGCATATTTGTTTCTTTCCGATTTCTTAAGGAAGAGAGGATTTCTCTTTTCACATAACATAATAGTTCACTCAAATCGGCGAAAACAGAAAAATTGGAAAAACCTAGAATTTGTTTTATCTTTAAAAATTATGGTTTATCATGGAATTTTACTGAGAAATTTAATTTACAGAGAAATTTTTAGAATTGTATTTTAAAATTTTTTTGACAAATTTATCTTTTGATCATTTTTTTTGTATTACAAAATATTAGTAATAAATATGGTAAATATATTTATTTTTTGTGTAAATCATGAATTTTTATTAAAAAATTAATTATAATAAGTGATATCGTTTTAAATTAGTATTGAGTTTCAAATCACGTTTTGAATTCTGTGACTTTTGATCAGCTAGATCTGTGTATTGTGAAGGAATTATTATATTTCTATTTAGTAGTAATGAAAACGAGTGGGACTATATGTATAGAAATCCCTCCTTTTTTGAACACTCCTTTTTTGAGAATTTAAATCTTAAATCTTTGATTTATTGTCTAGATCTAATGTATTATTTGTTTTATCACGGATTAGAATCGGAAGTCGCTTAATGTAGAAGAAATGTATGAAGATGTTAGTCAAGATCACGCTAAGAAGACAGTTACGATGGAAACTCACCCGCACATACCTGGTCCTCCTATGGCTTCTGTTCACCCCTGCAGGTAAAAAAGAGACATTTAATTTTATCAATTTGTCAGATTCACAATTCTTGATTGAAGAGTTTATTATCTGTGCAGGCATGCGGAAGTGATGAAGAAAATCATGGAGACGGTAATGGAGGGAGGTGGAGAATTAGGAGTGCATATGTACCTCATAATATTTCTAAAATTTGTTCAATCCGTCATACCAACGATCGAATATGACTACACGCAAAATTTTATGTTAAATGCGGCCGGCTAGATGCGTCATTAGTCCTAAATTATCGTTGTATTGTGATTAATATGAATTGCTTACCAACCGTATTTAGTGGATACGCGAGAGATAATTGTGTATCGATGTTTACTACGCTTTTCATCATAAATGTGAAGATCGTAAGGATATTCAAATTGATGGTAAGAATCTAAGATGATTTCATATATTTTGAATTGACTTCTGAAAATTTGAGTGATAAAAGTATTTTGAACGGTATAAACATCTACTCCCAAGAATCTAAAGTATGAAATTGCACGGATCTCGAGCGTTCGGCATTTAAGAATCCACATGTCACTTGTCCTAATTAATTTTAAGCAAACATGTACAAGATGCTTTTTTACATTGCAAGATACTAAGTTAAGCAGATACTTGACACCGTTAGACAATAAGAGCGGAATAAAAGTTACGCTAAAAGCAACGAAAAAAAATCGACAGAAACAAATACGAAAATAATTTCATATTATACAGAATGTCTTTTAAGTCCATGTCGTAACTTTAGAAGGCAATTCTTTAAATTATTTAAGTAAAGATTCAAAGATCGTACAACTAGACTTTTGATCTCCAAGAAATCTATGATTTTTAACAAAATAAGAATATTGTAACTCAGTCAAAAATTCACTGGATGAAGAAAACTTAAAAGTCTTAATAAATATGGATCCTAAAATCAATAATTTCTGTATTACAAGATGTTGATGTTTTTTAAAAATTACATTTTCTTAAATATATCAGGTTATGTATATTTATATAAATCCATAAAACTTGAGTAGCTAATTTATCTAATAGACGTTAATGGCACACACAAAAAAGTGGTCTAATACTAGAACCCCACTAGTCAATCTCTATGTATTTTGACGTGCTAAATACAAATCCGGTGTCAGAATTGCCCCATCACCCACCATTTTCCACATGCAACGAAATTATTAATTATTAATTAGTTTTCAAGGTTTTATAAGACCATTTTTTTATTTAAAAAAATGAGTGTGTAATTCATAAAATTGGTATAAAAATATTGGAGTCAGTAACAAAGATGTCAAATCTAAAAAAAATCAAAATTCAATGCTAATGGCAGATTTCAAGATTAGTACTTAATTCCTGATTCAGTTTTCAATGGAAAAGTTGTCTTGCACTTTATCGAAATGAGTATGATTTTAAAAGTTATGACAAAATCTTACATTTTTCTCATTGAAAATTAGAAGTGAGATGATATTTTAAGGTCTAAACTCTAAACTGATCAAAAAAGCAATCCATTAACACAAACATATGCTGCTTCATGTGTTAATGTTAATAGAATTGATAACCCTCCCCGAAAAAATCTTAGATATGCCCATGATTGTTTAATATTTAATATTTACATATTTAGATTGTTTACCCAAGTTTTATGAATTTATGGATACAAATGTAATACGAAATACTAGCACACAAGGTGTCCGCAACAATATAGACACGTTGTTATCTGAGTGTGTCTATTAATCCTTCATTGTTCTTATTTGACAAACAAACTCTTTCTCTTAGAATCGGTTGTTTCAACTTTTTGATAAACTTACTATCAGATAAATATCCATCTATCTTTACCTATCTTTATCTTTTTTCTGAATAAATAAAGACACATAACATAAGTATCTGTCGAGTAAAACTTTCTAATAAATTGGAACAATCAGTCCTTAGTGTTCTATGAGCATCGCGCTTATATGTGTGTTACTGTATTAGTGCGATGTTACCATATAATTTTCTGAGATCATGAAGATGATGAGAGAAAAAAGAAATTAATAAAAGATATAAAAATAATTTTAAAAAGTCTCAATTGCTGCATAAACACAGTCTTGTAAAAACATAAATGCACATCGATTCGTCAATTTATCGCAAAAAAATCGATAAATGCTAGGTAACAGGATTGTACATACATATATCTACGTATTTATTCTCGCTACATTCAGATATATCACACATTAACACTTTCAAAAACTAACAAAAATTATGAAAAATAAAATTAAAATTATACAAAAAAAATTATACTAGATAGTTCAAATCTGTTAAAAGCAGCCCAGATAACACAGAGAGTTCAAAAAGAACTCAATTGTATGTCATCAATTATGAATTCTTTTTGAGATGCAAAAAGAATTCATAATTGATGACATACAATTGAATTCTTTTTGAACTCTCTGTGCTATCTGGGAGATGATGCCAAGTGTCATTGTCAATAAAAAGGCTACAAATTGCACATAGAATCTGTAATCAAAAGATATTGGCAAACTGCTATCGAAAATATGACAAAGTTGATAATATCATGGCATCAGATTGACGGCAATAATCGAGCAAAATTTGTGATTTCTACTCAATTTTTGCTGTCAATCTGGAGTCAGATTGCCTGCGCGCGCAGATTCTACTTAATTTCTGTCACCAATCTGCTGCCAGAAATTCGGTCAACAAACTCTACTAGCAAATCATAAGCACATTGTTGAAATAATAGAGTAATTTGCTTACAACTTTTCAGGAAATCTGTTGTTAATTTGTGTTTTTGTGTGCTAGAAATATACTCTAAAAGACTGTAAATAAAAAGAAGAGTTTAGAGTTAACTTTTGTGTTACATCTGTGTAATTAAATTAATTAAATGTGAACTGAACGTTTGTCTCATACGGCAGCAATGAAAGGATTAAAACTTTCGGATCTTAACACTAAATTTTGTTTTGCTATAAGTTTCTTTTGTTTCTTTTGTCACTTTGCATTTTAGTCTAGAATTTTTTATTAGAACTTTTTATTTATTTTTTGTAATTGTTTGGATTTATCAAAAACTGATTATCAAAAAAGCAAGACCGAACAAAATTATTCCAACTAGATTTTTGGAGGAGAAGGGGTCTAAGTTATAGCAGTTCTAGCGTTAAATGATCCAAAGATCGCTTTCTGAAGTTATAATATAAAATACCTGCACATAGACTTAAAATACCTGTATATAATTAAACTAATTATTTGTTAATTTATTATTTACAAAAAAAGCTTAAATATTTATCGTAATAAGATTGGTTATAGCTAATTATGAAATAAATTGGAATATTCCGAATATTACCTATGTGTATGACCAATTTACTTATCGTTCGCAGTTACGGCCCCGCAGTTACGGTATGGTGACTAAAATTTAGCCTTTTCCGGTCGACCGTTTCCCCCCTGATTTACTTTCTTGCGTAGAGATACACATAATTACATACTGATTCACCGGTAATCCATGACATTCTCATAAATCTGCCAGTACATAAATTAACATGAATACGATTTTAAATGAGCAGCGTGACAGAATTATGGGGCATTACGTGTCTCTTTGTTTTACGAGTTTTATGAGATACAACAGATGCAGATTATATATAGTAGAAATTTACTATTTTATTGAAAGACTTTTTCCTAAGTGATTAATTTCTTACGTTTTTATAAATTACTGCTAATAAATAATAAAACTGCAACATTTTCTAATCTCGTGATTTTAAAATATCTCAGTATTGAAATATACTATATAAAATACGTTAAAAATGTAAAATAAACAGATACATTTTCTATAAAAAAATGTTATTAATAATTTTACACGTTCAAAAAAATATATATATCAATATATGCAATATCCTAATGTCCACGAAATTGTTCAATTGCATATATTGTACTGATAAAAACAGTAGAAATAGTAATTTGTCAGAATATTGTTTTAACATTGAATTATATATTATATAAGTTACAGCTGGCGCACATTTTAGTATAAATATATAGTGAACTTAACAAACTAGATCAAGTGCAAAAGTAAGTATTGACAGTATTTAAAAAGTTTAAAATTTAAATTTATTATTTTTAAATGATTTTTTAGAGGATTTTACTATCTGCATTCTTACAAATAGTTGTAAAAATTTGTTTTTACATGTGTGTCATCTTTTGTCTCTATTATCAATATTATAAACATTTATATGACATGGTTAAAATATTTAATTAATTTTGAATAATTGCATTTGTGCTATACCATTTGACAATAATCGTTTAATAACCATTTTCTTATAATTTTTCGAACGTGTTCCTAGCATTATTCCTGTATAATCAACTCTAGGAAGAGTATCTCCGACGTTTGACAAGTGTGCTTTTACACGCAGTAAAGTAAACAGGGCGATATAAGATAACGGAATGTCTCATAAATTTAACGGTGCATAAATTAGCAACACGGCTTTTTATATTCTGTGCGCCGAAAAAGATTCGAAGTTTGGTATATTCAGAAATCCTCTTTGTTTAGTTAGAGCTTAAAGCCACAATGATAAGTTACATTTTTCGACAATTTTTTACTATTGTGATAATATATGTAATTGCGGTTGGTAAGTATTCCTCTAATAGTAAATTCAGATTGGCATATAATGAAGAAAATTCTTCGATAAAAAAATTACAATTAAATAAATACAATTATACTTCTTCTAATAAATTAAAAAAATTTCACAGAAGGCATATATATCGAGATCTAACTTTACGAACTTTTTGTGGAAAAAAAAACGGAAAAGATAGAAAAAGCCGTATTTATTCCATAATAAAGATTATACTTTCCTTTAGTTGACATTTAAATTTTATTTAAAAACTATATAAATTTTTGCAATGGGTGTAAGCAGTGCAGCAAAAACCATTGTATTGTAATGTGAAAAAAAAACACTCGCACAAAATAGAAGATCCAAGTTCAAATCTATAAAGTTATTTTTCGCAATAAATTCCTTTAAGTATATTTTAATAAAATTTTTTTATTGTATTAAAAAAATATTTTATTTTAAATATATTTTATTTTTTCTTTGTATTGTTTAAATATAATCAATGTTTGCAAAAATTAGCCATATCTATTTTTTCGTAGACGGAGCGTCCAATGAGGATGAGGACCTCGACATTTTTCTACGTGTTTATATCGGGTACTTATTTTTACATTTTTGATATTTTAAATCACTTTTATCGCTTAATTATATTCTTGAGATAAAAGAAATCAATTGCATTCTTTGTAATATTAATTTTCTTTGATGCGAGATAAAATAAATTTTTGATAAACCTATTTTTGTATTGGTTCAAAAATTTATTTTTTTTAGGGCTACTATAAACGAATATGTCGATTATTCGTTGGAAAATGCTAGCGCAATCACATCTCGAGTAATTAACAGTAAGCCAACAGTAATGTATATCCATGGTTTCACGGAACATTTGGAGAAAGAGAGCGTACGAACAATAGTACAAGGTACATTTTATCAACTTTGGTAAAAAAATTTTTATATAAGAACATATAAAAAAATATATAATTACATACAAAATATGTTTCTACTAGTTTATACTACTTTCTTTTATAAAATTCCTGTTTAATGTACAAAAAGTAATAGTTATACTAGAAAACAAAAACTAATTAAAAGGATAATATGTACACTGTTTTTTTAAATAAAAATTTAAGTATGAAGAAATGAGAAAAAATACCTATATATAATCATATATTATGATTCAAGGAATATATATAATACATATATAATTATATATGGGCAATTTTTTCTCATTTCTATTATAATGAAAAACCTTTTATAATATTTTATAATATTTTTTAGAACTTTTTATATTGTAAATATAAAAAATTTCCGAAACAATGCCTTATATTTTTTCAGATATTTTAAATATAAGTTTTATGGAAAATCCTATTTTAGAATTTACATTAAATAATTTTAGAAGACTTTCAACAAAATTTTTATTTTTGGAAAGTTTTTTAATTCTATTTTAATAATATAAAAACTTTAAAACATTTTTTATAAAATAAACTTATGAAATTAAATAGAAATTATTTAAAAAATCGGAAAATACAGAATTCTGTAAAATTGTACAAAAATTCTAAAATCAATTTTCACTAGAGGATATGTTACAAAAAGCATTTAAAATTAGTTTCATCTTTTCAGCTTACTTGAAGAGAAGTGATCATAATATTATCGGGGTGGATTACCGTAAATTGGCAAACGAATCATACTTAAAAGTAGCAAGAAATGCTCCTCGCGTTGCAAATGTTCTCGTGACGTTTCTCGATAAGATGGTCAAATCGAATTTTGATACAGAAAAGTTGCATATCGTTGGACATTCCATGGGCAGTCAAATCGCAGGCTATGTCGGCAGAAAAGTCAACTTCCAGATTCCTAGAATTACAGGTAAAAGTCCATAGCTTTTATTAATTGATTTCATCTTGATTTCATCTTGATTTTAATGATGTATCATTGCTTAATTTAGCACTAAAGTATCTTTAAGTGATGAGAGATCTTAAAATATTTTGATAAGAGTACTTTTTAACTTTTTCCTTTTTCTCTCAAATTCTTAATAATTAATTAATTTTATTTTTTTATTTATTTTGATTATTTTTTAATTCACATTTTCACGAATAGATATTTTCACGTATTTTTTTTTAAAGTAAAGTTATGTTTCAACTTTGATATATTATTAGTTTGATTACACTACTATTCATAAGTGTTTTTAGAAATAATTGTAATTTTCTCGCGTAAAAAAAATAAGAACTTTAAGAAAACCTGTAATCAAGCATATTGCACAAACCATTTTTTCCATAAACTCTTTCAAAAAGTTAACATTTTATAAGAAATAATTTTTATGAAAGAATTTAATATTGTGAAAAATTATCCCTCTATTTCTTTTAAGTTTTAAAAGCTGCTTTAAATTATTTATTTTTTGTTTGCTGTAATTTAATGTTTTATCAAATTACAGCGCTTCAAAAAAATATTTAAAGAATATTAATTTTTATTTTTGTGTAATTTAGAAACAAAAATCATAGAAACAAAACTAAAGCAGATTTAAAAGTTTATTTTCTTTTTTTAAAACACTTAAAAAATTTTTTTACGATTTTTTAAGAGATAACTTTTTATGAGATGTGAAATATTTATAATAACAATAATAATAATAGAAGAGAAGGTATTACTCAAGCAGCATATATTGTTTGGCCATTTATATTTTCTTTATATTATTTATATATATATTTATATATAGTTATAAATATAAAATCACATATATTTTATATATTAAAAAGTAGTTTAGCATCCTCTTAAAAAAGAAATTAAATATTTCGAAATAATTTGATACTCGATATCTACCAAAATCATCGGTTTTCTACGATGCTAATATTGGTTTTCTTACTGCACACACATTTTAATTAAAAACATGTGATTTGTACTTATCTTAAATATACACGTAAGCCTAATAATTAAGAGATAAAGATTAATTATATTTAATAAAAACATTTTTATTAAAAAAATGTAATTTATTACGTTCTTGATTATGATTATGGAAACTATAATATAGTTTAAACCAATATAAATTTATGGTCCATTGGGAATCCAACCATAATATGGTCCATTGAGAACCCAATCACAATATGGTTTTAACCCTCCCAATGGACCATAAATTTATGTTGGTTTAAACTATATTATAGTTCCCATAACCATAATATTAGTTTACGCAACTTATGATATGGTTGCTATTACTAAAATGGAGATTTTTACACAGTTAGTTGTACCATAAAATGATCCTTTTAAACATTTACCATAAATATATAGTTATTATTACCAATATTGTAGTAATAATTACTATAAAATGATATTCCTAACATAATTATTTTACTACGCAATTATTATAGTTACAAATACAACATATTTTTCTATCAGTGTAAACTTCTAAAAGTCACGTATCTCTCATATCAAGAACGTAATAAATTACATTTTTTAAATAAAAATGTTTCCATCAAATATAATTAATCTTTATCTCTTATTAGTCTTACGTGTATAAGATAAGTACAAACCACATGTTTTTAATTAAAATGTGTGTGCAGTAAGAAAATCAATATTAGCATCGTAGAAAACCGATGATTTCGATAGATACGAGTATCAAATTATTTCGAAATGTTTAATTTCTTTTTTAAGAGAACGCTAAACTGCCCGTCAAACTTGATCGAGGTTGATAACGTAGAGTCATTCGTTTATTTTTGTTCATAAAAATATTTGTTTCAAAATACAAATTATGTAGCTTATACGTACAAATAAATGGTATTCAGTTCGGAATAGATTGAGGAATAAGACTATATTTGTCAAATTACGATTAGAAGCCATAAAAAAATTATTTGTGTGATCAAATTTTATTCATCTAAGCGTTTTCACAGATTTCTGAAAATTTGATCATACAAGAAACTTTTTTTTACGGCTTTTAATCGTAATTTGACGAATATAGTCTTATTCCTCAATCTATTCTAAAGTGAGGGATGCCATTTATTTGTACATACGTATAAGCTACATAATTTGTATTTTGAAGCAAATATTTTTATGAACAAGGATAAACGAATGACTCTACATTATCGATCTCGATCAAATTTGACAGGCAGCATCTTCTTAAAGGCATTTTAACTTTTGAACATTTTTTGAAACCTTTTTTTAAAATATATTTTAGCATTGAATTACATATATTTCCTTTTTTTTAACTTAGGCGTATTATTATACGAATATATATATGTACACTTAAATGTTTTTTTTTTGTTATTTAAGATTTAATTCGACTTATACATATTTTGAGTTATACTAAACAATAGTATAGAATTTTGCGAATATAGCTTTTTAAACATGCTAATGTCTCAACAATCCTAATATGGCCTCTTTTTCATATCAAAATCATTATTCAATTAGCTAATTGTATTATAGTTCTGTTATTAATCTATTACTAAAGTTTATATTACATGTATTATAGATTTTAATGTGCAGTCTAAATACTATAATATTATGTACGTACATATACCAACATATATTCTGCAATATTTTCTTTTTACTTTGACTAAATATATAATTTTATAAGAAAACAGCATTTCTTTAAACCCAATTTTTTAAATCTATTTTAATGGAGGGGTTACTACCATACTTGTTTTTTTTTCGATGTATTGTACAGTATTATCATATTTTTATAAATAACAAAAATCTAAATATTAAATGTTTTGTCAATTGTAGACCTAGAATCAAATAAAAACACATATTGACGAATGAAAATGTTAAGTTTGCAATTTAAAATATAGATCATTAATAAAGTTGTGCAAAATGTAAATAAGAAACCGTAATACCAACTTCTCCTTTACTAATAACAATAACTTTGTTGAAGTGAAATAGATAGATGTTTGTATAAAATATATATTTAAAATGTATTTTTTTACATAGGTCTTGATCCTGCCGGTCCCCTTTACAACATGCTTCAGCCGAGTCTTTCATTCTCTGATGCTCGTTTTGTGGACATTATACATACGGATTATGGATTTTATGGCATTGCCAAGACTACAGGCACAGTAGATTTTTTTCCAAACGGCGGTGAACGCATACAACCTGGTTGTCCGAATCGTCCTGTATTTTTTAGTCCAGATGGTATATATATTTTCCCTCTCTTAGAATTTACAGTAAATAAATTGTACCTTTTATATTTTGATGTTTGTAATTTATTTAGATTTCTGCAGCCATCATCGTTCATGGAAATTCTATGCCGAGTCTCTGATCTACGAATCTGCCTTTTTGGGTGTACAATGTGCCTTATTACCTCACATGGTCTTCGGCGAATGTAGTAATAATACGCAGATCATCATGGGATACGCCACTCCGAGCAGCGCGTAAGTAAATAATCTTGAATCTAAAAAAAACGGTTTAAAAAAAGATTATTCTTTTATTCCAGTGTATAGAAAAAATTTTTTATGCTTTAAATAATTTTTCAGAATTATTAAATACATTTTATAACATTTTTTTAACAGAAAATTCATTAGATTTTTATATAAATTAAAACATTTTTTAATAAATTCAAAAACCTACTTTTTTAAAATGTTGTATACATTCAAATTTTGAAATTTATATAAAGATTTAAAAATTTCTTATTTTATTATATTCTGTAATTTCTGAAAAAGAAACTTAAAATCTGAAAAAGTATTTTTCTTTAGAAATGTTTCTAAATTTAAAATCTGAAAAATACTTAAAAGTATTTTAAAATGTTATAAGAATTCTTTTCACCAAGATAATTTTTTTAATAAATAAATTTAATTTTAAATTTAAATAAATTTGCTAAAATTATGAAATATTTATTTAATTTTTTTAGGCGAGGAACTGTCTATCTTGTGACAGATGAAAAAAGTCCTTTCGGATTGAAGGAGCGAGGACTCTCACCGAATTGATCACGCTATGTTGAAAATCTCAATAAAAGGATATCGCAAATTTCTAGAACAAAAAAATATTAATTCTCTTACTAGTATAAAAGAAAAAAACTATAGAAAAAGAATTTATCAGTCTTCCTCAGCGACGCGAATATATTATCATGCTATATTCATTGTATTAATGGACGATCGAACGCAACGTCTTACTTTATTTCTCGTAATAACCGAGTCATCGTTGAATATTATACAACGCATATCCCAACGTCTTCTAACTTCCCCTCATGCATTAATAATGTTACCATTAATTCAATAATGGCGATTGTTACATTACTGGTACGTTTCGTAATACATATTTGCAATTTAAGTTTATTTAAATCTATTAAATAAAATTTTAAAAAATTAATGATTAAGCTTCCAGTCCCCAAGAGGTCTAAGATAATAAATTTTTGAAGAACTTACAGTATACTATAATTCTTTAAAAATCAGAAATCCACTAAGCTGTAAAAAAAACCAGAAAAAATTTAAAACTTTTAATAAATGTATCCTAATATTCTGTTTCTAAGAAACAGAACATTAAAATTCTGTGAAAGTAATTGCAACAAAGTGATCAAAATTTGGCTTTTTCCAATCGATTATTTTTTCCTTAATTTTTTCCCTAATTTCCCCCTATTTCCTCACCTGTCAAAAAGATACATGTATTGTCGTCTCATCAATAAATTATTGCGATGTCCCAATATATCTACTAATATTAAATTAACATAAGTGTGATTTAAATGAATAGCTAATAGAATTATAAAGGCACCATAATATCGCGTTGTTTTATTTTTTTTTGCCAATTATTGGCAAAACGAAATGATAATCTTGTGCTATAGGCGCTGCGCTAGAAGTAGTGTTGCGTTATTTCTTTAGTCACGTCACACATTAAGTGTCTCTTCTACGTATATTTTTATATCAGCACATAAAAATGGATTAATCTTAATTACATAATACCCAACGTATTACACGATATAAACTACACGATATAAACTACTTACACGATATAAATACATACATATAGCAAAAGTAAAATATATACGTATGTGTATTGCAAGAATTACGATAGTGCTATAATATTAGAATAGAGATACTTTTACCTCTGCAGGCTCAATTATATTTAAAAAACATATATAAAAAATATTCTGTAATATTTTCTTAAGTTTTTTGCCTTCAAAAAAAAATACGTAAAATTCTGCAAAATTTTCTACAGAAAAATTCTGAAGATAAAAATTTTGTACAAAAATCTGAAAAAACTGCAGAAATTCATGCACAAAATATGCAATTTTTTATGCAGTAATTTTTGCATTATTTTTTCCTACGCGAGTGAACTCACAGAGCAGATGAAGTGTTGTTAAACGTGTAAGACAGTGTTAAGAAGTTGTATGAAATTTACATTAATTTTATAATTATTTTATTAATATTTTAGATTTATTTATATACTTTAAGAGGATGCTAAACTGCCCGTCAAACTTGATCGATGTCGGTAATGTAAAGTCATTCGTTTACGTAGCTGAGCGCGCGCGTGCGTGCGTGCATGCGTGCGTGTGTGCGTGCGTGCATGCACTTTGACCTCTTCGCCACGCGTTGTTTCAATAAAGACAGAGAATAAACAAAAAAGGGTAGACAAAACACCTACTTATACTTTTTATTTATTCTCCGCCTCATTCTATCGAGACAGCAGCAGTGGACAGAGAGGTAAAAGTACATTGAAGTGCATTCAGCTCACGATTCTCGAACTTTGAGATAAACCTGTAAGTTTGCAACTGTAACTTTGTTTTAATTGTAAATTTTGTAATTGCACGTTATATTTCTAATCTGTATTCCTAAAAAGGATAAGCACATAAGATTATTGCAACGTGATTACATGTAAAATTTATTATTTTTTACTTTTTTTTAAGTATAGTAATAGTGATAGAAATACCCCGATAGGAAAAGATTTATAAAATTGTATTACAAAAAAATTGTAAAAGATTATCCGTCATTATGAGAGCACAATTGAGAAAATAGATGTAGAAACATTAACCTTTTATAAAACATTAATAAATGTTTGCGCAATTAAATTTTGAAATGGTATGTTGGCATAATAGCGATGTGGCGAATCAGCACATTTGCAAAATTAAATTTAGAAATAAATTGTGCAATAATTGAGAAAAATATTTCAGTCGTAACATGTTTAAAACATTTAGAAATATGATTGCGCACAAAAGACTCAAATTATTCTTCAATTATTCCTAAATTATGATGCACAAATATTGAAACATGGAATGTGTAATATTGCATATGTTTCAATATTTGTGCATTATAATGTAGAAATGATTTAAGAGTTTCCGACCGCTATTACTATCAATGAGATACTTAACACTCCAACGGACGCAACTAATCTGTCAGACAAAGTGCCTCATCTTTTTTAATCTTTATTAATGTCTAGTGAATAAGTGATATTTGTGTTATTGTAATACCTTTTGATATTAATTTTGAATTAAATATTGAAGGTTAAATGCTATAAATATTGCACATATTATTGCTACATTATATTGTGAAAATATTGAAGATTATAATGTGATAATTTTAAATGCTGAAATAATTGCAAAATATTTATGTTTTAATATTTGTCTAATCTTTCACAAATATTATTGACGAATTATAGTCTGACAAAACTGTTGCGTTATGGCAAATCATCTTAGTACAATCTTTAATGCCATTATTGTGCAATGTTTGCAAAATCTTCCTATCGGGGTAATAATGCCAGAGGCGTTGATCGTGAGTTAGTTACTAGTAAATAAATGCCAAAAACGTGAGTTAGCTAGTTTTTAAAAAATGTCAGAGGCATAAATTGTGAGCTGGCTAGTTTTTAAAAAATGTCAGAAGCGTAAATCGTGAACTAGCTAATTTTTACAAAATGTCAGAGATGTAAATTGTGGGCTAACTAGTCTTTAAACAATATTACAGATGTAAATTGTGAACTGGCTAGTTTTCAAAAAATGCTAGAGGCGTAAATTGTAAGCTGGCTAGTTTTAGAAAATGTCAAAGACGTAAATCGTAAGCTGGCTAAATTAAAAAAATATTAGTGGTGTTTATCGTGAACTGGCTAGTTTTTAAAAATGCCAGCGACGTAAATTATAAGCTGACTAGATTTAAAAAATGTCAGAGGCATTTATGTGAGCTGGCTATTTGCAAAAAAATGCTTAAAACAATTGTTACGAGCTAATTTTTAACTTGTTGCCAGAGGTACAAATTGTAAGCTGGCTATTTACAAGAAAAATGCCAGAGCTGATTGCCGTAGACTTGCTATTTATAATTTATTGCCGGAAGCATAAATTGATTATAATTATAATAAAATATTAGAAGCATTTGTTGTGAAAAAATGTTATTGATGTTTATCATACAAACGTAATATTAAAGGCTGTAAGTTTATAAGTGTATAATTACAGTATGTATTATAATGTGCGTGCGCGTGCGTGTACATGTGAATACATTAGAATACATATAATTGAAATTCTAATATTGCATACAAATGTAGATTCATCCATGGTCTGTATTTGATTAGAGCAATATACAGAATTTTTTTTAAATGAACAGTACATTAGTACATGTAGTATATATTTTAATACAAGCTAATTTAGCTAAAAGTAATTTTTATTCCTTTTATTAGACGTAACACAAAAAAAGATTTAAAAAACATGTGCAATATACATGCAATGTATAAACAATGAGCAACAGTTAAAATATTTTTTAGCTTTATAAGTGTTACTCAAAATAATCTTGACAACTTATTCAAAATTACACATTGAATTCGGTCGCTTTATAATATGCAATTTTTATCAAATTTATATTATATATTTTATAATTGATGATACACTTAAATAGTAATACAAGTTGACACATTAAAAAATAAAAGATGTATTTTGTAACTATCAAACTATTCTTGCAAGGAAGTTAAAAATTAATTTAATTGGTAAAAAGAATCAACATTGGGAGTTTCCATATTATGATATTACACAATTATATAAATATTTTCCTATTGGCAATAGGTAAATATTTTTATAATTGTATAACGTAATAATAAAATTATCTACAAATTTTGAAAGTAAAACTTGTATGTACACTCATTTAATGTCTCCAAAAAAAAAACTGTATATTAATTTTCCAATTGCCGAAATCTATATAAAGAAAATTTTCTTTTAAAAATTATTCTGAAAATCGTGGTAATTGTGAAACAAAATAAACTTTGCAGAATTTTACTATGCTTTTGACAAAATTTACTAAAATTTTAATAAAATTTAACAAAGTTTTAATAAATTCTGTTAGAAGCATAGTAAAATTTACAAAATTTTGCCAAATTCTATTAAAATTGTAGTAAATTTTTTAAAAATATTAAGACAACGTTATGCAAAGTTTACGTTGTCTTACAATTACCACGATTTTCAGAGTAATTAAAAAAAAAAGTTCCCTCCGTGTAGATTTTGGCAATTAGAAAATTAATATATATTCTTTTTTTGAAGACATAAATGAGTATATATACAAGTTTTACTATAACAAAATATATAATAAATGTATAATTACACGTTACACAATATGTCATATTTACAGCTGTCACAAAACTAATTTATTATTTCAGAATTTTAAAAAAAGTATGTCTGTTAGATTTTACTAAAAGTCGTCTTAAAGACGTCTTTTCAGTAACGTCTTAAAGATATCTTTTTTAATATGTCTTTTCAATGTCTTAAAAGAGGATGTGTTTAAAAATTTACCAAAAGTCATCTTAAAGACGTCTTATTGACAATGTCTTACATACATCTCTTTTAAAACGTCTTTTTGATCTCTTTTAGACAGCGTGTTGTCTAGGAGTATATCCAGTGCAGAAATTCTCTTTAAATTGTGGAGCATCAAAGTCACAATGATAATTCACGTTTTTTGGCAATTTGTTTTTACTATTATGATAATACACGCTGCAATTTTTGGTAAGTATTAACTTTCAACAGTGAATTTAGTTTAACAATATGATAAAGAAAATTTCCTAGTATGATTAAAAAAATACAATTATTATAACAGAATAATCGCTCGTGTACGCAAAGCAAAAATAGATAAATAAGGACAAAATTAAGATATAAAATTTTATTAATAATTATGCTAAATATATTTAAATAAATAGGTCGTTTCGATTTACTTAGTCCCTTTTTAGCTATCTTACATCTATTTAAAAATATAACATTATATGAAATAAAAATCGAATCTCTTATTACAATTATTTACAATATATTAGATTCTTTAGTGAATTTCGAAGATCTTAATTAAGTGTAGTAGTTTTAAGATAATTTTTATATTAAATTTCAAAAATATTTTATTTAAAAAAATTATTTCTCCTTTCTATTTTTAATATAACCAATATTTAATGTAAGAAAAACAAATTAATTATATTTATTTTTTCACAGACGACATGACCACTAATGAGGCCGTCGAGACTATTTTTTTACGTGTTTATAACGGGTACTTCTTTTTAACAATTTTGATTTATTTTACTTTACTTTTATCGCCTAAAATTAAATTCTCAAGATATAAGAAATTCATTACACTTTTTATAATAATGTCAATTTTTTAATGTAATGTAAAATAAGAAAAACTGTTGCATTGAAAAAAGATTTAATAATAGTTACCAAATGTTCAATGAATTAATGCTAATTAAAGAGTTAAATATAATAAAATAATTTTAATTTTCTAAATATTAAGTAAATAGTAACATTTTAAAATTACAAAATTATAATTGCAAAGTTGTTTTTCTTTTTTTTTCGAAATGCAGTCCTATGACGCATATGTTGACTAATCATTATTATATTATCAAATTTCTTGTAAACCATAAGAAATGATTTCTATGAAATTGTAAGACATTATTTCTTATAATTTTTAAGAAATTTAATTATATATATATATATATATGAATTTATTCTTTCCAAAATTTATTCTTATATCAATTCAAATATTTATTTCTTTTAGTACCACTATAGAAGAATACGATGATTATCCATTAGAGAATGCCAGTGCAATTACATCTAGAATAACTGACAATAAACCGACGGTGTTATATATTCACGGCCTCAACGAGAATTTAGAAGAAAACAGTGTGCAAACAGTGGTAAAAGGTATCTTAATGAAACAGCACTCTGTGACAAAATTTTCATGTCTTTATGATTAAGAATTTTTTATACTTTAAATATTAAAAAATTTCTAATATATGTATAAAAGATATATAATATAGAGATTAGAGTAAATTACATTTACTCCTTATATTTTTTCTGATTTCTGCTGCATAAATAACCGTGTGACGTAAACAGCGAAAATACACTGTTATTTAAATATAAATTATTTATGAAAACCTTCAATCAATTATGTGTATAATTGTCGTGCATAATTTCAGTATTAAAACACAATCCGTGAAGGAATATGTTGTATCAATTAAGTTGCTCGTCAATCGTGATGTGTATGTACATACATACATTCAGAGATAATAATTTGCAATACTTTAATCCTTCGTGGTCAATTCTTTGAAAAATTTGATGTTGGTTTCACCAAGATATAATGGACTCTATGTTTTTACTGGTCGTATTGATAGTTTTCGTTATTTTAACAAAAAGAAAAAATACTGAATGAAGTTAAAAGATTGTTTTAAAATATTGTCTAGTAGCAAATGTGAAAATTTGATTTAAACATAAAAAAAATTGTTTAAATTGCTTTTAAATAATAACTCAGGTACAAAGCGCCAAATTTTTGGGAGGATTTACTGAACTCTCGGTAATCAAAAGATTAAATATATATATGCTCTTCCTACATAAAAAATTTCTACAAAAGATGGACTTTTTTAATCCTTCTGGAAAATGCTTAAATTTATTTTTTTTTAATTGAAAAATGTTCTAAAAAATTATATGTTATTATATACAGTTATTCTTTAAAATTCTTAAAAAATATTGCTTAAAAATATGTAGTGTAGTCCCAGTCCATCAATAAAATTTGATGGAAATTATACCTCATGCAATGAATAACAGAAAATGTATTAGCATTTTCTAAAATAACCTGAAAGGACGTGAGAAATCGCTATGAAATTCTAAACATTTTTTAAATATTTTAATCTGTTTTGTGCATCGAGATAGATCTTTTTATTTATGTAAGTTACTCACTGACCGCTTTGCTATATCTACATGGAGAAAATTTTATAGTAAAAATTACTATGGTAAGTAGTAACGCGAACCAAAGAAGAAATTATAAAAATTTTTATTATGTTTCTCATCAGATTATCATAGTATTTACACTTATAGTATAATTCTTGGAAATTTCTTCTATCCGTAGTTGCTACCGTACATAATAAGTTTTATTATAAATTTTTTTTTTATAATGCAATTGATAGAAATTGTGTCTAATATCACGACTTCATATATGGGCAATTTTAGAACATTATTATTATTATTAATACCAACATAATCTACTTGCCATTTTTAAACCTTTCAATGACTCTAAAATATATACTAAGTGCTGTTATGTTATTTCGGGAAATACTAACACATTTTCTATTATACATCTATACCACATAAGGTTTAATTTTCATTATGTTTCATTGATGGACAAACTGATCTCAATTTAAACAATGTCCTTTATATAGAAATTCTATATAATATTTTGAAAAATTATATAAAAAATTCTATAAAAATGTAAAAATAAAAAATATACATTTAAGTAACTTTTATCTTTTCAGCTTACTTAAAAAGAAATGATCACAATATTATTGGAGTGGATTATCGTAATTTAGCGAAGGACTTATATCCAATAGCAGTAGAACATGTCTCTCGTGTTGGAGATGCTGTCACAACAGCTCTCAATAAAATGGTCGAATCCGGTTTTGATACGAAAAAATTGCATATCGTTGGACATTCCCTGGGCGCCCAAGTCTCCAGCTATATTGGCAAAAAAGTCAACTTTCAAATTCCTAGAATCACGGGTAAAAATGCACAAGTTTTATTACTACTAGTTGATTTTTCCTTGATTTTCTATTTACATATCATTACTTAATGATTTAAAATATCTTTAAATAATCTTCCCGACATTCATTTAATATAATTTAGACATAATACATGTATACACATATATTATATGACATTACATCTATATTATTTATGTTCGACTAATTCAAATATTGATAAATGTTTGACATAGGCACTATTTGACTCACCAATGTCGTCACGAAAAATTTTATTACAAAAGTAATAATTGTTTCTTTGTTTCACTTTTAAACAGTGAAATCCGTAAAACACGTTAATCGCGGATGTATCGCTATTCTCATTCGTATTATTCAAATACGTCGAGCGCATATAAAGAGAGTTTTATAGATTATTTCAAAGTACTTTATTACGAGATTCAGTATACATATACATTGAAAGATATTTTTGTGTAGGTCTGGATCCTGCCGGCCCCCTTTTCAATATTGTCCATGATAGCCTTTCGTCCTCTGATGCTGCTTTCGTCGATATCATACACACAGATTTTGGATTTTATGGTGTTGCTAAAACCACAGGCACAATAGATTTTTTTCCAAATGGTGGCAGTCGTATACAACCCGGTTGTCCGAGTGTTTTTCTACCGTCTACTGCAGATGGTATAATTTCTCTCTCTTAAGGTCATTACACGCACATGCCTTTTACATCTCAATTTTTGTCATTTTAGATTTTTGTAGCCATTATCGTTCCTGGGAATACTATGCTGAGTCTGTGCCCAACGAATCTGCTTTCTTAGGCGTGGAATGTTCCTCATCACTCAATTTTCAATTAGGCGAATGCAGTAATAACAGTAGAATTATCATGGGATATGCCACTCCGAGAAGCGCGTTAGTAAACAATTTTTGTATTTCAGAGATTTAACCCTTATCCGGTATTGTGACGTTAATTTGATCCCAACTGAATTCAACTTTCAATGAACTATCGAAAACTCACAAAAATTGTGAAAATTTTTTTACATATTCAAAATCAAATTTTAATTAAAACTTTTTCATCTCAAAGTAAAATGTTTGAAATGTAATTTGTAAATTTTTCAAGTCACTAATGGCAAGCATTTTTGTTTGTTGAAGTCCCAACAGACTCCAGGGTACCGATTATAGAATTCCTGAAAAGATGCTAAAAAACTTACATTATTTTTTAAAACTTTTATATATGTAAAATATTTTACTTTCTCATAATTCTTAACAAGAACTTAAATAAATAAAATCTAAAAAAGAGTTGAAGGTATTGTTTAGAAATCTTTATAAAAAATATAAAATATATGGATGTAAGAATTTTTTTGCTACAGTTATCTTTTTTAACAATAAAATTATGAAATTATAAAATATTTTTTTTCAGGCAAGGGACAGTCTATCTTGTAACGGACAAACAAAGTCCTTTTGGATTAAAAGAGGCAGGACTCTTACCAAATTAATTATGCTACATTAAGAATTACAATCTAAAAAGGATATCTTAAAATTTCTAAAAAAAGAAATAGCAAATTCTTTTTTAATATAAAAAAACGAAAGAGAGAGAGAGAGAGTATCGGACTGTGCAAGATGCATACATATTATATTCATATATTAATAATCGAGTGTAATGTCTTTCTCTTTTTTTATTTCTTCGTGTCGTATATAATAACCGAATCGTAATCATTCGTATCCCACACAACACACTTTATTCTGAGGATATCTCCAGGTTATCGAGATATCCAATTGGACATATCGTAATCCCATGGATGTCCTACGGTTATTGCGATATTCCTTGGATATCTAGTGGATATTGCGATATTCTGTGCTGTGTGGGATTATTCCGCATGTCCGAACATTTTCTGTCTTTTCTCTCAATAATATATATAATATTACACACGACATACGAAATCTCTTAGTTGAGCTACAATAAATAGTTTACATAAAATATTCATGTTCGATAAAATTATAACATTAACATAAAAATATATAAATATAACATCAGTATAAATATATGTATATTTTGTATAATGTGTGTGTAATGTGTGTCAACATTAATAATAAAAATATAAATAGAAAAAAAGTAAAAAAATATATAAAATACAAAACAAAAAAATTAAAAAGAATCCTTATAATGACAGATACCTTGACGTTATATAAGGGCTTAAATGTTGTTTGATTATTTGAGAAGTTGTAAAGCAGTATGATAAAACTTTTCCATTTTGTCAAAAATTTAATGTAACGATATGATAACTTGTTAAATAACAATACATCAAGTGCATAATATTGCTTTTTTGTACATCCATGAATCTTGTAAAGATTTAGTATTTTTGAGTAAATGTTATAATAAACTGTGATTTTTAAATGTTCAGTTTGATGCTCAGATTCATGTTCTGCGGTCCCAAAAACATATATGTACCCATTTTGAAGTAAATATGTTTGACATCATCGCTGAAAAGTATCATTAATTAGATAGCATTTTATTCTTTCGACGCTTTATTTCTATCCGTTATTTTGTATTTGAATTTTATTTCGATAATGCCGCAGCACTACGTCAAAGAGCAAATTTTAACGATTGCATAAGGAGAATTGCACTGTCGTAGACCAAAAAAATTAGCCTTTTTCCCACTGTGCGCCATGCCGGGCCGTGTCTCTCATTTTCCTCCGTCGTGCGCTCACGACAAAACACGTGCTTTCCTCGTGCTTTGCGAATAAATTTAGTATGCAGAATATATATATATATACATATTATATATATGCATGCCCTGCATAAAACGTCGAATTGAAAAGAATTAAAAAATTGACATTTTACAAAAAGCAGAATTCAACAGAATTCAGAAGATATTCAATTAAATTGAATTCTGCTTAAATAAGGATTAAACTCATTTCAAATATTAACTCTCGCATTTAAAAGAATTCACTTGACTCTAAACGTTCTTCGCATTTAATCGTAATAAGAAGCATTCCAATGAATGCAAATCGCATTAAAAAAAATTTACTTCTGCTAATTGTTATCGAATTCAGAGGCATACAAAATTTCATGGTTCTATTCTCAATATTGCACTGAAAAGTATTGTCCACGATCTAATCTGAGATTTTTGCAGAGCAGAATTCACGATAAAATTTTGCGAAACGTTATTTTTAAATAAGACATTTTAAAGTGTATTAGTATTTAATTATGTACTTTAAGAGGATGCTAAACTGCTCGTCAAACTTGATCGATGTCGATAATGTAAAGTCATTCGTTTACGTAGCCGTACGTGCGTACGTGCGTGAGTGAGTGCGTCCGCGCGCGCGCTTGGGCTCGGAATCGTAGCACATAACATCTGACATCGCGTCATGTAGGCAATCCACAATTCGACCGCCGAGCCATGCACTTTGACCTCTCCGCCACGCGCCGTTTCAATAGAGAATAAAAAGGGTAGACGAAATATTTACTTATACTTTTTATTTTTTCTCCGTCTCATTCTACCGAGACAGCAGCCGTGGACGGAGAGGCCAAGTGCACTGAAGTGCATTCGGCTCGCGATTCTCGAACTCTGGGACAAACCTGTAAGTTTATAACTGTAATTTTATTTTAATTGTAAATTTTGTAATTGCACGTTATATGTCTAATCTGTATTCGTAAAAAGGATAAACATATAAGATTATTACAACGTGATTACATGTAAAATTTATTATTCTTTACTTTTTTTTAAGTAATAGTAATAGTAATAGAAATAATAATACCAGAGGTTGATCGTGAGTTAGTTACTAGTAAATAAATGCCAAAGGCTTAAATCGTGAGTTAGCTAGTTTTTAAAAAATGTCAGAGGCATAAATCGTGATGTGGCTAGTTTTTAAAAAATGCCAGTGACGTAAATGATGAGCTGGCTAATTTAAAAAAAATGTCAAAGGCGTTTATCGTGAACTGGCTATTTGCAAGAAAAATGCTAGAAGCGTTTGTCATGAGCTAATTTTTAACTTGTTGCCAGAGGTACAAATTGTAAGCTGGCTATTTACAAGAAAAATGCCAGAGCTGATTGCCGTAGACTTGCTATTTTTCATTTACTGCCGGAAGCATAAATAGACTATAATTATAATAAAATATTAGAAGCATTTGTGAAAAAATCTTATTGATGTTTATCATACGAACAACGTAATTTTAAATTTACGTTGTAAGTTTATAAGTGTATAATTACTGTATATATTATAATGTGCGTGCGCGTGGTGTATGTACATACATGTGAATACATTAGAATACATCTAATTGAAATTCTAATATTGCATACAAATGCAGATTTATCCATGGTCTGCATTTGATTAGAGCAATATACGGAATTTAAAAAAAAATAAACAGTACATTAGTACATGTACTAATTCATATTTTAATACAAACTAATTTAGCTAAAAGTAATTTTTATTTCTTTTATTAGACGTAACACAAAAAAAAATTTAAAAAATATGTGCAATGTACATGCAATGTATAAACAATGAGCAACAGTTAAAATATTTTTTAGCTTTATAAGTGTTACTCAAAATGATCTTGACAACTTATTCAAAATTATACATTGAAATCGGTCGCCTTATAATATGCAATTTTTATCAATTTATATTATACATATATCTTATAATTCATGATACACTTAAGTAGTAATACAAGTTGATACATTAAAAAATAAAAGATGTACGTATTTCGTAACGATCAAACTATTTCTTGCAAGGAAGTTAAAAATTAATTTAAAGGTAAAAAGAATCAACATTGGGATTTTTCATATTATGACGAATTATATAAATGTTTTCCTATCGGCGATAGGAGAATATTTTTATAATTGTATAACGTAATAATAAAATTATCTACAGATTTTGAAAGTAAAACTTGTATGTATACTCATTTAATGTCTTCAAAAAAAACTATATATTAATTTTCTAATTGCCGATATCTACACGAAGAAAATTTTTTTTTAAGAATTATTCTTAAAATCGTGGTAATTATGAGACACAACGTAAATCTTGCAAAATTTTACTATGCTTTTAACAAAGTTTACTAAAATTTTAATAAAATTTGACAGTTTTAGTCAATTTTGTTAGAAGCATAGTAAAATTTATAAAATTTTGCCAGATTTTATTAAAATTTTAGTAAATTTTGTTAAAAATATTAAAACAACGTTCTCCAAAGTTTACATTGTCTTACAATTACCACAATTTTCAAAGTAATTAAAAAAAAATTCTCTCTGTGTAGATTTCGGCAATTAGAAAATTAATATATAATCTTTTTTGAAGACATACATGAATATACATACAAGTTTTACTATAATAAAATATATAATAAATGTATAATTACATGTTACACAATATGTCATATTGACAGCTGTCACACAATTAATCTATTATTTCGGGATCTTAAAAAATAATGTCTGTTAGATTTTACTAAAAGTCGTCTTAAAGACGTTTTTTTAGTAACGTCTTAAAGACATCTCTTTCAAGATGTCTTTTTAATCACTTTTAGACATGCGTGTTGTCTGGGAGTATATCCAGTGCAGAAATTTTCTTTAAATTGTGAACCATCGAAGTCACAATGATAATTCACGTTTTTTGGCAATTTGTTTTTACTATTATGATAATACACCCTGCAATTTTTGGTAAGTATTGACTTTAAACAGTGAATTCAATTTAACAATATGATAAAGAAAATTTTCTAGTATGATTAAAAAATACAATTATTATAACAGAAGAATCGCTCGTGTACGCAAAGCAAAAATAGACAAAGTAAATTAAGATATCATAAAATTTTATTAATAATTATGCTACATATATTTAAATAGATAGGACGTTTTGATTTACTTAGTTCTCCTTCAGCTGTCTTACATCAATTTAAAAATATAACATTACATGTGATAAAAACCGAATCTCTTATTACAAATATTTACAATATATCAGATTCTTTAGTGAATTTCGGAGATCTCAATTAAGTATAATAGATTTAAGATAATTTTTATATTAAATTTCAAAAATATTTTATTTTAAAAAATTATTTCTCCTTCCTATTTTCAATGTAACCAATATTTAATGTAAAAAAGACAAATTAATTATATTTATTTTTTCACAGACGACATAACCACTAATAAGGCCATTGAGACCATTTTTTTACGTGTTTATACCGGGTAATTCTTTTTAACAATTTTGATTTATTTTATTTTACTTTTACCGCCTAAAATTGAATTCTCAAGATATAAGAAATCCATTACATTTTTTATAATAATGTCAATCTTTTAACATAACGTAAAATAAGAAAAAATGTTGCATTGAAAAAAGATTTAATAATAATTACCAAATGTTCAATGAATTAATGCTAATTAAAGAGTCAAATATAAAATATAATAAAATAATTTTAATTTTCTAAATATTAAGTAAATAGTAACATTTTAAAATTACAAAACTATAATTGCAAAGTTGTTTTTCTTTTTTTTCGAAATGCAGTCCTATGACGCATATGTTGACTAATCATTATTATATTATCAAATTTCTTGAAAACCATAAGAAATGATTTTTATGAAATTGTAAAACATTATTTCTTATAATTTTTAAGAAATTTAATTATATATATATATGAATTTATTCTTTTCAAAATTTATTTTTATATCAATTCAAATATTTATTTCTTTTAGTACCACTATAGAAGAATACGATGATTATCCATTAGAGAATGCCAGTGCAATTACATCTAGAATAACTGAAAATAAACCGACGGTGTTATATATTCACGGCTTCAATGAGCATCTAGAAGAAAACAGCGTGCAAACAGTGATAAAAGGTATCTTAATGATACAGCATTCTGTATCACGATACATACATATTTTAATAAAACTTGGCATAAATGTAGAGGGGGTGAATACATGAATTTAGAAATTTTTAGTTGGTGCTCAAAAACAGTTTGAAGGGGTGAAACCACCCTTCAAAGTTGAGACGGTTCTTCGGTTTTCAAATTTTTTCCAAATTGTTAAGTTATTTCGGGAAATACTAATACATTTTTTATTACACATCTATACCACATAAGGTTTAATTTCCATCATGTTTCAATGATGGACAAACTGATTTCAAATTTAAGCAATGTCTTTTCTATAAAAATTCTATATAATATTTTGAAAAATTATATTAAAAATTCTATGAAAATGTAAAAATAAAAAACATACATTTTAGTAACTTTTATCTTTTTAGCTTACTTAAAAAAAAATGATCACAATATTATTGGAGCGGATTATCGTAATTTAGCGAACGGCTTGTATTCAGTAGCAGCAGAACATGTCCCTCGTGTTGGAAATACTGTCGCAACAGCTCTCAATGAAATGGCCGAATCCGGTTTTGATACGAAAAAATTGCATATCGTCGGACATTCCCTGGGTGCCCAAGTCTCCATCTATGTTGGCAAAAAAGTCAACTTTCAGATTCCTAGAATTACGGGTAAAAATGCACAAGTTTTATTACTACTAGTTGATTTTTCCTTGATTTTCTATTTACATATCATTACTTAATGATTTAAAATATCTTTAAATAATCTTCCCGACATTCATTTAATATAATTCAGACATAATACACGTATACACGTATATTATGTGACATTACATCTATATTATTTATATTCGACTAATTCAAATATTGATAAATGTTTGACATAGGCACTATTTGACTTACCAATGTCGTTACAAAAAATTTTATTACAAAAGTAATAATTGTTTCTTTGCTTCACTTTTAAACAGTAAAATCTGTAAAACACTTTAATCGCGGATGTATCGCTATTCTCATTCGTATTATTCAAATACCTCGAGTGCATATGAAGAGAGTTTTACACATTATTTTTCAAAGTACTCTATTACGAGATTTCAGTATACATATATATTAAAATTTTTGTATAGGTCTGGATCCTGCCGGCCGCTTTTTCAATATTGTCCATGATACCCTTTCGTCCTCTGATGCTGGTTTTGTGGATATCATACACACAGATTATGGATTTTATGGTGTTGCCAAAACCACAGGCACAGTAGATTTTTTTCCAAATGGTGGCAATCGTGTGCAACCCGGTTGTCCGAGTGTTATTCCACCGTTTACTACGGATGGTATAATTTCTCTCTCTTAAGGCCATTACACGTACATGCCTTTTACATCTCGATTTTTGTCATTTTAGATGACTGTAGCCATCATCGTTCCTGGGAATACTATGCTGAATCTGTGCTCAACGAATCTGCCTTCTTAGGCGTGGAATGTTCCTCATCACTCAATTTTCAATTAGGCGAATGCAGTAATAACAGTAGAACTATCATGGGATATGCCACTCCGAGTAGCGCGTTAGTAAAGAAATTTTGTATTTCAGAGATTTAACCCTTATCTGGTAGTGTGAGGTCAATTTAATCTCAACTGAATTCAACTTTCAGTGAACTATCGAAAACTCACGAAAATTGTAAAAATTTTTTTGTATACTCAAAATCAAATTTTAATTAAAACTTTTTAGTCTCAAAGTAAACTGTTTGAAAAGTAATCTGTAAGTTTTTCAAGTCACTAACGGCAAGCATTTTTGTTTGTTGGAGTCCCGACAGACTCCAGTGTACCGATTATAAAATTCAACTGAAGTGTACCGAGTAAGAATTAAAAAAATATTATTTTATAAAATTATACCTCTATAAAAAATTATATTAGACTGATTTATGTAATTTTTTCTAACTATTCTTTACATACATTTTATAATAACTAAGAATTAATATTTTTCGAAATTTTTGCGACTTAAAGCAGTTTGCAAAAGATGCTAAAAAATCTACATTATTTTTTAAAATTTTTATATATGTAAAATATTTTACTTTCTCATAATTCTTAACGAGAACTTAAATTAATAAAATCTGAAAAAGAGTTGAAGATATTGTTTAGAAATCTTTATAAAAAATATAAGTTATATGGATGTAAGAATCTTTTTCGCTACGGTTATCTTTTTTACAATGAAATTATAAAATTATAAAATATTCTTTTTTCAGGCAAGGGACAGTCTATCTTGTGACGGGCAAACAAAGTCCTTTTGGATTGAAAGAGGCAGGACTTTTACCAAATTAATTATGCTACGTTAAGAATTACAATCTAAAAAGGATATCTTAAAATTTCTAAAAAAAGAAATAGCAAATTCTTTTATTAATATAAAAAAAAACAAAAGAAAGAGAGAGAAGGTATCGGCCTTTGCAAGACGCATACATATTATATACACATTACATATTAATAATCGAGCGTAACATCTTACTCTTTTTTTATTTCTCGTAATAACCAAGTCGTAGTTATTCGTATTATTCCGCATGTTCGAACATCTTCTGTCTTTTGCATTCAATAGTATAGGTATATAATATTACTTTTAATTTAACATTGAATTAACGATTGTCATTGCGTTTTTTGATATATTCTTGCAAATTTTCAAGTTTTAATTTGTTAAAAATTTAAAATTAAATAATTGAAAGTTAAAAATAATTAGAATACATAAATTAATAAGTATTCTATCGCCGAGATCTTTCAGATTCTCACGCGTATATCGATCGCGACGACGACAGCGGTAGCGAACGTAATAAACTAAACATTTATTTTTAAATAAAACAGAATAAGATGGAACGCTACCATAATATATAACTTGCGGCATACCTTTAATAGCCCATGATGGCCTTTAGAATTGCATGTAATGTTTCATGAAACGATTAGTAAAATTTATTATGCATGAATTATTTGTGCACAAATTATCTGTTGCGGAAGTCAAAGTAATTCCTAAGTGAGAGAGAACAGAGAAGCGACATACAATACGAAACGCGAAGAAATAAGAGCTGTAATATAATAGCATTCTTAGAAACATTGGCTCCTAAGAAATATTTTCTATCAAGACCTCACTTAAGATCTTCAAGACTTTTCCGTAGACTTTTTTAATCGAGAACGATGCACACTCTTCCCTTATCGTTTGCGCTATTAACGTACACCGGATACTGGCGACCTGTTCACTTAACATCCGTCAAGTATTGGGCGTACGTCGTTTATTCAATCGCGATGATTTTTCTACTTTACTCATTCACGGTTTGCGGCTTGGTCGACTGCTTTATAATCAAGGATCTCGATACATTCATTGAGAAATTCTCGCTGTTTCTTTCGGTGTTCGGCGTCTGCTGCAAAGTGACAAACCTAGCGCTACGTCGGGACGAAATCATCGATCTCACCGACATGTTACTAAAGGACATCTGTATACCCAGGAACGAATACGAAACGAATATTCAGCGACGCTTCGATCGTAATGCGAAGTGCGTATTGTGAAATTAAATCCTGCAAAAGTTAAAATTGGAAAACAACACGTTACTTAAAACGCCATTATTATTTACTTTTTTTATATTATAACAGTAACGGTAACGTCATTACATTTTTACAGCAGCAATAATGAATTAAGTTGCTACTTTTATTGTTATTTTAGCTTCTTTGCCTTCTTATCTTATGCCTATTCAATAAATTAACACATTAATCTTACTTACTTTAATTAATAAAAATACAATCGGTGTGCCAACAAATTAATGGTTAGGTACAAAAATGCAATAAAATGTTACTTATTTTTACATTAAAAATTTTACATAAATTAAATAAGTATCAAAAAAAATTGTGTGTGTGTGTGTGTGTGTGTGTGTACTTTAATATATTATATTTTACATTGTATTTTAATATTTATTGCCAATACTGAAAGTCTACAGTACGGATGTAATAAAAATTACAAAAGAATTTTTAGAACTAACAGTAATATGCAAAATATGCATTCTTAATGACAACATTAATGTTTAAAAACAATGTTAATGTAAATTATAGGTAAAATTTGCGCATTTGTTGTGTGAACTACAATCTAAATTTCTACAAAAATTAATACACTAGAAAAATAAATAAAAAAAATATAAAGAAAATTAGAAGAATTATTAGAAAAAAATATAAGGAAAAGCTTACTATATAGAGTTCGGAGTTTTAAGAAAGACAAATAATGAGCAATAAGAAGTCAATGTTGTAATGTAGACAATGCGCAAAACAAAATTTCTTTTTTTTATACAATTAATAATTAATAATTAAAAGTTTTAGTTCACAATATGTTGGCCATGCAACCCTCCGTTTCATAAAACCTTACAAAATTAGCAGATTTTATAATTTATCACACGACGGTCAACAATTTCTTCGTAATTATTAGGACATTAATGCAGTTGACAAGTTGATTAATATTAATTGTTGTAAACGTCTTTAATTCAAAGTATGAAAAAATTCGTTTATCATAAAATTATTAAAAATTAAAAAAGAATTGATATTAATTACTTATTATAGGATTTTACAAAGAACACAACAGCAACGTTTTCGAAACAACGCTTCACCGATATGATGATAAAAGTCACAAATACAGTCATTGAATTAAATTAAAAAATACAGTTAAATTAATCAAAATGCGGGCGAAATAATCGGAATGTAAAATAACTTCAGAACATAACAGTTTTGCCGGAATAAAATTCTAAATAATATTTGTCCAAATTATATCTGAATTTAAGACACATACTTTATAATTTTTTTTTATAATTATTTTAATTATTTATTTAAAATTTTGCGTGCTAAAGAGTAATATTTGCTACTCTAGGCTTGTCTCAAGTTTTTTTTTGTATTCACATAATATAAAATTTTATATAAAAATTAAGATCTACAATTATTACTTATGTAGATATTATTTATGTAAATATATTTATAAAAATGGATGTAAAAGTATATTAATTTTTTATAAAATATTGATATTAATTAAACATAAACAATTTTTATTATTTATAATTTAGGATTAATTTTTTTTGTAAGCATTCGTGGATTCGTATATTTCTGAATATTTTATATATACATATATAATGTAGCTGAAATATTTTTCTCCATTATTAAACAATTTTTTTCTAAATTTTACTTTGCAAATGTAATACTTGTAAAATAATTTGCCATATTATTATAATTTTATTAAAATATTGTTTTAAATGTTTCGAAATTATAGTTACACAAACAGTAGTTGTCAATATTTTATAAAAGATCAATATACTACATTTATTTTTATAAATATATCTACATAAATAATTGTAAATCTTAATTTTTATATAAATTTTTATATCGTGTGAAGACAAAAAACACTTGAGACAAGCGTGGAGTAGAGAATAATGCAGTCTGCCAAAAGTCTTGTATTTGGTCCCGGCCAAAACCGAATAGTGTTTATTATTATAGTAAACTCTCGATCGTTTTCCTCTTCGATAGAATGACAAACCATCAAGAACATTCTACTCAAAATCTTTCTAATATATCTTAGCTGTTTGAAAGTGATTGAAACTGTAGGTATATCTGTATATCTACGTGCGCATTCTAGACATGTAGAAAGGAAACCCGCATCTGACTTGGATTGTAGTGCCTTTGAGAGACAGTAAAGAAGAAAAATTAAAATCTATAATTATGTAGATATACTTATAAAGATACGTGTAAAAGTGATTGACCTTTTATAAAATATTAATAACTCGTATCATTTATCTCTCTCTTCTCTCTTTAACATTCTACATTTCTTCAATAATTCTCCAGAATAATCACCATATGCTGCGAAATACTGAACGAGTCAGCTGTCTTCTTCGCCACGGTTGCTCAATTCCGGTACTTTGTCAGCACTCGAACCTTACCGCTGTCAGACTGGGTACCTTATGACATCTCGTCAACAACCGTTTTCTGGGCTACTATGATGCACCAAACTATCGGATTAATAGTTTGCGCGAACGCTAGCGTCGCTCACGAGACTCTAATCTCTGGTTTTATGATCCAAACTTGTGCCCAACTGGACATACTCTGTCATCGCGCTCGCACTTTGTCGGACTCTCTGCAAGAGGCCCAAAGAAGGAATGCCTCGAAGGAGGACTTAAAAGCACTAGAACGGCGATTGATCCACGAGCTCATTCATCATCATCGCTACGTGTATAGGTGATAATAACAGTTTATTTTCGTAAAAAAAAGAGAAAAGAAATATATATAATAAAAATATATGTATAATATATTAAAAGGATAATTGTAATTAATGCAGATTTGCGGAGCGCATTAATGCAGTGTTCACATTAATGATTTTCGTGCAATTCACTGTAAGCTCGACGGTACTTTGCCTTAGCATCTACAAAATGTTGACGAAGAACTTACTGAGCCTCGAGTTCGCGTGGAGCTCGTCGTACCTTGGTTGTATGCTCATGCAGATTTATTTGTACTGCTGGTTCGGCAATGAAGTCACATTGAAGGTTAATCATTAATGCTATTCTTTCTTTTTGAAATATCTTACTTGGATGTATGTACATAAAATTGATATAGTGAACTTTCTTTGTAATTAATTTATTCTTAAATACTCAGAGTACTAAAATTGGAAGTGCCATTTATGAGATGGACTGGCCAATGCTTCCTACTGATTTAATGAAGACCCTTTTGGTGATAATCACACGATCAAAGAGACCAATCCAGATAACTAGTGGATATATAATTACTTTGTCCAACGATTCATTTATGAAGGTAAAAAAAAAGATATTGCAGTGATATATTTACTGAAAATATTTTAATTAAATCCAACATAATTATATTTTGATTTGCATATATGTTTTAATTTTTATATCTTTTAGATCATCAAAATATCTTACTCAGCGTACAATGTCCTGCAGGGATCTTAAAATACAAGTGAAAACAATTATCTTTTTGCCTCATAAAGAAATCTGGTGGCCAACCAATTATTTCCATACTAATAATATTGCTTAAAAATATTGCTACAATTTAAATATTTTCTTAAATATTCTTGTATATGTGTTTATTTCTTATTCGAGGATGGAAGACCTCCTAAAACCGATCTTATTCTCGCCATTTCGTCCTCGGCTTTAAATTCAACGTGACAACAGCAACTCGCAGGAACTCGGAAGAAATCGCGAATAGGCTCACCGTCTGCGGAAATGGCAGACAACTCGCGATAAATATATTTTTGCTTGCATGTTGTGATATATCCCTCAGCAAAACCGTCGATCATCCTGCACTTAGCATCCTCCTCTCTTAAAATAGAATACATTCCTTGTTCTATTTTCTGTCTCTATATATTCTATATACTAATTTCTATATACTCTCATTCATAATATATTTATATTTATACTATATATAAATATTAAATATAAATATTAAATATTAAATATTAAAAACTATGAAACTCAAACTTACATTGGTCTCTTGTTACTTACGTGCAAGCTTCGATCCGTAAAGTTTGAAGGAAATTATCACTCTGGACGATATACATCCACTGATCTTTTATATTTACAGCCGTTTTTGGTCGAATTAATCGCTCCTACAATTTAACGTTAAATTTTTATGAACATTTTTAAAGCAGCTATTATTATATCACGGGACTGTAGATAAGTTAATTTTCTTAAATTAAAGTTAATGATAATATAAAATTAAATTAAAAGTTACACAAACCGAAAATTTAAATTGTTGGTTAAAAATTGAGTTAAAGTTAAATTAAATTAGAAGTTAGTTTTAACTTTTTTATTGTTTAATTTTTTAAAATTATTATAGTAGCTAGTAAAATTTTTGTTTCTTCTTATTCAAAATAAACAAAATCACATAACTATCACGACAATCGCAACGAAAATCATTGTCTAATATTTAAAAGTTTATATAAGAAAAGAGTATTAACTTAGTTAAAGAAATAAGACAATTTTAACTTAAAAAAAAGTTATTATGTCTAAAATATGATAACTGTAACGTTGAATTGAATAAAAATTTATTTGCAAATAACTAATTGTGTAAATTAACTCTTATACAAATGTAATACTAAACAATATTAAATTGGCCAGTAATTAATACTTGTTTTAAGTATTAAAAGCACTACTGTTAGTACTTTTAATACTCAAAATAAGTTATAATTATTGGCCACTTTAATGCTGCCCAATATTACATTTTTATAAGAGAAGTTACTATATTATTTAATTCTTAACGTTTAGTTGCTACTATGATATTATACGATAATAAATTATAGTTTAAAGCTAATTTTACCGTGGATAGGCAAAGGGGTTCCTCATCGTTGTCGAATCGTGGTGTAAGAGCAATCTATTAATAAAGAAGAAAGAGATCAACATTTTTACTTTTTACTAATGATAAAAAAATTATAATTATAAATCTACTAACAACATCTTCATTTGCATAATTTAACAGGCTGGAATTTTTAGCAAGCATCTGCTTCACATACGTCTGAGGATAATAAGGGACGTCCTCGCAGAAAGTCTGTTTCAAGTAATCACAACGTGGCACTATTGCATAATTATCGCTACCAATTCTCGCTTGCCATTCGTCCGATAATCCGGAATTATGCTTATTTGCGTTCTTATCTAAAAATATATCTCAAAATATTTAACTAAAGATTGGTCTGATGAAAATGAGTTATTATACTTAAAAAACTTTTATACTTAAAAAATTTATAAAATGTATTGAAAAAGACACTGACTTTTTTAGCGTTTTAAAAACTGTTTTGATTTATCTAGAAAAACAAAAATTTTGCAAAAAAAGTATAAAATTATGTATTTGCGAAAAATTTATTGTAAAATATTTACAGAAATTATAAAAAATTATGCAAAGAATTCTATATATAAGAACAAATTTTCATCAAAACGTACGAATAGATATTATCTCTTTTTTTAGATGTAAATTATAACAATAATAATTATAACTGTATGTTATATGTTAACAGATTAATTTTAACATAAAGCATAATTAAATGTATTAAAAGGTCAAATTCTGTTTTAAAGTCTTATATATGTTACCTTCAAAAGTCGATTTTACTTCTTTTACATCATAAAATGATTCCTTGGGTATTTCAAGGGAAGCAGTCGTTGGATTTTGCAATCCGCCATTAACACGATGATTGTAGTACTGTTTGTAAGAATCATGTCCGTGAAAACGTCCTTCAAGAACGATCTGCAAGATTACAGAAAAAATGCAAGCTTTAATTTCCCATTTATTTAACGTATTTTTGCCTTATCGATATACAATAATGCTGTATCTCAATAACATCTCAATCAATAACTTTATAATCACTTTTTGCTTTCTAAGAAAAGAAATAATTGATTATATATATAATTTATCTCGAATGTATTATTTTTGATATTACATATCAGAAACATTTTTCAATAATCATCTTATCTGATCTCACGAACTCGCGTTTTGCTTGCATCATAATTAAAAGTCACGTTTTTTTGTTCATTTTTATTTAATTTATTATATTTAATATTGTGAATCTAATTTGATTACATGCATATTGAATATATATTAATACAACATTAAAATTATAAATTTAACACTGTTAAATAGCATGTTAATTTTTTTGCTCAATATACAAACTGCACATTTAAATTTTCAATTAAAGCTTTATCTCAAATATTATAAAGTAAACAAAGAATAGTTTATATACCGGTAAGATGACGAGGACCTCTATCAAAAACACTACGGCAAATTTTCCCATTCTTCAAAATTGTTTCTTTTTTTTTCACTCACTTACAATGTGATCGTTAATGCAAAGCGAGCAAATAAATGCAAAAAACTTAATGTTATTCCAAAGCAAACAGTGACTGCGCAGCTTGTGAGCTTTAAACAGCTCTTCATAGACTACTTAAACTGATTTGGATACATGACGACTTCCGATCACAGGCCGATGTTGGTTTTCTCTTATCGGCCGCATTATTATCTGCTTCCGAGGTTTTATCTGCAATCATCAATCGCGTCAGAGACTGATCGTTTGCATTTTTTTTGCGATAATATAGATTATCGTATTAATAGAACTTATCGTAGAACAGGAAAGCTAACCCGAAATTGCGAGAAAGTAATTGTATTTATTGCGAAAAATTGAAAACTTAAAAACACACGTGGAAGTTCCTAAATACGCTAGAAAAAAAATTTGGTTTACAGATTAAATTGGATATTCGGTTTCAAGATTTAATTAATATTTCTGTTGAAAATAGACAAATTAAAATTTTTCTAGAAAATTTCTAAAAAATTTTCTAAAATTACTACATGTTTGTCATTAATTTTTTACTTTGTAATCTCCTGTGTGTAAATATATAAGAAAATTCTTTATATAATAATGCTAAGTTTATATTTAATTAATAAAAGATAAGCATAAGTTTTTTTATAACTATATGATAGTCTAAAAATTTTGTAATGCATAATATGTAACCATAATTTACACTTGCAAATATTTAAAAAAATGTTTTGAAAGATTGAATTGTCTACCTTTATATATATATATTCCATGCCATTTTATTTCCCACTGTAATTTAAAAATTATATATATTTTTTATTTTTTTTTATTTATAATTCCTTTTTAAAATTGCAATTAAAATTTTTTCCAATTTAATCCTGAAGAAATGTTCTAGCAACATAAAACATAAAAATACAAAAAACGTGACAAAAGTAAAATAAAACATTAAAAATAAAACAAAAATTTGCAAATTGAAAGAATGATCTCCATAAATATCTTAGAGGGTCTAGAATTATTCATTGTATTTATGTACCAAAAATTATATATTCTTTATGTAGGTCAGTCCGAGATTCTAAATATACTTTGACCATTATATCATTATATTATCGTCAGCAAATGCGTCAGGATTTGCGTTACAGACCGCAAACAGGAAATCCGATCATAGGTTCTTGCGACTTTACGGTTGGCTCAAAACTTTATCTTTGCTTTTACAACTCTAATGTAAGCACTTTTGTGAGATTCATCCATTGTTTTCGATTTTTTTATGACTCTCTTGTTTTAAAGAAATGTTTTATTTTAAAAAATTTGGAATGAGAAAACTAAAAGAGAATTATTAATAAAGTTCTTTATATATAAACTTCGTGAACTCTTGTAAATTTATATATATAATTTGGATGAAGATTTTTTATTACAAGCCAATGTGGATTTTATTTGACGAATTATTATTTGCTTCGAGCTCCATTAGAAATATACAATTGATTCAATGTCAAATTTAAATCTGCAGATCAATTCATTGTATCAAGTTAAATTTGGTGTCACTTCGATATCAAAGTTACGTTAAATATTAATAAAACTTAAATATTAATAAACATTTCTTTAAACATCATCTCATTTTATTATATTTCATATTCAATCGATATTCATTAATATGACCCATATCAAAAAAAGACTATTTATAATCTTATGCCTTTGAATCATATCCTTCCCGTCAATTAGTCATCTTAATGCAAGTTTATCTATATTCTCATTAATAGTTCCTACCTAAAAAAAATTGAAAAGAATTATACAGAAATTCTAACAATTTTGAAATTTATATAATAATTATGAAAAAATTATACAAAAAATTCTGAAAAAAATTTTTTATCAAAACACTTTTCAGAATTTTTAATATAATTTTTTATAAATTTTTATATATTTCAAAATTTTTCAGAATTTCTATATAATTATATACCAGAAATATGTATAGCAGGTAAAAGTTCAGAAGAGATTTAAAATAAAACCTATTTTGCTACTTTAACTGCTATATAAATAACTTTTAAAACGTAAAACGGAAACAGTAAAACGAGTATTTCAGACATTATAAGGGTCAAAGTAGTAGCAAATTATATTACTGTAATTGAACCTATTTTCATATCTTTAGCTCCTACTATGTTTTGGAATTAAAGTTTAATGTAGGATCAAAATTTCGACTCGGGCTATTGATACATTTTTGTATATTATTTTAATGTGTTTTTAATTTTAATTATTATTTTATTGTTATGTATATGTGTATATAAAAATTTTTTTGGGGGAAATTCCAAAGCGATCACTCATTCAAGGTAAAACTGCCCATATTGCTTTATCTCTGTAATCGTACGAAAACTAATACTTTATCCTATACATTTTATGTTGCTTTATATGTATCAGTAATTTTAATATATATATTAATTATTATTTGTTAATTGAAAAAAAAGGAATAATTTGAAAAACCAAGCTTCCAAGCCATCTAAGAATTAAGTAATAAGTTTATGCAAATGTTGTATAGGTAATTCTGTGTTTAGTTACGGTCAGATTTATATTACATTATCCTGAGTAACGTCTTTGGATGAATTGCATTTGATTAGTTTTGATCCTTTATCTGTAGTGGCTAATAAAGAAGCAATTATTGAATATAATAAAAAAAAAAACACATCTAAAGAATTAAAGAAAAGAGGACCGCTGATTAAAAGTTTGCGGGGGTGGTGGAGGGCCTCTAGGTTGATCTGTTTTTACCGAATAAAATTTCAGTAAGTTAGAAATTAAAATAAAAACCGTATTTTTAACTATGAATTTTTTAACTATGAATATTTTAAGAAAATCCGATATCAAATTTATCTGAAATTCTAAAATTTATCAAAACGCGTGAACAGTTGCTAGAAATTGTTTTTTTTATATATCAATTCACGGTTATACTTTCGGGGCAAATAGAGCGCTCCCCAAAGCCTCGATTTTCAAAATATCAATACTATTCCAATGCCATTGATCTCAGAAATTGTCCTCGTCTTTGTACATTTTGGCATGATGAATAGAAGCAATCGTTGGAAATGTATTAAACACGTTCGCGCGCAACAAATACGAGTAATTTTCTGCGAAGACTATTCAATCTGTTCATATAGGCAAATAATTGTTTTTTTTTTAATTTACAAATATCACGCACTTTTAATTTATCGAATTAAATGTAATTTGTTTTTCGAATTGAAAGCATGGCGTAATGCACGAAAAATTGGTAACGTAAATAATTCTACACACACAGAAAACCACACTATATATAATCATATTTATTAATAACTTGAAATACAAAAAGAATATTTAACGAGAATTTAATAAATTATTAAATAATTCAAAATTTAATAGCTTATTCGCACGCAGCTCAATCTTCTAATTATTAATTAATAATATTTTGTTAATATAATGATTAATAATATCATTGTGTTGTTACAAATATTTAATTGTATGAACTAATTTTGCTTATTGTAATAATTAAAATATTTAAAATATAAAGTTGCAACAAAGCTCTATGTCCTATAATATAAAGAAAACAATAAAGTTTACTTATCAGATAATATATGAAATATAAAATAGATTATTTGGCGTTTACTTATTTCTATAGTATCTATGGCCATGCCTATAATACTTATATTACACGTCAAATATTTTGAGCAACGAAACTTGCTCAAGTATTCATATCCTTTTGCTTCACAGTGATAGACTAATGCTCGGTATTCGTTTTTTTTCTTTTTTAAGTATCCTATCTAAAAAAGGAGATGTTAAATCGAATCGAATTTATTGTTGCCGCTTTTCCGAGATGCTGATTGGCTGTCTCGCTATAAAGTTGTTAAGTGCGTTGTGACTTTCTTCACTTTGTGTCATTTTCAGCTGTCAAACTGTCACTTTTGATAGTTGATTGAAATAATTACAAAAAATCAGGGAAAAAAAAAGAGCCAAATAAAAAATATACGAGAGGAAGAGAAAGAGAGAGAGAGAGAAAAAAAAAATGGGGGGGGAGAAGTAAGAATCCTTTCTAAAAAAGGGCATGGCATCGATACTCGCATCTCTCGAAGTATTGTTGTCGCTTTTCCGCGATGCCGATTAAACGTGTGTCAATAGTTTTTAAAAAAGTTGGTATTGTAATTAATAAAAACATTTTTTTTTTAAATTATTTTGCCCGGAAAACTTGAATTTTGAAAGCTGGACGTGAAGTGCTAATTAAATATCGACAGATTTATTTATTTTAACGCAGTTTTCATATAGTTCCGGACGCGTCCAAAAATTTTCTAAAGAGTTCCAATGATATAATTAATTAAAACATTTTTTAAACAATTATTTTGTCCGAAAAACTTGACTTTTGAAAGCTAAAGGTGAGATGCTGTTCAAATATCGACAGTTCTATTTATTTTAACGGAATTCTTATATAGTTCCGGACGCGTACAATAAATTTCTAAAGAGTTCCGGTAATATAATTAATTAAAACATTTTTTAAACAATTATTTTGCCCGAAAAACTTGAATTTTTGGGCTAGACGTGAAATGGAAATTGAATATTGACAATTCTGTCTATTTCAACGCAGTTTTCATATAGTTCTGTACGCGTATAATGGTTTTTTAAAGAGTTACGGCGTTATAATTAATTAAAACATTTTTTAAACAATTATTTTGCTCGAAAAACTTGAATTTCTAAGGCTACACGACAAGTGCTAATCGAATATTGACAGATCTATTTATTTGAACCTAATTCTCATATAATTCGGGACGCGTACAATATGTTTTTATAAATTCAGGTGATATAATTAATTAGAACATTTTTCAAACAATTGTTTTGCCCGAAAAACTTGAATTTCTAAGGCTACACGACAAGTGCTAATCGAATATCGACAGATCTATTTATTTGAACGTAATTCTCATATAGTTCGGGACGCGTACAATATGTTTCTGTAAAGTTCCGGTAATATAATTAATTAGAACATTTTTTAAACAATTATTTTGCTTGAAAAACTTGAATTTCTAAGACTACACGACAAGTGCTAATCGAATATCGACAGAACTAATTATTTTAACGTAATTCTCATATAGTTCGGGACGCGTACAATATGTTTCTATAAAGTTCAGGTGATATAATTAATTAGAACATTTTTTAAACAATTATTTTGCTCGAAAAATTTGAATTTCTAAGGCTACACGACAAGTGCTAATCGAATATCGACAGATCTATTTATTTGAACCTAATTCTCATATAGTTCGGGACGCGTACAATATGTTTCTATAAAGTTTAGGTGATATAATTAATTAGAACATTTTTTAAACAATTGTATTGCCCGAAAAACTTGTATTTTAGAACCAGGTGTAAAATTCTAATCGAATATCGACAGATCTATGTATTTTAATGTAATTCTCATATAGTTCTGGACGCCTACAATAATTTTTTAAAATGTTACGGTGTTATAATTAATTAAAACATTTTTTAAACAATTATATTGCCCGAAAAACTTGAATTTCTAAGGCTACACGACAAGTGCTAATCGAATATCGACAGATCTAATTATTTTAACGTAATTCTCATATAGTTCGGGACGCGTACAATATGTTCCTGTAAAGTTCCGGTGATATAATTAATTAGAACATTTTTTAAACAATTATTTTGCTTGAAAAACTTGAATTTCTAAGACTACACGACAAGTGCTAATCGAATATCGACAGAACTAATTATTTTAACGTAATTCTTATATAGTTCGGGACGCGTACAATATGTTTCCATAAAGTTCAAGTGATATAATTAATTAGAACATTTTTTAAACAATTATTTTGCTCGAAAAATTTGAATTTCTAAGGTTACACGACAAGTGCTAATCGAATATCGACAGATCTATTTATTTGAACCTAATTCGCATATAGTTCGGGACGCGTACAATACGTTTCTATAAAGTTTAGGTGATATAATTAATTAGAACATTTTTTAAACAATTATTTTGCCCGAAAAACTTGAATTTCTAAGGCTACACGTCAAGTGCTATTTGAATATCGACAGATATATTTTAACGTAATTCTCATATAGTTCGGGACGCGTACAATAAGTTTCTATAAAGTTACGGTGATATAATTAATTAAAACATTTTTTAAACAATTATTTTGCCCGAAAAACTTGAATTTCTAAGACTACACGACAAGTGCTAATCGAATATCGACAGAACTAATTATTTTAACGTAATTCTCATATAGTTCGGGACGCGTACAATATGTTTCTATAAAGTTCAGGTGATATAATTAATTAGAACATTTTTTAAACAATGATTTTGCCCAAAAAACTTGAATTTCTAAGGCTACACGTCAAGTGCTATTTGAATATCGACAGATCTATTTATTTAAACGTAATTCTCATATAGTTCGGGACGCGTACAATATGTTTCTATAAAGTTCAGGTGATATAATTAATTAGAACATTTTTTAAACAATTATTTTGCCCGAAAAACTTGAATTTCTAAGGCTACACGTCAAGTGCTATTTGAATATCGACAGATATATTTATTTTAACGTAATTCTCATATAGTTCGGGACGCGTACAATAAGTTTCTATAAAGTTACGGTGATATAATTAATTAGAACATTTTTTAAACAATTATTTTGCCCGAAAAACTTGAATTTCTAAGGCTACACGTCAAGTGCTATTTGAATATCGACAGATATATTTATTTTAACGTAATTCTCATATAGTTCGGGACGCGTACAATAAGTTTCTATAAAGTTACGGTGATATAATTAATTAGAACATTTTTTAAACAATTATTTTGCCCAAAAAACTTGAATTTCTAAGGCTACACGTCAAGTGCTATTTGAATATCGACAGATCTATTTATTTAAACGTAATTCTCATATAGTTCGGGACGCGTACAATATGTTTCTATAAAGTTCAGGTGATATAATTAATTAGAAAATTTTTTAAAGAATTATTTTGCCCGAAAAACTTGAATTTCTAAGGCTACACGTCAAGTGCTATTTGAATATCGACAGATATATTTATTTTAACGTAATTCTCATATAGTTCGGGACGCGTACAATAAGTTTCTATAAAGTTACGGTGATATAATTAATTAGAACATTTTTTAAACAATTATTTTGCTTGAAAAACTTGAATTTCTAAGGCTACACGACAAGTGCTAATCGAATATCGACAGATCTATTTATTTTAACGTAATTCTCATATAGTTCGGGACGCGTACAATATGTTTCTACAAAGTTCAGGTGATATAATTCATTAAAACATTTTTTAAACAATTGTTTTGCCCGAAAAACTTGAATTTTTGATGCTACACGACAAGTGCTAATCGAATATCGACAGATCTATTTATTTGAACGTAATTCTCATATAGTTCGGGACGCGTACAATATGTTTCTACAAAGTTCAGGTGATATAATTAATTAGAACATTTTTTAAACAATTATTTTGCTTGAAAAACTTAAATTTCTAAGGCTACACGACAAGTGCTAATCGAATATCGACAGATCTATTTATTTGAACCTAATTCTCATATAGTTCGGGACGCGTACAATATGTTTCTATAAAGTTTAGGTGATATAATTAATTAGAACATTTTTTAAACAATTGTTTTGCCCGAAAAACTTGTATTTTAGGGCCAGGTGTAAAATTCTAATCGAATATCGACATATCTATGTATTTTAATGTAATTCTCATATAGTTCTGGACGCCTACAATAATTTTTTAAAAAGTTACGGTGTTATAATTAATTAAAACATTTTTTAAACAATTATTTTGCCCGAAAAACTTGAATTTCTAAGGCTACACGACAAGTGCTAATCGAATATCGACAGATCTATTTATTTTAACGTAATTCTCATATAGTTCGGGACGCGTACAATAAGTTTCTATAAAGTTACGGTGATATAATTAATTAGAACATTTTTTAAACAATTATTTTGCTTGAAAAATTTGAATTTCTAAGGCTACACGACAAGTGCTAATCGAATATCGACAGATCTATTTATTTTAACGTAATTCTCATATAGTTCGGGACGCGTACAATATGTTTCTACAAAGTTCAGGTGATATAATTCATTAAAACATTTTTTAAACAATTATTTTGCCCGAAAAAATTGAATTTTTGAGGCTACACGACAAGTGCTAATCGAATATCGACAGATCTATTTATTTGAACGTAATTCTCATATAGTTCGGGACGCGTACAATATGTTTCTATAAAGTTCAGGTGATATAATTAATTAGAACATTTTTTAAACAATTATTTTGCTCGAAAAATTTGAATTTCTAAGGCTACACGACAAGTGCTAATCGAATATCGACAGATATATTTATTTGAACCTAATTCGCATATAGTTCGGGACGCGTACAATATGTTTCTATAAAGTTCAGGTGATATAATTAATTAGAACATTTTTTAAACAATTATTTTGCTCGAAAAATTTGAATTTCTAAGGCTACACGACAAGTGCTAATCGAATATCGACAGATATATTTATTTGAACCTAATTCGCATATAGTTCGGGACGCGTACAATATGTTTCTATAAAGTTTAGGTGATATAATTAATTAGAACATTTTTTAAACAATTATTTTGCCCGAAAAACTTGAATTTCTAAGGCTACACGTCAAGTGCTATTTGAATATCGACAGATATATTTATTTTAACGTAATTCTCATATAGTTCGGGACGCGTACAATAAGTTTCTATAAAGTTACGGTGATATAATTAATTAGAACATTTTTTAAACAATTATTTTGCTTGAAAAACTTGAATTTCTAAGGCTACACGACAAGTGCTAATCGAATATCGACAGATCTATTTATTTTAACGTAATTCTCATATAGTTCGGGACGCGTACAATATGTTTCTACAAAGTTCAAGTGATATAATTCATTAAAACATTTTTTAAACAATTATTTTGCCCGAAAAACTTGAATTTTTGAGGCTACACGACAAGTGCTAATCGAGTATCGACAGATCTATTTATTTGAACGTAATTCTCATATAGTTCGGGACGCGTACAATATGTTTCTACAAAGTTCAGGTAATATAATTCATTAAAACATTTTTTAAACAATTATTTTGCCCGAAAAACTTGAATTTTTGAGGCTACACGACAAGTGCTAATCGAATATCGACAGATCTATTTATTTGAACGTAATTCTCATATAGTTCGGGACGCGTACAATATGTTTCTATAAAGTTTAGGTGATATAATTAATTAGAACATTTTTTAAACAATTATTTTGCCCGAAAAACTTGAATTTCTAAGGCTACACGTCAAGTGCTATTTGAATATCGACAGATATATTTATTTTAACGTAATTCTCATATAGCTCGGGACACGTACAATAAGTTTCTATAAAGTTACGGTGATATAATTAATTAGAACATTTTTTAAACAATTATTTTGCTTGAAAAACTTGAATTTCTAAGGCTGCACGACAAGTGCTAATCGAATATCGACAGATCTATTTATTTGAACGTAATTCTCATATAGTTCGGGACGCGTACAATATGTTTCTACAAAGTTCAGGTGATATAATTCATTAAAATATTTTTTAAACAATTATTTTGCCCGAAAAACTTGAATTTTTGAGGCTACACGACAAGTGCTAATCGAATATCGACAGATCTATTTATTTGAACGTAATTCTCATATAGTTCGGGACGCGTACAATATGTTTCTATAAAGTTTAGGTGATATAATTAATTAGAACATTTTTTAAACAATTATTTTGCCCGAAAAACTTGAATTTCTAAGGCTACACGTCAAGTGCTATTTGAATATCGACAGATATATTTATTTTAACGTAATTCTCATATAGTTCGGGACACGTACAATAAGTTTCTATAAAGTTACGGTGATATAATTAATTAGAACATTTTTTAAACAATTATTTTGCTTGAAAAACTTGAATTTCTAAGGCTGCACGACAAGTGCTAATCGAATATCGACAGATCTATTTATTTGAACGTAATTCTCATATAGTTCGGGACGCGTACAATATGTTTCTACAAAGTTCAGGTGATATAATTCATTAAAACATTTTTTAAACAATTATTTTGCCCGAAAAACTTGAATTTTTGAGGCTACACGACAAGTGCTAATCGAATATCGACAGATCTATTTATTTGAACGTAATTCTCATATAGTTCGGGACGCGTACAATATGTTTCTATAAAGTTTAGGTGATATAATTAATTAGAACATTTTTTAAACAATTATTTTGCCCGAAAAACTTGAATTTCTAAGGCTACACGTCAAGTGCTATTTGAATATCGACAGATATATTTATTTTAACGTAATTCTCATATAGCTCGGGACACGTACAATAAGTTTCTATAAAGTTACGGTGATATAATTAATTAGAACATTTTTTAAACAATTATTTTGCTTGAAAAACTTGAATTTCTAAGGCTGCACGACAAGTGCTAATCGAATATCGACAGATCTATTTATTTGAACGTAATTCTCATATAGTTCGGGACGCGTACAATATGTTTCTACAAAGTTCAGGTGATATAATTCATTAAAATATTTTTTAAACAATTATTTTGCCCGAAAAACTTGAATTTTTGAGGCTACACGACAAGTGCTAATCGAATATCGACAGATCTATTTATTTGAACGTAATTCTCATATAGTTCGGGACGCGTACAATATGTTTCTACAAAGTTCAGGAGATATAATTCATTAAAACATTTTTTAAACAATTATTTTGCCCGAAAAAATTGAATTTTTGAGGCTACACGACAAGTGCTAATCGAATATCGACAGATCTATTTATTTGAACCTAATTCGCATATAGTTCGGGACGCGTACAATATGTTTCTATAAAGTTTAGGTGATATAATTAATTAGAACATTTTTTAAACAATTATTTTGCCCGAAAAACTTGAATTTCTAAGGCTACACGTCAAGTGCTATTTGAATATCGACAGATATATTTATTTTAACGTAATTCTCATATAGTTCGGGACACGTACAATAAGTTTCTATAAAGTTACGGTGATATAATTAATTAGAACATTTTTTAAACAATTATTTTGCTTGAAAAACTTGAATTTCTAAGGCTGCACGACAAGTGCTAATCGAATATCGACAGATCTATTTATTTGAACGTAATTCTCATATAGTTCGGGACGCGTACAATATGTTTCTACAAAGTTCAGGTGATATAATTCATTAAAACATTTTTTAAACAATTATTTTGCCCGAAAAACTTGAATTTTTGAGGCTACACGACAAGTGCTAATCGAATATCGACAGATCTATTTATTTGAACGTAATTCTCATGTAGTTCGGGACGCGTACAATATGTTTCTACAAAGTTCAGGAGATATAATTCATTAAAACATTTTTTAAACAATTATTTTGCCCGAAAAAATTGAATTTTTGAGGCTACACGACAAGTGCTAATCGAATATCGACAGAACTAATTATTTTAACGTAATTCTCATATAGTTCGGGACGCGTACAATATGTTTCTATAAAGTTCAGGTGATATAATTAATTAGAACATTTTTTAAACAATGATTTTGCCCAAAAAACTTGAATTTCTAAGGCTACACGTCAAGTGCTATTTGAATATCGACAGATCTATTTATTTAAACGTAATTCTCATATAGTTCGGGACGCGTACAATATGTTTCTACAAAGTTCAGGTGATATAATTCATTAAAACATTTTTTAAACAATTATTTTGCCCGAAAAACTTGAATTTTTGAGGCTACACGACAAGTGCTAATCGAATATCGACAGATCTATTTATTTGAACGTAATTCTCATATAGTTCGGGACGCGTACAATATGTTTCTACAAAGTTCAGGAGATATAATTCATTAAAACATTTTTTAAACAATTATTTTGCCCGAAAAAATTGAATTTTTGAGGCTACACGACAAGTGCTAATCGAATATCGACAGATCTATTTATTTGAACCTAATTCGCATATAGTTCGGGACGCGTACAATATGTTTCTATAAAGTTTAGGTGATATAATTAATTAGAACATTTTTTAAACAATTATTTTGCCCGAAAAACTTGAATTTCTAAGGCTACACGTCAAGTGCTATTTGAATATCGACAGATATATTTATTTTAACGTAATTCTCATATAGTTCGGGACACGTACAATAAGTTTCTATAAAGTTACGGTGATATAATTAATTAGAACATTTTTTAAACAATTATTTTGCTTGAAAAACTTGAATTTCTAAGGCTGCACGACAAGTGCTAATCGAATATCGACAGATCTATTTATTTGAACGTAATTCTCATATAGTTCGGGACGCGTACAATATGTTTCTACAAAGTTCAGGTGATATAATTCATTAAAACATTTTTTAAACAATTATTTTGCCCGAAAAACTTGAATTTTTGAGGCTACACGACAAGTGCTAATCGAATATCGACAGATCTATTTATTTGAACGTAATTCTCATATAGTTCGGGACGCGTACAATATGTTTCTATAAAGTTTAGGTGATATAATTAATTAGAACATTTTTTAAACAATTATTTTGCCCGAAAAACTTGAATTTCTAAGGCTACACGTCAAGTGCTATTTGAATATCGACAGATATATTTATTTTAACGTAATTCTCATATAGCTCGGGACACGTACAATAAGTTTCTATAAAGTTACGGTGATATAATTAATTAGAACATTTTTTAAACAATTATTTTGCTTGAAAAACTTGAATTTCTAAGGCTGCACGACAAGTGCTAATCGAATATCGACAGATCTATTTATTTGAACGTAATTCTCATATAGTTCGGGACGCGTACAATATGTTTCTACAAAGTTCAGGTGATATAATTCATTAAAATATTTTTTAAACAATTATTTTGCCCGAAAAACTTGAATTTTTGAGGCTACACGACAAGTGCTAATCGAATATCGACAGATCTATTTATTTGAACGTAATTCTCATATAGTTCGGGACGCGTACAATATGTTTCTACAAAGTTCAGGAGATATAATTCATTAAAACATTTTTTAAACAATTATTTTGCCCGAAAAAATTGAATTTTTGAGGCTACACGACAAGTGCTAATCGAATATCGACAGATCTATTTATTTGAACCTAATTCGCATATAGTTCGGGACGCGTACAATATGTTTCTATAAAGTTTAGGTGATATAATTAATTAGAACATTTTTTAAACAATTATTTTGCCCGAAAAACTTGAATTTCTAAGGCTACACGTCAAGTGCTATTTGAATATCGACAGATATATTTATTTTAACGTAATTCTCATATAGTTCGGGACACGTACAATAAGTTTCTATAAAGTTACGGTGATATAATTAATTAGAACATTTTTTAAACAATTATTTTGCTTGAAAAACTTGAATTTCTAAGGCTGCACGACAAGTGCTAATCGAATATCGACAGATCTATTTATTTGAACGTAATTCTCATATAGTTCGGGACGCGTACAATATGTTTCTACAAAGTTCAGGTGATATAATTCATTAAAACATTTTTTAAACAATTATTTTGCCCGAAAAACTTGAATTTTTGAGGCTACACGACAAGTGCTAATCGAATATCGACAGATCTATTTATTTGAACGTAATTCTCATATAGTTCGGGACGCGTACAATATGTTTCTACAAAGTTCAGGAGATATAATTCATTAAAACATTTTTTAAACAATTATTTTGCCCGAAAAAATTGAATTTTTGAGGCTACACGACAAGTGCTAATCGAATATCGACAGATCTATTTATTTGAACCTAATTCGCATATAGTTCGGGACGCGTACAATATGTTTCTATAAAGTTTAGGTGATATAATTAATTAGAACATTTTTTAAACAATTATTTTGCCCGAAAAACTTGAATTTCTAAGGCTACACGTCAAGTGCTATTTGAATATCGACAGATATATTTATTTTAACGTAATTCTCATATAGTTCGGGACACGTACAGTAAGTTTCTATAAAGTTACGGTGATATAATTAATTAGAACATTTTTTAAACAATTATTTTGCTTGAAAAACTTGAATTTCTAAGGCTACACGACAAGTGCTAATCGAATATCGACAGATCTATTTATTTGAACGTAATTCTCATATAGGTCGGGACGCGTACAATATGTTTCTACAAAGTTCAGGTGATATAATTCATTAAAACATTTTTTAAACAATTATTTTGCCCGAAAAACTTGAATTTCTAAGACTACACGACAAGTGCTAATCGAATATCGACAGAACTAATTATTTTAACGTAATTCTCATATAGTTCGGGACGCGTACAATATGTTTCTATAAAGTTCAGGTGATATAATTAATTAGAACATTTTTTAAACAATGATTTTGCCCAAAAAACTTGAATTTCTAAGGCTACACGTCAAGTGCTATTTGAATATCGACAGATCTATTTATTTAAACGTAATTCTCATATAGTTCGGGACGCGTACAATATGTTTCTATAAAGTTTAGGTGATATAATTAATTAGAACATTTTTTAAACAATTATTTTGCTCGAAAAATTTGAATTTCTAAGGCTACACGTCAAGTGCTAATCAAATATCGACAGATCTAATTATTTTAACGTAATTCTCATATAGTTCGGGACGTGTACAATATGTTTCTACAAAGTTCAGGTGATATAATTAATTAAAACATTTTTTAAACAATTATTTTGCTCGAAAAATTTGAATTTTTAAGGCTACACGACAAGTGCTAATCGAATATCGACAGATCTAATTATTTTAACGTAATTCTCATATAGTTTGGGACGCGTACAATATGTTTCTACAAAGTTCAGGTTATATAATTAATTAAAACAATTTTTAAACCATTATTTTGCCCAAAAAACTTGAATTTTAGGGCTAGGCCTGAAATTCTAATCGAATATCGACAGATCTATGTATTTTAACGTAATTCTCATATAGTTCTGGACGCCTACAAGAGTTTTTTAAAACGTTACGGTGTTATAATTAATTAAAACATTTTTTAAACAATTATTTTGCCCGAAAAACTTGACTTTTGAGGGCTAAAGGTGAGATGCTGTTCAAATATCGACAGTTCTATTTATTTTAACGCAATTCTCATATAGTTCCGGTCGCGTACAATAAATTTCTAAAGAGTTCCGGTAATATAATTAATTAAAACATTTTTTAAATAATTATTTCACCCGAAAAACTTGAATTTTGTAAGCTAGACGTGAAATGCTAATCGAATATCAACAGTTCTATTTATTTAAACGCATTTTTCATATAGTTTTTGACGCGTACAATAGTTTTTTAAATAGATACGGTGTTATAATTAATTAAAACATTGTTTAAACAATTATTTTGCCCGGAAAACTTGATTTTTGAGGATTAGACGTGAAATGCTAATCGAATATCGACAGTTTTATTTATTTTAATGCAGTTCTCATATAGTTTCAGACGCGTACAATAATTTTTTAAAGAGTTTTGGTAATATAATTAATTAAAACATCTTTTAAACAATTATTTTGCCCGAAAAACTTGAATTTTGAGGGCTAGACGTGAAATGCAAATCGAATATCAACAGTTCTATTTATTTTAACGCAGTTTTCATATAGTTCTGGACGCGTACAATAGTTTTTGGAAAGTTACGGTGTTATAATTAATAAAAACATTTTTTAAACAATTATTTTGCCCGGAAAACTTGAATTTTTAAAGCTAGACCTGAAATGCTAATCGAATATTAACTGATTTATTTATTTTAACGTAATTCTCATATAGTTCCGGACGCGTACAATAATTTGCTATAGAATTCAGGTGATATAATTAATTAAAACATTTTTTAAACAATTATATTTTCCGGAAAACTTGAATTTTGAGGGTAGACGGGAAATGCTAATCGAATATCGAGAATTTTATTTATTTTAACACAGTTTTCCTACAGTTCCGGACGCGTACAATAATTTTCTAAAGAGTTCGCCAGAAAGTGAAAATTTTGAAAATTGATTGAAAATTAACAGGTAACATTACATATAATATATTATAATTTTTAATTTATTTAAAAAGGATTAAGTATGGAGATAAAGTATGTAAGAGTGATATTAAGAAACATGAAAATATAATATAATCACTAATTTGTGTTTAGTGAGTGAGTGAGGGGTGGAGGGGGGAGAGTGGGAGAGCGTGAGAGATAAAGAAGAGGATTAAATAAGAAAGTAAAGTGTAAGAGTAATATTGAACAATATGAAAATAATATAATTAATATCATTAATATTATAATTAATAATTTAGAGAGTGGGAGAAAGAGCGTGAGATAGAGAAGGGCATTAAATATGATAAAGTGTGTGAGAGTAATATTACAGAAGAAAAAAAAGTGCAATGTTCAATATAAAAATGCTAAGTGGCGCGCGCGAAGCGCGCGCAATGTTGTGTTCTAGTAAATTAAAATTTGCATGATCTTTTGGGGACCTCTGGGGAGGAAAATAGACGATTCTGATCGACTGATTCTGTTATGCGTTATGAAAAAGTATGTGCCCAGGCCCTGTATCTGCTCTTTGTGCCGGAAATCCGGCACAATCAAATTTAAGTGATCAGTAACATCTCATTTTTATTCGAATGATACCTCTTTGAAAACAATAACAAACCTGAGAGAATCTTACTATGAGTAACTGATTATAAGACCGTTCAGAACCGACGTTAAATAGGTTCCGCTATCTGTTTTAATGTAAAACTACACTACCCAAATTCGCTGATGAATTGTTTTCGATAAGAGACACTATATACTAATTGCGAGTATATCCCAAGTCAGACATACACGTATACTTGACAATATATTTTGCTACGCAAACTTAAACAACGTGCAAAATTATTGCAAGATTTATTTCGTTATTTCAATTTTTGTTATTCGTAACTTTAGTAATGAGTTGCTATCTCGGGTTAATAAATTATATAAATGTTATCATATCTTTTTAAAGTGCAGATAAATTCCATTGCCTGCAGTTGTGACGGTTGAACGACGGTCCAGAAAACTTGTGTGCTCTTTGACTTGCCAAACTTTATAATTTCTCAGCAACGAAGCTAAAATGATTTTAGCGTGCAGCTGACCTAATTTCATTCCTGTAAACAATTTATATAATTAATTACATAATTGATTGCACACATACACACACTCGCACACATTACGCGCGCGCAAAAAAGAATTTATTATATACATGAAATATGTGTATATTAAAATTATAAAGAAAAAGATAGTAATATGATACCTTATTTAGATTTTGTATAATAATTTTGTTAATAATCAACATATTAAATTAAAAACTCAGCATTTTTAGCCATATATATTGTTTCATTTTGTTTTATTTAGGATGTTATATATTTCTTAAAGAGATTACGGACTTATTTATTATTTGTCGTACGCTCGCTTACCTATACACATCCTATGACCAGTACCGAACGTCATGTAAGCTTCAGGAATATTACCCTCAGCGAATCTGTCAGGATTAAATACTTCCGGTTCGTCCCAGAATCTAGGATCCACTCCAAATCCAAACAAGGAGATATATATTGGTGTACCTTTCTCGATAATGACATCACTATTAGGAATCTAAAATTTTATTGTACATATATTAGGATTTTATAATTAAAGTCACTAAACACGTTTTGGAGACAAACTAAATTTGGTAGGAATAAAACTATTTTAACAATAATTTATTAATTTTCTTTAACTTGTTAATATTCAATCACCCAATGTATATAAAATTTATCCATTTTCTCCAAAATAAGTTTAATTAAAAAAGTTTATTAAGTTACTTATTTAAAAAAGTTTATTAAGTTATTAGATTTTCATTCATTATTCCTCAAAAAGACTAAAAATAAAGAATTTAAAAAGAACAAATAAAATTACACAACTTTTCTTTTTTCTTGAATCTTATAAAAACTTGTAATTTTTAGTTTTTTTCTTGTAATATTTAAAATTGTATAAAATATTTTAAAATATATATACTACAGGTTAAATTAAATATGCTGAAATAAGGTTAATGATCTTTTTGAAATTATTTGATTAAATAAGATCAAAGATCTTTTTAAAACTGTTTAATTAAATTTTATGTTGACCTTGTAATCTTGAAGAGTGCATCTATCGATAGTACCCACAGGTGGATGTAGCCTCAAAGTTTCAAGCATAGTTTGTTCGAGATACTTCATATTCTGGAACGCTTCGAACGTCCAGCCGTGCTTCTCGATTGCCCTATTAATGTCTTCCCTAGCCAGCTGCTGATACTCTGGATGCTTCGCTAGTTCCATCAGGGTAAAGGCTGCACATGTAGAACTAGATTCAAGGCCAGAGAAAAAAGTAGCAGCCTGATACACCAGATTATCTCCCTCAAATTCTGTAATAAGTATTTGGTATTTAGACTATTTATTTTATCCAGAATTGACTATTTTCCTTAAACTAAATTAAATAAAAGTTAATAATTTATAAAATTAATTTTATTGCATTAAAGTTTATATGAATAAGAAATTAACTCAGTTAAAAGTTGCATTAAAATTAATTGCCCTAAGTTAAAACTTATTTACTAAAAACATTTATATCCCTTTAAAAATGTAATACTAAACAGTATTAAATTGGCCATTAATTAATACTTATTTTAAGTATTAAAAGTATATAAAAGTGCTGTTAGTACTTTATTACTTAAAATAAGTAATAATTACTAATTATTTTTAATATCAGATTTTTATAAGGGATTAAGTTAAAATATCACAATTTTTCAAAATTAGATCACTAACGAATCTTGATTTAAATCAATATTTATTTGATTTAAATAAAGTTGAATAAATTTTTTTCTCTGTTAATTAAAATGCGATAGTAATATTGACAATGTGAAGACATAAAGTCACTTACTATAAACAGGATTCTGTTCGCCGTTCTTTATTTGAATCAACGAATCAATGAAATCGCCTCGCTTTCTGCCGGTTTTCTCGCGATTCTCCATTGCCGTCCAGAAAATTTTTTTTACGTAGTCGTAGGAGTTGAAAAACATCCTTGTACCGAGCACTCTCAATAATTCAGGTATAAAGAAAACAATCACAAGAGTAATCATTCTCTTTAATCCATGAAAGGATCTATAAACTGCAAAATTATTTCCGAATTACATATGAATCGTTAACATAAAAATTCTTTGATCTATTTAAATGTAGTTTAATATCATTGCTTTACAGACCTCAAAACAACAACGAACTAAACAAATTATAATTTGTAAAGTAGTAATCTACTTATCTTTGTAAATTTTTTAAAATAATTTTAAAATATAAGCGTAACTTTATATTTTTATTAAAGTCAAAACATTTTATTGCATTGTATTAAGACTTATAAAAAGTCTTGATAATAAACTTTTTCAGAGATTAAAATACATAAGAAGCAAACACTGTTGTTAACTTTATACTCTGGACCTTTATATTCTGATACCTCTTTTTATTTTAATGTTTTTTTCTTTTATCTTTAATGTAATTTCAAGTTAGAGATTAAATTTATATTATAAATTACTTCTTTGTAGTACATTCAGTTTTAAGATAAATATATACAGATATAAAAGAACATTTTGTAGCTTTATAAATAACAATTGTCGTTTGTTATCTCAAAGTGTATTACGACAATATATGAGTTTTAATGCTTACTTGACTTGATCCACTTTTGTTAATTTTTGCTTTTTTTATTCTATTATACATTTTCTCTTCCACCTAGATAACCAAGCATTGATGAAGCGTTTAGAACAAACTAATGCATTATATGTGTTATTATAGATTTGCTATATGTATGTACATTTGTAAACATTAAAATAAAACACGTTACAAATTTAGCAATATGATTACTTATACGCGCAATCAGTTGAGAACGCTTAGAAAAGGAAACGGTCAGCAATAATGAAACATTATATTGTTTACAATATAACAGCAACGTAGCAACAACAAATAATTGATAAGAAATTGATACTGACATGTTGCTATATCAATATGCCATTGCTAAAAATAGAATTCATATTTAACCTAACAGACATAATGCTGTTTTATCTTGTTCCGATTTTATCTAAAATTATTTACTGCACGATTGTTGGCAACATAACATTAAGACATTTGGCTATCTGGGTAAATACTTGAGAAAAAACTTGTTGCAATATTTGAAAAACTTGAGAAAAATAAAAACAAATAAACAACTATACAGTTGACTAACTGACATAATCTTTATTAAAGTTTCAATCACAACGTTTTGATCATTGGATTTGGTCCTTTTCAAATGAATTACAGTCGTGAATTAATTATGAGACAAACACCATTAACAAGTCCATGACAGCAAATTCATGAACAATTTCTAAAATGTATAAGAACGCATGTAAAAAAAATGCAACATAAAAAAATTTATCTGGACTTACGTGTTTCTTACAGTATTTGGACTTACGTTTTCATAGAAATGTCACAAATAAATTTAACGTCTAGTGTGTGTGAAAGCAAACAAGAGACTGAATAATGTACATAAGAACCATACAAAACATGTTTAAATAAATTGCTACATTTTTACTCATTGCGTTGTTGTTGATTAACTGCGAATTCTTTTTATGTTGCATTCTTTTTTACACGCGTTCTTGTACATTTTAAAAATTGTTCATGAATTTGCTATCATGGACTCGTTAATGGTATTTATCTCGCAATTAATTCACGATTGTAATTTACTTAAAAAAGACCAAATCCAATAGTCGAAACGTTGTGATTGTAACTTTAATAAAAATTATGCCAGTTAGTCGACTGTATATTTGTTCATTCGTTTTGATTTAATTACAAGCGACAATAAGCCACTTTTCCTTGGGTCGATTAAAAAAATAAAATTACAAAATATAAATAAAATATAAAATTATTAAAAAATAGTGCAAAAATCCAGATATGATCAAATAAGACTAATCTTTAATTAGTTACTTTAAATAAAAAATAAGTACCTGCATTCGTAAATTCGTTTGGATGATAAAAAGAATCTATCTTAGTACCGAGCGCGATTGAAGCGATCAGATCAGTTGTATACTTATAATAAATATCTTGAGCATCCAACACTTTTACAGTTTCTTGATTAGTCAGTTGGTCGTTTATATACTTCATCATAGGCTCTGTAATTTCCATCATCAATGGTAACATATTTTTCAACTTGCTCCTCGTTAAAGTAGGCCTGATCTTAGATCGCACATATTTCCAGGCCGGATTCTTTATGCCAAACAAATTCTTCATGCCCATACTGTCCCTCTGATGGGAGCCAGCAAAGTAGCGATCGGTGAAATTATCAAAGTCTTTGATCATGATTTGTTTAATTATATCTAGATCGCGTAGCAGTAGACACGGCTTATGGAAGATGTAGAAACCGACGAATGGCGCGTCCGGAGGAGCCATCTTGTGTAAGTCGCCGATATGCCATGACGGTGGGGAACGGAAAAACACGGCATTTTTGAGATTCCCAAAAAATAGATTGGGGGTAAGAAATTCGACGCCGCGTCTCTTCCAATAACTCAACTTGAATCTGAGTAATTAATATTAAAATTTTATAAATATAATATTTATACATATTTAATATATATTTACGGGTATAGGGATTTAATAAGTTCCAAGACGACTTTATTCGACTTCGAGATTCAAATATTATTGAAGGTAATATTGAAATAATACAAGTAAAATAAAAATATTGAAGAGTAACATTAAAAGTAGATATCTACAAGTGATAAAAATTCAACAAAAACTGTAAATTAATTTAACATTTTAAGTTAATATTAATATTGTATTACACCAAGAAAAGAATGTTGCGGTAATATCATTATAATTTATAGTCATTTTTGGACCCAACTATATTTTTATAGTTATTTGACAATAAATTATACTTTGTTTAAACTATATTAACGTTCTTATAATCATAATATTAGTCTATAAAACTTATTATATGATTGTCATAATTTATCAAAATAAAAATTTTGATATAGTAAGCTGTACTGTAAAACAATCAATTATAAGTATTTACTATAAGCATATAATTATTATTAATAATATTATAGTAATAATTACTATACAATTGATATTTCTAACTACAATTATTTTATTATGAAATTATATTGCAAATATCACTTTTTTTCTTAGTGTACAAATTATAATAAATACATATTATCTTATATTAATTTTGGTGCTATTAAATAGTACTAAAATATATCGTTTTTACTTGTACTAACCTGGCATATACCCAAAAAAGCATCCAGAAAAGCGCTATCACCATAAAGATAACTATGATGAGTACAAGATTGTCGAGCATGATGTATTATTTGTTTTCTCTCACTTTTGTTGTAGTTGACTGACGAACAATTTGCTGGTTTTATAACGATAGCTAGTCCATGTAATCAACAAAATCAATAACGTTAGTTTGATCTAATCAAGATTTCGGAATTATTTACAGATATGTCATAATCTTTTATATCTTTTTGGTTCAAAAATGCTATTCTTGTAGAATGTCAGAGAGAAATTCGCGACTAAGACTCGCTTGAACTAGAATTCGGCTTACCGTCTTAAGTACATTCGTTAGATTGCTAACTATTATTAATCTCATATCGGTATCATTAAAAGGAAATGGATAATTTTTTATGACGTTTACCAACAAAGTTATCTCGCAGTCGCTAGAATTTTATAATACATAACAATTAATGCTTTATTCATGCTTTCGATTATTTCTTGTGCATTGATCGCGTTTAGCACAAAACTCCAGTTTTATCTAATCGTAAGCGTCGATTTAATTGTTAAGTATTAATCACAATTTATTCAATTGAAACATTCGATTGTCTTTATCTTCGTCGGACATTTATTCGTCGCAAAAACTTAAAAACAGATAGACTTACAGTAATAAAGCGGCTATATTGTAGTACGATTCTCCTAGCTCGTGGTCCCACGAATTATCTCGTTCTGCACTGGCAATGGCTGCAATAATCGTCGTGTCGCCTCTTTGTTGTTGTCTAACAAGTTTTAATGTATAATCTCTTATTAATGAACCGCCCATAGAGCGGTTTGATCTCTTCTGCCGCCTTCAGCTGCTTTACTGATAGTGAGGGTTTTGTACGGCCATAGCCGGTCAGCTCGAATATCAAGTGTGTACAGATATAAATGTTAGTTACACTTAGATAATCGATCCTTGCTGCGGTGTTATATTTGCCTGATGTTTTCTTTTTCTTTGGCTGAGAAGACAGATTTTCCTTCTGCCTATTACCTTGTGCGATTTTACAGATTTTTTCAGCGGCTCCTCTGACGGCGAAGAAAACCTTGTGACTTTCAAAAAATTATGTCTTCAGAAATTCTCTTGAGATGTCTTGGCAATTCTTGATTTTGACAATTTCAGCTTCAGTGATCTCATCGCTACTGCCAATTTTGTGTACTTTGCGGTACAAACAAAGGAAATTTTGGAATTCGTTCCGCCTAAAGAATTAGAATTCAAAGCAGAAGCTTTGGTAAAAGATGACTCCAGACCTCTTCAAGATACTTTCTTCTTTTTGAGTAGAAAAATTACTTATTTCCCAAATATTACAACTTGGCACTTAATTGTAACTATAATTATAATAACCTCCGTGCTCGCGATTGTCCATAATTCGGCATTGCGTTCAATTTTATGGCTTTAAAATAACAGTTGACAGGGATTCGTTACAAATGTTCAGAATGGACTTTCCACTCTCCATGAGACACTCATTTTTATAGTACTGCTAATTGTTAATCTTGGCGAGGCTAAAAAGCTTATAAATTCTTAATTATTTTAATCATATATTATTACTATACTAAGCGCATACGACACTCATATCTTGGCAAATTTATAATCTTACACGCGGCACAAGCTTCTGTCGTAATTATTCTACGAAAAGATACAAAATTACACTGTACATACTGAAAAAAGAGATTGTACATTAATAAAAAAATTGATAGATTGAATCAGTATAACTGTACAAAAACGGATAAATTAAAATTTTTATAGAAATCATCAAATAAGCACAATTAATTTTTTACTGTTAAATATACCAGAATCTTTGTTACTTGATAGTTTTTCCTCTTAAATGTATCAGAATTTCTAGTTAATAAATTTTTAATTAAATTTTAAATTATTTATTTTTTTAATATTTTCATATTTGTGAAATTTAAAAAAAATGTATAGAAGTTTTCAATGATTTGTAATACAGTTAATTTATATTTCTGTAGTTATTATTTTAATACTTTGTAACTACTTCATATAACAGGTAAATTAGGGCTGTATTCCTTTCATGTATGATGCGTATAATGTATCATTTGTTGTTCGGATTGAATTCTAGTTATTCGAATATTAAACAAAAATAAATAATACGTTAATAATGTGTAGAATACAGCTATAATCTGTGTACTATATGTGTTACAAAACATTAAACATTAAACACAAAACATAAAACAAAGCGATAACTACAGAAATCTAAATTAACTATCTCACAAATCTTTGAAAATTTTTATATTTGTCAAAATTCCATTCGTAAAGAAAAGATGTTTTCTCATTAGCCATGTCGTATACTACTTTGTTTCATTTTACTACAGAATACAACCAGCTTGATTATTTAAGATTAAAAATTAAAATAAGCAAAAATCAAATATTTTAAAACAAAATAAAATTTAATAACATAAAAGTGATCAAAGAGTAATAGTGATAACAAAAAATTTATTAATAAAAATAGTCATTGATAGTATTATTTATTGTAATCATTAAAGAATACTAACGTAATCACTAAAGAAGACTAACATTTTATTTCTGAGTGTAAACTGTAAAGTGTTGCTGTTTATTCATTAAACTACATATTTAGCTTATTCTTATTCTTAATTTGAGAGTTAATATGAATATTACTCTTAATTTAACAGTAACATTAAAATTTAGAAAAATAGTTAAGTTAATTCTTAAGTTCAGGGTTACAATGAAATTAAGTGTCTGAAATAACGCTTAAATTAAATGTTATTTTTGATATTCTTTTTTATAAGGTGTTTTTTCTGTTAGGATTAATAAAACTCTTTAATTTTAATTATTTATAGTATGATTAAAAAATAAAATTGTGATAAAAAATTTCGTAATAAAAAATACATGTCATAGCGGATGATAAGCAATATATTTATGACTTGTGATTATAAATTTAAGATAATAATAAGCTTGTTTAAAAAAATTTTCAAATGTCACAAAAAAAATACGTTTTTAGTACTCAAAAATCTATAACAAACACCTTGTCTGGTTTAAAATAATTTTTGACTGTAGACTAATGATATCTATTATAGATCTAAAAGCTATTACAAAATTTAATTTATTAAGTGTGTACGGATATAAATTATTTCACAATACAAATAAGATATTATATTTAATCCGAACCATAAATAATCTAGCCTGTCAAAGTGCGATTGTGTGCATCTCATCTGAAAAAACTCGTTTAAAATAAAAAATATTACCTTGGAAATTCTTATTTTCTTTTGCAAATTGCTTAGTTTGAACTATAAAAAGTACATTGATAATTTTAGATTTTTAGATTATTTTACATGTTTGCAGCTTTTTAAAACTATTTCTTTTATAATATACTCTCACACAATACGTGTTTACAATATCGAAAAGTTGACCGATTTTATTAATGAATTTATTAATTAGTCACTATCGGTCATTGTCGATTAATTATTCGGGGAACTGAAGACCGTTTAATGAAACACAAACAACTGTCACATAACACGCAGTTATATCTCAATTTCAAAAAATCAATAAAAAATACGCATGGCTATACAATTGCAAATTAGCAGCAAATATTTTACCAAGCCAAACTCTTAATTTAATATTGCCGATATTGCATTTCTATAAGAAATAATGTGTCTGGTTCGGCACAAAAAGGCTTCATCCTCCGCGAGAAAATAATTTTAGAAAACAGCACACGCGCGGACTATGTTTTTACAATAAAATTTAATTCACTTCAACTTTATAAAATATACTATTGTTTTATAACAAGAGAGAAAGAGAGATCGCAACGAACACGACAGTATAATTTCAAACTTTCGTTTAGTTAAGTGTCCTGTCTTTAAGAAGATGCTAAACTGCCCATCAAACTTGATTGAGATCGATAATGCAGAGTCATTATTTATCCTTGTTCATGAAAAATTTGCTTTAAAATATAAGTTATACATATAGCTTATACTTACAAATAAATGGTGTCTCGCAGTTTGGAATAGAAGGAATAAGACTATATTTGTCAAATTACGATTACAAGCCGTAAAAAAATATATTTATGTGATCAAAAATTTTATTTATTTAAGCGCTTTTATTATATAAATATCTTTTTTTTTACGGCTTGTAATCGTAATTTGACGATTATAGTCTTATTCCTCAATCTATTCCGAACCCGGGAACACCATTCATTTGTACGTATAAGCTACATAACTTGTATTTTGAAACAAATATTTTTATAAATAAATAAATTTGAGAAAATTTTTTGCATTTTGGGTCTTTATCTAATCGTCCCTGGGCTTATTTGTGTACGTACTTTAAAAGTGTAAAAGGATTATCAATTCTGTAAATTTAATTCGAAACTATATAAATGGTTGAAAAAACATACGGGTTTAGCATCCTCTAACTGTCCGCTTTTATTCAATTCGTTTTTGTATGGTCCTTGCAACGTTGTTTCTTCTTTTAGCAACATTCTTGGTACAAGATTTTGGTAAAACTGCTTTGCAATATTATTCTTACCAACCGCGCACCCGGTTACCTTGTTACATTTTCCCTAATTAATATTTGCCTAATTTGGCCATGTCGTAACGCGTTCTTGCAGCTCGTGACGAATTTATAATATTATGTGCTCGAACATTCTCGTACATGCTTCATTAAAAAACAATACTCTTAAATGGTTATCTAGATGCTGCCTACTTATTTTTTCCATTATTTTTAAAAGAAATAAGAAAAATAGACAAATAAAAATCATTTTTTGTAATATATGCAAATTCATAATAGCATATAATTTAATACAATTAATAATATAATACAACTGTATGCAATATAATATTTAATTACAATGTATTAATAATATAATATTTAATTACAATGTACAAAATTAATTGATTAAATTCAGATAAAAGTTATAAGATATTAAAAAAAGGAAAAATATAAAATATAAAAGAAAAAATATAAAAATCTGAAATGTTTTTTTTATTTATGTATATAGCGTGAAATACATATTTGTGAAAACGTTATACGTTATACTATTGTAATAACAACATTTTAATGACTTTTTATGACACAATAAGTTATGCGTCTGCCCCCCCCCCCCCTCTCTCTCTCTCTCTCTCTCTCTCTCTCTCTCTGCGCGTGCGTGCGTGCGTGCGTGCGTGCGTGCGTGTGTGTGTGTGTGTGTGTGTGTGTGTGTGTGTGTGTGTGTGTTGCAAATCTAAATTTAAATTCTATCAGACTCATCTAATCGATCAGAAAAATTAAATTTATATTTGATCACTATCTCTCGGAAGGCTTTAACAATTCAACGCGAGCATCTTACCACTAATGCCTTCTTATTAGGCCGTTTAGCATTAAAACTGCAAATCTGATATGTCTGTATAAAAGCGAGAGGTGTGAATTATAGTTTTGCACAATTGAATTAAATCGTATCTTTGATAGTATAATTATTTCAGACAAACACAATAATTATGTTACAAGATAAATTATTTTAGTAGGAGCTGAATGTAAATAAAAATGTAAAATTTTAAATATTAAATGAAATATTAAAATAAAATAAAATATATGTAAAATTAACATAAATTAGAAAACACAAAAGAAGTGATTAATTTAAAATCGAACCGGCTACAATTCAAAATCTTCGAGTTTAAAATTCGAATTATTCAAATTTATATAATTCAAAAACAAATTTGAATCGAACTTACATTGATTCGATTCAAATCGATTCAAATTCGAACGATTCAGCACACTTCCTAGTAAAAGCACACACCACAGAAATGTATGTACTAAGGGACTACTACGCTTCTGACAAGAAGTCATAGATTAAAAAAGAACTCTTTGCTTTTTGAGATATATTGATATCTGTCAGATACATACTTAACAACATATTTTACTATGTAAACTTAAACATATTTTATTGTGTAAAACTAGATTGCGAAATTTATTTCGTTATTTCGATTATTATCCGTAACCTCAATAAATTATATAAACGTTATCATATCTTCTTGAAATGCAGATAAATTCCATTGCCCGCAGTTGTGAGAGTTGAACGTCGATCCAGAAAACTTGTATGCTCTTCGACTTGCCAAACTTCATAATTTCTTAGCAATAAAGCTAAAATGACTTTAGCGTGCAGCTGACCCAATTTCAGTCCTACAAACAATTAACCACATAAATAATTACACAAAATCATCATTTTGCCCTTGATTACTGGCTTATGTAATACATATTTTTATTTTTAAATCACAATACATTACAAGTATCATATTTCAATCGTACACCTTTTTACAAGTAATTTAAGGTACATATACTTTGTATTTGCGCCCTTGCACCTTAAAAAAATAATGGCTACCAACGGTTTTCTTTTTCGTCTTTAAACGGAAAAATATTTCCAATTTTTTACCTCTAACTATCTAATACAACTGACCATTTTCTACCGCTTTTTCTACGATTTTTATTTTATCATTTGACTAACGACGTTTCTATTGTCATCTGACTAATTAAAATTCTTATCTTATTCAATTTTTATATACATTTTTATTAACTTATTTATATTTATGTAATTGTTGACATTTTACATTATGTTATCCAACATTTTATAAAGTTACTCTTATTTAATTTAATTTAACCGTTTAATTTAACCATTATTAAACGGTTTGTATTACAAGTAACTAAAGAGCACTAAAGGTCGATACATATTTCGCAATTTTAAATTTTTGCGTTTTATAAAATTGTATGCTAATAAATTAATTTACGTTAATGTTTTTAGACTATACATAAACATTTTTTAATATTTAATTTACAATCGCCTGCAATTTATTAAATATATTATAAAATAATTTTTCTTTAAAATTATAATATTTACTGTTTACACATTGATATTAATCAGCTTTTTAAATGATTAATCGTTAAATTTACATAAATTAATAAAAATTATTTTAATATAAAATACTCATAATTGCGATCGTCAAATAGCTACGTAAGTAATTCTCTTTCATAACTTCATGTTGTCTATTTTTTTATATATTGATTGATTTCTCTTAATATTCTATTTTTTTAATGCTTTTATTCTTAGAAAATAAAAAATAAAAAATATAATTTGTTTCTAAAATAAATTATTTATTTATCATTTATTTTTCTTATTCTCACTTACCTATACACATTCTATGACCAGTTCCAAACGTCATAAAAGCCTCGGGAATATAGCCCTCAGCGAATCTGTCAGGATTGAATACTTCTGGTTCATTCCAGAATCTAGGATCCAATCCAATTCCATACAAAGAAATATATAACGGCGTACCTTTTTCGATAATAATATCGGTATTAGGAATCTAAAATTTTATACATTAAGATTATATAATTAACATATATTAAAATTTTATAATTAAAGCTGTTAAACACATTTAAAGACACGAACAGGTAAATTTTGGTTAATACGAAACTGCATTAATAATAATTTATCATTAAATTGTTAATATTTATCCTGTCGGCAACACGCGTTTAATTAAAGGAGTTTATTATTTCTCAAAAAGACTAAAAATAAAAATTTTAAGAAGAATAAATGTTACAAATCTATTCTATTATCTTGAATTTTACAAGAATTTTTAATTTTTAATTTTTCTCTTAAAAAATTGTAAAATCAAAAATTTGTAAATATTTCATATTAAATTAAATATATTCTAAAATCAAAAATTGCTCTAAAATTGTTATGCTCAAATTTCATATTGACCTTGTAATCCTGAAGAGTGTTTCTGTCGATGGTACCGACGGGTGGATGCATTCTCAGAGTTTCAAATATAATTTGTTGGAGATATTTCATATTCTGAAACGCTTCAAACGTCCAATCGTACTTCTCGATCGCTCTATTAACATCTTCCCTAGCTAGCTTCTGATACTCCGGATGCTTCGCCAGTTGCATCAAAGCAAAAGCTGCACACGTAGAACTGGATTCAAGGCCAGAAAAAAAAGTAGCAGCTTGATACACCAGATTTTCTCCCTCAAATTCTGTAAACATTTAATATTTATGGCCTATTTTATCCAAAATGGAATAAGTTAAGTCACTTACTATAAACAGGATTTTGCTCGCCGTTTTTTATTTGAATCAACGAATCGATGAAATCGCCTCGCTTCTCGCCAGTTTTTTCGCGGTTATCCATTGCCTTCCAAAAAAATTTTGTCACATATTCGTAGGAGTTAAAAAACATCCTTGTACCGAGCACTTTCAGTACTTGAGGTATGAAGAAGACTACCACGAGAGTAATCATTCTCTTTAATCCGTGAAAGGATTTATGAACTGCAAAATTATTTCAGAGTTACATATGAATTATTAATATAAAATTAAATTCTCCATCTGCACTTTTTACTTCAATTTTTACTTTTACTTTCACATCAATAATTTCAAACTAGAACAAATTTATATTATGAATCGCTTTTTTGGTGCCATTCGCTTTTATAATAGAGTTACAAACAAAACATTTTGTAGTCTTTATAAGTAACAATAACAATCATTATTTGTTAACTCATAGCATATTATGACAATATATTAACTTTAGTGCTTACTTGATCTACTTTAGCTATCTTTTTTTTTAATACGTAACCTTAAATAATAAGAAAATTAGACTAACCGTAAAAAATTAACTAATTAGAGATAAGCCTTATTTGATCGTAGTTGGATTTTTATATTTCTTGTGTAATTTTATACATCTTTTAAAGTTTATCGCAACAGATTTTCTCTTAAGTATTTAAAAAAAAATAGATGCTTGTTACCATAATTATTAACAAATTTATTATTAATTAATTATCTTGATATTATTCTTTTTAATCAACATAAATAATTGTGTTTCAAAATCGAAAATTTATTCGACGCATAGTGTGATGAATTTGAAGAAATACATAGAGTTATACAAGAAATGTCAGCAAAAATCCAGATACGACTGAATAAGGCATCATTAACATTCAAAGTATACTGCATCTTATTTTTGTGTCTATATATACACACCTAGATTAGTAATGTAAAAGTATCTATTTGAATTTTTTTAAATCAAAATCATTAAGGAAAAATAATATCCTAAGTAAAGTATCATAAATAATTCAATTTAAAAGATATTTCAAAGGTGTCTTAGGTTAATCAAACCGAGTGTATATTTTGAAGGTTAATTAGTTACGTAAAGTTTAATGATTTATTTTAAATCAGAAACAAGTACCTGCGTGCGTAAACTCATTCGGATAATAAAAGGAATCTATTTTAGTACCAAGCGCAATTGTAGCAATTAGATCAGTAGTGTACTTGTAATAAATATCTTGAGCATCCAAAACTTTCACTGTTTCCTGATTAACCAGTTGATCTTCCAAGTATTTCATCATAGGCTCTGTAACTTCCATCATCAACGGTAACATATTTTTCAACTTGTTCCTCGTCAAAGTAGGACTGATCTTAGATCGCATATATTTCCAGGCCGGATTCTTTATAGCAAACAAATTCTTCGTGCCCATACTGTCCTTCTGATGGGAGCCCGCAAAGTAGCGATCAGTGAAATTGTCAAAGTCTGTAATCATGATATGCTTGATGATATCTGGATCGCGTAGTAATAGACATGGCTTGTGGAAGATGTAGAAACCGACGAATGGCGCTTCCGCACGAGCCATCTTGTGCAATTTGCCCATGTGCCATGCCGGTGGAGAACGGAATAATATGGCATTCTTGACGTTGCCAAAAATCAAGTCGGGGGTGAGGTATTCAACGCCGCGTCTCTTCCAGTAACTTAACTTGTAACTGAATGAAAGACCAAATTTAAATTTTATAATTGTAATGCATATTTAATATACATTTACAAATACAAGCATTTAACAGGTCTCAAGATTTATTTTATTCGACTTTGAGGTTCAAAAATTATTAAAGCAAATATTGAAATAGTATAAGAAATATTAAAGAATAATATTAAAAATAAATGTCTAAAAATAAAATAAAAGTAAATATGCAAAAATTAAATAGAAACTGTAACCCAATCTACATTTTAGTACATATATTTGTATGTGTGTGTGTTCTATCATATGTTATATTGATTAATATTATATTAATTTTAAGATTTAATACCATTAAATCTTATCTAATTATTTTTACTTCTACTTGCCTAGCATATAACCGGAAAAGTATCCAAAAAGTTGCTATTACGATGGCTGCGAATACAAGACTCAACATGATTTTTGTTTTCTATCACTTTTGTAGTTGACTGATTCAAGCGAACTCTCCGTTGGCTTTACAAACAATAATTGATAATTAGTCGATCTGTTTTTACCATTCCTCAATATCACGTAACATAGATTTTTTACCACAAATTTCAAATAGAAAAATGAAATTATTTAAATTAGAGATATCATGTGCAAAGAATTGTATCACAGAGGAAACAGATAAATATCGAAAGATAATTTGTACAATTAATAATCGTGAAACATCTACGTTAAATCAGAAAACATCTACATGTTTTATGTTATTTAGTAATTATGATGGTAAGAAAACAACAAAACATTGGACCACAGCTATACAAAAAAGGTATAGTTTATATTTATAATTCGAATAATAATACACCCAAGTACCCAACCATATAAAGAATAATCCAAAAATTTGCCCGTTTTTAATTCCTTGATTTTTTAAGTAAATTAATTTAATTAATTTACTTAAATAATAAAAAATTAAGTATGTTAAATGTTACCTTATAATGAGGTATAAACCCTTAAATTTTTATCTTGAGGTGCTTAATAGTTTCTGAAATAGAAAGGGTCAAAGTTCATCAACCATAAAGCTTAATTATTATGTTCTTGAAAGCACAGTGTTCTTGACACTTTAAAGACTCAAGATAACGTATGTATTTTAAGGTTTTTTTCTAACGTTAATTATACGAATCTGAATCAATTGTCATCTCAAGATAAAGATTTGCGAGGATTTATATTTCATCATAAGATAACATTTGACATATAATTTGGTTATAAAATTGAGGGAAAAATGGACGAAAAAAGTGGCCTTTTGTGGGTTATTCTTTATTATTTACATAAACTATTGTACAATTGTTAATACATGTTTATTTCTTTTTGCAAATACTTAAAAAAGAAAATGGAATAGTCTCGGTATGGCAAGGTGTGTTGCAAAACGTTTATTTTAGAAAATGTATATATCAATAGTCGGTCCAAAGAGAGAGAGAATTGCGATAATACTAAATTTTTAGTACCTTTACATCATAATATTATGTCACTGTTCTGATTATTGATTCTATGCAAACATGGTCCGTGATTTTAAAAAAGAAATGCAATACAAAAGAGCACATAAAAATAAGATTAAATTTATTTAAGAACAAAATAAAGTTAAAGAGATGTTTTATAGGATTTATATTCATAATCGCTTATAAAGGTTTTAAATCGTACGATCGACACTGAAAGTAATGTAGGATCAACAACATTCAAAAAATTATTTCCCAAAGTACCCTCAGTAATTTACTTTCATTATACATTTGATCTCGAATTCGGCTTACTATCTTAGGTATGTTCAGTACTCATCAATACGTTCATTTCTGTTCGAGTAATCATGATTCATTCGCTGTCAGCCTATTTTGCACATCTTCGAACATTTATTCGAACAGTCGTCGCAAACAGATAGATACTTACAGTAATAGAACACTTTGTATTTGTAATATAAGTCTCTTAGCTTATAGTCCCATGCATGTACCGTGCGAGCAATGCTACAATTGTCGGGTTACTTCTTCCAGCACGTTACCATAGAACAGTTTGACAGTTTCTGGATTCTGCTAGAAAACTTATAATTTCTTAATCAGGCCACGTGTATTATTGCTATGTTAAACACGTATAACCTTGGTACGTATCTTGGCGAATTTATAATTTTGCGTTTTTAATGCAGAACGAGCTTGTGTCATAATTCTTGCTATGCCGAGATATGTAATCGTACATATGCAATAAGAAAAAGAGTTTGATCGTACTTTAATAAGAAATCTGATATTCAGCCCGTTTATTTGTTCAAAAACGGACAAATTAAATGAATTATAAGTACGATTATTTCTTTCCTGTTAATTATATCAGAATTTTTTGTAGCTTGAATAAGTTTTTTTTGCCACTTCGACCAACTCTGATTAACTTTAATCGTTGATTAAAGAATATCTAATATAACAAAATAATTCAGTGTAACTAACTAAATTTAAAAAAAAAGATTAGATTAGAACTATTACATCACTAGAAATATATATAGTTGGTCACCGAATTTTGATCATGTAGGCAATCCTTTAATTAATGATTAAAATTAATCGGAGTTGGTCAAAGTGATCCTAAATGTATCAGAATTTCTAGTTCTTTAGTTGTTGAATATTTACATATTTCTGAAGTATTGGTGCACTCTATTTATTGCGAAGATAAAAACCGTGAAATGATAAATTACTTGTTTAAGAAAAATGTAAAATGACTTTTTAAACGGTGACTTTTTAAACAAAAAAGAAAAGGACGACTCAAAAAAACTCGTAAAAGATGATTTTTTACGCAGATGTAACAAAAAAAAAAAGAATTCTGCATTATTCTTGTCCTGAAAATGCAATTTCACGAAAATTGAATAGAATAAAATGTACATTTACTGGACTCCAAACAGTATAAAAATAAATATATATAAAGTTGTAGAATTTATGCAATAAAATTTGTAGGACTCTCCTCAAAAGAGAAAAGTTCCGTGCTCTTTCATAACTACAAATATTTAAAGCTTGTAAAAATCATTTATTATTTACCTTTTATTCACCATTCTAAAATGTTCAAAATAATAACATTTTGCTTATAAATTGTAAAATTATAATTTATTAATTTTCAAAAAATTTCAATTTTCGACACTTTAAATAATTAAAATACAACAAACAATATTCAAAGACTCCGTAGAAGTTATATCGCATTAAACTCAATTTTATCAGGCAATTCAGAGTCAGCGCAATTATTATTGCTAAAAATTATTTATTATATTATAACATAAGACAATGTTATAATCGATATTACAGAGGTTTGGCTCAAAATTTCGCCATTAGTGTAAAAAGTTAAACAGAATTTTTCATCAAGATGCATAATATCCATGAAACCTATGGTAATATATTGTTGTCCATATAAAGATATCCATACAGTTTACAGACTGAACGGTCTGTATATCAAGTGTCATATGTATTCTTAACTAGAACATCAAGTAAGTAACACTTAAGTAATTCAAAAAACAATAATCGACATAAACTATCAAGAAGAATTTATCACCAATAAAAAAAGATGTGCATTAATTTTTTTGAAGTTTAAATTAAAAAATTTTAACATCTTTTATTTAAAGTAGTCAAAATAATTTTTTATACAATTTTTGCAATTTTTTAAACAATTCTCATTACTCATAAATAAAATGTTTTTTATTTGATTTATATTTAACTATCTTGATCTAAAGCATCAATTAAAAAAAAAATAGCTAAAAAATATTTTTACGGTTCAGAGATATAACAATGTTATCGAAATTCCCGCAAATGTCGTGACGGGAAAGATAACTAAAAAATAGGTGTAACAAGCTAGTTATATACAAAGTTTTACTAGCTTAGCAAAACGTATAAGTATATATGTCTTTATGATAATATGAAATCATTATATACTTACAAATTGCAGTTTGCAACTATCGATGTACATAAACAATGTAATTTATATCGTAATAGATCTATTAAATATGTATGTATATAAATTTACATATACGAAGCCTGCTATCGCGAACGTCCATTAAAGCACGTGAAGAGGAGACTATGTTCACTATGTCCCTTCTTTATGCGACTAATACATTGTTTCGTCTCCTTTCTGCCTTTTTTAAGTTATACCTACATGGCATTAGCGTGCACGCACTCCACGAGTAAAGGAAAAAAGGAAATTCGAGCTACCCCTAGTGACAGAATACATTGACAACATCTTAATATTACTTAAACATTGGTTATATTAAGCGTGCATTAGCCAATGTTTCTCAATGTAAGGCCAGTTAATTGAAAACTTTCTGTTTATTTTATTCTTATTTTGTGCAAATACTTATTACAAAATTTTTTTCTAGAAAAAATTTATGATGTTATATTTTTAATAGTTTATAGTGTTATAAAGGTTTTCAAAATAAGAAAGTATTAGAAATATAAAGAGCTGACGAAATAAAATTCGACTTATTAAAGCCTTTGACGTGAAGTGCTAATCAAATATCGACAGATTTATTTATTTTAACGCAGTTTTCATATAGTTCCGGACGCGTCCAATAATTTTTTAAAGAGTTCCGGTGATATAATTAATTAAAACATTTTTTAAAGAATTATTTTGCCGAAAAACTTGACATTTGAGGGCTAAAGGTGAGATGCTGTTCAAATATCGACAGTTCTATTTATTTTAACGCAATTCATATATAGTTCCGGACGCGTACAATAAGTTTCTAAAGAGTTCCGGTAATATAATTAACTAAAACATTTTTTAAACAATTATTTTGCCCGGAAAACTTGAATTTTGAAAGCTAGACGTGAAATGTTAATCGAATATCGACAGATTTATTTATTTTAACGCAATTTTCATATAACTCTGGACGCGTACAATAATTTTCTAAAGAGTTCAAGTAAAATAATTAATTAAAACATTTTTTAAACAATTATTTTGCCCGAAAAACTTGAATTTCTAAAACTACACGTCAAGTGCTAACCGAATATCGACAGATCTATTTATTTTAACGTAATTCTCATATAGTTCGGGACACGTACAATATGCTTTTATAAAGTTCAAAAGATATAATTAATTAAAACATTTATTAAACAATTATTTTGCCCAAAAAATTTGAATTTCTAAGGCTGGACATAAAGTGCTAATCGAATATCGACAGATCTATTTATTTTAACGTAATTCTCATACAGTTCGGGACGCGTACAATATGTTTCTATAAAGTTCAGGTGATATAATTAATTAAAACATTTTTTAAACAATTATTTTGCCCGAAAAACTTGAATTTCTAAGGCTACACGTCAAGTGCTAATCGAATATCGACAGATCTATTTATTTGAACGTAATTCTCATATAGTTCAGGACGCGTACAATATGTTTCTATAAAGTTCAGGTGATATAATTAATTAAAACATTTTTTAAACAATTGTTTTGCCCGAAAAACATGAATTTTTAAGGCTGGACGTAAAGTGCTATTCGAATATCGACAGATCTATTTATTTTAACGTAATTCTCATATAGTTCGGGACGCGTACAATATGATTCTATAAAGTTCAGGTGATATAATTAATTAAAACATTTTTTAAACAATTGTTTTGCCCGAAAAACATGAATTTTTAAGGCTGGACGTAAAGTGCTATTCGAATATCGACAAATCTATTTATTTGAACGTAATTCTCATATAGTTCGGGACGCGTACAATATGTTTCTATAAAGTTCAGGTAATATAATTAATTAAAACATTTTTTAAACAATTGTTTTGCCCAAAAAACATGAATTTTTAAGGCTGGACGTAAAGTGCTATTCGAATATCGACAGATCTATTTATTTTAACGTAATTCTCATATAGTTCGGGACGCGTACAATTTGATTCTATAAAGTTCAGGTGATATAATTAATTAAAACATTTTTTAAACAATTGTTTTGCCCGAAAAACATGAATTTTTAAGGCTGGACGTTAAGTGCTATTCGAATATCGACAGATCTATTTATTTTAACGTAATTCTCATACAGTTCGGGACGCGTACAATATGTTTCTATAAAGTTCAGGTGATATAATTAATTAAAACATTTTTTAAACAATTATTTTGCCCGAAAAACTTGAATTTCAGGGCTAGATGTGAAATGCTAATCGAATATCGACAGATCTATTTATTTAAACGTAATTCTCATATAGTTCGGGACGCGTACAATATGTTTCTATAGAGTTCAGGTGATATAATTAAGAAAAACATTTTTTAAACAATTATTTTGCCCGAAAAACTTGAATTTCTAAGGCTACACGTCAAGTGCTAATCGAATATCGACAGATCTATTTATTTGAACGTAATTCTCATATAGTTTGGGACGCGTACAATATGTTTCTATAAAGTTCAGGTAATATAATTAATTAAAAAATTTTTTAAACAATTATTTTGCCCGAAAAACTTAAATTTCAGGGCTAGACGTGAAATGCTAATCGAATATCGACAGATCTATTTATTTAAACGTAATTCTCATATAGTTCGGGACGCGTACAATATGTTTCTATAGAGTTCAGGTGATATAAATAAGAAAAACATTTTTTAAACAATTATTTTTCCCGAAAAACTTGAATTTCTAAGGCTACACGTCAAGTGCTAATCGAATATCGACAAATCTTTTTATTTTAACGTAATTCTCATATAGTTCGGGACGCGTACAATATGTTTCTATAAAGTTCAGGTGATATAATTAATTAAAACATTTTTTAAACAATTGTTTTGCCCGAAAAACATGAATTTTTAAGACTGGACGTAAAGTGCTATTCGAATATCGACAGATCTATTTATTTGAACGTAATTTTCATATAGTTCATAGGCTGACAATTGCATAAAATATCGAATTTTTACAATACACAGAGTGTTGTAAAAAATAATTAATGCAATAGGCTGACAATTGCAGAAAATATCAAATTTTTACAATACACAGAGTGTTGCAGAAAATATCGAATTTTTACAATACACAGAGAATTGTAAAAAATAATTTCTGCAAAAGGCTGACAATTGCAGAAAATATCAAATTTTTACAATACACAGAGTGTTGTAAAAAATAATTAATGCAAAAGGCTGACAATTGCAGAAAATATCGAATTTTTACAATACACAGAGCATTGTAAAAATTATTTTCTGCAATAGGCTGACAATTGCATAAAATATCGAATTTTTACAATACACAGAGTGTTGTAAAAAATAATTAATGCAATAGGCTGACAATTGCAGAAAATATCGAATTTTTACAATACACAGAGTGTTGCAGAAAATATCGAATTTTTACAATACACAGAGAATTGTAAAAAATAATTTCTGCAATAGGCTGACAATTGCAGAAAATATCGAATTTTTACAATACGCAGAGTGTTGTAAAAAATAATTAATGCAATAGGCTGACAATTGCAGAAAATATCGAATTTTTACAATACACAGAGTATTGTAAAATATAATTAATGCAATAGGCTGACAATTGCAGAAAATATCGAATTTTTACAATACACAGAGAATTGTAAAAAATAATTTCTGCAATAGACTGACAATTGCAGAAAATATCGAATTTTTACAATACACAGAGTATTGTAAAAAATAATTAATGCAAAAGGCTGACAATTGCAGAAAATATCGAATTTTTACAATACGCAGAGTGTTGTAAAAAATAATTAATGCAATAGGCTGACAATTGCAGAAAATATCGAATTTTTACAATACACAGAGTATTGTAAAAAATAATTAATGCAAAAGGCTGACAATTGCAGAAAATATCAAATTTTTACAATACACAGAGCATTGTAAAAATTATTTTCTGCTATAGGCTGACAATTGCATAAAATATCGAATTTTTACAATACACAGAGTGTTGTAAAAATTAATTAATGCAAAAGGCTGACAATTGCAGAAAATATCGAATTTTTACAATACACAGAGTGTTGCAGAAAATATCGAATTTTTACAATACACAGAGAATTGTAAAAAATAATTTCTGCAATAGGCTGACAATTGCAGAAAATATCGAATTTTTACAATACACAGAGTGTTGTAAAAAATAATTAATGCAAAAAACTGACAATTGCAGAAAATATCGAATTTTTACAATACACAGAGCATTGTAAAAATTATTTTCTGCAATAGGCTGACCATTGAAGAAAATAGCAAATTTTTACAATACACAGAGCATTGTAAAAATTATTTTCTGCAATAGGCTGACAATTGCAGAAAATATCGAATTTTTACAATACACAGAGTGTTGCAGAAAATATCGAATTTTTACAATACACAGAGTATTGTAAAAAATAATTAATGCAATAGGCTGACAATTGCAGAAAATATCGAATTTTTACAATACACAAAGTGTTGCAGAAAATATCGAATTTTTACAATACACAGAAAATTGTAAAAAATAATTTCTGCAATAGGCTGACAATTGCAGAAAATATCGAATTTTTACAATACACAGAGTATTGTAAAAAATAATTAATGCAATAGGCTGACAATTGCAGAAAATATCGAATTTTTACAATACACAAAGTGTTGCAGAAAATATCGAATTTTTACAATACACAGAGTGTTGTAAAAAATAATTAATGCAATAGGCTGACAATTGCAGAAAATATCGAATTTTTACAATACACAGAGTGTTGCAGAAAATATCGAATTTCTACAATACACAGAGGATTGTAAAAAATAATTTCTGCAATAGGCTGACAATTGCAGAAAATATCGAATTTTTACAATACACAGAGTGTTGTAAAAAATAATTAATGCAAAAAACTGACAATTGCAGAAAATATCGAATTTTTACAATACACAGAGCATTGTAAAAGTTATTTTCTGCAATAGGCTGACCATTGAAGAAAATAGCAAATTTTTACAATACACAGAGCATTGTAAAAATTATTTTCTGCAATAGGCTGACAATTGCAGAAAATATCGAATTTTTACAATACACAGAGTGTTGCAGAAAATATCGAATTTTTACAATACACAGAGTATTGTAAAAAATAATTAATGCAATAGGCTGACAATTGCAGAAAATATCGAATTTTTACAATACACAAAGTGTTGCAGAAAATATCGAATTTTTACAATACACAGAAAATTGTAAAAAATAATTTCTGCAATAGGCTGACAATTGCAGAAAATATCGAATTTTTACAATACACAGAGTATTGTAAAAAATAATTAATGCAAAAGGCTGACAATTGCAGAAAATATCAAATTTTTACAATACGCAGAGTGTTGTAAAAAATAATTAATGCAATAGGCTGACAATTGCAGAAAATATCGAATTTTTACAATACACAGAGTATTGTAAAAAATAATTAATGCAAAAGGCTGACAATTGCAGAAAATATCGAATTTTTAGAATACACAGAGCATTGTAAAAATTATTTTCTGCTATAGGCTGACAATTGCATAAAATATCGAATTTTTACAATACACAGAGTGTTGTAAAAATTAATTAATGCAAAAGGCTGACAATTGCAGAAAATATCGAATTTTTACAATACACAGAGTGTTGCAGAAAATATCGAATTTTTACAATACACAGAGGATTGTAAAAAATAATTTCTGCAATAGGCTGACAATTGCAGAAAATATCGAATTTTTACAATACACAGAGTGTTGCAGAAAATATCGAATTTTTACAATACACACAGGATTGTAATAAAATATTTTCTGCAATAGGCTGACAATTGCAGAAAATATCGAATTTTTACAATACGCAGAGTGTTGTAAAAAATAATTAATGCAATAGGCTGACAATTGCAGAAAATATCAAATTTTTACAATACATAGAGTATTGTAAAAAATAATTAATGCAATAGGCTGACAATTGCAGAAAATATCGAATTTTTACAATACACAAAGTGTTGCAGAAAATATCGAATTTTTACAATACACAGAGGATTGTAAAAAATAATTTCTGCAATAGGCTGACAATTGCAGAAAATATCGAATTTTTACAATACACAGAGTGTTGCAGAAAATATCGAATTTTTACAATACACACAGGATTGTAAAAAATATTTTCTGCAATAGGCTGACAATTGCAGAAAATATCGAATTTTTACAATACGCAGAGTGTTGTAAAAAATAATTAATGCAATAGGCTGACAATTGCAGAAAATATCGAATTTTTACAATACACAGAGTATTGTAAAATATAATTAATGCAATAGGCTGACAATTGCAGAAAATATCGAATTTTTACAATACACAAAGTGTTGCAGAAAATATAGAATTTTTACAATACACAGAGGATTGTAAAAAATAATTAATGCAAAAGGCTGACAATTACAGAAAATATCGAATTTTTACAATACGCAGAGTGTTGTAAAAAATAATTAATGCAATAGACTGACAATTGCAGAACTATTTATTTTAACGTAATTCTCATATAGTTCGGGACGCGTACAATATGTTTCTATAAAGTTCAGGTGATATAATTAATTAAAACATTTTTTAAACAATTACTTTGCCCGAAAAACTTGAATTTCTAAGGCTATACGTCAAGTGCTAATCGAATATCGACAGATCTATTTATTTTAACGTAATTCTAATATAGTTCGGGACGCGTACAATATGTTTCTATAAAGTTCACGTGATATAATTAATTAGAACATTTTTTAAACAATTATTTTGCCTGGAAAACTTGAATTTTGAAAGCTGGACGTGAAGTGCTTATTGAATATCGACAGATTTATTTATTTTAACGCAGTTTTCATATAGTTCCGGACGCGTACAATAATTTTCTAAAGAGTTCGCCAGAAAGTGAAAGTTTTGAAAATTGATTGAAAATTAACAGGTAACATTACATATAATATGTTATAATTTTTAATTTATTTAAAGGGGATTAAGTATAGAGTGAAAGTATGTAAGAGTGATATTAAGAAACATGAAAATATAATATAATTACTAATTTGTGTTTATTGAGAGAGAGAGAGGGGCGGAGGGTGGAGAGTGGGAGAGCGTGAGAGATAAAGACGAGGATTAAATAAGAAAGTAAAATGTAAGAGTAATATTGAACAATATGAAAATAATATAATTAATATCATTAATAATATAATTAGTAATTTAGAGAGGGGGAGAAGGAGCGTGAGATAGAGAAGGGCATTAAATATGATAAAGTGTGTGAGAGTAATATTACAGAAGAAAAAAAAGTGCAATGTTCAATATAAAAATGCTAAGTGGCGCGCGCGAAGCGCGCGCAATGTTGTGTTCTAGTGAAATGTAAAAAAAGCGTTAGCACTCCTTTTACATTTTATTGTTTCAATTTACGCTTCGTAGAAGGTTTATTAACGCTTCTATTACTCTCTTTTTACATTCGACTTACGCTCTGGTTTTACATTTTCGCCAGGGATGTCTATCATACAGTGATGCCAATTTAGCGGTTTTCCCACTAGATCTAGTGTTTTTCAACGTTTATCTAGCTGGTAAATTTTAAAAATGCGGATAGCCGATAGCGGCTATTCTAACTTTATGAAATATTTTTCTAGCTTTTTTCTAGCGAATTTTAAGTAAAGTTTTGTCAGAGAGAAACTTGAGAGCGGCCACCACGGTCTTTTTTATGCGACTGATATTTGATTAGCATCAGCGCTAAACATGGATATAAAACTATACGTGACCTCACTCACTTATCAAAATGATTAATAAAGAAATCTTTTTTTGGTGTGCATCCGAGCTACATAGGAACAAACAAGATGATATCTTTATTTGCTCGATAGCACATAAATTTAATACAAAATAAATAATTATGTTATTAACATTTTATGTGCATATATAGCTCAGAACGCAATTACATTATACACATACGCATTTCTTTGGCCAAACGTGAATGTAGTACTCACACACAAAAGAATAACTTTTTTATTGACAGTAAATAAAACTCTTATACATTCAATATACATTTAGGTTAATCTTCGACACTCAACTTTTAATGAATTTTTTTTTCTTCCGGCCAGATTGAACTCACCTTTCGTTGATCCTGGCCAAATCTATTCTGGCTGCACGACACCCAGATAAATTAAGTAATGGCAAAAGAAATAATTATATATATTTATACATGTTTTAATAAAAATGACAAAAAAATTTACCGAGTAACACAAACATTACGATCGAGTACATCATTACAAAAAAATGCAAAAAAAAACATTTAAAACAACGAATCTATGAAAAATCGCATTTATGTGTACTATTTATAATATATAATACATAAAGAGACATTTAATATAAATTTCATAGATTCGTTGTCCCATA